>NC_073647.1:119279371-120678746 GCF_029407905.1 Bubalus kerabau | reverse complement strand
ATCCAGCGCACACACACCCATCGGGCTGTTTGCAGTCTAACAAGTAGGTTCCTGTCCCAACCAATGTTGTGTACCAGCAATCCCACAGTGTGTGCGATGTGTCTTCTGGCGGTGTGGGAAGTAAGGATAGAAAATTGCTGGAGGAGGGGGGACAGGCAAAGCCCAGTGGTTAATCATCACCCTGGGTCTCTTTACTAATCCCATTTAACTATCAGGTCACAGCTCGCAGCCTAGAGGGGGCACTCAAAGAATACTTGTTGAATGGATGCATAAAGGAAGGAAGGGAGGAGGAGGGAAGGAATGAATGAAGAAAGGAAGGAAGGAATGAACAAAGTGACCAATAACTACCCTCCTTCTTTTCTTCTATGCTATGCTAAGTCACTTCAGTCGTGTCCGACTCTGTGCGACCCCATAGACGGCAGCCCACCAGGTTCCCCCATCCCTGGGATTCTCCAGGCAAGAACACTGGAGTGGGTTGCCATTTCCTTCTCCAATGCATGAAAATGAAAAGTGAAAGTAAAGTCGCTCAGTCGTGTCTGACTCCTAGTGACCCCATGGACTGCAGCCTACCAGGCTCCTCCGTCCATGGGATTCTCCAGGCAAGAGTACTGGAGTGGGGTGCCATTGCCTTCTCCTCTTTTCTTCTACTGTGTTCCTAAGTCAACAATATTTCCTCAGCCCGTGATGGGGTCGTACTCATGAGATACGATGAGAATTTTGAGTCAGGGTCTGGGGTGGCACCGGAAACTGTGCCCCTCTAGTCAGCTCCCAGGTGTTATCAATGCAGCTGGTATGGGGACCACACTTTGATAATAAGGATCTAGGCCAGCTGGGTCTCAGAGAAGGAAATGGCAACCCACTCCAGTGTTCTTGCCTGGAGAATCCCAGGGACGGGGGAGTCTGGTGGGCTGCCGTCTATGGGGTCGCACAGAGTCGGACACGACTGAAGCAACTTAGCAGCAGCCGCAGCAGCTGGGTCTTACTCCTGGCTGATGTCAAGAGTTCAAGGTCACAAAAGAAGAAAGTCTCATTTTTTTCCACGGAATTATTTGGATTAAACTTCACCAGTCATTTCATCATGTTTGTTTTTATTTTGGGGAGACAGTTTTGGTCTGAGGTGTGTGAAGGAGATTTCACCTCTGTTGTCTTTTATCTCCTGAAGCCAATGAAGCTTGAACTTCAGGACCTCTCGCTCATCCAGGCCCACTTTTGTCCATTTGCAAAAGTAAACGTGTGGTGTATTTGGACAAACCTCGGGCTCTGTGTGAGCCCAACTCCACTTTTTCACTTGCCCTATTGAATTTCATAGAGCAAATAAATATTTCTGTTGTACCCATGTTTGTACCAAAAAGGGAAAGAAAAGAAAAGGTGGCCATGAGTTTTAATAAAAATGTGAAAGAACATAATTCTTTGAGGGAAAGAAAAAATACACTTTTGTATTTAAATATGCAAACATCTAGCTCTTATTTATGATGTGTGCAGCCCACCAGGCCTAGGTAGGCATCTGCATTTGCAACAACTAATCTGGTCTTTAGTAAAGAAGCATTAAAAAGAAAGAATTCCACCAATGTCAGCCTGTTAAAGTCGCCAAACCCCATCAGCCTTGGGCTCCTGGACAAACAGGCTCCTGACCTGTGGGGGGCGGGGGGGGGGGAGGTAAGTGGGGCGGGGGGGGGGGTGCGTCCATGACACAGCCACCCAGTGCAGACCCACATGGCAGTGAACTGCATCTGCTCTATTTAATGGCTTGTCACAAGGGAGCCTACGAGGGTGACAAACCTCAAAATAGCTGATTCCATTGTGCAGAAGCCACGTGGAGCCTGTAGCAAGTTCCCCTCAGCCTTGGCTGCACCTTGGAATCACCTGGGCAACTTTAACAAATAGCACCCTCAAAGATTCAGATTTAATCAGTCTTGGATGTGGTCTGTACTATGGTGTGTTTTAGAAATGCAGAATCCCAGGCCCCATCCTAGACATACCCAATCAGAATCTGCATTTTTAACAAGACCCCAGGGGATTTGCATTCCCCCTGATGTTTGGGAAATGTCGGCCTTAGATATCAGTAGTTTCTGGATCAGCCTCCTCCGTTTCCTGGTGCAGAAATTGGAAGCCAATCACATGAAATGATTTGGCCACGAGGTGCCCCAGAATTGTGCCAAAGCCCCAGGTCTCCCATCGCCCAGCTACAGCCAGATTTCCTCTGGTTCAGCTGGACTTTGCATCATTCTAGAAGGGCACTCAGAAGACCCAGAGATCCCCAGCCCCTTGTGTGGACAGCCCCGAGTGGGAGACGCAGCTCTCATCTCAGAGTTGTGGAAACCATATATACGATCAGTTCACTGCAGAATTTCTGGCTTTTTCTTGCTAGGGGAAAAATATGTCTCAGTAAAATCCATTATGTATTCTGGGTATACGCAATGAGTTTGTCTTGAGACATATTTATGCCCAAGAATATTATGTATTCTCTTTATATACCACGCAAGGTTAAATTTTTTGAAAATTTATATTTGCTTTTTATCACCCAGACATATAAGCGATTTATAGCCAGGGCTGAATGGATTGGAATCAGATGGCAAAACCCAGATTAACCCCCTGCATCCTGGTGTCCATTGGTCAGCCTTTGCGATTCATGATATTTTCACCTGAGTGAACACATTCAAGACTTTCCTTTTAAGATAAATGCAGGTGGGTATCATTTTTGCAATGCAGGCTCTTCCTCTTGCTGCTTTAAGTTCATCCAGCATTTTTTTTAAGAAAAAGACAGACATATTGAAACAGTCATACACTGAATAATTCATGTGGAAAAATTTGGGGGAGAGCTAAATAGAGGTGACTCGTGGTATATTCTTACTTGCTGGTTGTTGGAAATTGGAGAGTTTCTGTATTACATAATTGCTATTCACCAGAAATGTAGTGGTTGAAGCAGCCAGGGACACTTCACGTGATTCCTTTTGCTCCTACCCTTCAGTCAGTCTCCCAACTCTGAATAGTCCTCTGTTGGAAAGAAAAGATGCTCAGAGAACATTGGTTCCAGCCCTGGGGAGGTCAGGTGGTGCACCCATAGGAGCTCCCTGCTGAAGGCACGATGTGATCACACCTACACGTGCATGGGCACAGATGCACACTCCCAGCAACCAGTGTGATTGATCACCCACCATTCTCTGCTAGACCCAAAGAGGGTGTTTATGAGCAAATGCCTGGCCCAAGGTGGTCCCGTAGAACCGCTCAGCATTCACCCAGGTGCAAAAGGCAGCTAGGGGATGAACCATTATTATTTTTTTAATCAAATAACAGACCCAGGTGTAGCAGCAGCCCAGCTTTGTAATATCACTGTGGCTTTGATAAATATGTCCCATTCCTTGATAACTTTTCCAAATCCTTTAATATCCTGCTGCTCAGTCCCTGAAGTCTGCCTGTCGCAAAAATGTGTGAAGGGAGACCAAATGTCAATAAAATCTCCCTGCCTGCCTCAACCCACTACATAATCAGCTCCAAGGTAAATAAATGGTAAGTTAGTTATCTGCTGCTGGGGAGGGTGGGATGTTCAGAGTTTATCTGGCTTTCATTTTTGCCTTCTTATGGAGCTGACCAAACTGTCTTCTTAGTCCAGTGTCTTCTGGGGGGAAGGTATGGATTTTTTCCCCCTTTTTCTTTTCTTTTTCTTCCCCTTGGAGGGATAGCCTGCTCCGCTTGTCTGAAATGGCTGCCTGCTTTCTGCTTCTCTCTCCTCAACTCCATTAAATCACCTTTCATCACATTAAATACAGGTCTTTGGGGTGGTCAGAGAGCTTCGCTCTGAGGGATGATATTATAATGAGGGTGACATATATGAAAAATCATTTTTCAGCTCAATCCCAGGCAGGCCACAGGGAAGACTGGAGTGGAAGGGCAAGACACTGAGCAGGTCTCCCTTCAGACAAGAGCCAGGTTCCTGAAGAGAGATTTCATTCATTCATTCATTCATCAAACACATAGAGAGCACTGCTCTGTGTCAGGCTCTGAAATACATCAACGAACAAAAGTCGCAGAAATAGCCCTTCCCTCATGAAGCTTCCATAAGTAGAAGCATTATGAAAGCCTTTGGGGGAACAAGCTTAAAATCAGACTCAGGAAAGCAGAAGAAGGGGCTGAGTTGAAGGGTTTCAGGCAGCCCTGCACATAAATTTCTCCCATGCCAGCACCAAAGAGTGGTATTCTTGCAAGAGACACTCTTTCTTTTGAACAAAATCACCTTTTTTTTTCCAAGAGCAATTGCCCTTGGAAGGGATTAGCTGTTATCACTCTCTAGCACCTTCGTATGAATTTATTTATTGGCTCCTCTTCCTGCCTAGATAGGAGTGCCTCCAAGGCTGCCAAAGACGAGAATCCTGAAAAGGCAGTGGCAAAGGAGATGAAGAGAGTTGGGGCCAGCCTTTCTCCTCAGAGTCCCCTGGGGCCCCCTCAACCCCACCTGGCCCCACTGAGGAAGGGTCCCACTCCATAGCCCGGGAGCCCCATCACAGCTTTGCTCACTGAATGACCCAGGGACATTAAAGGAACTCTTTAGGGAAAAGGCCAAGTGACATTGAGGTTCTACAAGTTCAGATAACTTCTAGCTGCCCTTCCTAGCAGTGATAACAGCTCCCAACCATTGCTTAACCAAAGATACTGTCCCACACTTAGTGTCTTCATACCCTACCAATACCATTGTAACCAGTTTCATGATTAAATCCATACCTTCTTTGAGCGTGCCATCTGTTTACTGCCCAAACACAGATCCATACAAGAGACAAAAGGAGAAGCAGAGAGATCAGATCTAGACCACAACCTGGACATGAATGGGGGGAAAAAATCTATGCCTGCAGAGCCTGATGTAGACAATTTTTTTCCACATGTAGTGGGCATAAGAATGCCCATAAAATGCAGATTGCTGCTTCATAGCCCCTTCTGACTCTGTGGTCTGACTAGTGACCTGGGGATGTGGATTTTTAACAAGCATCAAAAATAATGTGGAAGCATGTGACCTGTGTATCACAATTCAATATGGATTTAATAGGTCCTAACTAAACACCGTTACTCCCTTTTGCTTCAATGTCGTTCTAGTTTTTGCTTTCTCCAAAATCTCTATCATAGTCACTAACAATGTAAACAGCAGATGAATAGCAATAAAACACAGAAGAATAAAGAAGTGCTAAAGAAAGAGCTATTCTGTTTTCAAGTGAAATTTAGACAAAAATGTACAGAAGCCAGGACTTGCTGGGTTCAAATATAAAACAGCTTTTCTTCCATGGTCTTTTCTGGCAAGGGTCTCAAAGTCATACTTGGCATCGAGACTGCCAGTAGGAGGGGGGAATCAGGGTAAGATTAGACCAAGGGTACAAGCTCAAGACCCTTTGTTGAGATCTCAAAAGGCTTGATCCAGTGCATTACAGACTATCACATGTAGTCAAATGTTTTCTAAGAGTCTTGAGAATGCTATCCTATCGTCCTGACTTCTAGACTAAAATACAGATGTGCCCATCTCAAAGAAATTTGTGGATATAGCTTTTGTCTAATGGAGTACATTATAACTTGATACACAGGAAACCCACTAAGTTTTTAAAAGAATTGCATTCAGTTGGACTATGACTAGTATAGCTGCAAGTCACTGTGACCTTTGCCACTGGAGTTGCCCTTCCACCTCCTGCTCCAGGTAGTACTGCTGCATAACATAGTGCTCCAAATTTAGTAGCTTAAAACGACAACTGTTTTATTATGTTCATGGATTCCGTGGGTCAGGAATTCAGTCAGGGCGTGGCGAGGATTGATTTGTGTCTGCTCCAGGATGTAAAAGCCTCGGCCAGGAACATTCAAAGCCTTGGGGTGACTTGCAGCTGGAGGTTGGAATTGGGAATCACCTGAAGTTTCCTTCACTCACCTGGCTGGCACTTGGGCTGGGAAGACTCAAAGACTTCCAACCAGATGCCTACCAGACACCAAGTTAATTTGGCTTCTTTACAGCATGGTAGCCTCAGTGTAGTCAGACTTTTTATATGCCAGGTCAGGGCTTCAAGTACAAGTGATTTGGTGACAAGGTAGAAGCTGTATTGCCATTGTTAAAGAATTTTTTTAGTATTTATTTTTGTTTATTTGGCTATGCCGAGTCTTAATTGTGGCATGTGGGATCTTTGATTTTTGTTGCAGCATGTGGAATTTTTAGTTGTGGCATGTGAACCCTTAGTTGCAGCATGTGGGATCTAGTTCCCTGACCAGGTATTGAACTTGGGGCCCCTGCTTTGGGAGTGCAGAGTCTTAGCCACCTGACCACTAGGGAAGTCCCTGCATTGCCTTTTATGATGCAACCTCAGAAGTCACCCAGTATCACTGCCCCTGTACTCCACTGATTGCAGCAGTCACAAGCCTCCCATCCCATATTCAAGGAGAAGGTACATAGACCTCACATCTCAGTGAGAGGAGTGTTAGGGTCATATTGTGGAAGAGCCTGTGGGTCAGGAGATATTGTTGGCTGCCACCTTTGGAAAACACATTCTGTCAGTCTGCTCTCAGACCACAGTTCATATTCTTTTTGCTATCTTTCCACACTTAACCCAAGCCTTCTCTTCCGGGAAGCCTTCTCTGATCACTGCCGCCCACTTTAACTATTTTCTCTCTGTGAATTCTACTTAAAATCACAGGGTGGTAGAGGAGTCATAACACTAGTTCTAGTAGTATAGCTGAGAGTATGAGGCATAACATTTCATTCATACTAACTCATCAAATCCTCCAAACAATCCCATAATGTAGGTGCTATTATTATTACCCTTTCGCAACATGAAGCCGCAAAAATGAGATTACTTGCCAGAACCAAACTGGTAACAAGAGGCAAAGTCAGAGTTTGAATCAAGACACTCAACTGCAGAGTCCGCCTCCCCCCAGCATCCTAGCTGGGCTCTCGGTAGCTCTTCCTTATCGCAGTGACTTCTCCCCAGCCAGCCTGAAATAGCTACAGCCCATGACCACAACAAGGTGCTAGACTCACCTGTAACCCCATCGAGGGATTTCTATCTTTTTTTAAAATTATTTATTTTGGGCTGCGCTGAGTCTTCATTGCTTTGTGTGGGCTTCCTCTAGTTGCAGTGAGCGGGGGCCACTCTTCATTGCGGTGTTCAGGCTTCTCATGGCAGTGGCTTCTCTTGTGTGGGGCACAGGCTCTAGGCGCATGGGCTTCAGTAGTTTCGGCTCCCAGGTTCGATAACTGTGGCTCACGGGTTCTAGAGGTCGGGCTCAATAGTTGGAGCACACGAGCTTAGTCGTTCTGTGGCATGTGGGATCTTCCCAGACCAGAGATCGAACCCATGTCCCCTGCATCAGCAGGTGGATTCTTATCTCCTGGGCCACCAGGGAAGTCCTTGGCAAGGGATTTCTAAACATGTGCCCATTCATACCAGCCACCCTCAACCCCAGAACTGAACACATTCCACAGGTGCCAGGGTGCACATTCCCGCAACCAACCTGCTGACCCAAGCCTGATGGTCAACAGGAATGTCCAAAGTGTCTGCACAGACACACCAGAAAGCCATACAGGAAGAAGTTGCTATATGGAGCAGTAAAAATGAGATTTCAAGGTGCTTTTAATTCTGGGCTCTGGGAGTCCTGGGAACCTGAGTTGAGAGAGAGATGATTTAGAACTGCAGGGTTTTTATGAACGGCGGGGCCTCTTTCAGCCTGAGCAAGCAGATGGAGAAATCCACAAACAGCTATAAGGAACAAGGCCCAGAAAGAGCACGCCATCAAACAGGCAGAGGAATCAGAGCACTGGAGTCCAGGGAGGCCTTGAGCCACATGGAAATGATTCGGGGCATACAAGACCGCACCCGGGCACTCTGAACAAAAGCATTCCATGTGCACTCAGAGATGGCTTCAGAAAAAAGAACAGGTTTTTCCTGACTTGCCATTCTGGCCTAGAAATTACTGCCCCGGACCTTTCTCTCAAGGCTGCCCTGGCTCTGGAAGAGCCAGCCTTGGAGGTGAAGTGGAGGGCATTCACTATTAGAATACAGCCATTCTTGGTAGCCTAGTGCCTGAAAGCTAGGCTTCCATCAGCCGTGGTCAGTCTGCATGACTCCGCAGAAGTAAAGGGCAGTGAGGGCAATGACCTTGGCCTTGGCCGTGGAAGCAGGAGGAAATGTATAGAGGTGGGCAGATAACTTTGTCATTCTTAATGGGCTACTTAACTCCTTGGGGTAAGTGTCAAGGAGCTCCCAGGGGCATGCCCTGAGCAGCAGATGTCCATGTGGGCTGCCTTATCTGAGAGAGTGTGCTTGAGTTTAGGTGGTCCCAGAAGCCAATCCTGAGACAAAGACAGGAGTGCCAATGAGTCATTTATTTGGGAAATGCAAGAAACACTGGTGGTGTTGGGTAGAGAAGGGAGATGGCAAAGGGAAGGCAGCCAATAATGGATGTGTTATCAAGCCAATTGGCGCTGCAGGCAACTGGGGCTTCATCCCATTGGGGAAACTAGCAAAGAAGACCAGTGCTTCTCAAGAGTCGAGGCCAGGTTTTAGGGGGTTGGTATCAACCCATGGTAGATAGATAGTTCTGCAAAGTACAACACAAACATCACAGCAATGTCAAATTTCTCTAAAAGTCCTTAAACAAGGGCTGCTCTCTCTCTCTTTGTGGACTTATCTCCAAGGGAATGAGTAATAAACACTTCTCTGCTTGTCACCAGTCAGGTTGGAGGACCACACTTTCAGTAGCACTGGTATGGAACACAGATCTCTGAGTTATCCGGGCCACCATTCCATGGATTTGCACTATTTGTACACTAACTCCCATTCGTCATTGGTTGAAGGGGTGTTTTGGGGTGGGGGTAATTCCTTTGGGCACACCAGCAGGGTGGTGGTGGTGCAGTTTCTAGAAAGCCATTGGGCTAAAATATGCAAACACTGGTGGCTGGGAAACAGCCTGAACCCCCCCCCACCGAGGGAACAAGATGGGGTGTCAGCAGCATCTCTTACAGGGGGCCAGCCCATCCTTTCCACCATGTTGCCCAGAACACAGGCAACTCAGAACCCCCAAGTCAGGATTTCACTATGGCTGGTTGTAAATAGAGAGGCGATATTGGAGGACCCTATTTTAGCTGCCCAGTATAGCATCTGAACTCAGATCTTACCCAAGCACTACTAAAAACAAAAAGCAATGCCAGCACCTCAGGTCAGCTCTGATAAAGCCTGAAATGCAGAGGGGGGATTTTTTCCTGCCTGGAGCTTGTGTGATGGCAGTTGGTGTATTTGCTCCATGCCTTTTCTGCTGTGGACTTGTCTTCAGGGGACCTGGCAGCTACTTCTGGTTGTGCCATGGACTCTTGGTCTGCAGGTTGGAGGCACAGGGGTGGCTGCAGTCATGGTGAGGATCAGAGGATTGCAGAGTCGATCTTAGTCACCCAGTTGTCCTCAGAGAGAAGCTGGACCAACCTGGCCACCCTGCCGTCAGCAGCACTCCTGGGATGGCTAATTTCAAGGCACAGGATAACAGGAATGCTAAAAGGATGATGGTGTCAAGAATGGATGCTTCCAGACTCCATCTGGCATTGAACTTCTTGTTGAGCCCTTTATACACCCTATTTGATGGTTCTCTGAGCACTTCTGGCTTCCCTGTTGGCTCAGATGATAAAGAATCTGCCTGCAATGCAGGAGACTCAGGTTCGATCCCTGGGTCAGGAAGATCCCCTGGAGGAGGAAATGGCAACCCACTCCAGTGTCCTTGCCTGGGAAATCCCATGGACAGAGGAGACTGGTGAGCTACAGTCCATGGGATTGCAAAGAGTCAGACACGATTGAGCAACTAACACTTCCATGTTTGAACAGTTCCAAGGCATGTGTTAGTGACTGAGAGCTACAGCTCAGCTGTCACCCTGCCTGGGTCTGGATGCTGGATCTGCCGCCTCCAAACTGTGTGATTTTGTGGGCCTCAGTTTCCTCATCTGTCAAATGGGGTTCTACCTGCCCCCATCAAGTTGTTACTGTATTAAATGCAATGGTATCTGTGATCTACCGTGGTCAGGGCCCAAGCTTAGCTCACTGGCAGCTGTGGGGCCTCAGGCCAGCAGGGCCCCAGCTCTCTGGGGAAGTGGCAGGTCAGATGGGCCCCTCTGCAGCACAACTTCCCCGTTGTCACACAGATGGCAGCCAAAGAAAAGAGTGTGACTAAAACTTTCCACTTTCGACTGTTGGCTCTGTGATGACATGCAGGCCCCAGATCTTTCCGCCAACGGTGGCTGCTGCTGCTCCTCCTGTTATCGCCACCTGGGAAACTTCTTACTCTCACTGCCTCGAAGGCCGGGGGCTTTTCACCTCAGGGGACAGACCCTGGGGTCGTGGTCATCCCCTTAACCTCTTAGGGTCACGTTTCTCCCCCACCGTCCTCACAGTCAGCCGTATACAGTGCCCAAGAGGAAGATGGGATGCAAACCATTCCCAGATTACAGAGGTTAGAGGTTAAAGGTTCGCAGAGCTGCCTTCTCCAGCCCAGAGACACACATAATCCAGGCCTCGGTAATCATTCCCAGCGGCCTAATTAGTTCGCCCTTATTTCCAATCACAGTTCAGGGTGCCAGATAGAATATGGGATGCCAGGTTAAATTTGATTTTCAGATAAACCACAATTTTTTCAGTATAATTATACCCCTGATAGCACATAAGGCATACTAAAAACGTATCCATTGTTTACCTGAAATCAAAGTGTAAATTGTAATAAATACTGGTTGACTTACAAACAACAGACCATAGACATTTATTGCTCCCAGTTCTGGAAGCTGGGGAAGTCCAAGGTCAAGGAACTGACAGATTCTATGTCTGATATGTGTTCATAAGATGTCCATCTTCTTACGATGTCCTCGGTGGAATGGGCAAGAGAATTCTCTGGGATCTCTTCTATAAAACCACAAAATCCATTCATGAGAGCTCCACCCTTATGACCTAATCACCTCCCAAAGGTCCCGCCTCCTACTGCCATCACACTGGGGGTTAGGTTTCAGCATACAAATTGGTGGGGGGAGGGACACAAACATTCCATCCATAACAGGTACTCCTAGAAACCAACCCTGGGAAAGGGAGCATGGCTGAGTTCAATGTGGTCTTGGGTGTCCCAGTTTGGATGTCTGCACAGGAGATGGACTGGATGAGCTCATGTGGGGCAAGGGTGTAGGCAGAGAAGAGAAGGGATGTGGATGAGTCCCTGGGTGCCGCAAAGGTGAGAATGATGCCCCGGGAGTCAAGTAAAGGATGGGGTGACCTTAGGATTAAGGCATCATGAGTGTCAATGCAACCACAAAAGTTTCCCCAACAATTACAATCCTTCCATGGACATGGGACTCCTTGCATTCTGTCTGCCTGGCTCCGTGCTTTCCTGGCATCCCCTTGTAAACAAGGTTGGGTCTAAGAGCCCCATTGCCTGGTCCCTGTTTATTTTAATCTCTTACTGCTTGATCACCTGCACATGTCTAGTCTTGGCTTCTGTCCTGCCTTTTTGTATGGTACCTCTTGGCACCTGGCCGTGTCTTCGGCCAAGCACCCATGAGCCTATCTGTGTGTGTCTGTCCCAGGTCCCCTCTGGTTCCCTTGGTTCTGGACCCATCAGCCACCCCTTCAAATCCACACCTTCCAGGGTTTGCACCCACAGCAGCCTCAAATAACATAGAGACGCCTCCCTCCCAGCACAAGGCTTGTGATTTGTGCTCTTTGTTGGCCGGTGCACCGACCACCTACGGCAAGCCCCATTCTTCTGGACATTCTCCAGCAAGAACACCTTCTTGCCTCCCACGTGATCAACACGAAAGCACCCAGCACTAAAAAGACCTAATAAGCAGAGCCGACTTGGTTGTGAAGAAGCACAGATGCACCCACGTACACTCATGTGTGCACCTGAGTGTACACACACACATACACACACACTCACATACCACCAACATCATCCTTTGCAACCAAACTCATTGCTGAACCACTCAGCTGTCAACAGCTATTGGGAATCATGACTGAAGAGGCCCAAATTGCGTGTGTACCTCTCTCGTCTTCTTGCCACTCCGAGGCAGCAAGAGCCCTTAAAAACCGATTAGAACATCCTCCCCTCCTACAGAGTAAATAAATGCTGGTCTCTGAGGAGGGAGCGGGGAAGGGAGGCTGGGAGGCATTGGGTGGGTTTTTTCCCTTGTCACAGCAACCTCTTCACTCATCGGAGGCTGCCTCAGAGGTTTTAGAGGGAGGCAGCGCCGTAACTCACGAGATTAAAACATGCCCGCTTCTCCTCAGACATGTATTCTATATGAAAATGTGGTTTATGGGCATCAGGTCCACAAATCTAAAGCCCAAGCAATTCTACCTATGACCATCAGTCATGGAAGTTACACTCACTGAGAATGAAAATTTACACGACCACTGTTAGCCCATAACCAGCCACAGAGCATCCCCCCTCCCCGGGAGCCAGGTCTCCCTGACAACAACTACCCGCCCCGTTTTTACTGGCTGGTACCCAGGCTAGTGGCAATGACTCTCAAATGTGAGTATTTATCATGAGATGCTCTCAAGGCCCATCCCTTTTACTTTGTAGAGGGGGGACTAGATTAGGAATCAGAGAAAAGAGGTCAATTTCCACCTCTGCCACTTACCACCCAAGTGCAACTCAGCCATTCACCCTTTCTGTCCAAGCTTCTCCCTCTATCCTGACAACCTCATTTGCAACAGCTGTTACAAGAATAATCTTAAATCACTGGAGCACAGTGGCAAAGCCCTAAGGATCTGGAATCAGACTGCTTTTCTTTTTTAAATATTTATTTATTTTTGGCTGCATCAGGTCTTAGTTGAGGCACAGGGGATCTTCACTGCAGCCTGCAGGCTTAGTTGCCCCAAGGCATGTGGGATCTTAGTTCCCCAATCAGTGATTGAACCCATGTCCCCTGCCTTGGAAGGGAAGATTCTAGACCACCACTACCACTAGACCACCAAGGAAGTCCCCAGAGTGCCTTTCAAATTCTGACTATCAGTTGCTCTGCAACCTTGGGTAAGTTACTTAACCCCTCTGTGCTTAAATTGTCTTCTCCCTAAAATGAGGATAATAATAACACTTGCCTCACAGTGGCATTATGAGAATTAAAGGAGTTAACATTTGTGTAGGGATTAGAACAGTGCCTGGCATATGGTAAGGACTTAAAAAAAAAAAGCGTGGCTTCAAATTCATTTATTCAAAAAGCATTCATTGAGCACAGTATTCGTTTCTCAGTGCTGCCATAACAAAGTACCAAAAATTGAGGGACTTACCACAACAGAAATATGCTGTCTCACAGTTCTGGAGGCTAGAAGTCCAAGATCAAGGTGTCGGTAGGGTTGGCTCCTTCTGAGGGTGTGAGGCAGAATTCGTTCAGTACCTTTCATCTAGCTTCTGGTGGTTTGTTGGCAATCTTCGGTGTTCCTGGGCTTCTCGAGGCATTCACCCCAATCTCTCCCTTCATCTTCACATGGCATTCTCCCTATGTCCACATTTCCCTTTTTATTAGGACACCAGTCATATTGGATTAGGGCCTGCCCTAGTAACGCCACCTCAACTTGACCACATCTGCAAAGACCCTATCTTCAAATAAAGTCACATCGTGGGATCCTGATAGTTAGGACTTCAGCCCATAACAAGCACTTACTAAGGATCAAGGACTCTGCAAGGCGCTGAGAATACCTAAATTCATGAAATGTGGTCATGCCTGAGGAAGTTCATATCTGAATGTGGGACCCAAACTCATTCATATTAACTTCGTAAGTATTGTACCAGGGAAACATACAAAAGACAAAGATGAAAGGAACAGGGGCAGTGTCACCAGAAGACAGATTTCAAAAGTTTTCCCATGTTTGCTGAGCCTTCAAGGATGGGCTGGATTGACATGACCCCAAGGGGTAGCACATAGGTGGAGTCACAGAGAGTCTGGAATCACACCGTTTTCCAAGAATGCTAGTCCTTGATGTCACATACAACTTAGGAAAAATGAATCCAGAAACATTGTTAGGCCAGATTTTGAAGGGCTTTGATTTCCAAATTTAGGGGGGGGTGGTTTCTCCTCAAATATTTGCCTTAGGTCAAAGTCCCCAGAAGCTGACTCAGAGACAAGGCTTCTTAGGAAAATGATTTATGAGGAGATGTCACCAGCAAGAGCTAGAAAGAAAGTAGGAAAAGGGCAAAAGCCAAGACAAGGGGCCATACTAAGCCAAGCCCTCCCAAATGGAACTTTAGCCTAATCCTCCAAGGGAACGCTGGGGACAGAGCTCTCCAGATGGCAGCAGGGCAGGGGGGGGCGGTGGTGACTTACAAATGCCCACCCACTAGTCAGGGCTGCCTCTTTGGGAAGTTGCGCTGTCCTTGCTCCACGGCAGAGGGGAAGTGGCTGTGGCAGCCTGAGTGTAGTCCTTCAGCAAAGAGTCACAGGCCATCAGGAGGAAAGGCACATTGGATGCCCACATCTGTACAAATGGCAAAGAGATTAGAGGGCAGAGTGCCGGTAGTGTCTGCTACAGTCATGGAGAGTTATTCCACTGTTTTAAATAGGGGATTTCAGTGATCTGATCTCCATGTCAGAAATCTAACTGGTCATGGTGAAGACAAATGGAATGGTAGGGAAATCGGCTGGCACTCAGGAAAGCTTAGAAAGCCATGGCAAAGGTCCAGACAGGAGCTACTGGGATCTGAGCAAGGAGAGTAGAGGAGAGTAGAGAGTGGGGATTAGAGAAACATTTCCAGTTAGGATCTGATGATCATTTGGCTTTGAGGGGATAAAAGGTGGAAAGCAGCTTTACTGAGGATTATAGAAGGATGGTTTTGGACATGGTGAGTGTATACAGGATCCCCAACTCAAGATGCCCAGTAGGCTGGTAGAAATATGGGTCTGGAAACTAGGAAAGAGGCTGGATCTGGAGCTATAAATTTGGAAGGTATTGGTATGTAGACAGACAATGATAGTAGGAACTTGGCAGGAAGGTAGAGTTTGAGAAAAGATCAAGAAGAGAACAGTAGAGCATGTCAACCTTTGCTGCTGCTGCTGCTGCTGCTGCTGCTAAGTCGCTTTGCAACCCTGTGCAACCCCATGGACGGCAGCCCACCAGGCTCCCCCGTCCCTGGGATTCCCCAGGCAAGAACACTGGTGTAGGTTGCCATTTCCCTCTCCAATGCATGAAAGTGAAAAGTGAAAAGTGAAAGTGAAGTTGCTCAGTCGTGTCCAACTCTTAGCGACCCCATGAACTGCAGCCTACCTTGGGCGAAGAAAAAGAGAGTAAGGAAGAGCAATAAAATGGGTTCCGAGCTATAAGAGATGTGTAGCAGGAAGCAAGGGAGAGGGAAGTTTGCAAGGAGAAAGTGGTGAATGGCATTGAATGATAACTAGATGTCAAAGGAGGGTAAGGAGTGAGCAGAAGTCACTGGTTCAACTATTATACAATCCTGGTGGAGGGAGAAAGCACACTGTACCAGGTTGAAAGAGGAATAGAAGGACAAATGGAGGTGCCAATATATACAAGTGCTACCAAAGCATGGTCTGCAGATCAGCAGCATCAGCAACATCTGGAAGCTTGTTAGAAACACAATCTTGGGCCTTGGTGAGTCAGACCTATTGAATCTGAAATTCTGAGGGTGGAGTCCAGGAATCTGGTTTTTAATAAGCCCTCCATGTGACTCTGATGCAGGCTAAAGTTTGAAACCACTGATGCATATAATTTTCAAGAACTTTGTGAGCAGAAAACAGGGTGACAGCTAACTACAGGGGAGCCAGTGCACAGTTAGAAGTAAAAATTGGACCGTAATTCTCACATAAAAGAAAATATTGAGAGAACATGCAGATAGTCCAGGCTTCCCTGGTGGCTCAGACAGGAAAGAATCTGCTTGCAATGTAGGAGACCCAGTTTGACCCCTGGGTCAGGAAGATCTCCTGGAGAAGACAATGGCAACCCACTCCAGTATTCTTGCTGGAGAATTCCATGGACAGAAGAGCCTGGCGGGCTATAGTCCGTGGGGTCACAAAGAGTCGGACACGACTGAGCAACTAACACTTTCACTTTCGCAGAGAGTCCATTGGTTTTGCAACTAACCAACTATAGACAACCTACAGATTAAGATTGACATCCATAGATGAGCTAAGACAATGGGATGCTGGTTTCTTTAGGAACAAAATCATCATTTGGTTTGTAATTGTCACCTACATCCCTCACAGCATTTTCTGATCAGACCAGGAACTGATTATGGCTTTGTGTACCCAGTGCAAAACCAACCGTCAACCAGGTCATGAAAAACAATTAAATCTCTTAGGTTTTAGAGGCAGATAAGTTGAGATGCTGAAGTGAGCTTGTTGTGGCAAATCTTGTCATATTACCCAGACTTCTAAATCCTATTGTATGACTTCATTCTAGTTTTCTGTTGCTGTGAAACAAGCCACCCATTAGCATAAAACTGCAACAATCAGTTGGGGATTGCCTGGACTTGGGCAGGTGATTCATTGTAGTTTCTGTCACATGGTGGCCAATGCTGGAGTCATCTCAAAAGCGTGCTCATTGCTTGTCTAGCTATTGATGCTGGCTGTTAGCTGGGGGCTGTTGTCAGGATCCTTTCCATGTGGCCTCTCCATGGAGTGTGCCCTTTCTTACAGCATGGCGGCTAGGCTCTGAGAGTTGTGTCCCAAGAGAGAAGCAGGCTGAAACTGTACTGCCTTTTCTGACCCAGCCTTGGAAGTCACATAACCTGACTTCCGCCCTACTATATTCTTAAAGGCCACCATAAGGCCTTGCCCAAGTTCTAGGGGAAGGGACATAGATTCCTCCTTTGCATGTGAGTGAGAGAACATTTCTGGAGAGTGTGTAGGGCAGAAACTATTGTTTTAGCTATTTGTGCAAAATACAATCTGCCACAGGAAATAAATTCTCAGTGGTCAACCCCATTATGACCTTGCTCACTCTGGCAGGTAAGCTCCAGCCCACCTCTAATTACCCATGACCAGGCTGATTTGTCATTCCAGTGACCTTCCTTCAGAGGAGGGGTGTGAACAGTTGGAAGACAAATCCTCAGAAGGTCTCCATGGCCAGAAATACTGCCTGCCCTGGGTCCAGGCTAGAGGCTCTGGAAAACCCCCACAGAGAGTCCCTTCCTCCTTTAGGAGTTAAGCACAGGGAGGGTGTGGTTGCCCAAGGGACAAAAGGAATTGATCAACAGCCGGAATTACATCACCCCCTCTCTTTGTTCATTTTTCTTTACTGTTGTTCTTTTTTCCTGTGTTTAATTTCTCTCCTCCCTCACTCTCCCCTAGGACCTCCCCCTGAGAGATGGGGTTGGGGGGTTTGATTGATTGGTGCTGAAAGCAGGGAGGTTGGAAGTAGAGAGAGATCACCTTACCCCAGATAGTTTCCATGGCAACAGGGACAGGTTGGTGGGAGGGGTGGGCAGATAAGGGCCCCACTTTGGGGTTCAGTGTGCAGTGGAGGTGAAGGCTGGAGTGTTTACAGTGGAGAGAGAGAAAAAACAGCCTGTTCAGCTGTGTCAGGGAGTGGAAACCTAATTCGAGACAGCTTGGAGGCTGGCCTTTGCTGGCCTCACGCCCTTCCCTCTCCCTTCGTTCATTACCCACCAACCTTAGCAGTGGCATCTGCATGGCCGCCACCCCTCATCCGGACTTGTAGCCCTTCCAGTCGTTATTGCCTCCAGGAGAGGCTCTCTCTTTCTCTTCTTTTCCTCCTCCCTCTCTCTGCTCTCACTTCTCTTGTTCTGTCTTGGCTGCTTAACTGGGGAAAGCAACAAAGCCCAATTCACATGCCGCCAGGGTCTTGGGTGAGCGAAACAGTCCAGCTTGCTCCATGCTGCAGCCTGGGGTGGGAGGTTTCTCCTGGTCCACCCTCCCACCTAGCACAACATCCTTCACCTGCCATTGTGGGAGTGGGGCAGGGTGGAGGTCACAGGGAAAGAATCTGGAAAATCACCAAAGGCTGTTAGTTAGCTCAGAATACATAGGAAGCCCCTGAATGCTGACCACCTAGGCACTGAGTACCCTCCCATGCCTAGCAGTTCAATTCTGCCACCAGACCTGGCCTCCTTGGCCCAGGTGCAGCCCAGCAGCTCCACTTGAGGGCGAACAGGGATTTTACCCTTTTACTTCAAGGTTACTCCTCCTTTCCCAAGGATGGGTCCAGAAATTGACTCTCCCTCCCTCCCTTCACCCCACGTCTTCCTCCCTCCATCTCTTGACTCTCTGTCTCTGGCGCCAGCTCTCCACTCAGTTTCTTTAGCCCTTGTTGGCTCCTTCAATACAACTGAGCAACACAAATCTCTAGAATTGGCTCATCCTACAGTAAATATGCCCCTAGTTCCCCAAAGGAGGCTAGAGAGCAGGAGAATGCAAAAATGATGCTATCCAGCCTGGGCCAGCAACCAAAGGGACTGAGGGGCACCTGGGCAGGCAAATGACTCACTATGGAAGGATGCTGGCAAGGGCAGAGTCCAGGTGATGTTCATCTCTGGATCCAAAGGGTCTTCTCAGTGCCCAACACACAGGGGGACTTAATGTGTGTTGTTTTTTCAACAAGTTAAACACAGAACTCCCACATGAGCCAGCAGTTCTGGTCCTGGGCACAGACCCTGAAGAACTAAATGCAGGGACTTGAACAGATACTTGTACAGCAATGTTCATAGCAGTATTATTCACAATAGCCAAAGGTGAAAGAGCCAAAATGTCCATCAAAGGTTGAATGAATAAGCAAAATGTCTCTGCATACAATGGAATATTATTCAATCATAAAAAGGAGTGGAATTCCAACACATGCTACAATGTGTTAAAAACACTATGTGAAGGGAAACAAGCCAGATACACAAGACCACATACTGTCCGTTCTATTATTTGAAATGTCCAGGATAGACAAATCTATAGAGAGAAAGTAAGTTAGTAGTTGCCAAGGGCTAGGGAGGAGAGGAGAATGAGAATGATGGCTAATGGGTATGGGGCTTCCATTCAGGGGCATGGGAAACATCTGGAACTAGAAAGTGGTGATGGTTGCAGGACATTATGAATCTACTTAATGCCACTGAATCATGCACTTTAAATGGTACATTTTCTAATATTTGTATTTGTAACCACGATTTTTTTTAAAAATGCTTATTGTGATGACGCTCTGCCCCAGAGACTGGGAGTTATCTGCACCTATGATGCGAATTGAACACGCACTGGTTTTCCTGGGGCCATGTTGCTTTTAGCACTGAAAGCCCCACAATTCTGGTCACAGAGGGCTGGGAGCTGGGGCAGCATATCTACCTTGTCTGAGTCTCAGTTTCCTGCCCTATGGATATGCTGCAAGAGTAGACAGATAAAAAATGGTAACACTCATCACAGCCAACTCTTAGAGCACTTACTCCACTCCAGGTGCTGTTTCCAGCCAGTGTTTATAGCATCCGTGTGAACCCCCTGGGGGTCTTGGAAATATGCAGATTTGGATTCAGCAGGCCTGGTACAGGGCTGGAGACTCTGCATATCTAATGATGGATGCAGATGTCATGGCTCCACAGACTGAACTTGAAGTGCGTGCGTAGGTGTTAAGTCACTTCAGTCGTGTCCAACTCTGTGCGACCCTATGGACTGTAGCCTGCCAGGCTCCTCTGTCCATGGGATTCTCCAGGCAAGAATGCTGGAGTGGGTTGCCATGCCCTCCTCCAAAGGATCTTTCCTACTGAGGGATCTAACCCAAATCTCTTACGTCTCCTGCATTGGCAAGTGGGTTCTTTACCACTAGTGCCACCTGGGAAGTCCACACTCTGAGTACAGGGGTTCTAAAATATGAGAGAAGAACAATTATATCCCCTTCCTTCAGACAGCCGGAGAAGGTTCCATGACTCAGCCAAGGTCACACAGCTGGGATATGGTGATAGAGTCAGGACTGAAACCCAGGGCAGCGTGGCAGCAACAGGTCACGGCGGTTATCAGCACCCTTTTCTGCTGCAGAGATAATGTGGGAAAGGATGCAGCGCCAGGCCTGCCACAGGCTGACCTTTCAAAACCTTGTAGCTATTGTCATGAATTAGCGACTTAACTACAACAATTGTCACGAATTACATTAGAAGCCACATTGTCCTCGAGAAATCAGTCATCTTCCATCCCTCACCAGACCACATAATGGTCCTCCAGTTCTCATCTAATCTACAGGCAAGGGACAACCCTTCCAGCCACGAGTTCAGAGCAGTCTTTGTTCTCTGGTCTTTGCTTTTCACTCAGTTGTATGGGATGTGCCCCAGGGATGGACTTCTCTGCAACTCTGTCATCTACAGGTCACAAAGCAAAGAGACGGAGCCTCCCACCCTCTCAATGAGCAATAAGCCCTTCACCCTCCCAGAGCCAAGATTGATGACATCCTCATATTCGTTATCCCCTGTGCCGAATCCTGGGGCTTCCCAGGTGGCACTAGTGGTAAAGAATCTGCCTATCAGTGCAGGAGACTTAAAAGATGCAGGTTCGATCCTTGGGTCAGGAAGATCCCCTGGAGGAGGGCATGGCAACCCACTCCAGTATTCTTGCCTGGAGAATCCCATGGACAGAGGAGCCTGGCAGGCTACAGTCCATGGGGTTGCAAAGAATTAGACACGACTGAAGCAACTTAGCATGCACACAGGCACGCCCATGCCTAACCTGAGCCTGGCATGAGTACGCAACAGACACCCAAGTACTGTGAGCTAACTCTGTGCTCCCTCTCCAGTCTCAATTTCCCAATCTGTAAAATGGAGCCATCAGTACCTACCTCAAATTCCATCCCATGAAATCGGATGTCCAGTTAGAACTGGACATGGAACAACAGACTATTTCCAAATAGGAAAAGGAGTACGCCAAGGCTGTGTATTCTCACCCTGCTTATTTAACGTATATGCAGAGTACATCATGAGAAACGCTGGGCTGGAGGAAGCACAAGCTGGAATCAAGATTGCTGGGAGAAATATCAATAACCTCAGATACGCAGATGACACCACCCTTATGGCAGAAAGTGAAGAACTAAAGAGCCTCTTGATGAAAGTGAAAGAGGAGAGTGAAAAAGTTGGCTTAAAGCTCAACATTCAGAAAACTAAGAGCATGGCATCCGGTCCCATCACTTCATGGCAAATAGATGGGGAAACAGTGGAAACAGTGGCTGACTTTATTTTTCTGGGCTCCAAAATCATTCCAGATGGTGAGTGCAGCCATGAAATTAAAAGATGCTTACTCCTTGGAAGGAAAGTTATAACCAACCTAGACAGTATATTAAAAAGCAGAGACATTATTTTGTCAACAAAGGTCCATCTAGTCAAGGCTATGGTTTTTCCAGTGGTCATGTATGGATGTGAGAGTTGGACCGTGAAGAAAGCTGAGCACCGAAGAATTGATGCTTTTGAACTGTGATGTTGGAGAAGACTCTTGAGAGTCCCTTGGACTGCAAGGAGATCCAGCCAGTCCATTCTAAAGGCGATCAGTCCTGGGTGTTCATTGGAAGGACCGATGTTGAAGCTGAAACTCCAGTACTTTGGCCACCTGATGGGAAGAGCTGACTCATTGGGAAAGACCCTGATGCTGGGAAAGATTGAGGGCAGGAGGAGAAGGGGACGACAGAGGATGATTTGGTTGGATGGCATCACCGACTCAATGGACATGGGTTTGGGTGGACTCTGGGAGTTGGTGATGGACAGGGAGGCCTGGCGTGCTGCGGTTCATGGGGTCACAAAGAGTCGGACATGACTGAGTGACTGAACTGAACTGAAACCGGATGGTTGAAGAACAACCCTTTGGCAGGGTCCTGTGGGTGTATGATGAAACACGTACTGTGTGCCTAGAACTATGGTGCAGCCAGAGAAGGAGAGAGACAGATATCTGAAACAGAAAGCCTAGCCCCCATCTGGCAGTTCTGTGATTGCTCCCAGCAGATGGTTCTAAAGGAGCCAGGAATCAAGAGAGGGACTGCAGAGCACAGTGGCGTGTTTTTCGGTTTCCTGACCGGGCTGTGGCAGCCCGGGATGGCTCCGTGAGAAAAGGAGGAGGACAGACTTGATCTGAGTTTTGATCAAAGTCCAAGACAATATTTGGATTTACAGGATGGAGGAGGTTTCCCAAGCCAGACAAATACCAGGAGCTGACAGCTGTCACCCCGTTCCCTGGAGGCCCGGTTCGGAGTCTCCCGGACAGCTCTGGTCTGGGAGGGAGCATGGGGCCGGAAGGCTTGCAGAGAAGGCAGCCAGGAGGACCTCTGCAGGCTGTGGCTCAGGTTTGTGCCAGAGAGGGTGGTCCCGAGGTGGTCCCCTCCTGCCCCGCCAGAGCCAGAGCCCCTGCAGCGTTTCCAGCTCCGGCTCCCCCTCCCCCAGCCCAGGCCCTCCGCAGGGACCGCTTCCAGAGGTCTCCCTGGCTCCATATGTGGGTTTTGGCTCTTCCTGTTTTTGGCTCTGCTTGGCGGCAGGGGATTTGAGGGGTGGTTGTGTGATTTGTACAGCTGTCATTAGGGTAATTGCACGATATTTTCCCAAATTTCTCCTGCAGCTTCAGACTGGGTTTCCAAACTTCCTGCCCTAACAGGGGCTCCAGTGAGAGGGGGGCTGGCTCCCAGCCTACCCAGCAGCTGTCGATGGCACCCCAGGGGCAGCTCCCCCCCCCCGCCACTTTCCCCAGCGGACTAGGCACCAGGGCACCAAGAAAGAGATGGACTGGAGCCCCTGGATCAGAGGCCTGGTGGCTTCAGATAAAAGACACAGCTGCGGCCATTGCTATTGGTACCCAGTGTCCCTTCCCCCTATCAACATGGAAACAGATACAAATCAACTTGTGTCTTTTCTGACAAAGCAAAGACCCCTTCCTGTGACACTGGGATTTGGAAAGTTCTTTAGTGTCCCTGAAAGAAGGATGACAGGCCAACACCCTGCACCCTCTTGCTCAGCAGCTTATCAACCTAGAGCCTTAATGATACACAGAGTGAGGGTCTCAAGCTGGCTTAGGTTAGTGCCAGACAGTTGGCGTTGAAACGAAGTAGGGAGCTGCATGGGCCTGGCCCAGGTGGGGTCTGGGAGCCTTTCAGCAGGTAAATTGATGGACGGCAGGATGAATGGATGCCGGGGACAACTTTGGATCTGACTGATGAAGGATTACCTCCCTCCCTTCTCAAGTACATTTGCTCACTGGCTTCCCACTCAGCCTGACAGGTTAATACCCCAGAGTAGCCTTCACACACACAGAGTGAAAAAGAAAGCAGCCACTTTTTTCTGCTTGTGTCTAGGAGCTGGGGATGATGTTCTTCGGGTCTGGCTACCTGGACTGCCTGGGAAAGGTTCTACTCTACCCAGGGTCTTCTGAGGCTGGAACAGCCAGGGAGATCACAGGGCAGATTTGCTGGCTTTAGGCCTCGGGGCTCGTGTTCCTTTTGACCTGCTGACTAGGGAGTGGGATGCACGATGGAGAGCCTCGTCACTTAGCATCACGTCTGCTCCGACATGATGCCTCCGAGTAATGTAATTTATATTTCATGCACAATTGAAGCAGCTAATGGTGTAATTCTCCAAGGGGGAAACAAGTTGTTATAGTGTTAATTACATTGCAGGCGTGTTCCTTCTCCTTTGCCCCCCAAGTGCTCTAGGGGAAGTTACCAGGTAGCAAGTGAGAGTGGGTGTCGGAGACACTGGCTTTGGTGGGCTTCACTGATGTCAGGGCCAAGGATGACTGCTTCTTCCCTGCTGGAGGCAGGGTGGAGAAAGGGACAGGATGGGGGAATGGCTTAAATTGCCAGGTGGTCTGGGTTTCCTTGTCCACCCTGGTGTTGGAATCCAACTGGGTTGGGATGCTTCTTTCTATTCACTGGGACACTGCTGGCAAGGGGAAAGCAGAGATGATACATTTAGAAAAGGAGGAAAAACACAATCAAAACAAACCAAACACAGCCTACAGATCTGCCAAGGCCATCATAGAGGGTGATGGTTGAGCGTGTGGCCTCTCAGGATAGGCCGCTGGGATTCGAATTCCAGTTCTGCCACCAATAAGCTGGGAACCGCCCCCATTCCAGGGAGATTGCTTCACCTCTCTGTGCCTCAGTGTTCACAGCTGAAGAATGGGAATAATAAATCACCAGCTTCATAGGATTGCAGTGAGGATTAAATGAGTCAGTACGAATGCAGTACTTAGAACATTGACACATAGCAGGCACTCAGTAAGTGTAAGTTATTCTGGCAGGAGGGAGTAAATGGAGTTAAACTGTTACAAGGTTCTGGCATTTTCTGTGAAGTGGTCAAAGTACATATTTTTCTACATTCATGGAAGCTGAAATCTAGTGAAAAAGAATAAATGTCTTGCTTTTCCAAAAAAAAAGAAAGAGAGAGAGAGAACTGTAGATTTTTGAGGAATTATAGAACCATGAAATTGAGAATGATTCCTAGGAAAAAATTTTTCAACTATTTGAGGTGTGTTTTTGTTTTTTTTTTAATTCCTGGCAAAAGAATGAAAGAAAAGGAGGCAGAGGAAGGAAGGGAGGGAAGGAGGAAAGATCATTGAGAACCCACAAAGATTCATTATACACAAGTCAGGCCAAACTTATGGTATATCTTTTTATAGATAAATCAGAGAAAATCACTCAGTAGTGCAGGGAAAAATAATACACATAATAACTCTTAATGTAAGAAAGCATTTTACAAAATCTCACAGATTATTCTTATGGACATGTTGCTAAATTATAGCTGATTAATTAGCTTTATGCCTGTGTGGGTTTAAACTCCACTCCTGGTCCCCATTTTGGTATCAGTCAAGGTAGATTACATCCCCCAACTCTCAGTAACTCAAGCAACAAAATTGCCTGCTAGCATCACATGCATGCATGTGTGCCAAGTCCTTTCGGTCGTGTTTGACTCTTTGTGACCCTGTGGACTGCAGCCCGCCAGGCTCCTCTGTCCATGGGATTCTCCAAGCAAGAATACTGGAGTGGGTTGCCATTTCCTTCTCCAGGGGGTCTGCTCGACGCAAGGATAGAACTCGCATCTCTTATGTCTACCTGCACTGGCGAGTGGGTTCTTTACCACTAGCGCCAGCACAATGTAATCAGCAAGAGGGGCTTTGGCCCCGCATAGTCATTGGGACACATGGGTTCTTCCATCTTATGATGCTGCCATCTGTAATTTCTGGCCTTCAAGACTTTCAGAGAAGGGAAAGATAAGAGAATCTTGCAGGGGAGATAGTTGCTAGCCAGGACTAGAAATGGTGTACAGCATCTCCACCCACATTCCACCAGCCAGAGTTCAGTCACATGGGACCATCTGGCAACAAGGCTCTGGGAGATGAGATTTAACCGTGGGACTGGCAAGAAGAAAACAATCAGGATGTCGGTGAGCGCTAGCTGTCCACAAGTATGGATATCCATTGACGTCAGTCTTCAGGGAGGTCTCCAGTGGCAAGCCAAACTCCATTACTTGCCTTCTACTAAGCAATATTATTTTTTTTCAGTGACTCAGATGAAGACATAAGATGTGCCATACTTCCTGTTTTGTGTTTAACTCATTTGGGCAATCTTTATGTAAAGGCAGCTCACTCGGAGTGTCCAGCAAGAGAGAGATATACAGCAAGATCTCACAGTGACTGGATTACTACAGAAATGGAAGAATCCAACACATCCGTAGGGACTGGGTTATCACATAGACCATCCCCTCTCCCAGAGGCAGCAGAAGTTCATGCATCTCCACTTGCTGTCTTATATGTGACTTAGTCACTCTCTCGACTCACCTTGCTCTCTCTTAGTCCTCTCGCCTTCCTCTCCGCCTGCCAGGCCACCAGCTCTCCAGCATGTCCTGAATCAGAGAGGGGGGGCACATTTCATCCCTTCATTGTTCAGAGGGTGGGAGGTGGTGATCCCTGCTTAGGCATGGGGCCGGGGAAAGCTTTTCACACCAGATCCCATTGGAGGCACTTGGGAGTTGTAGGACTTGTCTGACTTTGGACAGGAAACGCAGCTCGTTTGGCAAATTTCCAGGTAGAACAAAGCTGGAAACAAAAATTTCATTGGAGCAGAGGCTCCTGCTGCTGTTCTCAGGAACTCACTATGAGAACCACTGAACTGGCTCAAAGAGGGTTGGAGGAGCATATTCTGAAGAGAGAGAATGGCATGTTCAAAGACCCTGGGGTCTCCAGAAGGAGAGTCTGAGGTTCAGGGAGGCCAGCATGGCTGGAGTTTGCTGGGCACAGGGGAGTGCCAGAGGTGGAAGATGAGTCTGAAAATGTGCACAGGGTCTAGACTGTACAGCACAACCACCCCAAGTTTTTAGCCTGAGAGTTAACCAAAGCTACCGGGGTCAGTGCTAACAAAGTTTTACTATATAGCACAGGGAACTACAGTCAATACCTATAATGGAAAATAATCTCAAAAATAATATGTGTGTATATGTATGACTGAATCGCCTTGCTATGCATATTGTAAGTTAACTATACATATATATATATATATGTATATATATAAAGAACAACAGCAAAAAACAGGTCAGTGCTGTGACCATATTTGCATGGTTCTGACTGCTTTGCAAAGAAAGAATGTGAACGGACAGCACTTGGCCAGTTAGGCAGCCTCAAGCTTACAAATGCTCCAGTGAAATTTTTGTCCACAGCCTGGTTACTGCTACCAATAAAACTGACCACAACCTGCATTCCTACCCTTTGCCCATTGAAGCAGAAGCTTTTGTTGCTGTTGTTAGCTACAAGGTAAAGGTTTTTCTCAGGGGCTGGGCTTACAGAGAAGGTATGGCCTCTCTCCTTTAGGGTTCTCTCTCTCTCTCTCTTTTTTTTTTTTTTTTTTGCTGTGCCATTTGGCATTTGTCCCAAAAAGTAGTAAATTTAAGACCAGAGCTGTAAAATGTGGGCTTTTAAAAACATCAAAACCACTGCAAGAATCAGTATGAGTTGACATTCAGAGTTTATTTCTTAAAAATGGAGTGTTTGGGGAGGGATGAAAGTCCGTGTTTCGGATGCTGGGGGATGGGGATCACGTCCATGTATTTCCCACCATGTGTTGGAGGAGACTGGGCATAGCATGATGGTTATGTATGGAACTCTGGAGTGAATCTTCCTGGGTACAAATCCCGGCTCTGCCATCTATTCACCATGTCTCCTAGGGAGACAATCTCTCTGTGCCTCAGTTTTCCCCATCTATAAAGTGGGGATAATAATAGTAATCAATTCATAGGGTTGTTGTGGGGCTCTGATGAGTAAATAAGCATAATGTATGAGTTTCATACCATCCAAACCTGGATCAAGGGGGTCGTATTTGCCTCCCATGGGTAGACATGAATGCTCTCAAGTCAAATAATTAAAGAACCCAGGAGGAAAGAACAAGGTTCCTGGGAAGGGGAATGGCCTTGCTTCTGGGATGCACTCGTGTGTGCACATGTCTCCACCCTGCTCAGAGAGCTAAAGCACCCAGCCAGCAGACCTGGAGCTAAACGTGGTAAGCATAGCTTGTGTGCCCCGGAGGCGGGGCCGCCACATCTGACTGTAGCCCTTGCTCACTGCTAGGCTGGGAGGACTGGGCAGGCAGGGAGGCCGACAGGGCTGAGGGAGGTGCAGGGTGAAGAAAAGAAATGCTGTGCTGGGCTCACTGGCTCCATAGTCTGCTCTTGCTTGCCATGGTATCCAGGAGAGAAACTGAAAAAATGGAGAGAAATTGGGGTGGAGGGAGAGGCAAAGAGAGACAGCAAGACAGAGATAGGTGGAAATAGAAACAGAGAGAGAGACAGGGAGAAGGAGTGAGAGAAAGAAAGTAAGAGACACAGAAGCAGAGAGGCTGAGATATTTGGGGACACAGGTTGAAGTCGAGACATGGAGAGACAGAAAGGAGAGAGACCGAGAGAGATGATGAAAGTAGGAGGCACAGAAACAGAAAAAGGAGATTCTGAGAAACAGAACAGAGGAGAGAGAGCGAGGGGGCATAGAAAGAGGCTGGACATGGCCTCAGGGGCTCAGGTGGAAGCGAGCAGCCCCAGAACTGACGATGGTGACTGCCCCCCAACCCCTTCAGCCTAGGGACAAGGCTGCACCATCGTGACTCACCTTGAATCAAAGGCAAGGGTCCTAACATCCTAAAAAGTCCTTAGGGTCCTGAGGACTAACCCCCACCTCAGCCCATCGCCCCCACCTCCAGCTTCCCCCCCAGCTCAGGGACTCAAAGAGACCCAGCATCAGCACCTACACATGGAGTCAAAGCCCACAGAGCACACAGTCTCCATCTCAGAAATCCCCTCCTTAGCAGCAGGGTGAGCGGTGGAGAGAGTCCAGGGAGGCCAGCGTTGTCAGGGAGCTTGTTGGCCCGGGAGCCGGCGCTGTTCAGTTGTGCCATGAGCAATTGCCACTCCAGCGTTTGGAGCTGCGCTGCTGTGAATGCCAGAAATCATGTACATTAAGCCCAGAGTGACGGCAGGCTTATGGATGGACTTACCTTCAACCAGAGGCCGCCGAGGTGCTCGGCGTGGGGGGCGGCACTTTATGGATGCGGCTCTCCACTTGTCGAGGCCTTAAGCGGTCAAGTCGGCCGGGTAATCAATTTCTCATGTAGGCCTGGCTGGGGGCCATGTGCTCCCAGGCAGGGATTTGGGATGCAGCCCCTCAGTCCACATCCCTGCCTCCCCCCCAACCTCCACCCTGAGACGGGTGTGTTTCTGTCTGCCTGGGGGTGCTGGTGGCAGGGGACCAGCCAGGGGAGACACCGTGCCAACTCAGGCAAACACAGAATTCCAGAGCCTGCTTGTCCTCCTCAAAGCCCTTTCCCCAGTGCCCCTTGCAAGGGGAGTGAGCATTCTCAATGCCAACTGGCCATTCTGGGTCCAACCCCCACTCTTAGCCCCTCCCCTTCTCCAAAGCAGAGTCTGAGCTCAGCTTCTCTTGGCCCACTGATTTGGGATGTCTGGGTCACTGGCTTTGCCATCTCCCCTGCACGGCTGCCACTCAGCCCCTCCCCTCTGTCACTCAGCTCCTCCCGTCCCTTGGGACTCCTTCCTTCAGTGCCCTCCAGCCCTTACCACCCAGGCAAGTCTCCAGCTGACATTTCACTGAGCAGTCCTCTCAGGTACCCAGGTACCCAAGCTCTATAGGGCTCACACACTCTCCTGGAACCCTTGCCATACCCCATCTGTGGCAGACTGCATTTTCCAAAGATGGCTCATTCTTCTTGGTGACTTGGCCACCACTCCTTCCATGGAAAGGTGAGGTCTCTGTTCCCTTGCCTTAAACTGAACTCTGGTGGAAGTGACCCCAGGTGATTTCCAAGACTAGGTCATTGAAGATGATATAGCTTCTGCCTGGGTCCATGGAACACTCAGGCTTGGGACCCTGACCTACCATGTCTCAATAGACTGAAGGCCACCATGCTGGAAGGAAGCCTGAAGTAACCCAGGCTGAAAGACCACGTGGAGAGGTCCTCAGGTCACAGGCGAAGAGAGAAATGGCTGTGTAACACCCCCACTCCCGCCATTCTAGTTCCAGCCCCTTTCCAACTGTGACCGTATCAGAGACCCTGAGCAGAAGGACCCGGCTGAGCCCTTCCTGAATTCCTGACCTGTAGAAATCATGAGAGATCACAAAATGGCTATCTGTTGTAGCCCAGCCAGCTTCTGTGTCGCATAACCACTTTTCCAAGGTCGATGAGCCTAAATACAATAAAAATAGAAGATGTATGTGCGTGCACGCATGCTCAGTTGCTTCGGTCATGTCCAACTCTGTGAGACCCCATGGACTGTAGCTTGCCAGGGTCCTCTGTCCATAGGATTCTCCAGGCAAGAATACTGGAGTGGGTTGCCATTCCTTCTCCAGGGGATCTTCCTTTCTTCCTAATCTGGGGACTGACCCTGAGTCTGTCTGCGTCCCCTGCACTGCAGGCAATTCTTTATCCACTGAGCCATCTGGAAAGCCCCAGAAGATGTACAGTAATTACTAATCCAAGATGAAATAATTCAACCTTTCTCTGGTCATCAAAAGGCATCCAGAGAGGTGTCGGTTGTCATAGCCCAGGGCCCAGGTCTCAGATGCAAGGGTCCAAGCCACAGTGACTCCCAGACCCTACCTAGGTTTATTCACAGTACGTACAGCAAACCAGAAAGCACGTGAGACCAGAACTGTTGGCTTCTTAACTCCTCAGAAGTAATGAACAAACAAATGACCTAAAGGCAGGAATGGTTTCCAAAAGCAGTGCCTATGGGTCAAACATATTCAGTCCAGCAATTCCAGATGTTCTCTTTGGTGCCAGAAACTGTGTCCTCTACTGACTAGAGGGGTTTTGGTAACTGGTCATCTGGGACCTGAGGGATCTTTTTTCTTTTTTTTAACACGAAGCATGGATTTTTCCCATGGCCTGGGCACTGCTCTGGGGCTCTGCAATGGGAGCTTTACAGAAGTCCACTTAGGCCAAAGGCCATGCTGAAGCACTGAGAGGTGATGAGAGACCCTGTTGTGGAATGGTTCCAAGTATTCACACTGCCACTTTAGCATGAACTGCCTGAACTGAGTTACTTAGCTTCTCTGTGCCTCGGTTTGGCCATCTGTAAACTGGGATGATAGTAGGACTTTCTCATGGGTGTTGTCTCATGGGTGTTTGTTTATTTGCTTGTTTTTTAAGTCATTCAGTCATGTCCAACTCTTTGTGACCCCATGGACTGTAGTCTCCCAGGCTCCTCTGTCCATGGAATTCTCCAGGCAAGAATAGTGGAGTGGGTTGTCATTCCCTTCTCCAGGGGATCTTCCCAACCTAAGGATCAAATCCAGGTCTCCCGCATTGCAGGAGGATTCTTTACTATCTGAGCCACCAGGAAAGCCCAAGAATACTAGAGTGGGTAGCCTAAATGATTTTAAATACAAAAAGAGCTCAGAACAGGACCTGTGCATAGCAAGTGCTATTTAAGTGCTACATATTATTATTATTGAGGCTTCCCTGGTGGCTCATTGGTAATGAATCTGCTTGCAATGCAGAAGACCCAGGTTCAATCCCTGGGTCGGGAACATCCTCTGGAGAAGGAAATGGCAACCCACTCCAGTATCCTTGCCTGGGAAATCTCATGGACAGAGGAGCATGGTGGGCTACAGTCCATGGGGTCTTAAGAGTCAGACACAACTTGGTGACTAAATCACCACCAATTTTTATTATTGCTGTTGCTTTCAGATTCTAGGGTATTAGTGCTAAGAGATCTTGTTCATTCTTGATAAATGTAGCATTCCTGATACTATCCCGTCCTCAGCATCAACTTCCTCCCTAATGTGCCTGCCTGCACACACGTGCACACAGACACACACACACATACACATCTACATTCAATAACTGGTGCTGTTTGCCACAGGCCACACCACGGTCATGTATCAGTGCAGGAGGAACAAGCTGCTTTATCTTCCTCTTCAGGCAAAAGCACGTGTGTGGAAGATGGATGCATAGCATCTGCCTGCATCGACAGAGGAAAACAAATCCCAGCCGACTCCACTGCCCCTAGAGAAGCAGAGCAGAGGCTGCCCTTTGGTTCAGACCTCGTGAGTCCTAGGCGATTTGGAGGCCAGGGCCCATGGGTTGCTCCCACTTCTAACAGCAAGCCCAGTCTCCTGGCAACTGCTCAGTTCCAAAGACCCCCTCCCTTTTCTGGCTGCTGTGTCTGCTCCTGGCTTTCTGCTGTGGACACAGTCTCCGAGGGGACAATATGCGGGCGGCAGGGCAGGAGTGGGAGTGAGCCACAGAGATCAAAGACTTCCAAGGCCTTTCCCTCCAGAAACAAGGGAGCCTCTGCTTAGATCCCTGACTGGTGGCAGATCTGACCCCAAGGTGGCTCTGCTGGACCAAGGCCCTTGCCCAGTGAGAGAACGCAGCAGGGCCATGCTGTCCACAGACAGCAGAAAAGACCCCTGGCCTCTCACCCTGTAAGACTTTTCCCAGCAGGCTACACCAGGCCCTAGCAGTTTTTGCACACGTAGATTAATGTCACAAAAGGGAAAAACCTTCAGAAAGAAAGGAATCAATCTCATTGGGAGGGCTGATTGAGCAAAAGGAAAGCACACGCTTCAGTACGGATTCACTCTGCAACTCTGTAGTCACTGAACAAATATTTATGGAGTGACAACTACAGGCAAGGTACTGCCGTTGGCTTGGGGCCCCCATCCCGACTGATTTCCCAGGCTTTCCCCGTCTGGTAGGCACATGATTGGAAAGCGACTGTACTGGAAACTGTACCTCCCAGCCCTCCAACTTCAGGGAATGTCACTGCACCAGGTTTCCGGCTGCCCAGCGCTGAAAAGCCTTCCAGGATTTGGGTTTGAGGACAGCATGCCAGCCTCTCGGAACCTTCCAGAGTCTGCAGGATAGTCTAAGATGTTCCCACCCACCTCCCTGTCCTCCCGCCTTCACTGGGGTCAGACCACATCACAGCCTCTGCGCTCTCCCAGGTTGGCCAGCTCCCTCCCGAGTTCTCTCACAGCCATCTCTGCTAATAAAATCCTGGCACATCCCCTGCTGACATCTGCTTCTTGGAGCACCGGGACTACCCCAGAAGCCCTACTATGTCCTCCTCTTCCATCCTCCACACAACCTTCCTGGAGAGACCACCCTGCCTCTAGCCTGTACGAACTTCTTGCAGACACCAGAACTGGCTCATTCCTTAGGAGTCTCTTGATAACTTGGCATCTCCCCATTAGATTCTCAGCTCTGCAAGAAGTCACAACATCCGGAAGGCTTCTTGTTCAGCTGCCTCTCAGAGGCATTGCTGACCCACTGCAGGGAGGTCTTAGCCACCAAGCTCTTATGTCAGATTTCAAGGCAGCTCTGTGATTTATTAATATAATTCACAATTACTATTGCATGAGGAATCCAGAGCCCAGTGCTAAGCTGTTCATGTGCACCACCTCACTTGCTGTTTAACCCTCTCGGCACACACCCCTATCACCCACCTCACTCCCCATCCATCCAGACAATGTCCTTCTTCCCAACACACTTTGATGGCTTTACTCTCACTTGGTAGCCCCTCCTCCTCTGCGACTCTAAATCAAGACAGAACACCAAGATCTGATCTTACCCAGCACGAGCATTTTCTAAGAAACAACTGATACACAAGTTGAGCAACTCCAGGCACATGGCTTAGTAACAAAGTCCAGCTTTGCCTAGGCTTACAGATGATACAGTCAACTCCTCGATTTAATCCTATCCTGTTTTACGCTGCCTCTCCCCCCGCCCCACATCCACCAGCCATTTCTCGCCTCCATGTGTCTCAGCTTCTCGGTCCTTGAACACCCACATCCCAGGCATCCTCCAACCCTCCGAACTTGATCCATCACTACCCCTGCCCTGGCCCCCACATTCAGAAAAGTTCTCTGGCTCACTTTGGGACACAGCTCTACATACTAAACAGAGAGCTGAGGGCTGGCCAGCCGTGAGACCTCACATAAGGTACTTGGCATCTCTGAGCCTCAATTTCCTCATCAGTGAAACAGGGTCATTATGAGAATTAAAGGAGAACATGCATTTGGAAGTTCCTGGAGATCCTTACTACTCAAAGTGCGGTGCACGGACCACCAGCAGCAGCCTCCGCAAGCATGTTACAAAGGCAGACCAAGGCCCCAGCCAGACTCACTCAATCAGAACCCCTGGGTTCGCAGCAGCTTTTTTCTTCCAGGTGATTCAGGTACAACTGACAAGCCTTGTGACAAGCCTTGCTCTTTAAGCTGTGGATCTTCACCATTATTCTCTCTCCCTGGGAGACACCCTAGGGAAGGGCTCCAGAGCCCATTCTTCTACCTTTGCTATTTCTCCTGCTCCTCCCGGTTATCCCTCATCTTTCCCCACTCCCCTCCACTTCCTCTCCCCAACCCCTTCCCGGCTGAGATCTCCTCTCTACCCTCTTCCATCACTTCCTCTCCTTGGGTCAATTATAGTCAGCACTCCCCAAACCCAGCATTTCTACTGCCTCAGCAAAAAGGGGAAAGCAGGGGGAGACTTGACAATGGATGTACACTCGGAGGGGGCCTCTCATCACAGCTTCACAGCCTGCAAGGCATGGAGAGAGGGCTGGAAAGGCACAGAGGGGCCCAGGCAGGGAAAACAACCTGGGGCCAGCCCGAGGCGTCCATTCACCTCTGATTCCAGGCCGTGCTGGGCGGTGAATTGCTCCCATCCCATGTGCCTGATGTGTAATATATTTTCTGTAATTATGATGATGCCGTCTGTGTATATGTTAAATGACTATAGCAGTTAATTATTTGTGGGTAAACAAGGGATGCCTCTTTGCCCCACGAGAGACTGAAAGACACTCAGTTAAACAGCCACAAGATCATAGAGAAAGGGAAGAGGGGGAAAGAGGAAAGGCCTTTCTTCTCCTGGGAGCTCCTGAGAAGGAGGAGTGAACCAGTTTGGCCTTCGAGAAGACCTCAAGGGATCCAAGCCAAGGTGTGGGGATGGTTTCCAAAGACAGGCAGAAGAGCCCCCAAGGCCTGGCAGTCCACACACAGCCTCCACCCTCCCCAGAGGTCTGCACTGCCCGGAGGAACTTTGTGGTTGGCACACATCCAGAGCCTACTAGTTGTTGCAAATATCCATCTTCTTCTCTCTTAGACATAAAATCCCCAGTATGTAACTGAACACAAGCCCCTCTCCCCAAATAAAGACCACACATACCCCAGCCTCAGTTTGCAGCCAGGTGTGGCCATGTGACCAAATCTGGCTAATGGGATATAAGCAGAAGCAAGTTCTGGAATGTGTTCTAGAAGAGAAGTGAGTGCATGCCTCTTCACCCTCTCCTTTTTGCCCACTAGAATAGGGAGGTGATGGAGGGAGCTCAAGCGGCCATATTGCTGCTACTGTTGCTAAGTCACTTCAGTTGTGTCTGACTCTGTGTGACCCCATAGACGTCAGCCCACCAGGCTCTCCTGCCCCTGGAATTCTCCAGGCAAGAACACTGGAGTGGGTTGGCATTTCCTTCTCCAATGCATGAAAGTGAAAAAGTGAAAGTGAAGTCGCTCACTCGTGTCTGACTCTTAGCGGGTGACCCCATGGACTGCAGCCTACCAGGCTCCTCCGTCCATGGGATTTTCTAGGCAAGAGTACTGGAGTGGGGTGCCATTGCCTTCTCCGGGCCATCTTGAACCATGAGGTAATTTTGGCACTGGAAGCCAAGCTGAATAAATCAACATGATCAGAGGCACCTGAGTCACTTATCTTCTGCCCTCTGGGCTTTTATGTGAGAAATCCATCTCTGGCATGTTTAAGTCACTGTTATATTGGAGAGCTTGTTATTCACAGATGACCAGAATCAAAATGAAAAAGCTATGTAACATGGCATCTTAGATCAGGCTCTCCAGGACATACACAGAGTTTGAGATGGAAATTCACAGGGAGTAGGGTTACTGGAGTGTGGTCTCAAGGTCAACACTTGAGTTGGAGTGAGAGAAGATTGGGCAGAAAAGTCAAATGGTAATGAGATCACAATAGTGGCCTTGGTGGACCCCACTGGAACCTCCAGAGTACAGATGGCCCTTCTAAGCTCTTCTGGATCGAAACAAGAGAGCTAAGGCTTTGGGCTTCTCTGGGCTTTGGTTTTCTCACCTATAAAATGGGTATGTTTCTGATCTTGCATTTGGAGCAGGGATAAGACAGTGCGTGTGCAAGGTCCAGCTCACAAGTGAACAACCACAAAGACCAGCCTGAAAAGGACTTAAGAACTCTGTCCATGTCCTCTAGGGCCTGTGTCTATGTCACAAGTAAGCGACCTCTTGGTGCATTATCGAAGAAAAAGCAGATGACTGTCCTTCTCTGGAACCTTCTCTAACACTGTCACTTTCCCCAAATGGGAGAATTCCCCAAATGGGAGAATTCTCCTCCTGCATGTTCCCATCGTACTCCAGTCTTAACACCATCGAGACTCTTACCTCATTGCACAGGGCTGTTTTCCTGGGGCTTTGAGCTCTGCCATCACCTCTGTATCTCCAACTCCCAGCTCTGTGCAAGGCAGGCAGAAAATGTCTGATGCGCGATTGTTAAGATAATGAGTGTCGCTGAAGGGGCCAAATCCCCCTGATGTCAAGAAGACAAAGATTGTTTCCCTAAAGCCAGGAGACATGGCTTAGAGTCTCTATCTTACAGTCTCCCCAAGCGTCAATGGGGATCATGACAACACATGGAACTGTTGTAATGATGAACTATTAGTTTAAAAACTGCAGAACACGATCTAGATGTTATCCTAGTGGTGGGGGATGGGGTGGGAGAGGTTTTCATCAGTTGAATCTAAATATGTGATTCTGAGGGATTGTTTTCAGCCCATACACCCTGACTACACAGTTCTGCAAAATTAGGCAGCCACCAAAGTGAAGGTCCAGGGATAATTGGCAGCATCCCAAGGGTAGCCCTAACTCCAGCCTCTGCTGCCTGGAAATGCAAACTGTTTGGCTGCACAGAGCACCAGGTAAAGGCCTTCCAGTGGGCCCAGCCCTGGAACGACAGATGGAGAGGGTCATTGAAGAGGCAGCAGTTCGATGGGGAATTGGAGCAGCTTCACCAACCGCCCGCAATGATGAGGGGGTCCTTGCATAATGCACACAGCACTCAGGGACAGGCCAGGCTCCCTCAGAGCACGGCTGCAAGGGACCATAAATAACCCAGGCTCTCTAGTTGTTCCAAAGCAGGCACAGGTGAGGTGCCACCATAAATCTCAAGGGAAGTCATGATGCAGCTATACCCATCTGGCAGGAAGAGCTGGAAGCACTGGAGGCCCTAGAAGGAACACAAAGCACCCTGAACCAAGAACACAAGTGGTATATCAGCCAAACTTGTAAAAGGCTCTGTTGGTCAGTGTCTAGGAGCAAACTGGCCTGGAGTCAAAGCTTGCCTCCACAACCAATGAACTTAGGTCGAGTGTATAATGTTCCTGCGCCTCAGTTTTCTGATCGGGAGAATGGGAACCATCATAATTCCCACCTCAGGTACTTGTAAGGACTGGGCTGGCATAGGCCAAGCTCTCAGTGCCTGGCACCTAGTAACTGTGCCCGGGGGCCAGAAACTGCGAGGAGGCCGTGAAGGGGGACCATCTGCAATCCTGCCAGTAATGAACACCCGCAGGCTGCTGGTGCACAGCACAGAGGCCCCCTCAGGAGGGGCTCAGGCCAGTTAGCAATAGTTCTCTCCACCAGCAAAAAACAAATATCAGTGCAAAGTCAGAGCCCAGTAAGGGGTAGGGGAGGTGACGACCTACAGCTGCAAATTGACAGATGTCTCTGACGGCTGAGGCAGGCAGGACTCTTCTGGTTGTAAGGCAGAGAAATGCTACTCAAACTGGCTGAGTGGGGGAAAAAAAAGGTCTTTGGCTTCTGGCATGGCTGACTCCAGGCATGTATCCCAAGTGTGACAAGATGGCCACCAGCAGCCTCAGACTCACATTTCATCAGGAGAGCAACTGTGACAGGGAAAACACAGTTTCCCAACAGTTCCATAAAAATCCCCACACCTGCCAGCTCGGGTCATGACCCACCCCAGGGTCCCGGGCACATGTCTGACTTCATCTGATCCCTAGAGACTGGGAGGATGATGGGGAAATGGATACTGACTGGTCAGGCAGAACGACGGCTCTCCCTTTCCGGAAGGCTTCTCTAAGGAGGTGAGACTTGAGCCCACCCCACCCCGTCACTCTTGTTTAAATAGTAACCAGTATTTGTTCAAAGCCACAAATTGCAAAGGGCTGGCACCTACATCATTTCATCTCTTAGCTTGCTGGAATCAGTTCTAGGCTGGGGGATGCCTGAGCATGTGAAGGCCCAGAACAAAGTTTAATCTAGCAGCTGCATGTAGGAGGGACCAAGGGTCCAGACCCTGCTGGGTTAAGTGGAGATGGTGGGGTATTCATTTCAGCCAGAGGGCAAGGGGCTCATTCCTGTCTCTTTCCAGTTCATCAGTAAGGTCCCAGGGTGGCGGGGCAGGAGGGGCAAGGAGAGGGAGTGGGTGTAGGGTTAGGGTGACAACCAGCTCGGATTTGGAAGCTGGCTTCAAAGGAGGGGGCGGGTGAATCAAATACGATTCTCAAGTGTGAGCGGAGGGAATAGTGACAGACGCCTCTTACAGAAACGGAGAACTCTGTGGGGAAAGAACGTGGTGGGGGAGGTGATTTAATTCATTTGAACTGAAGGTGCCATGAGAGCATCCAGGTGAAAGCGACGACAAGGGGAGCTGAGGGCAGAGCTGTGGATTTCAAGGTCCTGAAGTCACCACTGAGCCCTGGGGGATGGTTTGACTTCAGGGGAAGTGTGAGAGAGAGGGAAGCAGGACATGAGAAGTGGGCCTTGGGAGATGTCCACATTGAGGGGATCAGACAAGGAACACGGCCACTAAGAAGCCAGTGAATGTTCAGTTGTTGTTTAGTTGCTCAATCGTGTCCAACTCTTTGCGACCCCATGGACTGTAACCCGCCAGGCTCCTCTGGCCACGGAATTCTCCAGACAAGAATAGTGCAGTGGGTTGCCATTACCTCCTCCAAGGGATCTTCCCGACCCAGGGATCAAACCCACATCTCTTGCATTGCAGGCAGATTCTTTACCACTGAGCCCCTGGGAAAGCCATGAATGCTCAGTAGAAGTACTGAAAGATGAATGGAAGGGGGCAGATGCTTGGTGGGGCTGGGGGCAGAGACGTGGGTAGGAAGGGCTGTTGATGATGAATGAACAGTATCCTAACTCCAGTGGTCCCAGGTCATTGCAATGAGGCAGCTGGTGGCCTTACTGCTCTAACAAGGGCTGGTGGACTAGGGCTCATGTCCCTCCAATGGGTACATCCTCAACAGAATTTGTCTCAGCCTGGAGATGGGGGCAGAAGGGTGTTTAATGCTCTCATGCTAGTGACTAGAGAGGAAGAAAAAGAAAGGGACAGAACGCAGAGGCGAAATAGGAGGAAGGAAATAACTTTGGCACCCCTAAACACACACACACACACACACATACACACACAGGGGCTTGAAAAGGGCAGAGAAATCATTTCTGTCCCCAAAGAATTCCTTGGAGAATTCTCCCCAGAAGTCATCTTCTCCTGAAACATAAGGTTTTCACAGGCGGGCACGCATGCACACACCCACAGGGACCAGGCTGCTTGGTGCTCACTCGGGTGGCTGTAGAATGACACAGCAGTGAAGGGGAAGGAAGTGAGGTGGGGCAGGGGGGTGGGTGGTGCCCACAGACTCCCGTCCGTGCCCAGCCTTGGTTGAGATGGCAAGGGCTGGGGCCGTCAGTGGGTGGACGGATGCTCAATCCTCCCCGCTGGCAGGCCCGGGCAGGCGCTGTCCCCAGATGTCAGCGCTAATGCCTTGATAAACAGGGAGCTGGCTGGAATGTGGCTGTTAATTGGGGATAGCGCCGCAGCCTTTAGCTCTGGGAGCAACGGTTAATGATGGGCCCACTGGGGGAAGCCACAGACGGTTGCCACTGTTCGGGTTCTGTCCTCTCTGCTTCTTAAACAGCAGTTTATCTAAAACTTGAAAACACTTTCCTGGGAATAATTATTTCTTGGAAGCTACCGGACCACTATCAGATTTCACAGGCTGCTGGCAGGCTGACCTTCTACAGCCCAAGGGGCCGGCTGCCTTTGGGGGGCACAGCTTTGTGGCTGTTCTTCCCTGCATCCATCTCTTTCCTGGGTCCCCAGCACACAGCCACTGTGGGTGGGTTGGAAGGGGCTTTGCCGCTCATTTTAGTGCTGAGCGGGAGGGTCATGAGGCGCATGTGGGCGGTAGAAGGAGGAACCCCAGGAAGGCAGGAGAGTCTTCAGCCTTCCAGGGGAAGATGTCCTCAAGGAATTGAGGGGAGGATTCTCCAAAGAATTCTGTGAGGACAGAAATGATTTCTCTCCCCCTGTTTTAGCATTGCCAAAACCCCTCTGGTGCCTCACAGTGTCAGCACTGGCTCCAGGCTGAGGTCGAGCTCCAGGTCTCCCTGTGAGAGAGTGTCAGGGAAAAGGGCCTGTGGTCACCATATGACCCTCTATGGGCCCCACTGGTTCCTCAGAGGATCTTCCTAGAGTGCCAGCTCGCAGCAGCAGGCCTTTCCTTCCACATTTGGGTCTGAGTGCAGCTGCCCAGGCTGTTAAAGGAGGCATGGGGGACCCATGCCAAAAGCTGACCCCACATGTGTCCTCCTAGGGTCAGCGCAGGCCAGACCACGACAGGGCACTCAGCCTGGAAACATGGCCGCAGGCAGTATCCTCCTTGGATGTGGAGGGCAGTGACACAGGCGGTTAAACTCAATGTGCTGGCCACAGGCCAGCCTTCCGGCTTGGCAATTACACACTGTCTACCTCCGCCTCTCCCGGCTGCCCCATCACCTCCCTGTCAGACAGCTTTAATGCCGCTCGCCTCTTCCTGTCAGCAAATGTTTGTGTGTGGCGTTGCTGGGCAACAGTTGAACAGGGCCTGCATTCTCCTGGCCCCTGGGCCCCTGGCGGAGCCTTCCCTCCAAGGGCTTTGCAGGCCTTACGTGTCAACGCCACAGGAGCCACAGCATGAGGAGGCACTGGGCAGGCTCGTGCAGGAAGGGTCGCTCCAGCCAGATGGTCCGAGGATAACTGCAAGGTGAAGTAGGCCCTTTCTCAGGCTCCCAGCTCCCCAGGGAACTGTTCTGTTTGTCCCCTTCACAGATACATCCGGGGAGACTGGAATTCATTTTGCCAAATGTTGATAAAGACAAAAACCATGGCTGTGCCTCCAAGGGAGGTCCCATGTGGCTTCCTGCCCATAGGCATCTAGACAGCAGGGTGGACCAACAGGGCATTTGGTAACATCGTGTGTGTATGGAGACAACCCGAGATTGAAGAGGCAAACTTGGATTTCAAGTCAGGCTCTGCCAACCCACCAACTGTGTGGCCTCAGCCTTTCACACCTCCTGTGTGGCTCTCTGTTTTCCTATCTGTGGTTCAGTGTGGTAATAAGAAACCCTACCTTGTTCAAAACCAACGGGGCTTCTTTCTTGCTGTAAGTGCCAATGGTGAGGCCAGGATGAGGAAAATGCAGGAGAATCAGTGAGCCAGGAATTGGGAAAGGAAGAGACAGGGCCAGGGGAAAGGAAACCAAGTAATCACCTGGTCTTTTTTGGTTTTGGAGGGGGTGGGACCTGAAAAGCCGGCACCTGATGGGAGAAGATGCCAACACGTTAAAATAGCTGACGAGCTTTGCTGAAGATGAGGCAGGCCTGGCTCAAGAAAGGCAGCAAAAAATTTAGGTCTTCAGGTCACACAGACCCAAACCCAAATTGGACTGCATCCCCTCCTAGCTGTGTGACCTTGGGCAAGTTGCTTAATCTCTCTGAACCTCATTGATCAAAGGCACTTCGAGTCCTCACCTCATAGGGTTGCAGTGACGTCACAGCCTGAGGGATAATTGTGCAACTGCAGATGTGCATGTGTTTAGTAATGAAGCTGGCTCCTGGGAGCAGAAGGTGCCCCCCCTCCCCCCGACACCACTCCACCATGAGCTGGGAAGGCAGACCCAGAGGCGGCTAGGATGGGAGATCCTGGGTGTGGAGGCTGAGGGATCTAAAGCTCTGGAAACTGAGAGCCCGACTGAAGGAGCAGAAATTAGGGTGACCAACCATTTTGGTTTGCCAGGGACTGTCTTAGTAATAGCACTGAGAGTCTCGTGTCCTGAGGAAACCCTCCAGCCCAGGAAAACAAGGGACAGGTGGTCACCTTGGCCGAGCCAGTCTGGCACCAGCTTCCAGGGGAACGCAGATTCTGAGCAGAGAAAGCAGAACAGAACCTGCCTAGACGGAGCAGACACACTAAAACAGAAGATGGCTCAACATCCAAAATATCTTAAAAGAAATGCTTGCCTCCAAAAATACACACACCAAGAGGTCTAGCCGCCTCATTTGTCATGTTGAAAAATTAGCAGCACCGTAATTATCTAATAATAGGAGAGTAATAAGGAACAGTTAAAGAAATGGTGTATCCAGACTGTGGCATCCTTGGCATTTAATAACAAGCAAAAAGTACCTCTCAATTGTCATAGTTTGGGTTTCTGCAGAAACAGACCCTAAGACAAGCATTAGAGTGCAAATTATTTATTCAAGAGGTGGAGGAAACACAGGAGAGGCTTGGGCGGGAGGTGGAGGGGAGAGGGGAAGGGAGGCAGGGAAGGGAAGGCAGGTTTGAAGAGGTGTGTTCTCAAGCTTGTTATCAGGGGAGTTCGAGGAAATGCCCCAGAGTTATCACGCCCAAGAAATAGTGCAGGAGCTGGCAAAATTAAACAGCAACTCCTGAGATTCCTAGGTTGAGGGCTGCTGCCTGGGTAGTTAATTCCCTGGCACTTCCAGCCAGCCCTCTCTGCTTTTGGCAGAGCATTGGGAAAGCGCTCAAGCCCAAAGATGCAGACCCTGGCAGTTAGAAGGCACACCGACCGGGAAGTGGGAAGACTCCAGGGATACAGCCGGTGGGGTACCAACAGCATCTGCCAAACATAAACTTCTGATGCATTAAGTGCGTGTGTGGTGGCGGCGGGGGATGGGGTGGGGTCAGGGGGTTGGTGCAGATGGCTATGCAAGGTACGATTGCATTTTATTATTAAAATGTACATATACACATGGGTGTTTTCGGGTGCACCTGTACGCATGCGTAGAAAAGAAAAATACAGATACCATTCTGTGATCAAGAGCTGAGGCAGGATCCTCTCATTTTCATAATCTGAATTTTTCTAAACAAGAATTAATCCTGTAATCAATAATGATTTTTTTTATTATTTAAAACAAAAGGGAAAATTAAAGAAATTGACTGCATCATCTATGAGGAGGAAAAGGAGATAAAGGTATAGAACCCATTCAACCCTTTTGGGTCAGATAAGTTTCCGAATTGAGAGGTTTTTCTATATTAGAAAAGCAAGATCTGTAGAAACCATATCTTATGAAGCATCCCCTGGCGGGTAATCAGACATGTTAATATTGCTGTGTTCAAACATATGAACAGTCACACAAAGTAGGATAAATAATGACTATAAAAAGCCTCACATCAGCTCAAACCAGGTTTTGCTGCCAAACACATTTGTGCAAAACTTACATAAAACCTTTGCCTTTCTGTTGCAGATAAGGGCTTGTAGATCGGTAGTAAGGAAAGAGAGTTTCCAAAAGTAGAGCCGATGTGACAGAGTCAAGAAGGTGGAGTGGGCTTCCCTGGTGGCTCAGTGGTATAGAATCTGCCTGCCAGTGCAGGAGACATGGGTTTGATCCCTGGTCAGGAAGATCCCACATGCTGTGGAGCAACTAAGCCCGTGAGCCACAACTACTAAGCCTGCGCCCTAGAGCCCATGCTCCTCGACAAGAGAAGCTACCAGAATGAGAAGCCTGTACACTGCAACTAGAGAAGAGCCCGCGCGGCAGCAAAGACCCAGCACAGCCAAATAAACACAGAAGAGCCATTTAAAAACAAGAAGAAGGTGGAGCAACTAAGCCCTCATGGAATAATACAGCAGCAGCAGCAGGACACTTCTGCCCAGCTCCTACCTGGGGCACAGAGGCTAGAAGGCGGCCACCTGGGCCCAGGTGCTCCTTGGGATGCCTACTTCCTGAGAAAGTACCCGTGCCACCTTAGAGTCCCTCTTGGTGTTATGACCTAAACATTATGGGCAGTTGAATCCCCTGGGGATCTTGTGAAAATTCAGATTCTTATGCAGAGGGTCTGGGATGGGGCCCAATTATCTGAGGTCGAAGCTGTTGATCTGGGGACAGTGCTTTGAAGAGTGATGCCATAAAGTCCATGCAATTGAACCAAAGTGGGTCTCCATAAACTTGCATGCATCATTCATGGCAGTCACAAAGAATGTGTCCATTTATCCTATAAACCATTAAGGTTTTTTTGATAGGGTGCCAGCAGGGAGAACATGATCAGGCAGGAAAGACCATCTTACTTCAGGAGCATGAAGAATTGAGAGATGGTGAGACCAGGACCAGAGAACTAATAAAAGCTTCATGAGAGGAAAGTGGAGGAGCAGATTCCTGGGCATGACTACTTTAGTGCTCTTTTATAATCTGGGTTTCTGAAGGTCCTACCCGAGCGCAGTAAACAGGGTATTCATATGTGAAACTGTATCTCTAGTCAACCTCAGCAGAAAGGGTTTATATTCACTCACTCCTCCACCTTACCCTGGGTGCTGCAACCTTGCTTCTTAATTCTTATCCTGCTTGGCTGCAGTAGACAGGGAGAGAGGAAGGTTGCCTGAAAAAACACAGGTAGAGAGCAGAGGCCAACAAAAACAGGTCCCCTTTGGAAGAATCTGCACAGCCTGAAAAGAACCTATTATCTCAATGGTGATAAAACTCATGGTTACTTCTGAGAGTGGGCACTGATGCAATAGAGGCAGGAGGGAAGCTTCTGGTTGGGGGTAGTCCTGAAAATGTTCTATAACTTGATCTAGGTAGTGGTTACATGGATACATACATCTGTAAGAAGTCATCAAGCTGTGTGCTTAAGCTTTGTAATCTTTACTGTGTGGTTGTCATATCGCAATTAAAATTGGGAGAAAATGAAAAAGAACCACAACCTTGGCATGAATTAGGTGTGCCAGTCCTGGGCCCGCTCAGAGCATTGCCCAAGGGGCTGTTGGACCACAGGGGAGTGACATTTGCCTAGGGGATTTTGTGCCTTTACCTGAGCTGAACTAACTAGATGACATGAATCCACCCTAGGTGTGATAATTAAGCTAATGAGACTTATGCAAAGATATCTCATGATTTCACAGTCACATAACACACGCTAGTAAAGTAATGCTCAAAATTCTCCAAGCCAGGCTTCAGCAATACGTGAACAGTGAAATTCCAGATGTTCAAGCTGGTTTTAGAAAAGGCAGAGGAACCAGAGATCAAATTGCCAACATCCGCTGGATCATGGAAAAAGCAAGAGAGTTCCACAAAAAAATCTATTTCTGCTTTATTGACTATGCCAAAGCCTTGGACTGTGTGGATCACAATAAACTGTGGAAAATTCTTCAAGAGATGGGAATACCAGACCACCTGACCTGCCTCTTGAGAGACCTATATGCAGGTCAGGAAGCAACAGTGAGAACTGGACATGGAACAACAGACTGGTTCCAAATAGGAGTACGTCAAGGCTGTATATTGTCACCCTGCTTATTTAACTTCTATGCAAACTACATCATGAGAAATGCTGGGCTGGAAGAAGCACAAGCTGGAATCAAGATTGCCAGGAGAAATATCAATAACCTCAGATATGGAGATGACACCACCCTTATGGCAGAAAGTGAAGAGGAACTCAAAAGCCTCTTGATGAAAGTGAAAGAGGAGAGTGAAAAAGTTGGCTTAAAGCTCAACATTCAGAAAACAAAGATCATGACATCTGGTCCCATCACTTCATGGGAAATAGATGGGGAAATAGTGGAAACAGCATCAGACTTTATTTTGGGGGGCTCCAAAATCACTGCAGATGGTGACTGCAGCCATGAAATTAAAAGATGCTTACTCCTTGGAAGGAAAGTTATGACCAACCCAGATAGCATATTGAAAAGCAGAGACACTACTTTGCCAACAAAGGTCCGTCTAGTCAAGGCTATGGTTTTTCCAGTAGTCATGTACGGATGCGAGAGTTGGACTGTGAAGAAAGCTGAGTGCCGAAGAATTGATGCTTTTGAACTGTGGTGTTGGAGAAGACTCTTGAGAGTCCCTTGGACTGCAAGGAGATCCAACCAGTCCATTCTAAAGGAGATCAGCCCTGGGATTTCTTTGGAAGGAATGATGCTAAAGCTGAAACTCCAGCACTTTGGCCACCTCATGCGAAGAGTTGACTCATAGGAAAAGACTCTGATGCTGGGAGGGATTGGGGGCAGGAGGAGAAGGGTACAACAGAGGATGAGATGGCTGGATGGCATCACTGACTCAATGCACATGAGTTTGAGTGAACTCCGGGAGTTGGTGATGGACAGGGAGGCCTGGCGTGCTGCAATAGTGGGGTCGCAAAGAGTCGGACACGACTGAGCGACTGAACTGAGCTGAACTAACATGTTTGTGAAACACCTTGTTTGGCAAAGATCCCCCACATCCATTCTGCTCATCCTCCTTAGTCACAGGAAATTTATTAGAAGTATCAATGTGCCCCAGCTTTTTCTGAGCCTCCCTTGCAGGTAGGTGTGTCCTGTACCCATGAGGATCACTAATTTCAGACCAGTGAAGAAGCAAGAGTGGATGAGACTTAAGAAGCTCTCCTTTAAGAGAGGGTATGTCCTTCTTCTACCTTTCTTCTGTATTACTGCCTACAGATGTGGTAGCTGGAGCTCTGGCAGCCTTTTTAACCATGAGGACAAGGGAAGTTGTCCAGGGAGTGGTAAATTAGTGAGCTGGAAGAAACCTTGGTCTCAAGCTGTTTAACCTCAGAGAAAGAACTTTCTATTTTATTTAAACCCACAGTTATTTGGATTCATTTTTGCTGTCATGTATTCCCAGAGATGGTCCCATTTACCTATGTGTAATGGCATCTGAAATTTCTCATCAGTTCAGGTCAGTTGCTCAGTCGTGTCTAACTCTTTGCAACCCCATGGACTGCAGCACACCAGGCCTCCCTGTCCATCACCAACTCTCAGAGCTTGCTCAAACTCATGTGCATTGAGTTGGTGATGCCAACCAACCATCTCATCCTCTGTGGTCCCCTTCTCTTGCCTTCAGTCTTTCCCAGCATCAGGGTCTTTTCCAATGAGTCAGCTCTTTGCATCAAGTAGCCAAAGTATTGGAGCTTCAGCATTAGTCCTTCCAATGAATATTTCTCATACTGTAGTACAAGTTGGCTCCATACTAACAGTGTGCCCTGGATCGTGGGGTGGCAGGGAGGTGCACTGGGGAGACCCTATGCCAGAGAAGAAGTGGAAGAGAAAGGCTAGGATTCAGGAGTGGTGGGGTGCACAGGTGACTCCAAACTATTCCCCTCCCTGTATCCCCATCCTTACAATGTGACTTTATAGCTCTTCCCATCAAGGAATAAAGCCTATTTCCCTACCCCTTAATCTGTATTGGCCATGTGACCCACTTTGGCCAATGAGATAGGATGAAAGTGACCCAATCAGAGTCTGAAAGGCACTTGAGCATTGGACTTGTTCCCTTGTTGCTCTTGGAACCCTACGATGGCCTTATGAACAGCCCCAGAGCTAGCCTGGCAGAGGGAGAGAGATGCCCCAGCCAACTTACCAGCTGGATGGACCCATGAATGAGCCCAGTGAAGATCCACAGAGCCCAGCCCAGACCGGAAGAAGCACCTGGCCAAGACACAGACAAGCAAAAAATTATAAACAGTCATGTTTTGGACCACTAAGTCTTGGGGTAGTTAAACGGCAGCAGTTCACTGAGGCAGGGGTCGCGGCTCTTGAGTGTTCTCACCATCTTAGTTTAGGGTGATAGCACTGAAGAAGGAACCAAAGCTGATCTGGAAAATACAAGATGCCCCAGTCCTGTGTCCCCCAAGGTGCCACCCTTGACCCCCGATTCTTCCCATCTCTCAATGACATACATACCTCCTTCAGGGGCACAGAGAGAAGTCCTGGGGGAACCTCTCTGTTCTTCAGCAGTGGGCCTTGGGGTAGGGGGATAGCAGATGGTCACAGGGGTATGGCCTCACACGCATCACTTTCCTTGGGAAAAAGGCAGGCTCAGCTCCAGGAGCTGAGAGAAGGGTGCGGGTGGAGGAAGACACAGACCTTGGGGCTAGTTGATGCCTTTAAAACATGCAGACGTACAGAGAGAATGAAGAAGTCTGTTTTATTATAAAATATGTGCTTAGCATATTTATGTAATAGTTTCACCATGTGCAGTAAATTGAGTTCCTGCAATAGGGAAGGAGGTTTGCTTCACTGTTTTGACACACTTTGGTGGGTCCCCAGGCTTTGTGCAGTGGTCCTCACACACTGAAGGAACTCCTGGTGGCTGAAAGTGATGGGGGGATGGCCTGAGGTGGGAAATTGGACCCTGGGCCATGCCTGGCTTTTAGCTTCACTTTGATGGCCTTTTGTATACTGCCTCCATGAAACACACATGTGACGGTGCTTCCTGCAAGAAGCCCCATTCAGGGTACTGGGGGGCGGTGCTGCTGTTTCCTGGGAGCACCTCCCAGAAAGATGGGGTGCTGGGAAAGTTGGAAGACTGCCAGGATCCTGAGGCTCTGGCCTCCTGGGGCCTCAGGTTGGGGTGAAATGGTATGAGATGTGGGGCTCAGCTGGCAGAAAAGACCCACCTTGCCACAGTGGGTCTTTGTCCTGCCCCACCTTCTCCCCATAACAGCCCCTCATATTTTCTTCCCAATTCTTTCCCCTCTTACTTTCTTTCCCTCCCTCTCTTCCAATCTCTTTCTCCTTAACTTTTTCTATCTTAATTGGCCATAACGTGGATGTGAAATTCTTTTTATTATCTGCTATATTTATTGAATACAGTTTTATGTTCCTTGCTCTTAATTTTTAAAGTGGATGAGCTGAACATTTTATGGTTTTATTTCAAAAAAATTTTATATCTCAGCGGGAGTCATTAGGGCTGTTCACAAATATTCTGCGTCTCCATTTGGGCACATGGCTGGATGGGACATCCCCCTCCTGCTGGGGAGTTAGCTCTCTGTGTGTGGCTTGTTTGGGCCAATTAAAATCGAGCCCTCCTGGATGGAGCCTTGACAGCCCTCAAGCTTAAAGGCCAACTTGCTCTCTGCTGCTGTAAGGATAGGGGAAGCTTACGTAGGAGGTGAAAACTTTCTCAGCCTGGGTGTGTGAGTGACTATGGTGGGCATACTCTCCTGGCCCACCCACATCAGGCATGGAGAGTAAGGAATAAGCTTTTTTATGTTAAGCCACTGAGTTTGTTACTGCAGCCTAGTTTTACTTATTCTGTCTGATGCAATTGTTTTACTAGGTATCTTTTTCATTTGACTATCTCCTCTAACATGAAATCATTAGCTGTGATGCTCGTATCAAAATGTAGTGACAAGGCACTTGACCATGACCCTTCAGCTGGTTCACCTGGATTTCTTTGTGCTGAGAGCACTTCCTTGATCTCTGGCATGCAATTCTTTAATCTTTGGTGGTGGCAGGGGGAATGATCAGGACTCCTATGACAATTGGAAAACAATGAGCTCTGGTCCCTCCAAAATGTTACACAGGACACTTTGCATACAATTGTAGGTGTTTGCACTCCAAAGTGCAAACGTCTTTTCTCATATGGTAGATGCTAAGTCACCACCACTCCTGCTGGGTTTCACCAGTCCCAAGTGTTGGGATGGGTCAGGTCCTCTTTCGTCCGTGTCCTGGCTCCTGCCTACACATTGCAGGGACAGGATCCTGACCATTCTAGTGGCATCCTGATGACAAGAAGCTGGGCATCATTTCAATTGCTGGAGCAGTGGCAATCATTGCAATATGGATAAATTGGTTTCCATGGAAGTTTCTCAGGGCAAGAATGAACTTCTTACAGAGATGCCGTTGGCAACAGACAGGGATTCGGACACTTCCGAGGCAACCCTGCAGAAAGCCCTTGTCAAGGTAGAACTCAAAATAAAGGCTAGCAGGGAGTGGAGGAGTTGGGCAGAATGCAATGACAAAGCACTCGACCACGACACCGCAGGCTTGTCCTCGTGGATTTCTTTGTGCTGAAAGCACTTCCTTGATCTCTGGCATGCACCCTACATCTGGAGGAATGCCTTTTTTCACTCTGACACATGTGACACCTTTTGGCCTTTCTGAATGTCAGTTTCATCATTTGCCCAGCCTAAATTAGTGACTGAAAAAATTCCCTTGCAAGCTGGTTGTTCAGAACTGGGAACAAATGTCCCCCATGGAAACAGTGGTTGGTCTCCTTAGACAAATCACCAAAGTCTGTCACATGCAGCTGAATGCTAGAAAATGGCAAAGCCAAACATCTGTGTAATGTGACAGAAGAGGGGGAATTTGCCTTCCTCACTCATTTTCCATCTCATCCCCCTCCCTTCATCCAAGGCCTCAGACCCTGTAAGTCTCTTCACCTCTCTAAAGCACATTGTTCCTAAAGTCACCTCCTTTTTCTCCAAATCTCACTTTCTCACTATAGCTGAACTCAAAAAGGTGTTCAGAGGAAAACAATTTTATTGGACTAATTCTCAGTAAAATGTGACTGACTTGGTGTGGGGGGGCAGGGGTGGGGGCAAGGGGTGGTGGGGCTGGAATGCCTTCATCCTCTCAGAAGAATTCCTATTTTTTAAGACAAATCTCAGAAATCCAATTGGATGCCAAATCGGTAGGCCAGGTAGCAAAGGAAAAGAAACCTGTCAAGAGCAGTGAAGGAACGTGTTCTGAGAGTTTGTCTCCTGGGATCAGATCCCCAAAGCACAGCTCTTAATTATTAGAGCTCCTTTCCACCAGCCCACACAGTTTCTAAAACAGAAGTATTTTTCAAACTCACTCTTAAGGTCACCATATTGAAGTTTCATGTATACGTGTTTGTATGCACGTGCGTGTGTGTGTGTGTGTGTGTGTACACACATGCATGCACAGGTGTAACTGAGGGGCCCTGCAGACAGAAGCAGCCGCTGCTACCAGCCACCCAGGATAAATCTAGTGTCCATTAAATCAGAGGACAGCCTAGGACAGGAGTAATGATGCCTTCTCCATGCCAACTTCACACAGAATCTCCCGTAACAAGTGAATGGCATTGTCTGCAAAGCAATCTGGCATCTTGGGAAAGGGAAACCCTTTTCTGAGGGAGTGGGTGGTTGGGGGTAGGAAGGATAGATTTTTTCATTCCTCAAAAACCACATGCACAATATAAAATTAGTCACAGCCCCTTGATAGTGGGAACAGCGATCAAATTCACGAGGTGGCTAACTTTGCCTAAAAACACAGTTCTCTGTGCCGTGGGGCTATGTCTAGAGTCCTGACAGAGCACACAGGGCTCTGGTCCCTTCCATGGGGGTTCAGCGAGACACCTCCCAGAAAGAGGCTGGAGGCCACAGGGGACCATTTTACCCCTTCATTCAGCAGCTTTATCTGCAAGATTGGGGAAAGGCTAGTTGGTATATTTCAAGGGAGCAAATAATTAGCTCTCTTGGAATCTCATTTTAGATTTTAATTCTTAGTCTCGGAGCCAAACTCTAGGAGCAGAAATTTCTATCCACGGCTGCAGGGACTCAGTTCCGGCGCACTAAAAAAAGGCCATGCTTCAGAGGCATTTTTCCATGCATGAATCAAATTATTCCAGCTGGGTTTTACCAACACGTAGGCAATCAAAACCTACTTTAACTTGCTATTTTATTCTTTATTTACTAGTTCTATAAATACGATGATGGGTGTGCTTTTATATTGGGCCTGGGGGCGGGGGTGTGAGCAGGAAGAGCGGCAGCTGTTTGCAGCAACAGGTCACATGGATGTCCAGGGTTTGCGGGCAGACAGGCCTGTTGCCATTGCCATATCTGCGGCCATGACTCCTCCACTTGCCCAGATAGTGATCTTCAAAGAACTATAGGGGAAAGAAGGCTTTTGCTTCTGGATCTGGTCTTTCAAAGAGCTGTAAAGAGCGTCTTTGCCACCCTCCCTCCTTCCTGGGATGACAAGGCCAAGGTGATTTTGCCGAAAGGGCATCCAAGCCTGGCAAGGTAATAAGAATCACATTCTATTCAAATCCAGGGGAGAAACAGACGCATACAAGTGGCAGACAATTCCGGCCAAGGCAGGAGAAGGACCTTAAGATGAGGGGTTGGCCTTTGGTGGCCCTCTGCTCTGATAGCCGACGATTTGATGAATTATACTTGCGCGCCAGGCCTCAGTGGATAAACCAGGATTAAGGGGTGAAGTGCCAAGGAGGCAGATTCTGACTCAGCCTCAGGACGAATTTGATAAAGATTAGAGTTGTCTAAAATGAATTGGGCTGCCTTGGGGGCAGCAAGTGCCCTGTCTCTGCGATTTTTTTCAAGGATGGGGTGACCCTGAAAAGAGACCGTGAAGAGAAGACTCAAAGCTCTGAGGAACATTAGATTTGATGGCAGTTAATGTCATCTCTGCCTCGGGGAGGCAAACTTCCAAAGGAGGTGGTGCACATGCTCCTTGGGCTCCCTGCCCCCTTTTCTATATGGACATGGCTCCTTCTGCCCTTGGGGACCAGAGCCCCTCCTGTTAGAGCCAGCATGGGGGGAGGCACAGAAGCAGGGAGGAGGCCACCAAGTCTCAAATGCAAGTTTCCCACAGCAGCAAAGGAGGGTGGACAGGTGGAAGGCCACATGTATATGCAGCACTGGACAGTGATATCTGAGGCACAGGCTCCTGAGGGCCCCTGGGGCATTAGCTCAGAACAGTCAGAGCTTCATCAGGCAGATTATCTATTTGCTCCCGCTTCTCCTCCCAGAGTTTCATTCTCAAGCCATATAGCTCGTGGTTTCTTTGTTACAGCAGCCTTAGGAACCGAATCCAGTCAGCCTGGCTGCCCTCCAGCTTCAGTGGGTTCTCACTAGGCAACTGTCTGCCCCCTCAATGACTACCGCCACCCATGCACTTTTGACTGATCTAGATTTCACTGTATTACACATTATTGAAAGGGGAGCAGGCAGCATCATCTGGTGGAAGTAGTCCCAGGAAAAGGGAAGAACCAGATCCAGAAGCAAAAGCCTTCTTCCCCCTATAGTACTTTGAGAATCACCATCTGGGCCCCCATGCCCTTACCAGTCCTCTGGCCCTTTGATACAGCCCTGTCATCTGGATCATGTCTGTCTTGAAAATGTCACTCTTGGGGGAAGATGACAATCCTGCATTGAAGGGGACTATCCCCAGTGAAGATCTAGGGGCACAGGTGCAAATCGGGATCCACACCCCCATCTGGCCTCTATATATAGCATTGTAAAAAAAAAATGTGAATTAGAGCCAATTTTTCAAAATTGAAAGACTTTATGTTAAAATAATTTCCCTGTTTCATTTGCAAAATTAGAAAATATGATCTCAAAAAAGAAGAAAAAAGAAAATCTGATCTCAGCAGCTAAAGCAGAGAAGCCATGGCCCCGTGTCTGTCTGGTGTTTCACAGACCCCAGCACCCTCTTTTACTCCTTGACATTGAGGCCAGGTATCAGTTGCCATAAATAATTTCTCCTCATTTGGTGGGTCTGGTATGGTGTTACTAAGAGAAGAGTGAAATATTCCTTATATACCCATGTCTCTCTCAAAAATTCAGAAAAGAGACAGCCAAGTCTTTAAAGGAAAGTGGAAGTGAATGTATATCTTGGTGGAAATGGAGATTCTTCTCCCATGATCACTATGCAAAATGTATCTGCATCTCACACAAAAGCCTATCACGCCATTTGGGAAAAAGAAAATTCCAGCCTGCTCCCTCCGTTACATCACCCTCTCCATTCCTCTAGGAGGTTTACTTTGAAATTTCTGCTGAAAAGACTAAAGGTTGGACCTCATTTTCTCTTCCCCAGCTCCAGCGACGTGACCCAAACCAGTCCAAGTGAAAGTGTTAGTCGCTCAGTTGTGTCTGACTCTTTGCAACCCCATGTACTGCAGCCTGCCAGGCTCATCTGTCCATGGGATTCTCCAGGCAAGAGTACTGGAGTGGGTTGCTGTGCCCTTCTCCAGGGGATCTTCCTGACCCAGTGATCAAACCCGTGTCTCTTATGTCTCCTGCATTACAGGCGGATCCATTAGCATCTGAGTCACCAGGGAAACCCTAACCAGGGTTCCCTCTCATATCTCTCCAGTCTCCTCCATCTTCCTCAAGACTTTCAGCAGAAACTATTTGGAGGATACCACTTCCCCTTTTGAACGGCTTTTCTGGTTCCCACCTTTTACAAGGACAAGCCCAACCCTCTTAGCCACTGTCTGTCCCCTCCACCAGTGTCATTCTCCAGCCCTGACCATTTCCACTGGCCCAGACCCACTGAGCATGTTCTCCCAACACCTCCGCCATGCGTACCCCTTCATGCCTTTGAGCAAGTTTTCACTTCCGTCTAAAATGCTTTTCTTTATGGAGTTGTCCTGCTGGCCTCATCAGTTCATCCAATTCAGAAGCTTAAGGATGTTATGGCAGACTCCCCAGAAATCACATTTTCACGAGCACCTTTAGATCCCTTAAAAGATGACTTTAAGACCTTGGAGTGTTTAATCATGCCACCCTGAGGGATTTATTATGCTTCTCTAAAAATAGAAGCTCTCGCCAAAAGTTGACCCAGTCTCTGGGAGGAAAGCAAGGACTCCCAGGAGGCAGGGATCTCCCCCACCCACACAGGGAGGGTAGTTGAAGGGAAGGCATCTTGGCTGATCATGTATTTGAGCCCAGCGCTAGGGATGTCAGTTCTGGGCCCCAGTTCCTGGAAAAGTCAGTCTAAGTTACACTATTTGGGAGTCTCAGAGTTTTATAATCACTCAGAGATCAAACCACATAATTTCAGCAGTAATTACTCAAAGAGGAAAAATCCTGGAACCTCAGAGGCAATAAAACCTCAGTGACCTGCAAAATAGAGAGACAGCTGTGGACAGCAGGGTAGCCTGGAGCATCAAACGGAATGCTGGGGGCGTGAACAAGTCAAAAGTAACAACTGCAGAAATTTTATAGGGAAAGGAGGGGTCTATGTGCCCTAGAATTATCACCCAAACCCCTGTAACTCCTCTTCCCACCATCTAACCTCCACATACTAACAAACTCCTACTCACTAGCCATGACCCAGTTGGAATGCCCTCTTTTCTGGGAAAGTTCCCCAGATTCACGTCCCTTTTCCTGTCCTCCAACTTGATGACTTTCATAGAACCTCCCCTGCCTCCAACTCAGTGCAATAGAACCCCCATCAAGCAGCCTTTACCCTCCAACCTCAGGCTTCCAAAAACCACCATAGGTTTCACTTCCCCAAAGTCTCACTCGTGTTTCTGGTTTTATGTGCCAGCCCTTTGATAAAAGGCCAGTTCTCCTTCTCCATTGTTCTTTGCTTTGGACTAGGTACTTTCTTTATGGAACAAACTTGCCCCAGCCCAGGCACAGATTCAATTCCTTTTGCTCTATGTCTTGCAGCTGTGGGCCAGCTCGGCTGCTCCCACACACAGTCCTGGCCCCCAGAAATGAAGCCTGGGCACATTTCCAAGGGCCTTGGTTGCACCATGTGGGAGGGTAGACATCCCAGCAATGGGAGCCATTCCCACCTCCATGCTCCTGCTTCTCATTTGCCCTCCACTCATCCATATCACCCTCTTGTATCTTTGTCTGCCTGTCTTGTCAGTCTGTGTGTCTCAGAGGCTAGGACCCTGTTTTATCTTCCTGCATCTTTGCAGGACTTCATGTGTAGCCTGAAAGCTAACAGGTTGGGATAGATCAATAGATGGAATGATATTTGTCCATTGTTCTTTCTTTACTCCTTGTCTCTGACACTGTTTACTGTGGACAGAATGTATCTCCCCATCCTCTGACTTTGAGCTTGGCCATGTGAATTGCTTTGGCTGGTAGAATGTGGGTGAAAGTGACAGTGTGTCAATTAAAAGCTAAGGTTTACATTTCCACCAGCCCTCTTGAATCATCTGTCCTCCTCTTTGAAAAGAGCATGTCCCAGGTAGCCCTTGCTTCAGCCTGGGTCTCCAAATGAATCCATGTAGGACAAACATGAACCCAAACTGAAGCCTGGACTCAAATCTAGCCCAGGTAACCTCCAGATCTGCAACTGTGAAATAAACATTAGTACTTGTAAGTCATTGGGATTTGGGGGGACTGTTTGTTACAGAGTATGATAACACAAAATAAAAAAACTAATACACAATCCTTAAGGATACTTTTGAGGGATAAACCAAGAGGGAATGAATGAGTGAAAGCAAAACGTATTCATAAGAGTGTCAGCTCAGCCCCAAATATAGTTCATAGTAACTCAGTGTTTCTCCAGCTGAGCTCCACAGACCAGCAGCATCTGCATCACCTGGGAACTTTTCAGAATTGCAAACACTGGGGCCTTTCCCTGGACCTACGGAAATAGAAATTCTAGGGGCGGGGCCCAACAGCCTGTGATTTCACAAGCTCTGCAGGTGATTCTGATGTACACTTAAGTTTGAGAACCACTTTAGTAACTGCTGAAATAGAAAAGCTGTTTTCAATCTAAGAACCATTTATTTCCTTAAATGCAGACACTCTAGAATTTTAAATAATGGAGCCCAATTAACCAAACGCCTTGACTGTCTCCAACACTGTCATCCCATTTAATCTAAGGTATCCGGAGGCATTCCATCCAGGCACGGAATTTTTTAGTCTAGTGGCTCTCAACTCTAGGTGCAAAATAGATTCTCCCGGAAGCTTTTAAAAAATTCCATTGTCCAGATCACACCCTGACCCAGGGAAACAGAATCTCTGGAGGTGAGACCCAAGCATCAGGATTTTTTTTCAAGCTTCCCCAGGCTATTTTAATGAGAATGATCTTTCCTTTTTAAGGGATCCGAGCTGGCCCAGCATTGTATGTATTCTCCATGCCCCAGCTCTTAAGAATCTAAAGGTTTGTTGTTACTTATGGGATGGATAAACAATAAGGTCTCACTGCATGACACAGGGAACTATAGCCAACATCCCGGGATAAACCATAATGGAAAAGAATATTTTTAAAATGTATATATACAACTGAGTCACTTTGCTATACAGCAGTAATTCACACAACGTTGTCAATCAACTATACTTCATTTTAAAAAATAAGAAGAAGAATCTAAAGACTTGTTAAACGTCCTATGTCTTGGGCACATTTGCAGTGTTTTTAAGAGACTGGATCCCACCAGGTAGGCCTTGGGGAAGCATGGCGCATGGGCTGTAAGGATGTGGAGTCACTCCATTTATTCATTCATTCTTCCTGCATATCCAGGGTACCTTCTACCTGCCAGGCAGCATGCTAAGCACTTCCTAAGTCTTACCAGTGGCCAGACTCAGCCAAGCAGCCTCCGAGAGTGACGGCTGGTATCTGGCTAATAGGCCCTCAACACAACTTGCACTTTGGAGCATCACTGATAGCAGTGGGTTCTCTGGAAAGATGTAGGTGCCTAGTCCCCTCTCAGGAGGCCAACTGGCTGTCAACCCTTCGGTTCTGGTGTAGCCAGGAAGGAATCAGGAATCAGAGTGGCTTAATTTCATCGGCTCCCTTTCCCACATAGAGCTTTTCTCCCTGGAAGCTTTCCCCATTGCCTTTCCCTTCCATCTTCAAAACTCCATCAGCTTACCCACCCCGTGAAGACCCCTCCCTTACTTAGCTGTCTTAGGCAGAGTTCCCCCTGAAGCAGACCTTGAGCTGAGAATTCCAGAGCAAACAACTGCTGAAAGAAGTGCTCCCTGGAGACACTGGGAAGTGGGTGGGGCAAGCAGGACAGGTAAGGGGAGGAAGCCAATTGCATGTGCACGCGTACTCTTAGGCCCACCAGCTCTGCAGAGGGGAGCTTCAGTCTGACCTTGCTGGACCCACAGCACCAGAGCTAGTCTTTCACACTCCTGTGCCCCACAATCCTTGGAGCTTGGCTAAGGACCACCCTGGAGCAGGGTGGGGGGATGTGTAAACTCCCAGGTACTTCCACTCACCACATCTGCAGGCAAAGCAGCTCCAGCAGCCCAAGAGCAGGCCTGCCAAGAAGAATCAGAGATGCAGCCCACTGGGAGCAAAACCACTGGAAGCTGCGGGGATGGGCGTGCAGAAATGGCAATGGGGATCCAAGGTAAGGCTGCCAGATTTAGCAACTAAAAATACAGGATGGCCTTTCAGATACCTTTGCATTTCAGATAGGCAATCTTCTTTTTTAGTATAAGGATACCCCCAGTTCAGGCTTTCCAGGTGGCACAATGGTAAAGAATCCACCTGCCAATGCAGGAGATGAACAAAACGCAGGTTTGATTCCTGGGTCAGGAAGATCCCCTGGAGGAGGAAATGGCAACCCAAACCCACTCCAGTATTCTTGCCTGGAGAACCCCATGGATGGAGCAGCCTGGCGGGCTATAGTCCATGGGATCGCGAAAGAGTTGGACACGACTTAGCAACTAAACAATGACAACAACATGCACTATTTGGGGTATACTTATACTGACAAATATTGTTTATCTGAAATGCAAATGTACCTGGTCATCCTGTAGTCTATCAGGCACCCCTAGTTCAAAGGTGACACTGTAGGCCTTTGCTGCTGTGCACGTGTTCTGTAGAAACTCTGGTACTGTCCTGGGCCACTACTTAGAGTATTGGAGGATTAGCCACTGTGGTGTGGCTAGGGGCAAAGTTCTAGGCTAAAAAGACAGTGGCAAACCAGTACTATCCTGTTAGCCCCTGTGACACCTCTTTTGTATTAGACTATAGTAGTGAGGCTTACTCAGAGCCACCCTATCCTAATGGCAGGGATAAAACCACGTCTGGATGCCCAATCTGTCCACCTGTCCTGTAATCAGAGATCAAGATGCTAATGGCCTTCTGACAGCCTGGGCCTCCAGTCCTAAGCCAGTATGTCACTTGGTCAGCTTGATCTTTTCATTATGTATTTTTGTATCCTTTCACCAGTCTTTAAATAACAAAAATAAGGCTCCAAGAGTTCTGGGAGTCATCCTGATGGCTGGCGGGTCCTGAAAATAGGTTGGGATAGATTGATTGTGGTTATAACCAGCAGGACCCACCATAGGCACCCCCGGCCTGTGTATCATATAAAATATACAAACAGCAGACAGGGAACAAAGCCAAGACTGTAGCTTTTTACTTTGATTTGTGATCAGTTCTTTTGAAACCCCTATTTAGAAGACAGAATGAAAATGATCCATCTTCACATCCCTGGTCTTTCCCAGGGTCGCGAGAACTCTGGGGCTAAGGAGATGGATGCAAAATATAGGCAATGTTTGAGGCTTTCATGGGGGTAAAGCAGGGTAAAGGGAGTAGAAAGCAATAGGCAGTTGGATGGTTTTGTGAAATAAAGGCGTGAATCAGCTTAGGTCATCACCTTCCAGGAAGTCTCACTCATAATAATTTTTTTTTTTTTTAATGAATGAAGATGTAGGAGGGATAGAAAATGCCTCCTGATGGAAAACCTGGGTCAATGGTGATAGCGCTGAATTACCCGACCCTGAGTACTGACTGAGCTTCTTAAAATGGAAGAGAATACATTTTTCTTATTATTTTAAAACAAAAGAAAATGCCTCCTGAATAATTCTAAAGGCTCTCGAAGTCTTGGGGTTTTGTGAAAGGGTATTTCCATGTAAAAACACTAGGCATTTCATCTCCTAAAGTATAAACACTTGAAAAATCACAGAATGTCACTGGGTTCTAGAATAAATTTGACAGACCGGGAATCATTGTCTTAGGTTTGGTTCCCCCTCGAAGCAGACCCTGAGGCAAGAATTTATGTGAGGGGACTTCCCTGGTGGTCCTGTGGTTAAGAATTTGCCTGTCAATGCAGGGGACACAAGTTCGATCCTTGGTCTGGGAAGATCCCACATGGCCATGGAACAACTAAGCCTGTGAGCCACAACTACTGAAGATCTCACACCCAGAGCCCATGCTCCACAACAAGAGTATCCACCACAGTGAGACGCTTGTGCAGCACAATTAGAGAGTAGCCCCCACTGGCCACAACTAGAGAAAGCTTACACACAGCAGCAAAGACCCAGAGCAGCCAAAAATAAACCTATAAATAAAAATACTTTAAAAAGAATGTGGGCTTCCCTGGTGGCTCAGTGGTAAAGAATTCACCTGCCAATGCAGGAGATGCAGGTTTAACCCCTGGGTTGGGAGGATCCCTTGGAGGAGGAAATGGCAATCTACTCCAGTATTCTTGCCTGGGAAATCCCATGGACAGAGGAGTCTGGGAGGCCAGAGTCCATGCAGTCACAAAGAGTCAGACACGACTTAGCGACTAAACAACAAAGAATTTATGTGTAAATAGTTTATTTAGGGGACTATCTCAGGAAGCACTGTAGGTGATGAGGAAGCAAAACAGGGAAGGGAGATAAATGGCAGAGCGTGCATTACTGAGCGATGGGACCCAGGACTAAATTTCACTGCTGGGAAACGGTGGACAACAGTTCTCAAACTACCTATGGTGAAGGACTAGGGTTTGTTTTTTTAATTTTCAGTGGACTAGTACTTTCCCTGCCCCCAGTACTTTTTTCTTTTTTTGGCAGCACCACATGGCATGCACGGAGAAGGCAATGGCACCCCGCTCTAGTACTCTTGCCTGGAAAATCCCATGGACGGAGGAGCCTGGTAGGTGCAGTCCATGGGGTCGCAAAGAGTTGGACACGACTGAGCGATTTCACTTTCACTTTTCACTTTCATGCATTGGAGAAGGAAATGGCAACCCACTCCAGTGTTCTTGCCTGGAGAATCCCAGGGACGGAGGAGCCTGGTGGGCTGCCATCTATGGGGTCGCACAGAGTCGGACACGACTGAAGCAACTTAGCAGCAGCAGCAGCATGGCATGCAGGATCTTAGTCCCCCGCCCCCCATTATACTTTTGAATAGACAATAAAAATGAATTACTTAAAAAATTTTAAAACATGCAATATACAAGCCCCAATTTAAAAAAAAAAAATGCAGGACCCATGACTACTCTATGAAATTACTGCAGAAGTTTCCAAATGCTTACTCTCAATTTTGGTTCTTTTTGCAAACCACTGAAAGACAGTGCTCAGACTGGCACCAGTCCAAGGACCACACTTTGAAGCCGTGTCTCAGAGTTCACTCAGGTGAGGGCTGAGAGAGCAGTGGTATTTATGTACCCATGCATTGGTTGAGGCTTGGTCCCCGGCAAAGGTCGACACCAGTACTCTCTTACTTTGTGTGTGCTGCGGCTGCTAAGTCGCTTCAGTCATGTCCAACTCTGTGCGACCCCATCGACGGCAGCCCACCAGGCTTCCCCATCCCTGGGCTTCTCCAGGCAAGAATACTGGAGTGGGTTGCCATTTCCTTCTCCAATGCATGAAAGTGAAAAGTGAAAGTGAAGTCGCTCAGTCGTGTCCAACTCTAGCGACCCTATGGACTGCAGCCTACCAGGCTCCTCCGTCCATGGGATTTTCCAGGCAAGAGTACTGGAGTGGGGTGCCATTGCCTTCTCCGCACTTTGTGTGTAGGCGCAGTAAAAGCTCTTGGACAAAGAGATGCAGAGGGGTTGGCAGCTGGAAGGGCAGGGAGCACATTACACCAAAGGGCTCTGGGTGGGGCAGCCACAGCATTCTGGATTCCTGTGGCAGGAAAGGACCATAAAACAGTTGGACCAGGCTCTTCTGCAGGGGATAGAAAAACTGGTCCCTGAGCCACTCGTTACCCCACTGCGGCACTCAGATACCACTGAGTAACACTGCTGCCAGGACTCGGGGAGAAAGATGGGCCCTCCCCACTTGCCTACCTTGGCATCCTTCTAGACCTCTGCTTGCCTAGTCCCTGGCATCAGAAGGACAACAGCCAACTGGGAGACACATGGTGTCATCTGCAGCAGCACATCTCCCACAGGGACGAGGCCTGGCTAAACTCTCGTCTGCCCACTAATCTGCTGGGGAGTGGAGGAAAGGTCAGGGGATTAGCGCAAAGCCAGGGCAAGACCACAGATCTCCAAGCTTGAACCCGTAGCGTGACCCTCTGAGGCTCTGTTTCCTCATCCATAAAATGGAGATACTAACCTATGCCCTACTTACCTCACAGGCCTGTTGTAAGGATCAAGTGAGATAAATAAGTGAAAGAAGTTTTTGAAAAGTTTAAAGCCCTCTCGAGCTGTCAATCCTGAGAAACACTCATTATTTGTAGATGAGTCGTCAGGCACCCTCAGCTCACAGAAAACAAACCCCAACTTAATAGTGATTTTACAAGGTCTCTGATGAAATTCAACACGGGATCTTGATTTGGATCCTGGATCAGAAAAACAATGCTATAAAGTACATTATTGGACAAATAGCACTATCTGGATAAGGCCTGAATAGTAAATAATAGTCTTCTCAGTGTCAGATTTCCTGTGGTGACATGCGAGAATGTCCATGTCCCTAAGAGGTACATACAGAAGTATTTAGGATTAAAATATCACGATGTCTGTGATTTACTCTCAAGTGGTCAGCCATAACAATAACAACAACAATAATATTAGTAGCAACAATAAAAATAACAATCATATATGTGTATCTATGTTTACTGAGGGATAAGTGGGCTTCCCAGGTGGCGCCAATGCAGGAGATGCAAGAGACGTGGGGTTCAATCCCTGGGTGGGGAAGATCCCTTGGAGGAGGAAATGGGAACCCATTCCAGTCTTCTTGCCTGGAGAATCCTATGGACTGTAGCCTGGTGGGCTACAGTCCATGGGGTCGCAAAGAGTTGCAGACGACTGAAGCCACTGGGCACACACATCTTGTAATAAATCCCTTTCTGCTTAAACAATTTAGATTGAACCTTTTGTTTGCAAGGGAGGACCTTGAGCTACTGGAGAGCAATTAAAATATTCTGCCAAATTAAAAAGAGATAAAACTGTCTTTTTTAAAAAAAATTTTTTTTCTCTCAGTAGTGTTTACTTTTTTTACCATTTTTAAAGATTTATTGAATTTTTTACAATATTGCTTCTGTTTTATGTTGGGTTTTTTTTGGTCAAGAGGCAGGTGGGGGTCTTAGTTCCCCAAGCAGGTACTGAACCCACACCCCCTGCATTGGAAGGCAAAGTCAACCACTAGACCACCAGGGAAGTCCCTAGTGTCTTTTTTTAAATGCAAACATTAAGACATACAACATTGCCAGGAGCCTGGAAAATATCCTTGTACTCATTCCCGATCAGTAACCCTCCAAAGGTAACCATTGCTATGATTTTTATCACCATGGATTATTTTGCCTGGTTTTGAACTTCATGGAATAAGTCATACATTCTAACTTTACTCTTGTGTCTGACTTCTTTGCTCAGTATTTTTATTTTTTACTGTGAAATTCATCCCTCCTCCTATTTCAATGCTGTGTACAGTTTATTTCTCCATCCTCATATTCACAGACATCTAAGTGACTTCCAGTCTAGGACCATTATGAATAAAGCTACTGTGAACATTCTAGGCATATACCTGAAAGTGGAATTGCTGGTCTGTCAGCTTAGGACTAACTTTAGCAGATATTGCTAAACAGCCATCCAAAGGGGTTGGAATTTACATCCCCACTAGCAGTGTACAAGGCAAAGGTCTTTGTCTAATATTACAATAACCTTGAAGAGTAAGGAAGTCCACATCTACCTGATCATAGTGGGAGCGATGCTGATTACCAGAAGTTTGAGGTGAAGACTTCAAAGAAGTCTATGCCTGATTCTACTGCAGAGAGCCTGGGCTACACAAGTCCAGGTGGAAAGTTCAGACTTCCAGTACCCAGACTCGTGGGACAGGCAAGATGCAATTGCATAGAGAGAGAACAGAGCCCTACAACAAAAATGATCTTAAAAGGTCAAGTTCTGGCACAATGGAGTACAAAGGGATTATTTTCCTCTCCTCTCCTTTTATCCCACCAATTTCAGGTTAGAGTTCTTGTTCCTTCGATCTTAACTCCCTATTCATTCCATCCAGTCAGTCCCCTACTAAAGAAAGAAAAATCCCTGGGCTTTCGTCTAGGAATGTAGACTTGGAAAGTATACAGACGTGGGCTTGAATCCTGATCAGGGCCAGGGTTAGGCTGAGGCAAACAAGGTGACCGCGTGCAAAATTTAAGGATCAGCATTCTCTTGACCCTGAGAGTGAGGGTGTCCTTATATTTTACATCCCAAGTCCTCCCTTGCCTCAACCTAGTCCAGACCCCGATCCTGATTGTTACTAGTTATATATCTTGGACAAGTGGCTTAAGTTCTCTAAGCCAGTTTCTCCATTAGGAAAATGAGAATAATACCTACTACAGAGGTACTCATCTTATAAAGTGGTAGCACAGTGCTCAGTTCAGTTCAGTTCAGTCGTTCAGTCGTGTCCGACTCTGCGACCCCATGAATCCCAGCATGCCAGGCCTCCCTGTCCATCACCAACTCCTGGAGTTCACTCAAACTCATGTGCATTGAGTCAGTGATGCCATCCAGCCATCTCATCCTCTGTTGTCCCCTTCTCCTCCTGCCCCCAATCCCTCCCAGCATCAGAGTCTTTTCCAATGAGTCAACTCTTCGCATGAGGTGGCCAAAGTGCTGGAGTTTCAGCTTTAGCCTCATTCCTTCCAAAGAAATCCCAGGGCTGATCTCCTTTAGAATGGACTGGTTGGATCTCCTTGCAGTCTAAGGGACTCTCAAGAGTCTTCTCCAACACCACAGTTCAAAAGCACCAATTCTTCGGCACTCAGCTTTCTTCACAGTCCAACTCTCACATCTATACATGACCACTGGAAAAACCATAGCCTTGATTAGACGGACCTTTGTTGACAAAATAACGTCTCTGCTTTTCAATATGCTATCTGGGTTGGTCATAACTTTCCTTCCAAGGAGTAAGCGTCTTTTAATTTCATGGCTGCAGTCATCATCTTCAGTGATTTTGGAGCCCAAAAAAATAAAGTCTGACACTGTTTCCACCGTTTCCCCATCTATTTGCCATCAAGTGATGGGACCAGATGCCATGATCCTAGTTTTCTGAATGTTGAGCTTTAAGCCAGCTTTTTCACTCTCCACTTTCACTTTCATCAAGAGGCTTTTGAGTTCCTCTTCACTTTCTGCCATAAGGGTGGTGTCATCTGCATATCTGAGGTTACTGATATTTCTCCCGGCAATCTTGATTCCAGCTTGTGCTTCTTCCAGCCCAGCATTTCTCATGATGTACTCTGCATATAAGTTAAATAAGCAGGGTGACAATATACAGCCTTGACGTACTCCTTTTCCTATTTGGAACCAGTCTGTTGTTCCATGTCCAGTTCTAACTGTTGCCTCCTGACCTGCATATAGGTTTCTCAAGAGGCAGATCAGGTGGTCTGGTTAGATTCACACAAATGCTCAATGACATTTACTTTTTGTTATACTTAAACCCAAACCAGGTTGACTTTTGCTAAGAATGAGACTGCTAGAAACTTAGGTGACCCTGAGCAAAAATGACTACAACCCATACCTCTTCCCCTCTCCTACTCCATCTAGTCTCATGATCATCCCATCTAGACACATAATGGTCCTTTTCCTCAGCATTCCCTGGACAACTCAGTTTGAAACTAAATTAAGAATTTTACCTTGGATAGTTTTGGCCATGACAGACCCAGTGCAGCCCACCTTCCCAATTCAGAGACTCACCTCAGTCTGCTTGGGGAGATGGTCTACCAACCTTGGGTGGGGATAGGGGTCAAACAAATCAATAAGACTATTCCCTGTATTCTATTTATCTGGAAATTCAGGAGGAGGTCCACAGAGGGAGATAGATGAACTAATTGAGAGCTTTGGAGACAGAGTAAATATCTAAGCCCCCACACCATCTTCAAAAGTGAAGTCTCATTCATTTCCTTTGAAGTACATCACCGAGGTGTGTGTGAACTGGCTCATCACGTTCTGATGAATTTTCTCCCCCTTTCCAGCCCAGAGTGTAGGGAAGATGAGAGCAAACTCTTTTACACAATCTTGGGGATCTCCCCCACCCCCATCAAGTATTCGTGGCATTTATGTGGTATCAGCAAGATGCATGATGTGAGTTAGAATTTTTTTCACTTTCATATGGAAAACTTGAAACATCCAAAAATAGAAAGAATCATATAATAAACCCTCATGTAGCCATTGCACTACTCCAACCATTACTAATTCATGATCAATCTTCTTTCACACCCTCAGCCACTTCTCCTGTCCCTATATCATTTTAAAGCAAGTCCCAGACTTCATACCATTTCATCCATCAATATTTTAGTGCACATCACTAAATATAAGGACTCTCTGTTTAACATAGCCATCATTCAATTATCGCACCCCCAAATTAACAAAAATTCCTTAATGCCATCAAGTACACGGTGTCTGAGTTGTCTCAAAAATGTCATAGAAATGATCATGACACATTGTTTTGAATCCAGATCCAAATAGGTTTGGGACTTTTAATTCATCTTTACTGTTAGTCTTTTCTCCTCTCATGGGATGATTACATCATAGTTCTAAAATTCCTGCCCCAAATGTGCACATAGCTCACTTTGCTGATACCACATAAATTCCATGAATACATGATGGAGGAATCGGGAGGGGCTTAGCACACACTCCTAATTGTAGCCCATCAGACTGTTATGTGCTGGGTCTCAAACTGTCGACACATCATAAATTCTCAGCATTCTCAGCAGGGGGTGGGGGGGGCTGGGACCCTTTTGATTGCAACCTCTCAGGGAACATTGTGTTCCCCGGTTCTCTACTTTGCTAATTCAGCATCCATTCTGCCAGCGCAGGGAGGGCTGGGGGACAGACTCGTTTCCAGAATGGACTGTCTCTGCCTCCAAAGTGGTTTGGCTGGCTCCATCAAGCCCCACAAAGTTCCCAAGCTCCCTCAGACCCCTTTGATCAACCAGCCCATGGGCGTGATGGTCCGCCAAGGCGACAGGTGTTGGCTTGAGGGCTCAGGCAGCCACCGTGATGGGGAGCGCACTGAGGGAGACCAGGACGTGGGAGTGGGAGTGTCGGTGCTGAAGCAGCCCCAAGGAGATAACTGTGGCTGTAGCAGACTCCCACGTGTCTTCTCACGGGTGCCACTACACCTGCACTTTCTGTGACTTCATTTCAGGCAACTACACCCCACCCTTCTAGATTCTGGAACCCACCTCCACTCCAAGAAACAGATACACCAGCCAAAGCCGTGCCTCTCAAAATATGTTCCGTGGGGCCCAGCAGCACTGGCAGGTTTGTTGAAAATGCAGCGTCTCAGGCTCTACTCCAAGCCAACTGAGTCAGAATCTGTGGGTGAACAAGATCCCCAGGGGCTTTGTGTGCGTGCTCAAGTTCCTGAGGAGAGGATGGCCGGGCGAGAACTTGAGGGCTGGGATCGGTTTTCCTCTCCACATCCTTGCATTTCACCTGCACTTCCCGTGAGGGGCCGCTGCTTCTTAAAAATGTGAAGGCGGGGCCAGTGAGAACTGGCAACCTGGTAATCAGGACTAATGGGTCTCAAAATGGAAAATGAGGTTCTCCTCTGCCTGTGCCCAAGGGCACAGTCCCTGGCCCCCTCTCCCGATGCCCAACAGCGCCCTTGGAGATCTCTGTTCTGGGAGAACTTGCTTTTAAATGAGAGTCAATGGACCAGGTCGTGAAGCTGTCAGAGGCAGGAATTTCTGGTGCTCGTGACTGTTGTAATTAAAATCATCCGAGTTGACTAAATTGGCCGAAAAGGAACCAGGCCCACATGACTGCTGTTCAAAGGGGAACAAAATAGCTCCTAATTTGTTAATTAAAAATATGAATGCACTCCACACGGAATGGCTGTGCGTTAAATTCTATTCAGATTCCATTAGAAAACAAATAAGCTCTGTGCCCTGATTAGAGGGACCCAGTTCCCCCAAATCTGTGTGGATTTGGCCGGGCTTTTTTCAGAGAACACATTTAGAGCTTGCAAAGACCTTGCAGTGAAGTCAAATTCCTGGGGAGACTTCTCTGGTAAATCAATCTGGTAATTAGAAAAACACGCCAATAGATTAGATCTGCTCTCTGTTTCTTCATCATACTGATGAGACGGGTTCAAAGAACATGTATTTCCAGAGAGATGGGGGAGGCATTCCCTACTTACTCAGAAATTCATGCACTATGGAAACTGACAGCTTCGAGACAGGAGGGGGAAGACAGAAACATAAAAAATAAAGCTGAGTTATTTTATAGAGAAGGACAAGGGAGAAGCCACACCTGCCTTCTGCTCAGCCTGCCCCTCTCGGGCCACAGATTTGAATTCCCAGCCCCACCACCAAGCAACCCTGGGTCGGGCAGTTGACCCTTATGCTTCTGAGAGTCAACGCTGGCTTACGGGCCCTCCTGGGTCATGCCAGCATCAGCCAGGTCCTGCCGCTCCTCAGGCCTTGAGTGTCCCTGAGGCTGCCTCACTCAAGCTCTCCACCACTGAACACCGATTCCCCATCTCAAGCCTGGCCCACTGGGGCCCAGCGCTCCCAGGCAGTTTCGGGATCACTTATAGCCTGAGGCTGGATTTGCAAGGCTCTCTCCAGAGGAGCAGGGTTAATCTCTGCCTCCATGGGGTTCATGCTTTCCTGAGGCCCAAGGTTTTCCCCAGAAAAACACCAGAGCCCTGCCGGCATACCCGCCTTGCCATCACTGCCCTGCCCCCTTCCCCTCCTTCAGTGGCTGGATTCTGCTTTTCCCCTGCTGCCAACCTCCCTGCCCCTTGTCCTGCCTTGGGGCCATGGAGACCATGCTGCGGCCCCAGCCCACAGTGGAAATCTGGGCTGACCAGAGGCCATGTGTCCTAGGCAGCCTGGATGGACGAACCTCGCTGTGTTCACAACTTCGGCCTCCTGTAGCCTCTATAGGCATTTATAATGGCCCAACTCCCCCAGCCCTCAAAAGTGAGGCCTTTGATCTCAATCCCCGCCCCTGGATGGGTGCCAATCACACCCTCTCAGGACACATGCAGCCAACCCGAGGCCGTGCTGGTCTCTGAGGGCCTCCCTGAAATGGCAGGTCTGCATCTGCTGGGAGCATTTTTCTTAAACAGCTACAGCTCAGGGATATGTCATGATGTATTTATTTTCCAGACTCACTGGGGTTCTTGCAAGGTGTGGAAGCTGTGGCTTTTGCCCTGATTGGAATGAATTATTTTAACACCCTTTATAACGGGTTGTCAGGGAAAGGTGCACACACTTAGAGCCAGGCCCACTGGGTTCAAGTGGCCGCTCCCGCTTCCTCTGGCTGTGACCCTGGGCAAGTACTTAACGTGGCAGATGCTGCCAATGGCCTGCTCGCGTGCACCCGTTGCTCGCTATTCCCAGGCAAGCTGGCAGCTGCTTACTGCAAGAACCTGTGAGAAGCCTGAGGGCTTTCTCTGGTGGTAGGAGCAAATGCCACCTTCTACAGGGCAGGACTGAGGTGCCAAAAAAGTTGAGACTCTCGGGAGCCATCTTCAGCCAATGAGGGTGGGAGTTAGAGAATGAATCCCGCGGTGCCCTTGCACTTGGAGGAAGCAGTTCTGAGGCCTGTTCCACAGTCTCCCAGAGTTCCCTGGGAGGACAGGGTCCCAGTTGCCCACAGCAGTCACCTGCCCATGGCTACTCTGGCTCCCCACCTCTGCTTCCTTCTGATGCCTACTGGAAGCACCACTTTTTATTTGCCAATGATCCTCAAATCTCAGCTTAGGGTCTGATTGAGGGAGGGAGAGGGAACGTCACCTAAATCACTTAACTGTCAAGTTTGCGTGCATGCTAAGTTGCTCAGTCATGTCTGACTCTTTGCAACCCCATGGACTGTAGCCCACAAGGCTCCTCTGTCCATGGAATTCTCCAGGCAACAATACTGGAGTGGGTTGCCATGCCCTCCTCCAGGGGATCTTCCCGATCCAGGGATCGAACTCGTGTCTCCTGCATTACAGGTGGACTTTTTACCACTGAGCCACTGCAGAAACCCCTCATATGATTATGGAGGCTGACAAATTCCAAATCTGCAAGGGGGGCCAGCAGGCTGGAGACCCACAAAGAGCTCATGGTACAGTTCAAGTCCAAAGGCCATCTGCTGGGAGAATTCCCTCTTGCTCAGGAGAAGCCAGTCTTTTGTTCTACTCAGGCCTTCACTGATAGGATGAGTCCCACTTACACGAGGGAGGTTGATCCGCTTTATTCAAAGTCCACCAATTTAAATGTTAATCTTATTCCAAAGCACCCTCACAGAAACATCCAGAATAATGTTTGACCACACATCCGGGCATAGTATGGCCCCACCAAGCTGACACCTATAATTAACCCACACAGTTAATTTCTCAAATGACAGCCAAGATTCTATGACTAGATCAAAGGGAGGCAAAAACACTAACATCGACTAGAATTACAAAATAAATAGTGAAGCCCAGCAAAACCATCTTTCAAGTGTCTGGGGGATGGTTACCTGGCTCTCCCCTCGGCTCTCCCTCTAGGCACTTGCTCCAGCTGCATGTTTTCAACCATTTCAGTGTTTGGAAGGAGTCTTCTTAGAGGGGAAGATACAAGAAGCAAAGCTCAAGTCAGTAAATTTTCTTACTTGCTGATAAACTGGTTCCAAGTTCCATAAAAAGGAAGGTAAACTACTCTGTAAAATAGTGCAGAATGTTTTGTTGTAATTATTATCATTATCGGCATCATCTGGTGATTCTGAGTGTATTATCTAGTCATTTCTGAGACCGTAAGTTATCGAGAATTATTTCCAGCATGACACAGACCTTCTTTCTAACGATGGAGAATGGACTGTATCCATATGAAAGGATAGTTGGTAAGAAGTAAGGGGAATTCTCCACTGACAACTGAAAACTGGTTACCACAAGTTCTATGAACAGCTGTTGCAAATGCTACGTAGGACTGCTGTGCATTGGTAGCTGGCAGGCAGTCCCAGGAAGCCGAGGACAGGGCAGCAGTGTCATTGGACCAATAGCCCCTTGGAGCAGGCTAGGAGACAAGGAGAAACAGAAGCAAAGAGAATTCGAGTCCATCTCAAAGCAAAAGAGAACTGAAACCTTGGCTTCACAGGGGCCTCTGAAACTGGAATGACCTTCTGAGTTGCCCCCCTCCCTCCCCGACTCTGGTCAGTATCCTACTGTTTAGTCATTGGACATGAGCTGCCCCAGGAAGGGTTGTGACTGAGGGTCCCTCTCTCTGAGGCCGTCCCTGAAGATGCAGAAGACTCAGTACCACCACCACCCCATCCTTTACTAAAGAAGGGACCCCAGGACTGGCATCACAGTGCCCACCCCAAGTGCTGTCATTTGCACCAAACTTCATGGAAGATATTAGATATATAATGAAAATAGCACTTGTTACTGCATGTTACATGCCACCAATGTCTCCAGTAACACCTTAACATTTAGGAAAGGAGGTTGTAGCAGAATGTTCTGTTGGAGATTCAACTTGAATTTTCACCTTTATTATGTTTAGAGAAGGGCCAGGGAAACTCTTGGGCTCCCTATGGGAGCGTGAGTCAGCACTGGGGCATGACGTCCCACCAGGCTGGATAAGAATTGGCTTTTTATGTTTAAGGATCAAAAATAGGGAGCCACCAGGCCCATGTGGGCCTCCCTGAAGCCAGTGTATAAAGGGCTTTTTGTGACTTAAAGGTCTGGACCCAGTTGTAGATAATCAAGATCAACTGCCTGAAAAAGAGGGAAGATCGGCTCACTGGGGTCAGAGGCTGTAAAGGAGGGGTCTCTGGCCCCGAGGAGCAAAAAGAGGGCAAGAGAATGGCCGGGGAGGGTACTTTGGGGCTCCAAACCTAGTGGAGGAGACTGCCCTAGATTGTCAGGGTTGGTTTCTGGTCCAGGAGATTGGGAGGCCTGTGGACGTGGGGAGCAGACACCACGTTAACTGGCCATTCAGAACAGTGGCTATATTTTCCCTAACATTCAGGAGACTCAGGCAGGCAGGCCATCAACCCAGATAGATCCCACCCATTTCTGTGCATTGGAAACAAGTTCAATATAGCTGCTATGCCTCTGTCTTGGTTCCTGACCCCTGCTTGCAGCCCACCTGTTTCTGCTCCAGGAGAAGGTCCAAATTCCTGGTGTGGGAGGCATTTGGGATAACTTGCCTGTTCCCCTAAAACTCTTCTGTTCTTCTGCCTAGTTTTACCCACAGATCTTTTTACAGGAGATAATTCCTTTATTCCACAAGACAGGGATGAAGTTTCAATTGCAAATAATCCCAGGGGAAGCAGCTCCTTTATCTGAATTCACACTAAGGTGTAAAGGACAGTGAAAAGAAGAGCATCTAAAGGAAAAAAGAGGTTGCATGGATGGAGTGGGGAGGGGAACAACAGTAAAAAGATAGAAGGAGCACTAAAACAAGAGGTTGTATACTAAAACTTCATAATTTTGCTTACGCCACCCCTGATTAATATGTGTAGGTATGGGCTGCTATGACTTTGGTAGTCTAGATACATTGTTCTCAACCCTGGCTGCCCCTTGGAAACCTCTCCCCCTATGGTAGCTTTGAAAAACTACCAATGCCTGCTCCCCACCCCAGACCAGTTCAATTAGAATCTCTGAGAAGGGTAATGCCTGAGGATAGGGATATTTTGAAACTCCCCAATCATCCTAAAGAATAGTGTTAATGTATTAGTTAGCTATCACCATGATACTCCTGCATAACAAACAAATCCCCAAAGCCAAATCACTTATAACAGGACACATCTGTTTTTCTCACTCATAGATCTGCAGGTCAGCTGCAATGTAGCTGATTTCAGCTGGACTCAGTTGGATTCAACATCAGATTGTAAACTGGATTCGGGTCTGCTGTGCTTGTCTTATCCTGAGACAAATGGCTCTGCAGGATAAATTCCCCCCACAGGATAGTTGGAACTAAGAAACCAAAATCACACTAGCATGTGTAAAGCAGCTCACATCACAGTCATTATCATTCCATTGGCCAACACAAGTCTCATGGCCAAGTCTAGCATTGATGGGGTGCAGAAATATAGCTGACTCTAGTGGTAGGAAGTACCACAAAGTTACATGTCAAAGGCTATGGCTCATTTCCTAACAGGGAGGGAGTAAAGAATTGGAAATAGTAATCTAATCTATCTCAGGAAAATCATTAGCCTATGGAATAAGAACAATTATCCTAGAATTTTTATATATTTATTTAGCTCCTTTGGGCTGTGCTGGGTCTTCGTTGCTGCATGGGCTTTTCTCTAGTTGCAGTGACTGGGGGCTACTCCCTAGCTGTGGTGCATGGGTTTCTCATTGAAGTGGCTTTCCTTGTTGTGAAGCATGGGCTCTACAGTATGCAGGCTTTAGCACTTGCAGCTCCTGGGTTCTAGAGCACAGGCTCAATAGTTGTGGCACACGAGATGGCTGGATGGCATCACCAATGCAATGACCATGAACTTGGGCACACTTCTGGAGATGGTGAGGGACAGGGAGGCCTGGTGTCCTGCAGTCCATGGGATCACAAAGAGTTGGACATGACTGGGCGACTGAAAAACAACAACAAGGGCTTATTTGCTCTGCAGCATGTGGCATCTTCCCTGATCAGGGATTGAACCTGTGTCTCCTGCATTAGCAGGCAGATTCTTTACCACTGAGCCACCAAGCTGCCTTCTTGCTCCAATTTCAGAACAACTCTGCAGGGCTCTCTTGCTTCCAGAGCTCCCTGTGGGATCAGTGGAGCCTCTGGAGCAATCATATTGCATGCAATTCAATTTCTCCTCTGCCCATCCTGCCGCCTGTACCCCCTTACAGATGCTGTTCTGAGACTATTCCTCCATCAGCTCTGCACGTGCAAATCTCTGAGCAGAGCCCAATTCCCGGGGGAACTCCACCTGGACAGCACCCCGGAAGGAACAGTCACCAGGTTCTTACAAGACCAGAGGGCACCTTTACCTACGTCAGAGACCGTGGAAGCCCTGAGAACTGTCCACCATATGTCACTGGTCTGTGTGGTGTGGGAGGATACTGTGTGGCATCAGATGCAAGACTCAGTCAGAAAAGGCAGGGTATTCGGTAGAAAGGCTCCAGCTGTAGCTAAAGGTAGACCCCCTAGCACGCTGCCTCCCTGCTGTTTGTGCTGAGTGCATGTGCGCACGTGTGGTTGGAGTGAATAACTGTTTAAATCAGTGTATCCATTATAATTAGAGTGACTCTCCCTTCTGCCGTGAGGAATACAATTCCCCCACCCACATGCAACTCCCCATCCCCCAGACGGGATCTGACACTTGAGCCCCAGCCTTTTGAGTTGTACTCACCATCCTTAGCATCCATTCCTCCATCCTGAGCTTTTCAAGGACATCCGCTCTGTGCTGGTTACACAAGGAGTGATCAAAAACAGGATGGATGAATGAAAAACAAGGCTGGGAGAGAAGCAGTTAATTCTGGCTCTGCCACCAGAGAAAGCACCCTAACTGTGACTCAGGGGTTCCTGTCCCATAGAGCTTTTCCTGGAGCGGTAAGATTCCCAGCATTCAGAAAGAAAACAGACCCACCTGCACGTGTCCTCCCAGACCCCACTCCCACCCCCACCCCACCCCACTCGGTTAGCGACCCTCCAGGCAAAATATTAATACCTGACTTCCCCGTGTTAAGTTGCTTCAGTCATGTTCGACCCTTTCTGACCCCATGGACTGTAGCTCACCAGGGTGCTCTGTCCATGGGATTTCCCAGGCAAGAATACCAGAGTGGGTTGCCATGCCCTCCTCCAGGGCATCTTTTGACCCAGGGATCAAACCCACATCTCCCGCATCTCCTGCGTCTCCTGCATTGCAGGTAGAGTCTTTACCACTGAGCCACTGGGAAAGCCCCTGACTTACCCAGCACCTGGGAAAAGGCTGGAGCACAGCTGCCCGCATCCCACCTGAGCACAAAGGAAGGCCACCCTAGACCTCCCTCCTCACCACCTCATCTTTCTTGACCCAGGAACTGCCACCTGCAGAGCCAGCTACGGAGCACTCAGGGCGCGGCTGCTTTGGGCTAACAGAGCGATGCGTTATTTCAACTGATCAGCTTATCAACGCACAGTCTGATGTGTGTTTGGGTCTGGTGTTAACCCAGGAGAAAAGCCATGGATTTTCACTTGAAATAAATCCAAGCAGAAAGGCTCACCTTGCTGAAGGCGCCTTCCCTTACCCCACAGCAGCATGCCCCACTCCCATGCCCAGCCTCAAGGAGGATCTCCTTAGGTGAGGAGATGAGGCAAGACCAGATCTTACCTAATCCTCTCTCTCTAAACCACAGCCGAAGCAGCCAAACGTGCCTGCCCTTTGGAAGGGCCTTTCAGACAGCAGCTTGTGTCTGGGGGACCTTGTGTTTAGTAATGTTCTCCAGTGACTTCCCATGGGGAATCAAAGAACCATGGACTCTGAGCCTAGGCTCAGCATGCACAGGACTAGGGAGACCTCACTGGAAGGTGGGCTCCCGGCTACAGCAATATTCCTCCTGCACAAAGCTGCACAGGAGAGCCTGGGTGGGGGCTCAGGCCCCCATCCTTCTGGGGCCTGCATTCCTCAGGGAAGAAATAATTGGCCTGTCTATAGAGCATCAGGATTCAAATAAAGCTTAAAAACACATGCAGCCCTGCGAATTCTATAAATGTGGAATTATAAATGATGGCCCGCCACCACATACACACGTGCGCACACGGCGCTGAAGGCTGCCTCTGCTTTTCTGTCTGATTGTTTCCCAGATCTACCTGATTCAAATAAGCCCACTCTCATTTGAACTGAAGGCAACCAGGGTGGAAAATACCCTGTTCCGTTGGTGTGGGTCCAAACTATCACCATTTGGCATCCTGACATGCCGATGTCCCCATCAGCTGTTCAACATCAGCCCAAGGGGGCCTCCCCCAGCCAGCAAATCAGAGATTTCATTAAGCAGCAAAGCCTCCCTCCCGGAAGGATGGGTGACCTCACGTGGGCCTCCCCCGTCCCCTCCCCCGCCCCTCCCCCCTCACTTCTGCTACACAAACAGGCTCGCAGCCACTAGATTGGATTCAGATCTTGTAGATGAAGAAATTCAGAAACGACAGGGGCGCCTCGCCAGACCCCGAGCGAGGGCCGAGCCCTGCACGGCAGCTGGGCTGCCTCGGTAATAACCACTCGTAATATCTGACAGAAAGAACCCACGCTGGTCACATCCGATCCTGCCACATGAAAAGAAGTATTACATCGGCCTCTCGGGGGCCGGGGCTAGGGGAGAGCCTCCGCACAAATCAGAAACATTTTCCACGAAGCTGCTATTCAAGAGCTGGAAAATCAACAGGGGCTGTTTTCCTGACATCCTGGGAGCTGCTATTATTCTCTGGGCGGCGCGGCTCACAGAACGCAGCAAGGCCAGCTTAACCCGAATTCACTAAGCATTTGGCATTTCTGAGCTCAGAGGCCTTGGCTGGGTGGGACTGAAAACCCATGCTGACTGCAGGAGCAAGCTGCAGGGCTCCATGGGGGGTGATAGCAAAATATTTAACAACTAGGACAACCTGGGTCCCGGCCTCGGAGCCCCAGGGTGGATGGGGCACTTGGGACAATGGATGCAGGTACATTTCAATTCTATGACTACTGCTCCGGTTCTGAAGCCCCTTCCTGAGCCAGGCTTGGGGGCACCATAGTACCTCATCATTTGGTGCCCAGGACAGCCGTGAGTGAACCCCCTGAGCCAAAAGCTTACAGATACAGGGTCGTGCCCTTGTAGACAGGATTAGATGACTGGGTCTTCCAAGGTCCCTGCCCATCTAAAGCAGAAACTTATAACTGGCAGTTCCCAGCATGTTTCTCCAAGGCTGGATTTTACATTCTGAGCAATTCTAGACACTTCCAACCACCTATGACAGCTACCCAAAGGGATGGCCCTGCCAATACTCCCCAACTCCCCAATTTTTGTCCTTCCCATCTTCTCATTGCCATAAACATGATCCTAACCAGGAAGAGGGGCTTGCATGGTGGCTCAGATGGTAAAGAATCTGCCTGCAATGCAGGAGATCCAGGTTTGATCCCTGGGTTGGGAAGATCCCCTGGAGAAGGGAATGGCAGCCCACTCCAGTATTCTTGCCTGGAGAATCCCATGGACAGAGGAGCCTGGTGGGCTACAGTCCATGGGGTCACAAACATGACTGAGTGACTAGCACACACACTAACCAGGAAGAAAGATCCCTCCAGTCCCATTTCTGTCTCTATAACCCCATGCTCCCAGTCACTATCTACTTCTGGCTTCATCTCAAACACCTATGTTAGTCTTAGGGGCCACAGTTACTTGGGGACACTGAGTCCACAAGACATTGCCTTTTTTATATGAAGCAGCTTCGGTGTCAGGGACCTTGTAACATGTCTGCGAAGTGAGGTCACCTTGATTTTAAAGCAACAGATGTTGAGCTGGTTGATAGCTAGTAGATGATGTATCCTTAAAACTCATGGGTTGGGATGGAAACAAATGAGGTGTAGGCAATTTACTTCACTTTGCTCTTATGCAATTTCTCTCCGGCTGACATCAGGCCACTTCTCTTTGCCTCAGTTTACTCATCCAGGAATTGGGATGGATCTACATCCTGTACCATAGGGTTATTGGGAGGATCAAAGGAGGTTGCGTATGAAAGTGAGCCCCAGAAGCTATAAGAATGGACACCCCAAAGGAGCCCCCAAATAGCCCGAGCCCCTGCACAGCTAAAATGCCCTCTCTGCCAAGCCTGTTTCCTTGGGGGAGACGAGTCTGCCTGAGTTTCCTCGGCCAGCATTGCTGAAGTGCAATTTTCCGAGGACAAAACAGCCCAGGCACTCAGGCAAGGACCCGCCACAAGACAGTCGCGTTACCTCAGCGTTTCTATAAAAAGATTGCTCGGGCTCCGGAGCCCGGCTGACAGGCAGGGCTGGGAGGGTGTGTGCGTGTATGTGCAACGAAATGCTCTTGGAACAGCTGCCCTCAGCCGAGAATCCACGCTCGCCCCAAAGCCCCCAGCCCCACTGGCAGGAGGGGGATGAATGCAAGGAGAAGAGAGGCAGAGAAAGAGAGAGCTAGAGAGAGGATGCTGTGCCCTGAAGAATGGGGCTGAGCAAAGAAATTTCTGCGGTGTGGATCTGTCGCTCCATGCAGCCAACACAATGGACCTCTGGGTGGGCTCAGAGACCCCACCCCCACCCCCAGCCTCCTGCCCGTGACAGAGATAAGGACCTGGTGGACGGCTCCAAGCCGCTGCGTGTGCCCTGGGCCAGCCAGCAGCGAGGCCAGCCTGGTGTGAGTGGCAGCAAAGATAAACGGCGGCCGCGCGGGCATTGACTGGCCCCACACAAAGGCCGCCTCTCCCTGAGTCCCTCTGAGGCCCAGATGGTCAGGGAAGCCCTTTCCCGCCTCACAAAGAGGATCTCTGCGTGTCTTTTTCTTTTAAAATGGCATAAAAAAAAAAAAGCCATTGCTCACAAAGGACCTGGATGAAAAATAAACCCTTAAAAAAAACCCAGCCTCTCCTCGCTCAGCAGCCCGGCATTTCTTCCGACTGTCAGACTTAGCAGATTGCTTTCTGGAAAGAATCCAATTGGCAAGACCTGCCGCTGTGCAAATGAAATTTTAAAACCCCGCTCCTTGTTGCACTCAAAGAGCTTTTCTCTCTCTGCTTGTTCGACACGGCCTCGTCGAATTATTCTCTTGTCTCTCGTTGTATCGGGAACTAATATTCCCCTGCTTTCCCGCCCCATGTGAGGGGTCCTCACCCCAGCTGGGGATTTGGGTAATCAGGGGGCGCCTGGAGCACCACTCCAGACCCCCATCTTCATTCCCCACCTGGGCTTCATCTCACAGAATCACCTACTAATTAGGAGAGAATCTCGCTCCTGAAGAGAATAAACACTTCCGGGCTGCCTCCCTCCCTCCCCGACCCCTCCACCACCTCCCACCCCACCACCGGCCCCTCCGTAATGAGATAAGTGTTTGGGGGAAGAAGGAGGAAGGGTAACGCGCCCGGACGTTCTTCACACACCAGCCTTGACACCCGTCAGGCCCTGACACCCGCTCTGTTTGGCTGGCATCCCCCTGGTGAAAAGTCAGCGGAAAAAATAGCCACAGGACTTGTCTGGGTTTGACAAGCTGCCTCAGCGTGTGATGAACTTGTACTGAGCGGGCAGTGTGATGTGTCGGAAGAGTCCCAGGCCGGGGAACCGGGCCACCTGGCTTCCAAGTGCTAAGGCTGCTCTTCGTAACAGCGTCTTGGGCACCGTGCAAGGCTCCCATCGTGGGTTCTGTCCCGCTGTCCTCTGTGCTCGTGCCATTCGGGGACAGGTGCCGGTACTGTGAGGTAGGCAGTAGTTGGCCACAATATTGCTTTGTGGACCCCGTTATTGAACCCCATTGCTCACCTCTGCCTGTAGCCATACCCTCCAGCGTGACTCTTCACAGCTCCTCCCACTAAAGGAGCAAAAATATCAGGTAGGCCAAGAAATCCGTTTGGGTTTTTGTATGCCGATATGGAAAAACCCGAATGACCTTTTTGGGCCAATCCAATACATTCCCCACCCTTTGACTCTGGATTCGCTCCTGTAATCTACTTTGGCCCCTTGAATGAGACAAAGCAGACAGGGCTCCGACAGCATGGGCAGGTTCCCCTTGGCCTCTTGGGTCTTTGCATCCCCTGAGAAGAAATTCCTCCAGTGGCTGCGACCTCCTGAGCCTGACACCCCACAAGTGAGTACATGTGAAGTGGATCCAACTTACAAATGCCCCTTGGGGCAATAGCACCCTCTCCTCCCACTGGTGGCTGCCTGCCTTCCGCTTTTGCAAAAGAAGGTACCCCTTCTACAATCCCGAGGATGTCTGTTAAATTCTATCCTTGCCCTATTTGCAGGGGGAGCACTAACACCTAATTATTCATTCATTCATCACTCACATATTCACTGAGTACCTATTGTGTGCCAAACACCCCCAGGAAGGAATATGGGCTGCCAGGCGGTGACCATGCCATCCCCCAGGAAAGGAGGTCCATGATCAGTTGATCCATCAATCTGTGAGTCCTGATATTTTCAGTCATAAGGTATTAAGAAAAGAAAGGGGCTAAATGGGCTTCCCCTGTGGCTCAGATGGTAAATAATCTGCCTGTAATACAGGAGACCTGGGTTCGATCCCTGGGTCAGAAAGATCCCCTGGAGAAGGGTATGGCAACCCACTCCAGTATTCTTGCCTGGAGAATCCCATGGACAGAGGAGCCTGGTGGGCTACTGTCCATGGGGTCAGAAAGAGTCAAACACGACTGAGAAACTAACACTTTAATATTTCAAAGAAGACAAGGCAGGCAGGCAAGCCTACATGCTGATTTTGGAAACAGTAAAATGCAAAGTGGAAGTAGGAACAGGGGAGCCCATTCTCTATTGGGCTGCAGTGTTCAGGACACTGTCCACTGAGACTGCAAAGATGTTGAATCCGAGTTTGGGGTTCAGAGCTCAGAATATTGGAAAGAGTCCCCAGAATCGTTTTGTTTTCAATGATTCACAAGAACTGGCTCACCTCTCCAGGTGATGTGACATACCCCATGTGGGTCACCAGAAGATCCCCCAATATGTTCACCACCCAAGTGCCTTCCCACAAGCGAGGTCCGTGCTGTCATTCGGGATGCGGGGCTGGCTGCTTGAACCATCAAGCCAGGGCTTCAAAACACATCAACCTGACAGTTCAAATGGCCGGTGAAAAGTTCAAACGACTGGCCACAGGGTTCCCTGGAGAAGGAGGGACAACACTGGGGAAATGCCAGGCACATGCAACAACTGTTCCCCACCAAGGGACAAACCCTTCCCCGGCTACTAATACGAACAGGATGGTGTCTCCTCCATCGCAGCCTTTCTAAGGAACCAAGCACACTCCGCCTCACCAGCCTCCCCACCCCATCCTGGCTCCTTGGATCTATGACTCAGGATTTCATTTACTAACTTGAACCTCAACATTCCTGAAAGACAGTGGCAAGTGTTATGCAGCTTGCCCAGGTTTTCCTATGGTCCCTGATCTAAATCACAGGCAGGGCACTAAAAGTATGAACAAATATCAATTCCCTTTATTCACCTGCAAGCAGCGGGGTGCCTTGCCCAAAGTGAGTGATGCCACCCAGGACAGTTGTCATCACTTGGCCCAGCTTTGCCTGCTGCCCTCACTCCCTGGGGGTTTCCAAAGAATCTGTCCTACTCCGTTAGGAGGGGAGGACCCTTGAGTTCACGCCAATTAAAGTACTTCCCCCACTTCATGCCCAAAGGCATCTATTTGATGGTTCTGGACATTTGGGCATAGCAAGATGGTGAGAGGAATGCGCCCAGGGAAGGTGGCTCAGTTCAAGGCCAGCTCAGCATCTGGGTCTCCATGGGTGGGTTACAGCTAGGGCAAGTTCACAGACAGGGGCAGAGCCTCTCAATTTAGTGCCTTCTCACATCCTCAGCAGAGAAGGCAATGGCATCCCACTCCATTACTCTTGCCTGGAAAATCCCATGGACGGAGGAACCTGGAAGGCTGCAGTCCATGGGGTCGCTGAGGGTCAGACACGACTGAGCGACTTCACTTTCACTTTTCACTTTCATGCATTGGAGAAGGAAATGGCAACCCACTCCAGTGTTCTTGCCTGGAGAATCCCAGGGATGGGGGAGCCTGGTGGGCTGCCATCTATGGGGTCACACAGAGTCGGACACGACTGAAGTGACTTAGCAGTAGCACATCCTCAGTCACCACTCTCACTCTCGCCTGACCAGAGCTGGCTTCCTGAACAAAGACTCTGGGTGGAGGATGCTGGAGCTGGGGGTGCACGTTCTTGGAGGAAAATGATTGGTTCCACTGCAGCTCCAGAGGCTGAGATCCAGGTGCAGTCTAGCCAAGTCCCTCTTGGGGTAGAGTTGGGCAAGTTCTTCAGCCACACAAAGGTCCAGGTGGAGACCAGATACCTGGCAGACCGCATCCTCTTCCTGATGAAGTCAGCTATGCAGTCAGTTAGGAGGGAGATGTGGGGAGCGTCATCAGTAATACCTGGCAAGCATGCAAATTACACCCTCAATGTCACTGGCTGAGTCAGGGGCATCACCCTCTGGAATCGCTGACACTGTGTCCACTTCTGAGCCCTTAGGCATCTCTGGAGGTTAAGGATAGATGCTTCCACAGCCGATTTAGGGCTGTAAGGACCAGGGGTTCTGACTGATTCAACTTGAGGAAACAAATCAAGATGCCATTCAGGTAAATGCTGACTCTTCTGTCATGGGGAGAGGAAAACAGAGGAGCTAAAGGGTGCAGGGGCTTTCCAATGGATTTGAACTTTCTGAAGTACATGTAGAGGACAGTCTTCAGATTGCAAGGTAGAGTTCTTGATTCCTTCAACCAGTCATTTAATCCTACTGAGCACCAACTAATACCAGGCACCATCTAAGATCCAGAGGTCTGATTCTGCAGAGAACAGAATCTACTTTTGCTAATTTGAGTAGAAAAAGAATTATTGCAGATTGTTTGGCGGGGCTATAGCAGCAAGTTCTAGATGGAGCTTTCAGGAGCAACTAACTCTCCAAACCACACTGCAGGAGCAGGCTGCCAAGGCTCTGTTGTGATGAGGATCAGAACACCACTGCCTTGGCTGTTGGACCGCATGAGCCACCCCACAGAACAGATGCCTGTCATCACGTGCACGTGAGTCAGCGCGAGACTTGCTGAGTTCCCTCATTGATGAAAACCAAAAACACCTCCAGAACCCGAGCTGCATGTCACACAAGCCAGTCCTCTCTGTATTTGCCACAAACGGTGAACAAGACAGACCCAGTCCCTCTTCCAGGCAGCTCACATTCTAGCTGAGGAAATGGATAGTAAACATCCAGTTACCTAATTAGTCATCTGAGGAGAACTGGGAGAAGTTCCAAGTAGGGGAAGTATCGGGGAATATGACAGGGAATGTTATTGACAGTCTAGGGATGGTCAGGGAAGGTTTGCCTGAGGAAATGGCTGAAGGCTGAGAAGGAGTTAGTCTGGTGAAGAGGGTGGGAGAGAACCTTGCCAATGGAGGGAATAGCATGTACCTGGGCTCAGGGGAAGGAAGAAGCCCAGCATGTCTGATCCAAGTGGCCTAAGCATTGAAAGATGGATAGAAGATTTTGTGTACTGCAGGGAAGACGTTCTCAGCATCCATGGGTTCTACTGAGAAACAGGCAAACCCAGACTTAATATTAACAGCTACTCCTTACCTCGTACCTCTTGTGTGCCAGGCACTAGCTGAAACACATTTCATCCATCAACTCATTTCATCCTGGCATCACCACATTATTAGTATCCTCATGTTTGGATGAAGAAACTGAAGCCTGGAGAAGTAAGACAAGTCAAGACTGACTTGTCCACAGCCACACAGCTAGTAAGTGGTAGCGCCACTTCAAACCCAGTCTCCAACCCAGATTCAAACCTAGACAGTCCACACTGTGGGATATTGCCGTCTCCAGCCCTCTGTTATATGATCCCTGGCATAAAGGGAGGTGGGGGGAGCGGGCTTTGGATGTCAGAGGGAGGAGGAGCTTCTGGAAGTGTTGTTAAATGTTAAAATATAATGAACACTCTAAGACAGAGTTCAGTGAATAGCAAATGAACAGAGCAGTGGCAATATGCTGAAGGGGTCTGTAGCAGATGCTGTGGGTACCCCGCCTCTGTCCCCTCCATCTCACCATGACATTGGCGTGTGCTCTCAGCTCCCAGCTGCCAGCACCTGCATCTCTGCCTGAGGGCGTCTCTAGCCACCAAAACCTACTCTGCCCACCCAGTCAGCTGGCCAGAAATGCCAGGGAATTACCACCACTGCAGGGGCAGCCCTCAGCTAATGCCTGATGGGAACCACAGGACAGATACCCCCATTGCCTAGCCCCTAGCATGGAACAACTATGAGGCTCGTATTCCACAATCACCCCCAGAGTTTCCTGCCGGGATTCAGCCTCAGTCACTCACAATGGTAACTGGTTTGCGTTAAACCCTATCTTGTCTTCCCTGGCCCATGACTCCAGCCTGACCAGTGTCTTCCCTGGCCCATGACTCCAGCCTGACCAGTGCTTCCTGGGGTCACCTTTCACATAAATTACTTCCACTCAAATCTTTTTTTTTAAGATTTTTTTTTTTATGTGGACCATTTTTTAGAGTCTTTATTGAATTTGTTACAATATTGCTTTGGTGTGTTTTCTTTTGGGGGGAATGGTTGGCTGCGAGGTACGTGGGATCTCAGCTCCCCGATCAGGGATCGAACCCACATCCCCTGCACTGGAATGCGAAGTCTTAACCACTGGACTGCCAGGTACCCACATGAGGTAGAGGGTCTGAAGTGGCCTGGACATCATTCACACAGGCCTTGATGTGTGTTTTTCCCCAGCTGAGAGGCTGTCCGGAGACATGGTACTGTCCTAGGTCCCCCTGCCCCTGGCAGGGTCCCATTTACTCCCACACCAAGCCTCGGCCAGACCCGAGGGCCAAGCATTTGCAGGCAGCCAGGATGCCTCTATGAAGGTCACACTCTGATTCCTTTTCAGGACTCTGTTTGAAGTTGGGACTTCACCTCACTCTCTCTAACAAAGGTCACTGGAAAATGTCGCATAAACTGGCTACTGCCAGCTTCCTGGCCCTCCTCCTATCACTGCCGTCACAGTTGAGTCGGGGAGGGGAGGCACCCTCACCTCTTCTCTCCCAGGCACAGACCTCCAGGGGACAACGTGAGACTCATAGTGTGGCAGATGGATTTTTCAAAGGTAGCCACAAAAATGTATGTATCCCATCTCCCACACTCGCTGACGCTGACTGTCACTCTTCCCACTAGGAGATGGGGAGCTGTTCCCTCCCCTGGAATCTGAGCGGGGCTGGTGAGTGTTCTGACCAATAGATTATGGGAAAGGTGAAGCCACATGACTCCCTAGGCCAGGTCAAAAAGGATCCAGCTTCTACTTGCTTGTCACTTCCCCAGAAGCACACTTTGGGCACCCATAGTGAGGGAGCTCAAATCAGCCCCAGGAAGGCATTCACACAAAGTGGAGAGAAAGGCTGCAGGACCCCAGCCGCCAGCCAGCATCAGCCGTCAGACATGCTCGTGCACAAGCCTTCAGATGGTCCCAGCCGCCAGTCTTCAGGGCTTCCAGCTGAGCCCCCCAGACACCTGCCCTGTCCAAACATCTGATCCACAGAATCTGCAAGTGTACAATACGATGATTGTTTTAATCCTCTAGGTAGGTTGTGGAGGAGGAGGGTGTGATTGGTCATGCAATCATAGGAACAAAAACACCAGGTTTCCAAGAGCCTGCCACACAGATGAACCTAGAGGACATCACGCTAAGTGAAATAAACCAGACACAGAAAGACAAATACAGCCCGATCTCACTTATAGATGGAACGTCAAAAAGTCAAATACATAGAAACAGAGAGATGAATGGTGGTTACCAGGGGCAGGGAGGTGGAGGGTATGGGGAGATGTTGGTCAAAGAGCACAAAGGTACAGTTCTGTAGGAGGAATAAGTTCCAGAGATCCAACATGCAGCACGATGACTATAGTTAATAATACTCTATCGTATACTGGAAACGTGCCAAAAGAGTAGACCTCAGGTGCTCTCATCACACACACAGACACAAAAGGTGACTATGTGCAGAGATCGATAAATAAATTCACGGCTGATGCTGGCTGGCGGCTGGGGTCCCGCAGCCCTTCTCCCCACTTTGTGTGAATGCCTTCCTGGGGCTTATTTGAGCTCCCTCACTATGGGTGCCCAAAGTGCACTTCTGGGGAAGTGACAAGCAGGTAAAAGCTGGATCCTCTTTTGACCTGGCCTAGGGAGTCATGTGGCTTCACCTTTCCCATAATCTATTGGTCAGAACACTCACCAGCCCCCCAGATTCAAGGGGAGGAGACAGCTCCCCATCTCCTAGTGGGAAGAGTGACAGTCAGCGTTAGTGAGTGTGGGAGATGGGATACATACATTTTTGTGGCTACGTTTGAAAAATCCATTTTAGTAACCATTTCCCTGTGTATGTGTGTAGCAAATTGTCATGTTGTACACCTTAAACATATGCAATTTTAACAATCAAATTAAACTAAATTAATGTTTAAAGTAAAATAAAAATAAAATAAGCTTCCTGAATTCCCAGGTTTGGTTTGCCTTTTACAGGATTTGTCTAACATTGGTCCAGCCCTGTGGGGACAACAGCAAGGGGACAACCTCTGCGTAGGGGTTCCGGGCCCCATCCCCCCTTCCCTAACACCATCCCTTGACTCACAGGTCCGAAGTGAGCATGCCTGGTGTTTCTGCAGGGATGTCCTTTGTAAGAACTGGGGACAGCAGTTTGTCGGATGATAATGGGACCAACTGGGGTGACTTACAGCCCTGCCTTGTCTCTTGATTAGTTCTGACAATAACCTCATGACAACACTGTCCAGGGAGGACACCTGCCTTTTCCCTCCGGGTCCCTCAAGCCCCATCAGCGACTCGGCAAGTTCAGAAAACCCTATGCATCGTCAGAAACAAAGCCACATGGTCAGGGGGAGCAAGTGTCTCCGGAATTTGTTAGTTTTTCAGTTGTGAAAGTCAGGCCCCTCTAGGGCTCGCTCAGATGTTTTTCATCTCCCTTTTGGCTGTTCCCATCTGCATGGCCCACTCACGCTGGAAAGACTCTCAAAGCGGCAATGCTCAGCCCAGGGTCTAGCCCAGTCCCGCAGACAGATGGTGTTTTAATGGTGACCCTGGCAGTGACACTGATGTTGAGCAGTCTAACTCACCCATTATCCCCTCCCCACATACACCTGGCTCAGTAAGGGGCCGCCACTGTAAAGCTGCTCTCCTAGGCTCTTCCAGCAACTAATGCCAGGAGCTAAAAGCGCCGCGATCATGCACTAGGAAGCAATATCGCTAACTCCTTTTGAAATGGCTTTTTGCTTGGGGGCTGGGACGCCACTAACTAGCTGTGTGACTTCAGGCTAATTATGTAAACTCTCAAAGCCTCATGCTCCTTATGTGTAAAATATGGCTGGCACCCACCTCAAAGGGTTCATGAGTGAATTCAAGGAGATAATAACATGTGTTTGCTGAGTGCTCACTATGTTCCGGAAACAACACCACGTGTGGGTAGCCTTAGTTACTTCTGTCCAGGAGCCAGTGATAAATTTCTGCCACCATAAGCCTAGCTGGGCTCCAAGAAACTACACAAATTATTTGCTCATGATCAACACCAACTCTGTGAAAAGGACTTGAATCTAGTGAACAATCAATGGTGAAAGGAACATATCTTGAAAACAAACTTTTTTCTGTGTAATATCAATTGCACCTGACATCAGGAAGTCCACCTTAGGGCACTGCCCCGGCGGTCCAGTGGTTATGACCCTGCACTTCCACTGCAGGGGGCACGGGTTCGATCCTTGGTCAGGGAACTAGAATCCTACATGCCATGCAGCATGGCAAAAAAAAAAAAAAAAAAAAGAATATTTGACCTTGGTTGTGGCTGTCAAGGTGGCAGTGTGGAGGGAGCACTAACCAGAGTGTGACAACAAGGCCTCTCCTTCCACATAGGCTACACAGCAGCCACAGGGATGGGATTCTCCAGTGGTTCTCATGATCTGAGGAACACAATCCAAAGCCCTCACCACAGCCACTAAGCCCTGTGGGAAGTGGCCCCAACTCTGCCCCCAACCTCATTTCACCTCTGTCCCCCTGGCTTCTTTGCTGTTCTTTGAACAGATCAAACCCACGCCTGCCTCAGGGCCTTTGCACTTGCTGTTTCCTCTGCCTGGAATGCTCTCCCACCCCAAACAGTCCCAGGCTCACTCTCACTTGTGCAGACCTCTGCTCAAATGCCATCTTCCACCATCTCTCCCCTTAACATGCTTTTTTCTTTCTGTAACTACTTATTCTGACATTATATTACCTCTTATGTGTTTATGGTCTACCTTTTCTCATTTGAGTATGGTGGTGGTGGTGGTTTAGTCACTCAGTCATGTACTACTCTTATGACCCTATGGACTGTAGCCTGCCAGGCTCCTCTGCCTATAGGATTTTCCAGGCAAGAATACTGGAATGGACTGCCATTTCCTTCTCCATGGGATCTTCCCGACCCAGGGATCAAACCCAGGTCTCCTGCACTGCACACAGATTCTTTACTGACCAAAGACAGTGATTTTGTTCTTATTCACCATTTCATCCTTGGAATCTGGAATAGGCTATGACACATACTAGGTGCTCAATAAAAATATATAGATGAGTGCATGGCTTTTCTAAAATGTCAACCTCACCCTTCAGTTCATTGATGACTCTCTTATGTCCTAAGGGTAAAGTTTTCCAGAGGCTACCATGATCTGGTCTCTGCATAGCTCTAGTCACCTCCTGACTCTGTCCATTCCCACCACACACACACACACACACTAAGGCACACATGTAACTACACAGACACACACAGATACACAAATATACGATCATGGAACACACAAACATATCCAGGGACATACACAGACCCACACAGATGTACATAGACAAATATGCACACATGTACACATACATGAACACACATACATACAAACACAGATGTATCTATAGACATAAACAGGTGCACCAGGAGGACACATATACACAGAAACACACACAGATATACATATACACAGATTCACACAAACAGACATAGGAAGATACATGGACAACACATGGATACACAAATACACACATAGAAACATACAGAGATATGTGTACAGAGACACACACACATTCTAGGCTACACACCACACTCATAACTCATAGACACACCACATTCATTCTCACTTGCAGGATTTTACCACTTTGCATGTGCCCCTCCTTCTACCCAACTGCTCTCTCCTGTACAGCTCCCACTTCTTCCTTAGGTCACAGCTGTGATGTCATCCTCCCCAGAGAGTCAGTATCATATGGTGGTAAAAAATACAGACACAATATTGTAAAGTAATTAGCCTCCAAATAAATTAAATTAATGAATTTTTTTAAAAAGTACAGACTCTGGAGCCAGACTCCCTGAATTCAAATTCTAGCTATGCTGCTTGCTAGCTGTGTACCCTGGGACAAATTACTCAACCTCTCTGAACCTCAGTTTCCTCCCCAGTAAACCGGGAAGGTAATGATAATAGGAGCTGTCTCACAGGGTCATCAGAGTAGGAGTTAATTCCTGCAAAGTGACCCAGAGTGAAGATGAGTTAGTTATTATGGTTATTTCCTGACCACTGCTAAGACTGGATTTAGTGCAGCCACCGCTTCTTAGCATCAGCACAGGAGTGTGGGACCATCTGTCTTTTCTCCACAGCATACCTCAGAGACTGTCCCATGCACTTGGAGCCCCAGTGCCCAGCCCAGAACCAGCACACCAAGGTGTTCAACAAATATTCCCTAAGGGAGAGCACTTCTTTGAGTGAGCCACTGAGCTGCCCTGGGGCTTCATGGTCTCTTCTTTAGAAAGGAAGATCATTGGACTACAAGTTTCCTAAGGCCCTTCTGGGTCAAATGGTCTGTGATTCTTCAATTCCATGCCTGATCCCCTATGGGAAAAAAATCACTTCTTCCCTCACTATACCAAAGTTATAATCGATATCTTCATAAAAGCTCTTTCAACTCTTTCAGATCTTTTTCCAAAGGGAACGTGCAAAATGATGGGCATCAAGGGTCCTTAGAAATGAGATCAATCCTGACTGTTCTCTGAGGCCCAGAGACTGAAACTGGCTTGTTCAAGGTCACTCAGCAAGCTAATAGAAGATCTGGGGCCACAATTCAGGGGGCATGGTTTACTGCACTAATTTTTTTCTGCCCATACGCACAAAAATGATTCGGGGAGATTCTTTGGCAAAAGCAAAAGAGTGAAAGCTAGCAGAAATTGGATGGAAATTTGAGAGAGGATGAGTCAGATCTCTTTAAAGTATCACTCGGTGCTTTTGCTATGACAGTACCATAAAAATAACACGAGCTAACTGGTTTAGTGCATACTCGCCACCAGCCAGACACTGCCTTAAACACTTGACACACTTTTTCTCATTTAAGTCTCCAAATGATGTTCTGAGAAGATACTCACTTTACAGATGAGGAAACTGAGGCTGAGAGAAGAAAAGTAACTCTCCCAAAGGCATCCAGATTGTAAGTGGTAGAACCAGGATCTAAAGCAATGTGGTGTGATGATAACTCCAGGTACCCAACTCTGGCATTATCAACACATCTTCTCAAATTAAATTAACATCCCTAGATAGACTGCTGCATATGTCAGAAATGAGTTCACACAGCAAACTTTGAGCCGAGCATTTCTGTGCTGTAACTTTTCCCCTTGTTTTTCCGTTTTTGTTTTTTTTTTTTTTTTTTTGTATGTGATGACTTATAGTGTAGACAATATGTGTGTCTAAGACCCAAACCCAGAGAGGTGGAAGTGGGAAGTGGATTACAGAAGATACCAGTGGTATCACTCAGCTATTGCTAGTAACAAAGCACCTGAACTCTCAGCAACATAAGACAATAAGCATGTATTCTCATAATCACAGGTCTGAGGGTCAGCTGGAGTGGCTTGGCTTCACCTGTGCAGCTGCCGGTTGGCTGGTCCAGGCTGGACTCAACTCCAACCTCTGGGTTCAGCTCAGGTTCACAGATCTGGTTCTTCTGAAACCAGCTCCCTGGGGCATGCTCTCTCATAATGATGACAGAAATGCAAGAGGACAAGTGCCACCTCATGATAGCACATAAGGCTTAGGCTTGGAACTCACAAGTCATCACTTCCACCTATACACGCATGGCCACAGCAAGTTACATGGCCAAGTCCAGCGTCCATGGGGTGGGAAATAGACCCCCACCTCAAATGGGAAGGATGACAGTGGTACAGAGAGAGGGAGGATGGAGAGATTGGAAATGGCTATGTAATGTACTGTGGGGTCATTTGAAAATTCAGCAAGATCTGGTCATCAGCATGTTTTTATTTTATGAAGAAGGAGCAGAGAGGGAAGAGGAAGGATGGAGACTGGTGTTACTTTGTATGTTAAATTCTAGGACAAGATGTCCCATTGCATCTTGAATTCAGGCCCAAGGTTCCCACAGGAGTGCCGAGGGAGGCAAGGAAACTTCTGGGCTCAACAGAGGACATGGGGACAAGTGACCTCTTCAGGTGTGTTCCTAGATGACAAATGGAGGAGTGGTTTTCTCTGTTGTTAGTCTCTCAGTCACATCTGACTCTCTGCGACCCTATGGACTGTAGCCCGCCAGGCTCCTCCTGTCTATGGGATTCTCCAGGCAAAAATACTGGAGTGGGTTGCCATTCCCTTCTCCAGGGAATCTTCCCAATCCAGGGATCAAAAGCAGGTCTCCCGCATTGCAGGCAGAGTCTTTACTGTCTGAGCCACCATTCAATTTCTCTGTTGAATCAGACACCCCTTCGGAGCACAGTCAAGGCCCTGGTCACTTCCGGGATGCTCACAGGGAAAGTGGGTCAGCAAACTCAGATGACCTGAATGCCAACCAGACAAGCCACACTGCCTCTTGTGCCGGCAACTCTCCTCCCTGAGGCCACAGGTGCCTGCTCTTCCTTCCTCTCTGTCTTGAGTTAGCAAGGGGACCATCCCATCCATACAGGGCTAGAAAATGGAGCCAAGGGATTGGCTGAGCTCTTCCTGCCCCGGATATGCTGTCCTTCTCACTGCCTCTTATTTGCCTAAAGAAAAAATTGCTCTATCAGGCCTCAGTATCACCACCTGTAATGACAGATGTAGAATCCTCTTCATCCCCCACCCACCACCGGCCCTGGGGGCTGTGTGAGGCAGCAGAGTGCTTCTGGGGCATCAGTAAGGGTTTGAAGCCATGCAAGTGTGATCAGGGCGATTCTGGTCCCAGCCTTGGAGTCAGGCTGGCCAGAACCAAATCCAAGCCTTGCCACTGTGTAGCCTGGTGACCTCTCAAGCCTCAGTCTTCTCATCAAGAAAATGGTCAAATGACGCTCAGTCATGTTCAACTCTTTGCAACTCTATGGACTGTAACCCTCCAGGCTCCTCTATCCATGGGATTCTTCAGGCAAAAATACTGGAAAGGGTAGCCATTTCCTCCTCCAGGGGATCTTCCTGATCCAGGGGTCAAACCTGCATCTCTTACGTCTCCTGCATTGGCAGGCAGGTTCTTTACCACTAGCACCACCTCCGCCTTGGATATGATGATACCTAGCTCAGAGGACGGAGAAGGCAATGGCACCCTACTCCAGTACTCTTGCCTGGAAAATCCCATGGACGGAGGAGCCTGGTAGGCTGCAGTCCATGGGGTCGCAGAGAGCGACTTCATGACTGAGCGACTTCACTTTCACTTTTCACTTTCATGCATTGGAGAAGGAAATGGCAACCCACTCCGGTGTTCTTGCCTGGAGAATCCCAGGGACGGGGCAGCCTGGCGGGCTGCCGTCTATGGGGTCGCATAGAGTTGGACACGACTGAAGTGACAGCAGCCGCAGCAGCAGCACAGAGGAATGATGTAAGGAGGGTTTTTGGAGGAAAACATGGACAGTGGCAGGAACATAATAACACCCTGTAATTCATGGATATTCTCATCATACGTCTCTTAGATTTCTGACGCCCGAGTTGAGCCTTGTATTAAGCCTATGCAGGCACCCTCTGCCGCTGTGGCAACCCTGTTCTAAATATCTTACGGCAGCCCTGCTAAAGTGCAGCATTGCAAGTGGGCCCTCAGAAACCCTTCCATTCTTTCATTCAATCAATCAATACTTTTTATTAATTTTATTGGAGTATAGTTGATTTACAATGTTGTATTAGTTTCTGCTGAATGATTTTTATTTATAAAAATTACATGCCCAGAACCAGTCCAGACAGTGTGGGAAATAAAAAGAAATTTAAAACACAACTGGTCTCTCAGATAACTCCCAGTCTACCTAGGAATCAATGCCTTTAAGTCTAGCACAAAACTCTGAGAGACAGGAGGGGTCTATAGTGTCCCAGCACAACTCGCACTCAAATCAAGAAGCTCCCCACTCTATTCCCCATAGATTTATTTCCCCTGCTGAAATAAACCTGGAGACAGGAGGCATAGGGCCTGACTATGCAGGAGGCCAAATCTTTTCAGTTCTAATTATGAGGGGGAAAAAATATCTTTTTTTGACTTTAAGATGAAATTCGGCTTCCTCTGTTTCTTGCCCTCCTGGCACATGCACAGACAGCTGTCACATCTCCCCTGAGCCATGCTAGTGCCCTAAATGGTTGCTCAGACAAGTTCTCACCATCCATCTCTAGGTGCCAGTTTCTTCCCGCAACACTCCTTTTGTATAAGGTGTATAGGGGACGTCACAAGATACCATATTGATTAATTTGCTAAATCTGTGCTTTCTGGGGTGTTCCGTGGAACACTAGTTCCATAGAGCTTAAGTAAGTACGTGTTCCAGCAAAAATCAGTGCTCATCCATTATTCCATTTGAGAAATTCTAGGTAAAACAAAGCCAACCAGTCTCAGTTACTGAAAGACGCCACCTCGAAGCCTATAAGAAAACTATTTGAGGCTGCAGTGTATCCCCCAATCTTTGGATCCCAGGCTTGGACTCTGCTCACGGCGCATTTCCCAGGGACAGTGTTCCTCAGAGAACACTTTGGGGGATAAGTAAGTTTAAAAAATAAATGAATCCAGATCATGAGCACAAAGGCAGTAAAGTTTCTGAGTTGGATGGTGTAGCAGAAGCTGTCACGACCTGCCTGCCTGCAATCGGCACTTAACAAATTGGTGCCCATGGCTTTGACTTTCAATCGCCAGCACTGCGTATTTGCTACTGGATTTTCTGGCTTCTGGAGCCCACTGTGCCCGGGAATGGCAGCAGGCAGGAATTCCTAGATATCTAGCGACCCCCTCCCCCTGAGCAGCTGTCAAGCCCTGACTGACAGCCCAGCTCCTCCACCCTCAGTTGGCATAACCGAGTGCCCGATTCCTCTGGCAGTTCCTTTCCATCCCTTCCTCATTTCCCCGCTCCCCTGCTGGTTTCTCCTGCAATCTCCTTCCAAATAAACTATTTGCGTTCAAGTCCCGGTCCAGGCTCTGTCATCCTCACCGCCTCCCCTCTGCACCAGACACACACGCCTGTCAAGTCTTTCACTCCCTACCTCAGTTTCCCCATTTGTTTTTCCATGGCTTAGGGATCAGTCTGGCCGCAGTGGGGAGTGGGGGAGGACTCCAGGCAAGGAGGCATGGGAAAGGAGGAGGGGGTCTCTCAGGCACATCAATCACTCCGCAGCTCAGACACCTGGCGTTCCCAAGCCTGGAAGGTAATTCCCAAGGCTGAGAATAACTTGGCAAGCACCCCCAAGTCAGGGCAGGACTCAGGGCCAAGCTTCTGGGTCACTTTTCTCCATTTTTTACTGTGGGTGTAACCTTGATCCCTCTGCAGAGGTAAACAACAGGGTCTGAATTATTTGGTTTGGAAAAGGAAGAGGCCCCAGGGAGGTAAATGCCGCAGTAATAAATGCAGAGGAGAGACCGCTGTGCACAGCATGCCCGCTTCCCCTCCCTTAGCGCAAACCTGGGGCATCTCTAAAGGCAAAAAGGCATCACTCTTCTCTCCCTCTAGCCTGGGCCTAGAGTGACTGAAGCTGCAAATCACCAAGAAAAGTGCAGAAGAAAGTTCGCCATTTCTTGGAATGGAAATAATAATAAATAATAATAATCTGTTCTGTGTTATTTAGCCAAGACATTTTCTCCGAGGAGTTTTGCACTCAAATTTATTGTAAGTCCCCAGGGTCTGGATATTTTTTAATTAAAACTTTTACTGGGGAAAACATACCCGGAGAAAAAAGAAAAAAAAATTAACCCCAGAAGTGAGTTATGTGGAGGTAATCACCATCCTGCCTTTCTGGAGCGTTTGTGTTTTAATTCTTTGCTGTGTGGATGGTTACCCCCTGATCAGTCCCGCAGGGCTGACTGTCCATTGCATTAGAAATGAAACATAAGCACCTATACCGGATGCCCTGGATGAGGGAGGGGAAAGGCGTGGAAATTCATGGACCATTTCCTAAGTGCCAAGCATATCAGACACACATTATGTTCTTAATTCTCACTGCAATCCCAGGACTTGGCATTGAAGTGATTGCTATATGCCTGCTAAGTGCTTTCAAAGTGTTACCTCATTAAATCCTCACGAAGTCCTCTGAGGTGATTTTTTTTAGCATCCCCATGTATCAGATAAGGACAACTGAGGCTTCGAGAGGATAAAACATGAGGAAAATCTCACAGAGGGAAACAGAAGGAAGCCAGGTCTGCCTGGTTCCAGGGCACTAGTTTTCCCTCCGGGAGGACGAGGCGGGGGATAGAGTTTGGTGTCGTGCCTCAGGAAGGGCAGAACAGAGGAAGCCAGGGGAGGGTGTCAACTCCAGTCCCAGACTCAGCTTGATGCCACAGGAGGACTCTGGGAATGGACCTGGAGTTCTTTATTCCATACCAGCCCCAGGCTGATGGGTACCCTGGGGTGGAGGTGGAAAGGGGAGACACCAGTGTCCAAGGGCAACCCTCCAAACGTCTCAGCCGTTGGCAGCAGAGCCCCCTGAAGATGGGGGCTTGTCCGTCAGACCTGGCAAAAGAGATGGGAGTGAATCTGGGCAGAGTACCAGCAACACGCGCCACGGTTGACAACTTCATTGAAAAAGGAGCACCCAGATAGCCAGGACGCTGGCATTCTTGAGCAGGAGACCCTCCTCTTGCCCCATGTGTGTGGCTGGGTGAAGAACTTTGGGAGTGGGCTATGATGTTCTGGACAAGACTGTCAGTAGCCTTCCCCACCCACCCAATGACACAGACCACCCATCCAAGCGAAATGAGACTCCTGGCTTCTGCTTAACCGAGACTCTGTGGCAGCCAGGAGCCAGGGGGCAGAGAAGTCCCAGAGAAGCCAGCAGGGCAGCCTCTGAGAGCACACGTGTCACTCTAGTGGGCTGGGTTCCAGCCCCAGGTCTGAGGAGCCCATCAGCACTCTGGTCCCTGTGCCTGACGCTGATGGCAGCGGCCTGACAAATCAGCCTGCTTTGTCAGTGGCAACCACGGGTCCTGACAGACGCAGACAGCCAAGAGGCCGAGTCACAGGTATCTGACAAGAAAGCAGCATAGATGTGGATGCAGACGAGCCACGGCAGGGGCAGAGCACAAGGTTTGGGTCCACCAACCCCTGCTGCCAGGGCTTTGGGCCTAGTGCTGCCCCATGCCTCTCCCCGGGGCTCACAGCTTGCTGTGAAGGCTTTTCGGGCCCTGGTGACAATTCTCCCTTTGAGTCTGGCCTGATTTGAGTGGGTGTCTGTGCCTAGCCATCCCAGTCTCCAAGACACTTGGCATTTTAAACTCCCAGAGTAAGTGAACCTCCAAAGGGCAGCGCAAGACACGCTGAACTCACATGCAAGGGCTCACATACACACACACACACAATCACAGACACACCCACACAATCTTATATACTCACACACACACAGAATCACAGACACATCCGTGCAATCTCTCTCACCCACCTCTCACACCTAGCCTGTCAAAGTACCAAAAATCCCATATCAAGGCACACATCATGTGTTCTATATTTATACGTGTTGATATGTGTTGATTTACTTCTGTCAATGGAATATTATGGGATGTTAAGATTTCCACTGCTTTGCCATGGCAAACAATGTTGAGTGAATAAAAGTTTCAATACGGTATGGAAAGATGCTTCCACTTTTTGTAAAATTTAAAATCATTCAAAAGAATGATGTATGTGGTTTATGGATACATACCTCTGTAGCACACGTCTAAAACGTGAAGATGACACACCAGCCCCTGAGGGGAGGAAAGCAGGGAGGGAAGGAGAGAGGGCTTTTTCACTGTACAGTGGACCCTTGAACAACACTGGGGTAGGGGCACGGACCCTCCTCACAGTCAAAAATCCGAGTATAATTTAGAGTCTGCCCTACGTATCTGAGATCCTTCCATACTCACGGTGCTTCATCTGCAGATTCAACCAACTTGGATGTGAAAAAAACCACATATAAGTGGACCCAGGCAGTTCAAATCCATGTTGTTCAAGGGTCAGCTGTATTTAGGAATTTGTATTGTTTAATATATGAAAGAGAAATGAAGGACATGTGGCAAAATATTAAATTCATCCAACCTCTGTGGTAGGTTCATGGGTGTTTCATGTTACTTCCCATAATTTTCTGTGTTTGGAATGTTTCTTATTTTTCAATGTTTTAATAATTTTGAAAAGTTCACCTAAAACTGAATATCAGCATACCCTGTGACCTAACAATCCTACTCTTAAGTATATACTCACTGCAATGCATCCATATGCTCACCAAGACATGTGCAAAGAACATTCATTCCAGCACAATTTGACCACGCCCACTCAGAAAACAAACCCAATGCATTGGTCATGATTTTTTTATTCTCCAGCTTTACTGAGATGTGCAAGCTAAGTCGCCTCATTTGTGTCCGACTCTTTGCAAACCTATGGATTGTAGCCTGCTAGGCTCCTCTGCCCTTGGAATTTCCCAAGCAAGAATACTGGAGTGGGTTGCCATGCCCTCCCCTCAGGGGATCTTCCCGACCCAGGGATGGAACCCACGTCTCTTAAGTCTCCTGCTTTGGCAGGTGGGTTCTTTACCACTAGCACCACCTGGGAAGCCCATATGAGGCATACTTGACAAATAAAATTATATATATTTAGAGTACACTGTGGTGATTCGATATACATATACTTTGTGAAATGATTACTCAATCAGGTTAATTAACACATCCGTCATCTCTTAAAATCTACTCTCTTAACAATTTTCAAATATACTATACAGTATCGTTAACTATAGTCACCATGCTGTACATTTGGCCTCCAGAACTTACTCATCTCATAACCAAAAGGCTCGTACCCTTTCACCAGCATCTCCCCATGTTCCCCACCTCTCACCGCTGGTAACCACCATTCTATTCTCTGTTTCTATGAGTTCGACTTTTTTCTTAAAGATTTCACATGAGATCATCCAGTATTTGACTTGTTTCACTCAGTAAACCTAGTGTCCGGGTTTATCCATGTTGTTGCAAATGGCAGGATTTCCTTCTTTCTCATGACTGAATAATTTCCCTCTGTGTGTGTGTGTGTGTGTGTGTGTGTGTGTGTGTGTGTGTGTGTAAGCATAGCTACACATGTGAGTATAGCTACCCTTGCTCTCTTTTGGTTTTCATTTGCATGGAATATCTTTTTCCATCCCTTCAGTTTTAGCCTATGTGCGTGTTCTTAAACTTGAATGGGTCTCTTGTAGGCAGCATATATAGTTGGGTGTTATTTTTTTATCCATTCAGCTGCTCTATGTCTTTTGATTTGAGAAATTAATCCATTTACACTTGAAATAATTACTGGTACATAAGAACCTCCTAATACCATCTTCTTAATTGTTTTCTGGTTGTTTTACAGTCCCTGTGTTCCTTTCTTCCCCTCTTACCATCTTCCTTTGTGAATCTGCTACCTTTTTCTATAGTGGTGTGCTTTGATTCCCCTCTTTTCATCTTTTGTGTATCTACTGTAGGGTTTTGCTTTGTGGTTACCATGGGGATTACATAAAACATCTTAGAGTTATAAAAATCTATTGTAAGCTGATAACAACTTAACTCTGATGGCATACAAAAACTCTGCCCTTTCACTTTCCCCCCACATTTTATGTTTTTGATGTCACACTTTACATCTTTTTATACAGTGTATTCATTAACAAATTATTGTAGCCACAGTTATTCTTAATACTTATGTCCTTTAAGTTTTATAGTTCAGTGATTAGCATACCACCAGATTACAATTTTAGAGTATTCTGGTTTTGGCTATATACTTATTTTTACCAGTAGGTTTTATATTTTCATGTTTTCATGTTACTAATTATCATCCTTTCATTTCAGCTTGACTAACTACTTTCAGCATTTCTTGTAAGGCAGGTCTGGCAGTAATAAGTGGGCTTCCCTGGTGGCTCAGAGGTTAAAGCATCTGCCTGCAATACGGGAGACCTGGGTTCGATCCCTGGGTCGGGAAGATTCCCTGGAGAAGGAAATGGCAACCCACTCCAGTATTCTTGCCCGGAGAATCCCATGGACGGACGAGCCTGGTGGGCTACAGTCCATAGCGTCGCAAAGAATCGGTGGACACGACTGAGCGACTTCAGTTTCACTTTAGCGGTAATAAACTTCCTCAGCTTTTGTTTATCTAGGATAATCTTATTGTTTCCTCATTTTTGAAGGAGAACTTTGCTGGGTGAAGTTTTCTTGGTTGGTTTTTTTTTTTTCTCTTTTTCTTTTTAGCACTTTGAATATATCAGCCCATGCTATTCTGGGCTGCAAGGTCTCTCCTAGGAAATATGTTGATAGCCTTATGGGCGTTGCCTTGAATGTGATAGCTTACAATCTCTGGCTGCTATTCTTTCAGCTCCTCCCTGCCCCTTAGTTATGCTGCTCACCTTGCATTCTAGGTGCGACCAAAAAAGAAGGGACTTTCTGTGGCAGCACCCTAGACTGCCAGGGCAGCCAAGTGTTTACTCACATCACACACTCTCACTTCTTCTGCAGAAGAAAGCATGGGCTGATGGGGTCTTTCTCGGTACTGAGATGTGCCACCTTGGGAGAGGGATGATTCTCCCCTTGGGAGAGGGGTGATTTATGTAAAGTGAACCTGCTCCTTTTATCCTCTTCAAAACATCTAATCTCGGAAAGTTTTGCCCCAACAGTGTGCTGACTCTGAGACTTCCACAAATGCAGTGTCATCCATGAGAGAATGTCAAAATCTGGGGGTGGGGGGTGGGGGGGAATGGTAGGAAAGTCTTATTCTACTCTCTATGGTCCATTTCTTGATCTGGGTGAGGTTACCCGGGTATGTTCAGTCTGTGAAAATCCATCAAATGTATACTTATGATTTGTGCACTTGTCATCATTATCTCACATTTGAATAAAATCTACATTCATTTCGTTTCCAATAGTGAAAGTTAAGGCACATTCAACATGATGCTCAATGCCCAGGCTATCACATGAAGGTCATTGTCAGCCATTAATTTCTCAGCTCAAATTCATCTATTGATCAGTGTTGTTGTAACATATTCAATATCAGACATGAAATTATCGACCTGGAATAGTGTCTAAGTTGCTGCAGTAATGGGAGGTGGGTGATGTGGGAGCTATGTTAATGGTATTTCACAGGAAATATAGCATCTTTGCATCCCTCCAACGGAATGTCCATTTTTAGTTCAGACCCCATCAGAAAAGGACTCATCCTAACCCAAAGGAAATTAAACTTTCTCTCCCAGCTCTACTGGAGTATGAAATGGCAACCTATTCCAGTATTATTGCCTGGAAAATTCCATGGACAGACGGGATTGGCAGGCTACAGTCCATGGGGTCACAAAGAGTCAGACAGGACTAAGCAACTAAGTGCTCCCTGCTCTACAGCAGTGGACTGACCACAGTTGGGAACCAAGGTCTCAAGTTAGAGGAGGGGCTGATCTGGCCAGTCGTCAAGAGAATAGACTTTCCTAGACATCACCTGCTGGAGAAGGCAATGGCACCCCACTCCAGTACTCTTGCCTGGAAAATCCCACGGACAGAGGAGCCTGGTAGGCTGCAGTCCATGGGGTCGCTGGGAGTCGGACACGACTGAGCGACTTCACTTTCACTTTTCACTTTCATGCATTGGAGAAGGAAATGGCAACCCACTCCAGTGTTCTTGCCTGGAGAATCCCAGGGACGGCGGAGCCTGGTGGGCTGCCGTCTATGGGGTCGCACAGAGTCGGACACGACTGAAGCGACTTAGCAGCAGCAGCAGCAGACATCACCTGCAGATGCCTGGGTCGAGAGGAGCCTTCGAGCATGAGCTGAAGTAAGTGAGCAAGTCTGGCACACAGAGCCTTTCAAGATAGGAATGGCACTTACACAGCATACATGCCCCCGATCTCCCTGCCAAACCCCTGGCAGACATCACTAATCAATCAAGGCCCTCTGAGATGGGACAAGACCTCAGAGTCCTTCTCCATGTCTCTCTGGGAAAACTGGAAGACAATTATCTAGCAAAGAGACTTTCCTGGGTTGTATGTATTGAGGGGGGTAAGGATCTTAGTAATGAAAATCATTACTAGGAAGAGCAGTTAGGACTAGACAGCACAATGCACTGTCAATTACTATGAATTTGATGTATGCAGTTATTCCTCTGTTAATTGAATAGTATATATATACTTTCATATACGTATTATATATATACTTACACATACATATACTTTAATACGTGGTGTGTGTGTGTGTGTGTGTGCTGTTTTCTTTCTGTGGGCCTAATGTAAACTACCCCTTTAGTGTATTGTTACTTTATAAGGGAAAGCAGGTGGAACCTATACTAGCAGTAAGGTGTACCTTCCACCATAGTGGGGACAAGCCAGGAGGGGAAGAAGCTGGAAACTTCTCCTATTTCATAATTATGTACAAGCTAGACCAGGGAAAGACCCTAAGACCAATTGACTCCTTAAAGATACAAGTGATACCCTTCCTGTGCAGAAAATGTGCCCAAAGGAACAGGTTACAATGGGCAGGGCTGCCATGTTGCTCTTGGGGACATCATTCATGTTGTATTTTATGAGACCTGCTTTCCTTAAAGCTGTGTGACATGGCAGCTCTGCGACTGAGTCAAGGTCCAATGGGAAAGGCTGCCAATGACCCACAACCTGAGAGGGCACAAGGCCCTGGGAGGAGCCATCTCAGGCCAAGACCAATCTACCCAGTGATGAATAAAACAGCCATGTCTCCTGTTCAGCTGTCATTGCCCATGTGTCCTGCTCCCCAGACAGGGGAGGAAGTCAGGGAGGAGTCAGGCCCCCACCCCCCATCTGCAGCCTCAACAGATTCTGAAGCTTGACTGCAGGCAGAGAGGGGAGTTGCTGACTAGCCTGCAGACAGCCCTCTATTATCACTTCCCCACCCCAGGAGGACTGACAGCCCCACGCAGCCACAGCGTCACTCCCGGGCCAGCTGCTGATGTACGGTGTGGCTCGGATCCAACCATCAAAATGTCTTTTTTCCTTACGGCTGAGGTGGCAGACTGAGTCTTCCTCTCCTAGGGGAGGTGAAATGGTGACTCAGTCACTGTTAACCCCGCGTTTAACCCGTCTGTGCTCCTGACACGCAGAGCCAGCCCGTCTCTATTCATTGCAGCGCCGCCTGCTCCCTAAGGTGACTGCGGTGTGCGAGCTCATCTGCTGCCACTTAGACCTCCATTCCTCCCGTGGCTCCTCAGGGACATCCCTTCCCTCCCCTCACCCCCACCTCCCTGCCTTGGAACTGGACCTGGAAAAAAAAAAAAAAAAAAAAACCTCCAAGGACTTTGCAAGTTTCCATCCCGTTTCATTCCCCGATTCTAGACCCAGCTCCTTTGGGCACTTGTTGATAGGATGAATCCCATGTCTTGGCTCTCCCTCTGGGTTGGGTGTTGAAAAAGTGATGAAAGGGGGCAGAGGGGTGTTTCTCTCTAGCACCTGGGCACCGTGTATTTTCTGCTGGGGCAGGATCAAACTGCACAGAATGGAGCATCCTTCTTCAAGTCCCATTTGACCTCTCACCAAGAAAGGTCCAAAGAGGTGCTAGGCGAGGTCACGGCATGAGCACTGCAAGGGGGCCACATCTGGAACTGGATCCCAGATAGAGAGCCTTTAGCATCTTACCAATATATCTGGGCTTTGATTTGTACCAATTGAGAACCACTGAAAGTTCTTGAAGAGTGAACTAGATAAGCAGAGTGAAAGTTTAAGAAGACGTGCCAGAGAAAAGCCTGGAGCCAGAGGACCAGTGAGGGGTTCCACATTAGCCCAGAAGAAAGGAGAGGAGGATCCGACCTACGAGAAAAGTCTAGAAAGCTCCAAGAGGCAGGGGCAAGCTCCAAGGCTGGGCAAGCAAAGAAGTCAAGACAGTGGTCTCCTTCTGAAGCCCACCCAGAATGAAATGTAGATGCGTGGTAGTGATGCACCCTTAGAGAACATCCAGGCCAGTCACCTTGTCTCAGGGATGAGAAAACTGCCCAGAGCCCAGAAGTGACTCTGTTGAGTTCTGGGTCTGCGCCAGAACCCACTGAGCCATTTTTCTGGGATCGTGAAACTTGACACAGAGAGGTTCACAGACTAGCCCTGGACCAGAGCTAGAAGCCAGCCTGCACTTGACTCCACACCAGGCCATCTCTCTGAAGGAATAGGGCTCAATCTTCTAGAAACTAACAGTGGCCTGAGAGAAAGGGCCTTCAGTTTTAGATCAAAGGGGCATAGTGGGAGTGGCCATAGTGGGAGGCCAGAAGCCTGGTGCCCACCAAGGGTGGAGAATATAAAGGAGGACCCGGAGGCAGGATCATGAGGGCAACTACCAGTTGAAAGTCTGAAAAGAGCAGCGGCGTGATGAGTCACCAGAAAACCAGAAGGCTCAGTTCAGCTGTGAACTCCTTTCATGAGTATGGGAGCCCCTGCCCGCAGCCCAAAGCACTTGTGAAAACTGGCCGGCACTCAGAGGGTCAGGACCAGGGGGAAAGGGGAGGGGCTGGAGTGGGGGCGGAGCTTGTGCACATGATTTATTAAAGGCAGGCTCTCCGGAGAAACCTGCACAAGAGTGAGGGCAACCGGCAGAACAGAGATGTGCTTAGTTGAAGGTGGGGGCAATTAACTGTCCTGGTTTGCCCAGGAAGGAAGGTTTCTCGGGATGTGGACTTTCAGAGTGAAAACTGACAGTCCCAAGGAAACTGAGACAAACTGAGCTCTGTACCTCTCTCTCTTCCCACAGGGAGCTCAGGACCAGGAAAGTCACTATGGAGTTGTCCCCTCCCCTGAAAGCAGACTCCACACTTTAACATCCCTGGTAGAGTTCATCGGCTGTGCCTCTCCCCCACCCGCGGGTAGGGAGTAACCTCCCAGATACCGCTGGGAAAAGTGGATCCTATTGACTGAGAACAATCCCCCAAGAAAGAGGCAATTGTGAACGGACAATAGCCGACACCGGCCCCTACCTATGGGTAGGTGCACCAACTACATAAAGGGGATCTGGACAAGGCAATAACAGTGTCCACTATGTGAAGAACATGGCTTCTGAAAAGCAACCTCTTCCCATGGCCCCTCACCCCTTGAAGTCACAAGTCACCCGCCTTCTCCCTTGAGAGACAGCAAAGTTGACAGAGGTGCATGTCCTGGGGAGCTGCAGGGGGCATGTTTCCAGGTAGGCTGGTTCAGTCCCTTGCCTCCTAAAGGAGCTAACGGCATTGTTGGAGGCTTTCACCAATGCCTCTTTGATGTAGGTGACAAGGCTCCAGGTGAAATATGTGCTTCTGTGAACTGTCAACAACACGGATCAGAATAGCACACCAGCCACAATTCTACATTTAGCTAAACTTTAAGAAAATTGAGAAAATCTTCAATCATCAATAACCACCTATCACCTGTCATATTTTTTTTTCATACTGCGAGGGTTCTTAGGACTCCTTAGCAGTGTATCAAGTTTGATGAAAGTAATTAATTAATCCCTTTAAAAATATAGCTTTTGTGGAATGACTAAAGGTGTCAAATACAACATATTCCTAAGGTTCATATTAGATTTTTCCGGGAATTTGCTCAACAAGCATCTATGGAGCACCTACTATGCACAGCTGGCTCAGTGCTACATGCTGGGGGGAGAAGATGAAAAGCGCAAGGCCCCCACCCTCAGAGAGTTCACAGACAAGATACAAAGACAGATAAATCCCAGAGAAAGTCCTGAGGAATTATAGAGTACAAAGCACCAGCGGGACCTGGGGCAGGGCATTAGGGGTAAGGGGTCTTGAAGGTTTTTCTGAGAGCTGATCTTTAAAGATGAAGAGTTTCTCAGGTTGAAGCAGACACTGTGTACATCCTACCAATAACTGTCCTACACTTTTTCCTGACTTTTGGTTGGAAAAAAAAGTCATCTAGAATAAAATCTACATGTCCCAAACTCCCTTCCATCTAGGGCTGGCCATGTAAGTAAAGTTGTTGGTCAATGGGATTAAGTTGCCCTGTGTGGCTTCCAGGAGATGTCCTTAAATGGAAAAGCCACGCCTTCTTCATCTCTCCCTCCTTCCTGTTGATTGTTGGACTGCAGAGCTAATGGCTGGCACTTTCGCCACCACCTTGAACGATAAAGTGCACTTACACGCTAAAGAGGGTAGATCAAAAAGCTGGAAGAAGCGTGAGTCTCTGACAACTTTGTGAGACTGCTTCAACAGCCCTGGGCTGTGTAACTCCAGCTTCATTGACAGAAATCTACTTCTACTGTGTTGAAGCCACCATTATTTGGGGTTTTCTATCACTCACTGCCAAACTGAATCCTAACAGGTAAAGTGAAGGTTGCTGCTGCTGCTGCTAAGTCGCATCAGTCGTGTCCGACTCTGTGCGATCCCATAGACGGCAGCCCACAAGGCTCCCCCATCCCTGGGATTCTCCAGGCAAGAACACTGGAGTGGGTTGCCATTTCCTTCTCCAGTGCATGAAAGTGAAAAGTGAAAGTGAAGTCACTCAGTCATGTCCGACTCTTAGCGACCCCACGGACTGTAGCCTACGAGGCTCCTCCATCCATGGGATTTCCCAGGCAAGAGTACTGGAGTGGGTCGCCAGTGCCAAGCACTTCTATTGCAAATGCAAAGGCTGTGGATGACCATGGCCCTGGCTATGGCTTGTGTGAGTTATTTTTCTTTCCCCTTCCAATAACCCCTGCAGTGGGTTCCAGGGTACACTGACCAGAGCCCTTTTCAGGAGGGAAGGACTTGCTGCCCCAGTCTCTGAAAGTGGTGTCAGCAAATAGCCTTTGACTGTCAATCTTTTGGGGCTTCCCGGGTGGCACTAGTGGTAAAGATCCTGCCTGCTAATGCGGGAGACCTAAGAAACATGGGTTTGATCCTTGGGTCGGGAATATCCCCTGGAGGAGAGCATGGCAACCCACTCCAATATTCTTGCCTGGAGAATCCCATGAACAGAAGAACCTGGCAGGCTACAGTTCGTAGGGTCGGAAAGAGTCAGGCATGACTGAAGCAACTTAGCACGCACACATATCAGTCTTTTAGGGGCGAGTGTCTCCCCTAAGGTCATGCTTCTTATCAGTGTGACTGACCAGTGCAGAAATAGGGAGGCCTCACCATCTCAGCCCAACTGAGGACCCGTCCAGTGGACCATCCCTTAGCTCCAGAGCTCCCTGGGGCATTAGCCGAGGCTGTTTGGGAGTCTGCATTGCACATCAACTTCTCCTGCCCACACCTGTTTTCTCCACCTCCCTTCCAGGGGAGGGGAAAATCAAGGGTCAGTCTCAAGGGTCCTCCCTAGTTTTATTGTTCTAAACTTTAAACTCCATCTCAGAGACTGATTCCTAGACCCAAGCTGCAACCACCCTGGTTTCTTGGCCCCCGGCCTCCGTCCCAATCCTTCAGCCTCTCCTTCCCATTCCATCTCTTAATAGCAATTTAGGGCCAGTGACACCAACACCTAACACTGATGCAATTAACACCTAACGCAATTAGCTCTTAATATGAGCTTCCCGGGATGCTAATGGACGCTTCTCAGCTGAGCGCTACCTTAGTATTTTCTCTGGCCTTCTCCAAGTGGCCCCCAGGGAGGCAACTTGGGTAACCTGGGAAAATCAGGAGATCTGGGTGCTTTACCCCACTTTGCCTCCAGCATGCTGTGTGACCTCAGAGCAGCCACTCAACTTCTCTGAGCTTCACATGTTTCAACCACCCTTTCGACTGTGGGGGGCATTTTTGTTGCTAAATCAGGGGTTGGCAAATTATGGGTCATGGGCCAAATCTGGCCTGTCACCTGTTTTTATAATTAAAATTTTATGTGGACATAACCATGCCCATCTGTTTCAACATTAGTGATGACTGTTTTTAGGCGATAATGAAAGAGTTTAGTAATTGTAGTGGAGATTGTATGGCTCACAAAAGCTAAAATTTACTATCTGGTCCTTTGCAGAAAAAGTTGGCTGCTCCCTGGTCTGTTGAATTAAGGTGCTGTTGTATGTCTTGCCTCAAGAGTTAGGGCTGGAATCTGCCCACTCATTCAATATTTATTGAACAGCTACAAGGTGCAAGTCCCTGTTGTAGACACTGGGACTGCAGTGGTGAACAAACCTGCTCCCTCAGGGCCTATACTCCAGTAAAGGGGCTGATGGTAAACAAACTAGCAAATATATGCCAAATGCCAAGGGGCCATAAGGGCTATGGAGAAAATAAAGCAGAGCGTGGGAGAGAAGGATAGAGATAAGACAGGCCTGAGATCTTAAGTTGAATGGTTGGGGAGGACTCCTCTGGTGGGGTAGCATTGGAGAAAGACCTGAAGGAAGCATGAGAATGAGCCATGTAGATATCTAAGGTAAAAGCATTCCAGGCAGAAGGAACAGCCAGTGCAAAGGTCCTGAGGCAGAGGCACAGCTGGTTTGTTCATAGCACCTAAGAATCCCAGTGTGGTCACGGCAGCACTGTGTACAATAGCCAGGACAGGGAAGCAACCTCAGTGTCCACCAACAGAGGAGTGGATAAAGAAGATGTGGTGCATATATATAATGGAATATTACTCAGCCGTAAAAAAGAACAAAATAATGTCACTTGCAGCAACATGGATGGACCTACAGATTGTTATACTAAGTGAAGTAAGTCAGAGAGAGAAAGACAAATATATGGTATCACTTATATGCATGTGATATAAAAATGGTACAATCTAAAAAATCTTTTTCAAAAATGGTACAAATAAACTTATCTACAAAACTGAAATATAGTCACAGATGTAAAAAACCAACATAGTTACCACGGAGCAAAGAGGGAGGGATAAACTGGGAAATTGGGAATGACATACACACACGACTGTATATCAAATAGATAACTAATAAGGACCTGCTGTATAGCATAGGGAACTCTAGTCAATAATCCATAATGACATATATAAGAAAAGAATCTAAAAGAGTGGTTATAGGTATATATGTATAACTGGTTCACTTTGTTGTACAGCAGAAACTAATACAACATTGTAAATCAGCTATACTCCAATTAAAAAAAAATTTTTTTTAAGGATCCCAGGGTGGTTGGAACAGAAAGGGTTGGGGGCGGGTGACAAGGAGGAAGTAAGGCCAAGGTGATCACAGGGGCTCACATCCCAGAGGGTCTTGCAGGGCATTGTAAGGACTCTGGCTCTTACTCTGAGAGAGATAGAGTATCGCAGCAGGGCTCTGATCAGAGGAGGGACATGTCTGACTTGGGCTGAGGGATCCTTCTTTCTGCTGTGTGGGAAACAGACTGTAGGGGTCACAGGGGAGCAGCAGGCAGCCCAGTAACAATTCAAGTGACAGATGATGGTGTCTCAGACCAGGCAGGTGGAAGCAGAAACGGGGAGAAGTGGTCAGACTTGGGCTGTTTTGAGCAAGATGTGGAGCCAAGAGGCAAGCATGCTTGTTCCAAGAATGGGGCTTAGAGTGCATTTACCCACTTTTGCCCTTTCCCCTGTTTTTCCTCCAATAGAAATATTGTGCTGGCAGGTCATTTTCGAGCTGCCTGGCATGGTAGGCACTTACTGACCCTGGAAGCCCACCTTGTCAGAAATTATGTACATGAGCGTCATCCACGAGGGGGAAGGTCTGCCCCCACCAAAGGGGTTTTCAGCAGTGAAGGGTGGTGGCAGAAGTTCCCCCTGGTTCCCCCTCCTTGCTTATTCACAGCAAAGTTCCTGTGGGGTTCAGAGCCAGTTCTGGAGCAAACAGGCAGATCGGGAAATCCTTAAATCGAAGTCAGACATGTCCTTCCTCTGCTCAGTACCCTCTTGTGACCTCCTGGGTCAGAAGGTAGGGCCTAGGCCCCTCTTTTTGAACCTGCACAAGCCTCAGCGACTTGCCATAGCCCAGAGAATGGAGCAGAAGTGACATTGCATGACGTCCAAAGGCAGGTCAGAAAAGGCCACGTGGCTTCCACCCGGCTGTCAGAATGCTCACTCTGGGGGTTGCTAACTGCCATGAAGAAGTCAAACCACTCTGAGACTGTCATGCTGGAGGGTCCTCGCAGAGGTGCCCCCATCCACAGGGTCAACTGAGCTCCAGGCTGACAGGCCAAGTCAACGCCAGCCCTGGGGGTGTGCCATCTTGAACGTCCAATATAGTCCAGCCTTCAGATGACTCCCAGCTGGCAGCTGAGTGTAACAGTATAAAAGACTCCAAGTGAGAACTTCTCAGCCAAGCCCTTCCTGATTTCCCAGCCCAGGAAACCATGAGCAAAGAAAAGCTGCAAAGTTTTGGGATGAATGGTTGCCCAATAGTAATAATTGAAACATCCTTGACTTAGGAGCCTCACCACCACAGATCTGTAGGTAGACTAGGACTGGTCACATGACACCCCCAACACATGTGTTCAGGGGTAGAGGCCACAAGGGCAGCATCCATTGGGGGCTCTTTTCCTCCAGCTTAATCCCCACTGAGCACCCAGGGTGATGGGCCTTTGGCATTCTGTACCCCAAGAGACAGTAGAGATTTCTTGGCTTTGCCCCTTCCTTCAGTCAACTCTTCTACAGGGGTGGTGGCATGGGAGGGGTGGATCCCAAGCCCCAGAGAACTTCCCCCATGGGCTGAGCAGCGTCTGATGCAAAACAGAGAGTGGCGGGCCACAGAGTCCAACGAGGAAGAGATTTATGCCTCTTACTCTCCATCTGCAAAGCAAAACAAAAATAGCTGAAACGCCGGTTTTCTGCTTTATCGGCTCTGTGAATAAGCATATAAATTTCTATGACATTTCTGGAGGCTTGCTGAAGGGGAAAAAAGCCATCCCCCAGGACGTGGCCAGCAGCAGCGGCAACATATGGTTTGCTGAGAGCGGAGGCAGAGTGCGTTGTGTGTCTGTGAGCACTAAAAAAGGTGACTTTGCGGGTAATTTCAGACTCAAGGCAGTGTTTTCACCTTTTTAAAGTAGTTTTTTCCCATTTTTTCATTATCAAAAGTCTTGCTTAAGCTCAGGCAGTTGTCATGGCCAGTCAGTCCTCAGCTGGGAAGCTGGATTGTGCCGGGCCATAGGCTCCAGGTAGCCCAGGATACCATGTTCAGCCCCTGGAACAGGGAGAGAGCATCCCATGAAGAAGTTCACATAAGAGAAAGGAGGAGACAGTCTGCAGGACCCAAATAACTGAAGAACAGAGCAGGAGTCTGGCTTTTTGCCTCACTGCAGCGATTCCTTCCACTGGTGAGGACTCAGGCAGGAAGTTCTGCAAAGATGTCTCCAAAATCAGCCTGGCAGGGAGACAGGTCCCACTGCTCCTGCCAGGAGGCAGAAAGGGCACAGTTGCATGGAGTTAGGGAAGTCCAACAAACTGTTCAGCTCATTCCGTACTTAAATTCTACTATAAGATCGATTCTTATGGTTCAAGCCAAACAAGGGACGTGTCCCCTTTCAGGTTGTAATTATGCTTTTTACCTGATGTACATTAATATGTTGGTTTCCTACCAGTCATTTACACTTTAGTATACACGTCTCTATTCGTCTCTATTCAAAACTACCCTAAAAGTAAATTGCATGGAAAGGAGGGAGAAAGAGAACATGAAGACACTGAGTGGAGGGAGGGAGTTATGACAAAGGATAGGCAGAGAGGTTCAAGGAAGGAATAGAAAAGGAAAAGGTATCCTGCAGACACACCTAGCTTTTGTCATAATTTTATCTAGGACTCCATCATGCTGAAGGGAGAAAATGGCTAAAAATCCTCAGAAAAAAGAAGTAGGGCAAACAGAAGCAGTGTGTCAGGTGTAAAGAAACAGGCTGTCTTTTCTCCCTCTTTTCCAGGAGCACCAGCCAACAATCGGAGAGCAGGCTCCATCCTACTCCTGCCTGGATACCCACTGCAGTCGCCTAGACCCCGCGTTCAGGATATTTGCAGGACAAAGTGAACACATTTGCAGAATAAAATGAAAACTTCTTACCTTGTGATGGGCACACGATGCCCATCACAACTTGGATTTGACCTTTTTTCCAGTCTTAATCCTACAGCCTCTCCTCACCTTCCCAGCTTTATGCATGTGCTCTGATCCCCACTTCCCTTCTCCCAATTCCCTGTCTATTTTGATATTTCCCCCATCTCTCTCTTTCCTGTCCCTGGACTTCTGCTCTCCCTGGACTTCCCTTCCCATCCTTGATGCCTGTCAAATTCCTACTCTTCTCCCAAAACCCAGATCGAATCACACCTCCTCAAAGTTTTCCCAGATCTTCCCACAGACTTTCTTCCTCCACTTTCATCATTCCTTAGCAAGCTATTTGAAGGTCTCTTGTCATACTTTGCCTGAGTCATAGTTTGGCTCCCCCCAAAAGCAGAGCCTGAGTCAGGATTTGGATGTAGGTCCTTTATTTGAGAGATCGTCCCAGGGATTACAATGAGGGAGCAGGGAGAGTGAGATCAAAGAGAGAAGGAGGCCAATAAGAGATGACTCCTTACAATGGTTCATTATGTGTGCCAACTTGGCTGAGCCAACGGGTACCCAGATATTCGATCAAATATTAGTCTGGGTGTATCTGTGAGGGTGTTTCTGGATGAGGTTAACATTTGAACCTGTAGGCTGAGTAAAGCAGTGGGCCTTTGGGTGGGTCTCATCCAATCAATTGAAGGGCTGATGGACCAAAAAGGCTGAGTAAGAGGAAAGTCCCCCTGCCTGTTTGAGCCGCGACATTGGTCTCTTCCTACTTTTGAGCTTGGATTGAAACATCTGCTCTTACCATGCTGCCAACTTGCTAGTTCTCAGGCTGGAACTCACACTCTGAACTCTCCTGAGTCTGGCTTGCCGACTGAAGATCTTGGAACTTCTCAGCCTATATAATCACGTGAGCCAATTTCTTATAGTAAATCTACCTTTATATTGAGAGAGCTGTCCTATTGGTTCTGTTTGTCTGGAGAACTCTGACTAATACACCCCTGAAGGCAACTGGGGCTCAGTTTCCCTGGAGAGCCTCTAGGAAAATAAATGACACAGACCTCAGAATCAGCCCCTGCAGGTGGATAGTTCCAGACACTCCAAGGACTTCCTATCTTAGACATTCATCTCTCTGCCTCCAAGTTTTCTCTGGTGGCGGAAGTGTGCTCAGGCCACACGCAGACAGCCCGGAAATGCTGAGAGGCCATACCCAAGGAACAACCCTCAACCAATGGGATAGGGCGGAAGTTGGGACAGAGGAACTGCAGCTTCCTTGCCCCTCTGTGGAGGGCAACCTGGGGCACGTTCCTCACAGTTCTCCCAAAGGTACCAGCCACCCTGAGCCCGTCACCCACCAGCCCCTCAGCACACCTGCACTAGCTTGCGTCTCTTCGCTGCCTCGTTTCCACACGCCCTCACTGTGAACCCTGGGATCTCTTTGTCTCACGGTCTGTTCTGAGAGAACACAGACTGGGCTACTCACCGTGTGCGACACACTGTGCTCAGAGCTGGAGATTCGGAGCAGAGTAAGCCCTGGCAAGGTGCCCCGAGTCACAGAATGATGGTCCCAACCATCGAGGAATCTGCAAAGGCGGCTCCCTCGGAAACATGGCGCTCCTTCTGGCAGTGGGTATCGGTGCTATGAACTCCGGGGCTGTGCTAGAGAGCCGACATATCACTCAACTATTTTCTGAAAACTTCTTCCAGGGCCATCAACCGGCCAAGCAAAAAAGTCAAGGTCATCCAGCTGTGGTAATTAATCACACCTCATTGTGGATCCTGGAAATGGTTTGCTCATTCCTTGATCCCATAAATTTCTCCTGGGAACAAGCCAGGCAGACCCAGATTCCAAGATCTGCCATCACTGAAGCCACATGGAAGAGCATGGCACAGGCCCCAAAGGCATGTCCTCGAGTTGTTTAGTCACTCACTCATGTCCGACTCTGTGACACTATAGCCTGTCAGGCTCCTCTGTCTATGGGATTCTCCAGGCACGAATACTGGAGTGGGTTGCCATTTCCTTCTCCAGGGGATCTTCCCAACCCAGGGATCAAATCCATGCCTCCTTCATTCCCGGTGGATTCTCTACCACTGAGTCACTAGGGAAGCCCTCCAATTAGCTTGCCCTGGGCTAAATGCAACTACCACGCGGTGAGAGCCAATTCTCCCATCCATCCTTGCCCTTCTGTTCCTTCTCCTGCAGCCTCATCCTCCAAAGGGCTCCAGGTGACTCCAGGGAACTGTTACCTTCTGAGCCCCTTCACGTGAGAGGCAGGAAGAAGCTGTAAGGGGAGGCCCAGAATCTCCTCCCGGCTTCCTCCCAGCACCGTGATGGGTGCCGTCCTGCACTATTTGGACCACTTGACTTTCTTCTTGTAGAATCCCCAGCTTCTCACTTTTTGTTTAATTCATCAGGAGCCGGTGGCAGGAGAAAGGCTCCCAGAAGATCAAACGAAGAGGGAAGGGCTCCCTGGAAGGAGCATCAGGCCTCTATGGGACAGAAACATGTTTTTAATCCAGAAAAGAAAAATCCTGCATTTTAGGCAGTGGTTAAAGACAAGATATTCTGTGTCTCCCAGGATTGGGGAGGAGGAAAGAGAGGAGTTATTTATTTTTTGAAATGCCACCCGGTGCAGAAGGGGGCATTCACACTCTGAAATTGGACAGCAAGGTCGGAGGAGCCCCTGAGGCAGACAGCCCTGTCTTGGAAATTCACGTCTTCTCCCTGGTGAGTAGGGAGGAGGAGAAAGGGGTGGAGAAGGTTCTTATGTAACAGCACAGATGTAAGATGCACTTCTGGGACTGACTGCCCAGTGCTCAAAGCTACTGGTTCCTCCATGAAAAGGGAAGGGTCTTCCATGGGAGCCTTTCTGGGCCCTCCAGCAGCATCTCCTGTGAGCAGGCACGCGGTCCGCCTTTGGATGGACACTCCTGCTGCCCTCAGGTGTATCTCCCTCACAGATATGTGCAAGTGGTCCCCTTAGCCTCTAACAGAAGCCCTGGCCATAGTTTGGGTTTTCCCAGAAGACTCAGGGACAAGGACTCTGGTGCAAGTCATTCATTAGGGAGGGGACCCCAGGAGTTATCATAGCCGAGGGAAGACAGCAAGTCCAGGTTGTGCTCTGAACAGGTCACTGCTGTGGACAGCTGGGTTTATCCCCTGGAGGCAGTAGAGAACACACATCAGGGTGTCCCACCTGAGGAAAGGAAACTGGGAGTGAGGGCATGGCTCATCAATTCCCACCTGGTCCAAGTGGAGCCCTGTTCCCAAGGGCCATGTGCTCCATAGAACTTTGAGACCACCCAGCCAGGACTCAAGCACATTTCTAAGTGGAGAGAGTGCTTTCAGGTAGAAACATCTAGGCTTATAAGGGATGTGTGCAAAGGGGTTACCCGCAAAGACCAAGAACACCAATGCAGCCCTCCTAACTGAATCCCTCTTAGAGATGCATCTGGACCCTACCCAGGTTGGGTGCCTGCTGCCTGTGACTCACCCACCTCTGATCTGCACCACCACCAGCCCCCACCTGGGTAGGAATAGTGACACATGTGGGATTTTAGTCCACAGCTCCCGGATCACTGCTGGGGTCAAGTATCAGCATCACCAGGTTCTCCATGTGGAGCACTTACGTCATTCTTTCTAGGCTCTTGGCTAATGCTCTTCCCCCATTGCCCTGTCCAGATATTTTTACCTTCTTTTTTTGGTGGGGGCTCCCAGCAAGAGACCAAAGAAATCTGCCCATGGAACACCCAGTGTACCCTCTTTTCCCGTTTTACATTCTCCTCTGGTTTTTGAAGTCCTTTAACTGGTTCTTTGATATTTCCTTTGAAGATATCTGCATTTTGGTCTCACACTGAAATTTCTTAGCTATTGTCTTTGGTGCCACAGGTGAAATGTACAATTTAATGTTCTAACCGGGCAGCTCAGCTCTGGAGGCAGAAGGGTGCTGCCTACCCCCCGTCTCCATCTCACACTGGGCTCTGGGAAAGGGGAGGGAACGTGCCCTCCTCCCCACCCCTGGGTACCAGAGCCACTTGCTGGTGCCCCTCCTTGGGAGAATCAAACCTTTCAGAACAGCTTCTCTCCCATCAACCTCAGTCCAAGCTCAAAGGGGCCAACATCAAAGACTGTGGTGGATTGAATTGTGCCCCAACCCCCATAAAAGATGTGTACACTCAGAACCTGTGAATGTGATCTTATTTGGGAAAAAAAGGTCTTTACAGACCTAATCAAGTTAAGGATCGCAAGATGAGATCATCCTGGATAAGGGTGGCCCCTAAATCCAATGACATGTGTCCTTAGGAAAGAAGGGCACAAGGACATATCGTACAGCACAGGAAATTATAGCCATAATCTTGTATTAAGTTTTAATGGAGTGTAATCTGTAAAAATACTGAATCACAGTTCGGTACCCCTAAAACTACTGTAATACTGTAAATCAACTATACTTCAAGGAAAAGAGAGTGAAGAGAAGGCGAGACAACACAGAGGACAAGGTGATATGAAAAAGGAGGCAGTTGAAGTGATGTGTCTAAAGCCAAGGAAAACTTTGGCTTTTTGTCTAAAGCAAAAAAAAAAAAAAAAAAAAAAGATTGTCAACAGCCACCAGGAGCTTGAAGAGAGGCCTGGAATAGATTCTCCCTCAGAGCCTCCAGAAGAAACCAATCCTCCCAAAATGTGAATTTCAGACTTCCAGCCCCCAGACCCGTGAGAGAATACATTTCTGTTGTTTCAAACAACCTCGTTTGTGACGTGCTGCTGTAGCGGCCCTGGCAAGCGAATACAGGTGCAAATACTCACCCAGTATGATGGTTTGATGAGACAATAAAATTAAGGGGCCAGCTGGCCCAAGGCGACCACCAAAAGGCAAGGTGGTCAATGGAAGAAGATGTGAATCCCTGAGGTGGGCTCCCTTGAAGGTCAGGAGTTTGTGGGCCCATTGGTCAGCTTTCCCACTCATGAGGACCAGCTTTTGATGCAGGTAGCCCTGCTTTCGAATCTGGAGTGAACCAAGCCCCAGCTGTGGGACTCAGCTCAAGATTCTGTGTGGACCTTCCTAATCTGAGAAATGGGAACGCATTCCACTTCCCAGGGTTGGGAGGATTAAATGTAGCTAACACAGGTCTTGGACCATAGGAAACCCTCTCTGTTAGCTGCCTTAGATTGTTTCTCCTAGAACTCTAGAGGAGATTGTGTTTCCTTGCCCTTTCCAGCTTCTAGAGACTGACCATATTTCTTGGCTTGTGACCCTGAATTATTCTGATCAACTCTTGTCACATCTCCTCCTCTGCTTCTTTCATGACATCCCATTTTCTGACTCTGACCCTCCTGCCTCCCTCTTATAAGGACCCACCTGGATAAGCCAGGATAGTCCTCCCCATCACAAGATCCTTAACTTAATCACATCTGGAAATTCCCTCTTACCATGGTGGTGGTAGAGTTTAATCCCTAGTTGTGTCCAACTCTTTGCAACCCCATGGACTGTAGGCCTCCAGGTTCCTCTCTCCATGGGATTTCTCAGGCAAGAATACTAGAATGGGTAGCCATTTCCCTCTCCAGGGGATCTTCCCGACCCAGGGATCAAACTTGAGTCTCCTGCTTGGCAGACAGATTCTTTACCATCTGAGCCATCTGGGAAGCCCCCCACTTCTTACCAAAAGGTATGGTAATCACAGATTCTCAGGATTAGGGTGTGGGCATCTTTGGGAGCCTTCACTCAACCCACTATACGGGGACTTTCTAGAGCTGCCTTCTGGGACCAGTGTACAGACAAGCTCTCAGGTACAGACAAGCAGATAACACTGAAAGGTTCAAGGAATATGAGCAGGGCGCTGACACTGAGAAACGTAACTGTCATTAACAGTAAACAGCAGAACAGCAAAGATGCACAAGCAAAACCACTGAGTGGGCAGAGGTTGAGCAGGTGGCTATGGCAGCCTCAGAATTCCTTAGTCTGAAGGTGCTGAAGAGAAAACCAGTGGCCTGAACAATCAAAAAGGCCAAACTCACACATAAATATCTTGGATCCTCCCAAGATTGTGTGCTGGGGAGGGTACCTACAATCTTCCCATCATAGAGATGAAGAAACTGAGGTCCAGTGACTTACTCCAGGTCACACAGTGGCTCTCGCTGCCCTACCTAGCTACAGCATGGCTGGAACAATCTGGAATGAGCCAGGCCTGTAGCCACACCTAAGGAGATGCCAGCCCCTGGGGTGATTCAGCCCCTGGTGGGATCCCATGATGTCACATCGTCTTCTACCTCTGAGCCTTTGAGGGTCTGGCTGAGCTTCTGGAGTCAAGAGAAACCCAGCAGGACTGCTGATGAATGTGATTGCTTTACCAGCAGTTTTGAAACATACTATGGTTGAGCATTGTTTAGAATCGATCTCTGGTAATTTGCCTCCCACATGCATACATTCGAGATCAGATGCCAAATTCTGTGGATGATACTTCCCCAGTCTCTCTCTCCCCCATCTGTCGCCTCTTCTTCCTCCTCACTGTCCCAGCTCAGACCCCCAGCGCTTCCCACCTGGACCATAGCCAAAGCCTTCTTGTGTGTCCCGGTCCCCTGAGTCTCCCTACCCCAATCCATCTCACTCCCTGCCCGCCTCTAACTTCAGTGGAGGAGAGGCTGACGGTGCTATTTCACGTTGTTCCAGACTTTCCAGTTTAGGTATGTTCCAGCAAAGTTCTGACTGCCAATATCAGTATCTCTGATCCTGGCTAGCAGGCAGACTATTTACTCCACACAATAACCCCAAGAGGGAGCTGTTATTTTTATCTGCAACTTAACTGAGGCTCACAAAGATTAAGTGACAATCCCAAGGCCACACAGCCAGGAAATGGCAGATCTGGGAGAGAAAGCATGGCTGGCTGGCTGCTTCCTCATCCCTCTTCCCTCTATTGTAGGGTCTACTGGAAACGCTGTTTCTGGTTCTCTGAATGCATGAGAAGTCACCCCCCACCCAGGTCTTCACTGCTTTCCCTGAAGAGGGCTTGGTGCTCACCTGAGCAACAGAATGCCGGGCCCGAAGGCTTTCTCTTCATAGTCACGGTGCTTGGCACCCAGGCCTCCCCAGCCCCACTGCCCCCCACCACATAACACCTGCAATCTGCAGCCTTCCCAGCTGGCCTCATCTGGCCGGGTGGATCCAGCTGCCCCCAACATCCTCCCACCAGCCATTCCAGGCCACCTTGGGGCTGCAAAGGAGACCCACCAAGGGGTGCAGGTGGAGTCCCCTTGCTGGGTGCTCTCCAACACCACCCATTGCCTTCCCAAACCAGCTCTGCATTCTGCAGTAATAACACAAACCCATCAAGAGAAAAAGAGAACATGAGATTGTGTGTGTGTGTGTGTGTGTGTGTGTGTGTGTGTGTGAAGGATTTGCTTGGAAACGCCAACCCCTCACCAAAGATGTTCCCAGCCCTCATTTGTACACACAGTCTTCAAACATCAAAGTGTTTGTTAAGTGTAAATATTTTTATTCGCTCCCCTTCTTCTCCTCCCTCTCCTCGTCCATGCCGGCTCTGAGCTCAGAGCCAGCAGGGATGGTTTTGAGAAAGGGCACTTCCAGGTCCCAGTGGGCTGCCGGGCAGCTGTGCCTGACAGCCGCCCAGGACTCAGCTCCCAGCCGCAGGCTCCTCTCTTGGCGCCTGTTTCCATAGGAACGGGCAGGCCTGGGATTGGCGGCCGTGGGAGCGTTACCCACGCTGGCTGCTTTTCAAGTGGTCTCTCCATGTACCTCCCCTCGCCCCCCTTCCCTGCGCCCAGGTCTGCCCTGGGAAGGACCACAGGCCTGGAAACATGCCCAGGTATAGGGGAGCTTCGGAGCTCCCCCCAGACCCCTGAATTCCTCCACAGGGTACTCAACAGCATGCCCAGGTTAGCTTTCCCAGCCTGGCCAAGAACAGAGAGCCGATCCAGAGAATCCTCGGGGCCAGGCTCAGGGGAGGTGGTGGCAGCCACTCATTCCCATCTACGAAAACCCTCTTATTAGGCACCTCTCTGCTCCACGGCTTCCTGTGCCCTACAGGTAAAACTGCGTTCTGCCTCTTCATTTAACCGCCAACCCAGTGCTGTGCATCTCGCAGTATTAAACAGAAAGCCGGCAAACAGAGGACCTCCTTGGGTCTCCCATGCCAGCACGATCATGGCTGTACCAGGACCCCGGAGAATGAGCACACGGATTACTGCCTCACTCCCAAGGCTGAATCCCCACTGCCAGCACATCTCCTGTGCCCCTCCTTTGAGGAGCCCCCATGGTGAGGGGTGGGGGGAAACTTCTTTGATGTTTGTTCCAGCTTCTGGCTGTCATCACACTTTGAACCCTAGTCCCCTGTTGTGGTGGGCCTTCTCGCCATTATCAGCCTAGCCCGCAGCCTCCTTAGGCCTCCCCCAGATGGGACCTCTCGAGGTAAGAGTTGATCTGAGCTCTGCAAAGTTCAAAGGGTGCTCTGGGAGAAGCCTGGGGTTTTGCTGATGAGCTTGAAGAGTCTGAAAACTCCTGCGCAGAACTAGAGGTTGAAATACCAGCCCATCAGCAAGGACTAAACAGCTCTTAAAGCAAGAGGACACTCAGAACTATTGATCAAGGATGCACAGACTCCATCTATAATTAGACCCAGAAAGCTGCTTGCGCATCAGAAAGAGCGAGAAAGACATGACCGTGGCTTCGCTGAAGCCAGATCTGCATCAGGATTGCACAAAACAAACAAAAACCCCACAGCTGAAAGTGCCCATGCTGTTAATTCCTCCCTCTAAAAGGTTCGCTGTGAGTCACACACTTCACCTATAAAAGCTGTGTGTGTGTTCACACACACCTATAAAAGCAGGCAGATGTTATAAAGATCCTGTTGATGAGGCAGCAACAGCTGACTCTAGCCCTCTCAGCTCCGTGGTGGCCGTGACCTTCCAGACCAGGGCAGCCCAGCAGGTGGTACCCTGGAAACCCCGGAAGCTGAGTTACTGTTGAGAAGTTTAGTCTGTTTGTTTGGGTTTGTTTTTTTTTTCCCCATTATTAAAAGTGGCAGGAAAAGGCTCAATTTCTGGGCATTTTGCGGCCTTCCTTCGCTCCTTTGTGTAATGAATCTGATTTGGGAACTGCAGCTAAAATTTGGAGGGGGAGAGTCCATTAGAAAGAAATACTGTTTGTTGGGGCCGGGGAATGCTGGTGGCAAATTGCCCTTCCTAAGTGCTGTTTTTTGAAAACTCATTCCTGCGGTAGGAAAATAAAGCAGATTTCCAACACTTAAGAGATCATTTTCGGAATGGTCTAGATGCGCGCCGCTATGCTGGTACATTTGCTTCTCATTGTTTTTTAATCACTATTTTGTCAAGTTTAATTGCTGCCATGCTAACAACCCAAACGGGAGTGAAACAAAATAGGGGATATCTATCACTGGTGAGAGCATTTTGATGGAATCTATATCTATTTGCATCTTCTCCCCAAATTAGGAAAAAGGAAAATAGAAAAGGTTATCTCCATTGCGGGTAGAAGGATTCTTTTCATTGGTCTGGGTGGGGAAACCCCCAGAGGAACAGGCGAATGGGGCAGCTTCCCCCCAAATCGGCTCAGCCTCTTCGGAGCTCCATCTGGGGCTTTCTTGCCTGGATTTCCCTTCTAAAGATATTATGAATTCTGACCAGTTCTGCTGGGTGGTGAGAGCCTGGAAGGCAGGGAGGGACCTTGCCTTAATGATGCATGCATTTCCCGGGACAGCTTCTAATTTTCCACTGGGGTCTGGTGACAGACACCGAGGCATCACTCAGAGAGCCTTCAGGAAAGGATTCCGCCCGGCTGCCCTGAGTAGGGTGAGCTGACAGCCTCCAGCTGTTAGCTTGGGTAGGGTCAGCCTCAGCGGAGGCACTGAAAAAAAAGTGAAAGTGTTTGTCACTCAGTCGTGTCCAACTCTTTGCCATCCCATGGACTGTAACCCACAAGGCTCCTCTGTCCCTGGGATTCTCCAAGCAAGAATACTGGAATGGGTTGTCATGCCCTTCTCCAGGGGATCTGAACCCAGGTCTCCTGCATTGCAGGCAGATTCTTTACCGCTCCATCTGCGCCACCAGGGAAGCCCTTAGGAGGTGAAGTAACCTCCTTTTTAGGGTGGCCCTTTCCAATGGCTGAGCAAGCTGGTGGCATTTGGGACTGGCCGTGTGCACCCAAATTAGGGCTCTAATGGGCACCCTTCACTGGGAACTCCTCCTGGGAGGGCAGAGGCTCTTTAGATGGCCTGCTGGCTCACTTGCCTAGTCTCGCTTCTCCTTTCAGGGGCGCTCCCCATGTGTTATCATTCATGCCCAATTACTTTCAATCCTTCCCAAAAGTCACCAAAGAATTACAGCAGCTCTCACCATCACTCCATCTCCCCGGAAAACCCGAACTGACAACTTTTTAGAGCTCGACCGGCAAGTCTGGGATGGCCTTTTCCCCCTCTGTACTAAGAAAGGCCAAAGCTATTTTCTGAGTAAAGCCTTGGCTTGGACTAGGACGCTGCCTTAGGACACCTCCCCACGGCTCAACTAGTTCATGCAAATATATTATTAGGTGCTTTGCTGGGTACCAGGAACACTAGGGGGGTTTGCCCACCAAGGGCCAGTGCCAGGCCAGATGTTTGGAATGATTGGAGGTGAAACCAGTGTGAAGTTGGGCCACTCTTTAAGGAATTTCCAGGATGGCCAGTGCAGGGCTTACATCTGATGAAGAAAAAGCCCCTCAGTCCCCAGGGTCCATGCTGAGAAGGGGATTTTGGAATTAGGGTTTATGTTCCCACCCACAGCGCTGGTGCTTATGATCACCTGAAGGTTTAGCAAGTCCTCGGCTCCCCAGGTAGACTGCTCATCAGCAACTTGAAGGCTGAGACTCGACCGTCTTGTTCACCACCTTTTATCGGCAGGGTCTACAACTGTGCGTGGCTCACAGTTGCTGCTCAGTGAATACTTCATGAATAAATGAATGAACTAATGATCAAAACTAGTATGTATCACTTCATCACTACCACCCCAATGCTTCCCTGTGACCTTGAGGATAAAGTCCAAACTTTTCACGGGGTAGACAAGAATATTCTAGATCTGGCCTTCATGGACCATTCCTCCCTCCAGCCACAACTCGGAATTTGCAAACGTGGTCTCCTCTTACTTGGCCTCATTTGCCAGCAGCTGCCTCCCCTACACATTTTGGAGACGCTAATGCCTGTTCATGCTGAGACTTCCCTATGCCTTCTCTTTCTGTCCTCAGCCCCCTGCCCTCTGACCCCTGGACTTTGGGATTACCTAGGGCAGTGCCAGTGTGGGAGGTTAAAAAATCCCAGGGCCCCAGGCAAAAAAAAATAATAATAAACTGAATTCTTTCCCAGGCCACGTCCCAGGAAGTTCTTGGCCGAAAGCCCTCACCAGCACTCTCTTCCATGCTGAGCAGTAATAAAGCTTCACACTTTTATGGGGATTTACTCTCTCCCGTGCGGAGAAGGACATGGCAACCCACTCTAGTATTCTTGCCTAGAGAATCCCATGGACAGAGGAGCCCGGTGGGCTGCTGTCCATGGGGTCGCACAGAGTCGGACACGACTGAAGCGACTTAGCAGCAGCAGCAGCAGTCTCTCCTGCACACTGTTCTAAACACCTGATGTAGGTTAAGTCATTAGAGCCCTATAGCATTTCCATGCTGCTGCTGCTGCTAAGTCACTTCAGTCGTGTCCGACTCTGTGCGACCCCATAGATGGCAGCCCACCAGGCTCCCCGTCCCTGGGATTCTCCAGGCAAGAACACTGGAGTGGGTTGCCATTTCCTTCTCCAATGCATGAAAGTGAAAATGAAAGTGAAGTCGCTCAGTCATGTCCAACCTTCATGACCCCATGGACTGCAGCCTACCAGGCTCCTCCATCCATGGGATTTGCCAGGCAAGAGTACTGGAGTGGGGTGCCATTGCCTTCTCCAAGCATTTCCATGAGGTAGGTCTTATTCTTACCTTCACTTGGCAGGTGAGGAAGCTGAAGCACAGAGAGGTTCAGTAACTTGCCCAAAACACACAGCTACTAAACAGTGGAGCTAGGATTTGGATCTGGGCAATCTGACTCCCAAGTCCATGCTACAACCAGGTCCCCTGTCTCCCCTCCTGTGTGGCTGGTGGCTGCAATGAGGCCTGGTTCACGGAAGGGACTCTGACCAAGCAGAGTCCATCCAAGTAGGATGAAACTTGAGCTTTCCAGAGTGGCCTCCAACTAGACCAGGCTTCATCTGCCTTCACCCTGCCAGGCCTCCTTCTAGCCACACGTATCTGGCACCAGGAAACCTAGGCCATCGACTGACACCTTCTGCCCTTAGGGAGAAGAGGCCAAAGAGGAAAGAAGTGGACCATGTAGGAGAAATGTGATCAAGGATAACAACCTCCATGCTCCCCTTCTGCCCAGGGGTCCCAGTGTGAATGAGAAGTTAGGAGGAATGCCTGCTAGGCATCAGGCATGTGACCAAGCACATTCCCCGCTCACATCACCCCCAGGAGGGAGAAACTCTTAGCATCCTCTTTATCTCATGGATTTGCACTTAGGCAGTGGCAGGACTGAGATTTGAGCCCTGGCAGGTCTGGTTCTGGGCTTATCAGGTGACACTAGCGGTAAAGAACTCGCCTGCCAATGCAGGAGACACAGGTTCCATCCCTGGGTCGGGAAGATCCCCCGGAGGAGGCCATAGCAACCCACTCCAGTATTCTTGCCTAGAGAATCCCCATGGACAGAGGAGCCTGGTAGCCTACAGTCCATAGGGTTGCAGAGTCGGACACAAACATAAGTCGTATGTTAAGGCGACTTAACATACATGCACAGGTCTGGCTCCATTACACAACTGCTATTCACTGCGTTCTAACAATAGGGCCGACCAGCAGCACCCCCAACCGCCCTGTGAGACCAAGCCTAGCCCCCTCCCCTACTCGCTCCCATCTCCCTTCACACCTTTACCATCCTTGTTCCTGTCTAACCAGTCTCTCTTGTCGCTCTCCCAGCCACCCCCCACGCCCATTCCACTGCATTTGAGTGTCCTCTGCTGACTTTGGGTCCCAGCTGGAGGCTGAGCGGAAACAGTCCCCCTAGTCCTAGACACCGCACAGCCTCCTAAGTGACAGCTGGCTGGCCCTGCTGCCCTGATGCCCAGCACTCTGTGACAGTCTGGCAGGCGGACACACCCTGGCTCGAGCCTGGGGAAACATTTTGCCTCTGCCCTCAGATGAAAAGAGAACTAACATCTATTGGCTCTTCTGCACCTGGGGAGGCACGCGCCTTCCCAAGCTTTTGTAGATTTTGCAGATTTAATTCATTCTTTCAGAAGCAGGTGATGAGGCTCCTGCTGGGTGCGGACTAGGAATCCTGGGAGCTTGCAGAGAATCGCAAGTCCATTTAAATGTGCTGGCAGAACCCAGAACCAGAGACCAACACCCATCAAAGCGAAAGAAGGCAGCATAAAAGCACATAAGGTGCTGCTTCAAGAAGGGGGAGACCCCTACAGCAGCTCCTGCTGACACCCCAGCCCATTTCCTCTCTGGATGCCCAAGTTCACCTACACCTGTGATGGTGAATCTGCACTCTAGAAGCTTCCCACCTGTACTGCCTGCCTCCTCTGTGTCAGGGCTTCCTCCGGAATCAGGGGCGAGCCAGCTACATAATTTGTAAGACGTGGTACCAAAAGAAAATGTGGCCCCATGGCCTCTTCTCCAAAAAGCATGACACAAACTTTTGATGGAGCGTGCTTGCTCTTTCTCTCTCAACCCGTCATAGTGATTTTAATTGCTATTTAATGTTGCATTCCCTCTGGCACAAGTGTTATTCTCCAGACAAGATCAGACCTAAGCGAAGCCTTGCTTCACAACCTGGTGCAGCATAATCCTTTTTCATGTCCACTCCAGGCTCCAGCCGAGGCAGAGAACAGCCAGAATGCCAGGGTCGGGTGATGGAGCAAGCGGCCAAGAACCCATTTCCACGAGGTAAGAGGTGGGGAGGCGGGGAAGCAGAAAAGGTAGGATCACCATGAGCATATATGCTCCGTTGTCCCACCAGACTTCACTTACAAAACCTAGTTTCAAAGGTAAAATTGTTAACAATTGCAAGATCATGACTGCAGAGCTCAATCCTAAAGTGGAAGGAAATTAACAACCACGGGGGCAATCCACCACCCACGGGGGCAACAGTCAGCAGGTAAATGCCAACCTGCCGTCCAGTGGAGCAATTCTGAGGTACATTCTGCTTATTCTACTCCGCAGGTCACGGTGGGATGGAGCCCAGCTGCCCACAGCAGCAAATTGCTTATGAATATATTCTTTACTGGTCTTCCCATCCTCATCAGTGCTTCCCACAACCTGTGCCCGTTGTGCTTATTTCGATGTCTTCTTTAGAGGAAACTCAAACTAAGAACCCCAATAGTTTGGGGATTTGTTTGTTTGTTTGTTTCCTAGGGCTGCTGCAACAAAAAACCACAAACTGGGTGCCTTAGAACAGCAGAAATGGATTGTCTCACAGTTCTGGAGGCTAGAAGTCCAAAATCAAGGTGTTGGCAGGGCTATGCTCCTCCAAAGCCCTAGAGGAGGATCCTTCCTTGCCTCTTCCAGCTTCTGCCTCAAGCATTTCTTGGCTTGTAGGTGCATCACTTTAATCTGTCTCCACCAGAATTTCTAAATAAAATCACTCCTACATGAATCCTTGTCTCAGGACCTGCCATGGGAATCCCAGGAAAGCAGGGGTCCATTGGTGCCCCGAATTCTGTATGCATGTTTGCAGGCCTACTTGAGATGTCTTCTTTAGAGCAAACTCAAACTAAGCCCCCCAACAGTTTGGGGACTTTTTTTGGTTTCCTAGGGCTGCTGCAGGACCTGATAGTCTATGTTTTTATCACACTCCTTTTTTGTTGTTGTTGTTGGCTGCTCTGGGTCTTTGTTGCAAAATGTGAAATTTCTCTAGCTGCAGTTCTCTCAGCCTTCTCTAATTGCAGCACACGAGCTGCTCTTGTAGACTCTCAGATCAGAGAGTCTCAGACTCTCAGGTCCTGCCCAGACATCCCAAATGAGAATCTGCATGTGGGCACAATTCCCAGGTGCATCTGCGCAATAAAGAGAAATATTGCTTGGAGGCATAGGTCAAGTTTTCCTCTTCCATGAAGACTTTTCTCATGACCTCTTGTTAGGAATGAATAAACAGAGAGGAGAGCGGCTGGGTTCTATACCCTAAGAGACATAGATGAGCCTGACATTTTCCGCTGGGCATTTCAGAAGATGTCATGGTGAACCACTGGTGGCACCCCACTGGAAGGTGCTGGTCAAGGTGAGCACCCATGGACATCTTCTCCCAGTATGTCTCTGAGTCTCTTCTCCTCTCCTGGGGACATCAACCATATTGGATTGGGCCCCATCCTACTCCAGTAAGACCTCAACTGAACTAACGACATCAGGCACAACCCTATTTCCAAATAAGGTCATGTTCTGAGGTACTGGGGTTAGGACTTAAATGTATGTTTTTGGGGGAACACATCATTGGAGATCATAATCCCAGTGGTATGCCCCATGGCATATATGATTTTAGTTCCCCCACCAGGGATCAAACCTGCATCCCGTGCATTGGAAGGCAGATTCTTAACCACTGGACCACCAGGGAAGTACCCTTTATCACATTCCTTGATGAAGTTGATGCAGCTTTCTTATAAGGCTCAGAGAGGGAAAATGGTAGACAGGCCTGTATTCATCTGCCCTGACTTAGTTCTAGTAAATATCAGACTCGAGGGCTGCTACCTCCTCCCCTCTTGACAGGGGTGGGGAAGCTGTCAAGCCACAAACAGAAGACGCCTCTGTCCAGCACCGCCTGCCCTTCCCACTCCCTGGCTCCTTCCTCTTTCTTGCAGTCTGAATGCTGGTAACCTACTAATACAGCTGGTCCCCCAAAGAACTATAATTTCTAGAACCCCCACATTCACTGGGATTATATAAGGCTCTAAGTGATTTCACGGCAATTCAGGCCGGGTTTTCCCATCAAATGAGTTTTAGTTCTTTGGGGGATCAGTTGTATTAGTAGGTTACCAGCATTCAGACTGCAGGTGAGAGGAAGGAGCCAACGAGTGCAAAAGGCAGGTGATGTTGGGCAGAGGCTTCTTCTGTTTGTGGCTCAACAAGCACCCTTTTGGGGTAGAAGCTGAAGGAAAGTCAATGGGAAACTGACCGAGGGTGGTGGGAAAGGAGCACAGATTGTTCCTGCATTTTGAGTAGCATCATTTTGCCCCCCAGAGGCCTGGAAAATATTCATTCCCAGACCCCTTCTATCAGCCACTGAATAGCTGAATAAATGGATGCAAGGCCATGAATAAATAAACAAACAGAGAGGAGAGCGGCTGCATTCTGTACCCTAAGAGACGTAGATGAGCCTGACACCCATTTTCCACTGGGCATTCCAGAAGCTGCCATGGTGAACCACTGGTGACACCCTGCTGGAAGGTGTTGGTCAAGGTGAGCATCTCCCGATCACCAGCCCTGGGGCAGAAGGAAACAGAGCTGGGATGACCCCTCGGCCAAAGAAAACTGTCCTGGGGGAACTATCTGGCCCTGGAGTTTCATAAGCCCCAGGCACTAAATAATTCTGTTATCCTGGGTTTTGTTCCCAGGTTCCTGATAACAGCCTCTGGTCGATTGTTAGTAGTGACTGTCTGTGCATGGTGCATGCATGCATGTGTGTGTGTGTGTGTGGTGTGATGTGGCTGTGTAACAACAGAGACACATGGAGAAAAGAAAACAATGGTTTTTCTCTGAGCCCCAAAGGGAGCAGCCCTGGTGCTCCGGAGCTGAGCCAAGGGAGAGAGAGTTGCGTGTCCTCCTCTCCATGTCTTTTCTTATTTTGCATTTCTCATTACATCCGCATGTCACGGGGCTGCTGGCTGATTTATAATTTATTGGTTTAGTGTCTCGCGGCAGGGAAAGGATGCTACGCTATATTTTTCAGGGACACTCAATTCAACTTTGCTGAAGCAGCCAGGGCCACAGCTGCGAGGGGCACGGGAGAAAGATGTGTGAGAAGAGGAAGACTGCGAGCCCAGGGCTGTCCAGGCCGTCCTGGTTAAGAGCCGTTTGCCATCAGAGATGCTGACCTGCGTGGGGGTTTTATTTAAGTGGAGGTTTTCTAAGTGGGTTTGGGAGATTCCATCTCAAGCAGGCCTGCAAACATGCATCCAGAATGCGGGGCACCGATGGAGCCCTGCTTTCCTGGGTTTCCCATGTCAGGTCCTAAGACAAGGATTCATGTAGGAGTGATTTTGTTAAGAAATTCTGCCAGGAAAAGGAGTATGGGAATGTTTTCATTTGCTAGGGCTGCCGCAACAAAATAGCGCACACCGAGTAGCTTAAAAAACAGAATGTATTGTCCCACGCTAACGGAAGTTAGAAGTCCAAGATCAAGGTGTCAAGGTGTTGGCAGGGCTGATTCCTCCTGAGGGTGAGAAGGAGAGTCTATCCCATGCCTTTCCCTTAGCTGCTGGTGGCTTGCTGGCAGTCTTTGGCATCCCTTGACTTGTATTGAGTTGGCCAATAAGTTCATTCGGATTTTTCTATCTGATGTGATGGAAAAACCAGAACGAATTTTTTGGCCAACCCAGCAGAAGCACCGCCTCCATCCCTGCCTTTGTCTTCACTTGACGTTTTCCCTGCACGACTGTCCGTGTCCAGATCTCCCTTTTATAAAGACGCCAGTCAGATTGGATTAGGGTCCATCCTAATAAATTCTTTTTAACTTGATCACCTCTGTAAAGATCCTACCTTCCAATGAAGTCACATTCTGAAGTACTGGGGGTAGGGACTTTAACATATGGATTATAAAGGGACACAATTCAATCCCTAGCAGTAGTGAGGAAGTGATACAAAGAAAGGATCGAGTAAGGGTGTGATATCAAGCATAGCCCCTTAGAGGGGAACTTGAGCTTAACCTTGAACGGCATTCTGGGGCAGGGGAGGGAGGTCACCCTCAGAGGTGCCTGATGGGGGTACAAGCGAGCTGGAGTAGCAGTTAGAGGAGGCCCCCAGAGGGACCTCAATTGCCAGGTACTTCCAGCCCTCCTAGGACACAGATAAAATGGGTGCTGGCTGTTGGGAATGAAAGCATATAGGGAAGGCTGTGCTAGAAAATGGAAGATGGATTTTGAGAGAGCAGGGAGAGTGCTGATATTTGCTGTGAGCTTTCAAGTCCCATTTCTACCCAGAAGTGACTAGTTGCCTCTTTGGTGTGTTGACATGCCCACACCAGGATATGAAGGGGAGGGGAAAACAAGGAGATGAGAGCATGAAGTCCCAGACAAGCCTAGATTGATATTGAAAAACCAGTTGTTGTTTTGCTAGATTTTTGTCAGTGGTAGATTTTAATTGCAGGGAGGTGACCTCGGGTAGTAGGGGGTGGGGGAGTGGGGGTGGGGGATGGGGAAACAATGACAGGCAAGAGGGCCGGGCATTCTTGTGTGAAACAGGGAAAAGGAAATACACTTTGGGAAAAGTGGTCATGATCGACTCTTGGGGTTAGAATCACGGTCTTTGATTGAATAACATGGCAGGGTTTTGACTCAATAGTAATCCGATTTGGGCGGCACACCAATCATAAATTCTCCAGCAAACTGAAAAATTCTGTAGGGTAATGGAAAGTGTTCGAACCCCATGGTTTTCATTGAATTAAATATGAAAATGTATCATACAATCGATATTGCAATATTTGATTCAATCAGCATTTGGGGATGAGAACCGTTTTCTCCCATTTGTTTTTATGCTGTCGAAAAATATTTCAATTTGCTTCAGAATTTATTATTGACAAATCACCCTAACGGCGGTTGGTGGTTGAGGTGGGGAGCTTGTCACAGAGGATTGGCGGCTGAGAGACAGTGGGCCAAACCAGGCCCTCAGAAATAGCCAGGGACTGTTGAATGCTCAGCTGAAATTCTAGAAAGGAGCTGATTATGCACGGCAAGAAGGGAGATGAGGACATTTGTCACCGGGAGAAAAGAGACAGGACAGGGGGCCTTGCCTTTCCTCTGGATGGGCCTGCTTTTAGCAGCAAGGGCCAGCCCTGAGCAAAATTTTGAGGCAGGCAGAGGGGGCACGCCCACCTCCTCTGCTCACTGTCACCTTGGCCTTCAAGAAGAAAGGGCTCTTCTCTGTAACCCTGCAGTAAGTGGCCTGGTGCTGTGTTATAAACACCAGCGTGGAGACTCAGAAACTTGGGTCTGATATGGGGGGGGGTCTTCCACTAATTAGCTGTGTAACCTTGGGTAAGTGACTTAACGGATAAAATCTGACCTTTATCATAGAACTCTTGTAATTATTAAATGAATGCATATTAAACGAACATGTATATGCTCAGGACTTCATAAGCAAACAGAAAACAGAAGTTGTTGTTATTATTATTATATCAGCTATCCATTATTGTGTAATTCACTTACACTCCAAAATGTAGCACCTTCAAATAATAATGAATCTACCAGTCAGTCCTGGGCTGGGCTGGACTCTGCTGATCGTGGCTAGGCTCACATAGGTGTTTGTGGTAGGAGTGTCAGCTATGGGCTGCCTAGTTCAGAGCGGCCTCACATGTCAGGAGGTTGGCTGGCTGTTGGCAATAGTGGTGACAGGGCCGGGTATCTCTCAGCCTCCAGCAGACCCTACCCAGCTTGTGACATGGTAGAGCCAAGTGTAGCAAGAGGGCAAGCTTTGATGTGCAAATTTTACTCAAGTGTCTGCTCTTGGCACATTTGCTAATGTCCCCCGGTGGCCATGAGTGACACAAAGACAGCTCAGATTCAAGAGGTGGAGAAAACGTCTCCTCCTGATACGTGGATACACATTTCAAGAACATACATCCAAGGAGAGGAAGAGTCTGTGGCCACTTTTGCACAGGGCCATTATTATCGTCATCATTTCTTTTGAAGTGCTTGTCATATCCCACCCCTCCCCATGTAAAGCTCTAGACATGAAGCACCTCCCTCACTAGCCCAGAGCTCCTTGAGGGCAGCATCGTATCTTTGCACCTTTTGTACCCAGCAAGGTAGCAGGCACTTGAAAATGCATCCTGAATGGTTACGTAAGTATAATTACATAATCTTATGAGAATACTTTTGAAATGCATTCATACTAAAGAGTTGTCATCAGAATCGCCTGCCTCGCAGAAGTGTTTGAATTTTTAAGCTAATGGCAGGAAAGGGGCATGGCTTAATATAAATAGAAATTCTGGGTAAAATGTTAGGAGTCATTGATGGGTGGCTGTTTTAGAAAGAGTATGTCTCTCATATTCCTCACATTGAACCATTGGACAACTTTCAACTCCAGTTACAACTATGGCTGTCTGTTTGCATCTCCTAGGGAGAGGGGGTTAGGGTGGCTCAAGTGGTAAACAATCCGCCTGCCAATGCAGGAGACGCAGGCAGAAGATGTGAGTTCAGTCCCTGGATAGGGAAGATCCCTTGGAGGAAGACATGTCAACCCACTCCAGTATTTTTGCCTGGGAAATCCACAGACAGAGGAGCCTGGTGGGCTGAAGTCCACGGGTCACAAAGAGCAAGGGGGGACCCCCTGCTCCCCCCAGGCCTTGTCTTCTGCATAATCCTTGTTAAGGCTCCCTGTTCTGCCTGCCCAGTTGCCCATGGTTAACACACATACACATACATACACAGCAACAAACACACGCGCATGAACAATCACACTCCGTTTCCTAGGGGAAGATGAGTCAACCACTCCTCGGGGCCCTGCGACATCCTGTGCTCAGGCCAGGAGGTCACAACTCCTGGTCACGCAATGTTGCCTCTCTGCAGGCAGCCCTGCCAGTCTGCGGCTTCGCCTGACATCTTTGTTTTAGGGGAAATGAACACAGAGTATTGCTGGGCTCCTGCCAAACTGGGTCAACTGTGTTCCCTCTTCTGTCCCCTAATGGGCTGAGACCCATCCGAGAACTGCTTCCTCTCCCCCTTCTTGTTCTCATCCGGCTCCTCATCTGACTTATCCCTTTCCTTGGCTTTCTGCTTTGAGGATATCACCCTGACAGCATCTCCTCTCCACCATCTTCGCTAAGCAGCTACTAGAGTAATAGCTGAGATGCCCTAGGGAGTATCCACAGCGCAAAGGCCTCCCAGGAACACATATTGTTGGGGCCCCTTCTGGGTGTCATCACTACCATTCCATATGGTTTTAGTCTGGCTCTTGGTCCCACCATCCTACGCCCCTTCTCCAACCCCACCCACCAGGCAACAAGAGACTTCGTCCTGACCAATCAGCACAGCCCACTCCCCTGGACACAGGGCTCAGTTTGGGGCTGGGCCTGAGTTCCAAGCACGGGCAGTCACACTGATTTCCTGCAATGGTTTCCCAGACACCAAAGCAGCAGTGTGCTGGAGCCTCCTTCCACCAGCTTTTGAGAGCCAAAGATGTGCAACCCTTGGGTGCCTTGAAATGGACCACAGTGGGAATATGTGTACTATGGAGAATTCAGCAAATGCTACACATCAGAGCTTTTTCATTTGGAGAGTCAGTTGCTAAACATTTACCAATATACTACTGGATGGTAAAGAGAAGCTCTGTTTCCATGAAGTGGCAAAACTGGAAGGCTCTGAAGGCAGCAACTTCTTGTGCTGCGTGGAGGGCTGTCATGCAGCACCAAAGAATGAAGCCAGTGAAGAGAGAAGCAGAGTCAAGAACAATGAAAGAGAGTAAGAAAGAGAGAGAAAGCTAACAATATGTGTGCTCCTGGATCCAGCCATGCCTGAACTCCAACCTACTGTGATTATATTAAAAAAAAAGAATTGCCTGGTTTGCATTTGCCAATTTGAATTGGATTTTTCCCCTTGAAGTGATTTACAAGGCGCTTCCCCAAAATGTGCCACTTTGCCATGTGAACTATTTAGAGTTAAATATAATTAAGGCCTAAAAGACTGAAGAAGAGCTTTTTACTCCCCTTTTTAACTACCTAGAAGAACATAGATAGGGGGTGCCTGGCTCAGAGAAAGAGCTATTACCAAAGATAAGTTTTATCTGAATGACCCATCTGCATGGCCATGCAAACATCTAATTGCCAAACATCTGCTCTTATTATCATCCTGTGAATGACCCTCCCGTCCTTGGAAACCCAAGTGCCTGTCTCATTTTGTAGCTCAGGAGGGCATACAAGTCTCAACTGCCCTATTTGCCCTTGGGTCTTATATTGTTATGGGGATCCCATATGTACAAAATTAAATTTGTTTTTCTCCTGTTAATCTGTCTTGTGTTAATTTGACTATTAGACCAACAGAAGGGTAGAGGAAAATGTTTTCCTCCCCAACACCCCCAGGCAAATTTAAGATCCCTGACTGAAATGAAACTTAGGAGAAAATTATTTTCTGCTTGGGGATTCCTAAAATTATCAGCACAAAAGGGGAAACAGTGCAAAAGAAGATCCATCTTCTCTTGGTTCCGGGGTGCAAGGAGACGGAGGTTGATGAACCCTTGCCAAGCAGGGTGCGAGGCATGTAGGGTGTGGCTTGCCAGTGTCAGACCCACACCTTCAGCCATGGGCAGAGGTGCCAACCTCGGGGCCCCAGGGCTTGGGTGATCAGCTTGGAGAATCCCCAGCACTGCCATCATCCCCATCCTGAGACTGAGGTTGAACCCCTCTGGTTTCTATTATTGTGAATCAGATACAATTGGCCCTGAAGGGGAGCCAAATCTGCTACCCCCAAAATATGCCATTTAGGCATAAAGATTATTTTAGGCTGATTGCTTTCAAGAAACAGCAGTCACTGGGGAAGCTCTGAAAACAGAAGTTTTGTAAGAGACATCTCCATGTAAAGGAAAACTCCCTTCACCAGTGTGTGTCCTTCTCTGTACCAGGAAGAAGATGAGTGGAAATCTCTAGAAACTCCTATGAAAGAAACAGGCATGGAATTAAATCTGTATAAAAACCTTACCTTTGTTTACTGCGCTTTTCCTAATACCGCCCCCCCATGAACGGCCCGGCCGTACCGCCCACCCCCAGCATCTTCCTTTGTCTTTAGCTGGAGAAGGGATTTAAGGTGGTGGTTTGAGCCATTTCGTTTTTCCTGGGGCTCTCCCATGTACACAGACAGTATACAGGTTATTAAACTTCTGTTGATCTCTCTCCTGTTCACCTGCCTTCTATTACAGGGGGGTCTCAGCCAAGAACCTAAGAGAGTAGCAGGAAAAGTATGTTTCCTCCCCCACAGCCCCTTCCAGTGAGAAAATCTCCAAGGGCAGAGATCCTGCCCATGCCGCTGGCACAGAGCAGCTGTGCCCACCAGCCCTCTCAGAAGGAGCAGAGCCAGCGAGCCACAGGAGACCCCCTTATCACTGAACCTTGATTCTACATGGCCTAGAGAGGTCCTTCCAGTATCTTTGCCCCGGGACAATTACGATGCGCTCCAGGCTATTGGCAGCCTCAGTCCCAACGCAGGAAAGGCCACAGGTTAAACCCCTCCATCAAGGGCATCCTGTGCAATCGGGCCTCAAAGGCACCCAGTTTTTCTTATGATCCTGAGAAACCCTGAGCCTTTCTGAAGTGCCCACTCATGTCATTTCTGAGCTACCACCCCCGATCACGAATATCCCTCTCTTTGGCCACAGGGTAGTCACCCACCCCTCCTCCCCTATCTCCCCTCGCCAACTCCATGGTGATCAGCTCTGAAACCCTGACATCAGAGGTTTCTGCGAGTGTTCCTACTAGTAACGAGAAGAAAGAAGGGGAGAGATTGTGACTCATCCTGTAGCCCAGCCTGGGTGGGGAAAGGAGGGTCCCCCGCCACAGGCAGAGGGCAGCGGGCTGAGCCCCAGGTGCCTGAGAGAGGGAGGCAGGCCCGCTGTAGACAGCGAGGGGCTCTGGCTAAGAGAGCAGCTAGCAGAGAGGGCCCCGGAAGATGGAGTGGGTTCAACCCTGAGCCAGAACCTGTCTGGCCTTGGCAGTCCAAGACCCAGACACATTCACACACGTTATATATACACCACTCAGAAACACATCCCATGCATGAACATAGACCATACACACCCCACACGCTACACACCCCACACTCGCTCCTGTGCAGATATGAACACACAAAGACACACACACTCACACATGCACTGACATGCCCATATATACACGCACACACTAACAATCGCATATGCATAGACATACACACCCAAATATGCTTGTGCTCACAAACACACCTGTCTATTGTGAAATCCCAGCCCACAGAACCCTATCTAGGACACTTCCATGATCAAACTCCTTCCCTCCTCGCTGACCCCAGGTCATTTTTCCTCCCCCTGTTGCTGCCCCAATCCACCCCCCTCCTCTCAAGCGGGACCATTTTACCCACTCCTCCCCCCACCCCTGGCTTGTTTTCTTTTCCTGAGTGATTTTAAGTTTCCAGCTGTCATCTGAGGTCTTTAATCCCAAGACAGAAGGCCAAAGAAGCCTACTTCACACAGCCAAGCCATTAACTAATTGCAAAAGGTGCGCACATCCTATCATATTAATCCCCCTACAGCAGTCCGTTGCCCGAACCTCCCTTCCGGAGTTGTGCTGATCAAAAGGACGAGTCGCCTGCTACTGTCCTGGATGGCATTGCCATGATGGATGGCCCATGTCCAGAAAGGGTGGAGGTCAGCCTCGGGGACTCACGTGTCAGGCTGAGAAGGGGCTGAGAGGTAGGCAGGCCGGAGTCAGTGGCCGGCTGCCAGGGTGAATTTTTTTTTTTTTTTTCTGCCAGCTGAAAAGGAGCTGAGACTTCCTGTGTCCCCAGGCTGGCTGGCCTAGACCACTGTCCCAGGATGGTCGGGCCTCCAACAATCTTCTTGTCTTCTTATCTTCTCCAAGGACAAGCACATGGAGAAGACCTGAAAGGTCCCCAACCCCCTCTTTCCAGCAACTCTGCTCTCTGGCTAAGTCAGCAAGTTCAGGGAGGCTGGCTTTCAATGGACTGCCTGCAATCTGCAGACACAAACCTTCTTACTGACGGTGGTCCTGGACAGTGGTGGAGGTCCTTAGGTGGTCTCCCCAAGCTTCCCTTCGCCTCCACAGGGGACTGGCAGGCCCTGCCAGCAACGTGCAGGGACTGTCTGATGACCTATTTCCCAGCGGGAATTCTCAGTGAGTCTACGAGCGTGCGTGCACATCCTGCTTTTCCACTTCTAGGGTGGGAATAAATTGCCTGATTGACAAACCTCCCCTGTAGTTCATGCACACTGTGCCTGTGGGTTGGCCGCGGCTACAGTTGCAGTCAGCTGACCTAATCCATTTATCTTATTTATACTGTGTTCCATTTTCCATATGCAGAGTCAGGGCCTCCTGGATCTGGTATGCAAATGAGACACAGAGATTTGCAAATGAGCAGAGGCCTGACACTTTTAAAAATTATCATTAAGAACCTTGCCACCCTGCCACTGGGTAGGAGGAGAGGGGCTGGAACTGAGAGTGGGTGATATGCAGCATCCTTCCCTACGTGCTGGTCTGCACTCTCCTCCTCCTCCCAGCCTTCCTGAAGCCTCGTGGAGCCCTGTCCCCTTCCACAGCCACTCTATTGTTGGAGGGTGATGGGCACAGGCATTGCTGGGGACAAAAAAGCTGGCAGGACATTCACAGGACGTTAAATGAGGCCAGACGGGGATTCCAACCGACATTCCCTATCCACATGCCCCAGGCCCAAGTCCCACACCCCGCTGCTTCAACAAACAAAAGAGAGGTTTGTCCACCCAGTTTTTCCTTTTGGGGGGTGGTCCATGGATGAGCTTTCTTTAGAGCAAGCAGGAGGTACCTGTAAGACACCAAATAAGATAATCATGAATCAAATAGCCTTCAGACAAGAACCATGACCATGCAACTTTACAGAATCTTCTTTCTCCTCTTTCTCTGCTCCAAACCGCCTTCAGGCAGATGTGTTTGTTCAAAATTACAGCCAGCGTGGTCTGTGCTGTGTGCTTAGTCGCCAGTCGTGTCCAACTCTTTGCGACCCCATGGACAAGTCTTTATCGAATGCCCCCTGACTCAGAAGCCATCCCGTGAAGGCGGCCAAGTGGGAACAACAAATCTGAATTCTCCTCGGGAACTCCAAGTGGTATGTTGGCTGTGAGACACCCAATGTGGTCCAACAAGGCATCCTGGAGAGTGAGTCACCACTGGTGGGCCCAGTGGAGGCCATCCGGGGAACCCCAGTTTGAGAAACAGGAAAGCACATTCCTCCCCACTCCAGCTCCCAGCAGCCTTCTCTGTTATTCTCTAGTGTGGTATTCTAGAAAGGAACCTCATTTGAGTTCAAAGTTTGGTGGATTAATTTGAAGCCAATGTCTTACTTTTCTTTTAAGACACTGGAGAAAAGAACATGTAATCCCAGCTTTTCCAAAGGCGGAGCAAGAGACTTCAATAACAAAGCTGTATTTCACTTGGCAATCGGGGAAAGCTGCTCCCCCCCTTTTTTTTTTCAAGTATTCTTGTTTTTTTGTTCTGCTTCTAAGAATATGCAGAAGAGACATCTCCAGGGCAGTAGGAACTCTTCTATCAGGAATTTCAAAAATGGCATTCCAAACATTTGGCCAATGGTTAGGCATCTGGGAGCTGATTTCCAAGATGCAAATCATGGTACCCGCCATCAGGAACGTAGGGCAAGTTGTCTCTGATGAATAAGACAATATTCGCAGAGGTTTTAATAAAATGAAGTACAAGATCCTGAGAAGATAATGCCAGATTTAACCCCAAAGCCCCTGGCTTGCAAGAAGAATGGACTCCTCCCCATGCTAGCTCTCAAAGCAAACCTCCATGTCCTCTGGATTTGTCTTAATACAATTCATTAAGGACAAGCCACCACTGGTGACCAGGCGATGTTTTTAATTACTGTGTTCCCATTGACGTCTGCATGGCCTTGTTATCATTCCAGCAGATATTTACAAATATGACTTCTAGGGGGGTTCCCTGTGATCTCCACAAGGACTACAGCTGCTAATGAGAGCCAGGCAGGCCCCCAGCCAAGGGGGCTGTTGATTATCAAGCCAAGAAACATCCAGACTCAGAAACTAATGAGCTGGCAGAGAGACCAAAACAGACTAGGAATGTGTAGCCCAGCACTGGGGAGAGAGGTCACCGAGACAACCTCAGGAGAGAGACAAAGCCAAGAGAGAAACTTTCGTGGGAGCCAAACCTTTGTGGTTGCTTACTGCCTTGATGAACAGCAGTTTTATTCACCAAACGTCTATTAACTTCCTTCTGTGTGCCACGCATTGGGCTAGGTGTGGGGGAGGTGATTCCATCATGCTTGCCGCCCCTAAAGAAGAGCTGAGAAGGCCAACAAGAGAAGATTACTCAAGGATGTGAGAGCCTTCGTGGCTGTTCCACTCACAGAGAAAGTCACCGTGTTCTGCCTTGTGACCTGCTCTCACAGTATCGTCTGGATCTGAGATTTCACTCTGGAATGGATTCAGACACACGCCTTGGGGCAGAAATGGGCCAGATGCTCACCAAAACTGTTTCCTCTTCTGGGCATGCAGTTAAACTAATTTTGAAACCCCTTTTTATCTTGATGAGAGACTAGCTTCCAACAATCAACTGTGAGCAAAAGGGATGAGGTACTGAAGAAGGAGAGTGCCTTCTCTCTCTCTCCCTCACTCCTATCTGCTTGCTGGATGATGCCAGAGTGACCTTGAAGGCACATTTTGAAGATGGCAGTGCTAAAGCATGTTAGAAGCTAGGTCAGGTTCCCTAAAGGCAGAGCTTGACATGGGGATTCTGATGCAAGGGACTATGTGACAGAATGCTCCCAGATGAAGCCTATAAAGAGAGAAGCAGGATAAGTTAAAGGAAGAATCTCAGCAAACAGGTAGTTTGGGATGAGGGTTAGCGCTGATCCCCCAGGGAACTCAGGAAGATGACTGTCTCCACGGAGCTGTGTCCACTTGAGGCCATGGAGCCAGGCATCTGTCCTCTGGGTCAGAGTCAATCATTGGCTACGGGCTACCTCCGGGGGTTGCCTGCCCTCTCAGAAATTTCTTGGGAGGAGTATCTGCCTGTCGACTCAGGGCAAATAGCTATCAGCATCCAACTTTTACAACAGGTGCAAGATGGGCATACCAGACTGATAAAGGGGAAATTGAGAAAATACCTATTAGCATCTACTACAATGAGTTCCCTGAATGATTGCCTGGGGCAGAGCCCCCACCTGCACTAGACTGTGACGTGAACAGGAAGTAACCCTTTACTGATGTAACTGTTAAGCCACCGAGATCTTGGATTTGTTGCAGTAGCCAGTGTCAGACTAGTTGCACACCTAGCCTCCTAAAGCAGAAGCTGGTAAATTTCTCTGTAGGGGACTACATTGTAAATACTTTCAGCTTCTTGGGACACATTGGTGTCTGTGGCTACTGTTGGCCCGAGTTGTCTTGTAGATGCATAATCTGCCAGTGCATGTGTGTGTGCTCTCGTGTCCAACTCTTTTCAACCCTATGGACTGTAGCCTGCCAAGCTCTTCTGTTCATGGCATCTCCCAGACAAGAATACTGGAGTGGCTTGCCAGATCCTCCTCCAAGGGATCTTCCCAGCCCAGGGATCAAACCCACATCTCCTGAGCCTCCTGCATTGGCAGGTGGATTCTTTACCACTGAGCCACCTGGGAAGCCCATATTATACAATTGTTCTGTCACCCAGTCGTGTCCAGCTCTCTTTTCGACCCCATGGACTGCAGGACGCCAGGCCTCTCTGTCCCTCACCTCCTGAAGTGTGCCCAAGTTCATGTCCATTGCATCAGTGATGCCATCCAGCCAATCTTATCCTCTGACACCCTCTTCTGATTCTGCCCTCAATCTTTCCCAGCATCAGGGACTTTTCCAATGAGTCAACTATTTGCATCAGATGACCAAAATACTGGAGTTTCAGCTTCAGCATCAGTCCTTCCAACGAGCATTCAGGGTTGATTTCCCTTAAGATTGACTGTTTTGATTTCCTTGCTGTCCAAGGGACTCTCAGGATTCTTCTCCAGCACCACAGTTTGAATGCATCAATTCTTTGGCACTCTGCCTTCTTTAGGGTCCAGCTCTGGCAACTGCATGTGACCACTGGGAAGGCCATAGCCTTGATGTTATACAATATATTATTTTATACAATATATTATACAATAACATCAAATAAAGCCCAGGTGATTGATTTGAAAATGAAAACAAATAAATGTAAGGTTTGTGTTATGATTGTTGCTTAATTTGATTTCATCTTCAGTGACCACAGAAGGGCTGACTTTCTGAGTCTGATGTAGATCGTTCTAGAGTCTGTGTGGGCTCCTTATGAGTTGCTATTGGAGATGACTGGCTGCAGCTCCCTGTGCTTTGGAATCTCCTGACTCAAGTCTCTCTCACCAGTGAGAACAGAATCAGCAAATTCTGGCTTACCAGCTGGGGCAGTGCTAACTGTGGAGGGCCCAGGTATGCTGAAGGACCAGCATTACACATCCTAGAATCTTAAGGCTGATCCTTCTAGTACTTAAGTCTCATTGGCTAAAATCTCTTTTTGGTGCTTCTACATCCAATTTTAATGGTAAATCAACAAATACGGCAGCCATAGCCTGAGAAGAGCATGGTAACCAGAGGCCAAGACCCATATGTAATGAGAGTCTAGCTCACTCCAGTGGGGAAACTGCCTAGAATTAGCAGAGGTGCTAGCCAAGTGTGAGGGAAGTCTTGAATGGATGATAGAGGTGAGGGTGGTGAGCATCAGTTATGGCCACAAGATCAATCAACTCTTCTTTTCTAAGTTTCTCAGGAAATAATACCACTGAGAATCCTGGAGAAAGGCTTCCCAAATGGGGCAAACTCACCTAAGAAGCAAGTAAATCGGAAGAGCACAGGGGTAGACTTAGGGGATACTGTGGACTCGGGACACTTCATGTCAGGGCCAACACATCCATCCCCCACTGGCTGGGAATATCAGCTGTTGGTCACTCACAGCTGGGTTCTTTACTGGGCATTGCCCTCAGTCACAAGAAACTGCCCTGCCCAAGTTTATGCCCTCCCTCCCAGGAGATGCCCTCAGCCATCCCTGGCTGATACAGGGGTACAAAGGCCTGGCCCCCTCACCTCAATTTGGGACAATTCTGAAGGGCCACCCCATCTCCAATGCCCCCATATCCGCTGAGGCCTCAGTTGCAACTGCTTCACCATCCTGCATCCCTCACTTCCTTGCAGGTACCTCTCCCAAGACACTACCAATAAATCTATTGCATGCAGCAACTAACAAGTCAGTCCTAGTATGTATATGAAGATGTAAAGGAATCAGAACAGCCAAAACAATTTTGAAAAGAATGAAGTGGGAGGACTTACACTTTTTGATTTAAAATACACTACAAAGCTATGGTGGCTCAGACCATAAAAATCTGCCTGCAGTGCAGGAGACCCAGGTTCAATCCCTAGGTCAGGAAGATCTCCTGGAGAAGGGAATGGTTACCCACTCCAGTATTCTTGCCTGGAGAATTTCATGGACAGAGGAGCCTGGAAGGCTACAGTCCATAGTGCTGCAAAGAGTCAGACACAACTGAGCAACTAACACTTTCACTTTTACAAAGCTATAGTAATCAAAATAGTGGGTTACTGGCGTACGATATGCCAGTATACATGGATACATGGAGCAGAACTGAACCAATGGAGCAGAAGTGAAAGTCCAGAAAAAAATCCTTATATTTATGGTCAATTAACTTTCAACATAGGTACTAAGATTATTCAGTGGGAAAGGACAATCTTTTCAATAAATGATGCTGGGACTACTGGATACCCATGCAAAAAGATGAATTTAGATCCTTATATCTTACCATCCATACACAAAAATTAACTCAAAATAGATCGTAGATCTAAATGTTAGACCTAAAATTATAAAACTTTTTTAGAAGAAAACATATGACAAAATCTTTGTAGACTTCAATTAGTCTTTTTTTAAATATGACACGAGAGGCATAAAATTTTAAAAATTGTAAATTGGACTACATCAGATTTTAAAACATCTGCAATTCAAAAGACACCATTAAGTAAACAAAAAGACAAGCCACAGACTGGGAGGAAATATTTGCAAATCATATATCTTGCATACAAAATATATTATTTTCAACTCTTAAAACTCAGTAATAGGAAAACAAAGAGCCCACTTTTTTTTTAATGATCCAACACATTTGAATAGCAGTTTCATCAAAAAAACGAAAGTGAAAGTGACTCAGTCATGTCCAGTTCTTTGTGACCCCATGGACTATACACTGCATGGAATTCTGTAGTCCAGAATACTGGAGTGGGTAGCCGTTCCCTTCTCCAGGGGCTCTTCCCAACCCAGGGATTGAACCCAGGTCTCCCGCATTGCGGGTGGATTCTTTACCAGCTGAGTCACAAGGGAAGCCTGAAGAAGATATACAAATGTCTAATAAGCCATATGAAAAGATGTTCAACAGCATTAGTCACTAGGGAAGTGCAAATCAAACCGACAATGAGATACAACTTCACACCCACTAGGATGGCTGGAATCAAAAAGACAGACTAGCAAGTGTTGGTGAGGATATGAGGCAACTGGGACTCTCATAGTCTGCTGGTAGAAATGGAAATGGTACAGCCACTTCAAAAAACAATTTGGCAGTTTCTTTAAGAGTTAAACATAAATTTACCACATAAGCTAGCAATTCCACTCCCTGGTAAATACCCAAGAGAAAATGAAAACTTATGTCTGTCCACACAAAGACTTGTGCATAAGTGTTCATAGAAGCATTATTCATAATAGCCAAAAAGTGGAAACAGCCCAAATGTCTATAAACAGAGGAAGAGATAAATAAAATGTGGTATATCCACACAATGGAATATTATTCAGCTATGAAAAGGAACAAAGCATGGATACATGTTACAACATGGATGATGCTTGAAAACATTATAGGTAATAAAAGAAACCAGATGTGAAACCACATACTGTGTAATCCTTTTCATGTGAAATATCCAGAAAAGGCCAATGTATAGAGACAGAAAGTAGATTCATGATTGCCTGGGGCTGGGGGTGGAAATGGACAATGACCACTAGGGGACATAAGGGGTCTTCTTGGGGTGATTAGAAATGTTTTAAAGTTAGATCGTGGTGATGGTTGCACAACTGGTTAAATTTACCAAAAATATCTTTGAAACATATGCTTCAAACAGGTGAATTTTACAGTATATAAACCATGGTTTGATAAAGCCATCTTATTAAAAAAAACAAAACCTTCAGCCTACCTATCTTGAGCTCAAACTCCATTTCTAGGGAACCCAGTTGAAAACAACAGACACTGCATTTTATTTATTTATTTTGGCTGCACTGGGTCTTTGTTGCTATGCGTGGGCTTTCTCTAGTTGCAGAGAGTGGGGGCTACGCTCTAGCTGAAATGCACAGGGCTTCCCATTGTGGTGGCCTCTCTTGTTGCAGAGCACAGGCTCTAGGCGCATGGGCTCCAGTATTTGTGGCACTCAGACCCGAGAGTCTACAGGCTTCAGTGGCTGCAGCTTGCAGTCTCTAGAGCTCGGGCTCAGTAGTTGTAGCAAAGGGGCTTAATTGCACCACAGCATGTAGGATCTTCCTGGTCCAGGTATCGAACTGTGTCCCCTCCATTGGCAGGTGGATCCTTAACCACTGAACCACCAGGGAAGTCCACATATATTGCATTTTAATAGAAATGTCTATTTCTTTGTATCTCTGGCCAAATTTGAGAAAATTGGTTGTTTCAAGATGAAAAAGCCCCAAAGTATGCCCAAGTACACACACACACACACACACACACACACACACTCATCTTTCAAGCTTTCTGCTTTGACATATCAGCCACCATCATCATCACCTTTCCTGACCTGAGGTCTAGAATGCAACATTGGAATCCCTTCCCATGAAGAAAATAACTCAACCCCTGCCCACACGAAGCAGAGCCACAGTGGCCCATCCTACTGTTCCTCATTATTTATAATTGTAAAATCCTATTTTTAATAGCTGTTTCTGTTTTTGTGCTATTTGTCATAATTCTTTGGCCTTAAAAGCCCAGCTACCCTGAGGTGTAAACAGTGGTGGTATAAATTGCCTGTGTTTGGTGGCTAGTGAGGGTCAACGGGTTGGCAGGAAGGAGCCCATGAGACAGACTAGGAAACAAGAGAAGGGAAGGAAAAAAAAAAGACGAGTTGATAAATAAGGACTCTGAGTTCATCCCCACAAGGCTGACTGGTCATTGCTCAATGTTGCAAGACACTGACTTCTGAGAGGTTTGCAGAAACAGCTCGCTCGACTTGGAAATTGCTGTGAATGTGAGTTCCACCCGAGGCTGAGCCTGTAAAAAAAAGTTCTCGGGCATCCTCACCTGGCTGACAGGTCTGGGACGTCAGGTGTTCCTTTGGGGGCGGCTGAGTCTGAGCCCCAGCAACCCTGCCCCCAAGCTCTTGACCACCAGACCGATCAGCGAAGACCCTGTGCCATCTCACTCCCTCTGTCCCCTGGCTCTTGCTTCTGCCATAGGTTGCAGCACTGCCCGCTGCCTGGAATGCCAGACACCCACTCAGTCACTCCTGAAACGTTCGTGGGACATCTAGCATGGCCCCGTGGAACTACCTCTGGGCTAAGTTCCAGATCAAACAAGCCATGAATAACACAGCCTCTACCCACAGGAAGTTTGCAGGTGTCAGAATCAGGTATTTTTTGCACTGTGATAAATATGGAAGGGGGAAATATCAGAAACAGAGAGGTGGCTTTGGCCAAGTCCACCTAGAAGCAGATACCTGGGGAGACTCCCAAGAAGAGAGGACACTTAGATGGTCTCTTCAAAGAAGGGTGTCCTCTAGGACACAAGGCATTGGATTTCATTCAAAGGAGAGAGCATATCAACTGAAGCAAAACTCCAGAACCATGCTGTCCATTAGAATTTTCTTCAGTGATGAAAATATTCTGTATCTGTGCCATCCCAAATGGTAGGCAGTCACAAATGAACACTGGAAATGTGGCTAATGAGACTGAGGAATGAAATTTTATTTTATTTTGTTTTGATTCACTGTAACTTAAATATGCACATGTGGCTGCAGGCTAGCCAAGTAGACAGCACAGCTTCTGGGATACAAAAGAGCAGGGTCCATTCCCAGAAGTGCCAGTGGTCATAGGAGACAGAAGATTCGGGTGCTTGGGAGCAACTACTAGAAACAGCCAGAAAAAAAGAGGCCAGGTCACTGAGGAGCTTGTGGACCTGAGTCAAGCACCTGGGACGATGACACATAGATATTGCCCTACCTAGTGTAGGAATTCATCCCTCTCTGCCTCTCCATTTGAACACTGCCGGCTGCCAGGGGGAGATGGGCTGAGAAAGGGCACAGATGCACGGTGTGGGCATCCTGGTCACTCTAACTAGCTGGACAAGTGCAAGGCCCATCAAAAGGGGTCAGCCAGTACTCAGCATCACTTGTGCTCTTGTTGTCTCCAAATGCAAGCCCCCAATAGCCCGATCTTCAGATGATTCAAGAGAAGCCAAAGTCGTGATCTATTTTGGGAAATCGTTCAGTATATCCAAATGCTGGCTACATTTTTGTTAAGGCTCCACAGTCCAAGGAAAACCAATCTGGGGGCTGGGATTTGGTCACTGAACTACAGATTTGCAACCAAGACTCCTCTCTCTACCTGTGGCACCCACCATGCTTCTAGTATGAACCTTGTGCTTATAATGCTCATCTCTCCCCACTAGGCACCCCATTCCTCAAGGGCAGAGATGGAAGTCTTATTCATCGATCACTCCCAGAACCTAGTCCAATGCCTGTACATGGTCTCTGCTTCGTAGATGTTTGTTGAATGAATGAATGAATGCATGACCTCATTCATGGATGAAATGATCCTGCCAGCCAAGGTAGTGGCTCGAAGAGACAGCGGTAAAGGAGTTAAAAGGCAAGAAATGAACTAGGCTTGGGGATAAAATCCCATTAATTGCCATCTTACCAGAAATCTTCTTCCCTGCAAATCCGCAGGCTGTAAATTAAAATCTGAATAGTTGTTTTGAGCGCAGCTTTTTCCAAACCACAGATTTGCAAACACTTCTCTTCCCGGTAGCTTGAGGCCTCACAACCGTCTTGTGCTATTAAATCTTGCTGAAAAGTGGGCTGAGACCACTAGGTCTCTTGTGAACATTACCAGACGTGTCGACGGTTGGTGTGGGATTCAAAGAGATGCCTCTGCCCCTGTCACCAGGGAGAGTCCAGCCGCGAAGAGGCACCTTGGGAGAAGGATCTCTGACCTCGGGTGACCCCCAGAGCTGGGGGGAGGGGCGGACATGGCATCCCAAAGTGGTGAATCCAGGTCCACAGCCCCTGGCTTGTTCCGCTCCAAATTCCTGTAGAACATCAGGGGAAGTTACGCTTCAGCTGCTCCAAGCCATGTCTGGGAATGTGTGCTCCGCACCACAGCAGCTTCCTAAGGCCAGGTGGATCTTTGTGCAGCGATGTCAAACTTGTGGCAGGAACAGTGAAAGCCCAGCCAAGAAAATGCATGGGGAAGCTTCCGAAAGAGGTGGGAGGGTGCACCATCCCGACAACCCCACACCCAGACTCCCATGAGAAGCAAGAGACTACGTTCCTGTGATTTTTTCCTTTTCAGGCAATTTTGGAGAGATTTTTTGAATGCCTCCAATTCATCTTGGTAAAATGAAGACTGAAAAGCACCCAAAGGACTTTGAGTGGACCCCCTCCCCTGCTTACTGTACAGATGAGGAAACCGAGGCTCCCCCATTCTCAAGCACTGAGTTCAAGGACACGCAGATGGACTCTCAGAGCTGAGCCCAGCACTCTCTTATCTTTTACGGCACCACGGGTGCCCCTTGCTAATCCATACATCTGCACACACCGCGGTGTCCTCTCGCGGTCACTGATGACAAAGGCCATTTTTCACAGGAGGATATAATCTGCTAAAATCTTCTCCCGCATTCCAGGGCAAGAGTGCCCATATTTCACCAAGCAGGTTAATCACAAACATCAAGTGATGAAGCAGGAGGAACAAGAGAAGAAAAGGAGCCCTCACGGTTTGTGAAAACTTCTGAAATGGGACATGTTTTGCTTCCCCTCCTCATACCACAATGCAAACCTCCTAAAAGCCTGTAATATTTAGCAAAACTCTTTGCCATACCTGGATACAAAATCATATTCTCTTTAAACCTATAGACACTTAGGAAATTGATGAGTTATTTATATTAGTCTCCAGTGTCCAGAGCCACCATCATTGAGATGAAGTGCTCAGGACAGAGTGAAATCCCTTAATTACTCTCACATGTGTTGCGTGTTGCAGAGAAAGAAAACAGAATGCAAAGTGCTTATATATTTCAGCCGCATAATAGCTTGATGAAGATTTCTAAATTTTTCAAAATGTCATTTCTTTCCAAAAGATGGATTATTTCTGTTGGGGTTTAGTCTACCTAATTACTCCTGCCTTGATTACTTAACTACTCCAGATATTTCATCCCTCCATGCTCTTATCATGTTCGGCATGTTAGAAGAACCAAGGCAGCTTATTAGCACAAAGTAGACAGTCGAGTTTCCTGGCAGTTAGTGTGGGAGCATGGGTGACAAAATTGAACACAAGGAATGGCTCCTGTGAAGCAGTGGCCTTTCTGCAGCTTCTGCCCATTTGCTACAACCCAGGCTAGTCTGCACAGGGCATCTTCGAGACCCAAGTCCCCCTGCCCCACCATCCCAGGAGGCAGCATGTTGATTCCCCTCTGCTCTCCAGCTCTCTTCCCCGTCCATTATGGAGACCTTGGGTCTGGGCTCCCTATTTCTTTCTTTAGAGGAGTGCTTCTCAAACTTCCACCTGGAGGACTCCTTAAAACAGAGAGGGCCCAGGCCCACCACAAGGTGGCTAGATTCGGCAGGCCTGGGATAAGGATCAGAGAACCTGTGTCTCTAACAAGTTCCCAGGCCATGTTGATGCTGCTGCTCCTGGGGCCACACTTGGAGAACACTGCTTTAAGACAATTTCTGTCTTTCTTTAAAAAAAATTTTTTTAATCACTCAAATCTGTGACTAGTGCCTGTAATTAGGTCAGAAATTGGGACCCCATGGCATCTATCTGACTTTAAAAATATAAGAACCTGCCTGCCAATGCAGGAGATGTAAGAGATGCAAGAACCATGAGTTCAATCCCTGGGTCAGAAAGACTCCCTGAAGAAGGGAATGGCAACCCACTCCAGTATTCTTGCCTGGAGAATCCCATGGACAGAGGAGCTTGGCGGTCTACAGTCCATGGGGTTGCAAAGAGTCAGACACGACTGAGTAACTTAGCATGTCAGGTATCTAGCTCTGGATTCAGTGAGCAAAATAACTATTAAGTTAAAGGGAAGGGCCTCAAAATAGGACAGAATGGAGGGAGGAAGACAGGATGGAAGGAAGGAAGATGGTTGAACAGGGCAGGACATCTCTGGAAGGTGTGATTCTACAACTATACTCTGAAGAGTCAGGGAGCAGGCACAGCTCCATGGCTGGACTGAAAGGAATATGGCTTTTCTCTGTGTTTTCCTATTACGTGGGGATCGCAAGGTGGGTTACCCTACCAGACGCGGGTCCTTTTTCACTCTCACGGGACGCTGGGCCATGGGCAAGCCTGGATCCCAGAGCCTGCCTCCGGCGCACCTGTCACGCTGAGGGAAGGAGGCCCGCGCCCTTTGGCTGATCCCACAACCTGGAAAAAAGCCAGACTCCCCTGCCTTTGAAAGCCTGTTCCTTGGAGCAATCCTGACTCGCTAGGTTTAATTGTTTCGTCTCTTTTCCTCATGTTTATGAAGCCGCCCCGCCTGGAGTCCGCCCCTTGCGCAGCGGCCCGGAAAGGTGGGAGGAGCGCGCTCAGCGTTCTCCGCTCGGCCAGAGAGGGTTTCTATTTCCTGATTATAAAGAAGCATTTGTTGGGAGCTGATGAATTGCGGCGGGGCCGGAGCCGGCCCGGATGCGCACCTGTGATGCTCTGCGCCTGCCGGGTTCTGTTTATGCATCAAATGTGGGCGCAGGTTTTCCCTGGCGCTTGGGGTGGTGGGGCGAAGAGGGAGCAGGCTTCAAGTGCAGCGCCATTCCATCCACCCTATCCCTCACCACCTACAATCTTGAAATCCCCCGAGACCTGGCAACTCAAAATGTGGGCCAGGGAGCAGCAGCAGCGCCCGGGAGCTCGTTAGTAATGCAAATCTCGGCCCCACCCAGACCTACTGAATCTGAATCTGCGTTTTAAGGAGAGCCTGCAGTAATTTCCAATTCCGGTTAAGCAGGACACAGGGGTGTGTAGCACGAAAAAGGTTAAGCGCTCCTAGTTTCAGAGGAGGAAGGGCAGGGGAGGGAGGTAAAGGTCAGCCCCCGATGTGAAAAGGAGTAGGGGGGTTAACCCTGAGGTTTGCCCACTGGAGTGGAAGACAAATTAACATAGGGAGTGAGTTACTGGAAAAGGGGCCGAAGCTGGGGGTGAACATGAGTTGGGGGAGCAGCCCAATTCGTCTGGGGGGAGGGGTGGAAAGAAAAGAGATGGGATAAGTGGGTACCACCCCACACTCCAAGAAAAGTTGGGTATGTTGCATGCTAAGACCTTCTCCTCTGCCTGCTGCGCATTTTCTGAGACCCAAGTGAGGCGGTTCAGCATGTACAATGCGTAATAGATGAGAAAACAGTAGCGGCCAGAGCTGATGGCAGGCACGCAGCTGAGGTAAGAGCACCTGGGAACGTCTTAATAAGCAAGTTGACATGTGGTGAATAAAATTTTAATGCTGGAAGAAAGAGAAAACACACAGTCATAACAAGTATGCCCAGCATCGCTGCATCGTAACCAAGAGAACACGCCAGCCAGGGAGCGCCTGTGGAGCCCAAGTGATGAGGGCCACCCCATCCTCGCAGCCTAGCAATAACTCGTGTCTGGGCCCAAGAACCAGCCTGCTCTCCAGAAGGTACTGAGTGTATTCAAGAGGAGGTCATCCAAAAAGAAATGATTTGGATTTGGTATGAGGACAAGAAGTGATACACACAAGCCTCTCTGGGTCCCCCTCTGACCATCTCTTGCCCTCACTTATAGGCAGCCCTGCTGGAACCAGGTGGTGGGGCCCAGGGGCGGGAGGGACGGAAGCTTCAGTTAAATCTCATAAAATCCAAAGTAGCTGATACACTTTCAGATTCCCCTCCAGGCCTCTTTTTTCAGTCCTGTTCAACAATTTTATGCATGGAGCAGGTGGACCGGTGGAAAACACACACCCATCAAATTCCTGGTTGCCCGCAAGCTGGTAGAGTAGTTAATATACCAAGCAGATAATTTACTTGGACTTCAATTATGTTTCAACAGACTGTAACAATAAAGCGAGTCTATCAAGATGGTATTCACTTATTTATTAATTTATTAATATATGCCTTCTCCTCCTCTTCCATAAAGGTATTGAGGTGATTTGCAGAAATTGTAGTAAATTAAATCAAAATATTAAAATAACAATATAAAAGTCAGGTTCAGTTCTGGTGTAAAGTAGCATTGGACATCAGGACTGGTGCGAATGGTGACATTAAATAGGAAAAAATCTAAAGTTCTATCCTAGTTCCAGAAAGCAAAAGTCGGGGTACAGGATGTGAGCAATGTGGTTTAGCAACATCTCAGATTGAAAAAAAAAAAAAGACCGTAATGAACAATGAGCTCAGTCTGAGTAAAGAGTAGGATACAGTGACTGGAAAAATTAAAAAGAACTCGGTTCCTACGGTATAGTTACAGATGGAAATGTCTCTAAAAAGGGAAGGGATGGCCCCACACCGCCCTACTCTTATCAAGACCACTCCTGAAACATTCAGCTCACTTCTGAAAGTCACACTTTGAAAAAGTCATTTGGCAAACTGGACACACTCTGAAGAAAATAATCTGTAGCGTGAAAGATCATGAAACACAGAAGTGGGCTATGTGCCCGCCCCTGTGTGAGATACCAAAGGGACAAAGTCCTGGAAGACATGGTCTTGTCCTTCAGAAACTTACAGCCCAGTGAGAAACTCAGATAAGTAAACTACAGAAAGAAAGAAGGCTAAATCAGACAGTGGAATCTTGGAAGAAATTATGGAAATTATGAAATATTTGGACTGGGTGATGTTCGGCACTCAATACTCTGAACAGCTGCAGAAATGAGTGCCTCCGTGTTAAAGGGAGAATCCAAGTGGTACATCTGTGCAGTGCTACATGTATCAAAAAAAAACCCTGACTACAGAGGCTTCAACAAATAAGATGGATTTTGCTCACACCACAAGAAGAGAGGAGGTAAGCAAATATCAGTCCAAGAACGTGAGCACCTTAGACTCTGTGACTCTCTTGGCCCTTCCCTCATGGTTACAACATGACTGCAACTGCTCTTGCCTTTTCATCTACATTCCAGCAGGAAGAAGGGGAAAGGGCAATGCGTGTATCAGGAAGACAAAAACCTTCCCAGGAACCCACAGCAGAGATGCCTGCTTACAGCTCATCAGCCAGAACTATGGCCCCTGTTCCCATGATGTGATTTATTATCAGGAATGCAGTTTGGGTCAGGCAACCAACAGTGTCTGACACGAATGGGTTTTTGGTTTGTTTTTTTAATTTGTTTTTTTAATGGTTTTTTTTTTTTTTTAATTTCAGCCAAACACTGCTTCAGGCCATTCACGGTGTTCAAGGCCTTCTTCAGCCCCTCTAGCACCATGTTGAGGCCTGGCTTCAGAAGCCCTCAGGAAAACACCTCCTGCAACTCTCTATCTGTGACAAGCGAGTCATCAGAATCGGAGTCCGAAACTCAGAGTGGGGCGTGGGAGGGGGTGTGTCCATCTCACTGCGTGCAAGTCCACATCCACAGGAGGAAGTCAAGTAGCCCAAGACCCCCGCACCTGGAAAAGGGTGCTCCTGGCCACCGCCGGCTTTCAGCCCCTTGCCCTCCAGCTGCGATCCATGTGGACTCCATGAATGGGTTTTGAATTTCAGGCTTGGGAGACTGAAGGGATGATGGTACCATTCACAGAGACCAGAAATACAGAGGAGGAACAGGTTTGCTGGAAGCGAGGGTGGCAGTTAATCAGTTCAGTCTGGCATATAAGTCGAAAAGCCTGTGAAGTATCCCAAAACAGAGATGCTAAGTGGAGAAATTCGTTGTGAAGGGTTGGATTGTAACTGAAAGAGTTCTGTACTTCGGCCATGGATTTGGGAGTCAGCAGCAAAGAAGTGAGGATTGCCGCCCTAGATGTAAGGTTAGGGTTTGAGTTCCCTCAGGGAGGAAGTGTGGAGTGAGAGGTCTAAGAGAGAGGCTCAGCTGGTTACCAGTTTCACATTTAGAAGTTGGGGGGAAGAGAGGAATCTGAAAAGTGTGCTGGGAAGAAACAGTCAGCTAGATGGGAAACCAGAAGAGAGTGGTTCACAGAGGCGGTGGGAAGAGAGATTTTGAAGGAGGGGAAGAGAGGCGCTGCCCACACTGTCGATGCCCCTCCCTTTATACCTTCTCTGAGCACACCTGTGGCTGGGAACCTCTGGGCACGTGGCCAGCTTCTGCCTTGAGTGCCTGTCTCCCCATGTCCTGGGACTTTCTCTGGCCCCATAGGAGATTGTTTAGCCAAGTACAGGCACAGATTGGAAGGTAGAAGCTGAAACCCCCAAGTTTGGGGAGGTGGTTGCAGGGAGTAGCAACCATCAGATAAATCCCTCAGCCTTCTCAGTTCTGAGCTGGATCTCACGCAGGTTCTTCAAGGGCCCAGAAGGGACTGAGCTCCAGTTGTCCACTACAGTGAGTCGCTTTACTTGTTCTCTTCCCTTCTTCATTCACTCTCCCTACCCATCCAAGGGTGCCCATGGCTTGGGAGCCCCCACAGAGGTGCAGGAAACCACCCACCCACTGGTATCAGCATCTTGCTTTGATCCTTTGTATAGTTTGGTTGCTGCTTTGGAAGGAAACCAACTAAAAACAACCTTGAACCAGATCAAGTCGTCATTTTCTCCCATCCTTGAACTAAGACCAGACTCTAAACTAGGGTCAAAATACACAGGAGAAGGAGAGAAAAGGGAAGCTTGGCTTTGGCAAAGAGGGTCAACTTTGAGCTTGGACCAAGCAGTTTCAGAGATGTGGCAGTGCCTGGAACTAGATGTCAGTGAGATGAGAAGTAAATAAAAGAAAAGGAAATTGAGTCAGCTGCTGTGGACTACACATTCAAGACTCTTGACTCCGAGAGGCAGGAGGACCCAGGATCATAGCTAGCATGTGATGTAATCAAAGGAAGTTGTTAAGCCTTCTCTCACCAATCTAAACTTAAAAAAAAAAAACAACTTTAAAATGTATGAAGCAATTAAACTTGAAACACTGACTGGATACTTGAAAATATTAACAGGTAATTGTTAAATAATATAGTTATATTAGGAAAAGAGCCTTTATCTTTTAGAGATACGAACAGAGATCCCCTGGAGAAGGGCATGGCAATCCACTCCAGTATTCTTGCCTGGAGAATTCCATGGACAGAGGAGCCTGGTGGGCTACAGTCCATGGGGTCGCAGAGAGTCAGACATGACTAAGCAACTAACACTCACACATACACACACACACACACACACAGATAGTTACATATAAGTAATAGGATGTTTGGGATTTGCTTCAGAACAGTCCAATAGATAGAAATGAAACCAAATTGGCATCAATTCATCATTGTCAAAAAATTTAAAAAAAAGCCCGTGGCTCTGGGTGCACTCCTGCATGGGGGGGAAGCTATTCCAAGCCACTGCAGCCTTGGAAGGCTCACAGCTTCACTTGGTTTCACCATTGACTCACTGCCCCACAGCCCCTGATGTTCTCCAGACCTTTTCAAATGCCCCCTTGTTAAGCTTTCTCTTTCCATTCTGTTACTTGGGCTGCAAAGTGACACCTCGCACCAGAATTGAAAATAAGGGAAATAAGTTTGCCCACAGGAAGCCTGTCTTCCTGGTGGCTCAGATGGTAAAGAATCTGCCTGCAATGTGGGAGACCCGGTTTCGATCCCTGGGTCGGAAAGATCCCCTGGAGAAAGAAATGGCAACCCACTCCGGTATTTAGGAAGCAGTCTAAACCATCAACACTGAATGTGTCAGAGCGAGGTCACCTTGAAGGAGTGGAATGCCCAGGCCAGTGAGACTTGGCAGCAGTCTGATTTAAGTCGTTAGGAAATTAGTATGTGTCCATCAAGCTGGGGGTGGGGGGTGGGGTCGGGTGGACTCCTGGCTTTTTTCTCTCTAAAGTCATTCTCCTCCCTCCCTTGCTGGTGCTGGCCCCGGCAGGCTGATCTATATGGCTTCCAACGTGCTTTGATGGAGTTGAGCCAATAAGCAGCCCCAGAAGGTGGTTGGGGGTAGGGGAGTGGGGTCAACTTACTTCTTTCCCCTGCTCTCCCACTGCCACCAAGGATCCCTCAGTGCTCCTCATGAGGTTCCTTCTCCAACTAGGTTTTGCTAACTATTCAGTAGCTTTGGGCTGAGGGATGCTTCAAGCCCATTCCTCTGCAAACAGCACCTTTGAAATAAGCCTTTCTTAAATGATCCCACCTGGAGGAGAAACTGGCAACCCACTCCAGTATTCCTGCCTGGAGAACCCCATGGACAGAGGAGCCTAACAGGCTCCAGTCCATGGGGACCCAAAGAGTCGGACATGACTTAAGCAACTGAGCAGGCAAGCAGGCAGATTATCCAAATGTGGGTGTTGCCCACCCTTTGCTGTTTGAACCCTGAGGGGATCTGAGGCAGAAACTGGAGTTGGGTTACCCACTCAAGCACTATCGATCAGTGAAGGACATGGCGTCACCTCTGACCCGTGGAGCCTTATGGACGGGCTATCCCAGCCTGCTCCCAGTAAACTCACAAGTCCTGGCAATCCTTCCCCTTCCTGGAGACTGGGCCACCCTGCCAGCCTTAGTCAATGAGGCAGTCCTGTGACCAACCTGCAGGGCCTGAGCTAGCGAATGGCAGCAGCTAGTCAACCAGTTTCTGACTGCAAATGACAGCTTTAACCTGGCTCCTTCTAGCAGCCTTGTTTTAACTTGGTTCCAGAGCTGACTAGCATGGACCGTGGTGAGACTGAGTTTCTGAGCCTACAAAGCTGAGAGCCACACTTGGCTGTAGACAGGCCACCAGGGTAATTGTCCCTCTGACGGGCGTTGTCTGAGGCCTAGTCAGCCCTATCCAGGGTCAGGGTTCTGCACCGCTGAGCCTCACATGCCATTTGAATTATATGCAGTCCTGAAGCCACTCCAGCCTTTGTGAAGGACACCGTGAAGCAGAAAAGAATAGCCTTATCGCTTTGAGAGGAAGCGGGGAGGCCACAGCAGGTTTATGTCCTCAAAACCTGCGTGTCCCCACCTGGAGGGGGTAGTAAGGAGTTTTATAGTAATGGTTCAAAGAGAAGGGTGTGATCCGCTCATGGACATTCTTCTGATTAGTTGGTGGTGAGGTAATTGAGAATCAGCATTATCAGCCTCTGGTTCCAACTGGTCTAGGGTGTACGTGCCTGGGAGCAGCATACCTTTAACTTCTCCCACCTGGTGGGAGCTTCAGTATCTGCAAAAAGCTATTGTGTGAATGCCTTCTGGGGGAACGGGGACCCTGCCCCAAAGGCTACATTATTATTTCCTGGCTGCTCCTCCCTTATCTCCACATCTCCTCCCTTCCCTAATTAGCATCTGTTTGAACCTGCCTGTTGGAACTCCTGGAAGGTCACGGAGGTTGAATGAAGCCTATTTCCTGTAATCAAGAAATGGGGGACACAGAAAGGCTTTTGTGCCCCCAAAGCCCCACAGGGTCCTGCTCAGTATCGGTATCGCTCTGAACATCACATAAAATCATAGACTTGTGGAGCTGGAATGGCCTTAGACATGAGGGCCTGGTCTCGGCTCATTTGAAGGGTAAGAGATTTGGAGATCAGAGAGGCAGAATAATTTGCCCAGGGGTATTCAGAGAGTGAATTGGTCATGGCAAGCCCCCGTCCCAGGGCAGTGTCCTTTTTATTTTTTAATTTCAGCTTTATTATTAACTATGTGTGCAGATGCATGTGTACTCAGTCGTGTCTGACCCTTTGTGACCCCATGGACTGTAGCCCACCCCAGGCCTCCCTGTCCATCACCAACTCCCGGAGTTCACTCAAACTCATGTCCATCGAGTCAGTGATGCCATCCAGCCATCTCATCCTCTGTCGTCCCCTTCCTCTCCTGCCCCCAATCCCTCCCAGCATCAGAGTCTTTTCCAATGAGTCAGCTCTTCGCATGAGGTGGCCAAAGTATTGGAGTTTCAGCTTCAGCATCATTCCCTCCAAAGAAAACCCAGGGCTGATTTCCTTCAGAATGGACTGGTTGGATCTCCCTGCAGTCCAAGGGACTCTCAAGAGTCTTCTCCAATACCACAGTTCAAAAGCATCAATTCTTCGGCACTCAGCCTTCTTCACAGTCCAACTCTCACATCCATACATGACCACAGGAAAAACCATAGCCTTGACTAGACGGACCTTTGTTGGCAAAGCAATGTCTCTGCTTTTGAATATGCTATCTAGGTTGGTCATAACTTTCCTTCCAAGGAGTAAGCATCTTTTAATTTCATGGCTGCAGTCACCATCGGCAGTGATTTTGGAGCCCCTAAAAATAAAGTCTGCCACTGTTTCCCCTGTTTCCCCATCTATTTCCCATGAAGCGATGGGACCAGATGCCATGATCTTCATTTTCTGAATGTTAAGCTTTAAGCCAACTTTTTCACTCTCCACTTTCACTTTCATCGAGAGGCTTTTTAGTTCCTCTTCACTTTCTGCCATAAGGGTGGTGTCATCTGCATAACTGAGGTTATTGAGTATACTGACAAACAAACTTTGAATTAACATACCTATCATCTCACATATCTATCTCTTCCTCTTTTTTATTTTGGTGAAAACATCTGAGTTCCATCCTTCCCCCAAACCTCAACCACACTGTCAGTGTTACCAACCGTAGTCACCATGCTTTATATCAGACCCTCCAACTTTATTCATCTTATAACTGAAAGTTGGGATCATTTTACCACCCTCTTCCCATCACCCTTCTTCCTAGCCCCTAGCAACTACTTCTCTACCCTATTTGTAAGAGTTAGGCTTTTTTTCCCCTTCAGATTCCACTTATACAGGATACCAGTGGTATTTGTCTTTCTCTGTCTGTCTTATTTCGCTTAGCATAATGCCCTCAAGGTGCATGTTGTCACCAACGGCAAGATTTCCTTCTTTTTTTCTGGCTAGATAATGTTCCATTGTATGCATATATGCCACATCTTCTTTATCCATTCATTCATTGATGGACTTCCTGGTGGCTCAGATGGTAAAGCGTCTGTCTACAATTTGGGAGACACTGGTTCGATCCCTGGGTGGGAAAGATCTCCTGGAGAAGGAAATGGCAACCCACTCCAGTATTCTTACCTGGAAAATCCCATGGATGTAGGAGCCTGGTAGGCTACAGTCCATGGAGTCGCAAAGAATCAGACACGACCGAGCGACTTCACTTCACTTTCCACTGATGGACACTTAGGTTGCTTCCCTATCTTGGCTATTGTGAATAATACTGCAGTGAACATGGGTAATAGAGATCAGTACCGCTTTGAGACCCAGTTTTTCATTTCCTTTAGATAAATATCCAGATGTGGAAGTGCTGGACTCTTGAGAGTCCCTTGGACTGCAAGGAGATCCAACCAGTCCATTCTAAAGGAGATCAGTCCTGGGTATTCTTTGGAAGGACTGATGCTAAAGCTGAAACTCCAGCACTTTGGCCATCTCATGCGAAGAGTTGACTCATTGGAAAAGACCCTGATGCTGGGAGGGATTGGGGGCAGGAGGAGAAGGGGACGACAGAGGATGAGATGGCTGGATGGCATCACTGACTCGATGGACATGAGTTTGAGTGAACTCCGGGAGTTGGTGATGGACAGGGAGGCCTGGCGTGCTGCGATTCATGGGGTTGCAAAGAGTTGGACACGACTGAGCGAATGAACTGAACTGATGGTAATTTCTATTCTTAAGTTTTTAAGGAACCTTTGTACTGTTTCCATAGTGGCTGTACTAATTTACTGCCCTGAGGGCAGTGTCCTTTGACCACACCCAGCACTGCCCATCTATAAGAGCATATCTGGATTTAGGGGTCCTGGAGCCTAAAGGACTTCCCACCCCTCCCGGTTCTGAGCCATCCTCAGCACTGGTAAAGGGTGAGTTTGTTGAGGGGGTGGTGGAACCCTAGACTCACTAAGACAAGCAGTACTGGGCCTGTGTGACCCTCTGGAAGCATCTTAACCTCTCTGAATCTTTTCCTTATCTGCAAAATTGCACCTAATAATACCTACGCCTTCCTCCAGGTCAACTTTTCCAGCACGCTTTGAAGTTAAGGCAAATGTCATGGATGCTGTCAGCGCCTCGCCTGCATCCCCTCCGCTTACGGGGTGGCGGGGCAGGGACGGGGGGTGGTCAACACAGCAGCTGCTTTTTCCATCCCTCTGCCTGAGGGCCACCTCTGGCTACAGCACAGGCTGAGCCCAGGTTTGGGAAGGGTGGAGGTGCCAGGGACTTAGCATCATCCAGGGCAGCCCTCCAACAACGCAGGCCAGGAGGAGTTGGAGAAATACCCAGCCCTCTCAACTCTCAGGGCTTCCCAGGTGGTGCTCATGGTAAAGAATCTGCCTGGCAATGCAGGAGACATAAGAGACACAGGTTCGATCCCTGGGTGGGGAAGATCCCCTGGAGGAGGGCATGGCAACCCACTCCAGTATTCTTGCCTGGAGAATTCCATGGACAGAGGAGTCTGGTGGACTACAGCCCATGGGGGTCACAAAGAGTTGGACACAACTGAGAGACTTAGCATGCACGCATGCTCACTTTTGAATGGAACCATTTTGAGCCACATTTCAGACAGTCTCTGAGAAGGTCACCAATGGGACTGCGCCCCCCTGCCCACAGTGGAAAACTGCTCTTTGAAATGCCCATCACTGGCTTTCCCTCCTTCCTTGTCTCATTTCTGTGCTTCTTGGACTCACCTTGCACTGAATAAACAACTCGCACCGAAACTCTTATCTCGAGTCTGCTTTGCAGGGAACCCAAGGTAAGACCAAAAACAGCAGGTGAAAGAAAATCTCACTGAGCTTAGCTGGGTCCAGCCCAGTGCTCCCCATGCCAGAGCAGCCCAAGAGGTTGGAGAATTCACCCCCAGGTGTTGGGGTGCTTCCTGAGGAGAATCAGCCTCAGAAAAGAGAACGGACTAAGCAGCTGGCTGGCCCCATGCCAGAGCACAGAGCAGCATCTAGGCTATAGCACCCAGGACCAAAGAGAAGAAAGCCAACTGGTACAAAAACTGCCTACCTTGGGAATTTCCTGGTGGTCCAGTGGTTAAAAATCTGCCTTCCAATGAAGGGGGTATAGGTTCAATCCCTGGTTGGTGGAAGTAAGCCCACATGCCATGCAGCACAGCTGAAACATTTTTTTTTTAATGCCTACCTTGTAAAGTTGTTCTGAGGATTAAATGAGGCAATATCTGCACAGAGAGGTGCCTAATAATGGTCATTGTCATTCACCAAAGAGAAAAAGGGGTGCAAGTCACTTCCTCTGTCGTGAGTGAATGGCAGTTCATGGTACACCCGAAGCCACGAGCAGACATTTTTTCTCTCTACCCTCCTACCCTGAATTTAACTTAGAAAGTCCTTGTGGATGCCCTGGCATGGTTTCAGCCTCAGTTCACTCTTTAGCCTTCCTGACACCACTCGTACTGTCTGTCCCCTGCAATTGTTTTTATGCTCCTCGTTGGCTACCCACCAGCTCTTCGGCATGAGCACGAAAACTGAGGTCCCCAGGGCTCCTGGCATAGCAGCAGCTTAGTCAAGTCCATCATTTTATCTTCCTTAAGCTCCTTTGTTGTGGTTGATGTGGAATTTCGTTTTTGCATCCTTCCAACCTCCGGCGTGGCTGCTGTGGCATCTCAAGCTGTGAGTTGAGGAAAACTTCTGTTTCCCTCAAAGAGCCCTCTGGCCCCCACCCCCACAATGAGAACAGAGATTCCTGACCCCCACTCCCAACAGACCCAATCAGAATCTTGGAGGCAGAGCCTGGTGGGTTGGAGGTGGGGGTTGTATCAGCCCTTGATGTTGTCTATGACCCTCAAGCCTGAGAACCACAGCTCCGAGCCTTTTAAAGTCTGAGCAGCCTATTCCCCATGGCTCTTAAGAATCCACCTTTAATGCAGGAGATGCCGGTTTGATCCCCGGGTCGGGAAGATCCCCTGGAGGAGGAAATGGCAACCCACTCCAGTATTCTTGCCTGGAAAAATCCAATGGACAGAGGAGCCTAGCAGGCTACAGTCCATAAGGCTCTCAAAGAGTCGGACACGACTGAGCGACTACACACACACTTATTCTGAGAAGACCGACTCACCTTCTCCCAAGGTCTTGTCCCGCTCCCTCACCAAACAGTTCCTCCTTCTTGGTTTGAATTAACTCAAGAGTAGCAATTCTCCTTGTCAATGCTCAGTCTTAACAGGAGATGAAACTGTCAGTAAGGTAAGTCAAGAGTTTGTTCAGACTCTGCTTCCAGCTGATGGTGACTCTGAGCAGCTGTCCAGCTGGTTCGCGCACTACCCTCCCCCGCCATCAGTAGGTGTCTCGACTCCAGGCCAGTTGTGTGGTCTGTCAGAAACCTTTCATCAATTACCCCCATCTGGTCTGGCAGCCTGTAACACACTCCGACAACAATATGACTTCTGTTCCCCTAGCGTTTGATCTCCACCCACATGGTTTCCAACACAGCCCCACCCTCAGGACTATGGATTTCCATGTGGGTGTAAATCTTTTTATCATGTGCTCATGCTCCACCTCCCCTTCTAAAGATGTCTTTTTCACAAGATCAACCATCCAATCACATCATTGGTTCCCCTGGCAGCCCCCAACTTTTGGTGCTTTCCAAAAGTCACCTCATTAACATAATCTTAGTTGTGATGGAGAAGGGTTTATTATGAGTAACAAGGTACCCACTTCACCTTTATGGCTTTGAAGGGATTTTGGGAACTGAGGACAGGAGACCAAATATTAATAAAAGATGCTCCCATTGCTCTTATCACTCAAGAAATTCTAAGAGTTTTGGGAGCTGTAGGCCAGGAACCGTGGATGAAACCAAATAGATATGAGAAATGTACTTTGGTCATCTAAATGATGAAATATATATTTCTTATAAATCATAGTGTCCAAGCACCTTAAGTAAAGACACTCATCACACTATGTATTGTATGTGAGAAATCCACTTGAACCCTGATCCTGGAATTTTTCCATGGCCTGAACTGAAGGTCAGTTTCCCACTGCGTCTTTGCAGCAAGTGTGTTACAGGCAGGCTGATGGCGTGATCTTATGATGACTGATGCCTTATGGTCCTGTAGTTAGACGGACCCCAGGAGAACCGGGGAGAGCCCTAGGGACTCAGAGTCAGAGTTTCCCTCGGGCTCTTTACTGCATTGGTTTGATGGAACTGGGACTCAAAAGCAAAGGTGTCACTGCAGCCTATGGGCAACCAGGACTGAGTAACCAGCCTTGTGTCTGAACGCCAACTATCTAAGGCCTGGATCTTATTCATCTGGTGAAAGGTCTTCATCTCCTCATTCAGACACCCTGATTTTAGGGGTCTTTTTCCTTTTCTACTCTTTATTATTATTATTAATTTTATTGAAGTATAGTTGATTTACAGTGTTGTGTTAATTTCTGCTGTACAACAAAGTGATTCAGATATATGTGTGTGTGTGTGTGTGTATGTGTGTGTGATAAGTCACTTTAGTCATGTCAGACTCCTTGCAACTCCATGGACTGTAGCCCACCAAGGTCCTCTGTCCATGGGCTTCTCCAAGCAAGAATACTGGAGTGAGTTGCCATGCCGTCCTCCAAGAATATATATATATGCTTTCCTGGTGGCTCAGACGGTAAAGAATCGGCATGCAGTGCGGGAGACCTGGGTTCGATCCCTGCGTTGGAAGATCCGCTGGAGGAGGGCATGGCAACCCACTCCAGTATTCTTGCCTGGAGAATCCCCATGGGCAGAGGAGCCTAGTGGGCTACAGTCCATGGGGTCGTAAAGAGTTGGACACGACTGAGCAACTAAGTACAGCACATATATGTTCTTTTACATATTCTTTTCCATTATAGTTTATCACAGGATGTTGAACATCCTGTACTATACAGTAGGATCTTTTTGTTAATTCGATCCTAGTCTTAATTCAAACTCTATTCAGTGGGTCTGAGCTGGGATCCTTCAAAGAAGTCAGATTTTTGTGGTGCTTTATTTTTCCAACTTGCAAATGTAGCGCTATGGTAATACAAGGTCTTTTATTTAGCCAGAAATTCTGCCTTAACAGCATTTAATTAACACGTTACCTTAGGAGTTTCAAATATTTCTTGGAAGTAGGTGAGAAATTAATACAAAACTAAATAAATAAGCATTTTCTTTCTTTAAAGCCAGTATTTTTGACATGCAGCAAATGCTTACCAGATTAAAAACTCAATTCACTGACGCCTACGCTGATGAAAATCCTGAAATAATGGGATGTATTTTGGACACTGAGCTTTTAAGAAAAAAAAAGTACAAATGAAACAAACAAGACAGTTTTTGAGCTAGGCTGGTACTCTTAAACCATTTGGTGATGGACTTCTATTTTTTTAATTTTAGTATCTTAAATTACAAAGTTAGCAGGTGATCATACTAAAAAATTCAAAATATAAACAAAAAAAACTTCTTTCAATCCCTATCCTAGGCCCAAAGATATTTTCGACTGGCAATTTCTTCAGTGTTCATTTAGAATTTTCCATGTATATTGTTGCTGTTCAGTCCCCAAGTTATGTCCGACTCTTTGCGACCCCATTGACTGTAGCACGCCAGGCTTCCCGTCCTTCACTATCTCCATGTGTATACATACAGCATAAATTTAATCTAATAGAATCACACTTAGCATACTATTCTAATATTTGCATTTTAAACTTAATAATATGTAGATTAGCTCTTTTTTTTTTAGAAAAACAAATAAGGTATAATATTGGACTAGGTATAAATCTAGGCTCTGTCTTTTAAACCCACAGTTCTAAAGAATCAGTGTTCAGTCTATGACCCCTAGAATTACAAAATGCCAATTCACAAAACATTCCATTATGTTTAGTATCCTGTAGCAGTTAGCTTTTTCTATGTAACAAATTACCCCATAACTCAGTAGCTTAAAACAATAGCCATTTATTTAGCTCAAGAATCGGGACTTCAACTGGTAGCTCAGCTGGTAAAGAATCCACCTGTAATGCAGGAGACTCAGGTTCAATTCCTGGGTCGGGAAGTTCCCCTGGAGAAGAGATAGGCTACCTACTCCAGAATTCTTGGACTGCCCTGTTTGCTCGGCTGGTAAAGAATCCGCTTGCAATGTGGGAGACCTGGGTTCAATCCCTGGGTTGGGAAGATCCCCTGGAGGAGGGCATGGCAACCCACTCCTGCCTTCTTTCCTGGAGAATTTCATGGACAGAGGAGCATAGTGGGCTACAGTCCATGGGGGTCACAAAGAGCTGAACACAACTGAGAGACTAAGCACAGCACAGCTCAAGAATCAGTGGACTAGCAATTTGGGCTGGGCTTGACGGAGCAGTTCTGCTTGTCTCAGGCCGGTTTATTTATGAATCTGTGGTGAGCTACCAGGTCAGCCGAGGTCACAAAGGTGACTAGACCACAGGTCTGCCGTCATCCAGCCCGACTAGCCCAGGGCTTACTCACATGCTGGTGGTGGCAGGGCCCTCAAGACCACGAGAGGGTGAGCCCCAGTGCACAAGCACTGTGTCAATCCCATTGGCTAAAGCAAATCACACAGCCAAGGTCAGAGTGACGAAGTAAAGAAAATGTCTCTACATCTTGATGGAGAGGGAAGCATCTGTGGCCATTTTTGGAATCTATGTATTATGGGGTCAAGGGGGGAAGCAGGACCTCATTTAGAAATAAATTCAACACTGCTATATGTAAAATAGATAAACAGCAAGGACCTACTGTATAGCACAAAGAACTATATTCAATTCAATAACCTTTAATGGAAAAGAATCTGAAAAAGTATGTATATATGTATGTATATATATATGTATGTATGCATATATATATATGTGTGTGTGTATATATGTGTGTGTGTGTGTGTGTGTATATATAACTGAATCACTTTGCTATACACCTGAAACTAACACAGCATTGTAAATCAACTATACTTCAATTAAAAAAAAAAGAAATTCACATTAATCAAAATCTCCCCTCATCCTAAATACTTTGAATTCTTCAAATGTCATGTGAGAAGAATAAGAATGCAGCCTATTACTCAGAGCTTGTCCAGCGCAGCACCAGTGTGAGCTATGCTCTCATTTGTGCTAGCAACCATAGGTGATGTACACATTAGAAACAGGAAAGGCAGCAAAGCACTGGTGTCTTCTAGCAGATTCTTCCTGATGATGTGCACAGAGAAAGGGGTATGATAAACAGAGGCCACCTAGAAGCAGTGCCCACAAGCCACTTTCTTTGGAGATTTGGTCTTCTGGTTGATAACTAAAAAAGAACCCCATTGCCATGGTATAATATCTTGAAATAATAACAGAATTTTCTTTCCTACATTTTTCCTCTTGCCTCTACAAACCTTCAGTGCATGGTGTCAGTGGCATTCATGGAGTTGGGGAAGGAAGGAGGGTTGAGAATATAGCTGAAAACAAAGAAGTCATTTGAGTTTCCGCACAGATTTTTAGAAAACTCAGAACAGAGGCCAAAGTTTGAAAGACAGGGCTTTCAGTGACAAGCACGGAGCTCTTGAGAGAGCAAAGGTTTCTGAGTGTCAAGAGAATAAGAACCTAAGGGGCCAGGAACAGACACTGCAGCTGCAAATAACAGAGCAAGAAAGAATCTCAAAGTAGATCAAGGATAGGCCAGCTGGGCAGAGGAGAGAATTAGAGAGGAGGTGATTCAAGCTTAGATGCTCAGATACTGGTGAGTCCACCACACAAAGGAACCCCCTAGCCCATCCCCAACTAAGCCTGGCTGGTTCCTGGGCCAGGACAAGAAGAATTCCAGAGGAAAGGGCAGATGAGTTTGGGTGAATCCCTAAGCAGAAGCACCTTTCAAAGGAGCTCTTGGTCAAGCCAAGACAATGCCCAAGGGGCATTGGTAGCTTGTCTTGGGGCTTGAAATGAGAAGGATCTCAGAGAGGTGATCACAGCTTAGCTTGGTCCAGAGTGGCTGAGAGGAGACTACAAAGGTGTGGAGTGGTTCCACAGCCAAACTAGGCAGCAGCCAGGTAATAGCATATACCTTGTGAGCTGGATACAGGCGTTTTCCAGGCACAGGCAGTATGGTGGGTACTAATGACCAAATAAGCATCAAGCCCACATCTGGGCCAAAAAGCAGGGCAGGACAGAAATCAATCTCATACAAGAGACCTCACTCCCAGGCCTGGACCACCACCAGCCCACCAGAGCTTAGAAGCACTGGAAACTGGGGGCAAGACCCTGAACTGGGTGAGATTTTTACAATCTCTGACTCTATTTATGTGGAGGTATAGGTCAAGTTTTCTGCAATTTGGTAGAATGGAGTGCCAGGCCAATTTCAGTTGAATCTCATAGAAATAAAAGATGTTATACACCTAACTCAGTGATTGTGAAATTTGTACTAACATTCCTTCATTCCCTAATCCCCCATCTGCTATTAGACTTGGGTGAGGGCCCATTTGCTAACTCCTGGGGGATAAACAGGTATTTGTTAAGTATAATTACAGTTATAAACAATTGAAATAAAACTCATTCTGATTACTAGCATGTTGGGCGTGTTTGACTGTTGATTCCAGAAGAAGACTCATGCAAACAGTATCCTTATACTCCAGGCAAAATCTAGCATCTTGTAATTTGGTGTGCTGACCCATCCAGCAGGACCTTGGAAACCAGATGGCCACAGCAAAGCAGTAACTCAGGAGTGGGGCACACTTGTACAACTGGGCTTGTTCTTATGTATCTGCCATCTCCATGAGAAGAATGTTCTGGTCCTAGGAGGAGATGAGAAACATATGACATGGACTGAATGGCCCCAGCTAAGCCTAGCTTAAATCAGTTGACCCCAGAAATATGAGTCCAGTCAAGATTGGCAAGATTGTCCCCACAAGCCCAGCCTCAATAAGCTGGGCTCCAGTTGCTCCAGAGACTCATGAGCTAAATAAGTGCTTATTGTTGTACACACATGGGATTTTTGGGGTTGGTTGTTACACAGCACTAGCTAACTGAAATAAGAACTGTGTACAGTTCTGAGAGTCATACTTGATGAGGGATTTTGACAAATTAGAATGAATCTATAAGGAGGCAGCAGGAACCATGAAGGGTCACAAGGACATGGGCTATAAAGAGCAATTGATGACACTGGTATCATTTATGCTGAAAATAAGGAGTTGCGTGGAGAATGTAAAGATAGCCACCAAACATGTGATAAACTGTCACATGAAACAGGGGGTGGATTTACTCTTCATCACACTTGGAATCCTAAGACCGGCTGAGAGAAACCAGAGAGATAAATCCCTCCATCAGAACTGTCTGGGATTGGACAGTTTTCAGAAGTCATGAGTTACTCTTTGCTAAAATATTCGAGTAGAAAGCAATAGAATCCCTTCGCAGGTTTATCGTGGAGGACACTTGACAATAGAGAGACCTTTGAGGGTCCTTCCAATCTTCTAGTACTTTGAGACCGCCACCTGGTCCACAAAACCTTTGTCTCACTACTGTCCTCAAGGGTTCATGCTGCCATCTTTCTCCCTGCCGGTCCCTGGCTTCCTGTCTGCTCCCTAGCACCCCTCCCCAGCCCCGGCTTAGGCTGTTTCACTTCTTCATCGGCCCCTCCCGGCTGCTACATCCGAGGCTTATGTTCTCAGTTTCAATGATGAAAGCAGAATGCTACTCACCATAGTTGGGTCCACGTGAAGGAATGGCTCCTGTGGTTTTCCTGAGCTGGTATTTGCCCCAGAGAGGACCCCAGCTTTGTGCCAGCCTCTCTCCCATGGCCGAAGAAATGAGGCTCTCTCTCCCAACATGACTCCCCACCCTTGGTCAGCCAGAACCATCACACTGGCCTTCCTTCCTCAATCAAAACCTGGTTGAGAATAACTTTCCAATATTAGTGATTTACAACTTAGCATGAATTGAAGCCCAGGTCTTCCCTCCCTTCCAGGAGCACTTGGATTTGAAGTGTTATCTCTTGCTGTGGAATGAAGCGCGGTCAACCTTGCATCTTGTTCGAGGAATTTACAATAGCCTTGTGGTTTTCCTTTGGGAACCAGCCTCACCTGGGCTCCTCCAGCCCCTGTCTTTACGTTCATAAATAAGGATTTAAATAGAGTGAGACTCACCTTGGGTAAGATACTGCCTCTGCCACCAGCTCAAACAGGCGCCTGAAAACAGAAAGGATTAGTCAACAATCTGATATTTCCAAGTAATCCCACCTACTTAGTGGTCAGTAGAAATCGTCTTCAGCCTGGGTCTTTTCAAAGGTCATTTTTTTTCAAAATGCACTAACAGTGGGGAAAAGTCAGGGTAGAGAGACAGGCTTAGTGTCCCAAATTAGTGGCACAGTTCCTGTCAAGCGTGCGGTGTGAGAAGCAAAACCCAGTGGTCACGGGCAAGTGTGTGGTCCCAGCTTGTCAGAACTATTGATTGACTGCTCACAATATTGCAGGTAACTTAAAGAGTTCCCCGCCACCTTGTTTGTTTAATGTCACCTCCATATGAGAATGTCAGCCTCTGACATGTTTGACTTCTCCACAGGACAAATGCCATATGAGGTGGTCCCACCAACATAAATTGCTCCTTACTCTCTGTAACCACAATGATGACACTTTTGAAATGCTTAACTTAAAAGAAGCACCGACTAAATCCTTGGCACTTTCCGGATCGGGTGGCATAACGGGGATTATGGCATTGGGCTGAGGAAAGCTATCCCATTCGCTTTTCTTATCTATACGTCTTTATCGTCCCAATCCTTGTCACACTTTAGTGCTCCACGGGAGCCGCCCGCTGCTAGCTGATGCGGCTGGTGGGGGCAGGGAGCGGGTGCAGAGACAGAGCCGAGACTGTCTGGGGCCAGAGGCCAAACTTGGCCAGGCCAAGACAAACACAGACTGCAGATAAAAGAGGGGAAAGTGGGAAACAGAGCCAGAGGCGACAGAGACAACAGCGATAGAAAATGAACAGCACAGGGGACTGGGAAATCTGTGTGGTGGGGTGAGGAGGGATGTGGCGGAGTAGGGGAAGGCAGGGAGGGAGGCAGAGTGGCTTGGGCTGTGACGAGAAATGGACAGAAGAGATAAAGATGGGGACCAGAAGCCCAGCGAGGTAGTAGGGAAGAGCTTGGAAGAGAGAAAGGAAGACTGGGAAGGAAAGGAGAAAGACTAGGAGGGAGAAAATAGGTGGGGGGAAGGAAGAAAGTAAGGAAGCAAAGTCGCTCAGTCGTGTCCGACTCTTTGTGACCCCATGGACTGTAGCCCACCAGGCTTCTCTGTTCATGGGATTCTCCAGGCAAGAATCCTGGAGTGGGTTGCCATTTCCTTCTCCAGGGGATCTTCCTGACCCAGGGATCGAACCCAGGTCTCCCGTATTGCAGGCAGACATTTTAACCTCTGAGCAACCACGGGGGAAGGAAAGAAGAAGGGAAACGTGGGGACAGCCCAAACATTTCCCGCCCAGTGAATACCCAGCCATAGACCCACTGATTATTTTTTATGGAAAAAAAGGAAATCCAACCTAGGCTGGTATGTTGCTGAAACATAGTAAGTTTGGGGGGCACTTTTAGAGCAAATGTAAGGAGAGATTCAGTTCAGATTTAAATTCAAGATGGTTTTTTTTTTAATGTAAAAAAAAAAACTCTGATTAAAAAAAAAGTTTTTTGTATATGTCTGGAGTAGTGGTTCTCAATTGGGAGTGGAGAAAGATTTTGCTCCCCAGGGGACATTGACCATGTCTGGAGACACATGTGGTTATCACGGCTGATGGTGGGGAGGTATGGGTGCTATGGCATGGAGTAGGTAGAGGCCAGGATACTACTAAACAATGTACAATACACAAGACAGTTCTCACAACAAAAAATGTACCTGGCCCCGCATGGCCACAGTGTTGAGGCTGAGAATGGACTAGCAACGTCAGCATCAGCTGGGCCCACCTTGGAGCTATGGGAGTATAAACTCTGGGGGTACCCAGCGCTCTGTGCTTTAAGCAGCCTTGCACTTGATTCTGATGCCCACTAAAGGTTAAAGAACTCTGCCCTAGGGCTACCCTCTCCAGTATACTAGTCATGAATTATTTTAATTAATTAAAACAAAATAAAATTAAAAATTCAGATTGTCAGTCCACTAAGACAATTTCAAGCACTCAGTAGCTATGTGTGGCTAATGGCTGCCATATTGGATAGTGCAGACATAGACTATGCCTATCCCCATAGAAGGGTCTGGAGCTCTGTTCAACAAGCTTTACTCATGGGCAGGAAAAGCTGACAAACACTTAGGCTGAGGAAGATTGTTCACCACACCATCTCTACACAGAAGCATTCTGAGGCTGAGCTACAGAAAAGATAGGACCATATGGGATGTCTGAAAGCGCCCTGGACTGAGGTTAAGAAGACAAGATTTGAATCTCAGTGTCACATGTGAGCTTCAGTTCTCCATTCACACAATGAGATAGTATGCCATCCTGCCTGGTGGATCAGTCAGAGGAGGGAATGCTAGATGCCTGAACAAACACCTCCTAAATGTCTCTGGCACAGCCCAGTAAATGATTTGTCACTCATTCACGTCAGGGTCATGGTGTCAGGGTCATGGTGCTCCTTTGGCAGTCTGGTGAAATCTAAGGGGTGCTTCTCAGAAAAAGGCTTGTAAATGCATAAAATAAAATTATAAAGAAAACCAATTACATTGAAATGTAGTTATCAAAATAAAAAAAAACCACAGTTGTGATATATGATATATATGCCTCTTCATTAACGCAGTAATTAATAAGATAGAGTGGCAGGTCTAATCAGTGGTGCAATTTCTAAGAAGTGATACGTGAAAATGATATTTTGTGATATGGGTAACAATGGTAATATGATATGAAATGTCTATGATTTCTACTGGAGACAAGGTCTCAGGGACCACTAATACCACCATGGTTTGTTACCTACATTCATAATTGAAGGAAATGCACTATGTCAGGAAGGAGGATCCCTGAGAAGGTGGGCACATGGGGTCTCTGTGCCATGTAGCCACCTCAAAGCTCAAATAAGAAAATGGATGTGAAAGCACCTATCAAAGCAGAAAAGAGTTTGATTTTCTGAGGCAAACTCATTATGAGAACCGCAAATGATAACATGAGGGCACTTCCTCCAGCAGAGAGCTGGACAGACCAATGAGGGGAAGAGTTTGAGTGCTATTCCAAAACATGAGGTCCCAGCTTTAACACCAAGGCCACTCCATCCCAGACAACACCTTCCCATCCACCCCCCACTGCCTCCCCAGAACCCAGAAAAGTTCCAGGACTTCAGGCCTGGTGTGGCCCACCCCCTTGGTCATTCACATCCAAACCTGGCAGGCCCCCAGGAGGGAGGTAACAAAATTAAAAATAGCCTCTCCCCCAAGGAAAAAAATTAAAAATAGATTCCCACCCACATGAAAATTTGGGTGGAAAGAAAGGAAAGGAAAACAAAATGAATCATCTTTATGTGTTTTGCTGAGCGAGAGCCCGTTGCCATAGCTACGGGGCCCTGTGTGCAGGCCTGGTCTTTTCCAGCAAGTTCAAGGCCCGCAGAGGAGCCAATGGGGGCAGCCCCATCACCAATATGTTATAACCATCGGACCTGTGATTCCCCCAACACCGTCGCTGCCACTGCGCAGGTCATATTAATGACTGTGATAGTTAATTTAGTGTTTCCTTCCATTGTGATCTGTCTATTGCTGCAATTGAGCAAACGAGAGGACTTGTGTAGGTCTCCCGGGAGTGTAGGGAAATCTGGCCTGGTTTTGCAATCTAGACAGTCAAGAAAGGTTATGCGAACTTGTGGAGGAGCCAAGTCTTAAATCACAGAGTGGGAAAGTCGGTGTTCCAGCCAGCCATTGCCTGCCTTCCTGGTGGGCTCGCTGGCGTGTACAGAAAAGTCCCCAAAAAGGCAAGGGAAGAGGGGAGGATGGATCAGCCAGCTGCATGGCCTCGGGAGCTGGTGAAATACATGGGACTGTTGTGCCCCCATCCCTCAGGCAGGTGATCCACTCTGAGAACAGTCTCCCAGATTAGGAAGGGCTGGATTGATGAGGTCCTTTCTCAGAACTGGAGTTTGAGGCCTGACCCCCAAACTAGAGAAGACAGCTTAGGGCTCTGAGCAGGCCTCTTGTCTCATACCCACCTTGGTAAAACAACAGTGTTCTGTCTTAAGAAAACCCAATCCTTTAAAAATCTAAATTTACAGAATAAATAAGTTGGAGGTGCGAGGAAAAGGAGCCTCATTTCATAAAGAATTCTTCACTTGAAAATAATTGGCCTGGAAATGTTCCACATAGGAGTAGAGAGAGATGCAGTAATTCAATGCAATATCTGATCCTGGACTAGACTCTATCCCAGAGAGGCAAATGCTATTAGAAACATGATTGGGCCAGTTGATAAAATGAGACTATGAATGGTAGATTAGGTAAAAAGATCATATTGATAAATTTACTGAAGTTGGTAACTTTACTCTCCTGTGGTTATATAAGAAAATATTCTTATTCTTAAGAAATACTGACATATTTCAGAGCAAAGTGCTGTGATGGATGCAACCTACCCTCAAAGTGTACAGAAAAAATTATATATGTGTATGTGTGTAGAGTGATTGATACAGAGAGAGAGGGTACACAAGTGATAAAGCATATGTGGTAAGATTTAAAATGTTAAAAACAGGTGAATATAGATAAATGCTGTGTGGTTGTTCTTTGTGCTATAATCATTCTTGCAATGTCTCTGTTAAGTTGGAAATTCTTTCCAATTTAAAAAAATGTTTAATTGACTTTGATTTTCTTTTCTTTTATTTGGCCATGCCACAGGTCACGTGGGATTTTAGCATGTGGGATCCTAGTTCCCAGACCAGGGATCAAACCCACACCCACAGCATTGAAAGTGCAGAGTCTTAACTACTGGAAGTCCCTTTGATTTTCTTTTAAATATATAATCAGCCTTCTCAGTGTGTTTAAGTATCATTTAATTCTGAAAAATTCTGCAAAACTCAAGTTTTTAGGGACAACTCTGATATGTGAAACTCAAGTACATCTGGGATTATATTCCTTCCATCTTTCAGATATAGCAAACGTACTCAAGACCAGGACTGTCCAGTAAAAGTTTATATGATGATTGAAATGTCCTATATCTGCACTGTCTGATCCCTGGCCAATAGCCATGTGTGGCTATTGAGCATCTGAAATGAGGCTAGTCCTATTGGAGATGAGTTATAAGTGTAAAATACACAGAAGACTCAGTGTGAAAAAAGAACAGAGTATATTTTGGATATAGCAGATTCAATATATTAATAAAATTAATTTCACTGTTTCTTTTTACTCTAACAGTGCAATTAGAAAATTTTACAGTACTTACATGGCTCGCATTTGTGGCTCATTTTTTTTATTTCCATTGAACTGCACTGTTCTAGAAAGTCATAGAAGATGGGCTGGTTCTGACTTGGGCTGTGGCTGAGGCTGCCAGCCTCTTCTGGCCTGGGTATTCTGACATGGGGAATACTCTTGAGGAATACTCTTTAGGATGTTCAAGGAGCTAGATCCTTTAGAGCTTGGGAACTGAATATCTAGGCGAGGGAAGGGCTTGGTGGAAAAGTGTTCTAAGTTGAGGCACCATCTTGTAGAGGTGATGTTTTATTCAAAGCCCTTACAAGAAGAGACCAGAGAATTAGCTTGCCCTCCCTCACCATGTGAACATACAAGGAGAAACTGTCAGTCTGCAGCCCAGAAAATGGCCCTCCCCAGAACCCAACCATGCTAACACTCTGATCTTTGACTTCCAGCCTTCAGAACTGTGAGAAAGAAATTTCTGTTGTTTATAAGTCACACGGTTCATGTTACAGCTACCTAAATTGACTAATCCAGCAGTGAAAGTGTTAGTCGCTCAGTTGTGTCTGACTCTTTGTGACTCCATGGACTGTAGCCCACCAGGCTCCTCTCTCCATGGGATTCTCCAGGCAAGAATACCAGAGTGGGTTGCCATTCCCTTCTCCAGGGGATCTTCCCCACCCAGGGATCAAACCAGGTCTGCACTGCAGACAGATTCTTTACCTTCTGAGCTACCAGCGAAACTCTCTGGATAGGAATGTGATCTTATTGGAGGACCAGCAGGGACATGTGCTAATCCAAAGTCTATAAATACCATTCTGGTAGTGTGTGGTTGAGATCCATATTTCTACCACTGTTGGTTACCAAAGCAATCACTCAAGTCTCCATTCCTTTCCGCCAGAAGAGGATGACCAACAGCTCTCAACCAGAGGAGAGGACAGGACCTCACCAAGGACAGTCCCAGTATGGTTGATTATATTTGCAAAAGATGCCCATATTATGGTCCCGTGTATACTCCCAGTACCTTGCACTTCCCATCAGAGGTGGAGTCTGTGTCCCATGACTACTCTTATCAACTGTGTCCTGCAGAAGTGACATTATGTGACTTCTGTGGTTAGGTCCTAAAAAGATACAGCTTCTATTTGGCTCTTTTGGGGACACTGGTCCTTGTTGTAAGGAAGCCCAGGCTACACGCAGAGGCCACAGCCAGCTAAGATCTCAGCTGACATCCAGCATCAACCGCCAGACACATGAATGCACAGGCTTCCAGAAGATTCCAGCCCCCAGTCTTTCAGTCGTCTAGCTCAGGCTCCAGACATTATGAAGCAAGGACAAGTTATTTCTGCTATGCTCTGTCAGAATTCCTGACTCAAAGAATCTGTGAGTATAATAAGTGTTCGTTTTAGGCTACTATGTTTGAAAATAGTTTGGTTTGCAGTCCTGGTACCTAGAACACCACAAATGTGGTCAAAAGTGTCCAAACATCACAGAAGGAAGGCAGCAGTTGCAATGAATGTTGGGGCATAGAGGTGGGGCCTAAGCAGTAGCCACTTACCTCTAGCCTCTCACCCACCATGGAGCACATACCAGCTGGTATCCCACTGTGAGCTTAGCATTTAGCAGCTGGTAGCTGCAGTCCATGGGGCCGCAAAGAGTCAGACACTTACTGAGTGACTTCACTTTCACTTTCCTGCATTGGAGAAGGAAATGGCAACCCACTCCAGTGTTCTTGCCTGGAAAATCCCAGGGATGGTGGAGCCTGGTGGGCTGCCGTCTATGGGGTCGCACAGAGTCGGACACGACTGAAGCGACTTAGCAGTAGTAGCAGATAGTTCTCTAGGCTGCAGTCCATGGGGTCGCTAAGAGTCGGACACAACTGAGCGACTTCACTTTCACTCTTCACTTTCATGCATTGGAGAAGGAAATGGCAACCCACTCCAGTGTTCTTGCCTGGAGAATCCCAGGGACGGGGGAGCCTGGTGGGCTGCCGTCCATGGGGTTGCACAAGGTTGGACATGACTGAAGTGACTTAGCAGCAGCAGCAGCAAATAGTTCTCATTTGGGTTTTCTATAATTATCAGCGGCATGGGCAACTTTGTAGAGGAAAGAGTCAAAATGCAGAGCAGATTTAAAAGTGCTAAGTTTGACATTAAATAGGTGTTAAAATATGTGTCATCTATATTGCCTTTCAGCTCTAGAGAACTCCAATCATGACAATAATTAATATAATGGCTTGATTTATTGCTACTCTTCCTCAGCATAGTATTTATTTCATTATTTTAAAATGTTTGAATCACCCAGGCAGGCTGGCTAAGGTGAAAGATTGTAAGGGATGTTCTGCCAGGAAAAAAAAAGAGAGAGAGAGAGAGAAACTCGATTTATAAAATTAGTAACATCAAGTAAAAGCAACTGTCCATATTGTCTAAAAATAAACTGGCTCTAGGCAATCTTGGAGGTGAGGTCAATTTTTTAAAAAAGCATAGAAGAAAGCAAAAGCTGAATTTCGTAGGTGGTGAGACGGTGTGTTCACTGGAATTAGTAGCTGGCATCTCCTGACCTGGCCTGCGTTTGTTAAATACCTGACGAGCACTTTCTTCCCATCCTGCCCTGGGAGAATGCACCCCTCTTGCCTGGACAAAATGCCCTCAAGTCATCCCACTAAAGTGAGTCACTGGGTTAAGACGGCAACAGGGGACCAGAGAGGAATGTGCCCTCCCAGAGAAGGGTAAGTCTGGAAAGACAGGACAGAAAAAGCCAGAAGACATCACCCTCCTGAGGCAGAGGCAGAGGGGAAATGCTGGGAACTCACAGGGGTGTTCTAACCCCAGCATCATTTCATGTAATCCTCACGACAAGCGTAGGAAGGAGATCCTTGTAATCCCCATACTACAGACCAGAAAACAGAAGATATAGCTTGAATTTCCCAAGACCACAAACATTAGAAAACAATAATAACCAGATATTAATAATCAATACTTTTAAGCCCTTACTATGATCCTAGGAAGTATTCCTAACAATTTCACTTGTATTACATGGCTATTATATGCATCATGCAGATGAGAAAAGTGAAGCTGAGGTCATTTGCCAAAATATATAAAACCCCAACTCCCCTCCAACACCAAATTATCCCCAGGTTGTTTTTTCAGCCCAGAGAAACGGGAGGGCTGCACCAGGGGTGTAAATGAGACAGACCCTGGTGAGGCACCTGGGGGAGGCAGACGGCACTAATGGGTATACGGAGAGAGTAGGTCCCCATGGAGACAGAAGCAACAGCAGCGTCTCTGTGGATGGCGGGGCCCAGGGATTCACAGCCTAATGAACTAGATCATGAAATCTCATTTGCCTGTTCGATAGCTTCTGTGATGCGCTCAGGTTCACTTAGGACGAAAAGAAAAGGGGGGCTGAAGGAAGGGCTTGTTTTGCATACTTTCAAAGCGTGGGAAGATTGATGGGGAGACGGGTCTCAGGGGGTCCGCCCAGGAGGCAGGCGTGGCAGGCAAGACTGAGACAGCCGGGAGGCCCAAGCATACACACCAACAGCCGGATGGATGTCCTATGCAAGCCATCATCAGCACAGCCGCTGGCGCGGAGCAGGGCTCTCTGTCCATAATTCATAATTTAATTTACTGAGAAAGCAGCTACACACATCCTCTTGTGATCTCCCAGCAGGAAGATGCTGTAGGAGGGTGGCCAGTGGACCCCACAGAGCCAAGCTTCTCAAACTATCTGTGGTGAGAAACCAGTTATTTTTTATTTGTTTGTTTTCCCAATCAGTCACGGACAAATCTTTGCTAAAATACAACAAAAATGAAGTATGTGGGGGAAAAAATGAAATTAAAAAAGCCCCAAGTTTTAGTATTTGGATTCAACCAATGTAAAATTACTTTGTCATTGTGTTAAGTTTCAAAATTCTTGTTCTCAGTTTCTGTCACTTAGGTTAAAAAATCTTTCCCCAGTTGGCAGTGATCTGTGGACTACTCTTAGAGTAGCACTGCCGCAAAGGACTCTGGGATAGTTGGCCTGAGCCTCCCAGGGGTTGAGACTTCCATGAGGAGGACATCTCTGGGCAAAGGGTTTGTCAGGACAGGAACACCTAGTTGAGTGTTGTTGTTTAGTAGCTCTGTCGTGTCTAACCCTTTGCAACCCCATGGACTGTAGCCCACCAGTCTCCTCTGTCCACGGGAATTTCCAAGCAAGAATACTGGAGCTGGTTGCCATTTCCTTCTCCAGGGAATCTTCCCAATCCAGGGATTGAACCAGCATCTCCTGCAAGTCTTCTGCAGTGCAGGCGGAATCTTTACTGCTGAGCCACCAGGGAAGCCCTGCTTATCACACTTCCACTCATGACATATTCCTGAGGGAAGGAGCCAGGACAGGTATTACTTTTTTTTTTTCCCGCTAAGAGGGTAAACCAAGACTCAGTATGGAACTTATTTAAGTTCACAAGAATTTGTGAAGGCCAGGTCTTCCTCCCCATTTCCAATAACCTCTTGGACTAGCTTTCTCATTCTGATGAGGGAACACCATTGTTCATGCAAGGGCACCCCAAGGAAAATTTTCTCTGCAGGGGATCCTCCTTTCTGCTGTTGCTAATGGTTTTAGTGGGAGTCTCTCACAGTCTTCCTAACTCTCTTACCTGCCTTCTTTAGCCCCTCTCCCATAAGGAGTGGGAGTCCCAACCCCTCCCAAAGGAGAGAGCAGACCAGATGCCCAAATCAGAGAACCTTGTCTCATTGGCAACAGGAACCCCGAGATCCACCTCAGAGGTCTCCTCTCACTCCTGAAACTGAAAGGGCGTCCGGAATACCTGGAATCTGGACTTTCTGAGCCTTTAGTTCTGGACCCTGCTGGCTGGACCTGTCTTCCACACCACACTCAGAAGGGGCTGTGCAACCCACTTCCCCAGCCACACCATCCACAAGCCTCTCACTATAAGTAGAAGGACCTCCATCTCCTGGCCCAGCGGTGGCCAGCAACAGAAAAAAAACTGCTTTGTCCAGTGACACTTTGGCCAGTAGATGTCCCTGCAACCTGACTTCGTTACCAAAAACAAGCCATTAACTTTGGTTTATGGAGAACCATGGACAAACAGGCACCCAGACGACACACTCTTTTGGCTTTTTCTTCTCTTCCCATGTGGCCGACTTGCTACTCTACTGGCAGAAAGGTGCCTTTGATACCTCTGTTTCACCATCTGTAAAATGGGTTTCTTTCCACACATTCCTTCCCTTCCCTCCAGAGATGCTGTGGGGTTCTCAAATGGTTGTGATGTCATAGAGCTAATTGGCTCCCCTCCTCCCAGAACCATGGTTATTTCTTCAAACAAGTTAAATTGAAGCACCCCAAAGATGACTGACTTACCTTGTATTTCCCTTAACAGGTATCCTGGAACCACCTCCACCAACTCTCGTTTCCATAGTAACAGAAGGGTCCAAAAAGGGAAAAAAAAAAAAAAAAACTCTAACAAAATAAGACATCTAAGAGGCATAAACAAAATATGTGGTGGTGTGGGAGGCTGTAAAGTTTTTATGGCCACCTGTTTGGGAAGACCTGCATAATTCAATCGTGCTCCTGGCATTTGTGAGTGAAGCAATCACCCCAAAGTTGTGGCAATAAAGCCTTTATGGGCACCCCCCCCATGCTGGCAAGCCCCCTTTCTAGGTACAAAGCCCCAGTTTGATAAACTTCCGCTTGTTGTATTTGCATAATGGAAACGGACGAGATTTTAAACCTGGACTGTTGGGAGGCATAACTCGCAGCTCTCCTGGAAGTGAATCATGAGGTTGTCTGGATGGAGGTGGCTCGAGGGGTGGGGGTGGGGGGAGGGGGCACCAAACCCCGCGGACAGGACCGCAGGGCTGGGGAGGATCCCCGGAAAGAACTTCTCCCTCCCTCGGACCGGGGGCGAGTGCAAGATCACAATACCCTGCATCATAATAAAGGCAAAGTGCCTTCATGGTGAGCCCACTGGCTGAGGGAGCCTGTCTTGTGCCAGTTTGGGGCAGAAAGGGAATTGCGACCCAAGTACGCATCTGATGTTCCTTCCTATCAGCCCCCCACCCTGCTCCCTTGGAGCCCTCACATTTTCTGGCACCCCCTCTCTCATCTGCCATCCATCACCCACCACTCCCACGACTTTTTGCCGAGTACACCCGTTGGGGGCAGGGGCAGGAGCGGGGAAGAAGCAGCGGTGGCTCTCGGTGGCCCCCCCCCCCCCACCTCAGGAGATTACCGCAGCCCTGCCGGCGCTCCGTGGTAAAAGTTTGAACGTGTCTGCAGAGCTTAATCAAATGCTAATTCCGTGTGGTGAAAGAATTTGCTGGAATCTGCAAGGGAGCTCCTGGCAGCAAGAAAATGCGTTGATTCACTCCCAAATCTGCTTTGCCCAAGCCGGGTGCGATTTAGACTCTAAAGCTGCATTAAATCACAAAGTGCTGTGTGGATCACACAGCCATCCTTTGTGTCGTTAATGAAGGGAAAAACAGGGCTTTATTCTGAAGCTTTGTGTATAATCAGATGCCATGTTGTAAAGCTCTGGAAAACACACCAGAAATCATAATTGGGAGGAAATAAAAGGGTTAGTCCAAAACAGCATATGATTTAAATAAGAAGGAAAAAGAAACTGCCCCCAAGATTTGTGCGTTTCAAGAATCAACTTTTAATTCATTCGCAGGGAGATTACAGAAGGGGAGGAGCAGTCTTTAAAATAGTATGAAAAGCTAGTTTAGATGTAAATGAGAGATAATGGGCTTTCGCCGGGAAATAAGCAAGGGGGCCAAGTTCGTGCCCAGGGCGGGGGAGCGGGGAGCACATCTTAGCAGGCCCGGCCCTGAAGACCTGGAGACCCAGAGACAGCGGAGAACAGGAGCTTTGCGTCCTGGTGGAAGAGGGAAGGTTTTGCGGCACAGGGTCTGGTAACCCGCATTCAGAGCAAAAGAAAGGTGCTGGCTGTCCTCGGTGGTCCCCAAAGAGTCGGGTTTGGCCAGGTTGGAGCAGAGGGAGAGCTTGATTGGTGCTTTCACACAGAAGATCTCGATGTGAGCAGTTTGAGGTCGCTAAGGAAGGGGGCTGGGGCTTTTACGCTTGTCTTACAGCCTGGAGTTAAGGAGCGCTGCGTTGAGCCCTCCCCAGCCCTAATTCTCTAATGATTTGCTTATTAGTTCGGATCAGGGAGCCAGCTTCTGGAGAGATGTGAATTGGCATTGATTTAATCCTCTTCCCAGCACGCGCTCCCAGCCCAGGGTGAGGCTGGGAGGGGAGAGGGGGGCTGCCAGCCCGCTCAAGAGCAAGTTGCTGCTTCTCCTGCCTGGCTTTGTCTGCTCTCCTTACCATCTGCTCTCAGGCACAGAGGAGCCGCCGGTGACGAAGCCCGAGGTCTAGTCCTGGCTGAGCTCGGCAGCCTCCTAGGGAAGTGAGGGGTGTGGACGAGAGGCTGGGTGAGGTCCCTCAACTCCAGCATCTCTAATTACATGGACTGAGGCCTTTGGAAAGTTTGAGGGGGGAAATAACACTGCCCAACATGTATTCCGTATTCTCTAAGTCGGGTACTGTCTCAGGTATGTCACTTAAACCACCCTGCAGCTTCTCAGGTAGACTTAGCCCCTAACAGACTTCTCTAGTGGCTCAGCAGTAAAGAATCCGCCTGCAGTGCAGGAGCCACAGGAGACCTGGAGGAGGAGGGCATGGTAACCCTGGAGAATCCCAAGGACAAAGGAGCCTGGCGGGCTACAGTCCATGGGGTTGCAAAAAGTCAGACACAACTGAAGCAACTGAGCACACATACTTAACAAGAGAGGAAGCTGAGCTTCACAAAGGTTAAATAACTTGCCTAAGGTTGCACAGGTAAAGGATGAGTCTTCAGTCTTCATCACCGCACTGCATGCCTTCTTTGTCTTTGATGATGCATCCCTTTGTAAACTTAGTGATAGTCAAGGATTTGATGTTCTAGAGTTTGCTGCCCAGGCTTCATCCTAGTGACCAGTACCCTTTTCTGAACAGGGCAAGAAGCACAACCCAATGATTATTTTATTCCAACCCAACTGGACCTAGTTATAGTTCCAGCTCCACACCTGTGCTCAGATGGTCCCCATGACCTGCACTACCATCCTTCTCATCCCCACTCATCTAAGGCCCAGCAATATCACAAGGATTCCTTTCGCCTATTGGCAAGTTGAGAGTCACCTTGGTCCCACAATGACGTCTCCCGTGGAAAGTTCTCTGTTCTGGAGGGCCACTAGGTCCTATATGTGTTTACTAAGCATTTGAGGATTGGAATTGAGTCTTACACTTCTCTACATTTCTAAGTCAACAGTGTCTTGAACATAGTAGGCCCTTGGAAAATATTTGCCAGTTGACTGATTAACAGAACCTGGGATTATACTTGTGGTTTCTTTGAAAATCTCCTGTGGATATCTTTTCAATCCCCATAAGCCCCACCACTCATCAAAAGAGATCCATTACAGATTTCACCTGCCAGGGACTCAGTTTTAGAATGCTATTAAGGGTCCAAGAAATCCCCAGAGTTGGCTGGTTCTAAAGTCAGTTCCAAAAGAGTCCAACCAGCATATGTTAAGCTCCTACTGTGTTCCCAGGCACTGTGCTAGGCCTTGAGGATACCAAAATAAATAAGATAGAGGGTCTATGGCTCCATCTGGAGGACTGTAACCTGGACTAAATGGGAAACCTGGTAAGTATCAGGTTCATGCACTAGTTGTATTCACCATTTTATCTCCGGTGTGTAGCACAGTGGAACACATGCTCTGGAAATCCATGCTGAGTGAGAACACGCAGAGGATTTTGCCATGTTGCCTTGTTTAATCTCTTCCCCAACTCAGTGAAATTAGTCCAATGATTTTTCATTCTAATGATCAGAAAATGGGCAGAATGATTTTACATACACTTCTGGGGTGGAAGTGGGGGGGTTCCGATCCCTGTGGGTCAGACTCCCAACTCAACTATCACAGCCGTCATCAAGGACTCCCAGGATGCCCTCCTGAGCTGGCAGATGGTGGGACAGCAAGGCATGAGCCAGCTCTGATTGAGTGGAAGTTGCCACTGTCGCCTCCACAGTCAATTCACACCCCAGTTTAAAAGGCATCACTCAGACTGAGCCCACCTAGCCCTTGGTTTCTAAATACCATTTTCCCCATCAAAAGCAACCAGCTTCCTTGGAGAAATAGATGAAAGGAAGCTAAAGAGACATGACGACTAAATGCAATATTGATCCTAGATTGGATTCTGTATCAGGAAAAGAACATGATACAAAGTATAGTAGAGGGACTATTGACAAAATGTGCATATGTACTATATATTAGATAATATGTTTGTATCAGTATTCATTCCTTGGGTGTTAGAAATTGTCTTGTGGTTATGTAGGAGAATGCCCTTGTTCTTAGGAAAGAGGGGCTGAAATATTTAGAGATGAAGTGGTACCATGCCTTTAAATTACTTTCAGATGATAGGGGGTAAAAGATAGGTATGTAGATCAATAGGAAAACAAATATAGCAAAATAATAATTAATGAGTCAAGATAGAGGGTAGTTCGGTATACAGGTGCTCATTGTATTATTCCTTCTATTTTTCTGAAGGTTTGACATTTTTCAAAATAAAAATTAGAAGGGGAGAAAATTACATAGAAATTGGCCTTGAAAATTTTTGCCTATGTCCACCCGGAGGGTCTGCAACGGAGGATGGGAGTCACAAATGCAGTTGCTTTGGCCACAGGTAATAACACAGCAGCCGCGGGAATGGACGCATTTACCGAAGTACATTCTTACAAGAAAGCTCACACAAAGCTTCTGTAGCAACCAACCATTTTTACAGGCGTTTTCAAACGTGAAACCAAATTAACTACTACATACCATTAAATACAGAGCTGTACGTGTGAAAACCCTTGAGTGGTAACCCAGGACAAGGTGGGAGCAGATTGGAGGTATCCCATCTCCACTTCAGAGACTAAAATCTGGGCCACTTATTACCTCGGGTAACACCTAAATGTCAAAAGGCACGGACAGAGCCAGAGAGCAAAGCTCGCCTGTGAATACAAATGGGAACGGGCTTTAAAAATAAAGCCGGGGTTCAGGTTCCAATACTCCAAATGCCAATCAAAAGACTCATTTATTTTTTAAATATGTGGGTGAGAGTTGAGAATTATGTCTGAAAGGTTGCTATCCAGGAATAAGTACAGAGATCATTCTGTAGATTTCACAAGTTCTGTGTGTCTGCCTTGGCTTTAGTTTGGACTTTTTTTTCTTTTTTTTTTACTGATGTGAATTTTTTTAAATGAATATATATTTGTGAAATTTTTTAAATTAAAATTAAGTGAATGAAAAAGAACTGCTCAGACCTGGTTCTGAAAATATCTGCCCCAGGGAGGTCTGGGGAGTGGGGATGGAAAGAAGTATTGTAATTAAAGAAAAGCTGAGATGAAGTAAGTCAGACAGAGGAAGACAAATATCATGATATCACTCATATGTGGAATCTAATTTTTTTTAAATGAGACAAACCTATTTACAAGACAGAAACAGACTCACAGATATCGAAAAAAAAAAAATTAATGTTACCAAAGGAGAAATGTCTGAGGAGGGGGGATAAATCAGGAGTTTGAGATTGACATGTACACTCTGCTATATATAAAACAGATAATCAACAAGGACCAACTGTATAGCGCAGGGAACTATATTCAATATTTTGTAATAACCTATAAAGGAAGAGTCTGAAAAAGGATATATGCATAAATATATATATATATTTATGTATGTATAACATAACTGAATCACTGTGCTATACACCTGAAACTAACACAACATTGTAAATCAACTATAATAAAAAAATTTTTTTTAAATAAAGAAAAGCAGAGAACCTAGGGCCTATGATTAGCGATATTGTGTTGTATACTTAAAAATATGCTAAGACTGTAGATCTTAAGTGCTCTTACCACAAAAGGAAAAAAAAAGCAGGTGGAAGGAAACTTAGAGGTGATGGATATTTTTATGACATTGGTGGTGGTGATATTCTCACACGTGTGTATTTACCTCCAAACACATCAAGTTGTATACATTAAATATTTACAGCTTTCTGTGTGTCAAGCATGGAGAAGGCAATGGCACCCCACTCCAGTACTCTTGCCTGGAAAATCCCATGGATGGAGGAGCCTGGTAGGCTGCAGTCCGTGGGGTCACGAAGAGTCGGACACGACTGGGCTGGGCGACTTCAATTTCACTTTTCACTTTCCTGCATTGGAGAAGGACATGGCAACCCACTCCAGTGTTCTTGCCTGGAGAATCCCAGGGACAGGGGAGCCTGGTGGGCTGCCCTCTATGGGGTTGCACAGAGTCAGACACGACTGAAGCAACTTAGCAGCAGCAGCAGCAGCAGCAGTGTGTCAAGCATACCTCAATAAAGCACTTTAAAAAAAACAAACAAAGAAAATGGGGGGGGGTATACATTTTAGATCTAAAATTCTGCCTAGTTGGAAAAATATTTATCAACAAGGATGAATTTTGATGTGGACACTTGAAGAAGTTGCCAAACCCAGGAAGGCTTTCTGAAGGCAGCATCCTTGCTAACAAAAGTTGAGATGCACTGGCTTGACGGCTTTGAATTTCTGTTGGGGAAGTTCTGGTAGCTGATGGCAGAATTTCCTCCTAAGGCCTGGCAGTTGAGAGGCGGTCTCTGAAGCAACTCACAAACCCAGTGGTCTTGTTCTCAAGTGGGAGGGTCCAGCTCAAGGCAAAGGAGAGCCCTCACCGCTGCCAGGACCACTCCTGTCACCCCAAGCAGCCAATATGAGAGCCAGGAAGGGGCGCAAGTTCTGCTCAGGGCTCAGGGGAGCAAAGCTTCTCTTTGTTGGCTAGGCACCATTTTGTTTCTCCTGAAAAGAAACTCAGAACAAGCGTAACAACAGACCTGAAGAGAGCCTGGGGCAGAGCCTGCCAACAGAAAATACTCCTATTTGGAAAAATAGGGACAGCCCAGTTCATTGCTATAGGCCACAGTTATTGCTGTTTTGATTTGGGGGTGGGGGGGCGGTTAGGTAAAGCAGACTATTGCAGACAATAGGGTCAAAAAGTCGCTCAGTCTTATCCTGCTTTGCCAGCTGAAAGTTCTCATAGAGGTCTCTGGGCTGATGTCATGGCTTTGGAATTTATTTAGGTTGCCTTTTTGGTATGTTACATTTTGTAAATGTGCTATGTGTGCTCAAAAAGAGTGTGTAATCTGTTGAGTGTTAAATTCTATTCATATGCATTAGTTGAAGTGTTTTAATTGTGTGCTTCAAATCTTCAATAGCTTTATTTTTTGTCTTCATTATTTATCAGTTTGCAGAGAGAAAAAACTTAAACTCTCCAGCTACACTTCCTGGTTTCTCTATTTTATTTTTCAGTTCTGCTCACTGTTGCTTTAAATGCTTGAGGTTATGTTGATAATTGCATGGAATGTAAATGCTAAAGAAGATAAGTATTTCTGTCTGTCTTGGTCTCTACTATATCCCTCAAACCTAGAACAATGCCTGAAATATTGTATGCATTTCTTCATACATTTTGCTACATGAATAAAAAAATGTATGTTCATCATTGTTACATAGTCTAGAACTACTATTCCTTTTCCTAGTATAAACTATCCCCTTTTGTATTTTAATGTTTATTGCCTTGAATTCTAGCTTGTCTGACAGTAAAATTGCTACTGCCACATGGGGTGGCCAAAAAATATTAATAATAATGATAATTTAACAGAGTATGGAATTCTAGATACTGTTTTCACTCACCATTTTGAAGATATTATTCCATTGTCTTCTGGTTTTTATTGCTGCTGGTGAGAAATCTGCTGCCAGTCTTGATATTCTTTCTTAGTAGGTATCTATCTTTCCTCTTGATTGCTTTTAAGATGCTCTCTTTCTCTTTAGAATTTTATGATAATGTGGCTCAGTTTCAGTTTATTTTGCTGAGGATTTATTGTGCATTCTGAATCCATCTTTTATCAATTCTGGAAAGTTCCTAGCTATTATGTCATTGAATATTGCTTCTTCCACTTTCTCTCTGTTCTTCCTTCTAAAACTCCTATTAGTTGCATTTGGGACTTTTTTCCATCCTATCCTCCATATCTTTTCATTGTCCTTTCATATTTTTATTACTCTGTGCTACATCCTGTGTAATTATCTGACATTACTCTCTGGTTCAATAATTTCCCGTATCTGAGATCCAACTCTTGCCTCACAGGACCCAAGCCATCCGTTCCTTCCCCTTCCCCGCAGGTGATCATTAAATTGTCCATGGCCCTAGAAGAGTGAGACTGTCTCTCCCCATTCACTCCTACCCTAAGTCAGTTACATCATCATTCACAAGCTTGCTGCCCTAGTTTTCAGCCCTAGTTTTCTCATTCACAGCCCCTGTCAACTTCCCATGTGCACATCTATTCATTCAAATAAATATTTGTTTCTTTCTAGATAGCTGTAGAAAATGGGTTTTCAGGTTATCTTTATCCTAGTACTGCCAGAACTAGAGGCTGAAATTTATTTATATAAGCAAATATGAAATCCACTATTTGCTGAGATTCCTGGCTGTGATATTGATATTCTTTCCTTATATATCTCTGACAGATAAATATACTGGTTTACATCTTTTGCACATATTAATACTAAAATTGTACAGGCTCACCACTGTCCTAAGTTTCACTATACAGTGAGTTTAAACCCCTGGAATATTTGCCCTGCCGGTATTCTTGCTTTTATGTTTTAATAATACTTAAGTCATTGACAAGAGAGGCAGTGCAGGGTATGAGAAAAAAATACACATGAACTTTGTTACTTTCCAGCTGGATGTCCTTGGGGAAAAATAATTCTGTATGAGTCTCAGTTTTTGCCATCTGTAAAATGGGGATGATGAATACCTCCTCTGCAGGGATAAAGTTAAAATTAATGTTGATAAAGCATCCAAGACAAAATCAGTTCTTAGATTATTATTTAATCTATCTTTGAGGTCTTTTAACTACATAAGTATCATCCTTGGCATCATCCACAGTGGCTACAAGGGTGTTCCTTCGATTATGACTTCCTTTATCTCACTAGTCACCAACTATTTCTTTTTCTTAACATTAACAAAATTTTCCTTTTTTATATGCTTCTGGTCATTTAGGGAGCAGTCACCTTAACTTTAATTGCCTTTACTAAACCTCTGTACCCAATAAATGTGCCTTGTTTCAGTCATAAAATTAATCACGGCTTTATCTGCAAGTTCTTGGATAGGATGACGTAAGTAGGAAAGGTGAGGTAATTTATAAGTTTCTAGTTGGAATATACCTGATCCAGAAGATGTCAGAACTAGAAGGGACCATAGAAATCCTCAAGATGAGAAACCCAAGGGCCAACAAGGAAAGAGGACCTACCCAAGCTTATGCAAGCAGTGAGCACCATAGCTGAGATCAAAACTCCAGTTTTCTGATGCTAGGAACAAGGCTCTAACTAGAGTCATTCTCACTGACCTAACTACAAAGTTACAACTAACCTTCTGGAATACTCAGTTGGTAATCTGGAAGCAAACCAAATTGCCGTTGTTAATAATTTCCTTTCTACTCTGTTTCTGTGGCCCTATAAACCTATCAATTGTAGCTTTCCAGGGAGCCTTATGACTCAGTGTTCATAGTAGATGTTGAATAACTGTGTGTTCAATGAAATAATGAAGGACTGTCTTGCCATTATCTGACATTATGTGCTGCGAATTCTAAGCCTGAATTGAACCCTTTTACATTCCAGATTCATGTTCGAAGTGGCCCTATTGTTCTCCTGGCATTGCTATTTTTACGTGTTTTTAATATTTTCCCCACATAGAAATTGAAAATAGGCCTTTCTTTCATTGCTGGGTGGTTAATCCCTCTCAGACACAGGTCCTGTCAACCTTTCCATGAAGTGGTCATCTCCAGGCTGTGCTCTGGGTAGTGACCACCCAGCTGAGTGATGGATGCCAGGCTGGGGCAGGAAGAGGAGGGGGAGAATCAGTGGAGATACGTTACCTCCATGAGAGAATTCAAATGTTGCATCTTCCCAGCACTGGGTTGGGAATGCAGTGGCTCTAGACAGAGCCAGGAGGGTCTTGAGAATGGGAGGCAGAGGGTGAGCGAAAGCTTATGTCCGAGACTGTGGAAACAGCATCACCATCACCAAATATGGCAGCAGGAAAGCAGGAGACCCAGCAGTCCTGAGGATCTGGGTGGGCAGGGGCGGTCACCGACTCTGATGTACCTTTAAGGTCTGACTGGCTCATTGGTCTGGCCACTGGTTTGTTAGTCACATCCTGAAATCAAGTGGACCGTGTTCTGTTATGAAGGAAAATATGTCCTTCAACACACAATGTAGTAAGGGAACTCAGAGGATTGGGCTGGGTCTGGCATCTTATAATCAATCAGACACAACTGAAGCGACTTAGCACACACACACCCACCAGTGACTCTTGCCCTTGTATGATCCCCTCCCCTTCGAGTGTGGGCAGAGCCTGTGAATGTGATGAAATATCACTCCCATAATTATGCTACCTTGCATGGCAAAGGTGAGATCATCCTGGCTGGGCCTGGTGGTCCTTAAGAAACAGAATTTTCTCTCGCTGGTCACAGAACAGGAAGGCAAAGTGGCACCCTCCAGATGGCCTAGAAGAAAGCAAACATCCATTCAAACTGCCTATAAGGGTCACATGGCCAGAAGCTACCGGAGGCCTCTGGAAGCTAAGAATGGTCTCCAGCCAGAAGCATACAAGAAGATAGATTCTCAGCCCTACAGCCCCAAATAAATAAATTCTGTCAACTTTCCGTGAACCTGGAAGAGGACCTCATGCCTTACAGGAGAACCACAGCCCTGGCTGACACTTGGAGGTTAGCTCAGGGGAGAAAATTCGGTCACATCAAGCAGGGATTTCAGACCTATAGGACAACAAGATCCTGCATTAGAGTTGTTTTGAGTAATAGAAAACTAATCCATGGGGGGACTATGGATCCATCAGGATAGGGATCAGGGCCATGCTTGGCTTAGATCCCTCAGATGCCTTTGACCGTGTCTGTGCACCTAACCTGTGTTCTCAGTTCCAACTGCTCACACCTATAATTTTCTTTAGCTGGTTGGCTCAGAGCTTCTGGAGTTGCATTCCGCAGCTTGTGCAGAACTAGAAATGCTGGGAGTTCCTGCTCCCCCAGAGAGATATTTAGTCTAAGACTGAATGGTATGGGAGCATACAGCCTAGATCCCTTGCCTCTAGTTGGAATAAACTTGGAGGATAACTCATACTCCAGAGTTCCCCTGTGGAATCAGGCTGAGCTAAGATTTGGCCCGAGATGCTACCTTGCCTGGCTTCCTTCCCTCCCTACCCGCCTCCCCCAGCCCTCCATGGTCTCCCCTGGGAGCCTGTCTTTCATAAATCACACGCGCCTCAATCTTTGTTCCAGATTCTTCTCCCGGGTTACTCCACCTCACATGATCCGTTAGCCCATTTCCTCTCTCTCTGGCCTCGAGTGAGATGATGTCTGTGATGGCGCTTTGCAACTGCCAAGCAGCCCCGGGTGACTCTCCTCCGGTGCTGTTTTTCCTCAGCCCTCCCCCTTCGGTGTGTCAGGGTGACATAATTATTTTAGCGCCTGGCAACAGAGTTCTTTTTTGAGAAGAAGGAGTCTTGTTTTAGGAAAAGACCTTGATGGAGGCAGAGAAGGGACTAAGAGTACTCTTTAGCGGGAGACTACTAAATCAGGTAAATAAAACACTGTATATAAGGAAGGAACAGGAAGTCAGGAGGAGAAGAGAGCAGAGGTGATGGCTGGCAGAGACAGGAAATGGTGGCTGGATGGGTCACTGGCCTGGAATCCACAATGGTGCCCCCATGCCCTCCCTCCAGCATAGCCTGGAACCTCAGGAAAGCCAGCTGTGTTCAGAGTCACCTAGCAGAGTGGTTTTCAGGAAACTAGGTTCGTGTTCTTGGTCCTCAAGGGGCAGGGAAGTGGACAGCCCAGATCTGGCTCCAGGTTCTTGCCCCACACGCCAGCTGCCAACTGGAGGGTTCCACGGACCCACCATCAGTCTGAACATGGCCCCACCTGAACTCACCACCTTTCCTCCTAAACCCCATCCTTCTGTGGTCCCCAGCATTCCAGTGCTCTTATTATCTGGTGACAGGCTGTATTAGTTTTGCTCCTCCCAAAGCAGACTCTGAGACAAGGACATAGATGAGGAGTGAGGAGATGGGGACAAGAGACAGGGAAGAAAGAGCCAGCAAAGGGTGTAGACGCTGGGGCTCCCTCCCTGGAGGCCCTCTGAGGAAGTGTGTAGAGCACGCTTTGGAATTTTCCAACCAAAGCAAGAGGAAGCTGACGTTTTTTCCAATGGTCCTCATTGGCTGAGAATTGCTCAGGGTGACTAAATTCCTGGAACTTCTGGGCTGCCCACTGCCTAGGCTGAGCAGCTCGCACAGTGCCAGAGAAAGACCTCAAACAGTGTGGGTACCAGAGGCAGGACCTGCCCACTGCTGCTGCAGGTGAACGCAGAGATGGGCAGAGGGGTAGGGCGCAACATTTATAGTAGCCATAGAAAAGCCTTGAGCTCCCACCAGCCCCTTCCTCGCCCAGGCTTTTCCTACCCCATTGCATATGTACATGCTAAGTCGCTTCAGTGGTGTCTGACTCTGCGACCCCATGGGCTGTAGCCCACCAAGCTCCTCTGTCCATGGGATTCTCCAGGCAAGAATACTGGAGTGGGTTGCCATTTCCTTCTCCAGGGGATCTTCCCAACCCAGGGATCAAACCCAGGTCTCTTATGTCTCCTGCATTGGCAGGCGGATTCTTTACCACTAGTGCCACCTGGGAAGTCCTTTTACCCCACTGCTGCTGCTGCTGCTAAGTCACTTCAGTCGTGTCCGACTCTGTGCGACCCCATAGACAGCAGCCCACCAGGCTCCTCTGTCCCTGGGATCCTCCAGGCAAGAACACTGGAGTGGGTTGCCATTTCCTTCTCCAATGCATGAAAGTGAAAAGTGAAAGTGAAGTTGCTCAGTCGTGTCCGACTCTTAGCGACCCCATGAACTGGAGCCCACCAGGCTCCTCCGTCCATGGGATTTTTCCAGGCAAGAGTACTGGAGTGGGCTGCCATTGCCTTCACTACTCATGACTAACTGCTGGTCCCCTGCTTTTTTCCCCCATTCTCAGCCGATACCAAAACTCAGGCCCACGTCATTTCTCACCTAGAAATAATCACTTACTCATTGAATTGTCCCTCCCCCAAATTCTTATGTTGAAGCCCCAACCCCTAAGTCTCATCTCCAGGATGTGTCTGGAGATGAGACCTTCAAGGAGGCAGTTAAGGTTAAATGAGGTCCTAAGGGTGAGGCCCTAATCCCACAGAACTGATGTCCTTATAAAAAAAAAGAAAGAAAGAACTACTAGAGCTGATGACTGGACCTCACATGCACACACATTTTCATTTTCTCTCCTGCAAGGAGAGGCCCTGTGAGGACCCAGTGAGGAGGTGGCCATCCATAAACTAGGAAGAGAGGCCTCAGGAGAAATCAATTCTGCCGGCACCTTGATCTGGGAATTCCAGCCTCCAGAACTGTGAGAAAATAAACGTGTGCTGTTTCAGCCACCCAGCCTGGGATATTTTGTTCTGGCAGCCCCAGTTGACTAAGACACTTACCGATGAAACCCTCCACCTCCCATCTCATTTGCTCCCTTTGTGAGTCAAGTGACCTTTCCGGAAGGCAAATCTGACCCTGACAGTCCCCAGTGCAAACATTTTGCAGTGCTCTGCAGTGCCTCCAGGATCTAACAGGTAGCCTTGACATTGGCCCCAAGGTCCCACACTTTCTATCTAGGAGTCCAGCCTTGTCCCTGATACTTCGTGGCTTGCTTTAGATATTCCAGCCACCCAAAACTATTTTTGGTTCCCCAATGCTGGCACGTCCCTGAACTTACTCCTAAAGTGTCTTTCTCCCCCTTGTCTCCCTGACGAATCCCTGCTCCTTCCACAAGGGTCCCTGGCTTGCTCTTGACTCCTCTAGCCAGAGTTCCACGTACCATGGCCTTCCCCTGCCTTCTAACATCTGCTGGAACTGAGTTTGTCCCCCTACCTGTCTGCCTGCCCTCCTACATATCCTGAGCATGAAGACCAGCATCTGGCCCACAGTAGATGCTCACATATTCACTCAATTGATAAAGAAGAAAGGAATAAAGACTTGTTCTTTTATAGGTTGCTGAGTGTCATGATGGAAAGGAACTATACAGATGCCATGGGGATTTCCCTGGTGGTCCAGCAGCTATGACTCTGTGCTCCCAATGCAGCAGGCCCAGGTTCGATCCCTGGTCAGGAAACTAGATCCCACATGCTGCAACTAAGACCTGGCACAACCAAATAAATAAATATTAAAGAAAAAAAGATGCTATGGTGTAAGTTCCATATTTCACAGCAAGGAAAGGTAGTGGTAGTCAATGCCAGGCCCCCTGAACTCTTTGGCTTTCCTATTTAGGCAGAGTCCAGCCCGTGTTGCCACTCCTGGGACCTCATCTCTGCCCATACTTGCAGCAGACCAGGAATACAGGGAAGGAATGCCTACCACCACCCACCAGCAGCCCTCAAGCAATGACTGACAGCACTTGCTGGATAAATACCCCAGCTCCCTCTCCCTCAGTCTGGCCATCAGTGAAGCATGTTCTAAACCATCTCCCAGAGATTCCAGCAGGACTGAGCTGCCCACAGGAATGACTGATCTAAAAACTCTCCCTTTACTGATTTCCTTCTCTTCCAGGCCTTACCTCCCCACTTACCTACCAGTGAGTAGTTCCAAATAAACTATTTGCCCTTGAATCTTTGTTTCTAGGTCTCTTCTAGGGAAACTCAAGCTAAGACAGAGACTGAGATCAAGAGAAGACAAAGAACACGGCCAAGGTCACACTGCTGTTAAATGTCAAGGCAGAGTCTACATGTATGTATGTTTCCTGGCTCCTCCTGCCCACAGCTCACCATACCACTCAGTACACAGAACTTTTATGAGAACCCAGGCTCCAGGCTGGGAAGTGTAAGCCTCTCCCTGTGTGAATCAAGGAAAGAGCTCCTCACCTCTAGCGAGTGGTGGACCCAAGCCTGTGATTCACTTCAGATGCCAGGACTAGAGCCCCATTCTCTTCCTTTACCGCCTGGCCCATGCTTTCACTTCCAAACCACTCCTCACCTCTTTTCTTTGGGGTTCCAAACTCTCATCTCCCAATTCAGACAATTTCAGCTGGAAGAGACTGTCTTTGGAGAACCCTCTTCAAGAATATTAGAGATACCAAGGGAACATTTCATGCAAAGATGGGCTTGATAAAGGATAGAAATGGTATGGACTTAACAGAAGCAGAAGATGTTAAGAAGAGGTGGCAAGAATACACAGAAGAACTGTACAAAAAAGATCTTCACCACTAAGATAATCACAATGCTGTGATCACTCACCTGAGCCAGACACCCTGGAATGTGAAGTCAAGTGGGCCTTAGAAAGCATCACTACAAACAAAGCTTAGTGGAGGTGATGGAATTCCAGTGGAGCTATTTCAAATTCTAAAAGATGATGCTGTGAAAGTACTGCACTCAATATGCCAGCAAATTTGGAAACCTCAGCAGTGGCCACAGGACTGGAAAAGGTCAGTTTTCATTCCAATCCCAAAGAAAGGCAATGCCAAAGAATGCTCAAACTACCGCACAATTGCACTCATCTCACATGCTAGTAAAGTAATGCTCAAAATTCTCCAAGCCAGGCTTCAGCAATATGTGAACTGTGAACTTCCTGATGTTCAAGCTGGTTTTAGAAAAGGCAGAGGAACCAGAGATCAAATTGCCAACATCCACTGGATCACGGAAAAAGCAAGAGAGTTCCAGAAAAGCATCTATTTCTGCTTTATTGACTATGCCAAAGCCTTGGACTGTGTGGATCACAATAAACTGTGGAAAATTCTGAAAGAGATGGGAATACCAGACCACCTGACCTGCCTCTTCAGAAACCTATATGCAGGTCAGGAAGCACCAGTTAGAACTGGACATGGAACAACAGACTGGTTCCAAAAAGGAAAAGGAGTACGTCAAGGCTGTATATTGTCACCCTGTTTATTTAACTTATATGCAGGATACATCATGAGAAATGCTGGGCTGGAAGAAGCACAAGCTGGAATCAAGATTGCTGGGAGAAATATCAATAACGTCAGATATGCAGATGACACCACCCTCATGGCAGAAAGGGAAGAGGAACTAAAAAGCCTCTTGATGAAAGTGAAAGAGGAGAGTGAAAAAGTTGGCTTAAAGCTCAACATTCAGAAAACGAAGATCATGGCATCTGGTCCTATCACTTCATGGCAAATAGATGGAGAAAGAGTGGAAACAGTCTCAGACTTTATTTTTCTGGGCTCCAAAATCATTGCAGATAGTGATTGCAGCCATGAAATTAAAAGACGCTTACTCCTTGGAAGGAAAGTTATGACCAACCTAGATAGCATATTCAAAAGCAGAGACATTACTTTGCCAACAAAGGTCCGTCTAGTCAAGGTTACGGTTTTTCCAGTGGTCATGTATGGATGTGAGCATTGGACTGTGAAGAAAGCTGAGCACTGAAGAATTGATGCTTTTGAACTGTGGTGTTGGAGAAGACTCTTGAGAGTCCCTTGGACTGCAAGGAGATCCAACCAGTCCATTCTAAAGGAGATCAGTCCTGGGTGTTCATTGGAAGGACTGATGCTAAAGCTGAAACTCCAATACTTTGGGCACCTCATGCAAAGAGTTGACTCATTGGAAAAGACCCTGATGCTGGGAGGGACTGGGGGCAGGAGGAGAAGGGGACGACAGAGGATGAGATGGCTGGATGGCATCACCAACTCGATGGACGTGAGTTTGAGTGAACTCCGGGAGTTGGTGATGGACAGGGAGGCCTGGCATGCTGTGATTCATGGGGTCGCAAAGAGTTGGACACGACTGAGTGACTGAACTGAACTGAAAAGGTACAAGCTTCTCCCTACTCCAGCCCTCCTCCCCACTCATCTTGATTTCGCCTGAAGTGGTGAGAATATCCCATGGATTTGAAGCTAAAGATGCCAATTTCTAAGTAAAAGATAACAAATCACATTTGAAAGCCCATTTCAAACTCCTTGAGCTTGGGAGAATTAATGCTAAAAAAAATAAAAAATAAAAACTCTCATTTGCACATGGGCACACACACACACATACACATACCACAACACACATACAATGTAAACATGGAGTGTATACAACACACAATACACAAACATGATACACACGTACACATGACCTACTTAATGCACGCAAACAGGGCACACCACCACCACCTCATTTCTCCCAGTCCCTTGCCCACCTGGGCAGGAGGTGATGTCTGGGACAGGCATGGCACCAGCTCCTATCTTGTCAGCAGATCATGGCTGCTCTGAGTGCCATGCCGAAGAGAAGGTTATGCCAGTTCATTTTCACCAGGCGTTTTATCCGACTTTGCTCATTTCTTTCTCATGCCTCAGTATTAATTAGCCCCAGGATTTAAATCTGATGCATTAGGCAAAAACAATTCTAAATGCTTTTGGAGAAACAAGTTCCAAATTAGCTGTAGCTGAACGTGCATCTATTTGAAAGGCAGGCAGCATGAACACTGACAGCATAAAAAATAGAAGCAAAACCCTCTAAGAGGGAAGGCCAAGATCAGCAGTGTTTGCCGACTGCCTGGTTCACAGCCCGGCCCTGGCACAGGCAGTGGGGCAGGTTCCCGGACCAGCGGAGGGTAGAAAGAGAAAAAAGACATTTTCCATCTAGGTTACAGGTAAGGAGGGGACAGCAACAGCCATTCTTTCTCCTTCCTGCTTTCCCATCCCCAGTCCTCTTCCATCTTTGGAACACACAGCCTTGCCTGGAAGTCTAGAAAAGATCAATTCTCCTAAGCATGCTATCGGCAAATATCCATCTCAAATTTCTCCCCACTCCAAGCAGTCATTTTCCTTACCTGCCTTATCCTTCTCTGAATGGCCCATAGGGTGTAGGGTGAGGTAGCCCACTGTGGGACCTTTCAACCTAGCTTAACACCTCCCACCAGTCTCTGACTGACTGGTGAAGCTGTCTTCCCCCTCAGGAAGAATGGAAGTTCCTTAAATGCAGGTATGTGGCACCTTTGTGGTTAGGGACCCCAGGCTTGCGATTATTTTCGGTGTACCGTTGTCTAGCTGGTTGTATCAGCCTGAGTTGATGGGGAAGCAGAATCCCTCTGAGCAACTAGAGAAGGGGGAGTTGCGATAGTGATCAGCCCCTAGATGCAGTGGAGGGAGCTGGTTAAGCAGTCTCTACCTGGCTACCACTCCTGTGCCTGGTGACGGCTCAGAAGCCAGCAGTCAGGGAGGTAAGATGGATGTGAAGCGAGGGAGGCCAAGGGCAGGCTGAACCTGCCAGGACAAGCGGGGACTTGCATCTCTCTCTCACCACCTCCAACCTCAAAGGCACAGAATGACCTGTGGGCCAGGCAGGGGGCCTCTAGCCGGAAGCCACACATGCACCTGCCTGCCCCAGGGCTTGGAGGAGCGGTGGGGAGGAGGTCTGCGGGCGCTGCAGGGGCCACCATCCCACACCAGCTGTAGAAGTGGCTGCTCCTTCACTCCCACCTTCCAAGTCTCATGCACATCTCTCCCGTGCCCAACCCTAACCCAGAAATATAGAGGAAAGTGAATTCTGGAAGACATCACTCAGTCTCATTCAGTCAGTTCAGTCGCTCAGTTGTGTCCAACTCTTTGCGACCCCATGAATCACAGCATGCCAGGCCTCCCTGTCCATCACCAACTCCCAGAGTTCACTCAAACTCATGTCCATCGAGTTGGTGATGCCATCCAGCCATCTCATCCTCTGTCGTCCCCTTCTCCTCTTGCCCCCAGTCCCTCCCAGCATCAGGGTCTTTTCCAATGAGTCAACTCTTCGCATGAGGTGCCCAAAGTATTGGAGTTTCAGCTTTAGCATCAGTCCTTCCAATGAACACCCAGGACTGATCTCCTTTAGAATGGACTGGTTGGATCTCCTTGCAGTCCAAGGGACTCTCAAGAGTCTTCTCCAACACCACACTTCAAAAGCATCAATTCTTCAGTGCTCAGCTTTCTTCATAGTCCAACTCTCACATCCATACATGACCACTGGAAAAACCATAGCCTTGACTAGAAGGACCTTTGTTGGCAAAGTAATGTCTCTGCTTTTGAATATGCTATCTAGGTTGGTCATAACTTTCCTTCCAAGGAGTAAGAATCTTTTAATTTCATGGCTGCAATCACCATCTGCAATTATTTTGAAGCCCTCCAAAATAAAGTCTGAGACTGTTTCCACTGTTTCCCATCTATTTCCCATGAAGTGAGGGGACCTGATGCCATGATCTTCGTTTTCTGAATGTTGAGCTTTAAGCCAACTTTTTCACTCTCCTCTTTCACTTTCATCAAGAGGCTTTTTAGTTCCTCTTCACTTTCTGCCATAAGGGTGGTGTCATCTGCATATCTGAGGTTATTGATATTTCTCCCAGCAATCTTGATTCCAGCTTGTGCTTCTTCCAGCCCAGCATTTCTCATGATGTACTCTGCATATAAGTTCAATAAGCAGGGTAACAGTATACAGCCTTGACGTACTCCTTTTCCTATTTGGAACCAGTCTGTTGTTCCATGTCCAGTTCTGACTGTTGCTTCCTGACCTGCATATAGGTTTCTGAAGAGGCAGGTCAGGTGGTCTGGTATTCCCATCTCTTTCAGAATTTTCCACAGTTTATTGTGATCCACACAGTCCAAGGCTTTGGCATAGTCAATAAGAAGAAATGAGTCAGTCTCATTAGGTGACTGCAAAACCATCAACTGGAAAATTACTTCCTGGTCTACTCAGCGCCCCCTACTCGCTCACGTTTGCACCCAATAGTTTATCGGGTGGGTGGGTTATTGGTCTATCAGCCAACTACTGCTGCATAACAATCTCCAAATCATAGCAGCATCCAACAATGAGCATTGATTTCTTACTCACAAGTTCATGGGTTGGCTGGGGGCCTCATCTCTGCAAGTCTCTCCCCTCCTCCTGGAATGGGTACAAGCCACAGTGTGCTTTTCTCTCTTTTTTTCATGGCAATGGCAGAAGCCCAAGAGGACAAGCAGAGACTCATGAGACCTCATGGAACCTAGGCTCTGGCCAGAACACTGTCCCTTCCATGCCACCCCCTCAGCCAGCATGTCACATGGCCAAGCTCAAAGTCAAGGGAGGAAATGTACATCTACCCATGATGAAGCCATGGCAAGGACATGGATGCAGGCAGGGGGGATGAATTGGAGCCAATGACTCAACCCACCACAAGGGGACAACTCCCTACATCTGGTCATATCTCCCCCACCATCTCCGTCATCAACCCAAGGAGAGTTCACGTCTCCTGAAACCTCTCTTTCATCAGCTTTGTTCAGTCAGTGAATCGCAGGCTACTTCTGTCTCCCTCTTCCTCCTATTCTTCCACTCCCCTCTTCCAAATTTTGTCTAGGGAAAAAAAATCTCTTTTGCTTTTCCTTCATTCCATATCTGAGCTAAAAAGCCATGTGATGGCCAAATTCTGCAACAGACACAATCAAATGGAGGAAAAGAAAGGCTATTCATTTTGAAGTGAAATTAGACAAAATAAACAATCAATGTCATCAATCTCTACCAACCTTTGACATTTCTGGAAGTGCCATGCATCATCACTGATGTCTCCGTGAGCCTCCTCAGACCCAGCTAATTCATGCCTGTTTGGCTTCAAGCCACAGCACTGAGCTAGAAGAAACTTTCTCCGTTTCAAGTTACTGATGGTCCTATTTGTATTTAGTGACTAAGATTACTTTCTATTAGTTTACAGCAGAAGAATGAATGAGTTAATCCATGGTACCTGGCATACAGTAAGCCCTAAACAACTGTGAGCCAGTTAGTAGTGGCCCATAGTGCTTTGAGCAGCTATTGCTGTATAACAAATTACCCCAAAATACAGTGGCAAAACCCCCCACAACAGCCATTGTATTAAGCTCACAGATATCATCCATCAAGAATTCAGACAGGGCACCTTGGGGTGGCTTGTCTCTTCTCCACGATAACCAGGTATCAGCTGGTGAGACTTGAATGGTTAAGAATGATTCAAATGACTGGGGGTTCATCAGGCATCTCTCATCTCTCTCTCTCTCTGCCCCCCGACATGGCCTCAGAGCAGCCAGCCACCTTACATGGTGGCTCAGGCTTCCAACAGCGAGTCTTCCAGCAAACAAGGCAGAAGCTGCATGGCCTTTTGCAACCCAGTCTCTGAGCCATGAGATGTTACTTCTGCCATACTCTTGACTAAGGCAATCACAAGCCCATGCAACTCAAGGGGAGAGGACACAGACCCCATCTCTCAATGGGAAGAGTATGAAAGAATTTTCTGCCATGTTTTATAGCCACCACTCGGCTATTTTTGGTGCACTAACAGTTGAATTGGCTTTTGTGGGTTACCCGGGAGCCTCACGACTCTTCTTAGCACTGTTTCTATGGGAACCATGTTTTGAGGTCCAAATTACAGACTTACAAGTTAACTTTGGGACACAATTTATTGATAAAGTGGGACTTCCTGAGTTCTCATCCCCCACCCCCAACATTAACACTATGGACATAGCTACCCATGTTATTTATTAATTACCAATGTTTATTGAGCACCTCCTATGTACTAGGCTCTAAGCTCAGCACTCTACATGGATCGTGTCATTCAATCCTACAAACAATCCTATACATGCTATAGCTATTTCCGTTTTACATATGGGAAAACTGAGGCTTAGAGAAGCCAAGTGACAAGCCAAAGGTCACAGCTAGGACTGTGACACGGTTTTGAAACCAGGTCTGTCTAATCCTCAAGCCCGTGCCTAACTACCACAGTGCATTGACTCTATAAAGACTGTGAAGAAAGGAAAGCTTCCTGAGATGTGTAAAGGCCAGAGGCCCTGGGGAGCCAGGCGATCAGACCTAACAAGGAAACTGCCACAGATGTAGGTATCAGTCACCACCATTCTTGTGCCAGCAGGTCAAAGGGGCACTAAAGGAACGCCCTCCTTCCTACATGGATGTGGATCACGTGGTCCCTCCACGTGGTCACCACCAATGTACATCCCTGCCTCGCCCCTGGGCTGCCAGCCTTTTCTCTCTGTCCCCACCAGCTCCATCTTTCCTAGACCAGAGCAAACCGGGCCACACTCAGCTTTTTGTCCCCAGGCAAGGATGAGGAATGAACAGCCGTTTTGTCCCTTGCTGTACAAAGCCATTTGTGTGGGGCAGCTTCCCCCACCACCCGGGTGGTGGGGGGTCGGGGGTTGGGCAGGAGGCAAGGCAAACACAACCCCATTCTCCCAGGCTGGTTAACAGACAGCAACTGCACTCAGGCAGGAGGCAGGGCTCAGGCTGGAACCCGTGGCCCCAGGGGCTGCTCAAGAGGAAAAGAAGCTGTTGCTGGTGGGCTGTCCCCAGAGGTTCACAGTCAAGTTTCTGTCTCCACCCCCACTCCCTGTTTCCCCAACACCTCTCCACTGCCCCGCATCCTGAAGTTAGAGATGAGAAACCCCCTTGTATGGGGTCTTTGCAATAACCATGAAAGCCTTTTTTTTTTTCCCCAAGAATTCATCTCTGCATTCCAGAGGGGGCATTTATCACCCCATGCCCAGGCTGCAGACATGTCCCTGCTTCAGATCCTCCTGTCCAGAAAGGCGGCCTTGTCAGACACATGAAACCAGCCCCTCCGGACATCTGGACAAGGAGCAGCCCTTTGGCTGAGCACGAGGCCGTCTTGAATGCCACAGACAGTGAAAGGAGAGCCCTTGTTCCTGGTCCAAATAGCCTCGCTAAATGGATGCAGCTGGACACAGTGGGGGCGGCAGTGGGGAGGGGGGAGTCAGGCCCTCTTGGCAGCCGCCCCAGGCACCTCCATGGGGCAGCCTGGAAGGCAAACAGGCAAGTTTGCTTTTGGAAGAAGCTCCTGGAGCTGCCTTAATAACACCATTTCCGCCAATAGTTAAGAAAGCTCAATGGGAAACTGTGGCTTTGTCTGCCCAGCACCCTCGTCTTCTAGAAACAGAATCTTTCTTGTGGGCATGCATGTGTGCTCAGTGTGTCCAACTCTTTGCAACCTCATGGTTGTAGCCCACCCAGGCTCCTCTGCTCATGGAATTTTCCAGGAAAGAATGCTGGAGTGGGTTGCCATTTCCTTCTCCAGGGGCTCTTCCCAACCCAGGGAATCAAACCCTTGTCTCTTGTGTCTCTTGCATTGACAGGTGGATTCTTTACCACTGAGCCACCTGGGAATCCTTTCTTGTGGGCAACCAATTCCAATAAAAGGTCTGAGCCCGCCTCTACTCTCTCCAGCTTCACCCCCCACCCACCAGACTAGGACCCAGTCCTGGTCATCCAATCAGTGTACCCCCATACCCAGGCACAGTCATTGGGCATTTGACACTAGCTTGGCCAATCAGAGCCTTTGTTGGGTGTTACTCCCAGAAATAAGGACTCTGTTTCCCCTAAGGGAGCAGCCATCTTGCCCACCATGTGGCTTAAAGCTGACTAAGAAATGGAATGACAGAGACTTAAAATTATTGTTTGAGTCCCTATGTCTGAAGCTATGGGCTGGAAATTTCCCTTCCCTGCACCAGTCCATTCTATGTTTTGCTCCAGTTGGTTTGATTTGGGTTTCTGTCATTTCCATCCCAAAGAGATTGATTCCTAATTCCTTCTCACATAAATATCAAGTCTTCAGGCCAGCATTGGAGACCCCCTGTGACAAAGCCACAGCATAGTCATCTTGGGTCCCTGGGGGTGCAGCTAAGCCAACCTCACCCTCCTGCTCCAGGAGGGCTCACTGGGTGCAGGCATGCCCCTGAACAAGTGGCTCTGGGAGAAAAATGTGAAGATCTTTAGGTCCAGGGTCTCTGACCAGGTGTGGCCCAAAGAAGCCCTGGGAGGAACCCATCACCCTCATGCCTTGCCCTGTGGGCTGGGCCAGACTGTGCTGCTGGAGGCGGTCAGCCACCAATGCCAGACATGAAGCTCTCACCCAAAGCTGCATTCTCCAGTGTCCCCAGTGAAGGCAGCAACACTCAGCGATGTCCTGAGACTGCCCAGACCCCAGCTGCTCCCAGAGGCACCTGGGAGGCAACCACATTCAGGGGCAAGTTATCAGCCCTCCAGCACAAAAGAGACTCCTGGCTGGGAAACAAGGCAGGCATATAGGACCAGGAGACAGGGTCTAGGAGAGTCGGATTCTGATTATCTAGGCAGACGGGCTTGAGTTGTTGCTGTTGTTTTAGTTGATCAGTTGTGCCCGACTCTTTTGCAACCCCATGGACTGCAGCCTTCCAGGCTCCTCTGCCCATGGGATTTCCCAGGCAAGAATACTGGAGTGGGTTGCCAATTCCTCCTCCAGGGGATCTTCCCAACCCAGGGAGCGAACCCAAGTTTCCTGCATTGAGGGCAGATTCTTTACTGTCTGAGCCACCAGGGAAGCCCATGGGCTTGAGTGTTGAATTTTTTATTCCACTAATGGGGCTGGAATTTGCTTCCCCAACTCTGAAGCAGGAGAGTGTGGTTACAGTGATAGCTCTTTCTACACCAGCACCCCATCCTACCCCACCCTACCCCACCCTACCCCACCCTACCCCATCCTACCCCACCCTACCCCACCCTACCCCACCCTACCCCACCCTACCCCACCCTACCCCATCCTAACCCATCCTACCCCACCCTACCCCATCCTACCCCATCCTACCCCATCCTACCCCACCCTACCCCACCCTACCCCACCCTACCCCATCCTACCCCACCCTACCCCACCCTACCCCACCCTACCCCATCCTAACCCATCCTACCCCACCCTACCCCACCCTACCCCATCCTACCCCACCCTACCCCACCCTACCCCATCCTACCCCACCCTACCCCACCCTACCCCACCCTACCCCATCCTACCCCACCCTACCCCACCCTACCCCACCCTACCCCACCCTACCCCATCCTAACCCATCCTACCCCACCCTACCCCATCCTACCCCACCCTACCCCATCCTAACCCATCCTACCCCACCCTACCCCATCCTACCCCATCCTACCCCATCCTACCCCACTCCCACGTCTTGCACACAAGCATTGTGGCAATGCTGCTGAAACAGAAAGTAACCTTTAAGCTCAGAACTGATTTTTAAACACAACGGTAAAGTCAAATCAAGTGTTAAAATATTGAAGTACTACATAAAGGGCAATCACCACTGACCCAAACCCCTTGAGGGTCACCCCTGCCCCCAGCTTTCTAACCTTCCTTCAATCCACCACCTTAAGTATTAACTCCAAAACCCTGCCACAGCCCTGCTTCAGTGTAAAGAAGGCACCTTGTGATGAATGCGTGCCCAGGCTTTGTGCGGGATACGTGCTAAGTCGCTTTAGTCATGTCTGACTCTTTGCAACCTTATGGACTGTAGTCTGCCAGACTCCTCTGTCCATGGGACTCTCCAGGCAAGAATACTGGAGTGGGTGGCCACTTCCCCTTCCAGGGGATCTTCCTGACCCAGAGATCGAACCCGAGTCTCTTATGTCTCCTGCATTGGCAGGTGGGTTCTTTACCACTAGCACCACCTGGGAGGCCCCTGCCCAGGCTTTGTGGTAGTGGTTTTGTCATTAAGTCGTGTCTGACTCTTTCACAACCCCATGAGACTATATAGCCCGCCAGGCTCCTCTATCCATGGGATTTCCCAGGCAAGAATACTGGAGTAGGTTGTCATTTCCTTCTCTAGGGGATCTTCCCAACCCCTGGGATTGAATCCGGGTCTCCTGCATTGCAGGTACATTCTTTACCGACTGAGCCACCAGAGAATTCACCACCCTGGCTCTACTGGTGCTTAAATATTCTCTCCTCTCCAGTTAAGCAGAAAGCCAGTGGCTTGGGGTAAGTGAACCCAAGTCCCGAACCCTCAGGCATGGAACACAGAGCCCCTGTCGAAGACTGAGGTAACCATCTTCTGGTCCAATGTGTGTGTGTGTTTGTGTGTGTGTGTGTGTATACACAACCAGGCACAAACTCACCTGTGATGCATACAATCCATTTGACCTCATCTGCCTCCTTGTTCCCCTCCAGATCCTTTTCTACTTTATACCCACCACCTCTCATGCTCTTCGCCTAATGACCACATTTGCTAAGAAAATAGCTGGGAGACTACTTTACGGCAGACTCTTCACTCTTTCTGCTACTTCTAAGTTGGTGCTGCCACGCCTATTTTACAGAAGACGAAACTGAGGCTCAAAGGGTTAAGTTCCCCCAAACTACACAGCAGAGTTGAGATTTGAACCCCAGTCTGATGGGACAGCAGCACCCACGATCTTCTACTGGACCCTACCACCTCCAGTAGTCACGTGTGGAAAATGCTGCCTTCAGTGTGGCTAACTGTTCGGAACTGCCCTGAAAACAGCTTGGCTTTCCTGCCCCACCTGGATTGTAAAGCTCTCAAGCTTTACAATCTTTCTCTGTGCTTTAGGGCCTGTCTTCCTCCAGCACTGGCTTTATTTAGGCACTCAGTCATTACTGATTACATCGAATATCATAAGATGCCCAGAAGTAAACCACGAAGCCAGGGGGGCAGCAACTCTCTTTAAAATAGGGAGCTCTGGGCCATGTTCCTTATTGTTGTTGGTCTATACAAGGAAAACCAGAGTAGTACCTACTTCATAGGTTTACCGTCAGGTTCAAATGTGGTGGGGTGGGGCATAGGGCTGGCACACAGTAAGGGCTCAATAAGTATGAGATAATATTACTGTTGTTATTGCTTCCACCCAATGGTTCAAGCTTGAAGCAAGGTTCTTAATCCCCTTTACTCCATGATGGCTCTGCCAAGGCTTCCTCCAATGAGGCAGACACCCCAGAAGAGAGATGTACGCATCCCAGTAACTGTCTCCGGAGGCAGGGGCAGGGGCAGGGGGTAACGGGGGAGGAGGGGATGCTCCCAGGGCAGGATGCAAGCGGCTTTTAAGGTTTCTCATAAACACTGCTCTACTGAGACTCTCAGAGGACAGAGGGAGGGCTGGCTGAGTGAGTGATTTTGTGTCTTATTTAGAAGCAGTCTTGCACGCTGGTGTAAAGGTCACTGTCATGCCACCACGTGACTGAGCCTGTGCCCAGCCAAAGCTGCACGCCAGGATCTGCTGTTGAAGCCACTCCCACTTCCTGCAGGTCACCAAGCACAGACCTGCTGCGTGCCTGAATGCTAAAATCATTTAATGATTTAAAAAGATCGAGATCAATGGCTTCAGCAATTTCTGGGAAGCGGTAACTCAGTGAGCTGTGGAAGGTTCTCAATTTGCTGTCTCCAGCCTGGCCCCGTGGCAGGATTTATGCTGAATGGGCTCCATGAGGCAAATATATGCTGGAATGGGGCCCCATCTAATCACCCCACCCAGGAAGTGCTGGCCTGCTGACATCACCCTCACAGCTGCCAAGTCTCCCTTGCTCTGAGGGGCACTCTCTCATTTCACATTAATTAGAAGGCCATTTTCCAAGCATTTCCATCCCATAATGAAGGACTTTCTGCAGTGGTTCAGTGAAATATTAAAACAACTCACTTGGAATCTTAAAAAAAAAAAATCAACATCCTGCCTGCTCAATCTGTATATTATATAAACCTTCATATTCAGGGTGGGGGCAGGATAAGTTCAGAAATAAGGACTGTTTGTCCAAGATTCTGAGATGCTGACTGGGGTGGTGGAGGGTGAGGGATCGCCACACCACCGCCATCACCACTGACTACTGTGCTGCCTCTGCCCACCCTACATGTGCCTCTGATGGGAAGAGCGGGCAGCTAGAGGCAAGAAGGGAAGAAAGAATAGGGAATACAAAATAATAGCCTCTAAGAGCATAGAAAGGGTTCCCAAGTGGCACAGTGGTAAAGAATCCGCCTGCCAAGCAGGAGACTCGGGTTTCATCCCTGGGTCAGCAAGATTCCCTGGAAGAGGAAATTGCAACCCACTCCAGTATTCTTGCCTGGGAAATCCCATGGACACAGGAGCCTGGCAGGATATAGTCCATGGGGTCGCGAAGAGTCAGACACAGCTTAGTGACTACATGACAACAAGAGGACAGAAAGAGCAGTCCCCTGTGATAGACAGGCAGTGGTAGCTCCCAGTAAACTGCACTTTCACCCTCTGGTCTAGTCCCCTCTCACTCTGTGAGACTTGCTTTGGCCAATGGGACCTTAGCAAGAATGATGTAGGCAGAGGGGATAAGCAGGTTCTCTTGGATCACTCAATCTTAGAATCCAACCACCACACAAAGAATTCCAAGTTAGCTACATAGAGAGAAAGGCCTCAACCTCCTGACCACCCCCTCTCAGAGAACAGGACGTGGGCATGAAGCCATCACATTTCAGCCTCACCCACCAACTGACTTTAACCACAAGCAAGACCAGCAGAAGATCCACCCAGCTGAGCCTTAGTCAACCCAAAGAATCATGAAAAATAATCAAATTATTTTTGTTCCCAGCCAACAAGCTCTGGGGTCATGAGTTATACCTGCAATGAAAAACCAAAACATTCCTTTATTCTCTAGAGGCTTCAAGGTCAAGATCACATTTCCTGGTGACCCCTATAATGAAAGGTTCCCAGATATCTGTCATTAGTATCCAATGATCTACTCCAGGTCCCCACTAACTGCCACCTTCTCCTTCTGGTAGACTCATCTCTCCTGCTCAGTAAAAGTGGGGTTTCTGTTAAACCATAGCATCTACATTTCTCACACAGTGAATCTTGATTATCAGATGCTTCACATGGCCCTTTACTATAACAACAAACAAGGGCTCTGGGCTTGTAAGCATGTACAAGAAAATCTCCTTCGTTCCACCCTGTGTGGCAGAAGGTATGTTTGGGTAAGGTAGGGTATGGATGCTGAGAAATGAGATTTGAGTTACTATAGACTCTACATATTTAGACATTTATATGTGTGCATGTGTGTAATTATATATAGCTGTTAAATATAGCGATTATATATGTAATTTCCCAGCCCATGCTATATCACAAACTGAGTACTGGAAAGCTGTTTTGCTATGTGGAAATCCTTGCTATAATGAATTAATAAGAATGCTGTGCAATCAACATATTAATTGTATGTAAATGGTGTTTTTTAAACGCTTTAAAACAATTTATTCCCCTGAGCATTTTAAATAGGCCCCCTGGAAAGTTGTTTATGTAGTCATTTCCTTGGCGAACTTCTCTCTGCTAGCGGGTTCCTTCAACCCACACTGAACACTTGCAGTGGCCCTTCCTCTTCCTCTGGAGGTCCTGGGAGCAAATGATCGTCCTGCAGGGTGGGGCCTGGGCCCTGCCACAGTGGTTCTGAAATTTAAATCACCTCTTCTTGGTTCCAAATGCCTCTGGTCCCTTCTGTCAATTAGCATCTATCCTACATGAGGTCTGGGTAAGATGAAAGCATTGGTGACTACCAGGGACAAAAGAGAATGCATCAATGCACTAACTTGGCCCTGTTGTGTCCCCACCTTGGAGGAGAAAGAGAAGTTAGCTCTGGCCAGGCGTCCTATGGGTTCCCAAGAGGACCATCAAATTACAATGCTGGACTTCCCTTTCAGCCCAGAGGTTGAAAATCCGTCTGCCAAGGCAGGGGACACAGGTTCGATCCCTGGGCTGGGAAGACCCCACATGCCACGGGGCACCTGGGCTCGTGCGCCACAACTATTGAGCCTGTGCTCCTCAGTGGGAGCAGCCACAGCAAGGAGAAGCCCATGAGCTGCAATTAGAGAGTAGTCCCCACTTTCCCCGGAGAAAGCTGGAGCAGCAATGAAGACCCAGCGCAGCCATAAGTAAATGAAATTAAAAACATCTTAAAAATTGAAAAAAACCTTCCTTCAGAAACTCCTGGATCTTTCCACCAAGCTAAAGCAATAAACCAGGAAAACCTACAGTGCCAAAACCAGATGTGTGCTAAAGAAAATGCCCGTGCTCAAAGCGCAGAAAGAACCACCACTTGACTTTTGGTTTTGGCTTCAAACAAATTAACCCCAATTTCCAAATTAACCCAGCTTTCCAAGGACTTTTCTGATAAGCAAGATTTCCAGTAAGGCCTGATCTGAAACAGGCCTGTTGTCCGTCTAGAATTTTCCCACAAGCCCCACAGAAGTATAATTTGATTTATGTTCTCAAGATACATAAGATAGTATAGAAGAACCATGCAGAGCCCCATCTGGGCATGTGTTTAGAATCAACTCCTCTCACCTGAAATGTTTCAAGGTGGATCTTCAGAAAGGCTTAAGTCTGCCTTCCCCCTCCTCCTTCCCCCTTGTGCAGACTCCACTTTTCCTCCAGGTTCCCAAGAATCAGGGATTTAAAGGGACAATTAGTGAAGCCACCGTACCCTGTGGCCTGGGGCCACAACTGCAGCCACACTGGTGACAAAGGTGGCATTTCTAGGGGAGTGGAGATGGCCATCCTGCATTCCTACAGGCTGGAAGCCACTCTTGGGGAGTCCAAGATCAACAGAAACCTGTAAGCCTTTGCTGGGGCTGAACTCAGTTTGATGAGCTTTGGAAAGACCTCTGTCACCCAGTGTCACCATGGCAGCAGGGCTGGAGAAGGCCTGGCCCTTGCACTGGTCAAATGTCATTTTGCTTCCTGCCCCCGTTCTGACCTGCCCTGTACCGCAGGGAATCACAGTTCATGGGCTCCCTTGCCCTGGCAGAACATAAGAGGGCAGGAGGAAGGGAGAAGCTAGGGCATTTCTTCCCCTCTCTCTGCTTCCTGTGGCCTCCCCAGCAGCAGCCTTGGTTCTTTTCTGTGGCTCCAAGGTCCCTTCCTTCACAACCCCACATGCCATACCAACCTCATTTCTGGGTTCCAATAATAGCATGTCTTCCGTTTAGCCTTCCACCCAAGGGTAGTAGCAGCTCTGCTACTTTGAGTCTCTGGATTGATTGCCTCCCCTGCGGGGCCTCTCAACAATCCCATCACCTGTGTAACCAGTGCCCTATATTAGATTCTCGCAGCTGAAAGGCCTAGTAGCTTTTTGCACTAGCCATCTACTCTATCTCTTCTGCCACCTCGTGCCTGTGCTTAGTTGCTCAGTCGTGTCTGATTCTTTGAGACCCCATGAACTGTAGCCCACCAGGCTTCTACGTCCATGGGACTTTTCCAGCAAGAAAACTGGAGTGGGTTGCCAATTCCTCCTCCAGGGGACCTTCCCAACCCAGGGATCGAACCCGCCTCTCCTTTGTGGATTCTTCACCCACTGAGCTATTGGGGAAGCCATTTTCTCACCTAATTAAAAAAAATTTTTTAATCTGCCACCTAATTTAACTCAAATTATCTATAATTTCTCCCACAGCCCAATGTATTGCATTGAGCTCATAAGTGCAGTGAGAGTTTTGAAAAGGGAGGGAGGGAGGGGTAACTGACACTGAGTGATTATCTTGTGAAATATATATATATGCATTACCTTATTTAATCCTCACAACAACCTTAGGAGGTTGGGACCTTTATTATCTTCATTATACAGATGAGGCTGCACGGGCACAGGAGGGCATAGAGGAGCTATCCCACGTTGAAGATCAGGAAGGGCGGCGGTGAGGAGATACCCCTTGTCCAAGGTAAGGAGCAATGGCTGCGCTTTGCTGGAGCAGCCATGAAGAGATACCCCACGCCAAAGGCAAGAGAAACCCAAGTAAGACCGTAGGTGTTGTAAGAGGACATCAGAGGGCAAACACACTGAAACCATACTCACAGAAAACTAGTCAATCTAATCACACTAGGACCACAGCCTTGTCTAACTCAATGAAACTAAGCCATGCCCATGGGGCAACCCAAGAGGGGTGGGTCATGGTGGAGAGATCTGACAGAATGCGGTCCACTGGAGAAGGGAATGGCAAACCACTTCAGTATGCTTGCCTTGAGAACCCCATGAACAGTATGAAAAGGCAAAATGATAGGATACTGAAAGAGAAACTCCACAGGTCGGTGGGAGCCCAATATGCTACTGGAGATCAGTGGAGAAATAACTCCAGAAAGAATGAAGGGATGGAACCAAAGCAAAACAATACCCAGCTGTGGATGTGACTGGTGATAGAAGCAAGGTCCGATGCTGTAAAGAGCAATATTGCATAGGAACCTGGAATTTCAGGTCCATGAATCAAGGCAAATTGGAAGTGGTCAAACAAGAGATGGCAAGAGTGAATGTCGACATTCTAGGAATCAGCGAACTGAAATGGACTGGAATGGGTGAATTTAACTCAGATGACCATTATATCTACTACTGCGGGCAGGAATCCCTCAGAAGAAATGGAGTGGCCATCATGGTCAACAAAAGAGTCTGAAATGCAGTACTTGGATGCAATCTCAAAAACAACAGAATGATCTCTGTTCATTTCCAAGGCAAACCATTCAAAATCACAGTAATCCAAGTCTATGCCCCAACCAGTAATGCTGAAGAAGCTGAAGTTGAACGGTTCTATGAAGACCTACAAGACCTTTTAGAACTAACACCCAAAAAAGATGTCCTTTTCATTATAGGGGACTGGAATGCAAAATTAAGAAGTCAAGAAACACCTGGAGTAACAGGCAAATTTGGCCTTGGAATACGGAATGAAGCAGGGCAAAGACTAATAGAGTTTTGCCAAGAAAATGCACTGGTCATAACAAACACCCTCTTCCAACAACACAAGAGAAGACTCTATACATGGACATCACCAGATGGTCAACACCGAAATCAGATTGATTATATTCTTTGCAGCCAAAGATGGAGAAGCTCTATACAGTCAGCAAAAACAAGACCAGGAGCTGACTGTGGCTCAGACCATGAACTCCTTATTACCAAATTCAGACTTAAATTGAATAAAGTAGGGAAAACCACTAGACCATTCAGGTATGACCTAAATCAAATCCCTTGTGATTATACAGTGGAAGTGAGAAATAGATTTAAGGGCCTAGATCTGATAGATAGAGTGCCTGATGAACTATGGAATGAGGTTCGTGACATTGTACAGGAGACAGGGATCAAGACCATCCCCATGGAAAAGAAATGCAAAAAAGCAAAATGGCTGCCTGGGGAGGCCTTACAAATAGCTGTGAAAAGAAGAGAAGCGAAAAGCAAAGGAGAAAAGGAAAGATATAAGCATCTGAATGCAGAGTTCCAAAGAATAGCAAGAGGAGATAAGAAAGCCTTCCTCAGCAACCAATGCAAAGAAATAGAGGAAAACAAAAGAATGGGAAAGACTAGGGATCTCTTCAAGAAAATCAGAGATACCAAAGGAACATTTCATGCAAAGATGAGCTCGATAAAGGACAGAAATGGTATGGACCTAACAGAAGCAGAAGATATTAAGAAAAGATGGCAAGAATACACAGAAGAACTGTACAAAAAAGAGCTTCACGACCCAGATAATCACAATGGTGTGATCACTCACCTAGAGCCAGACATCCTGGAATGTGAAGTCAAGTGGGCCTTAGAAAGCATCACTACAAACAAAGCTAGTGGAGGTGATGGAATGCCAGTTGAGCTATTTCAAATCCTGAAAGATGATGCTGTGAAAGTGCTGCACTCAATATGCCAGCAAAATTGGAAAACTCAGCAGTGGCCACAGGACTGGAAAAGGTCAGTTTTCATTCCAATCCCAAAGAAAGGCAATGCCAAAGAATGCTCAAACTACCGCACAATTGCACTCATCTCACACGCTAGTAAAGTAATGCTCAAAATTCTCCAAGCCAGGCTTCAGCAATATGTGAACTGTGAACTTCCAGATGTTCAAGCTGGTTTTAGAAAAGGCAGAGGAACCAGATATCAAATTGCCAACATCCGCTGGATCATGGAAAAAGCAAGAGAGTTCCAGAAAAGCATCTATTTCTGCTTTATTGACTATGCCAAAGCCTTGGACTGTGTGGATCACAATAAACTGTGGAAAATTCTGAAAGAGATGGGAATACCAGACCACCTGACCTGCCTCTTCAGAAACCTATATGCAGGTCAGGAAGCACCAGTTAGAACTGGACATGGAACAACAGACTGGTTCCAAAAAGGAAAAGGAGTACGTCAAGGCTGTATATTGTCACCCTGTTTATTTAACTTATATGCAGAATACATCATGAGAAATGCTGGGCTGGAAGAAGCACAAGCTGGAATCAAGATTGCTGGGAGAAATATCAATAACGTCAGATATGCAGATTACACCACCCTCATGGCAGAAAGTGAAGAGGAACTAAAAAGCCTCTTGATGAAAGTGAAAGAGGAGAGTGAAAAAGTTGGCTTAAAGCTCAACATTCAGAAAACGAAGATCATGGCATCTGGTCCTATCACTTCATGGCAAATAGATGGAGAAAGAGTGGAAACAGTCTCAGACTTTATTTTTCTAGGCTCCAAAATCATTGCAGATAGTGATTGCAGCCATGAAATTAAAAGACACTTACTCCTTGGAAGGAAAGTTATGACCAACCTAGATAGCATATTCAAAAGCAGAGACATTACTTTGCCAACAAAGGTTCGTCTAGTCAAGGCTATGGTTTTTCCTGTGGTCATGTATGGATGTGAGAGTTGGACTGTGAAGAAGGCTGAGCGCCGAGGAATGGATGCTTTTGAACTGTGGTGTTGGAGAAGACTCTTGAGAGTCCCTTGGCCTGCAAGGAGATCCAACCAGTCCATTCTGAAGGAGATCAACCCTGGGATTTCTTTGGAAGGAATGATGCTAAAGCTGAAACTCCAGTACTTTGGCCACCTCATGCAAAGAGTTGACTCACTGGAAAAGACTCTGATGCTGGGAGGGATTGGGGGCAGGAGGAGAAGGGGACGACAGAGGATGAGATGGCTGGATGGCATCACTGACTCGATGGATGTGAGTCTGAGTAAACTCCAGGAGTTGGTGATGGACAGGGAGGCCTGGCGTGCTGCGATTCATGGGGTCGCAAAGAGTCGGACACGACTGAGCGACTGATCTGATCTGATCTGATACAGATGAGAAAACTGAGGCTCTGAGTTCCGCAACTGGCCCAGGAGCACAGAGCTAGGAACCAGGGGTTCTGGAGTTCAAACCTAGGAAGTATCCTGAGCAGCCTTTCCAAAGGGAAATACTCCAAAGGCGGGTGGGACCAGCTTTGTATTGTCTGCTTCAGGAAACCTTAAGCAGAGATGAGCTGAGGGGCTTTCTGCTTTCCTTTTGGAACATATGTGTGTGGGAAGAGGACAGGAGCCAGTTGCCCCTTCCAACACAGTCACCCTCAGCAGGCTGTGATCAAACCCTGCAAAGGGGTTTAGCAGTTGCTCTGGATTTCCCTAAGCACCAAGGCCCGGGTGCTGAGAACCAGGCGGGTCCCCTCCGCCCTGCTCTGAGACTCTAACCTCAGGACCCAGGGCCCCCAAAGGCCCCCCAACAGACCACAGTGTCTGTGTCTTCTAGCTGCACAGGCAGTTACATCATCCCCTGCATCTTGCCTCCCACTGGCTGCCCCATGCCCAAGGCACAAGATTTGCAAAGACGGAGATATAAAGAACATTTGAAAACAGGATCACAGAGGAGGCCGAAGCTGAATGCAAAACAATGAAATCATGGGAGAGATATTTGGAGCCTCTGCAGAAGGGAAATCTGAGGGTGAATGCAGTCTCTCAAGTTCACTGATAGGTCACCGACTGGCCACCTAATACTTTTAGTAAAAGCCGGGTCTGGGGGCAGCTGTCATCCTCACTGACCATTCCCACTGTCATCCCCACTGAAGGGAAGCAGGCTAGGGCAGGGTTCCAACCCCCTCTCCTGCCCTGCACCTGCTGTTAACCTTTTCATTGCTGGAAAGGTCTTGAGAGCAGGGCACTTGGGTGTCGGGGCTGTTTACCAAGGAGCACAGAGGGATTTGAACAGGTGCCATCCAGGACAGGTGTGGGAAGCCTCAGGGACAGAAGACTGCTCCATAAGGCAGTTTCTCCCAGGCCACTGGGAAGGAGCCCCCATGCAAGAGTAGTCCCTTCCGGAGCAGATGTTCTTTGCTATCCACACTGCAGAAACGCTGTGGCCTGTAAGGCTGGCGCTCAGAGATGTCTCCCCGTCCCCTATACCACCCCTGCTGGGAGGGCACTGTAATTGGCACCAAGCCTCCCAGGCTCTCCCTCCCTCTGCCTCTGGCCCAGTGCCTGGCCTCTGAGGCCAGTGTTAGTGAGCAGAAAGGCCCCCACTGGCTATTCTCTGTGCTGTGAAAAGCTAAGTGGCCTGGGGGGAGGGGGAGGTGACGGAAGGAAGACCTTGACCTCGGAGCCCTAAGCCACGGCTGACAACAGACAGCAATGTGTGTGTGTGGGGGGGGGGGCGGTGGTGGTGCCTTGGGAATGGCGCTTTATTGAGGGACATTTGTCTTCATTTGAGGCAGCCTACATCTTGTCTCACAGGCGTGCCCCAAGGCCCAAGTCTCCCTGACCCCTACCCCACCGTCCCTGCGCTGGATTGAAGGGGAAGTGACCTCTGAAAGCCCCTGAGGACCAAGGTGATAGATGTCAAAGAAGAGTTAACAGAGGAGCCCCGGGAAGCACCCCAGAAAGCTCCCAGCCTCCCAACACAGGAGAGCAGACCTAGGGCAGGGTGGGCCCTGCCCAGACTCGGCCCCCAAACTCCAGATTCTCCTCAGCCAGAGCCGATTCTGAAAGTTCAGACCTCATATCCAGCATAATAAACCTAGATTTGGATGACGAAGAAATGTCACCTATTGTTTTTCATAATGCAAAGTAATAAAAACCAAACCTCCTCCTAATCTTTGTAGCCAGATCAGGGAGGTCCCCAGACCCTGTTCTTCTCTTTCATGTAAAGAGACTCTGGTGGCAAGGAGTCTCCAAGGGAGCTTTAGAATTGGAAAATATCAGAGTGCAAGGTTTTAGTGGGGAGTTTTCTCCCTGAAAAAGTCAGGATGTTCAAAATGCTGGAAGACCACGAACTATGCCCTAGACGCAGCCACTAATCCGCAGAGCTGTGAATAAATCATTTCATCTCCCCGTGTCTCACGTTTCCAAATATTTAAAAAAAAAAAACAAATCTCCTGATCACAAAAGGAGCTGGCCTGAAGATCGGCTACCAAGGCGCGATGCTGAGTCCATTTAAGAGACCGCGGACTCAGGCTCCCAGCTTTGCTTAGGAGGCGCGAGACCCTCTGGACCTGGGGACGGGGAGGGGGGCTGTTGAGGGGGAAAAGCACGCAAGGCCTGGGTTAGTTGCAACCACAACCCTACAGCCACTTTCGGGAGCTGCGGAGAGGGAGGCACCAGGCACGTGGCACTCCGGCTCCAGCTCTTTCCAAACGCCAAGCCGTGCGGGGCGAGCGGCTGGCGTTCCTGGGGCGACCCGGGCCCCATTGCCTTCATCTGCGGGGGCGTAGGAGGGTGTCGTCGCGTTCAAAACATGGGTTCGAAGGGGGCGAGCCGCGTCCGCCTCGGGCGCCCAGGCAGAGCAAGCCGCCGCGCTCGCCTCCCCAGCTCACCGGGTTCATTTCCATGTGGAGCGCGGCGCGTCCCAGGCGCCCTTATCTCGCCGCCGCCGCCGCAGCGGCTCTGCAGGCGCGGGCGCCCCGGGCTCCCTCCCCTCCCTTCCCCGCCCGCCGCCCGCGCCTTTGTCTGGCCCGGCGGCGCGCTCGGAGCCAGCAGGGCGGGTAATTGGCGGCCGGAGGAGGCGAACGGGCCCGCCCGGCCTCCGCTAATGAGCGGGCGGAGCCGCGGGGAGGGCGCGGCGAGGTGCGGAGCGGGTGAGGGCTCCCGTGACTGGGCGCCCCCCCCCCCAAGATGGTCGGCCGGGTCCCCGCAGCCCCCTCCCGGGCTGTGGCGGGGACTGGCGTCCCGAGGGACATCCCCTCCCCCTCCCCCAGGCGGTCCCCGGCGCGCTCCAATTACCCTGCGGCCGTGCCAAGGCCTCCGGCTGCCCCCGGGCCGCCCTCGCGTCCCCGGAGAAGTGCCAGGGACGGAACGCGCGGGCGGGAGGGCCGAGGAGTGGGCTCCCTGGGGCTTCGCCGCGCTGCAGGAGACCCCGGCGGCCCAGGAGGCCCTGGGGCAGGGGCACTGAGGGGAGGGGATGCCCCGGGGGCCCGATGCCAGAGTGTTCACCTAGGGAAGCCCGCAGGCAGCAGCGAAACCCGCTCCCCGCATAGATGGTGATAAAAATCCACCCTCGTTTCTAAATTAATTACGCTAAATCCACCGCGCTCGGCGGCTGGGGGTACGGCGGGCTTGGATGGTCTGAACCAAGGGACACCTTGGCCCTTCGCTAGGGGAGGGGGCATCATGTATTGTTGGCTCCAAAAACCCCCTCTCCAAGTCTGAGGGGCGGTGTGGGGGAGGTCACGGGAACAGGGCACTTGGAAAGAAAGCCTTTCTCCAGCCAGCTTGTGGAAGGAAGGGCCCAGGCTTGGGGAATTCGGGAGTCCTCCTGGGAGCCCTACCCTGGCCGGATGGCAGCCTTAGGGAACCACAAGCAGCTCAGGACAGCCCTCGAGGGAGAGTTCTCCACTATGAGACTTAAGGGGGACTGCCACCTCCCAGGGGGAAAGGAGGCATTTTCTTCCCACCTACGAAGACTCCGCACCCAGGAATGCCCCCACCACCTTTTCCCAACTCTCCTACTGTGCCCACCTAGGAGCAACCCACACACAGCGAGCTTTTCCCCCTTTTTACTTGTTTTTAATAAGGTACAACTGTACAGTGGAAGTGGAAGTTTGGTTCATTTTTACATATGGATCTGCCTTCCTTAGTAGGGCTTCCCTGGTGGCTCAGGCGGTAAAGAATCTGCTTGTAATGTGAGAGACCAGGGTTCGATCCCTGAGTAGGGGAAGATCGCCCGGAGAAGGGAATGGCTCCCTCACTCCAGTATTCTTGCCTAGAGAATTCCATGAACAGAGGAGCCTTTGCAATCCATGCGGTCGCAGAGAGTCGGACACAACTGAGCGACTAACACTTTCCCTTTCACCCTTTCTGCCTTCCTAATCACCACCCAGGTCAAGCTATAAAACATTTTCAGCAGCCCAGAAGGTTCCCTCAGGCCTCCTCTTAGTCAACATCCCCCAACTATTCATCACCATAGATTCGTCTTGCCTGTTTTTATAAACAAAATCATGCAGCGTGTGCTCTTTTGTCTGTGGCTTTTTTCACTCATTGTCTGCCAGATTCATCCAGGCTGTTGCATGAAACAGTGGTTCATTCTTTTTAATTACTGAGTGTTATTCCGTTGAATGAACATACCACAATTTATTTATCCATGTGACTGTTGATGGACATTTGGATTGTCTCCAACTTGGGGCTGTCGTGAATAAAGTGGCTGTGAACATTCTCCTATGTGCCTTTGAGTGGAAATGAGGACCCATTTCTGTTGGGGATACACCCAGAGATGGAATTGCTAGGTCATAAGGTAGGTATGTGTTTATTGCCAGTTTTCCAAAGTAGTTGTACCGGTTAGCTTTTTAAAACTGCAGTCAGGGTACAAAGGCTATTCAGAGAGTTAAGTTGCAGGCACAGCATAATAGTAGTGTGCTAGGTACTGTTCTAAGAGATTTGCATATAATTAACATGTGTGTGGGAGAAGGCAATGGCACCCCACTCCAGTGCTCTTGCCTGGAGAATCCCATGGAGGGAGGAGCCTGGCGGGCTGCAGTCCACGGGGTCGCTAAGAGTCAGACACGACTGAGTGACTTCCCTTTCACTTTTCACTTGCATGCATTGGAGAAGGAAATGGCAACCCACTCCAGTGTTCTTGCCTGAAGAATCCCAGGGACGGGGCAGCCTGGTGGATTGCTGTCTATGGGGTGGCACAGAGTCGGACACGACTGAAGCAACTTAGCAGCAACAGCAGCAGCAGCAACATGTGTGTGTACATGCTCAGTCAGTCTGACTCTTTGCGACCCCATGGACTGTAGCCCACTAGGCTCCTCTGTCCATGGAATTTTCTAGGCAATTAACATGTGCTTACATGCATTTGTATGCAGACATTCTCACAATGCCTGGTTTCATCTTAGAATGGGCAAAAGATCTCAAGGGCTGGCTTGTATGGATCTTTGCATTGCCCACCCCAGTTGGGATTCAGATACAATATTCTATGTTTGTGGAATAAATCATATCCATTTTACAGATGAAGAAACTGAGGCCCAGAGTGGTGATAACTTGCTGAAGACTCTGGGGCTAGTGAGTGGCAGGACCAAGCCCACATATCAAGTTTCTAGGCTCCTGGTCTTACTGGTGTTCTTATGAAAATAAGCCTGTAAAGTCTCCCTTAATATTCTCCTCCTTACACCCCCAGGTCAACACCATCAGCACTACAGTGCTTGACTTCTTGGCGACCACAGTGCCTGACTTCTTGGAGACCCTTGTCTTTCTTTTTCTGTTATCTGTTCTTGTGTAACAAACAACTCCAAGGCTTAGTAACTTAAAGCTGTTTCTCGGTTCTCTGAGCTGACTGGACTCAGCTGATCATTCTTACTTGGGAGTTCTCAAGTGGATACAGTGGCAGTCACCTGCAGGCTGGCCTGGGCTGGACATGCAAGATAGCACATACACATGGCTGGTGGTTGAGGCTGGCTGTGAGCCAACAGCTAAACTGGAACTGTCAACGGGAGCAGCTCCATGTGGCTCGGGCTTCCCACTGCCTAGTGGCTGGGTTCTGAGAGGGCATGTCTCAAGAGCAAGAGTCTCAAAAGGCGGGAAGAAAAAGCCACTAGGTCGGCTAAGGGCATAGATTCACTTCCATCGTATTCAACGGGTCAAAAGAATCACAGGGTCTCATCAGATTCCAAGGGGTGGAAACATAGACTTGATGGATGGGTGGCTGGTCCCACTGTGAGAATGACAGCTGTAGTTGTGGCCGTCTTTGTAGCATATACACCTTCCTTGTCTACTCACCTTGCTTGCCCATGAGGGGTCTGGTAAAGCCAAAAGCACCCCTCCACTTCATTGGTTCTTAAAGATTCAAGGTTCTGAGGACTCCTTCCATTTCAGGTCAAACCATAGCACTGAGTCATCTCAACACCAGGCCCTTGGCTTGCTCCTACTGTGCCCACCAAGCATTGTGTCCTGAGCCAGCTCACCATTCCACTGGGCACTAGGCTCCTCTGGGTCCCTGCCCATATACCTCAGTACCTCTCCAAGCTCTGAACACTGTCGCCACACTGGAATGTTCCAACCTAATTCTTGCCATCTTGGCTCCCTGGCCCCAGCTGCCCCCTGCCCAGGGTTTCCCCTTGTGACAGTCATCTCATCTGAGACAAACATGGAACCCACTGGGCCCCCTGACCAAATTGGGATTTCCCTAATTTGAAGCCCCCTGAGGTGTTTGAGCCGGGATTTGGCCTCTGCCCCTGTTCACCACCTGTTTGAAAGAACACAGGCTTTCCAGCTCAAAGACCCAGGTTTGAATCCCTGCTCTGCAGCTAACTGGCTGCATGGTCTTGGGCAAGTGATCAAACCTCCCTGTGACTTGGTATCTGTATCTAAAGAATAGATGTCATTATTGGACCCAGCTCAGAAGACTGGTGTAAGGATTAAAGGTGGTAACACAAAAGCATTTGGGACAATGCAAGGGGAAGGATAGTCACTGGTGGCTCAGACAGTAAAGAATCTGCCTGCAGTGCAGGAGACCTGGGTTCAATCTCTGGGTTGGGAAGATTCCCCTGGAAAAGGGAATGGCTACCCATTCCAGTATTCTTGCCTGGAGAATCCCATGGACAGAGGAACCAGGTGGGCTACAGTCCATGGGGTCACAAAAGAGTCAGATACGACTGAGCAACTCACACTTTCAAGGGGAAGAATAGACACTCCCAGATTTCAAATCTTCTTTCCCCAGACTTCAAAGGCAGGTTTTTTTTTTTTTAAGTAAACTTTTTCCGTGTCATTAGATTTTACATTGGATGAGTTTTCCCAAAGCAAACACCCAAATCAAGAAACAGACATGACCAGCTCCCCAGAAGTCCCTGCCACCTTCTAGTTCTTACCCACCCTCCAGGATTATCCGGACTTGTAACACCGGAGATTAATATCGGACCCCATTTGTGGCAGCCAACGCCCCTGCACAATTGGCAAACAAGATAGGTATCTGGTGGGATTTAAAAGGAACCAGCAAATCCAGCTCCCACTGTGCCTAAATGTTCTCCATTGTGGAGGCTTTCCTTTGTGTTAAGCAATGCTCCCTTCCACGGTTCTCTTTTAAAACCCAAATCCATCTGGCTTGTGGTAACCACAATTCCCTTGTCCCATAGAAAAAATATCCAGTCGACCTTTCCACACTGATTCCCAGGACAGTAGAACCTCCTTCACCAGCAAAGAAATGCAGAAACAGGGAGAGCACAGACCCAGGAACGTGGACTCTACCTGCTTTACAACTTTGCCCAAGGCCAGTTCAGGCTTTCAGCATTTTTTAAAGTATGTTTTAAAATCTAGTGTTTAAGGGATGCTTAAGGAAATTAAGAACCCACACCCCACTCCTCCCCTCTCCCAGCCTTCAACCCCAGCAATTCCAACAAGCCACCAACACATAGAAAGGAAGCAGGTAGAGATAAAAGTGAATCCTGGGGGTCGGCTGGGGCATGACCCCACCCTGCTCTCCCAGTACACCTTTTCTGAGCCAGGCTGAGGAGAGCTTCTGGCGCTATGACGTCATCAGATGTCAGGCCTTTGACAAATGAGTCCGGCCTGCAGCTGGAGCCTTTGATAAGCCATTTGCAGGCGTCTGGGAGACATCCACGCTGGTCTTGGGAATGCATCCTAGCCCCATCTCAAATTCACATCTTTTCATGTTTTTTTTTAAAAGCGTGCCATGTGTCTGTGAAGATTCATGGCTTCAAATATTTTTTTGTTTTTTCTGACATTTCACTTTTTCTCCTTATTCTATTTTATTCTTTTTTTTAAGGAAAAGAAAATATTCACTCCAAGGTTTTTAGTTTCTGGGTAATAACTGTCAGATATTAACGGATAGCCCCATACATCCAGCATAAAATAATAGAATTTGTTGAGTGCATTAGACATCCAATAATGGGCAGGGCGGACAGTGTGGTGGCGCTGAAGAAAGGCTTCTCTTAAGAAAAGAGAATGCATGCTATGAAAAACAAGGCAGAAAGGACGTTTGTCAAAATGCCCTCTTGTACCTCATACATTTGCACACACAAGTCCGCCTGCTTGGAAAATGTTGTCTTGACTTTCTCTCCCTTATGCCGCCTCCTCATCAAATCAGCCTCATCTCTTCCAGGAAGCATGCCCCCTCCCCTTCTGCATTCCCATCCATCACACCCCCGTCCCCGTAGAATCCTGGACTTGTTTCTGCCAAGGCACTTGTCACACTGCATTGTCACACAACTGACCTCGACCTCTGCAAACTCTAAGTTCCTTGAGGGCAGGGCTTGAATTCCTGGGACCGAACAGTGAGACTCAGCAGCTGTCAGAGCCCCAACCACTTCAGTGAAGACTTTGCCAGTTGCACTGGGCAGTGTCTGCATCTTTGACTGCATCTTTTCCCTGGCTTCTAGAGCCCACTTTGCTGCTCCCGTGGCAGACCAGAAGCACCAGGATATCTATGCCCTTCCCAACAGCCCTCAAATGATGCCTGGAGGGAGTTGGCACACTTTTACCCCTCCTGGTTGGGAAAACAGAGACCTGTGTTCAACGTTGACTTCAAAAGTTCACCAGCAGTGTTAAATCGTAGTTGTCCACAGAGGTAATGGGCTTGACAACACGCTCTTCATTGCCTGCCTGTCCGTTCCTGTCTCACTTGCCTACTCTCCTACCACATTTCCTGGAATCACCCCCCACCGCCACCCCAAATAAACTACTTGCATTCAAATCCTTGCCTCAGTTTCTGGACCACATAATAGGTGCTCAATAAATGATCCTTGAATGAATGAAGAAATGAGTGATGGAATTTTTAGAGCACAAATGTCTAAAGGAGATCGTTCAGGTTGGATTTTCTGTAGCATCCATATTATCTATTTTAAGTGATGGCGCTGAGTCAGATTCCATGTCTCCTTGAACAGTTCTCCTTCACTTTGGACCAAGCAAACAAGGCCAAGTGCCAAGGAATGGGGAAGATAGCCACGTGTGTGGCAGAAGCCATGCCAATTCAGTTTTGATTTGGGTCTGCCGGCTGCCCTGGTTCCCTCTTGTCTTTCTTCCGTCGTCTGTCACACTGGACTTCAATTGGGTCATGGGGTTCTACTTAAGTGAGAAGCTGTCAGCCTCCGCGTGCTAGTCTTTCCCTCGGGGAAGACATCGGTGGCTCAGAGTCTTTTCTCACTGCTGTCCCCATGTCCCTTTAGCTAACACCAGGGGCCGGGAAAGAAGGAAGCAAGTGAAGGCACTGTCAATAGCACACAGTCTGAGTTTACTGATTGCCTTTTTCCTAATGATCATCTGTCCATTAGACCCTAGTCTGGTTCCAGAAGGCCATTTCCCGCCCTGCCTGATGTTTCTGCCACTTTTATGGGGGCTTTTTCTGGACATACTCAAGCTTATTGAAGACAGAGCTGACCACTAATGTTCTTTCTACTTCAAAAACTCTTTGAAAAACTCTCATTATGCCCAGATTTGTAATCAACTGAATTTTCTTTGCCATTCTCACCTCCCTGTGTTTCCTGACAGAAGTCCAGAATTGATATTTTCTTTCTTTCTTTTTTTTAAAAAGCCTTTTTGTAGGCAAAAGTGGCTAGACACTCACTTGAGTGAAAGGTGGGAAAGGAACCCAACAAAAGTAGCGACTTTTTATGGGGTGTGATACTACACTAAGAACTCTGTCTATATTATCTTCTCTGACCCTCACCAACCCATAGGACACTATTATTATCTCCACTGGACAGATGAGAAAAGCAAAGCCCAGAGAGACTACAGAACTGGCCCAGGGTCTTTTTAGGATTATAGACGTCAGGGCAGGGCACGCGCCAGAAGCCTGAACTCTTAAGCACAGCTCTTAAATGCCCCAACACTCACTGAGCTCCCGTGATTGCTAGGGGTGGTCAACATAAACTTCCCTGGGTTTTCTTGTCTCATCTTCTACTCATTATGCCTGACTCAGTAGCACTGTCTTCATTTGTGTTCTCCAAAAGGACATTGTGAGATAAGGATGTGAGTGCAAGTCATTTATGTGGGAGGGGATTCCAGAAGGCACCAGGAAGGAAGCGGGGAGGTGACACAGGGAAGGGAAGGTAGCCACTCACAGGTATATTATTGAGTTACCATCATGGGTGTCTAGGACTGGGTCCTTCTGGAGACCTTAGGGAGATGTCCATTCCTGCCTCACACGGACAGACTCACCAGCCTGGAGTCTCCCTGGGTTTTGTCCAAGCCAGCTGGGAATATATAACACCTGAGATATGGGATGTGGCAAGCCGGCCATGTCTTTGCCTGCCTCCATGAAGGTCTCTCTTCTCCCATTCTTTCCCCCTTCCAGTCTTTTCTCTGGCAACTGTAGAACATTCACCTCGATTACCCCATCCAAGAGCCAAGAAGTCTGGGGGATCACCTACTCTCATGGGTCATTAGTTGAGGGCTGGGCCCCTGGCCTGCTGTATGCAGTGGGGAGGGGGTTCTAGTGCCAGAGAAAGCCAAGAGGTACAGATGCCAGCAGCTGGAAGACAGGCCTGCATGCCTTGAAGGGCAAGGGTGTGGTGAATGTGGGCAAGGTGCCTGCTACGTATTGTTATCCTCATGGTACAGATGAGAAAACGGAAGCTTTGTCATATACTGCAGAGGTTTAGGTAGCTTTATTTATTTATTATAAATTTGTAAAGGTTGTGCTCCCTTTACAGTTATTATAAGATATAGGCTATATTGCCCATTTGTACAAAACATCCTTGTAGCCTATCTTACACACAATAGTTCGTACCTCTCATTCTCCCAACCTTATGTTGCCCCTCTCCCCTTCTACTGGTAGCCATTAGTTTGTTCTCTGTATTTGTGAGTCTGATTCTTATTTGTTATATTCACTAGTTTGTTGTAATTTTTAGATTCCACATATAAGTGATAGCAAACAGTATTTGTCTTTCTCTGTCTGAATGTCTGACTTATTTCACTTAGCATAATGCCCTCCAAGTCAATCCATGTTGCTGCTAAAGGCAAAATTTTCATTGTTTTTTATGGCTGAATAGTATTCCATTGCATACACACACACACACACACACACACACACACACACACACACACTTCTTTATGCATTCATCTGTTGATGGACACTTAGGTTGCTTCAAGATCTTAACTATTGTAAATAATGCTGCTATGAACATTGGGGTGCGTGTATCTTTTCAAATTAGTGTTTTTGATCCTTTCAGATATATAGCCAGGAATGGAATTGTTGAATCATACACTAGTTCTGTTTTGAGTTTTTGAGGAACCTCCATACTGTTTTCCACAGTGGCTGCACCAAGTTACATTCTGCAGAAGCCTGGGTCACTATAGATGGAGGCCATGGTAACTAGAAATCTCGAGACAACAAGGACAGACAGCACTGTCTCTGCCCTTAAAAGACTTCTCATTTTAAATCAGATCAGGGTGACTCCCTTTCCTAGGATTTAGGGTGTCACAGGGGTGCTGAGACCCCTTGGTGCCCCAAGGAAGACAGAGGCAGTAGACAATACTAGCAGAAGAAATAGATACAAATAACAAAAATCAAAAGAAAGATTCTCAGTATGCTTGCTATGATATTCAAAACCTAAAAGAGAAGAAGAAAATTCCATAGAGCACGAAGGCAACGTTTTTCAATTTTTTATTATTCGAAAGCAACAAAACCAAATGGTCTGTGCTTAAAAGAACTATCTCCAGGTTTAAGAAAGGAAAAGGCATGTAATAAATGACTTTCCATTAGGGAATTTCTTGCTCTCATACCATGTCCTGGGGCAACAAACCCACCTTGGTCCCAGTACAGGAAAGAGGAATTGCCTTGCATAAGAACCCTTCCCTGAACTGGTCTGACTCCCAAAAGCAATGGTGGGCTCAGCAGAACGTTCCAAGAAAACTGCTTCTTCTTGAGGGAGAAAGGACAACTCAGCTAAGGGGATGGCTCTTGAATCATAAAAGTTCATGTCCTTTCTTTTATGACTCTTAGCAGTGCTGTATGGTGTGGTAGGCAGAATAAGGACCCCCAAAGATGTCCACATCCTAATCCCTTAGATGGCAAAAGGGACTTTGCCTGTGGGATTAAGTTAAGGACCTTGAGATGGGGAGATTATCCTGGATTATCCCCTGGGTTCAATGTAACCCCAAGAGTCCTTGTACATAGAAAAGGGCAGCAGGAGAGATGGTCAGGAGGCTGCCATTGCTGGCTTTAAAAATGGCGGAAAGGGGCCACGAGCCAAGGATTGTGGGTAGCCTCTAGAAAGAGAAAAGGCAAGGAAATGGATTCTTCCCAAGCCTCCAGAGGGGAACACAGCCCTACTAATACCTTGATTTTAGCCCAGTGGGACCCATTTCAGACTTCCATCTTCAGAACTATAAATTTGTGTTAAGTTACTACCTTTATGGTCACTTGTTACTGTAGAACACATCAAGTATAATACACCAAATATAACCCACCAAAGCAGTATAACACACCAAGATCCCTAGGGCGCTCCCAAGTTGGCAGGCTGTTCCCCTCCATGAGTGCTGTGGGGAATGGAGTAACCTCACAATTACCCCTTCAAGAGATTTCCCGAAAAAACTACAGACGGTCCCCACTTCTGGGGATACAGACAACCGTGGACCCCAGGAAATGTCAAGCCTAAAGAGGATTCCCAGTGCCTGCATCCATTCGGGAGCTAAACGCCACAGGAATTAGCAAACAGTTCCCTCTCAGGGATTTACTGAGTTAACGAAAAACTCTACCCCAGCTGTTTCTCATCATCTTCAGATGGCTTTAATCGCATCTAGAATCATAAAACAGTGGTTTCCAAACCTGTTTGGGCCTCAGAATTACTTGGGAGCACTTGCTAAAGGAGCCCAAGGCTACCCCGTGTCTGCCCTCAGTGGCTTCATCCCAGGCCTCTTAAGTCAGAGTCTCTGGGGGTGGGGTCTGAGAATCTGTGTTCTGAACAAGCATCTTCAGAGATTCTGGCACACATCCGTGGACCAGGATTTAGAAAATACTGTCCTAAACCACTTAGCTTTCGGAGCCTTGTGGGATGTTTCAACCAGCTGAGATAGTTGGATTCTTAAACCCTCAGGAAAGTGAAAGTGTTAGTCACTCAGGCGTGACCGACTCTTTGAGACCCGATGGACTGTAGCCCACCAGGCTCCTCTGTCCATGGGATTTCCCAAGCAAGTATACTGGAGTAGGTTGCCATGCCCGCCTCCAGGGGATCTTCCGAACCCAGGGATCAAACCCAGGTCTTCTGCTTAGCAGGCAGATTCTTTACCACTGTGCCATCTGGGAAGCCCAGTACTTGCAGCTGAAGTACGTTCACATAGGTGAGAGTACATTCTATGGACCAGAGGACTGCCAAATTTTTTCTGTAAAGGGCCAGATAGTAAATCTTTTGGGCTTTGCAAGACATGTGGTCTCTGTTGTGACTACTCAGCTCTTCCATTTTAGCATGAAAACAGCCATAGGCAATAAGCAAAAGAATGGATGGGACTGGGTTCCAATAAAACTTAATTTGTAAAAACTGGTGGTGGGCAGGATCTGGCTGTCAGGCCATCGTTTGCTGACCCCAGCTGTAGATCAGGGCTTCCCATGTGGCATTGGTGGTAAAGAACACGCTTGCCAATGCAGGAGACTTAAGAAACACAGGTTCGATCCCTGGGTAGGGAAGATCCCCTGGAGGCGGGCATGGCAACCCACTCCAGTATTCTTGCCTGGGAAATCCCATGGACAGAGGAGCCTGGCAGGCTACAGTCCATGGGGTCGCAATGAGTAGGCCACGACTGAAGCGACTTAACACGCACACACTGTAGATCAAGGCCATACATTCTCCTTCCTCCCAAGCCTGATCCCTTCAGTTAGTGCTTCCCTGATCCTCATGTCAGCCAGGAAGAGGCCACTGGACCTGCTGTCATCATCCATCATGAGGTTTCAGCCAGCCAGCATGGAAGTGGAAAGCACAACTTTCCGCTGTGCACTGAACCTGGGGCCTAACCCAAAACCTTCCAAAAGCCCATGGTTTCTCCCAGGGAGCCCAGACATCAAAACCATAAAGACTCTCCCCCAGGCAAATCGTTACCCCCACTTGACACTCTATTTAATGGAAAGCCTTTTCCAGAAATAAGTATATTAAAATAAGCTTTGCATTTTTTACATTAACTGAAATTTGATGCAAATTGATAATAAATTACCTTCCCCCTACTCATTCATTTGGGAATCACATAAACTAGTTTACAGTTATGTATTATTACATTTCACATTAATATAGCCATAGGAAGCTAGGCTTTGGAGAAATTTGCTTCCCAGCAAACCATCAGAAATTGAAGAGGTGAAAGTGGGATTTGGTGGGATAATCTGACTCTCCTAATGTGCTCGCCACTCAGAGTTTGCAAAGTAAGGCATCAGTGCACTGCTCAAGGCCCAATTAATTCATCAAATGACCGCTGTCTGTCTTATTTATCTGGCATAAATTTTCCCACGTTAGGATCTTACAGTGTTGCTTCCTTCCCTCTTTCTTTTCTTCCTTTCTCCCTTCCTCCCTCCCTCTCATCCTTCCTCCTATCCTTCCTTCCTTCAAGTTACATGGATAAGCCCAGATTCAAGAAGTGGAGAGATCAACCAAGAGATGGAGAGGTGGCAAGATCATATTGCAATGGGGTGTGTGTTCAGGAAGGAGTTATTGCAGCCGTCTTTACAAGTAATCTACCCCCATAAGAAGTGAGTAAATGCCAGAGTACACTACATGACTCAGCTGTGGATATTGTTGACATAGTCATAATCATGTGAGCACTGACTGTTGATCTAACCTAGATTAGACTACAAGTATTTTGAGAGGAAGTGAGACAGGGAAGAATGAGTCTAGGTGATGGTGGTGAAAGAGAGCTAAATACTCATTTTCCATTTGAGGAAGTCAATAGTAATTAAAAGATAGTAACACCTTAAATAGATAGTAGTAGATATAATAGACCATTATATCTACTACTGTGGGCAGGAATCCCTCAGAAGAAATGGAGTGGCCATCATGGTCAACAAAAGAGTCTGAAATGCAGTACTTGGATGCAATCTCAAAAACAACAGAATGATCTCTGTTCATTTCCAAGGCAAACCATTCAATATCACAGTAATCCAAGTCTATGCCCCAACCAGTAATGCTGAAGAAGCTGAAGTTGAACGGTTCTATGAAGACCTACAAGACCTTTTAGAACTAACACCCAAAAAAGATGTCCTTTTCATTATAGGGGACTGGAATGCAAAAGTAGGAAGTCAAGAAACACCTGGAGTAACAGGCAAATTTGGCCTTGGAATACGGAATGAAGCAGGGCAAAGACTAATAGAGTTTTGCCAAGAAAATGCACTGGTCATAACAAACACCCTCTTCCAACAACACAAGAGAAGACTCTATACATGGACATCACCAGATGGTCAACACCGAAATCAGATTGATTATATTCTTTGCAGCCAAAGATGGAGAAGCTCTATACAGTCAGCAAAAACAAGACCAGGAGCTGACTGTGGCTCAGACCATGAACTCCTTATTACCAAATTCAGACTTAAATTGAATAAAGTAGGGAAAACCACTAGACCATTCAGGTATGACCTAAATCAAATCCCTTGGGATTATACAGTGGAAGTGAGAAATAGATTTAAGGGCCTAGATCTGATAGATAGAGTGCCTGATGAACTATGGAATGAGGTTCGTGACATTGTACAGGAGACAGGGATCAAGACCATCCCCATGGAAAAGAAATGCAAAAAAGCAAAATGGCTGCCTGGGGAGGCCTTACAAATAGCTGTGAAAAGAAGAGAAGCGAAAAGCAAAGGAGAAAAGGAAAGATATAAGCATCTGAATGCAGAGTTCCAAAGAAAAGCAAGAGGAGATAAGAAAGCCTTCCTCAGCAACCAAGGCAAAGAAATAGAGGAAAACAAAAGAATGGGAAAGAATAGAGATCTCTTCAAGAAAATTAGAGATACCAAGGGAACATTTCATGCAAAGATGGACTCGATAAAGGACAGAAATGGTATGGACTTAACAGAAGCAGAGGATATTAAGAAGAGGTGGCAAGAATACACAGAACTGTACAAAAAAGATCTTCATGACCCAGATAATCACGATGGTGTGATCACTCACCTAGAGCCAGACATCCTGGAATGTGAAGTCAAGTGGGCCTTAGAAAGCATCACTACAAACAAAGCTAGTGGAGGTGATGGAATGCCAGTTGAGCTATTTCAAATCCTGAAAGATGATGCTGTGAAAGTGCTGCACTCAATATGCCAGCAAATTTGGAAAACTCAGCAGTGGCCACAGGACTGGAAAAGGTCAGTTTTCATTCCAATCCCAAAGAAAGGCAATGCCAAAGAACGCTCAAACTACTGCACAATTGCACTCATCTCACATGCTAGTAAAGTAATGCTCAAAATTCTCCAAGCCAGGCTTCAGCAATATGTGAACCGTGAACTTCCTGATGTTCAAGCTGGTTTTAGAAAAGGCAGAGGAACCAGAGATCAAATTGCCAACATCCGCTGGATCACGGAAAAAGCAAGAGAGTTCCAGAAAAGCATCTATTTCTGCTTTATTGACTATGCCAAAGCCTTGGACTGTGTGGATCACAATAAAATTTGTGGAAAATTCTTCAAGAGATGGGAATACCAGACCACCTGACCTGCCTCTTGAGAAATCTGTATGCAGGTCACGAAGCAACAGTCAGAACTGGATATGGAACAACAGACTGGTTCCAAATAGGAAAAGAAGTACGTCAAGGCTGTATATTGTCACCCTGCTTATTTAACTTATATGCAGAGTACATCATGAGAAACACTGGACTGGAAGAAACACAAGCTGGAATCAAGATTGCCAGGAGAAATATCAATAACCTCAGATATTTAATAACCTCAGATGATACCACCCTTATGGCAGAAAGTGAAGAGGAACTAAAAAGCCTCTTGATGAAAGTGAAAGTGGAGAGTGAAAAAGCTGGCTTAAAGCTCAACATTCAGAAAACGAAGATCATGGTATCCAGTCCCATCACTTCATGGGAAATAGATGGGGAAACAGTGGAAACAGTGTCAGACTTTATTTTTTTGGGCTCCAAAATCACTGCAGATGGTGACTGCAGCCATGAAATTAAAAGACACTTACTCCTTGGAAGGAAAGTTATGACCAACCTAGATAGCATATTCAAAAACAGAGACATTACTTTGCCAACAAAGGTTCGTCTAGTCAAGGCTATGGTTTTTCCTGTGGTCATGTATGGATGTGAGAGTTGGACTGTGAAGAAGGCTGAGCGCCGAAGAATGGATGCTTTTGAACTGTGGTGTTGGAGAAGACTCTTGAGAGTCCCTTGGACTACAAGGAGATCAAACCAGTCCATTTTGAAGGAGATCAGCTCTGGGATTTCTTTGGAAGGAATGATGCTAAAGCTGAAACTCCAGTACTTTGGCCACCTCATGCGAAGAGTTGACTCCTTGGAAAAGACCCTGATGCTGGGAGGGATTGGGGGCAGTAGGAGAAGGGGACGACAGAGGATGAGATGGCTGGATGGCATCATTAACTCGATGGACGTGAGTCTGAGTGAACTCTTGGAGTTGGTGATGGACAGGGAGGCCTGGCGTGCTGTGATTCATGGGGTCGCAAAGAGTCGGACACGACTGAGCAACTGAAGTGAACTGAACTGAACTGAACACCTTAAAGGAAAAATCATGAAATCACGGTTTAAGGGTATTATTTGGAGTTGGAGAAGTAAATACCCAAAGAGTTAGTCAAAGGAGATGAAGGGTAAAGGAGACAGGTTTGCCAGAGACTTCTGCTTGCTCCTAAAAAGCCTTATAGAACTCTTTCACTGTTTAAAATATATGTGCGTATGGTACAACAAAAATAGAAACCAGTGTTTTGAAAGCAAAGTACACGACTTTTCCTGCAATAACAAAATCTCTCATTGACAATCCAAAGCCAATGCTAAAAACTGTGTTTTTCCCTCCCTAATATACAGGTAAAAGTAAACTTGAAAGGCAATGTTTTATACAAATACATGTAGATAAAATGAAAAGGCCTCAAGTAGCAGAGAGGACTCCAAACTACATAGCCTGGAGGCTAATGAAAGGCCACCATAATGTTAACAGGCATTTGCCTGATAGTTATAAAGGTAATTTATACCCAGAACATTCCCACTCATGTGAAAGAATGACCCTCCATTTTACTACATGTTGTATTAATGTCAATCAATATATGTTTGAGGGCTTTATACATTATGGATAATAACGTTGGAGCTTTGCAAACCTTTCCTCTTGGGGGAGCCACACAAAATTCTACAGGAGAGAATAGAGCAAAACTTCCAAGACCTGAATGGCTGAGCTCTTACTGAGGGGTCAGCAGACCTTAATCAGCTCAGCTATTCAAATAAGATCAGAGCCAGCCCACTCCTGGGCTGAAAAAAGGAAATGCCCAGGGGGTGAGGCCATGTGAAATGGGAAAGCAGGGCCTGGATCTGCTCAGGAATGAGCCTCAGCCAACTGGACTTATTCCTGGGCCATGCCGAGATCTCTGTGGACAGGCTGGGGGACTTGGGCCAAGTCATTTAGTTACTTTACACTCAAGTGTTGCTTCTTAAAATCTGATGTATTTGTTAATTAACTCAAAGAAGAGAATCTTTTTACAATATGTATATATATAACTGGAGAAGGCAATGGCACCCCACTCCAGTACTCTTGCCTGGAAAATCCCATGGACGGAGGAGCCTGGTAGGCTGCAGTCCATGGGGTCGCTAAGAGTCGGACACGACTGAGCGACTTCACTTTCACTTTTCACTTTCATGCATTGGAGAAGGAAATGGCAACTCACTCCAGTATTCTTGCCTGGAGAATCCCAGGGACGGGGGAGCCTGATGGGCTGCCGTCTATGGGGTCGCACAGAGTTGGACACGACTGAAGTGACTTAGCAGCAGCATATATATAACAAATCATCACATTGTATACTTTAAACATCTTACAATGTGATTTGTCAATTACAGTTCAATGAAGATGAAAAATAAAATAATAAAATAAATTAAAAGAGGACATCATAATCACCTGTACTTGGAGTTGTTGAGAAGATTAGAAAAATCTATGTGTTACCTATTCGCTTTAGAAATTTTCCATTTCCCCTTGTAGGAAATGAATTATTGGGCCCAATTCTTCCCCTTTGCCTGCGTGTAAACTTGCAGTCCATTGTGCTCTTCTTAACTTGACTTTGGGCTTGGCCATATGACTTGCTTTGGTCCATAAAATGTTGCTGGAAGTAACAGTGGTCTGTTCTGAGCTCAGACTTAAGAGGTCTCACTAGCTTCTGCTTGCCTTCTTATGCCTCTGCCATTGACCTTGGAAGAACGTGCCCCCAGCTCTCCCACTGGCCCACAGAGCATGAGAAACGTGTAAAGCCAATCTGGACCCCAATTGCTGCTTAGAACCCAGCCAAGCTAATCCAATCTGCATTAACAAGGCCACCCCAGCCAACTCATATGTGAGAGAAATAAATGTTTATGATTGTGCCACTGAGTTTGTATGCTTGCTTCTTACACAGCAATAGCTGACTAATGACACATGGGACCAAACCAAGAGACTATAAGGACAAGACGACCAGGAGCTAGAAGGGAAGGAAGCCAAATCAGCTCACCTGTAGGTGGTAAGCATCCAGAAAACACATAGAGTGACACAATCTTAGAATAAGAGATGCTGTGTGCTGAGAAGCTCAGAGTATCTTACTAGAATTCTTGAAATAGGAAATTCATACTCCAAAAGCAGATAGTTTCATGCCTTTTTTAATGCTTATATTTTAGGATTTCTTTTTTACCCCCTTGGCTTTTGCGGTGGCCTGTTGACTTTGCCAAGAACAAAAGAAAAAAATCTGTGTCCACAATAGGCCTGGAGAAAAAGAGGAATTGTGAACTCCTGGGGTCCAGGCAGAGTCATGGAAATGAATATAAAAACGTTGCTGAGAGAAAAAGCAGAAATTTAGGGAGAGAAAATCAGGCAACACAGGTGTCTCTTCTTGCCTAGAGTTGTTTCTTCTCAAAGGTCTTCTTTTATCCACGAGAGCACTCAGCACTGTGTTAGGTTTAAGCACACAATTTTTGTATGCAACCAAAATTTACTTAGGTTTGAATCGAAAGCATGAAGCAAAGTCATTCCACCAGACCCTTAACTCCTTGAGTGGAAGAATGTCTTAGTCTTCTGTGCATCTTCTGTGCTTTGTTACATGGATGGGTGGATGGACAGATAAATACCTCTTGGAATTTGTGGAAGTGTAACCTTATACAGAATAGAGGTATTTTTGCTTGGAGATAATCCTATTAAATAAAGACTTCATCTAAAGTTCTTTAAATCACTCTGTATACGTGCTCAAATATCTTTAACATCATTGCTAGCATTTAATAACATTTTGGAGCTTTCTTCACTATCTACTAACTAACAGAACTCATTTAAAGCAAGTTCTCTGACATCTAGGACCTTACTGTGTAATGGAATGTTAATGCAGTCTTTAAATTGCCATGGTATTCATACCTTCTGTTATATGTCATTTGTCAGTCTCATTAATTTCTATTTTTTGTAGTCTAAATGCTAAGGTGTCCATGAGTATAGGCGTGTTACAGCTGAGAGCTCAGTGAACCAGATGGCTTCAGAAAACAGCTTCCCTGCTGCATGATGACAGAATACACTGGAGCCTCAGTCAGCTCATTCTCAGATTGGAGCTGCTGGTCATGAAGATGACATGAGAGCTGGAAAACTCATGCATTGATCACATACAGGTGAAGGTGACTGCCTATAGCATCACAGATCTGGGACAGAGTACGTTTTTCCAAATACCAAGTAGCCTCTGAATATTTCCTCTTTCTGATCCATTCCTTACCTCTCTGATACCCACGCTTCTCTCAACACTATCTGGTCCTGCCTCTAGGCTCCAAATGCCCACACCTGCCTGACGATCCTCCTGTCTGCCACTTGCCCTCCTCTGCCCCCTCAATCCTTAACTTCAGCACCTGCCCCATGCTAGACGAGTCTTCTCCCTGGCCCAGGACCTCCCAGTGGTGGCAACATAGCTAATGTGACTGTGAAAAATATTTGCAAATGTCAAGGCATTTATTTCTGTTCCTTAATTTCCATTTGCCGTGGAGTCATTTCCTGGGCTCTCACTGGCCCACACACTCAGAGCTGTCTTCAAGGTGCTGCTGAGAGGGACAGCTCAAGATCCTGGGGCAGGGTCTAAACCTTGATCGCTAGGCACAACCCAGAGCTTGACCAAAGCAGCTTCAATATGTGGGCCGCTGCCTAGCAAATGGGAAAACATTTTGAAGACGCAGGCGTCTCCGGAATTAAATATTTACTCATTTCATGCCTTTCCCTCTGTCCACGGAGAATCCAGCTCAAACTAAATAACAAAGGAGGTCAGTCTTGTGATCCGCACAAAAATACTTACCCTGCAATTATAGGAATATTGGGCCATACAATTAATGCCAGGCCTGTAGAACTTGGAGAAAGCCCAAAGAAAAGCCACGGAAATGATGAAGGGACAGAAAGATAACACTGGTAAGAAAAACTAGAGAGGTGGGGCTTGTTTGGAATGGAAAAGACTTTGAATGGGACCTTAATGACAGTCTTCAATATACTCCTGTGCTGGAAAGTGGCAGCGTGTGGGCCCCACCCCACTGGAGATACACTTGCCCTCTACTACCAGGGTGGTCACCTTTTATGTTCAAACTTCTTGCTCTCAGTTCCCTACTAGTAAGGATCTATTGAGCATTCACTCCATAATATGGTTAAAATAATTTACTTTTAACTTATATCATTCTCCTGGGCTTCCCCAGTGGCTCAGTGGTAAAGAATTCCTCTGCCAATGCAGGAGACCTGGGTTCGATCCCTGGGTTGGGAAGATCCCCTGGAGGAGGAAATGGCAACCCACTCCAGTATTCTTGCCTGGGAAATCCCATGGACAGAGGAGCTTGGCAGGCTACAGTCCATGGGGTCACAAAAGAGTCAGACCCAACTTAAGCAAGTAAGCAAAAACATTCTCCTAAGATTATCTTCATGATGAAACAGGCAGAAAAATAACAAATATTAAAGGGCCAGAGCAACACAACTTGAAATAGACATATTGTTCATCTCACATCTCAACCTAGACATCACACCCACTTTGGAGTCCACAGTATAGATTGAAAATTTGCCCAGCCATCAGGGACCTGGCCACATCTTTCTCATCCAGAACAGTGACAGTTTTCAACTGAGATCCCCAGGAACAGATCCTGAGATGAGAAAGTAAGGAAGCAAGACAGGGTAGGTAGGGGGTGGTGCTCGGTAAAATGTGACTTCCAGTAAGGTCCTGGAAGAGGGTACCTCTCAGCCTGCTCCTTTGGCGGCTCTGGAATATGACTCAGACCTCAGAGCCTTCCTGACCAATGGCAAGGGAGCTGGGCTTTCGTATTCCCTCACTGCCAGTCATGGGTTAACTAATGTGTGCCTGGGGGCTGGGGGAGCAGAGGTGATGCCAGGCAGGCAAGGTAGCTCCAGCCGCCTGGGGGGAGATGCTCTGAAAAAGAACCTCCAGTGCTGGCTGGAGAAAAGCACACTGCAGGGGTGAGGAGATGCGCAAACAAGTGGTAAAAAATGTACGCCAGGAGATCTGGGGAACACTGTATATGATGGTAACTAGCATGGCAAACGCTGAGCTGTTGAGTCCCCTGCTCCCAGGTCAGTCTCCTGCTCATGTGAGGCTGAGAGGGGTGAGGTGGGTCATTTTCCCTGCCAGGCTCTGGACTGTCCAGGAGGCAAAGTGAGGAGGGCACTCGACCTGTGTGTGTGTGTGTGTGTGTGTGGCCACCCTCAGGAGACTGAGACCAAGGCATCTCCTTTGTAAAACACTGACAAGGTACTGCTCCAGAGGTACTGGAAAGCTGGAGCAGAACCAGCACTTTCTAAAAGCATCCCTCTAGGGTTGGCTAGATGCGGGGGGGGGGGGGGAAAGGGGGGCAGAACCTGCCGCCCCTGGAAATTTGGGCCAAGCTCTGAGCACCCCATTTGCTCCTGCTGTGACCACATGACCTTGGGGGAGGGTTTGGCTTTTCTCAGTATGGACATTCCTGCCTCTATTAAAACAAGGAGGGCTGTGCTCACTTCCTGCCTAATCCACAGAGAAATATTCTGTTTCTGGAAAACTCAGGAGACCTTTGTTGTTGTTGTTGAGTCGCTCAGTCCTGTCTGACGCTTTTGCAACACTTTGGACTACAGCCAGCCAGGCTCCTCTGTCCATGGAATTCTCCAGGCAAGAATACTGGAGTGGGTTGCTATGCCCTCCTCCAGGGGATCTTCCCAACCCAGGAATCAAATCTGTATCTCCTGCATTGGCATTTACCACTGAGCCAACCGAGAAGCCCTCAGGAGCCCATGGAAGAAGGGAAATCACAAGTACCCGCAGCCGGGGCTATATCATTTGTAGCTTGGATGGGCAACCACCCACAGCAGAGTGACTGGTTCTGGGTTTGACAGTGTTTTGAGGGTCCAGAGCTGGTCATGTGGCCATGTTCACAGAAACGAACACACGGGCTCCCCGCTATGATGTTATCGCCCTCTGTCCGCCACTCATCCCCATCTCAGAAATATCACCAGGAACATTTCACCATTCTTGCAGCGATCTTTAATGAAGTCTATTTCATCATCTGAGATGCTGTAGAGATAGTCCTGTGTGGATGTGGGTTCTAAGGCGACTGGATTTCTGACTTACCAAACAATGATCACGTTTCTATTTTTCTGCACCATCCACCTTTTTAGACGGTGTTTATGTTTCATGTTAAATATAATTCTCTTTGGCTTCCCTGGCTGCCTGGGGCCTAGTTCTGCTCTGTCCTAGAGCATCTCACCCGGGAGCTGCCTCTCCATGTGGCCTCTGGGGTCGATTCATTTTTCTCCCGATGCCTTAATGAGTGATGATTTCTCGAGACAATCAGATCGGCTGTGCGGGAGATTCAGCTCCATCATTACGACAGTCGGATACATCACAGGCACCATTTTTCAAACCCGTGTTTTTCATCACACAGATATGACTTGATTAAACCTTTGTGATATTACATTGGGATATTTGAAAATAGCCTTTAGTGGCCAGCATGTGGGTCTTGTTTCTGATCAATCTGTTACTGCTGTTGAGGTACTTTTACAAATGTTTGAGAGCAAAGACTAGAACCAGACTGCCTGGGTCCAAGTCCCATCTCTGCTACTGATCACTGTGTAACTTTGGTCAAGTTACAGTCTCTCTGTGCCTCAGTTTTCTCCTCAATAAACTGGGAATAATACTACTAATAAGAGATAATACTAATCATAGCAAGATACTTACTTCATAGAACAGTCTCCATGGTGAAAAGAGATAATACTAATAAAGTGCTTGGCACATACTAAAAGTTAAAGATGTTTTCTAGTATTGTCATTGTTATTATTATTTACTCCTCTCTACAAGTCCTCTGAGGTAGAGTTAATTTATAGATAAGGGAACTGATACTTGAGAAGGATTAAGTAACTCAATCAAGCGATAGAGACATGGCACCAAATTTTTTGTTCAGAGTTGAATGGGCTCATGGCTATTTTGCTTCTCTTTTCAAAGTTGACTTTATGTGAAGGTAAAGCAAGGAGGTCCCCCCTCCTTGTGGAGGAGGGGGAACCCAGCCCCAGCCCCATCAACAAGCAAAAAGAGCAACTGAGACATACATTAAGTTAGTCAACTAGTCATTGATTAAGCACCCACTATGTGCCAGGCACCATGCCAGGCCCTTGAGGATCTCATCAGCTATCTAGACACACAACTGGCCCCATACACCACGAGTGCCTACCTAACTAGGAATGCTGGGATTTTATTGAATTCCAGTTTGTCTGTTTCCAAAGGCTTAAATAATGTTCTCTCTCCATCTTTCTGTCCAAATTTTCTGTGACATGGGAAGTTGGACTTGTTGGCCTGAGGATTTTGTGCTCTTTACAGTTTGAGATTCCCAAGAAAGTGAAAGTCTCCAACAACATTCATATAACAAATCTCAGGGAACCTTCCAGTTGGCTCGGTTTACCCCATCCATGCGTCCCTGAACCAATTAGTATCACAGAGCAAAGGGGGTGAAGAATTGAACTATTAAACACTCCTAGACTGAAAATGAGGACATCGAGTGAAGTTGGATTAAGAAGTAAAGAATAGGGGCTTCCCCATGTAGGAGAGGTGATTACAAATCTGCCTTGCAATGCAGAGGACAAAGGTTCGATCCCTGGTCCGGGAAGATCCCACATACCACAGGGCCACTAAGCCCATGTGCCACAACTACTGAGCCTGTACTCTGGAGTCCTCGAGCCACAACTACTGAAGCCCTCACACCCCAGAGCCAGAGCTCCACAACAGAAGCTGCCACAATGAGAAGCTCATGCACTGAAACTAGAGAGTAGCCCCTGCAACTAGAGAAAAAGCCCACATGGCAAGGAAGACCCAGCAGAGCCAAAATAAATAAATATTTTTTAAAAGAAGTAATACTGTCCTGATCACTGCGAACCACAGGCGTTCTGAGCTCTCGCTGACTTACCAACCTGGCTTTGCTTCATGGAACAATGAGAACCAAGCCCCAAACGTCCTCTTGCATTCCAATCAGTTCTGAAGGAGCAGGAAAGAGCAATATATTAGGGCTCACCAAAAGTGGCATTACATAATGTTAAGTATCTCAGCCATCATCGTGAATGAGGCCAAGCTGATATTTGTAAGACACTGCGGGATGGGGTGGCACAGTGCTAAAGAATCTGCCTGTAATGCAGGAAACCCAGGAGATGTGGGTTCAATCCCTGGGTGGGGAAGATCCCCTGGAGGAGGGCATGGCAACCCACTCCGGTATTCTTGCCAGGAGAATCCCATGGACAGAGGAGCCTAGCAGCCTGCAGTCCATGGGGTCGCAAAGAGTCAGACACGACTGCAGCCACTGAGCACACACACACGCACATGGGACTCATGTCAAAAAGGAACTTAACTGAGGAAGCAGCAGGGGTACCGCTGTGAGCTCTGTGGAGTCCCCCTCCTCCCCCACCCACCCCCACTTTCCTCCTCCTCTCTGTCTGGCTCATTCCTATCATAGTCTCTTTCCTTTTCTGAATTCCTCTTTTAGATTCTCTTGTTTTTTTTTCTTTCCGTTCTTTCAGCCTGTCTTTTCATCCTTCAATCTCTTTTTCCTCTCCCCCTGGAGCTGACAGAACTAGACAAGGAACCGAAAAACACTGAACATACACTCTTTTGTGGGTGGGCGTGCAGGGTGGGGGTCGCTGCTCATTTGCTTCAGAACCATCCTGCTTGATTTTTTTTTTAAAAAGTAAGAAGTGAACCAGATTTCTAAGGGAAAATAATAAACAATATTCAAATCAGATAGTCATAAGTTGCCTTTGTCTGTGGTCTTCATTAGGTATTTGTCTGTGTTCACTCTTATCCGAGTAGATAAGGAAAACAGGGCAAAACAGTGAGGGAAAGGTCAAATGATACAGGTAAGCAATTCCTAGATAGGAAACCCTTAATGACTAACAAGAAGATGAAGAGATAATCACCCCCCATAAGTGATCAGAGAAATGCAAATTTAAATAGCTTACACCAAAGACATTGGCAAAACTCACAGAACTGAGTAAGACCCAACGCTGTCAAAGATGTGGGGAAATGGGAACTCTCAGGACTACTGGTGGGACTGCAAAGCGATATGGTCATTCTGGAGGATTATCTGATGGGGCCTGGAGAAACGAAGTCAGGGCAAACCCTATGACCTAGCAATCCCCTCTTCATCCCAGAGAAACTCATACAGCCCATGAAGGGGCATTTGCAGTGCCAGAGAGTGGGGCACAACCTAGGCATCACTCACAAGGGGATACATACAACGGTGGTAGACACAGATGATGGAATTTCTCGTAGCAGTCAGAAGCAATGGACCAGATTTATACGCAACACATGGACAGATCTTTAAGACATAGTGTTGAGTGAAAAGGGAACAAGATCTATGGCTTTATGTTAAATGACTGTTCTTATAAATTAAAAGCACATGTATGCCATACATCACACAAAACATACCTTGTATCTTTCAAAGAATATACATTAGAGTAGGTGCCAGACCTGAAGGTAGGCTGGGAAGAGAAGAATGGAGTAGGGATGGGGGATCTAGAGGAGAACCAGAAAATAAGTAAAACAAGAGGGGCCTGTGCCTGCATCAATGAGGATGGCAGTGTGACATGATCTGTGCTGTTTGATTAATTCAACATTCTGCATCTAAAGGGCAAAGGACAGAAGGGCGAGAAGAAAGAGAGGAAGGAAAGGAAAGAAGGAGAGCGGACAGCCGACCAACAGGGTCATTGTCCTCAAGAAGTACAGAGCAGGTATGGTAGAGCCTCTTTTATGTTGTGATTTATTTATTTTATGTCTGGATTCTGTTGTTAATTCTTTGTTTAAATATATCTATTTATTTTAATTAGAGATAATTACTTTACAACATGGTGATGGGTTTTGCTGTACATCAACATGAATCAGCCATAGGTATACATATGTCCCCTCATGCTGAACCCCCCTCCCACCTCCCTCCCCACCCCACACCTCCAGGTTGTCCCAGAGCACCAGCTTTGGGTGCCCTGCATCATACATTAATCTCCCACTGGTTATCTATTTTATAGTGGTAATGTATATGTTTTAATGCTATTCTCTCAAATCATCCCACCTTCTCCTTTTCCCACTGAGTCCAAAAGTCTGTTCTTTAGGTCTGTGTCTCCTTTGCTGCCCTGCACATAGGATCGTTGGTACCATCTTTCTAGATTCCATATAGATGCATTCATATACTGTATTTGTGTTTCTCTTCCTGACTTACTTCACTCTGTATAATAGGGGGATATATATATATATATATATATATATATATATCCTTTTAAAGAGGAGAATGCTGCTGCTGCTGCTAAGTCGCTTCAGTTGTGTCCAACTCTGTGCGACCCCATAGATGGCAGCCCACCAGGCTCTGCTGTCCCTAGGATTCTCCAAGCAAGAACACTGGAGTGGGTTGCCATCTCCTTCTCCAATGCATGAAAGTGAAAAGTGAAGTCGCTCAGTCGCTCAGTCGTGTCCAACTCTTTGCGACCCCATGGACTGCAGCCCACCAGGCTCCTCTGTCCATGGGATTTTCCAGGCAAGAGTCCTGGAGTGGGTTGCCATTGCCTTCTCCAAAGAGGAGAATAATGAAGGTCAAAATGAACGCATTGAAGGACTCATCCAAGGTCACAGATGAAGAGTCTTGGCCCTAGGTCTTCTCTTTTCTGGTGCGGGCTCTTCTCTCTGCCTCTTTCTTATAATGCAAGGAAGCAGTATGTTCTCAGTGACCCAAATTCAAGCATTGTGCCAGATAACCAAGATGGTGGCCAAAAGGATGAAGGGAGAAAGAAGGTCAGCAACTAGACTTGGTTAAGTGAAGGTGGACCTGCTTTAACCAGCTCAGACAGCTGGGCGGTGGCTCACAGTGGCTGGTAGCCACTGCTAAGCAAAGGAGGAAGAGTACCAAGGCTTGAGTGTATACAATCCCCATATTCAGAGACCCTCTTAGGAGGTTTCCTTTGCCACTCTTTTTGCTGCTCTAGGTTGTTCCAGACATTTCCTTTCATCCTAACTCAGCTTCATGTAAATATGTATGCCATAGGGACTTCTTCAGTTGTAAAGGACAGAAATTCCACTCTAATGGACTGAAGGGGAAAAAAAGCACCAAGTGGGGGTTATCTGCTCATATAACTGGCCAGTTCACAGACTACATCCTACTTCAGGTATGGCTGGATCCAGAGTTTTGAGCAATGGCAAAAGATAGCCTGTTTTCTCTGCCTCTGTGTGTGTGTGTTCCTCTATTTTTCTTTCTCTCCCCTCCCTCATCTCCCTCTGTTTTCCTCAGTGCTGGCTTTATTCCAAGGCAGGATCTCTCCTCTCTCCCACCAGAGATAGTTGCTGGCTGGACCAGACTGATAGTCTGCTCAGTTAGCAGTACCAGGCATCAGCCCGTGTCACTTTACTCATCACACTTACCCAAGTTGCAGGAAAGGCTCTCATGGTCTTTACTGTGTTCTATGCCTGAGCCCAAACCCATCATAGCAGCCAGGGGTTTTCCCTGAGCTCTGATCGGCAGGCCTGCATCATACACCCACCCTCAGAGTGTATGTGGTAGGGGTGGGGGAGGTGTTTATGTCAACACCATCCCAACTAAAGGAACTGAGAATGGGGGTAGAGGTTACCCACAAACGAAATCAGGGTGATGTGTAGACACTGACAACAGATATCTACTACCGCATATATGTATTTACTTCTATTTAGTTAATTTTACACAGCTCATCAAGTCACATGGCTCAAAATTCAAAAGGTACAATTCAAAAGGTACAAATTAATACACAGTGAAGTCTCGTTCTGATCCTTCTCCTAGCCACCGGGTCACCTTTCTGTGGCAGCCGCTAGTACTGGGGTCTTACCTTTCTCCACAGACCCTGCATGGGTATACAAGCCAATATGTAAACCGGTCTCTGCCCCTCCCCCGCATGCCCTTTGTACACAAATGGCATGCCTTCTGTCCTAGGGTCTGTGACTCTAGGTGTTTATTCTGTGGTTTAGGGGAGCAGTTTGACCCCGGAGGAGACCTGCCTCAGTTGCCCTCCCTCGTCCCCTTCCCACTTCAACTCCATCCCCACCAAAAGGCCAGGCCAGGCTGGAGGGGCTGCAGGGAGGCCAAGGAAGAGTACCTGGCTGGGCTCCACAGAGCTTCCTGCCAGCTGTCTTGGAGCCATTTGCTCCCTGAGGGAGGAGTTACAAGGAAATGCCACCTAACAGGGCGGTGCATCTCCATATAGGGTATCCCGGCCTGCCTCCGACCTGACCCTTCCTTCCAGGCCAGCAGACCAGGTGCAGGTCTCGGTGGTGGCCCCGCCCCCTGAGGAAGTGGGCCAGAGGGATTGGCTGAGCAGGGTTCTGATGGGAGGAGCAGTGCAGGGGAGGGGCAAAGAGAGAGGGGTCCGCTGGCCCAGAGCAGCCGTGGAGAGGGCAGAGGGCCAACACACTCCTGACCTTGGCGTCTCCTGGAAACAAGGCCCACCCTCAGAGTGGCCTTCATAATCGGCACGCCCCCTTTCAACACATCCGTGATAGGGGCTGGGCTTTGATGCTGGTTAAGGGTCAAACTTCCATAGATGCTTTTTAACAGGAGCCCATTTAAATCTTACAACCGGTCTAGGAGGTAGGGAGTGGCCTGATTCCCTTTTTACAGGTAAGGCAATGAGCTTTAGCTGGGAGTACCGTGCGAGGATGTAGACCTGGGTCTGGGCTGTACCACTCGGCCTCCTGAATCACCACCATTCCCCTCATACCCGGCTCCCGCGTCCACCCCTGCTTGGAAGCCGTTTGGCAAAATCAGAAGCCTGAAAATGGCCAATCAAGAGAAAGGGATGCTTCAACCACACCTGTTGATGCTGGAACTCAAGGCAGGTTTCCCAAAAGGACAGGGACAGGTCCTCCACTTCCTCCCTGTGACCTCAGTGGCGTGGGGAGGCGGGGAGCAGCGTGGGTCATGGCGGTTAACCGTTGTCATAATTCTCTCCCCTGGAGCAATGAACTCGGTCTCCCTCCATCTGTGTGGGAGGAATGTAATCCAGTTCTGCTTGGAACTCAGAACACATAGTGATGCCTTTTTCCTTTTGTGGTCAGGAAATGAGTTTTGCTCTGTTTTTCACTCGGGGGCTTATTATGCAATTGCTTAAAATATGCAGCGGGATGCAGATATTTATATGAGGATGTTGAAATGATGACTTTTTAATGGAAGCAATCTAATTATGCCATATCTCTGCCCTTTTCATTTTTTAAAAAATTATTCTTACGGTGTTTGAAAGAAGCAGAAATGTTTGGTGCATGCGTCTGGGTTGTGTTTTTGTTTTTGTTTAGGATATGTGGTTTTAATCTCCCAGACTGTTTAAATGAATTGCAAAGGAAAAAAAAATCCAAAAAGTATATGGCTGTGATTTAACAAGATAATTAGCAGCTGCACTTTATAACAAAATCTAAGACAATTATCACTTCAGGAGGACCCAAAGGAATCCCAGCTGCTGACATCCTGGTTCTCTGCCATAGGCAATGACATCATAACTGCTCCAGACAAAGGGGAGGTGGTTTCTGGTCACTGTGATGTCACTTGCTCCAACAGACAGTCCCAGACAGCTGGAAGACAGGTGGCTGCTTCCTAGGACGTGAAAGAGGACAATGGACACCAGAAGGACATCAGTTAATTACCAGCCCAAACCCCATCCCCGCTGCCTACTGATGGTGTCCATCTTCTTCCCCTACTCTTGCAGTACCATCTTTTGAGAAGTCAAATCATTTGCTCGCCTCCTCTCCAAGGCCTCATTTCTCAATCTTTATCCCAGTGAATCCAACATTAGTGGCTTACTGAGCCTTAACAGTCAAGTTTATCACTTAGCCAAAATATGTCCCTTCAAAGATGAGAATTCCTAAGTTCCGTCGGACAGCAAGTCAAAGCTAGCTTGAGAAGATTTGTATTTTCATGTCAGTGTTGCTTTCTTTGACTCTATGGGAAACAATGTATCAACCTAGGCTCCCAAATACTTTCAGAATCAAAGAACAGAGCCCTCTGATGCAGCATCATCAAAGTCCATGTAGTGAATAGGAATTTGCCATTGGTTGAATTTTATACGTAAAATTGAGTCATAATGGGCTCATTCCATGATTATCAATTCCAGTAAGTGTTTAAATGCATTGTAGGATAGTCTGCAATGCACTTAAATATTGAACTCACGGTCAGTCTTTTGATGGTTCCAAAGGATCAGGAGAGCAGATCTGATTTCCTTGTAAACTGCAGGAGTCACAGACCAGCCGGCTGATTCTGGTTATAAACAACCAAATGTGTGTCTACACCCCCACCCATTCATGAAACTATAAAGTGGCAGCCAAGGCCTTGAACGTCACAGTGCCAGATGACATTCTTGGTGCCCAGGTGGGAATCTGTCTTCCCTCCTTTGACAGATAAACCACAAAAAGATGAGGACTTGTTCTTGTTCTTGCTCAATCCCCCCTAGTCCTGAAAGCCATCTCCCTTGCAGCCAAGTTACACACTGGGGGAGGATAAGAGGGCTCAGAACATCTTTCCTCCCAGGCTCAGCTAGAAGGCATCTGGGTACACAGGAAATGAAATGAGACTTGAATAGCCCCAAGAAAGCCACCGACTGTCACGTCTCACTTAAACACTGATGCTGGCTAGCCCTGAGGTAGCGACCACAGACCTGCCCAGAGTCCAAGGGGCTAAATGTGCAGCCCCACACAGCAGATCTTTGGCCCAGTGCCATTCTCAGCCTTCTAGAAAACTTCCTCCTTCCTTTATGGAAAACAGGTGTCCATGTCTTCATGCATTAGGCTGGATGTCAGACAGGACCCTGGGCTGACGGGCTGTTTCTGTTATCTCTTGCTATTTAATAAACCACCCAACCTTAGTGGTATAAACAATAACCATTTTAGTATGCTCCTTATTCAATGGGCCAGAAATTCAGACAGGGCACCACTGTGGTGGCTTGACTCTGCTCTGTGATGTCTGGGGGCCTCAGCTGGGAAAACTTGAATGGCTGAGGGATGACTCAACAACTGGGGGCTGGAATCGTCTGAAGGCTCCTTCACTCACGTGTCTGGCGCTTGGGCTAAAATGACTCAAAAGCTGGGCTCAGCTGAAACTGTTGATGGGCCCACCCACATGTAGCCTTTTCGTGTGGATCGGGCTTCCTCATACCATGGCAGCCAATAGCCACACTTCTCACATAGCAGCTTGGAGTTCCGAGTGTTCCAGCAAAGAAGGCAGAAGTTGCATGGCCTCTTATAACCCAGTCACACAGTTAAGTCACAGAGCATCACTCTTGTAGTGTTCTTTTAGTTGGAGCAGTCACAAACCCACCCAGATTCAAAGGGAGTGGTCATAGAACCCATGACTTGATTAGAAGAATGTCAAAGGCTTTGCTGCCATGTTTCACAACCACTAGGAGGCTGACTTCTGCATGGTGCCCACTTTCACCTTGAGCCAGGTCTTCAATGGCACTTGAATGCTAGGGCAACGTTTTTCCATGAGGATCAGTGGCGTTGTTGTTGTTCAGTCGCTGAGTTGTGTCCTACTCTTTGCGACCCCATGGCTTCCCTGTCCTTCACTATCTCCCGGAGTTTGCTCAAACTCATGTCCATTGAGTCAGTGATGCCATTAGGGCAACACTTAAGATGAGCAGGAGAATGGAGGAGAGGAGGGTGAAGTGCAACACTTTGGTTTCTTTTATCAACATCTAATTATTTCCCCTCATTTCTGAGGGCATATGAATTTCCCTCAGACCCTCCCCCTTGCCGTTTTCTTCCAAAGTAGATGGAAAAGGATAAGCCATGTGACAGCCACATTTTGAGTGCAGAAAATGTGGCTGCTGTGGGGGGAGAGAAGGGCAGGAGACCTGCCTGGAGAAAGCAGGTTTCTCGGTGGGCCAGGGGTAGCAGAGATCTAGACAGGAGGAGTCCTGCTCAAGTTGGAGGTACAAAGCCATTTCACTTCCTTCCTTTCTTCTTCTTTTATTATTTATTTATTTTTTTGCTTGCACTGTACGACATGCAGGATGTTAGTTCCCTGACCAGGGATCGAACCCACACCCCACTGCATGGACAGTGCAGAGTCTTAACCACTGAACCACCAGGGAAGTCCCTCCTTCCTCTCTTCTGACCCTCAAAGCCTGACTGCATACCAGGTTAGCCCATGACTCCCTCCCAGGGCTTCTGTCCTGAGAAGGAGAGTGTGACTATAGAATGCGATAGAGTATCTGAGATGACAGCCAGAGTTCTTGGCAAGGCAGGGCTCTGGGGTGTTTGCTTTCCACTGCAGCCCCAGGGGTGCACCTGGTGGCCCACCTGGGCTTCTAGAAAAGCATTCAGTGTTTCTACAGACCCTTCCAGGTGTTGAGATAGGCAACAGGAGAGGGATCCCAAATCAGGGCTTGGAAGGGACCTTCTGGCCCAGGGACCCCACCCACATCCTTTTCACAGCCCAGGGTCACCAGTGTGTCAGTGGCTAAGCTTGGTCACCTTGCCTTTCACCTGGGGCAGGGCAAGGCGGATGTCCACAGAGGACTGACTGCCAGGGGTTACACTCAGGAGAAAGGCACTAATCGCCAGCGTTTAGCCACTCCCACTAGCCCCCTCTGAGACTCTGGGCAGCTCTGGGCCTGCTGGGCGGCTCCTGCCCACCCCCAGCCACCCGCAGAGGCGCCCCAGGCTGCCAGGGCCACGTCACCGTCACCGTCTCCGCAGCCTGCGGTCTGCCCGGCTAATGGCAGCGGCTGCAAGGGGAGCGAAGCCTCGGTAATTACAGCGTCAAGGAATCACAAATGACATTAGAAGCATTAGACCTGGCACGGCTGCCTCCGGAGAGGTCGCTGGGAGGAGGCCGGGGCGGGGGGCCAGGGGCCGGGAGACAGACTCGCCTCTGTCTCACCCCACCCCCTGTGCTCCCAGCCGGGCTGAGATGACAATACCAGGATTCACGAGTCCTTCGCAGAAACCACGTCGGCCGCCAGTCTCGTGTGTGTCAGCGAAGATAACAGATGTCTTTCACGGGGAAATAATTGCCTGAAACACAACTGGACAACCCCCCAGGAGATTGCATTAGAGGGAGGGAGCCTGGCTTCAGGGGATGGGGGGTGACCTAGTAGGCAGCCCCCTCCCCAGTTCCCATGATCCTTTGACATCCTAATGAGCTGAGCTGGCCCGGAAGATAATTATTATGTCAGCGGTGCTCGCCTGCCCCTCTGGCCAGCCTGACTGGGGGCGATGGCAGTGGGGCGGGGCTTTGGGGGGTGGCGTGGGGATTTGTTGCTGAAGGAATCCCCCAGGGGCGGAGAAGGGAGGAATGGAGGGAAGGTCCAGGCCAGGATCAGTTACCATCTTTCAAAGCCTGAGAAATGGGTCCGAAGTGGAAAGACTGCCTTTGGCCCAAGCTGACACCAGTAGGTGTCACTATAAGGAAAGGTGGGGCCCCGGGGGCTGTCTGAGGACTGTGCTGGTAAAAATAGAGCTCGCCTGTGTTCCCACTGCCAAGTCGCCAAGCCTGGTGATTTATAAGGCTGGGAGCAGACGTGTGTGTAAATGTTTTTGCGTGCGAGATGTGTAGCCAACCGCGGGCTGGCTCTTTCTAACTTACAAGGAGAGAGCGAGGGAGGGAGGGGAGGGGAAAGAGCGCAGGCAGCCAGGGTGGGAAGCACATGGACCACTTTTATGTAACACTCCTCTGATACACGCCGCAGTGGGGATTTATGCTGTCTTTGAAGTAAATTGCATCCCGGTGCACCATAGCATGAAAGTTAAGATTTACCATGGCTGGGACCTCCGAGACCCTGCTGGAAGCTAGAATAATTAGCACAGCATTTGGCTGCCTCTCCTCCCGCTCTGCGGGCGGTGACAGGAGTGGCACTAATAGATCTTCCAGGCCTGGGCCCCGTGTGTTTGTTATGGGGTCCACGGCGGTGGCGGGCCAAGAGGGCTCTGGTCAACTGGGGACTTGGAGGCAGGGGAAGGGGCTGGGACTGGCCCTATTGCTAGGAACTGGGGGTCCCACTCCTCCTGGAGGTGCTCCTCTGTCAAAGGGAGGGGTTGGGCCACCACAAGTGCTTCTGGAACTCAGGGAGTTCATCTATAAACAGATTCCAGTGCCAGTCTCCTGGCTCGCTACAGGTGGGCGTCCTGGGGTGCCCGGCCAGTCTGGGGATCTGCCGGGTTAGATCAGCTCCGGGATTCAGTGGTTTTCAGAAGACAGGACCTGAGTCCCCCACCAAGTCCTCCCAACTCTGCTCCTCCCCTCCCCCTGCTGCAGGCACCTTCCTCGGGGGCCTTCCCCAGATCCTTCCCCAGATCCTCAATCTTTCATGCTGCAACATGAAACATGAACTTGATCAGCAAATCCTGAGCCCCGTAGGGAGACTCTTAACAGCTGCCTGGTTACCCCAGCTCTACTGCTAACCAGCTGTGTGACCTTGGGCAAGTCGCTGCCCTTTTCTGGGCTTCAGCTTCTATTTGTGTATCCTGATGGGCTTGAATGTTCACCAGATCATCTTGAAGGACCTCCTAGAATATTCTGTGATATAGATGACTCTCTTCCTCCCCAGGACACCTGCATGGAACTCTAAGGAATCAAAATGCAGAAGCAATGTCCAGTTATGGGGTCCCAGGCTCATGATAGAATGCTGGTAGGGGGAGTAGGGACCAGCCAGCACTGCTCATTGCAAAGATACAAATGCCTATTCAGCAAAGGCTTTCCTGAGATGGCAGTGAGGTCATATGATCAGTTATCATTCCACAGAGCAGAGCAGTTTCCCAGGACCCCTGGAGACTCGACTTCATAATATAATCAGAAAGTAACACTGGATAGCATTTTCCAAAGCCCCCATCTGATTCTCACAATGTTGGTTTATGCTTGCTAATAAAATTGTCCCCATTTCACATCTGGGAAAACTGAGGCCCTGGGAAATCGACTAGCCTCAGGGAATCAAAGCAATGTTAAAGAAAGAGAGGTTTTGAACTCAAAACCACGTGTGAGTGCAAATCTCAACTCTGCCACACTAGCTGGGTAAACTAGGGTAAAGGGGAAACTCTCAAGGCCTCAGTTTTGTCATCAGTGAAATGGGCATTAACTGGACCTAAATGAGGTCTAGTAAGGGCTCACTGAGCTGCTGCTGCTAAGTTGCTTCAGTCGTGTCCGACTCTGTGCGACCCCATAGACGGCAGCCCACCAGGCTCCCCTCCCTGGGATTCTCCAAGCAAGAACATTGGAGTGGGTTGCCATTTCCTTCTCCAATGCGTGAAAGTGAAAAGTGAAAGTGAAGTTGCTCAGTCATGTCCGACTCTTAGCGACCCCATGGACTGCAACCTACCAGGCTCCTCCATCCATGCAATTTTCCAGGCAAGAGTACTGGAGTGGGGTGCCATTGCCTTCTCCGAAGGGCTCACTGAGCTAGCACACCCAAAAGGGATACACAGGTCAGCCTGCCCAGAGGAACAGAAGATCCCCGGTCCGGAGTTGCTCCACCAGTAACAGGAGAATCTGGCTTCAGGCCCAAGTCACTCTTGCCTCCCGGGCCTCGTGTGATGTCTGGCACCGGTCAGGCCCAGTAAATATTTGTGTTGGAGAAGGTAGCAGATAAAGCTATGAGGGCTGCAGAAGATTTTCAAAGGGAAATGTGGGCCTGTGGCATGGAGCGAGGGTAGGAAAGGGGCGGAACCCAGTATAAATGCCCACAGTGCAGGATCTAGAGTGCCATGTAGGTCAGGACCAGAATCACAAGGGGACAGAGGTTCTTGGGTAGATTCTGCAGGACCAGTCCCCAAAACACCTTGAGCTGTCTTTCAAGTCAGTCTTCTAAGGCTCGAGATTTGGTGAAAATCTGCTCAATGAAGTGAAACTGGCAGCCACAAATGCCAAGTAGGGTTCCTGAATGAGCCGTCTTCCCGCTCCTCTCCCTTGCCCCCACCACACCCTGAATTCCTCTCTGTTGCACAGACATCTGTGTGGGGAGGAGAGATGAAGTAGAGGCTCTCTCCCATGTAAATCCTAGGCTCTGAAGGATGAGGTGACCTCAGGGTCACCCCAGAAAATTGCCAACTGCTCTCCGTCCCCACTCCATGCTCTCCAGCCTCCAGTCTCTCCCTGATAGACCAGAGATGAAAGTGACTAGACGTCTCAAGCCCTAGAGCGTCCTATAAGACCTGCCTTCTGCCCCGCAGTGGGGAGAGCACCACTTAAGGAGTCAGAGGCTCCCCTGCGTATTTACCTTATTTCTTCAGAAGCACCTCCCTTTGCTGAGGTCACTCCCAGGACAGGTGACGCAGGCTTACCAAACAGATAGGCTGGCATAACACCCGAGAATTCTTGATTGCTCCTCAGAGATCAGGGATGGATGGATGAATGGATGGATGGATGATAGATGGATGGATAGACAGTTGGGTGAGCCGAGTTCCCCTGCCCCCAGCCTCATTCCTGTTACAATCAGGAGGCTTTTGCAAATGTCTCGCCTACTTTCTGCCAACTGCAGCTTTAAAGCACTCCCTTTTCTCTGCTCCCTGAGAGACAACACAGAGCCAGCTGATCTCCTGTTAGAAACAGTCACTCGTAGTTAACTGCCATTCCACACATATGACATCAGGGAAAGAAGGAGGGTGTGGAGGCAGACAGAACCAGGCTTGAAACTACACCCAATACCCCTGAGCTGTGTGACCTCGGGCAACTTACAAAACCTCTCTGAACCTATTTTATCATCTGTAAAATAGGGAGTCGTAATCATGACTTCCGAGGGATGTTATGAGAAAGAGATCATTCCCAAGAAGTACCTGGCATGCGGTAGATTTTTTTCAGGGGAGTGAGAGAGAGGTGGTAGAAAACAGCCTGAGCTTTGTCATCTAAACAGGTCTGGGCTAGAATCTGCTCGACCACTAATGGGTGCGGCCCTGAACCTCATCTACAGAAAGAGGTTATGATACATACCTTTCAGAGTTGCCATGAACAGTAGACATATTTTCTGTAAAGCTCCCAACACACAGTAGGTGCTTAACAAATGGTAGCTGTTAGTACCTCTTGTGAAAGGAGGTGGGGAAACTGAGGCACAAAATGGCCTACTTGGTCAGTGAAAGAGTGATGGGGTCCAGGCCTCCGCATGGCCCATGAGCCACCCAAAACACCAGTGGGTACATGGTTCCACCGAGCATGATCCCCACCCAGCAGCCCTTCAGGCTTCCCTGATTAGAATTTGGCCTGACCTCCGAGTGGCTGCAGCTGGCAGGGTGGGCGGAGCCTGAGAGCTAATTTTGCCCAGTCTTCTGGACTCCTAACCCAGTGCTCTCCCCACACCTTTACGAGGCATCATAGCAGATGATGGAGAACACCGGAGACATGCCACCACTTGGGGCCACGTGACCTCAGGCCCCGGCCTAGCCTCTCTCTATGGCAGTAATGGGAGTGATACCGGTGCCTACCTCAAAGAGTTGTTGCAGCTGTGAGACAGTGCCCGGCACGTGCAAAGTCCCCAATCAATGCTAGCTACGATTATTATTCGCTCTTTGCCACACAGAGCTTTGATCTTGCAAAGACCCATTAATCGCTCAGCCCCTTCTTCAAGGGATTTAAAAAAAAAAAAAACAGCAAATGAAATTCTACATGAAATCATCGCTGTAATATTTCTGCTGCCAGGACAAATCATTAGGAGGGAAAAAAAAAAAAAACTGGCAGTGATACCACTGGCCTGCTCAGAATGAAGAAGGGACATTAATATAGCAGCTTCCGGTCTAATGGCTAAGGAAGGGGGAGGGGAAGGGGAGGGCTGCCAAAGGAGGGGACACTAGAAGGAAGGGGCCTGTCAGTCAGGAGTCCCCAGGGGGTGGAGGGGTTTCTGCATCCAGCCAGGAGTGGCACAGAGCCAGCTTGGGTTTGGGGAGAAGAAAGCCCCACCCCCACCTGCACCCCAGGGACCACTGCCCAGCATCTGGTTGAGATGCCCCCTCCTTCAGGACAGGGGGCCTTCTCAGGCTGAAGGAACTTTCTTCACGGAACCCTGGACCAGGGGCTTGGCAATCCCTGAGGCTGGACCCAGGCGACCGCTGATCTGGGTTTGTGCTATCTCTGCCACTCTCTGACCTCCCCTGCCCTTTCTGGGCATCCATTTCCCCAACTGAAGACTGATGGGTTGGGCTGAGGTCTGGTTTTGAAAGTTGGGTCAGAGAGCCCAAGGGTGTGTACAGGCCCCCCACCCTGCTTCTCCCAGAGGGGTCCCACCAGGGACCGACTGAGGCCTGGGGTTACAGACAAGTATGATTTTGTTTAGCAAAGGGATTCTGCTATTTCAAACTCAAGAATGTAGAAAGCCTCAGAGTAGAGGGTCCCCTGCAACCCCTCCCGCAACCAAGTGTTCCCTGGCCTTGGAGGCACCAAGGACAAGCAGGGAAAGCTGGCCTGGCTCAAGGTTCCGAGGCCTTGCTGATCTTCCTTCCCAAGCGGCCACCAGGCCTTGAGTGCCACAGTTTATCCTCCAGCAAGGGCTGGCTGGACACAATGCCTTGGCCCAAGGCCCGCTTGCAGGAGCCAAGCCCAACAGTCTCCTTGGCATCCTGGCTTGTGCCAGCACACTCCTTGGCAGAGGATGTGACCAACGGGCAGAAGGAGTGCTGTTTGGACTGGACACACCAGAAAAGTGTCTTGGGTCCCCTTTCTGAGCTCAGGCCTGGGGTGTCTCAATAGGCAATCCATCCTGCTGGGGAAGTTGGGAGAGACAGTGGGGCTAAGGTGTGGGGCCTGCCTGAGGCCACCCTGGGACCTCCAGGAAGTGGTGTGGGTCACCAGGCCCCCACCCAGACTCTGAGCCCCCAATTCTGAACTTGATCTTGGGGTCCTTGATCAGCAGACAGGTGCCCCCAGTTGAATCACAGGGTACATCTCAGATTGTTTCCTGATAATCATGCTTTGTCAGGGGCGAGGAAGAACACTGGCTTGTTAAGCACACCAAAGCTAGAGAGGGGCGGGATTTCCTTCAAGGAGGAAAAAGGGGGCCCAGAAAGGATGGCCAGGTGCCTGTACCCTTTTTATAGTTTTGCTGTGGTACAGATCAGCTCTCTTTGGTGTAGCAGTCAAGGTCCTCCAAGTGAGGCCCCCACCTACTCTCTCCCCTTGCACTCGGCAGCCGATCATCAGTCAGGCCATTCTCATGCCCCCGTGGCTTTGCACAGGCAAGTCTCCATCCCACCCCTCTGCCTCCTGCCTACACTCAACTTTATCTGCCTGGCAACCCCTGCTCACCCTTCAAAACTCATTTTACCTTCCTCCATAAGGCCTCTGATTCCTTCCATAGAGAGGTTCTAGCCTCTGTCTCCCCACAATATCTTACACACACATACATACACAGGTATCACTTGTGGCAATTTATATTTGCTAGGAGGATGTGTCTTTGGCCTGCATTACTGGACTGTGAGCTTCTTGATATGGACAGATACTTGCATAGTTGTCTTATTTCCGTCTTGCCTGCCTAAAAATTTGGTTGTGATGGCATCAGGAAGAATGATAACCAGCACGTATAAGTGACCCCGTGTGCCAGGCCCCCTCTCGGGTATTTCCCACAACACCCCTGCAGTGAGTACAGGGTGGGGGGCGGAGCTATGACTCCATTTCACAAATGAGGAAACTGTGGCTCCAGAAGGTTAAGAATCCTTCCCAAGGCCACACAGCTAGTAAGGCTAAGCCAAGATACGATCGTCACTCTTAGATTCCAGAACCCATCGTTTTTACCCCTTTCTCTCCTTACTGGGCTGGTGCCAGAAGCTGTATCCCAGGTTCTTGATTCCCAGTGCCTGCCAGAGATTACAGATTGAGCAAATGAAGATACCACCCATGCCTGTGAAGCAGATAGAACTGGCGAGGGGATGGACAGTCTGACAGTGACCCCCAGACTGGGTGGCTCCTGCTCTTCAAAGTGCGGTCCCCAAACCAGCAAGAGCTGCATCACATGGGAGCTTGTACCAAATCTCAAGTTCTCCGGGCACCTGCTGAATCAGAAGTTCCATCTGAACAAGATCCCAGGGGATTCATGTGCACAGGCAAGTCTGAGCTTTTTAGGCACCTGTTTCCTTGGGGAAGAAACCAGGGGAAGCTTCTGGCAGATAAAGCCCCTGGAGCAGGTGGAACAGATTACTTTTAAAAAGCACCACAGAAGCTTTTGTCACCGCACAGGTGAAAACCAGAATTTGCCTTTCTCATTGCCCTGATTACTTTGCTAATCACTTTCTTTCACAATTTATTAGAATATAAAAGGTATCCCCCCAAAATTTTAAGCTGATTTTTTTCCTTTCTTTACTATGTTCAGCCCTAGGAATGAAAAGCCGATATTCTAGAAGATAGTTTGGCCTCTTCAACTGAAGCTGGACAAACACACATCCTTAGTTCTCCCTCTAGGTTATCTGCTCACAGTGGGAATTAGAAGTTCCCACCAAGAGGCATGTCATAGAATGTCCACAGCCGGATGGATAAATGGTCACACAGCAGAACACTAGCCGGCAACAGAAATGAACAAACTACATGCAATAAAGTGGAGACATCCCAGCATCACGATGCTGGGTAAAAGACATCAGACCCAAAAGATGACACACGGTATGATTCCGTTTATGTAAGGCTCAAAGATAGACATGTTCTTGCCTGGGAAATCCCATGGACAGAGGAGCCGGGCAGGCTACAGTGTATGTGGTTGTGAAATAGTCTGAGCGACTGAAACAACAACAAAGATAAGCAGACTGCTCTCCATGTAAAGTCAGGAGACTTCCCTTGGAGGAGGCAGAGACCTGGAGAGGACTGGAGAGTGGCTTCCTTGGGGGCTGCTGATGTTCTCTGTCCCAACCCGTGTGCTCCTGCATGTGAACTTTCAGCTCGTAAGAATTTCCAAGAGTACACTTAGCATATGTGCACTTCTCTGAATGTAGGTTATACTTCAATAAAAAGTTAAAAAAAAAAAAAAGCTAATGTTGCCTAATGGCCTAAATTCTATGAATATGCAATAAACTTGCAGCCTAAGAATTTTGTCCTGCAATTTGCCGCTGACTCGGAGTTCTGGGAGGTGTCAGGGTAACAAAGCACCCCAGGGTGAGCATTTGACAGGAAGCATTAGCTGCCCCCCAGGAGCCTCAAATACCTGATGGGTTTTCTCCTGCTTAAAATTAAAAACCTGCCTGCAAAGATGCCGAGGAAGGGAGAATGCCTCTACAGCCCTCATTTTGTAATGTTATTAACTGTGGGAGTTGAACACAGTGGGTGTGGGACTTCTGAGACTGTGGGCAGGCACGAATGCTGGCCAGGCATCAGGTGCCCGTGCTGTGTGTGTGCACACACAGCCTTATCCACAAGGGTGCAAAGACATCATTTGCTTAATAATGGTTACATGCGGCCCACAGCACTAAAGCATTGGAGGGTAATAATATCTCACTTTGATTTTGTGCCTGGCACATTTAAGCTCTCTGTATGCACAATTTCGTTGAATCCTCACGACCACCCTGTGAGGGAAGGGCCATTATTATTCCCATTTTATAGATGAGGTTTGGAGATTGTCAGGGGTCACACCCAGGTAAGGTGTGGATCCAGGGGCTGTTTTGCCTCCAGACTTCACTGCCTTGGAGGCCATGCTGTCTAAGCCCCCATTTTACTAACGTGGCCCCTGAGGATGGATTCCGGATTTAGCAAATGAAAATATGGGCTGTCCAGGTAAAGCTGAATTTCAGATAAATAATAAATATTCTCCAAATATACTTTTGGAGAATAAAGTGAAAGTGTTAGTCGCTCAGTGGCGTCTGACTCTTTGCAACCCCATGGACTGTAGCCCACCACACTCCTCTGTGCGTGGGATTTTCCAGGCAAGAAGACTGGAGTGGGTTGCCATTCCCTCCTCCAGGGGACCTTGCTGACCCAGGGATCAAACTTGGATCTCCTGCATTGCAGACAGATTCTTTATCATCCAAGCCACCAGGGAAGCCCCAAATGGAAACAACCTGAATGCTAATGAACTGGTGGATGGATAAAGAATGAAGTACTGACACTATCTCTATCCTCTGGGCAACCAACCACATTGCTAATTTCCTTGCTCTTCAAAAGATCACTTGGTGGGCCTGTTAGCATTGTGGCACTTGGGTTTTCTGTGGATGAATGCCTTGTTTCAGTTCTGATTTTATTGTATTTTGCAGCTATGTTAAAAAGTGAAAGTGTTAGACGCATCCGATTCTTTGTGATCCCATGGACTGTAGTCTGCCAGGCTCTTCTGTCCATGGGATTCTACAGGCAAGAATACTAGAGTGGGTTGGCATTCCCTTCTCCAGAGGATCTTCCCGACCCAGGAATCAAACTTGGATCTCCTGCATTGCAAACAGATTCTTTATCATCTGAGCCCTTGGAGAATAAGGATGCCCCATATAATTTTTGAAACATATTTACAGTCAAATTATTTACTTATTTGAAATTCAATTTTTACTGAATGGCCTCTATTTTATCCAGTACCCACTGCTGGGCCCAAGGAAGTATAGGAAGTTGAGGTCACAGTGGTGGTTTGTCAAAGTCAAGGATCTGGGCCCGAGACCCCGGACTCCTCATTTCATGCTGCTTCCACTGGCTGTGGCCACCCCAGCCCCAACCTTCTCACACTCTACATATTGACAACCAAACCCATCAGTCTTCCCAGGGACTGCCTTTCACACTCCTTGTGCCCTACTAAGCCAAACTTACTATACTGAGGTCTCCAGTGTTCACAGCTGGGGTCCCTGCAGCCCCACCCTGAGGCTCAGCCCAGCCCTAGTCTATGGGAAACATGAACCTCCTCCTCAGGGGAAACCAAGGACTCCTGAATTTGTAGCATGGAGACTCAGCCTTGCCACAGCTTTACCATCCGCCTGGAAACCCAGTTCTAATAAGTCTGAGTGTCTTGCTATGTGATAAGCCACCCCTCTACTTAGAGGCTTAAAACATGACAATCATTCTTTTTGTTCCTGGATTTGCACTTTGGGCAGGTCTCAGTGGAGAGGACTCATCTCTGAACCTCATGGTGTCATCTGGGGCAGTTCACCCGAGGACTGGAGGAGTCACCTTCCACATGACGGACTCCCAGCTGACAAACTAAGACTGGTAGTGAGCGTGGAGCTCAGGCAAAGCTGAGGATTAGGAGGCATGGTTCTGCCACACTTGAACCTCTGCAGGTAGCCTGGACTTCCTCACAGCATGGTGGCCAGGTCCCAAGGATAAGCATTCTGAGAGAGAGCCAGGTGAAAGCTAATCACCCTCTTATGTCCCAGACTCAGGAGTCATATATTACCACTTCTCTTTTAGTCAAGACAGCCACAAAAATCCACGCAGGGGAAGGGACATGGACGTGTCTCTTGATAGGGGTATGTATGTCAAGGTTCTAGAAGAGCATGCAGGACTGGAAATACTAATGTGGCTACCCAGGGCTTGTTGTTTGGGACCATGCTCACACCTTCTAACCAAGGTCAGAAGGTCCAAGGTCTCCAACCTTTGGGGACCCTGAGCATTGAAAATGTTATGAAACAACCTTCCTAGATGCTGGTTTGGAGCTCAAAAGTTATTGTTCACATTAAAACCCATTTACAAAAATCCTAGGTTTCTAAGTACATGATAAAAAGCATCCAAGATAACAGTGGTCGTCTCTGGGAAACGGACTTGGATTGGGGGCCACGAGGAATAACAAAGGGGACTCTGGCTCTATCCACACAGCTTGAATAATTTACAATGGAAACGGACTCTTCTGTTAGTTGGGTAATTTAAAATGGAAAGAAAAAAGTGAGAAAGAGAGGGAAAGTGGGAGAGAAGGAAGAAAGAAAGATGCAAAGGTTTCCAGTTGGTGTTAGAATAAAAGCACAATTCTTAACCTGATTCTTATGCCCAATTTTTCCCTCTACCTGAGATATAATTACCTACCCATACCCTTTGCCATCTGACTGCATGTCTTCTGGTGGACGAGATCCAGGAGGTCTCCTTGTCCACTGACTTAGGCCTTATGACTGGCTTTGACCAGTGGAGTGTGGACAGAAGTCACAATACATCAGTTCTAAACCTTGTCGTTAAAAAGCATTGTTTCCTGGCCAGAAGGAAGGAGAGGGTGAGATGAATGGAGAGAGTAGCATGGAAGCATTTACACTACCATATGTAAAATAGAGATCCAGTGGAAATTTGCTATATGAATCAGAGAACTCAAACCGAGGCTCTGTAACAACCTAAAGGGGTGGGAAAGGGTAGGAGGTTGGAGAGGAGTTCAAGAGGGAGGAGACATATGTATACCTATGGCTAATTCATGTTGAGGTTTAACAGAAAACAACAACATTTTGTAAAGCAATATCATCCTTTAATAAAAAATAAATTAAAAAAATTTTTAAACAAATAAATTTTTTTAAAAAGCATTTTTCCAATTACCCTCTTGAGTTTACCCTCAGTCATGAAAAGAGCTGACTCCATATACCTGTTTCTCCCTTATCCTTGGTCCCAGAAAGAGAGAAACATGGAGCTGTCCTGTTAAGTGTTAAGTGTTTAGTCACTCAGTCGTGTCCAACTCTTTGCAAACCCATGGACCGTAGCCCGCCAGGCTCCTCTGTCCATGGAATTCTCCAGGCAAGAATACTGGAGTGGGTTGCCATTTCTTCTCAAGGGGATCTTCCCAATTCAGGGATCGAACCTGGGTATCCTGCATTGCAGGCAGATTCTTTACAGTCTGAGCCCCCAGTTCTGAGCCAAACCCAAAACCAGGACCTGCAGAGCCACAGCAGAGCCCCATTGAACTACAGGCAATCATAAGACCTATGATCAGGAAATGAATACTTGATACTGTAAGCCATGGAGATTTGGGAGGCTGTTTGTTATGCAGCATTTATGCAGCAGAAACCTGACTAGTACAGTCCATAAGACCCTGGATGATTTGGCCCTTGACAATCCTTCCAGCCCCTTCTCCCTTTATATTGACCTTTTGTTCACCCAATTCTAGCCCCACTGATCTTTTTTAGTGCCTCAAAGGCTTCAAGTATTCTTATAAAATGCTTATTCTACCTGGACTATTTTCTACTCTCCTTCTAGCTAATTCCTAGTCATACTTCATGTTGAGAGGATCTCATCTGAGCATCCAGTACCTCCCATTCAAATCAGCTTCCACCTCATTTGGTTTTCTGACACACCTTGTCAATTCCTTATAGTCCTTAACCTGATTTATAATTTTACATTGCTGTGATTATTTTATTTATGTTTCCTCCCCCGCTGTCCTGTGAACTTCATGAGGGCAGGGCCCATGCTTATTTTGTTCATCAGTATATCCCCAAGGGAAATGAGCAGGGTGCCTGGCTCATAGTGCTTTATTGAATAAACATGGCTGAGTGTTTCCAATCCTGCTGATTTCATAGGAATCAGAGAAGGGCCGCCTTTTCAGTGGGGATGGGCTACAACAAAGGAAGTGGGATTTAATCCAAACTCTAAGGTACAGGTTGGATTTGATACAAGCAAAGACATGGCCACGGGAAGCTCCAATGACTCTAGGGTGCAATGAAGGGTGGGGCAATTGGGCTAGGTCAGGGGGTTCATACCGAGACAAGGAGGTTCAGGGCCCTTCTCTACCCAAGAGTAGAGCTTCAACTTTGTCCAGCAGCCAGTGGGGAGTGGTGGATGGGCATTGAGCAAAGACAAGGAGTGATAAAGAGTCAATAGAAGTCTCTTCTGGATGATGTCAATAGCAAGGCCGGTAGACTGATGTGAGGTGAGGAGGGCATGAAGGAGGAGAGAAGGGGAATCTCTAAGCAAAGACAGTCATGGTTGGGAGGAGTAGCACAGAGTAGTTCTCCCACTAAAAGAGGTCAATAAATATTTGTTGATGATAACAACTGGATATGGTGGGATAAGCCCACATATCTGCCTTGAATGACTGAGGGAAATGATGTGATTACTGTGAGACGCAGGGAAAATGGGAGAACAGGCTAGTTTTATGGAGAAGAGAGTAAGTATCATTTTATAGAAGTCAAGTCTGATGCAGTCACAGGTGGTCCAGAGGTAGTTTGAGAGTGAGCACCATCAGAATTGGAGGGGAAACACTAGAGGAAAATGCTTTAGTTGTCCCAGAAACAGACTCTGAGATAAGGATTTGTGTGCTGGTGTTTTATGGGGGGATGGTCTCTGGGAACACTGAGAGGGGAGCAGGGACGTGAGATGGAGAAGGAAGGAACCAAGCAAGGGTGAGTTCTCAAGCACATTAACGCTGCAGGGAACTGAAGCTCAGTCCTGCAGGGGACCTCTGGGGGCAGTATGGAGCGTGCACCTCAGAGCACTCCCATCTGAGGGCAGAGAGGTGGGTCCTTACACATGGACTCCTATCCGTCCTTGCTTGTGGGCTGTTCTAGGGAACACTTATTCTCTCGCACTTCTGGGTGCTGTGCACACAGACAGAGAGCACTCTGGTGTCTGAAGAAAGCCCTCAAGTGAGGAGATACAGGTTTTGATCATTGGAAGTAGGTAACCTTGCATGGAAATGGAATGGAGATGGGATGTTTTGAGTCCCAGATGCAACCCCTAGACACTTAGAAGTATTATCAGTTCCATCCTCATAAGAACCATTTTTTTAACTTTATATTTTGTATTGGGGTACAGCCAATTAACAATGTTGTGATTATTTCAGGTGAACAGCGAAGGGACTCAGCCATCATATACACGTATCCATTCTCCCCCAAACTCCCCTCCCAATCAGGCTGCCACATAACATTGAGCAGAATTCCATGAGCTATACAGGAAGTCCTTGTTGGTTATCTATTTTAAATATAGTAGTGTTTACAGGCAACCTTAAATTGGTTCTCTAAGTCTGTGAGTGTCTTTCTGTTTTGTAAGTTCATTTGTATATTTTCTTTTTAGAGTCCACATATAAAGGTTGTCATATGACATTTCTCCTTCTCTGATTTACTTCACTCAGTATGACAATCTCTAGGTCCATCCATGTTGCTGCAAATGGCATTATTTCATTCTTTGTAATGGCTGAGTAGTATTCCATTGTATGTGTGTACCACATCTTCTTTATCCATTCCTCTGTCAATGGACATTTAGGTTGCTTCCATGTGTTGGAGAAAAACAGCATCCAAAAGAATACATGCATCCCCAATATTCCTTGCAGCACTGTTCACAGTACCTCACAAGAACCTTTTTAAAGATGAGGAAACAGAGTCCCAGACGAGTAACTAATAGCTGTAAGTGGTGAGTCACTGAGACTCACTTTGCCAGAGGTACCCAGCATGAAGACACGGGACCATGGTGTCTGTAGGGCGTTGGCAGAACTCAGCCTTCCAGCCCCAAGAGCGCCCAGCAGCCAGAGGAAATGAAGACAGACAGAAATAACTCTTTTGAGAGCCGTAGTAATAGCAGCCATGTTTAACTTCCTGGGTAATAACATGTCACAAAAGACAAAGTTAGGAAAGACAGTGGAAACTCTACTCTTGTTAAGTCCATAGGACTGAGTGATTATCATTCTAAGATTCTGAAGGAAATGAGACATTTAAATGGCAGTGATGTAGACAGAGATGAGAAACTTATCCAACAGTGCCTGTTCATGAGGATGAGAAAAGTGCCACCCTAGTATGTTTACTTAGAGAGGGGAGGTTCATCTAGGGGCTGTCCCAGAGATTACAAACTTCAATATATGAATTTGCCAGCCTGCAGAGTTTATCTCACTCCTGGGAAGACAAGGGAAATGTTGACAGGCCAGGTATTGCCAACAGAACACTGGGCTTTCTCGGTCACATCAAGGACAAAAATAAAGGAAATGAATTTATTGATGTCGTGCAAAGGCAAAGAATTGGTTTAGAGGAATTGGAACAAATGGCTGGGAAAATATGGACCAGAAACCCTGGAAAGCTCAGTTCATATTAAACAAATGATTAATCATTAACAATAGTTGGGAAAAAGGCTCGTGCAGGCAGACAAAAGGAAATGGGATGGAGAAGCCTCTGGAAAGAGGGGAGACACTCAACCATCTTTAAGCGTGTGAGAGGTGATGAGTTCTTTCCTGGTAATTTGGTGATGATCACTGAGGTAGTGTGGGTGGTGGGGCTGGGTAAGGAGGGCAAGGAGAATCTATCAGAATCAGAATACAGTTGACCCATGCTGCCTCTAAGTATAGCAAATCTCTCAGGATGTCTAGCTCACGCTCACTTTGCTATCTGACATCTGTTGTCTTACAGTCTTGTCAAAACAGCTGTTTCCACGTCCTGAGAGTGGGCCTCATCACATCTCCCCCTTCTGCTGGTTCTCATGAAAAACAAAGGGCTGCTAGAAAATTCTTCCTCTCCCGTGGTCCCTCTGACCAGGCAAGAACGTGGAGGCCCCAGAACAAGACCAAGATGGCCTCCATGCATCCTTGCCCTACTGGCCCCTGCACAGTGCCCAACATAAGAGTCAGACACTAGATCGTTGAGTGAATGACACAGGAATGCCCCCAACCCAATGGGAATGACTGCTTCCAGAAATTTCCTCGAAATGTAAATTACTGAAGGCACCATGGCCTCTCCTTAAGTGGAAAGAGTCAAAGGTGAAATATGCCCTCACGGGTGGCGGGGCCCATGACCTCTTAAGGAAAACGATAGTCGTCTCAGTCACAAGAAGCAACAGCAGCAGTGAACTGGGGCCAGCCTGCACTGTGGTGGCTGACATGGCAGTTGTGGCTTTCATGGCTGTCATGATGGTCTCAGCTCCCTCAGGAAGGGCTGCTTAGGAAGATCCCAACCAGACTGCCCTTGTCTCAGGCCCTGGGTGATTTATGGCCACATCCACATACACACACTCACTCATCCTGTCCACAGACTGAATCTGGGCTGAGGCCCATAAAATAGGCAACAGCTATTGGCAAATTCATTAATTAGGATTCTGTTTGTACTTTTATTGTGAAGGAAAATCATTTGTCAGCTGAAAGTCAGACCCAGTGCCTGATGAGAACTGTTATTCTAAGAAGGTATCGACTGGCCACTCTACGTGGCGTTCCCTCACTCTCCTCATCTCTGCCATCACATCCCACCCCCAACTCAGTCAGAGAAAGCCTCTCGCCCCTCCGCTTGATTCAGGGCCTGTGTGGTGGATCCTGACAGTTGCCTTCCCCTTGGAACTACCCCCCTCTTCCCTGCCAGCTTACCCCACATTTTGTTCAGGGAAAGGGCTGTCAGTAGGTAACAAGAGCAACTGGTCCCCTCCCAACTCTAGAGGGTGAAGCTTGTTATGTTAAAGCTAGTCGAGGCAACTCCATTTCCTGTCCCAGTGACACTGTTCCCACCAGTGGGTGTGACTGGAAGTCTGCTAGGGCTCTTTAGGAAGAAGGAATATTCTCTCATCCAGCCTTTGGACTTGTGTTAGAAGGTGACACCTGGAACCAGTGATGTTCTTTTGTGACCACCAGGAGGCAAGACAGAGGACACCAGTGGCATGCTGAGGAAGACAGAGCAGAAAAGTGGAGGGACCTGGGTCTTTGATGCCACCAATGAGCAGCCAATTAACCACCCCAGGAATGATTCTGCCTCTAGATTTCTCGGTCATGGGAGATGATCATCTTCCTCTTGCCCAGGCCATTTTGAGTGAGTTTTTTGTTATTAGAACTGAAAGCATTGGATATAGCTACAAACATTCTGCTCCACTGTATTATAACCAGCTCAAACTCAAACTCCCTCCAGAGAGATGCCTGTTCCAGTAGATGGGAATGGCCCTGCTCTACATACTGTATGTGGTTGTCCAACTTCAGACTCTTCCTAGACTCCAGTCGCCTTTGCTTTGTAGGGAAAGAACCAAAGGCCTCCCTGTGAACCACTTTCTCAGCCACCATCTTTTATCACTGGTGGAAACCACCCTCCCCGCCCAAAATTCAGGACCATTTAGGTCAGGGTTTGCAGAGACAACACACACACACACAATCGTCTCACGTGTGGATGTCTTTGCTATGGACTGACTTGTGTCCCCCTCCCCCTAAATTCATATATTGAAGTTTCTAATCTCCAGTACCTCATAACAAGACTATATTTGGAAATAGTCATTGTAAATGTAATCAATTAAGGTAAGGTCATACTGGAATAGGGTAGACCCTAATCCAAATGAGATGGTTGGATGGCATCATCAACTCCATGGATATGAGTTTGAGCAAACTCCAGGAGATGGTGAAGGACAGGGAGGCCTGGCATGCTGCAGCCAATGGGGTTGCAAAGAGTTGGACATGACTCAGAGACTGAACAACAACAAAAATCTAATATGACTGGTGTCCTTATAAAAAGGGGAAATCTGGACACATAACAACATGTGAAGACTGGAGTTATGCTGCCACACTCCAAGGAACTATCAGAAGCTGAGCAGCCCAGAACAGACCCTTCCCTACCTCTTCAGAGAGAACACAGCCCTGCTGACCTTGATCTTGGACTTCTAGCCTCCAGAATACTGTGAGACGATACATTTCTGTAATTCAAGCCACCCACTGTGTCGTGATTTGTTACTCCAGCCTGAGGAACTTTATCCAGTCTCTTGGATGAATATCAGGGTTTGTGTCATATCCAGAGGCAGAGTTCACCTATTGAGGAACCATGAGGCCAAGGCCATACATTTCAGATACGGCCCAGGTCTTCTCTAAATTGCTAAGTGCCTCCTAGCATCCTCAGACACCAAGCTAGCTGGGCAGGCCAGCTGGGCGGCTGTCCACAACCCCAGTCTATTAGAGGGTCCAAAATACCGCTGAAATAAATAGAAATACCTAGGCCGGTTGACGCAAGTTTCCACAAGTTCCTACCAAAGTAAACAGCAGCCTTATATGGAAATTTTAAAAACACCCCTAGCTGGCGCTGACCCCTCTCTCTGGGTATTTTTGTAATACACCCATATAGCTGTGATCACTGAAATCCTGAAACCAAATAAAGTGTGGCATAACTTTCTTACTTACCGCAAACAATAATTCATTTTATCATATAATTTGTACACCCTTCAATATGGTTCCGCCACCAAATTGTCTGCCTTGAGAAATTGCCAAAGGAAACTGATGTGAGTTAAAGAACTACAAAAAGTGTCAGAGATTTTTGCCGTATTTTTAGACCATTAATTTTTTTTTTTCTACAGCCAGGGGAGGTAAATTAGTGAGTAAATCTGTCTGCAGAAAATGTTTTAATTAATAAGTTTGGCAGAGTCTGCTTCTCAGCCTACAGTATCCTTTCTCTGTGCTAAGAATACCAGCTGGGCACACAGCCACCCCGAATAGACTCCATTTCCCAACTCAACAGCGAGGAGTAACCATGTAGATAAGTTCTGGCCAATGAGATACAATCAAAAATATTATGTGACTATTCTGAGAACCCTCTACTGTTTCTTCTTGATCCTTTCAGATCCCATTGCAGCTGCAAAGGTCACCTTTGACCGCGAGGTGCCCTGACCATGGGAGGCCATGCATGGCAGAGCAGCAAAATAGACAAGCTTGGGTTCCTAAGGGTTTCGTAAAGCAGAACTTCATGCCAGGTATGGACCACTAGTGAGAGAAGAATACACCTCTGCCTCAATTTACTACTATCTTTGATTGGAAGCCCATGCTGTTTTTCTAGGAAATCCATTTTTTCCCTGTATGAAAGGGCACAAAATTCTTCCCCCAGGCAGAGTGCTATTGTCTTGCTGTGGCCTTGATCAGAAAAAGTGTGCTTTCTCTTGGACTGGCTTCCATGAGGGCACTGCTGGGTGGTAGGTGATCTGAGGGTGACCCTGTGAAGATAGAGACGGGACATTAAGAAGGACAAGATCCCAAGTCCTGTGTGAATGGGAAGGAAGCTGTGAACCACTGCAGTGGTTTTCCAGCATGGCTGCAAATTCATTGACCTTCCTCCCATCAAGAGGTAGAATCCAATCCCTTCTCCTTGAATGTGGGCCAGCCTTAGTGATGGCTTCTAATAAATAGAATCTGCTGGATGTGACACAAGGTGACTACCAAAGCTGGATTGTAAAAGCTGTAATGGCTTCCACATGGCTCTCTCTCTTGGGACACTGGCCCTTGGAACCCAGCTGCCATGTTGTGAGGAAGCCAAGAGCCACTTGGAGAGGTCACGTATTGGCATTCTGATCGACCATCTAACTGATGTCTCAGCCTGTAATCACACATGAGTGAGCGAGCCTTCAGATAATCCAGCCGCTAGCTTCAAGCCACCCCAGCTGACACCAAATGAAGCAGAGACGAGCTGCCCCTGCTGAGCCCTGCCCACACTGTGTATTCATGAACAAAACTGTCATTATTTCAAGCCACTAAATTTTGGGAGGCTTTGTTTTATAGCCAACAATCATTGCAACAGCCACCTGCTCTGCCCCACAAGCCTATGTGCCAGCATATGTGAGTCCCCTGCAAGCACAAAGATTTCTAGAAAGTTCCAATTTCATTTTAGTGGGCTCCTGAGAAAAAAGCAGGAGTCTTGAGCCACACCTATGCTAGAGGGCTAAAGGGAGCACAGGTTGGTGGTATCGAGTGTCCATAGTGAAGGAGAACTGGGTAGAGGGAGTCAGCAGCCACTCCCTGCCTGACAGCACTAATCTGAGAGCTTGTGCATGCTTGCATGCACACACATGTACACTTACACACACACAGAGACATGGAAGAAGATAAACCTCAGGCAAGAATCCCAGTCCCAGGGCTCACATGCAGCACTCCTCACCTTCCATCTTGCCACCTGAAGCTTTTTCTTCTAAGGCCACCTGATAGGGCCTGGGTTTCAATTCATTAAGGTCAGCAGCATTACCTAGGTGGACCCTGACATTTCTGGGAGGATTTCTCAAAATGAATCCCTGAGCCCCAGCAGCATTAAGAGAGGGATGAGATGCCTCCTGAGACATCTATCTGGTGGGAGAATCTACACAACTCTGCTAAGAGTCAAAGGACTGAATTGTCCCCACTAGGAGACAATTTGGGGAATTTGGGGGAATTGTGTCTCCCCCAAATTCATATACTGAAGTTCTAACCCCCATATGACTATATTTGGAAATAGGGCCTTCTGGGAGGTAATTAAGGTTAAATGAGGTCATGAGGGTGAGGCCTTAATCCAATAGAATTAGTGCCCTTATAAGAGACAGCAGAGAGCTTGCTCTTTCTATATGTGCACAGGGGAACGGCTATATGAAGACACAGCAGAAAGATGGCTATCTACAAGTCAAGGAGTGAGGTCTCAAAAGAAACAAACCCTACTTGATCTGGGATTTCCAGTCTCCAGAAGTGTGAGAAAAATAAATGTCTGTTGGTGGAGTCGCCCAGTCTGTGGTGTTTCGTTATGGCAGCCCAAGCTGACTATGACACTCCCTCAGAGAAACATGAGGAGAGGAATACGAGAGAGACACCACCCTAGGCCCTTGTAGCTTGGCTGCTGGTGGCCCAGGGAAGGGCTTTGTCCTGGCATACACTCGGCAGCACAGTTCCACACAGGGATCCCCGGCAGCCAGCATGACTGGAGGGACCTTCGCTGGGAAAGCCTCATCCTTACATCTCTCCCCTAAAATTGCCCCTGGTGTTAAGTATTCCTCTGTCTTCATAGTTCTATGGTCAGACGCAAACTCTCCCAGAGGGGTGTCACGCCCTCCCCCGCGTGAGTGTTTATCTGCCAGGCGGCAGGAGCTAGAGGCAGCTGGGTGAACCCTCTGGCCAGAACACAGGGGAGATGACATCTGAAGACAGCTGCCTGAGTTCCCTTGCATCTTTCCCTGAAGCTGATAGCCTGGCAGCCTCTCCTCTGCTCAGAAGGAGCCCACCCACCTCTGTTCTAACGGCCCGGCTGGCCTGGCAATTCTGCGGCTCTGCAGCTGCCAACATCTGTAAGTCTTCCCTCTAGGCTGCCTCTGTGCTTTAAATGTAAGTGTATTTATGACTGATTCCCCAGCCTTTACCCCCCAACTCTCAAGACTTTTGACGAAAGGAAGGAAAAAAGGGAGGGAGGGAGGGAGGTTGGATCTGTACTGCAGGGCTGAAAGAGCCCTCCATCCCCCTACCCCATCTCATCATGCCTTCTCATTGTTTCCTCTAGCTCCCCTTTAAGGGCACCATGCAGGGACCCCTAAGCCACCAGGCTGCCATCTGCCCTATTGGCACTCAAGCCCAGCAGAGCTGCACTGCGGCTGGCATAGACCATCTGGCAGAACTCCAAGACTTCCGGGTTAGGACCCCAGCTTGCAACACGTTACTAAGCAATCCTTCATCAGTTCATTCATTCAGCAAACTCTCAATCAATATTCACCCCACAGCCGTGGGCCAGGCCCTGTGCTAGTTGCCCCCAGCAAGTTACATGGGGTCCCTGCTTTCTCCTGGGGGAGACAGATAGCAAACAAGTGAGCAAAGGGCAGATGGGAGTAAGTCCTATGCTAAGAGCCCAAACCAGGTGCTGCAGGGGAGCCACTGGGAGCTCCTTTAGCTGGGTGGGCAGGTTAAGGCCTCCCTCCCTGTAAGCTGAGGTCTGGAAGGCACAAAGAAGCCAGGCATGAAGAATATATGTATATTGTTTAATCTTCTTAAAAAAAGAAGAAGAAAAAGACATGCAGTGATTGGATGGAAGAGCATTCCAGTAAGAGGGAACAGCTAATATGAAGGCCCTGAGGTGAAAACAAGCTTGATATGTTCTAGGAAGAACAGGAAGCCTAGTGTGCCTGCAATTCCCAGAAAGCTGATGGGAGATGACAGCACAGGCCTCAGCAAGGGCCAAGACCTTGGGCTGGGCACAGCAAGGTGAGGAGTTGGGATTTCAACTGAGGTTAGAAGAAAAGTGAAAGTGAAAGTACAAGTGGCTTCACTTCAGTATTCTGGCCTGGAGAATTCCATGTACTGAAGTGGGTAGCCTTTCCCTTCTCTAGGGCATCTTCCCAACCCAGGGATGGAACCCAGGTCTCCCACATTGCAGGCGGATTCTTTACCAGCTGAGCTATCAGGGAAGGCCCAGGTTAGAGGAAGGAGGTGACCTAATCAGATTTCTAGTTCTTAAAAAGTTGCAGTGCCCATAAGATACACATAAATTATAAAGGGAAAACTAGTAACAAAGTTGAGAAACCCAGCAGACAGTACCTTAACTAAATGATCAAAGCGAACATCGCCAGTCAGGGATCAAATGGACATCATATGAAGGACACATATCACCTCAGTGGGGGTTCCTGCCAAACACACAGAACCTGAATCTACTCAGGAAATATCAGAACCAAACTAAGGGACCGTCTACAAAGTCACCAGCCTGTGCTCTTCAGAAGTGTTCATGTCTCAAAACACAAAGACAAGCTAAGGGACCACATCAAATTAAAGGAGATTAAAGAGACGTGACAACTGAATACAATGCAAGATTCTAGATTGGCTCTTGGGCAAGAAATAATTTTTCTCTCTTTTGTTATAAAGAACAAGAGTGGGACAACTAATGAGATCTGAATAAGATCTGTCAATCAAGAAATAGTATTATATCAGTGTTCATCTCCTGATTTTGATAAACGATACTGTGGTTATTTTAAGAGAATGTCCTTGTTCTGTTTTTACTTTTTTAGGGGATATACCCTGAAATTTGCAGGGTCAAAGGAGCTTTATGTCTGTAAATTAATCTTAAAAGTTTTTTGCGGGGGAAGTGTGTATGTGTGTGGAGAGAGAGAGAGTGAGAGCTCGAAAATGGGTAAAATGCTAATATTCAGGGCATCTAGGCGAAGAGGATGCAGAAAATTTTGGCACCATTTTTGCAGCTTTCCACAACTGAAACTATTTCAAAATCAAGTTTATAAAATAAAAGTTGTAAAGTTCACTCTGGCTGCTGTGTAGACAATAAACATTGGGGGCAGGAACAGCAGGCGGAGACAAGGACCACGGCTTTCAGACTGGATTCAGAAATCAGGACCTCAGGAAAGCCACCAGTCCCCCAGGGGCCGGCTAACAAGGGGCCCAGCCAGTGCCCACCAAACAGTTACTGCAATTTTCCTTCGCCACCAACACTGAAAGGCAATCAAAGTGGAAGCCCATGGAGGCCAGAGCAATGCAGCCGGTATTTGGCTCTGGGAGGCCCATCTGGGGAAGGAGAGACTGGCTGCAACCACTACTGCCTCCTTGCCTGCAACCCTGAGCATCCCACACTGCCTGTCACCCCCTTGGCCAGTCTTAGCCCCTTGGGAAATAAGGCTCTCTGAGCTCCAGCCGGCCTTGGTCAAGATCCTTTTGATCCAAGATAGGGCAGGTTCCGGAAGAATGAAGGATCAGGCCTCAGGGTGCCTGAGCCCTGAACGCTCAGGATGCTGGGTGGTCTGCTGACTCCAGACAAACGTGCCGGAGCCTGCCACCCTCCTTTATCAGACGCAGAAACAAACAGCACTGTTAGGAAGGACGAGAGAGGCTCACACATCCCACATTTGCTGGGCCTCCTTCCCCGGTTTAGCAGTTCACAATTTGAGACCCACAACGCTCTTTGCTGGATTCAAGGCATTCATAGCCCACAGGAAAAGGAGGTCCAAGTGTACACATGGTGAGAGGTCGTCATCGGCAGGCCCCTGGGAGAGCCCATGCCTTTATTCTTGCTCAGTCTTTCACGGACACGGCCCAGGCGGGCTGACTCAGATGTTCCAGAATTGGGAGCAGCATCGTGGAGCTGGGTGGTGATGTTGGCCTGCATGTCCCGCCTGGTCCCTGGCGCCCGACCAGCTGGGAGGCTGGAGGTTTGCAGGCTCACAAAAAGAAAGCACTTGTCCCTCTGCCAGACAATGCACCAGGTTGGGCGGGGAGAGGAGGGCACCGCTGGTGCCGGGACGCTCCTGCCCAAGGCAGCGTCACCAGTCAGCTCTCACTCAGATGGGGAGGCCAGCGAACACGTGCGCTTCTTCAGGACAGGTGGCGGCAGCAACATGGCGGGAGGACTGAGCTGCCGGTCTTTTTGCAGGTGAGGAAACTGGGGCGATGGGAGATAGAATGACTTGGCCTGTGCCTGCTCAGTCGCTTCAGTCGTGTCTGACTCTCTGTGACCCTGTGGACTGTAGCCCGCCAGCCTCCTCTGTCCATGGGATTCTCCAGGCAAGAATACTGGAGTGGGTTGCCGTGCCCTCCTCCAGGGGATCTTCCCCATGCAGGGATCAAACCCGCGTCTCTTATATCTTCTGCATTGACAGGAGGGTTCTTTACCACTAGCTCCACCTGGGAAGCCTCTGAAGCCCCCATTAATACCTGTCTCACCCCCACCACTCCTGCTTCCCTATGGTATGTCTTGGAGACAGAGCTGCCACGACCCTCACCCTCCCAGTCAGCCTGCCCCTCAGCCTGCAACGCTGACGAGCTTTGTCCAGGCAGGGGCCAGCTATGATGGCTTTCTGTTTTCCAGAATCTCTCCCTTCGATTTAAAATAGCACGGCAATGAAGCAGGGTTTCTCAAACTATCTACAAACATAAGACCCGTCTGGTTTGGGTTTGTTTCCTTGTTAATTAATTTCAATCCGTCACGGATGGATACTTTTGGAAAGTACAATAAAAATGATTTGCTAGAAAAAATGAAATGAAAAGGAACTACAAGCTATAAAATACAAGCCCAGCTTTTATCATTCGATTTAGCAGACATAAACATACTCCATCAAGCTGCTATCAAAGTTTCTAAACACTCACCCCAAGTTTCTGTACTTAGCTCACAGTGGACGGGCGCCAGCTTGTGAATGGACACTGGCCCAAAACTTTGAGGGTCGGAGGCGAAAAGTCAAGGTCAAAGCATGTGGGTTCTCCTGCCATCTCCAACGTTAACTGTCTGTGTGGCTTCCCCTTTGGAGCCGCCACCTTCACTTACACATAGCAGACCCACAAATCAACTCACACTACAGTCAGATGAGTAAAGAAAGATGCCAGTTTTTTTAAATTGGCCCATAGCTTCTCCCTTCCTTCTCAGCATCACTGGACAGGATGGGGTGATGAAATTTCAGTTGGATCCAGGAGACAGAGTGCAGTGTGACTATGTAAATGGTCCTTTCAGGCAAATGCCCGGGCTCTTTCAGCTTTCTACTCTGCACTTCTCACACAAATGCCCTGGGGAGATTGTTAAAAGGCAGATGTTGAATGAGAGGGTCTGGGCTGAGACCCGAGACTAGGCAGTCCTACCAATCTCCCAGATGATATTGAGGCTGCTGGTCCTGAGATGGCACTTCAAATAGCTTATGAAGGGGGAAGGAATCAGGGGCTCATGCAGAGGGAGGAATCAGGTCCAGGACATGCCCTCCCACATCCCCCAACCTCACTCCCGGAAGCTTCCAGATCTCTGCAATGGAGTGGCTGTTCTTGGCTGCTCCTGGAATGATAATTGCTCAAGTGTGGACAGCCCTGCCTCCCTGACTGAAGTCTGAGCCTGGAGAACCCCAGGTCCAACTCTCTGGGCAAAGTCACAGCACCAGCGCTCCAGCCATCTCTACCTCCCCTCAGCTTTCATTGGTACCATGGAGAAGACTCCACCATGTCCCCCATCTGGACCCTGGCCTAGGCCCCCTGGCCCTCAACACAACTACCTTCCACTGAAAGAACCAGCGAGTACCACTGCCGGCCCCCAGGAACCAAAGGCAGCTCAGCTCCCCACACGTGCCACTCTCTGAGTTTTCTTTAACATGGAGTCCACCAGGCGATGGGCTTCCCAGGTGGTGCTAGTGGTAAAGAACCCATCTGCCAAGGCAGGAGACATAAAAGACGCAGGCTCAATCCCTTCCCTGATTAGAAATTGTTCAAATCCACCCTTTGGAACTCAGGGAAGGTCATGGAGGCTGGAGTCTGTTCCCTACAAACAAAAAATGGAGGACATGGAAATGCTTGTGTGTCCAGGAGCCCCACGGGATCCTGGTCAGTTTCAGAGGGGTGGAGTCGATTCCAGGCCCAGCCTTGTGGCCCCAGTCTTTCTCAGCATGACCCCAGGAAGAAATATGGCTTGCTCTCCCATCCCGTCTTCTCATTTCTGAGGCCTTGAGGGTGATGAGAGGTGGCTTCTCTGAGAAACAGAGCCTGAGATGGAGTTTAGCTGCAGGTGGTTTACTAAGGAGGGCCCTGGTGATCCACATCTGAGGAAGGGAGAGGAAGGAAGCAGGAGTGGGAGAGGGCAGAAGGAGCTAAGCTGAGATCTGGACCAACAGCAACTTCAGCCAAGCCCATAGGGAGCTGTGGGGCTCAATGGCCCATTAGAGTGGTTCCCCAGGTGATACCCTGCAGCCATCAGTCAGTGGGGGTGCACTGCCCCCAGAGGGTACCACCTTGGCATAGCTGCTCTCAGTAGCTAAAGCAGACCCTGTCTAGAAGGGGTTGGGAGCCCTCAGGAAGGGTAGGGTGGGCCTGACCCTTTGCTGCCTGGGAGTCAGCCAGCCCAGCTCTCCAGGTTTTCTTCCTATCTGAGGGCTGAGGGGGTGGGGGGGTGGGGGTGTCAGAGCGCCCTGTGCCTGCAGGGATGATGATGATGAAGTCCAGGTGGCGCTAGTGGTAAAGAACCTGCCTGCCAGTGCAGGAGATCTGAGAGACAGGGGTTTGATCCCTGGGTGGGGAAAATCTCCTGGAAGGAGAAATGGCAACCCACTCCAGTATATTTGACTGGAGAACTCCAGATAGGTCAGGGGCAGTCTGGTTGTTAAGGACTGAATTGTGCCTCCTGCCCAAAAAAAAAAAAAAAAAAAAAATACACTGGTGTCCTGCCCCCTCAGGACTTCAGAATGTGATTAAATTTGAGATAAGGCCTCTACTGAGGTGACTCAGGTAAAATGAGGTCACAAGGATGGGCCCCAGTCCAATCTGATTGGAGTCCTTATTGACACAGACCCACACGTGAAGATACAGGGAGGAGGTGGCCATCTCCAAGCCATGGAGAGAGGCCTCAGAAAAACTCAGCCCTGCTGGGACTTTGATCTTGGACTTCCAGACTCCAGAACTGGAAGGCAGTACATTTCTGTGGTTGAAGCCACCCAGTCTGTGGTCCTTGTTATGGCAGCCTGAACAGACTAATAACCCTGGTCGATTAAATGTATAGACAATTCCAAATCTAAGCCCTGAAAGGCTTCGTTCCGTATGCGGAGGCCCAGGCACTGCTGAGGGGCTCCTGGCCGAGCATCTGTGGCTGCTGAGCATGGGCTCCAGGCCAGGCCAGCCTCCCGCTTACCCCACAGCCAGGCTCTGGGAAGGCTGCACAGGAAGGGAAGGTGCGCACTGATAGCAAGGCCCAGAGCTGTTGGCTGGGCCCCTGATGGTGTGGCTGGCGACTCCAAACCAAGAATGGGAGAAGAGAGAATGTTCTGAGTGGCTCTGGGCCACCGCCACGGTCTGCATCTGTTTCCTTACCTCTGCAGAAAGGTTTCTCATTTCCAACATTCATATGGCTCGTCACCCACTGTGGAAGAGAATTAGAGGTATAACAAGCTGTCCTCCCAACCCACAAACTCAGGGAGTATCCACGTGGCCTGCTTCACCCACTCAAGGCACCCCAGGGTGTCTCAGGACAGAGGCCCAGGACTACTCCCAATGACCCAAGAGCTGACTGTACTTAGGAAAGGCCCTTCTCTAAATATTTTCTCTCTGGGTTTGGCTGGAGACAGTCATGGCCAGTCAGGGGGCTTGGAGAGCAGACCAGGCCTGCCAAGAGCCTCCTGATGACTGTGAAGAAAACCCAGAGAGCTGGGCTGGCTGACTTGCAGGCAGCAAAGGGACAGGCCCACCCTACCCTTCCTGGGTTCAAGCCAGGGCACCCACTGAGGCTGGGGAGTTCTGGACCCAGGCAGACCCCAGAAAACAGCCCGCAGCCCTCCAATCAGCTGCCGTGTATTTATTTTCACAGCTGCTCCTCCAGCTCGGCTGTTCCAGTGAGCAAAGGAATCTGTTTGTCTGCAAAAAAAGAATGTGGCAGAGAGGCGGGAGGCGCCCCGGGCAGCCCAGGCAGCCTCGGCAGCTACAGAGCTGGCCCAAACCAGCCAGACACTCAGGAGAGTCACTCAAAGGCCTAGAGGCCAAGGTCGCAGACTCAGAGACATCCTCTGCCCTCTGCCCTGCCCAGGCAGCCCTGCTCTTCCCGGGGCCTGGGCTTTGCCTGCTGTCCTTAGGGCAGGTGCCAGGCTGGCAGCCTGAGTGCACGGAACACGGACCCACCCTCCTGAGGTATTTTATTTGCTTCTTTCTCCTTTACAGACAAGCCCCCAGCCGCCACTCCACACACACCCTCCCCCTCCCCCCACACACACTCTCTGAGAAGGAGGTCAGTCAGCTGAGTAGACGAGGGGCAAGCACATAGAAAGCGAACACGCTTACAGCCAAGCCTGCCCTGGGCCTAGAGATAAAAAAAGAGGGAGGGTGAGAGACATCCTGGCTCCAAGGCCAGCTTAATCCCAGCCCAGTCAAGTGAGGCCATCTGCCGCACTGGAAGTCCAGCTATAGCTCCCAGACCTGTCAGCCTTGTTCTGGAACATTCTGGGCAGCCCAGGAGGAGTCCAAGCAAGGGCAGCCCAAAGTCACTGTCGTTTGGGTGGCTTTGGCCATGGGGGCACCTGGGGCCCCAAAAGAGGGGCTCTGTCCCTCCAGATACTCTTAGTACCCCCTCTCACTTATACCCCTCATCAACCCCCTGGGCTGACCAAGAAACTGTCTTGGGGGCTGGGTGAGGGGTGGAAAAGAGACATAGTTGTTGTGGTCTGGTTTATACTGAACCCCTCAGAGGTACAGGAGTAGAATTGGTCATAGTTTATCCTCCTTCTAGGTCTCTTCCTTGGTCAGATGAATAATCCAGACGTAATTGAGCTCGTCCCCTGGGTTGGCCTCCTCACCCCTGAGGAGCTCTAAGAGATCGAGGGACTTACCCAAGGACATAGAAGCGAACAAGTCTTAGGCCGGGTTCTTCCAGACCTGAGAAAAGGATTTGGCACCAAGTGACTGATTTGGGAGTAGGGGAGTGGCGGGGAGAAGGGAAGTAGGTGGTAAGGGAGGTATTGTCAAGCCAGTCTCTGGAGTGAGACACTGAGTGTCAACCCACTAGATTTCTCTGAGAGACCCTGGATAAGACACCTCAGCATCACCCCATTCACTTGGGGAATGGGAAAGCTGGCGTCTTCATCTTCTTGTTCCCATTCATCAGTGCCTGGGAGATGCTCCCAGAGGCATTGCCTCAAAAGCCTCAGGTGGGGGTCTTACATCCTTCGAGAATGTTCTAGACTCTTCAGGGCCCTCCAGCTGGTCTGTGAGGAAGTCAACCAGCTGGGAGTGGGGATGGGGGGATGCGGGGAGGTGGGGGTAGAAACAGCCACCCCACATGCACACACATGAATCAGTGTGTACCACTAGAATGGGGTTTGGGCTTCTGTGCCAACTTCAGAATGCAGGCAACCCTGAAAATCCCTGATGCTGCACACGCTAAGTAGGTGGGGACCCTCTCAGAAAGGTCCCACACCTTGGAAGCAGATGCCCAAAGTGGATCCAATTCCCAAATTTACCACCCTGTGACCTTGGGCCTGGGACAGGTTGCCAGATGCCTCAGTGCCTATAAAATGAGGGTATGAAAACCTGCCTCAATCCCCAACGGCTTGGTCTAAGAGTTAGAAGTAACAACATGGTCTGCCTACCACAGTACATGGTCCACAAAAGGGGTAGTGGATCATATTTTTTCTTATTGAGTTAAAATTCACCTACCATAAAAATTCACCATTGTGGGACTTCCCTGGTGATCCAGTGGTTAAGAATCCACCTTCCAATGCAGGGGATGTGAGTTCAATCCCTGGCTGGGGAACTAAGATCCCACCAGCCTCACGGCCAAAAAACCAAAACATAAAACAGAAACGATACTGTAATGAATTCAATAAAGACTTTAAAGATGGTCTACATCCCCCCCAAAAAATTCACCATTGTAAAGAATGCAATTCAGTGGCTTTAAGTATTTCAGTGGCTTTAAATATATTTACAATGGTGTGTGACCATCACCATTATTTAATTCTAGAATATGTTATCACCCCAAAAGAAATTCTGTAGCCAGTCAGTAGTCCCTCCTCATTCTCCCCACCCCCACCCCTGGCAACCACTAATCTACTTTCTATCTCTGTAGATGTGCCTATTACAGACATTTCATATAATGAAATCATACACTCTGTGGCTTTTTGTGTCTGGCTTCTTTCACTTAGCACAATGTCCCGAAAGTTCATCCGTGTGGTAGCATGTGTCAGCCCTTCATTCCTTTTTATGGTGGAAAGCTATTTCCCTATGTGGAAAGACCACATATTGTTTATCCATTCATCAGCTGATGGACATTTGGATTGTTTCCACTTTGGGGCTATTATGAATAGTGTTGCTATGAACATTCATGTACACTTTTTTGTGTGGACATACATTTTGAACTCCCTTGGGCATATATCTAAGAATGAAATTGCTAGTCATAGGGTAACTCTGTGTTTAACTTTTTAAGGAACTGACAAACTCTTTTCCATGGTGGCTATACCTTTTATATTCCCACAAGCAATGTAAGAAGGTTCCAATTTCTCCACATCCTTGCCAACATTTGTTATTTTCCATTAAAAAAAAAAAAAAGTATAGCCACTCTGTGGATATGAAGTGGTGTCTCCCCATGGTTTTGATTTGCATTTCCCTAATGATTAATGATGTTGAGTATCTTTCATGTGCTCATTGGCCCATATATTTTTTTAAGATGTCAAGCATTCCCAGTAATAATTACCTTGGAATTAAACCAATACCTACGAGTGGGCTGAGGCCACTGGACTGTGGACTTTCTGAAGCCCTGGGTCTCCACCCCTTGGTCAGACATCACAGTCACTAGATATCTTCCAGGACCTAGGATGTGGGCCAGCATGGTGTCTAGGAACAGCGGCTTCCATTGGCAGCCCACAGACAGAAGAGGAGGGGCATATACCAGCTAATTTATCTACTTTTTTCCTTATTTTGAATAAATTCTCAGGATTCAGATCACCCAGACAACGAGGATAAAAGTTCTTATTGCTGCCCCTTTTTAAGCCACTACAAGCTACATATGGTATGCAGGTTTATCCTTCTGACCTCTCAAGTATTGGTTATCATTATGGCATTTTAAATATTTCTGGTAATTGCATATAAAATTGCTTTATATTTTTATCTTAGATTAATATAATATAGACATAAGAATTACAGATTATATTTTCCTTTTTTAAGTAATATGTGTATTTTGCTCATTTTTAAATATTTTCTCATTGAGTTGGATGAGCTCTTTCCTAAAATAACTATATCAACTATATCTGTGGTCCTCAGTCTGCTTTCTCTTCATAAGCTGGTTGGAATGTGGTTTGAGTTTTTTGTCTTTCTGTTAAGCATCTTTGATTATCTGTGCAGTTAACTTTTACTTTCTATTTTCTGACTTCTTCCATCACAACCAAACTTAAAAAGTCCTTCCCCAGGGGCAAAACATGGTTTCAAGATGAGATTCTTCAGAGGAAAATGTTCTAGCACCTAAGAAATTGCAAAATCCCTCTGACAGCTTAGATAACATTGGTTTCTTCCTGTCCCCGAGGTCCTTCCAGGGAGGGAGGATTGTTTAGCTTCACAGTTAAGAGCTTGAGCTCTGAAGCCAGACTGCTCTGGGTTTGAATCCCAGCTCTGTCAAGGAGGCCAGTTACTTACTTCTCCGTGCCTCAACTTCCTCATCTATAAAATGGAAATAATAATTGGTACCCCCTTCATAGGGTTGTTGAGAAAACTAAATGGTACCCTCAGTAGATCTGAAAGTTAAAGTGTTAGGCAGTCACGTCCCACTCTTTGCAACTACATGGACTGTAGCCCACCAGGCTCCTCTGTCCATGGGATTCTCCAGGCAAGAACACTGAAGTGGGTTGCTATTTCCTCCTCCAGGGCATCATCCTGAAGTATATCTAAGCTTATCTAAGTAAAGTTTTGGATGTCCAGAGCCTCAGATCACCGTGGCAAGTAAAGTAGAAGAATGAGATGGGTGTTCCTTTTGGTCTTGCCCAAAGAGAGAGCCACCAACAGGTCCCAGCCTGGTTCAGTGAGGAGCCAGGGAGGACAACCCTCTGGGCTCACGGGGCTTCTGTGCCAGCTTTTCTTTCTCCTGCCTTCTGTTTGGTTTGATCTGAGGTTGACAGACCACCTGGCCCACTAAACTGAGGCTGTAAGCTCATCCCATCTGCCAGCTTACCTGCCCTGAGCCTGTCATTTGGCTGCGTTTTTACACCCTAAGGGGTGGCTGGGGATGCAAACAGCCCAGCGTGTTTGGTCACTTGGCCTCCACTGCCAAAGCTGCTGCCCTGTCATCTCCCTCCCCACAAGGCAGCTCAGACCCAGAAATTTTAATTGACCTGAATTAGAAACTCCATGAACCAGAGTCACTGGAGGAAGATCTGAGGGGGATTCAAATGTCTATGACATTTAAGTGGGGAAAGTCAAGTCCCCAGACAGGCAGTCAATGGAGAGTGCTAACACAGCAAGCCCTGGGGCTGAGCCTCCAAGTATCCCAGCTGTGGGTAATAATGATCTCCATGTTGCTCCAGCCGGAGTGGAGCTCAAGTCCCTCAGCTTAAAATGAACTCTCCCCTAACTATCCCCCACCACCCCTCAAAATCCTGCAACAAAGTGCCTAACAAAAGTAATAGCTGGCCTTGCAAATGGTTCTTACATCACTGTTTGAGTCATTCCTCTCCCAAGGCAAGGGAGGTGAACGTTGTTGCTCCCATTTTACAAAGGAATCAACTGAGGCCCCAAAAGGTGAACATGTAGGTCTGGGTGTGGCAGCATTGGGTCTCAATCCAAGGCTTCTCCATCTTTAGCGCATCAGAACTTCCTAGAGGGCCTCAGGAGCTGGCCCCACCCCCACAGTTTCTGATGTACTGGGTCCATCCTGGGGCTGAGAAATTGGAATCCTCTTACAAAGAATTAGTTTTGTTTGTTTCTTTCTTTTTCTCCTCTCCTCATCTTTATCCAAGTATAATTAACAAATAAAAAAGTGTACATATTTCAGAGGTCACACTGATTTTTTTTTTCTTTTTTAGAACAGAAAAAGGTTTATCAAAGGGCCATGCAAGGAGAATGGGTGGCTCTTATCCCCCAAAACCCTAAACTCCCTGAATGACTTTAGCAAAGCATTTTCTTTTAATTTTTTTAACTTTTTATTTTACATTGGAGTACAGTTGATTAGCAATGTTGTGATAGTTTCAGGTGTACAGCAAAGTGATTTAATTATACATATGCCTCTTTTTCAAATTCTTTTCCTGTTTTAGGTTGTTACCTAATATTGACCAGAGTTCCCTGTGCTATACAGTAGATCTCTGTTGGTTATCCATTTTAAATATGGCAGTGTGTACATGTCCATCTCAAAGTCCTTAACTATCCCCTCCCCCTACCCTTCCCCCCTGGTAACCATAAGTTCATTCTCTGTGAGTCTGTTTCTGTTTTGTAAATAAGTTCATTTATATTAATTTTTAGATTGCACATATGTTATCATTTGATATTTGTCTTTCTCTGTCTGACTTACTTCGCTCAGTATGATAATCTCTAGGTCCATCCATGTTGCTGCAAATGGCATTATTAAATGTATTGTGTGTTGCGTGTGCAGTTGCTCAGTCGTGTCCAAGTCTTTGCGACCCTATGAACTGTAGCCCGCCAGGCTCCTCTGTCCCTGGGATTCTCCAGGCAAGAATACTGGAGTGGGTTGCCATTTCCTTCTCCAGGGGATCTTCCTGACCCAGGGATCAAACCTGTGGCTCCTGAGGCTCCTGCATTGCAGGCAGATTCTTTATGGCTCAGCCACCAGGGAAGCCCTATTAAATGTATACATTGTGAAATAATCGCCACAATCATCCAAGGGAAATGAAATCAGGATCCCAAAGAGAGTTCACTTTTTTATTGAGTTTCCAGACCATGCTGAGGGTCCACACTTGGAGAACCACTGGCTTAGAACTTGTGCCACGATGTTATATCTGCCCATTGGGGTTAATAAAGAAATGCTTCCAACAGCTAGGGATGGACAGAGTTGGGTGTTTACAAAAAAAAAAAAACTGTTAATGGCAGCATATCTAAAACATAAGGCAGGAGCTTCAGCCTCCAGCTGCAGGGTATTTCACACATGAAGGGAAGGAGCTTAGATGAGAGAGACAGGGGTGTGCCGGGCCTGGGGCTTGAGCACAGGGGGTTAATTCTGGCTTCCTTCTGGTGAGTCCATGTGACTGGGAAAGAGGAAGGTGGAATGATTGCTTATGTACAGAAGCAGCAAGGTCTTGGCTGTGTAAAACCCAATCATTACTTCCAGGTAGTAATGCATTTCAGGCAAAGTCTTCTGTTTATGCTCAGCAATGCACGCATCTCAGAGCGGTGGCCAGAGAAATGGCGAGTCGTCGGATATTGAGCGAGTGATAATGGAATCCAGGAGGTGGAAATTACAAGTCGAAAAGTAAAATCGATGCCCTGACTGTGAAATGACTGAATGCCTGGTGAGGAACTGTGTCGGGCTGCCCCCACCCCCACCTCACTCCGCACCAATCTTTAAGATGCTCACGGGTTCAGAAGTTCCTTGAGGGCAGGGACCATATTTTAATCACAGGTAATCATATCATGTCAGGGCAGAAACGGGCCTTAGAGAGCTTCCAGCCCTGGAATGGCAAATCGGTTTCATTTTGATGCCAGCTCCGATCGTTTAGCAATGGCTGCCTGAAGCGCTGGGCTGAGAAGCAGGCTGCCCATCTCTTGGCTCTGTGGGGAGCCAAGCCAGGATCAATTAGCAAGGACAGGGTGGGGGGGATAGGGCCTGGGAGGGAGCACTTTGCACCGATTAGCCAACCCCGATCAAGTCCTACTTGTCCTGCTGACAGAGGAGAAAAGAACTGCTCCACAGTCCTTGTATCCCCAGCCCACTCCTGCCCCTGGCAGCCATTCCCTACCAGCCAAAGGGGTTCTGTGCATGACATTCAAGGATCTGTGAACTTGGGTGGGGGAGAAAATATTATATCTGCAGGTCTACTAACCTTTAACTGAAATCGAGTACTTCCTTCCATCATGAACACAGGCAACAAACCATAGAAGCATCAGCAGTCCCTGTGACTGTCACCAGTAGAAACCACAGCTATCTTTACAGCACATCAGAACTGTTGCAGACTATCTCTAAAGATCGCTTACCCTCCTCACTAGGGTGAAATGAGAATAGTTATTAGATCGGCCAGTAAATCTTGTTGTTGAATGCATTGAGAAAGAAGCACATTTATGACTCCTTCACAGAGTTGTTTTTAAATATTTGGAGAACTGCGTTTCAATAGAATTGGTTTCCTCGGTAATGTTACATTTTGCATTTAAAGACATGGTTCTGAGAAGGAGCTCATAGGCTCCAAAAGGGTGCATAGTCCACGATAGGTTAAAAAAAAAACAAAAACAAAAAAAAAAACCCTGCCAAGTTTGGCTGCTGGCAAGTCCCATGTACCAGGGCCCCTCCCGGCCTCAGCTTCAGTCACAGGAGCGGATGTGGGCAACGCGGGCTGTCTTTGGTACCCTGTATGCTTTGCTGTGACTTGGCGGCAACTGGCAGCTGAGATAGTGCAAATTGGCCGCTCTCCACTCTGGGGAGACAGCTGACCTCGGGGGCTCCCTGGGCTCAGATGCCCAGACGGTGACAGCTCTGGCCCTGTGCCAGGCCTCCCCGGTTTGGCCTTCCACAGCGATGGCCAGTCTGGGTCACAGACACGGCAGCCCGATGTTTGGCTCCAGCCTTCTTTCTCCTATAGCAACCCTGCCCTTCTGCTGTGCTGTCCCCCAGGAGCCTGAAAGGCAGGCTTCGTGGATATCTTACTGCTGCGTCTGGTTGCCGGCTTCTCAGCCTCAGGGCGGGGGAAGAAAGACAGCCTGGAGATTTCAATCTCTGGCGCACAGTCCTCGGGCTCACCTTGCTGTTTGCCTTTCATTTTCAAAATGCATCTATCCTCCTTCCTTTGGGCATGCAGATGCTGAAGTCTCAGTTATCTGTCCTGGAAGACACCTCCAAAAATTGCCTGTTCCAAACACATCCCATCCCTCCCCCACTCCCACCCTTCACTGTGCAAACCAGGACCCAGGCTGGGAGGGGCAGCGTGATCCGCTCCTTGTGACACAGACCTGGAACCACCCCGCCAGTCCTTTCCCCATCGTGGCACAGCCTCATAAATAATGTAAGATTTTGGCGTCGTAACCATCTGTCTCAGGTCAGGGGAACAAATTGCAAATTCATCCCTATTCAAAATCGCCATTTGATAGAGTGGGGGGTGGGGGAAGCAGGGCTACTGCCGCTCCAGGGGACTCTGTTCCCAGTGGATTCTCTGTAACTGGCATGACTGAAGGTTCTGTGCCGAATTCTTATTTGTTTTTATTCTGAAAGACCCCCTGATGAGTTCTAGCAGGGTAGGGTAAATGGCAGATCCCGCCTATTTTTCCATCGGCATCACAGACAATGCTTTCAGGATGCCTTTAGTGGGGAGCTGCTCTTTTGCCCAAGAAATCTTCCCCACTGCCTTTCAGGTCAACAGCCACGGCTGAGCTACAGGGTCCTTCAGTTAGTGGAGACAGGCAAGGAGCTGTAACAAACATCCCCCAAATCTCCATGGCTTAATAGAATGTGCAAGAGGCTTATTTCTCATTCATGTCACATTCCAGTCAAGCATTCCAGGGGCAGCCTTGCACATGGTGATTCAGGGATCCAGGCTCCCTCCATCTTGTGGAAAATAGCACTATGAACTTCAATATGTGGCTCCCAAGATCAAAGTAGAACAGGAAGAGAAAATGGAGGCTGCTGAGTGAAAGACTTTTGTGGCTCAGATATACTACTTCTGTCACTAGAACTCAGTCACATGGCCCCAACTTAACTGCAGGAAAGGCTGGGAAATGTAGTCTAGCTGCGGACTCAGGAAGATGAGGACATGGATACAGTGGGAACAGTGTTAGCATGGCCACCGTCGTTAATGTTATACTACTGTCCTAGTAAAAGTTGCATGTGACACTGCTTAAGTGAGGCATGAAAATATTGGATGGCAATGACCAAAAGGATGCTGGATACCTCACAGAGTCCAAAGGAAAGTTGATCAAGGAAATTCAGGAGGGACTGGACAAGAGAGCAGAGATCATCCATAGCTTCCCATTCTATGGGACTCAGTGGTTTTTAACCCTTTTTCCTTTGCTACATCTATTCACTCGACAATTATTATTGACCACCCACTGTGAACCAAACAGACTACACCCTGCCTCTCAAGGAGCTGATACTATGTTCAGTTTTCTGTGTAAACTTTTCTTTCTTTTTGTGCCTCTGAGATGTCACAATGCTGGCCTGTGACTCCCCAAACTGCTTTTTCTGTCTTCTTCCCCAGCTAATGGCCCCTACCTTCTACCTAGAAGATATCTGGACAGCTGGCTTGTGCCATCTCTTGTGAGAAAGAGATTATTAAATGGGAGCTTCCTGCTTATCATGGATGCCAGATGTCTTAATTTAGGTCCCCCAAAAGTGGACCTTGAGACAAAGATTTGGGCAACAGTGGTTTACTTGGGAGGTGAGGTCAGAGAGTATCAGCTGGGAAATGAGGAAGTGAGATAGAGAGAAGAGAAAAGGCAATACAGGGTGAGTTTATGAGCTGGTTCCCACTGCAGGCAACTGGGGCTCAAACCACTGGGGACCATGTGGAACACACCTGTGAACTGGCCCACCAAGGGGCAAGGAAGCAGAGTACTCATCCATCAACTCCTTGATGGTCATTGGTCATTAACCGCCACTGCAGGCAGCCAATCACAGACTCCCTCAAGAGGAAAGACTTAGGAAGCAATGGGTTGGGTATGAGCAGTTACTGCTCCACCAAGCATCAGAGCTCAGAGCCAAGCTTCTCAAACCCTCCACTTGGGAATCACCATTATGACTCATTATGCCTTCTCCCAGCTAAGCGGAGCTTCATCTTCTGAGTACTGAGGAGGGGCTGGAATGAACATTTTTTTACCCACTCTCTAGCTAAGTGATGGCCACCAAAGCATCCCAAAGTCTCATTGTGGCCCTCAAGACACTCCTGATCTGGTCCTGCCTATCAATCAGGCCCTATCTTTCCCTCCCTCGACACTAGACAGCCTCTGTTTCACCTGGGTTGGCCTGTTTCCTGAGCCCTCCAAGCCTGGTCCTGCCTCTAGACACTTGCTTTTCCCACCACCCAACTGCTCCACACTGTTCCCCATCTGTTTCACCTTATCTGGGTCTCAACTCCAAATCCCTTCCCTGACCTGCTTGGCTATAAGAGCCCCCACCCCCAACCCCCACCATCCCCTGACCAATGAGACTCCTTTCTGTGTTAGTTACATGAGACATTCATTCATTTACTTGTTTGTTGCCTGGTTTCCCATTGAGTGGACAAATCCTGAGAACGGGTCCACTTTCTGGAGCACATAGTAGGTGCTACTGGTTGAACAGACCTGGGCACCTCCACCTCTGTGATGATGTGACTTTAGGAGTAGTCGCATGTTCATATCAAGCAGAGGAAAATGGATTTGGAGGGTGGACGGTAGGGGAGGGTTCATCCAAGTCTGCAGGCTCAGAGTCTAAAAAAGAAAAGCCTTTAAAAGTTCTGCTTGCCCCCCCTCCCACTTACTCTGCCAACTCCCACAGACCTCTCACCTACCCAGCCACTGATCTCTGGCCAGGTCACCAGAATCTTGAGTTGGGAAATAGTGTTTGGGGGTGAGGGAAAACCCTCTGTACCCGAGTCCAGAGCACAATCATGAGTGCCAAAACTTACAAGGAATTCATTCTAATCCCACCTGGGCCTCTGTTTCCTCCTCTGTAAAATGGATGGAATGCTTATCTGAGAGCACTGTAGTGAGAATTAAGGGGGCTCATTAAATTCACATAAAAACATTCAACACTGTTCCCTGTGCATGGTAGACCTTCCATAAATGCTAGCTTAGGACCCTTTTTTGTATTATCAGGATGCATGTGGCACACTAGAGGACCTGGGAAAGGTGGTCTTGAGTTGGTTTCTGAGTTGGGTTTTGAAGAACCCAACTGTTAAGTATTGGGTTGGCCAAAAAGTTTGTTCGGATTTTTCCATATCATGGCACAGGAAACCCGAACGAATTTTTTGGCCAACCCAATAATTACCACCTAAGATGAACACAGTAACAGAGCTGGGGGGAGCTGGCTCCAGAACCTCGAGAAGGAAGTGGAGGCGAACTTTACTGGTGGGGCCTCTGGGAGGATAAACAAGAGTCCGCTGAGCCACTGTCCTGTCCCATTTGCCTTGCGGTCCCCCAAGGGTGGGGCCTGGAAAGGCTCTGAGATGCTGTGGGACAGTCGTTGTAACATAGCGAGGCTGTCTCTTCTATGTCCTTCACTGAGTCCCCACTTATGAGCTTGAGGAAAACGAAAGAAAATTCTCACAAACTCCATCCTTTCCACCTCGAACCTCGCTCCCTTGTATTTACTGTATGAATGGTATCTTTTGACCGTGACCCCTCCACTGGGGATTGGAGGCCCAGACACGGCCCAACTCTCTCTTGTTTCATTTTGTCCCTTCTCTGGAGCCTGCCACCTCTGTTGGGGTGGCCAGCCGAAAGGGGCACAGGGCAAGATCTCAAAGGGGAAAGATGAGGCAATTTCAGTCGCTTCTGGTGTTTCAACCTCCTTTGTGATCTGGGGTGGGGGGAAGTGGCGGCCCACGTTGGCGACTGGGAAAACAAGCCGAGATAAGAGCTTCACGCCAGGCCCGGCTAGTGGGCCCCTCATTCACACCGCTTCAAAGACAAACACTTTCCGTTTGTCAATTTGTTTTAGGCCTTGCCGAATCTGCAACTCTGTGGCCTTGACTCTAAAAATAAATCTCCTGCAATAATGACGAGGCTGTTGCAAAGAGGAAGGCGTGCAAAGGAGGAAAGACTGGGGAGGCGGGAGAAATACTGAATACCCACACGGGAAGAAGGGATGTGGGGAAACTGCCCTTGCTCCTTCCTCCCGACCACCGCCTGGCCAGGCGGACTGCAAAAGCCAACAGCACTGGGCTGATGCCGTCAGTTCATCAGAACCCAAGCACGGAGGAGGGAACTGTCCTGTGTAGCCCTTGTGACCCAGCTGCTAACTGCAATCCATGCACCAGCAGTGCCTTCAGCATCACCTGAGAACCTTCCAGAAATACCAATTCTCCGGCCCCGCCCCACCCCTGCTGAATCCGAAGCTGCATTTTAAGCAGCTCCCTGCGTGATCCGTGGGCACACTAAAGTTTGAGAAGTGGGCAGAGTCCCTGATGTTGTCCTGAGTGTGCCAAACAGATGCTCAATTCTCCTCCGTTCCAGCAAGCCAGAGGGGAGCCGCTCCCTCGCTGAGGGGCCTCCTTCCGAGGACTCTCCTTTGGAGTAAGGACCCTCTTAGGATCAGCCAGGTTCCTTGTGACCACAGCTCATTTTACTACAATGCCGCAGCTCCCCCACTCACCCCAACATAATTAGGAATATCTTTGGCCCATCCTGTGCTCATCCAACATTCTCGTGGATGCAGGAAGCAGGCTCATTACACACCAGTTACTCCCCGGGGGCTGTCTGGGATTTGTCATTTGAGTCCTTGTCCTCCACTCCTCGTTGCTCTCCTTCCCCAGCTCCTGGGCTGAAATGTTTCCCTGTCTCCTCATCTTTATGAAACTCTATTTCATGGCCTCGGTGTGAGATTTTGATACATGCTGACACCCTCTTCATTCAGCCCTCCCCTTCGGTCTGGCTGACATATTTCAATGCTCCTTACTGTTCTTATCAGTTTTGCGAAGAGACCATTCTCTCCTCCTTTCTGCCGCAGTGGTCATAAACTCGGTTATTTAGTGTAGACTCCGGGTCCCCTTGCTTTGGAGCAGGCCAGGCAGGTGAGCCGTCAGGCCACTGTTTAGATGCTGAGTAGGTGACACAGTTATGGTCGCTCTTGCTGGAATTCTAAATAATGGCTGTCACTCCTCATTGACTATAAAATGTACAAATGTGAATGATAAGAAAGAACATAACTGTGGCCCATCTTATCAAATTTATTTTAGCTGTGCTTTAAAATCAATTTAATTTGTAAATTATTCATGGCGTGTAGCAACTATTACAGGCTTGCACTCCCCAAACCTATGCTTTAAAGATTGTACTAACTTTTTCGAGACATTTTGTGGATGTTTTTATTACGAAGGTAATGCCTATCTATCTTAGAAAATGTGGATACGACAGATAAGCAAAAATAATTATTATATTATTATCACCTCTAATCCTATGACCAAGAAATAATCACTGTTAACATTTTAATATAGAGCCTTTCAGTCTTTTTTCATTCTCTACACACAAATATGCGTATTTATCTTCTCTTTTTTTTTTTTTAGGGTCACTGTATCTGTGCTAGCTTGTCTTCATCATCAATTCCTTCCCTTCTGTCCTCGAGCCCTCTTGTTCTGGAAGATGCTCATACCAACTCTCCAGAGCTGATTGTGGGCGTTTCTTCCCAACTCTGTGCTAAGCAACATCCTGTTGATAGCTTGAAATCAGCCACGGTGGTAAATGCTATCATTCAGGGCTTCCCCCCACATACTAGATATCTGGTTATTAAACGTTTACCAGCATACCGCTGTGTGTATATAAGCCCACAGCCAACTTCATGGGCATGCAATGGAGCAGCCGCACAGGGGCCTGTGATCAAAATGGTGTCATGCTTGATTTAATGTGCTGCTGTCACCACCATGAAATTCTTAATAATTTTATGTTTGAACCTGTGCTTTGTCAGTGAGGTCTGATAGGATGATGGGATATCACGTGACGACAAGAGATACATAAAAGATGTGTGTCCGCCATTTTTTGTTGCCCATGAGCACAGAATTCTGGTGAATCCACAAGGCACAGGAGTTCAGCGAGACTCAACACACATGCAAAGCGAGTGTGTGATGTCTACAACTGAGTAAGGTGAGGAGCTGACAGTCCTAAAAGGCTACGTGTTCCATTTGAAACAGTATTTGCTCCAAATGCAGAAAGAAAGCAACAGTGTTTGAAGAAACACAGGCTGTGTTTTTTCCGGTAGTCGTGTACGAGAGTTGGACCATAAGGAAAACAGCACCTAAGAAATGATGCTTTCAAATTATGGTGCTGAAGAAGACTCCTGAGAGTCCCTTGGACTGCAAGGAGATCAAACCAGTCAATCCTAAAGGAAATCAGTCCTGAATATTCATTGGAAGGACTGATGCTGAAGCTGAAACTCCAATACTTTGGCCACCTGATGCAAAGAGACAACCTATTGGAAAAGACCCTGATGCTGGGAAAGACAGGAGGCAAGAGGAGAAGTGGGTGGCAGCGGATTAAATGGTTCAATAGCATTACCAACTCAACGGACGTGAATTTGAGCAAACTCTTGGAGATAGTGAAGGACAGAGAAGCCTGCAGTCCATGGGGTCGCAAAGAATCGGACACGACTGAGGTGACTTAGCACGCACATACACACCCTGAAAATGATGATGTAGAAGAAAACGGAAACACAGGACACCCCAGAGCCCCTTTTCTTTCACTCCCTCCCCTCCTTATTTATCAGTGAGCAGAAAGTAGTATTGGCAGAATGCGGGCATATCAAGAAGTCAAATAAAACTGTCTAGTTAGTTTCGTGCAGAGTTTCCACTGTTCTGCTAAGAACAAAATATATATGGGTGTACAAGCTTCAAAACAAATTGTGTAATTTCAGCAATTCTACGTAAGAGTGCAATGCTGTTATATTTGCACATAAAACTGACATTGCACGATATATAGATAAATGGTAAATTCATATTAATAATTTAAATCTTTTATTCTTTACTTAGAACCATATTAAATATAAAATTTTAAAACACCACACAAGTCAAGAGAGAGACCCTGGGAGAGAGGGGAGAGGCTTTATATTTAAGTATCTATAACAACACTTTTTCCTGGTTTTTCAAACAAGGGGCCCTACATTTTTATTTTGCACAGAGTTCCACAAATTGCGGCGTGGAGCCAGCCCTGTCCATGCCATTCCCCACTGAAATGTTAGTCTATCCCTTCACCTCCTGAATTTAATCTGGCCTGTTACTGCTTGGACCAGTAGAATTCTGTAGAAGTGAGCTTTGTTGGCTGTACACTTCACCTTTAACAGAACTGGACATTTCTGCTTCCTGCTTCTTGGAACCCTGAACCACCAGAAAAGATGTCCAGGTTGCTCTGCTAGAGAGAGAAGTCATGTACAGGAGTCCTGGGGCACCAGAGATGTGAGTGCAGAAGCTGCCTTGAAGGTTCAGCCCAGTTGAGCCTTCAGATGACTCCAGCCCCAGTTGCACCCTAAATGTAACCTGTGAGACAACATCCCAGGCAAAAACCACCACAAAATCAGGAGAAATAATAATAAACTGTTGTTTAATTCCCCTAAGCTTTGGGATGGTTTGTTCAGCTGCAACAGACAGCTACAACAGTATCCTTCCCCTTTCATAATGTATGCTTTTAGATCCTACAGAGAAAGTTCTAGATTTTGTCCCCCAAGAATCAGAACACTAAGTGGACAATATCAGAGTGAGAGGCAAGCTGCAATGAAGCAGGAGAGCATGACCTCAAAGTTTAGTGTCCTTGAGATTCACAGGGGATGAGGAGGATTGGGGACACATTAAAAATACAGCTCTTCTGATTCTGGCCCCCCAGATTGGGATTCAGTAAATTTGGGGTATAGCCAAGGCATCACTCCTTTTCTAAACCCTCCCTGCATGATTTGAAGGAGGCTTTTGATGGACCGCAGTTTGCAAAATTCTGCTTCAAAGGGTATTAATCCATAGTGTCAAGGGGTTGTTGATTTCAGAGTCAGAAGATCCCCCCAACCCCGAATTGCAGAACTTGATGATGGCCTGGGAAGGTGACCTGGAATAAAGATAGACTTGCACATCACAGAACTTGCCTCATCTACTATTTGAAAACCAGCGGAGAAAACAAACAACAAACTATTGTTATTACTGGTTAAGCAGAATTTTCAGAAAAGGCATGCAACCATTACCGATTATTCTATGGACCATGCATGGGAGCCGAGAGAGAGAAACACCCATCTTCTATCTACATTAGACCCTTCCTCTGGGTTATCATTCCCAAAAGAGGCATGAAAGAAAGAAAGTTAAGTCGCTCAGTTGTGTCCGACTCTTTGCGACCCCATGGACACCAGGCTCCTCCGTCCATGGGATTTTCTAGGCAAGAGTATTGGAGTGGGTTGCCATTTCCTTCTCCAGGGAATCTTCCCGACCCAGGGATCGAACCCAGGTCTCCTGCATTATAGACAGACGCTTTACCGTCTGAGCCACCAGGGAAGTCCTAAAAGAGGCATGGGTAGCCCCCAAATGCCACTTGATTTTACTTCTTCAGAGGGAACTAAAAACTGTATGAATATTTTAGGTAGCCATACCAAAAGAAAAATGATATCCTTAAAATTCAGATTTCAGTTAGCTGATGACTTATGCATCCTGGCCTTCCCGGCCTCTCACATGGTGCCTGCCTCCAAGGCAGCAAGCAGTAATTATTTGCAAAATGAATTAATTTGAGTTACCAATAAATTCGAAGCATCAAACAAAGCTACAGCCTTGATGTCATGCAGACATCACTGGATGTGATTAGCATTCAATGGACCTAATCTGATCCTTGTAGAAAATGTCCTAAAAGAGAGAGACGATGAACACATCCTGGTGAAATAAATTCGCTCCAAGTTTCCCAGAAATGGCTTCATCCCTGGGAAGCAGTTTTCATCTGGCAGCTCTCAGGGAGAAATTTTAATGGAGCCAGGTTTGCTGAGGGTGAGAGATGGCGGGTGGTTCCAGGGCATGGCCACAGAAAATGGGCATGACCAGAGACCTGGACCAAAGAACAAATGGGCATCTGTGTGGCAAGCAGAGAGGTGATGAGAACAAACGGAGCTCAACCTCATCTTCCTCACTGTAAAACAGTGCAAAGAGTATACTTCTCACAAAGTTTTCACGAATTCAAGAACACGTAAGCACACCGTCTCTTACACAGTACCTGGCACATAATAGCTACACAAAATGTTAACTCCTATTCCCTGAACTCTCTAACTACCCTGGATGGTTCTCTCATGCTTCAGCTTTCCCTGACAATACAGTAGTGTTTATTATAAAGGAAACTGAGAAGGGGTGGTATATAAGTCAGTGTGTGCTGTGTAACAAATCACCCCAAGCTTAACAAATGACCCTCCTCATTTTGGCTTGCTTTTACGTTTTTTAGGTCAGCTAATCTCACTTGGGCTCCACTGGGCAGCTCTGCTTCTGGCTACTAGTCTGCCCAGGTGTGACTCCTCATCACAGATTGGGGTCAAGTGTGATTCTGGGTCCCAGGAGGAGTGGCAGTTATGGGGAAAGTGCTTTCTCATGGCAATGACAAAAGAGCAAAAGGGCACGCCCAACTGTACAACCACATTTCCAGTTAGAAAGTCAAAAGGAAGAAATGGTAGAAATACAGCCTTAGAAGCTGGGGCCACCTGGCAAAAGTTGCAGTCACAGTCTATCAGAGGGAACTGAAGCTGTGGAGGAGACCCAGCGGCTGCAGGGTTGTGGGAGGAAAATACCCTGGCATATTGCTTCTTCCGGCCCTGGGACTTCCATAAGTGTCTCCTGTTAGCCAAACATACCAGGAAGTCAGAAAGCAAGGGAGCAGGAAAATGCAGTTCCCCATGAGACAGAGCGGGGTAGAAAAGGCAGGGATGGACCTGGAGACAAACTGGTATATATGACAGGATTTACTTGGCCCAAACCTGTATGCACACCCAGGCAACTCACTGCCCAAGCACGGCAGCAGTCACTCCCAGCAACCCATCCATACCCGTTGGCACTGACTGATTCTACACCACCAGTATCTTCCTGATGACACCTGGAGCTCTGCCTGAGGGCATGAGACACCAGAGACACAGGTTCAATCCCTGGATCAGGAATATCCCCTGCAGGAAGAAATGGCAACCCACTCCAGTATTCTTGCCTGGAGATGCCAAGGAACAGAGGAGCCTGGCAGGCTACAGTCCATAGGGTCACAAAGAGTTGGACACGACTGAGCAGCTAAACGGACAGACAGACCCTTCACCTTGTGAGTGAGCTTTACGTTGTCTCTTAGAGGTCCTCGGTGGGACTGAGCCATGATGGAACCCAGAGTGGATCTGCTCGTTGTACCACATTCAGTGTCAACTTCCTTTCGTTCTCTCATATCTACTCCCATCATAAATCAACTCCTTCATCCAAGCTAAGACAGACACCCCTACACAACTCACAGCTGGCACTTGTGCCTCTGGGGCAAAGCAGGAACAGACCAAGGGTCAGGGTCAGCAGGCAGGCTGAGGACCAGGCACTCCTGTGTCCTTTGCTGGGGATTCATAAGCCCCTCACACACACACACACACACACACACACACACACACCATGGCCTTATTTGGCTCCTCCCACCCACCGCAGAACAGCTTCCATTCCTTCCATGTGAGGAAGAGCAGAGCGAAAGAGGCTCAGGTAGCCCCTCCAGCAAAAGTCACAGCAGACCTGAGCGTAGCCCATTCCCCCAGAATCTCTACCCTGTTCCCACTCCCGCACACCCCCACCCACCCCCAGAACCCCCGCGCACGGCCGCCCCTCCCCGGAAGGGAGCGAGTTAAGTGCCGCGTTACCAAGGAACTGCCACACTAGCCACCAAAGTGACTGCTCGTTATTTGAACACTTTCTTCTATTTGACTGAATACAGGAAAAATGTCACAAATAGAATATTCATCATCCCCTCGTGTGCCTTTTCTTCCCTGCTTATCTCCCTGCTGTCATGTAGGAATCCCAGCTTCAGGTTCATTTGGTATGTTGAGTGCGTGCCCGGGGAGAGGACGCTGCTGAAAGCCTGGCCCATGCAGCGACAGCCCTCCCTCTCCACCGGTGACACCCCACCAGACGAACGCCACTCACACTGACCCCTCGAGAGTAGGACAACGTCTGCCTAAGCGGAGGGGCCTGACGCTCCACGCGGAAGGAGCATAAAGGACCCAAGGAGCCTTCGCAGCCATTTAGTGATTCTCGGCATGTCACTTTTACAGACACCTCAGCTTCCAGCGCTTTTATCCTCAGGTGCTTCTCGAAAGACGCAGGATGGCACCCCCACCCCACTTCAAACACCGTCTGTTTCGAGATCCTCAGAGGGGCTAACGCCGCCTGCCAATTTCTCAGCTACAGAGTCATCAGCGCGGAGAGTCGCTCCTCGGTCTCTTTTCCATCAGCGGCAGAGACGTGGTTTTCCAACCCGGTCCTACTGCTGCCAGGCCCCGCCTTACAGATTGCCCTGTCAGGCTGCAGGGAACACGATTGTAGGCCTGGCAAAATCAAAGTACTTATTGCCCTGACAATTAGATATTATGTTCAACTGAAGTAACACAAGCCTAAAAACTGATGGCTTCAAAAAAGAAGGATTTCTTTTTTTTTTCTCCTCTGCACAGCCACGGAGGACCCAGCCCTTTTCTTCTCCATTCTGAGGAAGTTACCATCGCCCCCTCCCCGCCTGCTCTGAAGATGGCCTCTGGAATGCCACCCTTCACATCAGAATTTCAAGCAGGAAAAGGCAGAAGGGGGCTCCCAGGCTGATTCGGCCATCCTTCTAAAGAGCTTTCCAGAAATCCCACCCAAGAACTCCAGCTTAATGTCTCATTGACTAATAGCTACAAGGAAGGCTGGCAAATCTAAGTTTTTAACTGGGTACATTGCCATCATCCATAAAATTGGAGTTCTATGAATGTTATGGGCTTACGATATCTCCTTACAATTTATATGTTAAAGTCCTAACCCCCAGTGCTTCAGAATACGATTGGATTCAGACATAGGGTCTTTAAAGAGGTGTTTGAGTTAAATGGGGTCATTAAGGGCTGGCCCTAATCCAATGTGACTAGTGTCCTTATAAGAAGAGGCAATTGGGACACCAACAACATACAGAAGGAAGACCACGTGAAGGTACAGAGAGAAAGTGGCCAACTGCAAGCCATGGAGAGAGAACTTAGAATGAAACCAACCCTGCCAAAGTGCTGCCATCTTGATCCTGGACCTCACAAAGTGTAAGAAAATAAATTTCTGCTGTTTAAGCCACCTGGTGTGTGGCATATTGTTACATCAGCCCAAGCAGACTAAGACAAGAAGTAAGGAAAAGACAGAAATGGTCAGGGATAGGCAGTACCTGGCACATTGGGGAATTCCTAGCCTTTATTCCCTGAGCTGCTTACGATCCTTTTTAAGGTAGCTTTCATCAGATGGCATCCAGAGGCCTGCACCATTCGCACCCCTCCCTAACCAGTTCTCCCCCAACCTCCATTTCTCTTTTGTCTTTGTATGACTCTCCTCCCTGGAAATGCTTATATAAAACTGTGGCCTCTCTGGAACGATTTGCAAAGTCCTGAAATAGCCCTCCCTCCTTTCCACTGGCCATAAATAGCCTGAAAGTCTAAAGTCGGTGCTTCATTCCTTTGGTTAATCTATTATTTCCTATGAAAGTGCAAATTAAATGGCAAATGATGTAGCTCTGGTCCACCCAGAGTGGGTTGTGATGGGGAGGTCACAGGGCAGGGCCAGAGATGATGGCTACCAAAGAGCCAGAGGCCAGAACCAGAGCACAGGAGGCCCAGGTGGTGATGCTACCAGCAGAAAGGTCCCTGAACACTGCTGGACTCATCCTTCTTTGCTAAAAGGGGATGTGGAAAGGGGCTGGGGTCAGGATCCAATGTTTTCCCATGGAAGACGCAGTACTTCATCCACCCCATCTCAGCCTCTGATGAAACCACCTTCAGAGGTCGCTTTCCTGCACATTCACTCACTCACTTTCCCTCCCCCGCCCGCAAAGCTTTTTCACAGGAAGTGAACCTGCGGTTGAACTGGGATGTTCTGCCTCCCCAACCCCACCCCCGCATGCCGTGATACTGGTTCCCTCACCGGGGATGCTACAGACATGGGACATCTGTCTCGGTCTTTGCTGTGTCCTACAGTTCTGTCTTCTCTCTTCCATCGGTTCACTGTATTGGTCTGATGGAGAACACCTGGAATAATTCATTCAGAAACTTCCCAAGTCCTTTTGTACCTGAAAACATCCTTCACTGGGACTTCCCTGGTGGTCCAGTGGTTAAGAATCTGCCTGCCAATGCAGGAGAACTGGGTTTGATCCCCGCTCCGGGAAGATCCCACATGCTATGGAACTAAGCCTGTGCGCCACAACTGCTGAGCCCAAGTTCTAGAGCTGGAGAGCCACAGCCACTGAGCCCGGGAGCCACAACTGCTGAGCCCACTCGCCTCAACTATCGAAGCCCATGCACCCTAGAGTTCATGCTCCGCAACAAGAGAAGCCACCACAGTGAGAAGCTCGTGCACCACAGCTAGAGAGTAGCCCCCTCCCTCTGCAATTAGAGAAAAGCAATGAAGACCCAGCATAGCCAAAAATAAATAAAGAATCCGCCTGCCGATGCAGGGGACACGGGTTCGATCCCTGGTCCGAGAAGATTCCACATGCTTCAGGGCAACTAAGCCCATGTGCCACAACTACTGAAGCCCAGGTGCTCTAGAACCCCTGCTCTGCAACAAGAGAAGCCACCTCAATGAGAAGCCCATGCACTGCCATGAAGATCAGCCCCCAGTGGCCACAACTGGAGAAAGACCAAGCAGCAGCGAAGACCCAGCATAGTCAAAAGAAAAAATCCTTCATTTGCCACCCCGCTCCCACTTAAATACTTACTTGTCTCAGCCCTAAACCCGCCCTTCTAAACTTAGCTCTATACTGCTGGAGCTGGGAGACTGCAAACAACATTTCCCAGCTGCCTTTCTGGTAGGTTCTGCCAATAGGAGGCACTGGCAGGAGGTGAGAAGGCAGGAGAAAGGGAGGAACTTGACATTTCTGTCTCCAACAGGACGCAGCCCCTGGTTTCCCTTTCCCTGCTTGGACCCTGACTGATACAAGCATGGAATTCAAATCTCAAAATAATCTTCCCTCAGAACTTTGAAGACAATGCACCATTGTCTTCTAGGTTTCCAGCTGAGGTGTTTCACACTAGGGTACTATTTTTTATCTTTCTGGAAATTTTGGATTTCTTTTGTAATTACCCTTGGAGTTCAGAATCATGATGCCTTTGGGGACAGGTCTTTTATAAATCTTCCTGTTGGGTACTTGGTCGGCTCTCTAAAGATTGAAGTTTTTCTTCAGCCCAGGGAAAGTGTTTATTCTATTATTACTTTGATAATTTCCTCTCCCACAAGCTCTCTGTTCTTTGCTTCTGAAAATTCCTATTAGATCAATATGTGAATTTCAGGTCGTGATCCATGTCTCTTTATTTTTCTCTAGTAGTTTTTTCTTTTCTAATCTGCTTGCCTTTTTGTGTTTGTTGAGGGAATCTTTCAGCCAAGGCATCAGCACAGTCTCTGGCCATGGCTGGTCAGCCACTCCCTTCAATGAGCCTCTGATGTCAGCAACTGAGTTTTTTTCATTTCTAGAACTCTGATATATTCTTCTGACAGCAATCAGCTCTTTATTTATGGATAGCACTTTTACTTAATTGAAATCTCTCTCCATATCCTGGGAGAATTCTGTGGGGATTAGTTCTCTTGTTTGTTTAGTTTGGTGCCTCTCTTTCACAATGTTGGTTTTCCTCGAATACATTTGATAATTCTGTACTGTCTGTTCCTATTAGAGAAAAGTGAAAAATGCTGGCCCTCAAGACTGTGAAAGCCAGTCTGGTTAGGGAAGCCAGGACTCTCAGGACTGTTTTGATGACGAAGGCCTTGGATCAAGCCATCTTTCCTTGTTAACATTTGCTGGCATGTTCTCCAAGCATGAGGATTCCCTTCCCTACTGCCCACCACCTGAGGTGGTGTGCAGTTTCTCCAGCTACTGGGGTATGGAGGGGGTTCCTGGGTGACAGGAGAATTGTCCTCATGGCTTTAGCCTGGAGGCAAACATCTGGAGCCAGCTCTCTGACAACTGGGCTTGAGGACAGAGACTTTAACTCACCAATAACTCACCAGTAGTCCCACGGTTCCTCCTTCCCCCCTCCAGCCCTTACTGCCTCGGTCTTGGGATTCTTCCAGAGTTTTCCAGAAAACTTACCACTGAGGGGGATAGCCTCTTTCTCCTATGTAGAATTCTGGGATCTTCAGCACCACTGTGAGGATCCTATGTCCTTTACATCTTTCCCAAATTTCTGAACAACTAATAACACCTTTCCAGCTTACCCAGGTAGGCTTCATGTAACATTTCAGTGGAAATGTTACATTTCATGGAAAACTTCATGTATGCACAAAAATAGATAAAAATGTCTAGTGAACATTATGCTAAGTGAAATCAGCTAGTTACAAAAGGACAAATACTGTAAGGTTCCACTTATATGAGTTGCTTAGTAATCAAAATCATAGAGACAGAAGGTGGAAAGAAGGTGGTTGCCAGGGGCTCGGCACGTGGGGAGAATGGGGTAAGGGGTGGTGTCTAATGGGAAGAGAATTGAGAGTGAAAAGTTTTCAAGTTTTGCAAGGTGAATAAAGGTTCTGGAGGTTGGTTGTACAATAATATGACTATATACTGCTAAACTTGACACTTAAAAATGGTTAAAATTGTACATATACACAGTGGAACATTATTCAGCTATTAAAAAGAATGCATTTGAATCAGTTCTAATGAGGTGGATGAAACTGGAACCTATTATACAGAGTGAAGTCAGAAAGAAAAACACCAATACAGTATATTAATGCATATATATGAAATTTAGAAAGATGGCAATTGATGACCCTATATGCAAGATAGCAAAAGAGACACAGATGTAAAGAACAGACTTTTGGACTCTGTGGGAGAAGGCAAGGGTGGGATGATTTGAAAGAATAGCATTGAAACATGTATATTACCATATGTGAAATAAATCGCCAGTCCAGGTTCGATGCATGAGACAGGGCGCTCAGGGCCGGTGCACTGGGACGATCCTGAGGGATGGGGAGGAAGGTGGGAGGGAGGGGTTCAGGATGGGGGACACATGTACACCCATGGCTGATTCATGTCAATGTATTGCAAAAACCACTACATTATTGTAAAGTAATTAGCCTCCAATTAAAATAAATAAAATTTAAAAAAAAGAAAAAATGGTTAAGATGTTAATTTTATTTTTTGTGAATCTCACTACAATTAAATATTTTTAATATTGTAATGAATCCCAGTGGACCCACCACCCAGCTTTAATGACTACAGATGGTACATCGGTAGTCACACTTCCCCTCAGGACTTCCCAACATTTTTTTTTTAATTTTTACTTTTCAATCATTTTGATGGAGTTTGAAGAAGGAAGACAAATGATAAAGTGGCAATCTTGAAACACAAGCTCATTTCTTCGTAAATACTGGAGGCGGGACTTTCCTGGTAGTCCAGTGGTTAAGACCCTGAGCTTCCACTGCAGGGGGCACAGGTTTGATCCCTGGTTGGGGAACTATGACCCCACATGCCATGAGGCGAGGTCAGAAAAAAAAAGTGCTGGAGGAGTTATTGAAGCTGGATCATGGGTATATGGAGGTTCGTTACACTCTTCTCTCTACTCTTGAGCATGTTTAAGAAACTCCATAATTAAAAGTTTCTGAAGAAAGTAAAAAAGTCAGCGTTTGAATCATAAGTGCTAGTGAATAAAGTGTTTTCTCTAAGTTGTTCCTGCGGCAGTCTTCTAGCCCACTGAATCTCAGACAGCCGGGCAAGGAGAGAGGCACCTTCCTTTCCCCTGTTTAAAAGAGTCACTGACAATCACGGTACTGCCTGAGACAATTTATGGGGCGAAGTGTTTTGTCCAGGTGAAGACAGCCGAAGCAGGGATGCGGGGTGAAGGGCTGGGACCTCCCTCCAAGCCAGCCTTCAGCAGCTGCTGTGAACCCCAAGACACACTCCTTACTTGATAGAAAATTCAGTGCCTACTTATGGCATGTACACACATATATTTTTTTTTAATTTAAAACTTAAAAATCATAATCACATAAGAGAAGCAAGTGGATAGGGCAAGACTGGCCATAAGTTGATGGTTATTGGGGCTCATTATTCTGTTTAATCTACTTTCAGGTGTATTTTAAATTCTTCATAATAGAATAACTTTTTAAAAAATCACCTTATTTTTCTAAATACATATTTTCCCCCATGGGATGAGGAAGGATTAAGATTATTGTTTTTAATTGGAATATAGGGGGGAAAGATCCTAATTCAATGCCCCCTACTTCTTTCTAGTCCAATGCAGGTAGGTTTCCTAGCCATGTGCACTTCTTGGCTTAAAGAGTCCTCAAGACTTGCCTCATTTCTTCTCTCATCTGCCCTCCACAGCCCCATGAAAACAGGCCTCTATACTCAGGGATAATTGTTTTCACAAGGAGAAAGCTGTCCAGAGCTTCCATTAGCCACTACACATTTTTATTGATTTATGTCTGCCCTGTTCCAAAGATGTGTTTAAGGTTTGCAAAGATGCATACAATAGAACAGCATAAAATAAATTACAAGTAAATAAGAAACAAATCAGAACAAAGGAGATAAAGGGAAAGCAAGGATAGAAAAGTAAGATGGAGCTAAGAGTGAGGTGACTATACAAAAATACTTGCCACAAAACTCACTGTACTCGCTATAGAAGTTCTTCTCACTATAGAAGTGGAGGCTGAGTTCCCTAGCAACCCACGCAAAGAAGGAAGCCAAGTCACACTGTGGTTTACAGAACTAGTGATGTACAAACAAAGTCAACACTCAGGAGGAGCACAACTATTCCTAACATGCAGATCAAGGAGGCAAGTTTCCACCATGGATTATCATAAATATAATATCATGAACAATATTCTCATGTTACAGACAGCAACAGAACACAAGGCTTTCTACCCACATGTGCACTGCTATACAACAGTGAAGATGATCGAGGTACACCTCTACACAACCATAAGGACTTTCTCAAAACTTCCTTTGAAATCGGCTGATGGAGAACTTCTAGATGCCGTTCAAGGAAAAGCATTCTATGAGGACCAAAAGGGGCCTTCACACTGGAGTGGCTTCCCATGGGACAGACTTCAGAAAACTCAAGGCAAAGATTCGTAGCCTGGAAGACACACACCAGTATTCAGGGGGTTCAGGACTCCTTGGCACTATCAGCAAAAGGATGTGCATTTTTTTCCCAGGGAATGGGTCCATGCTGCTGCTGCTGCTGCTAAGTTGCTTCAGTCATGTCCAACTCTATGGGACCCCATAGACAGCAGCCCACCGGGCTCCCCCGTCCCTGGGATTCTCCATAGCTTTCATTAAATTCACAAAGATGTCAGTGAATCTGAAGAAAGTGAAGAACACCCCCCAAAAGAGGCAGCAGTGGTTTCAAAACTTCTCTGTCAAGGATGTGAAGAAAAGATAACCCTTCTACATGCTGGTGGGAATGTAAGGTATAGCCGCTTTGGAAAACAGTATGGAGGTTCCTTAAAAAAACTGAAAATAGAGTTACCATGTGATCCAGCTGCCGACTGAAAAGAAATGCACAATGGGAGAGTTGTGAGTTAAGTTTTATTTGGGGCAAAATGAGGACAATAACCCAGGAGACAGTATTTCAGAGAGTTCTGAGAAACTGCTCCAAAGAGCAGGGGAGAAGGTCACTATTAATATTATATATGATTTTACTGAAGGGGTACGTGCAGTGAAGCACAGATTTTGGCAGAGGCTTGCTGCTACTCACAAGGAGCAGATGTCACCGTTAATGATTTCAGTGCTTTTCTAGATACAAAGAGATGCAAGAATTGGGCTCATAAAATCATCTCCTGAAAATATCTAACTATCTGAAGACCTGTCCTGCCAGCTTTTCCCCTGAGCACAGAGTGCCTCATTTCTGCTCTCCACCCTGAACTCTTTTCAGGGGGTGTTGAAGGTCAGCAGCTACAACAGCTCATGATCTTCATCTTTGTAGAGGTAGATGGCAAGTGCCAATTTGTAGTTGGCACAGCAATCCCACTCCTGGGCATATATCTGGGCAAAACTATAATTCGAAAAGATACATGCACCCCAATGTTCGTAGAAGCACTATTTATAATAGTCAAGACATGGAAACAACCTCAATGTCCATTGACAGATGAATGGATAAAGAAGACAGTGGTACATATACACAATGGAATATTAATCAGTCATAAAAAAGAACAAAAGAATGCTATTTGCAGTAACATGGGTGAGCCTAGAGATATCATACTAAGTGAAGCGTATCAGGCAGAGAAAGACCAATATCATATGACATCTGTCATATGTGGAATCTAAAATACGATACAAATGAATTTACAAAACAGAAACAGGACTTCCCTGGCAGTCCAGTGGTTAAGATTCCACGCTTCCACTGCTGGGGGCAAGGTTCAATCCCTGGTCAGGGAACTAAGATTCTATGTGCCTTGTGGCACAGCCAAAAAAATCAATAAATAGATGATAAATAAATAAAAGGACTTGATTCCTAAGGATTACTTTTTTTAAAAAAACAGACTCACAGACATAGAAGACAAACTTAAGGTTACCAAAGGGGAAGGAGGGAGGATAAATTACAAGTTTAGAACTAGCAGATACAAACTAATATATATAAAATTAGCAACAAAGTCCTACTGTATAGCATAAGGAACTATATTCAATATCTGGTAATAAACTATAATGGAAAGAATATGAGAAAATATACATATATGTATATGTATAATATGTACATGCATAATATATGTATATTTTCTCATATTCTTTCCATTATGGTTTATTACCAGATATTGAATATAGTTCCTTGTGCTCTAACGAAATATTCTGCTGTACACCAGAAACTACCACAACATTGTAAATCAACTATACTTTAATTAAAAAAAAAACTTCTCCATCAATGATGTTTTCCTCAGGCTCCAGGCACGTAACTTCTCTGGTTGCTGGTGGGGGGTGGAAAGTGTAGCTTTAACACTGAATGGTACTGTAGGGAGACCTGGGATCCTCTTGTGAGACTGAGCTGATGAGAACCATTTCCAGCTAGAAGACCCCACCTCCACCCTTGCCCAGAGACTTGTAGGGGGATCCCCCAGGGGCAGCGTAACTTTGAGAGGACCAAGTGACCAAGGTGCCAGCATGCTTCCAGACCATCAAGCAGGGCTACAATGATCTCTACCAGGAGAACTTTTTTCTAATTTGAGACAATTATTCGCTCAGTCGTGTCCGACTCTTTGCGACCCCATGGACTGTAGCCTATCAGGCTCCTCCGTCCATGGGATTTTCCAGGCAAGAGTGCTGGAGTGGATTGCCATTTCCTTCCCCAGGGGATCTTCCCAACCCAGGGATCTAACCCGGGTCTCCTGCATTGCAGGCAGACGCTTTACCATCTGAGCCACCAGGGAAGCCCCCAATTATAACTAAACAACCACCTAAATCATTTTTTTAAAGTCATTAATCTTTGATAGTGTGACTTCCTAATGAATCCTCCAAGCTCAACTAGTGCCAAATGTCCTCCAACGTGACCCAGTGATGAGTGCCCCGGGTTATAAACCAAACACCAGGAACAAGCTGGAAAATCTCTGCCACAAACAATGGCTTCAGATTCAGGACAATTAAACTAGAGCTGTTTCTGCCAATAATTAGACAGAAGTTTTCTATGAAAATCACTGCTGGATGGCATTACTCACAATAACAATAGCTAACATTTATTAAGCATTTGGGCTTCCCAGGTGGCTCAGTGGTAAAGAATCTGCCTGCCAATGCAGGAGACACAAGTTCCATCCCTGGGGTGGGAAGATCCCCTGGAGGAGGAAATGCAACCCACTCCAGTATTCTTGCCTGGAGAATCCTATGCACAGAAGAGCCTGGCAGGCTACAGTCCACGGGGTCGCAAAGAGTCAGACATGACTGAGGGAGCTAATTAAGCATTTATCATATGCCAGGCACTGTATGTTCTCATGCAAACCTCACAATCTCGCTCTAATTAGGTGGGACCAGTCCGTAATTTCCATTTTACAGATGGGTGAGCTAAGGCTGAAAGAGGTGCAGCAATTTGTAGAAAATCAAATAGAAGCCAAGATTTGTCTGACTGATCTGCCTTTGCCCTCAACCGCTATGCTGTCACGTTTGTGAATGTGGGAAGTTCAGCTCACTCACAGTGGTATGAGTTAAGGAGTGAGTTTCAAAGGTGGGCAGGGGGTGGTGATAGGGGGAAGAAATTCCTGCTTGTTCCCCTGAAAATAATTGTCATGTCCATGAAGAGAACATTCTCCCTGTCTCAATGATCTCTTATTGTATCACAAACCACCCCCACAATGTGGTGACATAAACCAAACAGTAATGATTGCAATCAGATGCTCCCTGGAGGTGGAGTCCTCTGGAGGCTCAACTGGGCCACATCCAAGGTGGCACACGCACAGGGCTGGCAGTGGATGCTGACTGTCATCTGGGAGGTCAGCTGTCAACCAGAGTGCCTATATGTGGACTTGGGCTATGACATTTGAATATCTGTCATTTGTTCAATTAATTGTTTGATTTTTCAATTGTTTAATGAATCAGTTTGTAGTATATGTATATCCCATATCTGGGTCGGGAAGATCCCCTGGAGGAGGACATGGCAACCCATTCCAGCATTCTTGCCTGGAGAATCCCATGGTCAGAGGAGCCTGGCGGGCTGCAGTTCATAGGGTCACAAAGAGTGAGCACAGTGTGGCCCAGGACATATTGACACGAAAAAAAAAATAATTATTTATCTGAAATTCAAAAAGAAATTTATGCTTAAAATATATTGGTAGTCTTGTAATAACCTATAATGGAGAAGAATTTGAAAAAGAGTATATATAGATATATATTCAGTATATGTATATATTCAGTATAACTGAATCACTTTGCTGTACAACTGAAACTAGCACAACATTGTAAATCAACTATACTTCAGTAAATATATATATATGTGTGTATATATATATATATAAATATGCGTGCATGGGTACTCAGTCACGTCCGACTCTTTGCGACCCCATGGACTGTAGACCACCAGGCTCCTCTGTCCATGGAATTTCCCAGGCAAGAATACTGGAGTGGGTTACCATTTCCTACATATATATATATATATATATATATATATATATATATATATATACACACATACATATATAATTTATCTGAAGTTCAAATTAACCGAGAATCTTGTATTTACCTGGCAACCCTACCCAGGAGACCACTCTACCTCCATTTTCAGCCACGTGTCTGGCATGGAGTCGGCTTTAACCCTGTTATTAGTTCTCTTTCGCTGCATCACAAAGTATTACCAACTTAGCAGCTGCCAACACCACCTCTTTATTAGCTCACAGTTTCCATGGGTCAGAAACCCCGGGCCAAAGTGGTTCAGCCGGATTCTCTGCTTAGAAGGTCACAAGGCTGAAACCAAGATGTCGGCGAGACTTCGTTCCTTTCCGGAAACTCTGGGAAAGCACCCACTCCTAGCTCCTTCAGGTTGTTGACCGAACCTCGCTCCTCCTCAGATTTTCCACCCGGCCCCCTCTATCTTCAGACCAGCCAGCGTACATCAAGTTCTTCTCCTATTTTCAATCTCTAGGATTTTTCCTTCTTTGGCTTCTGGCACCAGTCAGAGACAGTTCTTGGCTTTTGAGGGCTCATGTGATTAGATTAGGTCCATGGAATCATCTCCCTTTTCCAAGGTCAACCGGGCCACATCATGTAACAAAATCATGAGTGAAATCTCATTATACTTACAGCTTCTGAGAAGGCATGGGATCTGAAAGGACCATTCTTAGAAATTCAATTCACCACATCCCCAGACCCCGGGGGTAAGCCCTGAGGGTTTTGGGCCAGTGAATGTTTCTGATACCCAGCTTCAGCCCAGAGCAGTGAGATGGAAGGAAATGCTTGCCCAGGATTTGGGGAAAGAACTTTTCCCTTCTACAGGATTGAGCACTATCTGAGTAGACGTGTAGAGGTACCACCATGGAAAGCCACAAGGGGTGGGCTGGAAGCCAGCAAGGGCAACCACAGTGGGCTAGAGATGGAGCCTGCCCAAGGGAGCAAAGCCAAGAACTGGGGTAGTGGTAGCATCACAGCCCTGAATCAAGTCCTTTTGAAACCCCACTCTCCTTGTTAACTTTTACTCATGGGGGCCCAAGAAGTTTGGGTAGCTTTTTCCCATCAATTTCAATTGAAACCTTCCCTGATGCAGGAGACAACATCACTAAGCCAGCTGGAGTAGTCCTAGCTGCTGGTAAACTGTGTTGAACCAGCTCCAGATGAGTCCTTCATTTACAAAAACAGGGCCCCAAACCCGTGCTTGACTACCACCTATCCAGTGACAGGAAACACTCTCAATGTAGGGAGAGGATGAAGTAACTCTCAGAGAGCAGCAGGGCTCCTATAGATACCAGAAGCCTGCTCCCCTAACTTGCCCAGTCCCTTCAGGGTGCACTCAGGCTGACCCAAGGGTTATCATGCAGAAGAAAAGCAGTGTGCTTGGCCTGGCTCCCTGTCATTGGTCCTTTCTAGAACTTCCCCTGGTGTGTTACTCTGTGAGAAAATTTCATATCACTGGTCTTTGCTGTCACGAAATGTACAATCTACTAAGGAAGATGATTTGTGTGCCCAAAAGGAGTTGGAATTTGGAAAGTGTCTTTTTCAAGTGAGAAAGGAGTCTGAGGCGTATGCGAGAAACTGAGGACAGAGCATTCTAACAGGGCAGGAGGCAAAAGGGATGGCAAGAGCAGAACCCAGAGGCAGGGGGATGATAGAGTTCACAGCAGGGAATAGATGATACAGAGAATGGGGTGCTAACCTCATCATTGGAAGGCTACTACAAGCCTGATGTGTGTGACTTGTAATCCTGAATGAAGGAAGGAACCCAGCCAGTGAAATTAGAGCTTCATCCCAGATGGGGGACCGTCTCCATGGCCCTGGCAGATGAAGTTTCCTCATTCTCCATTTTGTTCTCAAATGTTCACAAGATGGCACCACTTGAAAGTGGAGGACTCCCAAGTGACAGAGCCAATGAGGAGGCCATTTGCTGGCCAGTTTGAAGAAGGGGCAATCTTCTGGGCTCTTTTTTTTTGGCCGGAGGGGAGTACTTTTGTTATATCACATTGATGAAAAATTCTCCAGTTCAACCACTGTGAAGTATTGACCCAAAGAAGATCAATTTCGAAGGGAACTTCCTTCCAAAAGGAGCATGAAAGGCACTGGGAGAGAGAAAAAAAATGACAGTAGAAAAATTAGATTTTAATTTAAGTTGGACCTGTGACTAGAGGGAAAGGAGAAGGTGGTTTTATTTTATAATTGAAAACACAAACCCAGGACTTCCTGAATGGTCTAATGGCTAAGATTCCACACTCCCAATGCAGGCAGCCTGGGTTCGATCCTTGGTCAGGGAACTAGATCCCACATGCCGCAGTTAAGAGTTCGCATGCTGCAACAAAGGATCCTGCATGCCACAACGAAGACCCAGCACAGCCAAAGAAATAAATTAATATTTAAAACAAACAAACAAACAAAAAAAAAAAACCCCTTTTCTGGCTGGAAACAAGAGTTAACACAAGACGAGAAGGATCCTGGCTGGGGCCTCCCGGACTGGTAAGAGGCCTCCTGCCTGAGTTCTAATTGGCTTAGGCCAACAGTAGTGTGGGAACATAAATGGGAGTGGGGGAGGGTGCCATATATAAAAAGTTACGGGACAGTTCATCTACCTCAAGTGTCTTAGAACGCACACCTCTTGAATTTTAACGACCAGAGTTACGACTGGGCAATTAACCCCATGTGCAGTAGCCCTCCACCCAAGACAGCTCGAGACAAAAGGCAGAGATGGGGGCCATTCAGTCAACAGGCCGGCCTCCACCCTCCTCCTCCTGGACAGAAGTGAATGGCTTTTCTTTTCACACCAGGATCTCCAAAAAAAAGTAAGCACACAAGCAGGGGAAGTACTGTAGAACCTATTGTCTAAAAAAAATATTGTTTCTTTCAAACATACTATAATTCGAAATGTTTAGAGGACAAGTGGTAAAAATCCCTTTAAAAATACGAAAGGCCTGAAGCCGGTTTGAAGCTGTTGACTACTTAACGATCATAATTAACTATTCAATGCAAAAAATCACTTTTCTCTCCAGGCTGGCGCAACAGTGGGGGATATGTGACTGAAAGAAGTTATGAACAGAGTTTCCAAGGAAATCCTTCTGCTTGCTCTGCAAGGCTGACTTCTGGAGGGTTTACGTGACATCGTGGGAAAGGGTAGCATTTTGCCAATTGTGCTTCACTGGTCCCAGCCCCACCCTCTTCTGACCAGGGCAGAAAAAATGGAATGTGGACTGCCTGAAGCTGACAAAGCTGCTCTTTTAAAACATGGGTGCCCAGGGTGGGATGGAGCTGAAGATGGTCTCATTCCAAATAGACTGGCTCCCCCAATACCCAAGCTGCCACTGAAGCAGTTCCAGAGATGGAAAGGATAGGACCAGTATGATCCCAGTGCTCTAAGGAGAAAAAAAAACAGATTTATTAAGTCATGACCTCAACTCCCATCAAGTCATGGACCACACGTTCTGGAGTCTTTATTTAAGGCCCTCCCTGATCTTGTCCCTCTTGGTTATACACTACCAGAGACTGCTATGTGGGGGTTCATTAAATAATTTATGTGATTGTTTTAATGAAAAGTTCACTCTCTATAGGAAAATCAATAATGGCTACATCATGTCCTACTTTGGTCCAAGCGTGAGCTGAATCTATTCTCTTGGACCCCCACCACCCAGGGGTGGTGTCCAGCTGGCTGGGCTGCACTCTGACTTGGAGGCCAAATACTGAGGAAATATAGGCAACCCTTTTAAAAGCAAGTCTTGCCAAATTAAGCCTTTTGAGCAATAGTCGTATCATCAGGCAGGGCAGGCTCCATGCCGGGTTGCAGAGGGCCCTAGGCTCAGAAGCATCCTGTGCTGGGGGTTTAGTGCTCTGTGGTGGCCATCTTGAAATGCTGAACAGTTTCATCTTTGGATTTTTGTTTGCTAAGTGAAGTCAGGCTGAGCGCCGAAGAATTGATGCTTTTGAACTGTAGTGTTGGAGAAGACTCTTGAGAGTCCCTTGGACTGCAAGGAGATCCAACCAGTCCGTTCTGAAGGAGATCAGCCCTGGGATTTCTTTGGAGGGAATGATGCTAAAGCTGAAACTCCAGTACTTTGGCCACCTCATGCGAAGAGTTGACTCATTGGAAAAGACTCTGATGCTGGGAGGGATTGGGGGCAGGAGGAGAAGGGGACAACAGAGGATGAGATGGCTGGATGGCATCACTGGCTCGATGGACGTGAGTCTGAGTGAACTCCGGAGTTGATGATGGACAGGGAGGCCTGGCATGCTGCGATTCATGGGGTCGCAAAGAGTCAGACACGACTGAGCGACTGAACTGAACTGAAGTGAAGTCTAATAGGACAATAAAGCACAAATTGGGGACTTCGAGCTTCAGCTCATGAGAGTCTCCCCCACCCCTTGCCCATCTACCCAGCAACCACTGTGGCTCTCCATCCCTAGTGGGAGGGCTCTCCCAGAACAGTAGGGAGGGGCATGGTGGAGGCCACGCCCACCTCAGACTGGTGGCACCACCACCATCCAAGTACTGAGGACATCCCAGCAGGGAGGCAGCTTAGGAGATTCCTGTGCGAAAAGAGGACACTGATTCCCCTGCACAAAGACCATGTAGGTCTGGCTGTAGAAGGGGGGAACCCGGAAGCCAGTGGGCCAAGGGTGCAAAACCATGAGTGGGCACCCCCAGGCCCCTGTGACGATATACAGGGTTATCCCCGTATAGTCCCATATGTACAGGGGTATGCCCCAGGAGTATCCCCGTACCCAAGGAGACTCAACATTAAGTAGCAAATAAAAAACCTGTCTGATTGAAAGAGACACCATGGAAGAAAGGAAAAAGTTTCATATATTAGTGCCTTTCACAGCACCTTTTCCCCTGCTTTTTGAATAAGGGGTCTTGAATTTTCATTTTATACCAGGTCCCCCAAATTATGTAGCTAGCCCTGTCCCCATGTTTTACCCATATTTTGGGTAATTTGAGTGCTGACACAGATTCTAGATTGCCCCTTACTGATTTCAATCAGTATTGGGTCCTCTGGTCTGGGCCCTGACCCTCCCCTTTAGCAGCCATGCCTGGGTTCTCCAGTCAAGGTACCGGCCCAGTAGTGACCTGGGCCCAGTGGTGACCCGCTGATGATTAGCAAAGATTCTCCAGGAGTGATATCCCTGATGTGTAGCATGTGCCCACTGTGGTGACGTAAACACTCCCACCACAGGCAATTTAGATAAGAGAAGCCCACCGTCTGTTGTGTGTGCAGGTGGGCACTGCCTCCAGACTGCTGCCCACCCTCTGAATCCTCAAGGCATTAAACCAGGGCCCCAGGAAGCTCAGGGAGATAACAGAACAAAAGACCTTTCTCCTAGATGCAAAGTTTTCCATTTGGTCACACATTGGAATCACCCAGGGAGCTTTAAAAATGCATAGACCCAGATTACATCCCAGACCAATTACATCAGCATCCCTGGAAGTGGACCAGGCTGCCGTGTATTTTTTAAATCCCCAGGTGATTCCAATGTGGTGCAAAGGTTGTAAACTGGGGTTGCTCAGTGGTTCTCAATCAGAATCCCCTGGAGGGCTTGTCAAACCATCCATTCCTGGGCTCCCCGCCTGGAGCTTCTGATTCTGAGGCCTAGGGTAGCGCCCAGGAATTGGCATTTCTAAGCAGTCCTAAGCACCATCTAAGTAATGCTGAGGCTACTGGTCCAGCGAGCACACTTTGAGATTCAGCGTTTTAGAAAAACCTGCCTGGCGTCAACCACCTGGGGTTCACCCTGATTAAGAAGGTGCAAGGCATAAAGCTTTTACTTAATTGAAGGCCCTGGAGTTGGGGTTTACAGAAAGCCTCCCTCCTGTGAAGAAGCTATTTGTTAGGAAGGAGAGGCCAGAGCCTGGTAGTGAAAGGCAACTGAGCTGTGACATGACACCTGCTTAATTAAAAATGCATTCATGGAGAGGGAGGCCAGGTTGATCAGCCCTAGGCGATCACCTTGAGGGATTTGCCACCAGGTGGGCAGGTGAGCAGAGGCTTCTCAACTCCCTTCGGAAGTTCTTTCCTGCGTGTGTCTATCTCAAATTCATCCTCATCTGCTTCTGCACTGCAGCCCCTTTCTAGGACTTAAATAGGGAGCTGTGCTTGGCAAACAAACTCTGGTTATTAATAATCATATCAAATTTTTTTAAAGCTTCCAGACTGGAATTCTTTTGCCTTGTGTCTGGAAAATCATCAGGTGTGATTGGGGAGGCAGGTATGGGAAAACCCCTGGTTTATGAGCAGCTGTCCCACCTACCGCACTAACTCATTCTTCATAGAATCCATCTTTTAAAAAGGTTAATTGGGCCGGGGTGGGGGCAGGGACCTTCCCTGCTGGCTCAGTGGTAAAGAATCCGCCTGCCAATGCAGGAGATACAGGTTCAATCTCTGGGCCCGGAAGACCCTACATGCTCAAGAGCAACTAAGCCCATGCACCACAACTATTGAGCCTGTGCTCTAGAGCCTGGGAACAGCAATTACTGAGCCCAAGTGCCCTACAGCCCATGCTCTGCAACAAGAGAAGCCACCACAATGAGAAACCCACGCATCATAGGTAGAGAAAAGCCCTTGCAGCAATGAAGAACTGCTGCTGCTGCTAAGTCGCTTCAGTTCTGTCCGATTCTGTGCGACCCCAGAGACGGCAGCCCACCAGGCTCCCCCGTCCCTGGGATTCTCCAGGCAAGAACACTGGAGTGGGTTGCCATTTCCTTCTCCAATGCATGAAAGTGAAAAGTGAAAGTGAAGTCGCTCAGTCGTGTCTGACTCTTCGCAACCCCATGGACTGCAGCCCACCAGGCTCCTCCACCCATGGGATTTTCCAGGCAAAAGAGTGCTGGAGTGGGATGCCATCACCTTCTCCAATGAGGAACTAGCACAGCCTAAATAAATAAATAAATAAATTTTTATTTATTTAAAAAAAGGTAACTGGGGACTTCCCTGGCGGTCCACTGGTTAAGATGCTACACTTCAATTCCTGGTCAGGGAACTAAGACCCCACGTGCCTCACAGCATGACCAAAAAGAAAAAAAAAAAAACTAACTGGAACTAAACAGAAATACACACAAATATTCTGACCCAGGAATTTCACTCCTAGGAGTACCCAAGACAAAGGAGTACATACACCCACACAAAGTCATGGATACGAACATTTATGGCAACTTTCTTCATAAGAGCCAGAAAATGGAAACAATCCAAATTGCCATCAACAGGAGAATGGAGGGTATAAATTTTAGTATATTCATACAATGGAATACCACCTAGCAATGCAAGAGAAAGAGCAAGTGACACAGATAACAACATAGATGATTCTTACAGCCATGCGGACTGGAAAAAGCCAGGCGTGGAAAAGTACCTACACTCTGATTCAATTTACATGAAGTTCTCGATAAGACAAAATTAATCAATGGTGATAGAATTCCGGATGGTGGTTTAAAAGGTGGGGTAGCACCTGAGACTGAGAAAGGGCAAGAAGGAACTTTCTGGAATGCTGAAAATGTTCTCTATCTTGATCTGGGCGGTGAGGACATGAATCCAGATATATGTAAAAATGTATTGAGTTGTACACTTAAGATTAGCACACTTTATGATATGTAAGTTAAAGTTTCCACTTAAAAAGGTATTTTAGGCCTATGTGACCTCAGATGATAGTTTTTGATACCTGGGAACTAAGGGTTGAAAAAGCTTGACAAAGTAGCAAAGATTTTTTTTCTTCTTCTTGAATCAGCCAAGTTAAAGAAATGGTTCTCGCCAACCCAAGACCCCACTGGCCAAGCACTCGTGTCTGGCCGCTACTGCTAGTGTATATTGAATGCTTGCCCTGCACCAAGCCTCCACTAATACTACATGTGTGTGCTCACCTTGTAACAGCCTGGAAATGTGGGGACAATCATTATCCTATTTCATGGACATGGAAGATGAGGTTCAGAGAACTAGAGAAACCGCTGAGAAGGAAACCCAGCCCTCTGGCCACCAAGGCTGAGCGCTAACCCTCGCATCAACTGAGTCTACAGCAGGTGTCCAGTGTGTTTTACAGACAGTGGTCCTTAAGAAGTGGTCAGACTCTCTTACAGAATGGACCCCCGAGGCATCCACAAGCTGGCAAAGCCTATGGATCCCTTCTCCATATAATGCTTTAAATATATACAATAAAACACCATGGATTGCAAAGCCAGCCAATTATACTGAAATAGGCATCCCAGTGTTTTGTGATACAGCCGTATATGTGCTTATTTAATGCATTAAGTAGCGAGGCCAAATAACTGCTAGAATTTCAAAATACTGATGAGCGTAAATGATATTTGGAACTATCTGCAATAACCATAATGTGATATGAAAATATCTGTGATTTCCGTTGGTGACAAAGTTACAGTGACTGCCAATCTCATTGTGGTCTCTCTCCTACTCCCATTAAAGGCAACGCGAGATTTTGGTTAGAGGTTAGTAAAAATAAAGATGTAAATTCTTTCCCCCATCCAAGTTCACGGACCTTCTGGCGTCCATCAGTTTAATAATCCTGCCTTCCAGGAAGCAGCCGGCGGCCCTGGAAGGAGAAGGGGCAGCTGGGCTGGATTCAGGACCTGGCTCCATCGGGAGCTCACTGGGTGGCCTCTAGAACACACTTCCTCCCTCTGGCTCTGGTCCCCTCCTTTGGGGAACAAAGAAGGACACACTTAGGCACTCTTCACAGCCTCTGGGTGTGTGCTTGTCCCCAGAAGCTCCATGGCTGCCTCTGGGGCTGTCTTCAACCTATCAACACATGTTTAATAGGGGCTCACCCAGTGCTAGGAGGCTGGAAGCCCCAGAGGGGTCCCCCTCTGCTTCCTAAATGCAATCGCGTCTCCCCTTCTGAACCCAGGAGTCAGCGAAAAGCCCCAAATGCACGACTTCCTTCCTGGCCAGCTCCCCTCCAGGAGTTTGGTGTGACTCCCAAAACCCTTATTGCCACCTGCCTTGCAATGGAATGATCCACGGGGGGCTCTCGCGGCCCCCAGACCACCTGGGAGGACCAGGACAGTTCTCCTCATTTCGTACGCCCTTCATTCCCAAGCAGGCCCATTTGCGGTTCAAAATCCTTTGTCGCATTGATTCTTCACCCAACGGAAATAGGGAGGGTGGTTAAGTGAGCGGAGGGAGTATGCAACCCAGCTTCTAGTCAAAGCAGTAAACACCAGGGAATATAAATAATAGTGCAAGGGTCAGATCAGGTCCAGGAGGGAGTGATTAATTACCCCACACCCATTTCCAAAAGCAAGCACATGGCGAGAGGCGGGAACAGACCCTGTGTCCAGCAGCCTTCGCAAACGGAAGGGCCGGAGACGGGCCTTGAAAGCTGGCCAGATGCGAACTGGCCAAGGTCAGTAGGTGCAGATCCAACGCACCAGGTACATCCCTCCACACAGGTGCCCCCCCTGGGCCTCAGACCTGCTCACCCAGAGGGATCACCTAGGGTTTTTGTTTTGTTTCATTGTGTCTTTTTTAATCAGTGCTGCCTGAGTCCTATCCTCAGAGTTTTGGATTTAATTTGAGTAAGGTCCAGGCACAGGGATTATTTTTTTTTTTAATGCTCCCCTCCCAGATGATTGGAAAACGGGGCCAAGGCCTCGGCCCCCAGCTGGCAGTGATGCCCCGAAGCAGCAGACTGGAAAATCAATTTTCCTCTTCCACCTGTGGGTGTAGGAGGGGCGCTTGCAGAGCAGAAGAAGAAACCTGCAAGGAGGCAAGGGACGGGCAAGGAAGATGAGAAGCAAATTTTAGGAACTCTGAAATCAGACTGCCCATCCCGCTTTGACCGGTATGGGCCAGTGTAGACATCTGCTGTTTTCTTTTCCCCTTTCACTCAACAAGAACAGAGCTAAAGTGTCTGTAAAGGCCCAAGCAGCTGGTCTAGGGCTTGTAGTAGATATAAAAGGATCCGCATGCGTCTAACCTTACCTGCCAGCGTGCGTAAAGAAAGCAGCCTTAGCAGCAACAGCAAAATGCCGCCGAGTCATTCCTCCACCCTACCTCTCAGCTGTGCCAGCCAAAGTTCCCCTGGGTATTTCCTGAAAGCCCCAGAGGGCCTTCCAGGAGCCCAGCATTGAGCTGTCTGCTCTACTGGAGTGAGGGGAGTGGGGTCTCCAGCCATGGTGGCAAGAGGGGTGGCCTTCATGACACCACTGCATACAGGATTCTCAGGGCACTTCATGGTGGCCAGGCAATGCCTTGTCAGTCAGTGACATGGGGGTTGGGAACCTGGGTGTGGGGAGAAAATAGTCCTTTCGCCCCATCCAGCCCTACTTTATTACCTATGAGTCATTATAGTACTTGCCCCGAGCCCCACACATTCACATACTCAACAAAAATTTTGAACCTACTGTGTGCCCGGCACTGAATTAGATGCTGAAAATACAACGAGCAACAACAAAACAGCTTTTTTTGTTTAAAAAATTCTTGTCCTCACAGAGGCTGGCATTTTGGTGAGAATAAGGCCAGAGATAAGATAACCAAGGAAACAACCGAGTAAACTATATTGTGGTTCAGATGGTAATAAATGCCAAGGGGTACAAGAAACAGGAGAAGGCAATGGCACCCCACTCCAGTACTCTTGCCTGGAAAATCCCATGGACAGAGGAGCCTGGTGGGCTGCAGTCCATGGGGTCGCTAAGAGTCGGACACGACTGAGCGACTTCACTTTCACTTTTCACTTTCATGCATTGGAGAAGGAAATGGCAACCCACTCCAGTGTTCTTGCCTGGAGAATCCCAGGGACAGGGGAGCCTGGTGGGCTGCCGTCTATGGGGTCGCACAGAGTCGGACACGACTGAAGCGACTTAGCAGCAGCAGCAGCAACAAAAAACAGGGAGGGGGGACAGGGTGTGCACTGCTAGGGTGGGGACATGGATGACAGCCAAGAAAATCCTCCCTGAGAAGCTGACATCTGCATCAAAACCTGAAGGGAGGGAGGGATCAGCCAGCATCAGTAGGGAGAAGATTCTGGGCAGAGGGAAGAGGAAGTGCAAAGGCCCTGAGGCAGGAGCCAGCCAGAGCAGCCTGCTTTGTTCCAGGCAGGGCAGAGTGGCCAGAGCAGAGACATCAAGGAAGAGAGGCTAGAAGATGAGGTCAGACCGGAGACGGCCTGGGTCGTGTAGGCCTACGGGACACCACCAAGGAACAATAGAATGGCCCTCAGCACTGCTCTCACCCTGAGTGAGATGGAAAACTGAACGGCTTTAAGCAGAGGAATGACATGACCTGACAGAGGCCCACTGCTTCTTCATTGAAACTCGGCTGCAGGGGGTAGGGGTGAAGCTGAGAGGCCAGCGAGGCGACACAGCAGAGCGAGGATCAGGGCTCAGCCCAGGCTGGCGCAGGCACCCATAAAAACAGGCTGGGGTGTTTTGAAAGTGAGGCCCACGGGGTTTACTAGGCAAGCAGATGTGGAATAGAAAAGAGAGGCAGGGGAACTCAAAGGGTTTGGGCCTTTGATGTCAGAGGAAGGGGTAGCTGTTTACTAAGATGGAGGGAAAGGTGCTAGGGAGGGAGGGTACCAGGACACGCTGGAGGGCCTTTCTGACATCTCCTTAGTGATGTCAGGGAAACTGGTGCCTGATTGGACTTCCAAGCCCTGTTTCTGAGCTTTGGAACCTGAAATCACCTCCCATTCTGGGTTGGGGCATAGACAGCCCACATTCCTCCAGCCTCTGGAGCCTTTGCCTTCTCCCTCCACCAAAGAACAACAGAGCCCCCAGGCTCATCTGCTCCTGGAAATACTAGAGACCTTTGTCACTAGAAGACAGCCAACATGAGGCAAATTCACTTACTGTGAAACCATTTCACATAGAGATCAGCGTTCCCAAGGCTGTATGGGAAAATGTTTCAACTGGGACTTGATCTGGAAAATGACACTTGAATCGTAAAAATAAGTTATTTTATCTCTGATTTAATAAAATGGAGCTTCTAAGTGCAACTGTACACTATTTCTTAGCAGTAGCAAAGTGCTAACAAGTTTGGTTGGGAGTTCAAAGCTTTGCTCTTCCTCCCCCGCCCACCACCACCACCCCTGACGCTGACTCCTACCAAAACATCTAGCGGTACAATGGCCTCCAATTCACCCTTGAATTTCACACGCCATCATAAGGAGGGCTGTTTGGCAAAAAGGTTCAAGGCCTCCATTAGTTTGTCCAAGTCTCTCTTGAGTCCTTTCTTCAAAGGGTCCTCTTTTGGAAATTCCCATCATGCTCTCTGTTTGTGAATAGTCTCTCCAGTTGAGAATCCAGCCAACTCGACCAGACCCCAGTTAGTGGCTTCTTGTGTGATGAGAGCAATTCTCTAGCATGGTTTCCGTTGACTTCAGGAAATCCAGCAGCTATATTGACTTCGTTTTACTATTCAGTGCACTGTATGGGGCTGAAGCCCACGTCCTGGGGATTCAGGGATTTGGAAGGGACTCGACTGGTAAGCTTGAGTACAAACTGATTTCACATAGACAGTTCATTACCGACTATTTCTCTAATATGACAGCTTGTGCTTTCCTGCCCAATCACACAGCTGCAGTGATCCAGAAAGCAAACGCTTGGAGAATGAGGAGCCCCCGCACGTGGCCGAGGCCAGTCTAAATACTGTACCTGCATGTGGGGACTTCGCCTGGGGTCCAGTGGTTAGGACTCCTCACTTCCACTGCAGGGGGCATGGGTGGAACTAAGATCCCAACTGCTGCGTGGCATGGCCAAGAAGAAAAAAAAAATTAACAGGCCAGCATTTGTACCCCCATTCCAACTGCACTAAGGCACCTCCAACAGTTACCATCTTGGACGCAGAAAAACGCACGGAAGTTTCCCATCCGGCAGCTACGGAGTCTGCAACCCCAAAGTCTTTTGAAACCACAAGGCTGCATTTTCTCCTTTGTTTTGCTGTGTTTTTCTTCGCAACTCAAGAGGCAGGGTATTACCCGTGCAGCGCTCAGCGCCCACAAAGCCACGTTTATGTAATCATTCCAAAACTCACAACTCCTAAAAACTTTGAGGAATGTTATTAGGCCCCGTAGGCCAGAAGGGCCGTTTCCAGGGTAACAGCAGCTCCGCACTAAGGAAGCAAGGCCTTTCCTGTCCTGCTTGCCTCTCGGAGTCCAGGCCACTGTGGAGAAACACAGACCTGGAGCCCGAGAGACTCTTCTCCCGGCCCTTGCCCCATGATGAGGACACATCAGCGGTCCCAGCGTGCTAGAAGCCACACCTCCTGCTTCCCATGCCTCTTCCTGTTGTCTTGCCATAAATCCACCCATTCTTGTCCGTCAGCACGTCCCCATTTGTGGTCTGGAAAAGTCAGCAGAGATGTGAGAGGGACTTCGGTTCAGAGTTTGTTTTTCCACCGTGGCGCTCGAGGCCAGCCGCCTGGCTTTTGTTTGGAGCAAGGTGGAAATGAAAACCATGTCTCCAAGGGGAAAGAATGCTCTTTCCAGGTGCTTGAGCGACTCCAGGCCCAGAGAGCTCGACTGCACCCCTTTGACCTCGGCACGAAGATAAAACGTCAGTGTCCTTCTTGCCTGAACAAGACACATTTTCCCCCATCTGATAAGGAAACTTGGAAATGAAGAGGGAGGCCCACGGGCAAGCACTGTGAATCGCTATCCATGTAAGGTTTTCTCCCCTATGGTTATCGGCTTTCTTTGCTGCCTAATCCAGCCCAGCCGGACAGCTGAAAGGGGGTGCATTCAACAGGGTGATAGACAATCCCCACCCCCATCACTCCCCCAACCCTCCCCGCCCCGTGCGATTCATGACTTCTCGCTAAGTCCAAGAACAGGGCGATAAAGCTCATGGAGCCAAGGCAGGTCATGGTCACTGGCTTTTCTACCCTTTCCCCTTCCCGTCTCACTGCATCCTACCTCCCCTGCCCCCATGGACACCAAACTTGGCTTTGGCCTTGCCTTGGCTTATAAGTTTCTTACTCAGGAGAAGTCTGAGCTATGGCTGGAAAAACAGATGTTTCTGCCGATGACACCAAACTTTCCTGATTCACAGGGAGTCAGACCTTCTGGTTCCTCGCAGGTGTAGAATAGGTAACTAACAGGAAATCCTTGGGATTGGATTGTGGGCCTTCACCCCTGGGAATTCGAGAGCCCAGAGTGAGAGAAAGAATTAACACAGGTGACAAATAAGATGGGCAAAGCTGAATGGCTCCATTTAAATTCAGTAGCAATTCCAGAGCTTTCAGGGTAGGCCCGCTTGAGGGGGAGCCCCAGGCAGAGGTGGGAGTGCCCTTGGCCTGTGTGAGCAGAGAGAACAACCCACAGAAAAACGAGATTTGCTTACTCCATTTAGAGGATTTTCTGATACAGATTGGAGCCACTCAACGTTTACCAGGCATCTAATGAGTTTGAGAAAGCTCCGGGAGTTGGTGATGGACAGAGAAGCCTGGCATGCTGCAATTCACAGGGTCACAAAAGAGTTGGACACGACTGAACGACTGAACAACAACCATAATGTGACTGCCAGGCATCATGTTGGGACCTTCAGGGGATCCGAGGCTGGTTCAGCAAGATCAGGACAGGGCAACAAGGACCAAGGACTGGAACAAAGTGACATGTCATCTGAGTCTGGGTCCCCTGGTAGCTGCCACTGAAACAAAGACTAGTGGTTTATCTGGTAGGAGGCAAGGAAATGAAGGCAGCCGGAGAGCAGGTTACCCTGCTCAGCCCCAGTGGGGAAGCACAGGACAGTTACTCTAGAATGTTCCACCACGGGGGGAGGGAGCTGGAGGGTTTAGCCCAGACGTCATTGGTTGAGGGCTGCTCCCAGGGAGCATTGATCCCCTTGGCACTTCCTGTTTAGAGACAGCCCCCAGGTATGGGGACACAGGGCTGGCAGCTGAGAACAGAAATGGTGAGCACGGGGACTTCCCTGGGCTTCCCTCGTGGCTCAGCTGGTAAAGAATCTGCCGGCAATGCGAGGGACCTGGGTTTGATCCCTGGGTTGGGAAGATCCTCCCTGGAGGAGGGCATGGCAACCCACTCCAGTATTCTTGCCTAGTGGTCCAGAGGTTAAGACTCCAGGCTTCCAATGCAGGGGGCATGGGTTCGATCCCTGATTGGGGAACTAAGATTCCCACATCCCACATGCAGCATGCTGCAGCCAAAAAAAATAAAAGAAATGGTGAGCACGAGGGGATGATGCTGAGGTAAGTATAACGTCTGCTGCACGTGTGTTTGAAATGGGGAAAAACGACATGGACTTATAACCTCAGTAGAGACACCAGGACAGAAGTGGGTTCCCAAAACAGTCTTCGAAAAGACCATCCAGTGTCCAATACGTGAATCGAGGTGGGTGGGGAAAAGGTGTATCATTTCACATAGATGGATCAGCATGAACAATGATAGGCAAGCAAGGCTCATGTCTAGGGGAGACGGAAAGGGGCAACTTGGCTGAAGCCCAGAGGCTGGGAAAGTCAGAGAGGAGAGCTGGGTCACTCCATGGAGAAGGCAAGCCCTTTGTGCCAGGCAACAGCTTTCTTCCTCATTCATAAGCAATGGGGAGTCACTGAAGGTGTTGGAGCAGGGGTGGCATTGAGCTGTGTTTGGGGAACATTAATGGCACCCCACTCCAGTACTCTTGCCTAGAAAATCCCATGGACGGAGGAGCCTGGAAGGCTGCAGTCCATGGGGTCGCTGAGGGTCGGACACGACTGAGTGACTTCACTTTCACTTTTCACTTTCATGCATCGGAGAAGGAAATGGCAACCCACTCCAGTGTTCTTGCCTGGAGAATCCCAGGGACGGGGGAGCCTGGTGGGCTGCCATCTATGGGGTCACACAGAGTCGGACACGACTGAAGTGACTTAGCAGCAGCAACCTGGCCAAAAAGCACGGGGATAACTCGGAGGTGGGACAACAAGGTAAAAAGTCCCCAAATGAACCATTTGTTAGCCACAGCGGCAATTATGTTGCCGGGGAGAGAGATGAAGGGGGCTCCCTGGGGCTCTAGCCCCAAAAGAAAAGCCCTGAGAAGAACCGTGTGGGAGTTGCTAAAAGGGAGACCAGCCCCTCAGCTGCCCAGCCTGATTGTTCCTTCTGGCAGAGATGTGGGCCCACTCATTTCTCTCCTATTTTCTTTCCTCCCCAAAATGCTTTTGGCCTCTGGTTGGCGAAAGCTTTGCTCCGCGAGTTTAAACAGCATCGCACAGCATGGCCGAGCAATAACAAATGGCGCCTGGTGGCTCGCCTGCTGCTGGCTTAAAAAACAATTGATGACTTTTAATCAGCTGAATGAGCATGGGACAAATGACAGCATGGCCTGAATGCGGCCCAGACGTCATCGGCTGACATCAGTGGGAAGGAGGGAGGTGTCCTTCTGGCGAGCTCGGGAACAAACAGGAGCAGATCCTGGCCCAGGGCCTGGCTCCAAGGGGAGCCCGGCCCACGCCCCAAAGCTGCAGCTTCTTTCACAGCCTTTGGGGAGACTGGGAGAACCAGCTTTGGGAAGGGTAACAGGACGGGTAAGCCTCCAGGAATTACAGAAACCTGTGCACAGTGTCGCAAGACCTGACGGGCAAAAGGCTGGGGCCCTGGAAGGCCCAGGCTCAGAGCCTCCAGCTGTCCTTTGTAACTTGCCCAAGTCAATTTCCCTCCAGACCTCAGTCTTCTCCTCCGGAAAACGCAGGCGATAAAGACAAACCGGCTTCCACTGTCAGGTTGCCCCGTCACTGTCAGGATGGCTTTGGAAGACGGCTGGATCTCTAAAGGATTTATTTAGGGGTCTGTGATTTCTGCCCCTCTCCCTCCTGCTAATACCTCCAGACACACACCAACCCACACACCAAACATTTCTGATAAAGGGGTACAAAGTAAAGCAAATGAATCCCAAATGGCAGGACTGAAAATGAAGGTAACTATTGCGTGTTTACCATATGGCAGGCCTCGCGCTAAGCGTTTACATCTCCATTTTGCAGGAAACACTCTGCAGGGTTAAAGGCATTTGCCCCCAGTCCCACAATATCTGCCATGCTGCAGCGTGAAGGATCCACACCTACCTACTTTCTAAGCCTCCCTTTCTCAGCTCACACCAGGCACAGCAGCCACCTAAGACAGAGGCCAAGGGACATGGGGCTCATTGTAGGAACATATTAACTATATCAAGAAGAGCCCAGAGTCTAACTAGGCACCTAAAAGTAACACTTATGGGCCACACCTCTGTCAGAAGCACAAGAATGCAAGATCTTTATGCCATGAATCCTCGATGACCACCAAAAATTAGCGATCAAGAATCTGCTTCCCAGGATTGTCTTTTTTTTCCCCCTCTAACTGCACTGAAGACTTTCCTGCTCACTTCTGTGCCCACAGGCCCTTCCCAATCTTCCTTATGCCCATCCGAACATTCCCTCCCCCCTCTGAGCTTCCCGGGACCTACTGTCAATCTCTGTCACCAGCCCATCACAGACCCTGTCCCCATGCACAGGAGGAAATCCAGGTAAGGTGTTGCGGGGCAGAGAACCTGACCTACTGTGCAATGGCAACAAAGGCCTCAGCCGACCTCATGGAAAGTTCTGGTGCTGGGATGGCCCTTCAGAGATGTCTCGAATTGAGGCAAGGGGATGAGCCCTTGTACCCCACTCCCCAAATACAAGTTGAATACAAATTGGCCCCCAGGGGAGGGGGGCCTTACATTGGGTAAGGCAGCTCAGCATCCATCAGCTAAGGGCAATTTTGAGTAGGCAGCAGTGCCCTCGAAACCCCCAAAGAGGGGATCTGAGGAGTACACCACCGCATGCACTACCCCATCTTCACCAAATTCCACACATCCTTCCATTAGCCACCTGCCCCATCCTTGCCAGACTTGAGCTACTCCCTGGTTTCAGTACTTAACACCCTGCCTCAGAAAAGTCAGCTAACTCCTTATTCTCTGTGTCTACAGAGTGAGAGGCAGGAATCACCTTTACTCCCTAAGGAGCCCCCTGAGCCCGGAGCATGGTTCTTGTCATCACACAGATGTCCCTCTCTAAGTGCTGAGTAGATGGTTATGGCATGGGAGATGCCGGCAGGTCCATGGGAATGTTCCAGCTTCCACGATTTCCACTCTGTCACTGTCTCAAAGTATTGACGTGGCTTCTGCCCATAACAGGCAGGCACAGAGAAAACGTGTTCCCATAGCCAACCTGGCAACCTTTCTTGGGCTCGGGCCAACAGAGTCCTGTCCTTCGTTCCTTCCCTGTCCGGCATGTCTGCTGTGGGTCCACCTCCTAGCTAAGAGGACCCAGCGCATTTAGAGACCTCCGTGCCAGGGAAAGCCCAGTACCATTGCCAACTGCGCTACATTGCCGTTCTTCTGAAGGAAATTACTATTGATCCCACAGCTCTCCTCCCCATGCTGTTTGCCGGGGACAGCCAAGGATCCCTGTGCCAGCTGGGCTCCCACACGGTTCCACTGTTTCTGCACCAGATGGCCAGACCAACACCCTCTGGCTGCCGCACACCCCCGGGAGACGAGGCTCTGACGTCTATCCGCCTGGCTTTTCATGCACAGAGGGCGGCAGGGTCAGAGATGACAGGGCCAACCACATTACAAGAAAAAAATCTCTGCAAAAGGAAAAGATTTCCAAATCCCAGCCACTATCAATGAAATCAATGAACCAACTTTTTCTGTAGCCCTGACTTTCATGGCTCATTCAACAGATCCCAGTCGAAGGCTTACTCGGCAAGAGGGATGCAGTGACCAACAAGACAGCTCCTACCCTCAAGGAAGTTACAGTCCAGCAGCATATAGGGAGGGAGACTACACCATTTACTGTTCAAGCCAGGACACTTTGGAGACTATAAAAGGTGTGCGATTGATCATTAAACAAAGGCCTGAGGCTTAAGGCAGGACTTGAGCCAGGCAAACCAGGTCGCCCCAGATAGAGATCCAACATGACCAAAGTGGGGGAGTTCCGACAGTGGGGGTGTGGTAGTGTTAGGTTGTGCCACAAGGTGGCGCAATTGAAGTACTCGTAGGTAGCTTTTCTTTGTTTTTGTTTTCTATCGATGAAAATTAATTTTTCTTCCATTGCCACGGAGCAAATAGAAGCCTTCCATGGCGTGCTGGAGCTGGATAGTACCGGTTTGTGAGAGCTGATCATTAAATTTTCAGGAGTTTTGTAAGCCAATCGTTAAACACAACCCCCAATACAAATGAAATTAAAATCACTAAAATTAAATTACAATTAAAATAATTAAAAACTGAACATTGAATAAACCATATTAAACACAAAGGTGATAAATACTCAACACTCACACCTTCCTGATGACTTTGCTGCCGTTTCTATTTTGTGTTTCAGAGATTAGCTAATCTGTCGTATCTGTGTGGGGGAAATGCTACTTAATGGTGTGCTATTGCACATAGCTCCCCAACTCCACAGTCAGAGTCAGCGCCTGAGTAGCTTGAGACCCGCTGGGGTTGGAGTATTTACATCATGGAAATCAACAGATGCTACAGATCAGGAAGGGATGTGGGTAGGGCAGACAGTTGTTAAGCATTTACCAACACACTGCTGGAACTAGCATTTAAGTTCATAATTTATGCGGCCAATTTTCATGTACTTTGGACAGTTTTATCACATTCCCCCAAAATGATGATGGTGTCCCCCTCCCTCGAAAAAACAGAGTGTTGGGAGAGGAAGGGCTCGTGTTCCTCCCATAACCTCATCTAGACATACAGGAATGCAGACCTGGCACAGACAAGCCAGTTCAGTTCTAAATGCCACAACAGGGGTGAGTCAGTGAGTGAGTGACAGTCACTCAGTCATGTCCGACTCTTTGCGACCCCTGGACTGTAGCCCACAAGGCTCCTCTGTCCATGGAATTCTCCAGGCAAGGATACTGGAGCGGGTTGCCATTTCAGGTGGTCCAAAATCAAGCTCTAGACTGCTATGAAAAGTTTACCCCCAAGTAATTGACACCAAGCATTCGCATATTCAAACTGACCAAAGGTACTCAAGCTATCTTGTCTGTGATTGGTGAGATTACTTTGAGACCGCCCACAGCACACCTCAGTCAGGGCCCCAGCAGGACCTCATGGCACACTCTACCAGAAGGTTAATTGGAAAGTGTTGATCATTGAATGGGGCTATTTACAGAGGTGTGGGCAGATTACAGAAACCACAAGGGATAGGAAAGTGCCCTGGGACTAGCAACAGTGGGAAGCTGTTACCAGGCCCTGGGCTAAGGGGCGAGGTGTGGGGGCTGTTAGTAGAAAAGCAGAGAGCAATGGGTGAAGACTGCTGTGGGCATAGCACATACCAAACTGCAGCCCAGAGACAGAAATAAATACTCCCACCTCTTGAGTCTTCCTGCCAGCCAGGAAGATGCATCTCATCGGCCAAACCTTAACCCAACCAGGGTCAGTGGCCAAGGCCACCCAACTGATCTGGTCCATGGGGAGCAGCCTCCTGGGGTCCATGGACAGCAGATCTAAAAGGAAGAAATGGATCCGCCCAACAATATGGGACTGCCCTCACCAGGATGCGGGCCCCCAAAAGACGTGCCAGAGACCACTCACCTGCATGAGGCCTGGCCCAGCAGAACAAACAGCAGGCTGGCCATGGCCAGGCAGAGCTATACCAAAGAGCCAAAGAAGCTCTGTCCAAGAACATGCACCTGGCCTACACGTAAGGAATGAACATGTCTCAGCTACACGTATGCCTATAATTAAGCCTCTGCACGGGTGAGGACTTTACCTTGATGCTAATAAAACTTAATCTTCAGGCCACAAGACGGGAATTCTATTCCCGCCACCCCCATCTGGAAGAGAAAGAGAGCTGGACCATAAAGAAGGCTGAGCACCCAAGAATTGATGGTCTCGAACTGTGGTGCTGGAGAAGACTCTTGAGAGTCCCTTGGACTGCAAGGAAATCAAACCAGTCCATCCTAAAGGAAGTCAACCATGAATACTCATTGGAAGGACTGATGCTGAAACTAAAGCTCCAATACTGTGGCCACGTGATGCGAAGAGCCGACTCATTAGAAAAGACCCTGATGCTGGCAAAGATTGAAGGCAGGAGGAGAAGGGGACAACAGAGGATGAGATGGTTGGATGGCATCACCGACTCAATTGACATGAGTTTGGGCAGACTCCGGGAGATTGTGAATCACAGAGAAGCCTGGCCTGCTGCAGTCCATGGGGTCACTAAAGTGTCAGACATAACTGAGCGACTGAACAACAATAATCTAAGAAGTGGGGTCTAGGAAAGAAGCCCACAGCCCTCTGCAGCCGCAGCTGCTCTCAGAGTACCCTTTCCCAAATTCTCCCTTCTCACCCGGTTCAGGGAGAGGGTTAATAGATACAAGGGGGTAGGCGGAGGCCTTTTGTGGCCAAACACTCTGGAAAAGATTGGCAGTTTACCCCGCCCCGAAGATTCACAATGTACATTAGCATAGTAAAGGCGCCAGATAAAGACAACGTTTGGCTTTGTTTACTGTGGGGGTTGCCGGTACTTCTGGAGCTTAAGCTGAAAGCGAAAGGAAGGGTAGGAGTTAGATAAGAGTGTTTGAGACTGAGGGCATGGCCCAAGTGAAGGCCCCGGACAAGTCTGGAGAAGTGGATGAAGTTGAGTGCGGCTAGAGGAGCGGGCCTTTGATCCAGAGGGCCCGGGGCGACGATGCGCTCAGAACTAACGTGCCGCAATCCGAGGCAGCTTGCCCAGCTCTCCACAGGTTTGGCTGGCTGCCCCCTTGCATCCTTCTGTCTGTAACCGACGTCTGGGGGACCGGCAGGAGTGGATGCAGACCACGGGATTAGCACGCCCTCTTGGAGTTTCTCCCCCATGACCTCTGGGTCTCTTCACCCCACAACTGGGGAGAGCCACAGTGCCCGGGGGTCCCTGACAGGGTTTGGAGATATCCCTTGACACCCAAACATCACCGCCCCTCTATGACCAAAAGTACTGTCCCCAAGCCTTTGGCCATGGGGCTGCAGCCTGGCACCACCAAGTACAGTCTGACTCGGGGGAGAAAAACAAAACAAATAGCCTGCCTGCGGGGGGTGGCACTAGCTGTCTCTGAAGCTTTACAACCCAGGTCCCTGGGTGCTGGCCTTGGTCCCACAAGACTTCAGAGCAGCCAGTGACGGCAGAAGTGAGAGTTCACAGGTGTATCCTCTTTAGAAAGGCGGTGGGATGCACAGAGGTGCTGGGAAAAGCTGGCAGGACAGGAGACTGTCCTTTCTCCTTGGCGAATAGCATCTGTGGACTTCCTCACCCAGACCAGAGATTGCTTCCCGGCCTCAAATTTACCACCCTCCTTCTGTCAAATATAACACATTCTCCGAGCTAATGACCTTTGACCCCGCCTTAAAAAAAAAAAAAAAAAACAGCCCTCCACTTCATCTGTCTTTGGGCTGCTGACTGCCATTCCTGGGGCAGGCGGAGAGTCTAACAGTTCTTTTGTTTTCCAATGATACTTTTTCTCCTGATTCCCTTCTTTTCTGATTTTTGCTCTATGTCTCTAAAGAACAGGGCTGCCCAGACTCCTGCTCACCCTGACATCAGGCAAAAGCCAGTCAGGGGAACCTCTGATTTGATGTACAAATTTGCAGGGTTGGCATTCGACTATCGGATTCACGCTCAAAGTGGCCATTCAAAAAGAGTCCTGGGCCTCACTCAGAGTTCAGTCTGGCCTGAGGACTGACTTTCCAAGAGCTGCAAGCTGATGGGTAGAGCCAGCCTTTTGGGCAGTAGGGGCCCTGGGCAGAAATGAGTCCGACCGTACCCAGGAGCCCGGGAAGAATAAGTACAAGTCACAAGCAGCATGATCGCCCAAGTGTGGCAGTGTACCACCTGGCCTTAGAGATGCGTGGGAGAGCATCTGATGCCTACAACAGTCTGCAACAGTGGCAAAGGAGTGACTGAGAGCTCTGAGCTCCACCCTTGACTCTATGTGACCCTATGCACACAAGGGTTCTATCTGAAATGCTGGAGGGCACAGGAGTCTGAGTGCTCGTCCCTGTGGCAGTTAGGGTCCTCCAGGTAACAGATACCAAGATGGAATCAAGTTCAGGATATGTATTCGAATGGATGTGCCAGAAGGGTCAGGGGGAGGGAGCAGGAGTAGGTGGGAGAGACTTCAGGTCAAGACGCAGGTCTGATCCCTGAGAAACGAGGGAAAAGGAAGGAAGATGGGATGAGAAGAATCTCAGACACAGCGCAGCTCTGAGATAATCTCCATCAGGCTAATGGGGAGCCCTGGAGCAAAGACTGCCCATCAGAGACATCCCATGTCTGGCTCAATGGCCCAGCTCTGGTGGCCCTCTCTGCTGTCCCTGGGTGGGGTCTGTGGCCCCCTCAGCTGCTGTGAATGCTGAAGTGCAGCAGTTGGGGGCTGTCAGCTAAGAGCACCCCTTCCAGAACCTTCTCCACCGAAGGGAAGCCTGGATAGTCCCCTCCCATGGCTGCCACAGTGCTTCTGTGCCAAGTCAAGAGGATATATCAGGGATGGTACAGGGTTACAGCCCTGGCTCTAAGCCTGGTCTCCTGACCGCAGACAAACTTTCCCCCCTTTTCGTCTCAGTTTGTGGACGAAGAGAATCAGCCGTTATCTGTCCTGTCTCAAGTCTGAACACCCTTGGATACTGGTTGTTTTCATCCTTGAGCTCCTCAAAGATAGACACGGAGTCAGAAAGGACTCGGCGACTGAGGGGCCTCTACCCCCAGAGATAAATACATTCAAGTTAGAAAAGGTCCCAGTCGTATTTGCAAGTCCAGAAGGGAGGTGGGGTGGGCTGAGACCACGCAGCTACCCATTGATTTGATTATTCCTCAAAGGTGTACTAAGTACCTGCTCTGAGCAAGTAAGGACTATGTGCCCAAGAGAGGCTGCGAGTCTCCTGAGGACCAGAGAGGCTGCAGCAGGAAGATCTAGCCACCCACTCCCCTACCCGCCGAGGTCCCGAGATGAGGGGTTCAGAAATTCTCTAAAATAGTGTAATCCAAACGACCCTCCACACACACACACTCCCCCTGCACTGCCAATTCACAAATACATGCGCACACACACGCACACACAAAACACACACACACAGAGCCATCTTCGGCATCATGAATAATTAATCTTTGTAGAACCCTGTAACGTTTACAAATATTAAAGCATTATCTCATTGTTTTAATCACAACAACCACTGTGGAGCAGCCTCATTCTTCCTGATAATGAAGTTGGGCTCAGAGATAAGATCTGAGCAAGGTGAAATGGCTCAGTAGGTGGTTCTTAACCTTTGAGGCAATCTCAGCTCCCTTTAAGAACCCTCGTCTCAGAAGAAAAAAAAAAAAAATATATATATATATATATATATATATATGCTTACCAACTCAAAATTTCACCCAGGCTTTCAGGGCATTACAATTTCCTCCTCCAAACCCTCCAAAACGGGGGTGAACACCCCACCCACCCCTAGTGGTAGGAGGCCAGGCTAAAGTTTTGCCTGGCTAGAGCTGACGTCCTCCAGGCAGCCCCTGGATGGGCGAGGAATCTCCGTGCCATTACAGCAGGATAAGGGAATCTCCCAGCCGAGATGGGCAGGGAAGGGTTAAAGGGAGGGGGGGAAGGGTTTTGTTTTTCACCTCGGAGGACTCTGTTCTGGGTCATTAAGAACACACTAGGCCGAGTGAGCATTCCATTCCCCGGGCCTGCCTCCAGCGCACAGCTCTGCTTCCCAACAAGATAAGTCCTGTGCGGAAGACCAGCCTGCTTCCCAGAGAGCCAGATGGGAACTCGCCCCAGATAAGGGCCGTCCAGTGCCAGTCACACGGGGCCTTACCGCTGCAAGAATGGCCAACCCCGAGGCTGCAGTTCTTGTAGGCTAAGGAGGGGGAAGCGTTTGTGTTGTTGTTCAGTCGCCAAGTGTGTCGACTCCTTGCGACCTCATGGGCTGCGGCGGCCAGGCTCCTCTGTCCCTCACTATCTGAGCGTTTCTGAGGGGCTCACTAACACAGTGCCGGTCTAGGCTGCTCTAGAGGAGGAACCCTCCCCCGGGTCCAGCACAGTACAGGGCCAAAGCGGGGCTGCCCCAGCTTGTGGACAGTGGGGCCTCGGCATCTGTGTGCCCGCAATTTGGGGGCTGGGTGGGTTCCAGCGACGCCTCAACCACCTCCTGCTGGGCTCACAGACGGCTTAGCCATCCCACCCGAGCCTTGGAGCAATCCTACCCCCACACCATCCACCACCCAGGTGGTACCTGGGCCCAGCGCAGGTAAGGAGAAAGGCCTGTGGAAAACACCATTACAGATAAGTAACAGCCCCTTTCAGGTTTAATGACACGTTGCATCCATCCTAAAGCTCTCAAAAAAAAAAAAAAAGGCCCTCTCGGGGGACAGCGCCTCGCGCCTGTAAGTAGGAACGACAGGCCGGGGCGCGCGCGGGGGGAGGGCCCATGGCGCGGCTCGGGTGTGTAAATTAACTGGGGGCAGCAGAGTAAATACATTACACACGGTATTTATTATGCGTCTGGACCTCGGAGGGGTTCTCTGGCTCCCGGACGTGGCAAATCTTGTCCTGAGCGCCGCAGGCCGCGTGGCCGAGGGCGATGGCTAGCCGGTCGGGGCCCGGGGGTGGCAGAGGGAGCGGGGTGCGGGGGGAGGCTTTTGGTTCTATGCCCAAGAGCCCCCGGGGAGCCCCCTCCCTACGACTGAAGGTGGGGGGAAGGGCAGGGGCGGAGGAGACGTGGCCCCGGGCGCCGATCGGGCGAGGGGCCGGGCGGGGAGGGCGACGGGGTGGGAACGGGCGGCGCGCCCAGCCCCTTAGCATTCCGCCGGCGCGCCCGCCATCGCCGCGTGCGCCCCCGCGCCCCGCTGTAATTACCCCGATTACCAAATGAATCTCGCGCTTTTGTGCTCGCCGGGCGGTGGGTGCGGGGAGGCAGTTCTAATAGTTGTCATTAGGGCCGGGGGAGGCGGGGCGCCGGGGGCTGGGGGTGGGGAGCTCGGGGGTGGGGGGAGGCCCGCCGTTCCCTCGCTCGCTCGCTCGCAGGCGGTCCCGGGCGGCGCGCAGGCCGCTGCTGGCTGCTGAGTAATGATTTTTTTTCTAATTGGAGGCGAACAGCGGCCCTAATGGATGGAGCCGCTCTCGGCGCGCTCGCTGCACCCGCCCCTCGATCAATACTTCTCGCTGCGACCGCCTGGCCGAGCTCCCCCGCCCTTTGTGGTCTGAGGTGCCGCGGGGGCCCCCAATCTCCCCCCGTCGCCGCGCTCCCCACGAAGCCTCTGCCCCGCCCGGGGCGGCCCCCACCTCCCCGGACACCCTCCCCCCTCCCCCGGACTTTCCATCCCCTCCTAGCCTCACATCACCCGCAGCCTAGTCCCCGTGGCTTTCCAGCCAGGGCAGGTTGTCGGGCAGGCGCAAAGATGTAGGGGGAGGACAGACTCTGGATTGCCCCCTCCACCCTTCCTCCGAGACCATGCTTCCTCCGAGACCATGCTTACCCCGAGCTCCCCAGGCCCAGGGGAGAGCCAGGCACGGGCAGCCACCTCTAAGGGTTTGCACCCGCTGGTCCGGCAAGGGTTCGCTGAGTCAAATTAAACCCCGCGTTCTTTTCTCCCTGAGCCTTTTCCAGCTCAAACCCGCTCCTCGGCCCTTTCAGCTTCTTGTACTAAGAGAACCATGGCGGCTAGACACACCCCAGGGTTCCTTTCTCCAAGAAGCCCCGGGTCTGGACAGGGCGAAGAATTCCCTGGGGTGTGCGGGATCAAACGCGCCCCCAGTTTTGCCCGCCTGGTTCCTGCACTGTTTCTAACTAGCTGGTGACCTTGGGCGAAGACTCAACCCCTGGGGGCCCCTTTTGTTACACCCTGCGGAAGTTTATCCGGCCCGGCCAGCTGGGTGACTGGGATGTGTGTGTGCTCAGTCGTATCCCACTCTGAGACCCCATGGACTGCCCCCCGCCAGATTTCTCTGTCCATGGGATTCTCCAGGCAAGAATACTGGAGTGCGTTGCCATACCCTCCTCCTGGGGCTCTTCCCCACCTGGGATCCAACCTGTGTCTCTTGTGTCTCCAGCATTGGCAGGTGGATTCTTTACCACTAGCCACCTGGGAAGCCAGACTGGAATACAGCATTCAAAAGAATGGCTGGAAACTATTGCTCCTCCCTGTAGTCTGCAGACCCTCCACCCTCTGGGGCAAATCTGAAAATCCAGACTCCTGGGAGGCCCTGGCTGGTCCAACCTCTATTCTCCTTCCATTCTGCATTTTCCATTGCTGACCATCATTCATGCTTAGCATTGCCTGATATAGTAGGCTCCTGTTTGTTTATTATCAGTCTTCCCCACTACCATGTAATCTCCATAATGACTGGGATTTTTGTCCATCTTGTATCCCCAGCATCTGAAACTGAGCCTGGAATGAAGGAGGTGCTCAATAAATATTAGTTATATGAATGAATTGAAGGAATTTGAACTCTGTCCAACTTCTTCATCTCTCCCGGAAGCAGTGGCTTCTTATTCCTTGGATTCTGTGCCATATCGTATTTTCCAAAAAATGGCAACAGCAATATTTCTGGTCTCACATGCCCTTCTAGAACCTTACCACTAGCTCCCTTTAAGGGTAGGAGTCTTCCTCCACTTGAACCAGGTCTAGCCTTTGTGACTACACCTCCATGAATAGAATGTGGCCCAAGTGATACTGCAGACTTCCTAGTCTAGGTCATAGAAGGTGATATGGCATCCATCTGACTCTGTTTCTCTCCTGGGATGGTCATCCTTGGAATCCAGCCACCATGTTGTAAGGAAGCCCAGGCCACATGAAGAGGCCAAGGTAGTATTCCAGCCAACACTCTGATGTTCCAGCTAATGTCCCAGCTGACAGCCAGCACCAGCCACCAGTTACGTGAAAGAGTGAGCCTTCAAATGATTCCTTTGATCCACCCTAGTCAATGCCAAGTGGCATGACCCTTTAAGCTACCCAGCTGACACTGAGTGGAGCAGACAAGCTGTCCCTGCCAAGCACTGCCTAAGTAGCAGTTTCATGAGCAAACTAAATGTTGCTGTTGTAAGACACTAAGTTTGGGGAGAGTTTGCTACCCAGTAGTAGTAAATAGATAGCTGGAGCTATAGATAATAGATAGTGGGAGCACTCAAGTGACTTCTCTTCAGCCCCCTATCTCCTGGGCACACCATGGAGCTGCTTGCCACAGTACACAGAATCACCACCTCAGGGCTCCATCTGCTCAGCCCACTGCTATTTTTGAGGGTCCTCAGTTCCTGTAGCCCATTGCCACAGCTGCTTAGTCCAGCTTGGACTATGAGTCCAAGCTGGCCATTCTCTGGGCCAACTCCCAAGACATGGCCCAGCTCAATGGGAAAAAAATCGCTCTGCTTTGCTGGTCTGCACCACCACACCTGCTAATCCTGTAGCATCTTCCTAACCAGCTCTCTCTCACCCTCCACACACCTACCCCTCTTTCCACTCAGCTCCAACTTCACGGAGACCTTGGGAGTCACAAATAAGAGCCCAGCCCCCACCCCAGCATCTCACCACTATATGTCTATCTACACCACCCTGTCCATCTGCGTTCCAGTGCCAAGGAAAGAGCATCCTCTCGCTCATCTCATGGCCAATCCTGTTCTTGAACTCTGAGTCCCAGAGGTTCCAACTCTAGGGCAGAGATCTATGGTAGATCTTTTTCGCAATGATGGAATTGTGCTATGCTTTCCTAGCCACTAGCCACATATGGCTCTTCAGCACTTAAAACGTGGCTAGTGTGACCAAAGAACTGGATAGTTTTATTTTAATTAATTGAGATAATTGAGCGTGGCTAGTAGCTACCGTATTGTACAGTGCAACTCTAGAGATTAATCCCCAGCCTAACCCTCCCCATCGGCAATTAACGTGTCCTCTTCTCCAACTCACATCTCAGGCCATGGCCACCCAGCACCCACTCCGGCACCCCTCCATGCCCCAGGTCTGCACACACTGTCAACTCTGAGATTGCTGATTCTTTTTGAAGTCTCCACTGAAAAGTCTGGATGAAAGGAAAGGCTTTCTTCCAGAAAGCCTTCCCTGACACCCGCATCCCCGAATAGTTTGGGGGTCCCTGCTATGGACCCCCATGGTGTGCTGCCATGGTTCCCAGTTCCCCAGGACTGCACGTGTAATATTCCCTACAGACCGGTTGGCTCATGGGAGGTAGAGGCCAAGCTCCCTCACTCGACGTCACACCCCTGTTCTGGACCAAGCCCATAACGGAGACTCGGGACATATTTGTGGAAGAAATGCCTTGGGAAGAGGGGGACAAAAAGTCCCAGCCTGATGGGGGAGACTGATGGTCTGGCTTAGCATTCGTTCCTCTATTTGCCTTCTAGAATTCAGGCCTTACATGGCTGGGTGCTCACTACATGTATAATTCAGAAGCATTTGCATGATTTGGTCCAGGCCTTTCTCAGGGAAGGCTGTGCACGGGGTTGGCCATTCTGGGCCATCGGGAGGAGGGGCAGGGGGGCTGCTGGTTAGACCCCTGGGGCTGGGAGGAGAATTGGTCAGGGTTGAGTTGAGTTCCACGAGCAGCTCCTAAAGCAAAACTGGCAACAGGGCTCCCTGTCTACAGAGAGACCGCTCGGAACAGGCCTGAGGCCATTGGAAGCTAAAGGCCACTGCCTAACTCACTTGCCCTCAGACCATCTCCCCCGACTCCCATCCCCTCCTTGCCACTGCCGAGACCCCTTTTTCTTTTCTTCTTCCTTCTCTTTGTGCACAAAGGGGAGGACAAGTCCTGCTCAGACCTGCTCCTCTCCAGGAATTGCTGGGAATTAGATGGAGTGACGCCTGCCCGCGGCAGAGGACAGGGCTGGTTCCCGAAGCCCCGCGTGGGCACCTCTGATAACCACCACGGTGGCTGTTCTTCATGCCGCCGGCTCATTAGGCTTTCTGGGGCCAGGCCAAGAAATTGCCAAGGACAAGACGGGCGGCGTCTGCCGGCAAACTCTGCGGAGCCCACTCCCCTCCGAGGCCCTTCCTTCAGTGTGAGCGAGGGGGTGAGTTCCGCTGAGCTAGAACCGCGCCTGACAAGTGACACTTTGACGAGCGACGTGATGACGAGTCCCTGGGGAGGCTGTGGAGTCTGGTTCCTGCAGACACTGTCTCCCCTGAGGCAGTCTCCGTGCTTGAGTGCTGAGTCTGTGTGTGTGTGTGTGTGTGTGTGTGTACACACATCCTGCTTCTCTGAGGAAGATTCTCCAGATTCCACAGCCGACTTGACAGAGGCCCTCCTGAACACTCGTGGGGCCCACAGACGCGGAGAACAGATGTGACAAACCAGCCACTGGCTGCTGAATTCAGGTGATCCCTCCCAGAGTTGCCCTGTCCTCACCGCCTTGTTCCAAGCTGGTCCCCTCGGAGCTGCAGCTCCTGCCCGGATGTGGTGAGTAAGTGAAGATTCAGCCTCCAGGCGTGTGATCTGCTTGCTAACTCCAAACCCCTGGATCAAGCCCAAGTCATCAGTCCTGTGCTAGGACAGAGGAGCCTGGTGGGCTACAGTTCATGGGATCACAAAGAGCTGGACATGACTGAGCACATCCCTGGAGAAGGAAATGGCAACCCACTCCAGTATTCTTCCTGGAATATCCTATGGACAGAGGAGCCTGGTGGGCTACAGTTCATGGGGTCGTAAAGAGTTGGACACTGGGTGGATGCAGAAATAAATGAAACAGGATCTCTTTCTTAAGAGAACTCGCCTTCCAGGTACTGTAGCTGGTAAAGGTCAGAGGTTCCAAAGAAGCCAAGGTCACGTGAAAAGCTTTCAGAAAGAGGTGACCTTTGAACTTGAAAAGCACCTAGGTGAAGAAAAGCCCCAGGAGATGGCATAAGGAGGAGGACTGGCTCTGCCTTCCAGCAGGGACTTGTGATGGGGTGGCAGAGTTCCCTGTGGGGGAAGCAGATAGAACGAATGTAAAGGAGAGCAAGGAATTGAAGAAGCTTCGTGCAGGACAGTGTGCCAGTTGTCTGGTCCCCAGGGTCCCCTTCCAGATGCCAACAAGCAAGTCTGGGCTTTCCCCTTGTGCCCTGTAGGGAATGCACCAAGGTCTCATGTCTAATTAGACGGCTCTCAGTGTCTCAGAGTCCCCACCTCTACTGGGCCAAAAGGGGCTGCTCCCTTACTGTGCTCCCAGGGGGCCTGCAAGGGACAATCTCACTCCCCTGCCACCAACAGCCCTTCAAATACAGTTGACCCCTGAATGACATGGGGCTTAAGAGTGCTGGACCCACACAGTCAAAAATCCACATGTACCTTTACCATCAGCTCACCGTTTCCACAGCTCTGCATCCGCAGATTCAACCAACCGTGGATTGTGTGGTATCATAGTACGTGTTTACTGGAAAACATCTGCATGTAACTGGACACAGGTTCGCAGTTCAAACCGCTATTGTAGGAGGGTCAGCTGTATTTGAAATAGCAGCATTTTAGTTATCTACTGCTGCTTGAGAAGCACGTGAAAACTCAGTGGCATAAAACAACTGACTTTTCCTCACAATTGATGGGTTGGTTTGGCTCAGTGGGCGGTTCTTCTGTTCCACATTGGTTGGAGTCACTCATGCAACCACACTCAGCTGCGAGTTTGGCTGGGTCTGGGACATCATTCATGTCTTTGGCAGTCAGTGCCAGCTGTTGGCTGAGGCGGCTCTGTTCTCCACTCTGCCTGTCTTGCCAACAGGGTAGCCCGAGCTCTTAACCTGGCAGTTCTGTTTGAGGGAACCAACACAGACGCTACCAGACTTCTTAAGGCCCTAGCTCAGAAGTCATATAACAACGCTTCTGCTGAATTCTCTTGGCCCCAGCAGGTCACAAGGCCAACCTAGATTCAAGGGGAGGGGATAACAGACTCACTGTTTCTTCTTTTGGATGGGAGGAACATCGGGCACTCACAGGGCTGGGAGAAATCAGTGGTGGCCAATTTTGTTGAGTCTGCCATTCCAGCCCCTGTATTGGAGCTCCTCGAGGCTACATAGCGCATATCCCTTTCAAAGCTCCTGACAGGCCCCAGGTTCTTTCTTCAAAGCCATCTCTCCCCCTCTGAACCCACTCTGGGTTGGGTACATCCTTTATAGACCTGCTCTAGAACCTCCTCCAGTGGGTGGTGTAGAGCGGGGTGAGCAGCAGAATATTGAGGGCTTTCAGAGGAGATCTGGGGAGATGGCCAAAGCCAGAGCAGGCTCTCACTTCTGGGGCAGTCCCCAGATTGACTAGGGCTAGAGGATGGGGTGAGGGAGAGGGGCCTCTTGATAGAGAATGATTTAGAGCCCCCCGCTGCAGTCCATGGGGTTGCAAAGAGTCGGACTTGACTGAGCGACTGAACTGAACTGAACTGAACTTGTCCTAGAGACCCTTAGGAAAGAAAGCTTCCTGGCTGGTAAAGACTCTGAGAAACCTGTCACATAGCAGAACAAAGCGTTCTTTAAAAACCTTAAAGGCTCTCCCTGTCCCAGCTGGTCACTTGTAGCAAACACTGCTGGTTAGGAAACTGACTTGGCAATTAATCACTTAAAGCCCTATGACGTCCTACATATTGTCTTGGGTTGTTATTTAACTCTGGCTGTGTTTATGCTGCCAGGGCTGGGTGGAGTCTCTTAGGACAGACTGCAGAGTGGCCCGGACAACTTCTTCCTGGGAAGAAAATCTCTTCTCTCAATTTCTCTCTCTCAATGATAATTTTTATTTTCTTTTTTTATAGTCTTCTGTATTTTCTGATGGTTTTCTATGCCAAGTATATTGTACTTTCAAAACAAGAAATGTTAGCATATTCAAGGAGCCCCTGACAAAGATGTTCATTGCAGTATTATTTATATTAACAAAAATTGAGAACGGCATCCATGTCTAGCAACAAGAAAATTGCTAATTAAGATGAATCCATGGGGTGCAAAAAAGCTATTTAAAATGATGCTCCAAACAGATCTTTGGTTGCCGGGTCGTGGAGGGGGGGGGGGGGGCGGGTGGGCAGTGAAGAAGGGATGGATTGGGAGTTCAGGATTAGCCAATATAAGCTATTACAGATGGAATGGATAAACAACTAAGCCCTATTGTATAGGACAGGGAACTATATTCAATATCCTGTGATAAACCATCATGGAAAAAAATGTATATATGTGTGTGTGTGTATAACTGAGTCATTCTGCTGTACAACAGAAATTAACATTGTAAATCAACTATGCTTCAATAAAATAAAGATAACAGTAAAAAACAAAACGATGCTCTTGAAGAGTTTTTGATGATACAGGAAAATGCTTATAGTAAAACATTTGGTGGTAGCAGTCAACATTTTTTAAGGATTTGATCTAAATTGTGATATATGGAAATTGGCTGATAAGACAGCATTTATTGAGCACTTACTGTGTGCCGCACTTACAGAATCATCTCATTCCATCCTTGCAACATCCCTCTAAGGTAAGTACTATTCGTATCCCCATTTTAAAGATGAGAAAGCTGAGGCACAGAGAAATTAAATATCTTATGCAAAAATGACACAGCTAATGTCACAGGGCACACATTTGAACCCAAAGAGCAAGATTTCTCTCCCATACTCTCAACCACTATGCTGTGTGTACATGTATAACAGGCTAGAAGGAGATCTGTTAAATGTTCACAGCAGTGATGTCTTGCTAGGGATTATAGGTGTTTTTTTGCATCTTTGTTACACTTCTCCATAGGTTCCAAATTTTCCACAATAGGGCATGATTTACTTTGATCACTGGGAAGAAATAATAATTATTTTAAAATAAGAATCAAAACAAATGAGACCAGCCGTGCTGGCTCCCGCTGGTTCCCACTCTTGGCTCTCCCCCTTGGGAAGCACAGGGATATGGCCCCCTCCTGTTTTTGGCAGCTCTTCATCAGTATTTGAGTGGACCTTGCAGGTCCTAAATGACTACGGAGAGGCAGCTGCTTCCCCTACGCCAAGCCACTCCCCGATCCTTTCCACCACCCCATCACCCGCACACCCCCCCTGGTTTCACAGCCCCAGCATCTGGCAGACACGTGTGTCTTATCCCCACTGCTCCCGGCGCAGACCGTGCCTTGCACACATCCTGCAGTCACCCGCAGCAGCTGACGTCTTGACATAGATAACCGCCTCTGAAAACACATCTCCCCGCTGGCTGCCCGACACTGACACCGGAAGCCCAGAGACACTTGGGCAGTGCAGACAGCTTGGAAGTTTATGGTGGGTGGGAGCACCGTGCCAGCCCCAGACATTCTCCCCAGGTGGGGGAAATCAAGGGCAAAGTATGTGTCTTGGACCAGACGTACCAGAACCACCAGATGGGCCAATTTGAGATAGAAAAAAAAAAGCAAGAAGGATCACCAGAAACTCTATTCCTGCCATAGCACCTGGAGTGGCGGGGGCGGGGGTGGGGTGTGGGGTGTGTCTTGCCTGTACTCAAAGCAAGGAGATCATTGTCAGACTCATTGACATTCAAGCCAAGCCCCAGTGGGATTTGCTTTGTCCCCCTGAATGTCAGCCTGTATTTATCAGTCAATCAACAAATATTTATTGAGCCCAAAGCAGCAAGTTACAAGGTACTTGGGTTAGGGCAGGGGTTCATGGGAGGTGGACAGAGGGCCCCTCATCTTCCCTATTCACTCCCCACCACACACACACACACACACACACACATGTTTTGGAACCATTAACATAGGAATTTGGGAGATTGGTTTGGGTAGATTTCATATAGTTTTAATGGCTGGTTTACAGGTTGCTGGAAAGAACGGTCGATGGATCATTGTTCCCCCACTCCTCTCCCCTCCCTGCATTAGAATAGTACCCCCAAGTCCCTTGACATGTGATTTTGCAGTTTTTCTCACTGTGCTTAGTCGCTCAGTCATGCCTGACTCTTTGTGACCTCATGGACTGTAGACCACCAGGCTCCTCTGTCCATGAGATTCTCCAGGCAAGAATACTAGAATGGGTTGCCATTTCCTACTCCAGGTTTCTCATTGAAAGTGGAGTCTATTTCCCCACTCCTTGACTTTGGCTTGGACCTGTGACTTGCTTTGGGTAGTGGGGTGCCTGAAACATTCCTACCCACACTCAACACCACAACACTCACCTGCTTCAGAGACCAGAGCCACCTGAGCTTCAGCCTAGGGCTGCCAGAAGCAACCTGTGGGACTGAGCATGCCCCTGGCCCTGTGACAAAGGTCCTGGCTGCCATGGGGACTGGCCTCCCGGTGGGCCTCACTGCCCTCCCTGCCTCCCACACACGCACACAAACACACACTGGAATTGGAAACTTCAGTTCAGTTCAGTTCAGTCGATTACTCGTGTCTGACTCCATGGACTGCAGCACACCAGGCTTCCCTGTCCGTCACCAACTCCCAGAGCTTACTCAAACTCATGTCCATCGAGTTGGTGATGCCATCCAATCATCTCATCTTCTGTTGTCCCCTTCTCCTCCTGCCCTCAATCTTTCCCAGCATCAGGATCTTTTCAAATGAATCAGCTCTTTGCATCAGAGGGCCAAAGGATTGGAGTTTCAGCTTCAACATCAGTCCCTCCAATGAATATTCAGGACTGATTTCCTTTAGGATGGACTGGTTGGATCTCCTTGCAGTCCAAGAGACTCTCAAGAATCTTCTCCAACACCACAGTTCAAAAGCATCAATTCTTCGGCGCTCAGCTTTCATGGTCCAATTCTCACATCCATTCATGACTACTGGAAAAACCGTAGCTTTGACTAGACAGACCTTTGTTGGCAAAGTAATGTCTCTGCTTTTTAATATGCCTGTCTAGGTTGGTCATAGCTTTTCTTTACCTCAGGCAAATAATAAAATCACCACCTTTCCACCTCCACCAGGGACAGGGCCTGAGGGTTTGGAGATAAGGGCCTAAGATAAGGTCTTATCTCCAAACCCCGAGGCCCAACACACAACTCGCCAACTAAGCCTGAGAGCACAAGCACAGTGTGTTGGTTTAAAGGAGATCTTTTCCAGTCCATAGCCCCGGAAGAACAGGGCAGGAAGGTGGAAGTCCTATCCGCCACTTAGAAAAGGAGACTTTGAGTTGAACACTAATTCACACAGAGTCTGGAAGATGGCTAAGCAGTCCTTCACTTTTTTTAAAGTTTCTTAAAAGTCCACACAGAGCAGGTCTCTGTGATTAATACAGGGGTTCTAGTAACGAAGTTCTAGAATAACGAAGGTCAAAAATAAGAGTGTCTTGAGATGGGAGGGAGGTTCAAGAGGGAGGGGACATATGTACGCATAAGGCTGATTCATGTTGATGGTTGACAGAAAACAACAAAATTCTGTAAAGCAGTTATCCTTCAATTAAAAAATAAATACATTTTTTAAAAAAGAAAAAAAAAATAAGGTGTATTAAGGAGTCAAAGTATATTTGTCACTCAAATTCCAAGCTAGGTGGTTGGGGCTGGTATGGTGGCTTTCTCCCTGAGACTAAGGGAACTAGGTAGGTGGTATTTTCCAGAAGTGACCACCACCATATCTCTCATCCATCGTGCTCTTATATGATGTGATCCTGACCCTCTTCCTATCAAGATGAGAAGTCTAGTTCCCCTCCCCTTGACCCTGAGCAGACATGACTATTTTTGGCCAATAGAGTTGGCAGAACTGATGCTGAGAGATTTGGGGGAGTGGGTCATAAAAGGCCCTGCAGCATCCTCCTTGTTCACTGGAGTATTCCTGCCTGGGGCTCATGGAAGACACCCAACTACCCCGAGGCTGCCATGTTGTGAGGATGCGAAGCCACACTGAAAGGCCATGTGCAGATGCTCTGGTTGGCGGTCCAAATCTTAGTCATCCATTTTGGGGCCCAGACATGCAAATGAAGCTGTGTTGGATCTTCCAGACTAGTCCTTCAGCCCACTGAGTACCACTGAGTGACCTTACTCAAAACCACCAAGAGTGAAAGAATTGCCCAGACAAGCCCTACCCAAATTCCTGACCCACATAATCTATGAGCACAGTAAAATGGCTCTTTTAAGCCAGGAAGTCTGAGGTGTTACACACGAAAAGCAATGGGAGTGGGGACTCAGGTTCCATCCAGTTCATTGCTCTGCCATACCTGGGTGGGTGGGTGGGTGTGGGATGGCCTTGTCCTCATTGTTCAAAATGGTGTCTAGAGCTCCAGCCATCACATCTGCAGTCCAGACAGTAGGATGTTGAGAGTAATGAAGAAGAGCAAAGGGCATGATCCTATTAAGGATGTTCATGAAAGGTATCTCAGGACATGACACATCCTATTGGCTAATATTTAGTCATGTAGCCATACCTAGTAGTAAGAGAGGGTGGAAAACATCATCTTTATTCTAGATGACTATGTGCAAAACTAAGATTCAGGAATTCTTAGAAATTGCCCATCGGTCCAGTGGTTAAAACTCTGCACTTCCACTGCAGGGGGTATGGGTTTGATCCCTGGTTGGGGAACTAAGATCCCACATGCCACACAGTGGGGCCAAAAAACAAACAAACAAACAAATATCAGGAATTCTATTATTGAAGAAAATGAAGATTACAGGTCTGGCCCACAGCCAAAAGTTCTTTGCCCTCCTCCCTTTCCCCTCCCCCCCCCCATTCATTTCTGTACTCTCAGCCACCTGAACACCAAGGCTGAAAAAACTATAGATCTTCAGCCCGAACAACCAAAAGACAAATGAGTGCTTCTCCAGCCAGTACTGAAGGCGCCTCTCAAGGCATAATTTCTGCTGCTGACAAAGTCCCTATCTCTCTTCTTTCTAAAGACCCATTTCCACAAAGGATGAGGAGAGATGGTAAGTTGGGGTGGGGTGGAGGACCTGGCCTGCCACATATATTAACTGAGCATCTGCTAACGTGTCCATCTAATCCTCACCCGAGATACGGCACTGCCATTATTTTCACTTAACAGGTGAAAAAACTGAGGCTGGGAAAATGTAAGTGACTCAGAGTCACACAGCTCAATCCCTGAGCACAAGGTCAGGCGCTAAGCTGGGGGCGGTGACTCTGTAAACACCAGTCCCAGGGTGTCCCTCCCTGAGGTCATCAGAGGGCCTGCTTGTGTTTTGCAAGATCCTTCCACTATGAAGATGCCATAGGTCTTTCTTCCTGCTTCTTCAGGATCCTCAATGAATGTGCCTGAGGCCTAGAGGTCAGTGTTGCTCTTAATCACCTACCACCTCTGCCACTGACTCCTGTGAAGCAGGCAGGCTCCACAGTGGGGCTGTCCGAAGACTTGAGCGGGCTGAGGATGGGGGTGGGGGTGGGGGTTGGCCAGAGCTGAAACACTAGGAACCCCTTTTATTTCAACTCAGGCTGGGTCATGGTTCAGACCCCCATGCCCCAGCCTGAGCCTCCTGTCTGTCTCCCCTCAGAGGCGGACTCATTTCTGCGAGACAGTCAGGAAGGTGGGGGCAACCCCCACAGCATATAAATCAGTGAGCCTTGCCATGTAAAGAACCACCACCAATGATGTTTTCATCATTGGTGGTGGGGATGGTGGCACAACAATGTGAAGTATTTAATGCCACTCAACAATACACTTAAAAATGATTCAAGTGGGGACTTCCTTGGCGGTTTGGTGGTTAAGACACCATGCTCCCACAGCAGGGGGCACAGGTTTGATCTCTGGTGGGGGAACTAAGTACCCACATGCCATGCAGTGAGGCCAAAAAAAAAAAAGGTTCAAATGGCCAATTTTATGTAACATATATTTTACCCCAATAAAAGAAAATCCCCAAACTTAGTGGCTTAAAACAGCAACACTTTACCAGTTCATGAGCCTGTGAGTCTATAGCTTGGGCTGGGCAAGGCTGGGCAGTTCTACTGGACACACCCGGGTTCGCTCATGTAGTCATAACCAGCCAGCAGGTTGCCTGGCACCGGCTTGCAGAGAGGGCTTCACTCCCGTCTGGTGGTTGCTGCTGGTTGTCGGCAGTCTGGGCCACATGCTTCCAGCTGCCTAATCCAGGCACGGGTTGCCATCACCAAGGTGTATTCACAGCTTAGCAGTTGTGGGGGGTCCGGAGAACACCAAGAGAGGGTAAGCCCCAGTGTACAACATTTTGCAAACCTCTGCTAGTCGTGTCTGATAGCACCCTTTTGGCCTAAGCAAGTCACACTGCCAAGCCCAGAGTCAGTATGAGAGAAGACACCAGGGGATAAATATGAGGCAATGCAAGCACACTGAGGGCCAGCACCGCCATACGGCTTGCTCACGAATTACTGTTGTAACTACTACAACACACGTGTGTGATCACCCAGGCACATTCGCTTTCAAACCAGAGAAGAGAGCTGGTTGCCCAAACCAGTAGCTACTTGAGTCATTAAAGGCACAAGATGCCTCCAGGCAGGAGTGTGGTTTCTAAAAACGCAGACCAGAGAGAGCAAGCATTCTGGCATGAAGTCTCCCCACGGAGATCCAGCACAGAGCCCACATCCTCAGCTCTTACGGTTTTCTGCAAGTCTAGGGGAGCAAGCCGGGTGCCCCCAGTTCTTCCCCAGACAGTTTTGTGGCCGTGCCATCCTCTCCAACCCATCCGATCCTTACAGGCAAATGATGATTCCCAGGCTGTGTCCCCCATCAATACTGACATGCTAAAAATCAGGATTGGAAAGCAGTGAGAAGGCAGCAGAAAATGAGTCTTTCCACAGTTTTCCTTTCTGCCCTGCCCTGGGAAAGAAGAGCCAGAGGATGCCTGACTGTGCCCTGTCGATCTGGGTGGAAGGGGGAGGGGGTTATCCTGCCCCAGTCACCTGTGGAAGGCCAGCCACCACAGCTAAATGGATGGTGAGAGAGGTGGCTACACCCACAGTGCGAGTCTGCACAGGGGTATGGAGGACCTGCGTCAGCCCCACCAACCGCTGCTGACTGATCTTGGGCAAGTTAAGTTACTTAGTCTCATCTAATTAGTTTCCTCATCGACTCAATGGATATGAGTTTGAGCAAACTCTGGGAGATGGTGAAGGACAGGGAAGCACTGCGTGCTGCGGTCCATAGGATCGCAAAGAGTCAGACACAACTAAGCAACTGAATAACAAGTAAAAAGACTAGAATAAGCCCTCCTGTGGGGCCATCCAGAAGATTCTATGCCTGAACCCTTGCATGAAACAGACAATCCAGAGCACAAAGAAGATGTTTAACAACCACGGCTTGTCTTTCAAAAGGGCTGTTTCCCCCAAGCCACCAGACAGGAAAGCTCCTGGGTAACAGAGCACAGATGTTGTTTTAAACTTTTGTTTCCGCAGCATATCTAGTTTGCCCTCAGCATGATTCCAGACAGCTCCCCTCCTCTGTCAGGAGCCATCCCAAAAGTCTAAGGATATTCCAACAGTCCCTTGAAAGCCTACTTCTCATTCACGGTGGCAGGGATAGGGGAGACGTCTGACAGGAAGGAGGTATCACCATGGTGATGGTGGGGTTGGTGGGGGGTCACAGGCCACTGTCAGTGGGCGCCCGGGCAAGTTTCAGAGAGCAGGTCAAGTCATGGCCCCATACACCACCTCTCCAAAGTCCAGAAGCCGTGTTATTGAAAGAATTTTATTTTTTTCCCTTCCGTAGACCTTTCCCTGTGCATGCGTGCTAAGTCGATTCAGTCATGTCCGACTCTTTGCGACCCCAGGGACTATAGCCCACCAGACTCCTCTGTCCATGGGATTCTCCAGGCAAGAATACTGGAGTGGGTTTGCCATGCCCTCCTTCCAGGGATCTTCCCAACCCAGGAATGGAACCCACATCTCTTATGTCTCCTGCATCGGCAGGTGGATTCTTTACCACTAGCGCCATCTGGGAAGCCCAGACCTTCCCCTCCACCCCACCAAATGCCAATCTCAGGGGTGGGGGGGTAGGGACGAGAGGGCATTCTTAATGACCTTATGTGGTAGCAATGTCCTCCAGGATGGAGCATCCTTTGGGCGGAAAAAAAAAAAAAATAGTATTCTCATCAGCTAGAGAAAGAATCTGATGCCAGGAAATGGTGTTCGGTGTTCTCTCATCCTATTCCATGAGGCAGATAGCCTACCACCACGACCAAAGAGCCATCCCCTGCACACACACACACAATTCACATCCCCGTGGTTCACCAGATTTACCACTGAGCATGTTCAGTCATCCAGAGCTGATGGTCAATGCACCCTAGATTACCCAGGTGCTGAAAACCAGGCTCCCTTTGCATGTTGAGTCATTAAACAGTGCCCCCACCCGTTCAGTTGGTTTATTGCAAGTTCATTGCTCTCCCCACCCTCCCTCAACTCTATCATACTCCGTTATCTGTTTTAATTAATTTATTTCTCTATATCAGAAAACAATGTCTCCCTGCTCTTTCAAGAATAACCAAAAACGTCTCTACCTCCCAATTTTGACTTAGCTGGAGGGAGGGAGACAAGTGATGTCAGCCTGGCACTGGGGGAGATGTGGAAGCTTAACGCCCGTGGGCTATCCCACAGAGGCGGGGAAGGATGAACTGCCATTTTTTCCTTAAGGTTCAGGCTAGCAAGGCTGCAGTCCTCCTGCTGTCCCCTGTGAGCTCCGGATCTCCTCGTGCCTAGGGGCATCCGGCTATTGTTATATTGGGGAGGGGGCACCTAGGTACATGGGGGGAGGGCCGTGGAGGACCCTGATCAATCCATCCAGGCTTTGAAGCTCTAAATAGGAGCTACCCTCTCGTCCTCCTTTCTCCAGGTTCAGAAACCTGGACAAATAACTCCCAGCCTCCCAGGGCCGATGCCCAGATCCGGATGCAGTGGGAGGAGAGAGTGGGCTGCAGGAGGGTGGGGGCGGGAGTGCATCGCCGCCGCCGCCGCCGCCGCCGCCGCCGCCGCCGCCGCTGCCTCCCCCTGTGTATAAAACTCCCTTTGTATGCAGGTCGCCGGCTGCTCCCCATGCCAGGTGCAGCTGCCAGGATTCTCAATGCGGTTTGAACACAATTTGCCAGTGTTGGTTCAGCTCCGCTGGCTTCCAGTTGGGGGGCCATATGCTGCCTTTAATCTGCCTGTGCGATTCTCACCGATGTCAATAGGCGCGGGCGGGTGGGTGGCTCAAATGGCCCGAGAGCTGGGGCTGGGGTGGCGCTCCCACTGCTGCCAGGCGGCCCGGCTCTCCACGCCACTGAGGACCACCGGCGGGTCCTCGCGGGAGGTCGTGGCGCTGGGCAGCGGGGACAGGCAGGACCGGCCGCTGGCAGCTGCTCCTGTGTTTGGCTATGGCGCGTGGGAGCCTCTCTGGTAGGCCATCCCCATAGCCATCATTGGCCTTCCCCTCCGCAGAGATCCCTGCCAAGGAAGTCGGCCAGGGAGGTGCCAGCACTCAGTCCAGACTTCACATTTCCCTCATTCTTTCTTTAATTGGATTTTTGGTCCTGCTGGGCAAAATAAGCTTTCCACTGGCACAGCACTCTTGCCTCTTCTGAACACACGATGGTGCCCGGCAGCTCTAGGGTGTTCTAGGCAGAGCATCACCTTCCTCCCCCGCCAGAGCATTCACAGCTTTCTCTCCAGGGACTCCAGAGCATGGTGTGCACCCACGTGCGTGCACACACACATATACTACACGCACACACACCACAGGCACACATATAGCCCTTACCAAATGCACACACACATACCACAGGTACACCCTACATGCACACACATACCACACACACACTCTACCAATGACAAACTCGGTCCCCCTCCAAGACCTTGATTCCGAGGCCTTCTTTGAAAACAGATTCTCACTAACCAGGTGAATATCCCTGCTCCGAACGGCCTGGGCATAACTAGGCACTGGTGCTCTGAGCTGGGACCCAGAAGCCAGCAGCACCCTCTCAGCGGCTGCTCGGCCTCCTCTCTGCTAGTTTGACCCTGCTCCCTGAAACCCTTAAAGTCCCAGCCACAGATCAAAGTGCCAAGAAAGCCACCTCCCAGCCATGCAGGGCTTAGCTGCAAGGGGCTGAGGAAGAAGCAAGCGGACAGGCTGGAGTCTGAAGGAGAAGTGGCATTTCCCGAGCAACCCACGACAGAAGACGGGTGGGTACTCTGAGACTTGGACTGAGCCTTAGGGAAGAGAAGGAGAGGAGAATGGTGGGGAGAAAAGGAAGGGGAGGAGAGAGAGGAAGAAGAGGGGAGGAAAATGTCACTCCCCACCCAACCCCATCAGTCTTTAAAGGAGGTTCAGTTTTAAATGCAGGCAGCTCCGGGGGCAGGACGTGCTAACCGACTCCCCCCCTCCCCCCGCCCACGCCTGAGTTTAGCATATTAAGGAAATGCAGCCTATGGGATCCTCACTCCCAGGGCCTCCCAGAGCCCCTCATCTCCCTGCTGCCGGGCCCTTCAAGACCTGCAAGGACACCGTTAAGCAGCCCTCGCCGCCGCCCCCCCCCCCCGCCCCCCGCCAACCGGAGTTGTGAAGGCACCTATTAAAATACACCGTGCTCAGCCCCAGCCACAGCCCCCCGCCCCCTGAAAGCTGCTGACCGTCAAATACATCACAATATTTCAGAGTCCCAGTTAACAAGCGCCCATTAAAATTTGACAACCAGGTAGTAGCGCAGAAAGCGCTCATTTTGAAAAAACTTGAGCGCTTTCTGCTGGTTCAGCAAGACAAAGCCGGTTTACCTGTCCCTGGCATTTTAAGCCCGGAGGAGCAAGGAGGCCTTAGCTCCTGGGTGCTGCCTGGTTAATGGAATGCGGGGTGTTTATTTGCCAGGCCACATCTGAACCAGCTTGCTAATGAGCCTGCGGTGGTAAGCTCGCTGTCAGTCAGTCTGCCTTTTTTTAATCAAAAGATGAAACAGTCGGTTATCAAGGATTAATGACTCTTACAGCATCCATATGAGGCTCATATTTATCTTTTAAAAGAAAACGGAAGGAAGAAAAATGATGAGATTTTGTTTCAGTAAGCAGTTTAAATCTGCTCTGGTAAGTTGAATTCATTCATTCATTAATTCAGTCATGTGTCTGGGAGAAGCCAGCGGGAGCCCCTTCCATCATAAGAACTTCTGACTGTGAAATAAACCCCAAGTAACCAGATTAACTATGAAGTATGTCTCCGTCAGGTTTTAGGCATTAGTTCAAGTGTAGTTTCTGGGCGTTTCAGCTTATTGTAGTGACTTGCCGATTCGGGGTTCCAGGCAGCACTTCTGGAGGAGAAAGAGTCTCTGTTCCCCATCTCTGGCTTCAAAATAGAGTTCCTGTATGCAGTGACATGACTGTGCAGTGTTGACTTCACTGGGAAAGAATATCAGTATTTTAAATAGATTCCCATATGATTCATATATTCCTGCATAGCATAAAAAGTGTAAATAGCTCTCCATGTCTGAACACACAGAGGCATATGTGCACACACGGGCACACACATGGGTACACATACACAGACACCTGTATCACACATACATGCTTATGACCATGCAGAGAATATGGTTACCAAAATACTCCTTTGAACTGTTAGTGGGCTTTGTTTACAACAAATATTAGGATACTAGGATCTCTTATTTAGTAACCTAAGACATATTTTGGCCTAAAGAGAAAGCTCTTGGCTTTGTTCTCATCCAGAGTGGGCCCGGCCATTTTCTAAGTTGGCTGTCTCTCTATTGGCCTCTTTCTTTGTATTCGCAGTCTTCTCTCTGAATACCTATGTGCTCTGGGGGATGAAAGCAATAACTCACATGAGGATACTTGAAATCACAGCCAGAAATGTCAAGGTGCTCCTTCCCACATCATCAACAATGAGACACACTCAGGTTACAATGCCGACCATTTTGGAAATTAAATGATGTTTACGGCGCTGCCGCCCAGCATTCGATGGCTTCAAAGAAAGGTAAATACTGATTCTGGAGTGGGCTGGGGAATCACAGATAAATTCAGAAACCTCAATGAGGTCTGTCTACCGTGGTTTAATCTCACCGGGTCTCCGGCTCCTCTGTAATATGGTGATATTAACACCTGATCTACCAGCCAAGCTGGGGAGCCAGGAGAATTAGAGAAGAGAACAGAAATTAAAGGAAGTGCCTAACGGGGATTATTTGAGGGTGGGGTAACTAATAGTTCAGTTCCCGTGGGAAAGGTGTCACCTGGTGGACCTGGAGCTGACTGTTCTGCAGATTGATGTTCTGACCTCTGGGTTAGGAAAAGAGGTTGTTAGAGGGGGAGTGTAGAGACAGTCCCGCAGACTTCCCTTAACCAAATGATGACTTCAACAACCCCTCCCCCCACACACACACAAAGCACTGAGAAGGACACAGCTTTGCTTCCGCCATCTTCTTGCCAGACATGCAGAACCTGAATGGAATCAGACGAACCCACGTCAAAGGACATTTTGCAAAATAACTAGCCTGTCTGCTTTAAAAAGGTCAAGGTCAAGAAACTCAACGAAAGACTGTGGACCTGTTCCAGATTAAAGGGAGACGAAAGAGACATGACAATGAAATGCAATATGCAACTCTGAATTGGATCTTGGAACAGAAATTTTTTTCCTTTGGCTGTATAGAACAGTAGTGGGACAATTGAAGAAATATGAATGTCTGTAGATAAGATAACAGTATTATACCAATGTTAATTTCCTGATTTTGATCATTGCATTGTGGGAATGTAAGAGAATATCCTTGTTTCTCAAGAAAGCTATGCCTAAGTATCATAGGTAAAGGGTGATCATGTCTGTAGCTCATTCTCAAATAGTTCATAGATATCTGTATCTACAGCTATCTATTTACCTACCTATATGCCTATCTATATCTGTCCAGAGAGAGACAAAGAGAGAAGATAAAGGAAATTGGTAAAATGCTTACTTTTGAAGAATCTGGGTGAAGAGTATATCAGAATTCTTTGTACTGTTTCTGCAAGTTTTCTGTGAGCCTGAAATTTTCTTCAGCTATGGATTAATAAATATATAAAGGACTTTGGGTTTCTCTTTGAAGATGCAAGCGAAGAGGAAGTGAGCAAGGGGGCTGGAGCTCGACTTGGTGAGCATGAGGGTGGCCATGACCCAGCAGAGAAGAAACAAGACAGGGCACAGCACTAGCACTGACCTGAGCCAAAAGCTGCCTCTGGAATTTTCTGCTGCACGTACAGTGAAGCCAGCTGGGAAAGTGTTCTGTATGGCTCAGTACCTAGCATGGGGCTCACCACTTAGTAGGTGATCACTCCAGTTTTGTTGCTAAATGAATGAATGAATGAATATACTCCTCCCTCGGCATCACAGGACTGCGGGCTCTACAGGTCTGACCAGGGCGTTAAAGGAAGCTTGCTATTGCATTTAGTGGCCCCAGTTGGGTGAGAAGTCTTGAGTGGCAGTGGGAGTCGGGACTCCCTGCATTCATCCAAATGCTTATTCGAGATTCATTATTTAAGCAACAGTACATCCCCCAAATAAACACGTGCGTCTTTGCAGCCTGCAGCCCAGGAGCACTATTAAACACACAGCGGCAAGAGGCCCAGGCCCTCGCTGCTGCGTGCAATTTCCAGCCGGCTCGCTATTCTTTTGTCACCGCCTTTTTATTGGTTTTCTCAAAGTGGTTACAATGCTGTTATTGTAAAACCCTCACACCAGAAGAGAGAGAGAGAGAGGGGAAGCAGTGACGGGGAATGGAGCGATTTCTGCCAGGAGAGCCTGCAGACCCCCGGTGGGGAAAGCTACCTATCAAAAGGGGTGGGGGTGGGGGAAATGGAGCCCTTTCTTTGCTCCGGTCCACTTGACCTGCTCGTAAATCCACTGGGAGCCAGGGCAGCCCTTGAATTCCCTGGAGGGTAAATGGCCTTGGCGCTTTCTGCCCCTAGGGAGGCTCCTGTAAAGAACCTCAGCTGCCCCTCCCCCTTCACAGTCTACCCCTGCTTCTGGATGCACGGCCAGGCCTCGCCAGGCCTCGCCCCAGATCGGGGGAGGGGGGAGGCTGGAGGACTGAAGCCACGCTCTTGGGGACTGTGACTTCCCTAGCATCACCACTCCTCACCTGCAAGAAAGACTTATTCTCATCCTACCCCATTATAAGTATTGAGGTATAATTTACATGCCATGAAACATGCACATTTGGGGTCTGGACAACTCAGTGACTTTTCTACATCGCCTAGTTCAAGAAATAGAGCAGCGCTGTCCAACACAATGTTGTACAAAGTTGAAAATGTTCTGTATGTGTTACATGCGGCTACTGAGCCTTTGAACTGTCACTGTTGTGACTAAAAAGACAACTTTGCAATTGCATTTCATTTTAATGTACACAGCCGCATGTGTCTAAGGGCTACTACGTTAGCATGGATAGAGAACATTCCCATCAGCCCAGAAAGTTCCCTCGGGCCCTTTCCAGTCAGGACACCCCAAGAGGTAACTACTTTTCTGACTTCTATCGCCCAATACCAAGGCTACTGCACCTCAGATAGACATTTGGAGCCAGATAAATGTGGGACTGAGCTGGGCCCTGTAGAATGTTTAACAGATCCCTGACCTTGACCCATTAGGTACCAACAGCACTTACCCCCAGTCGTGACAGCCAAAAATGTCTCCAGACATAGCTAAATGTCCCCCATTGCGGGGGCTGCTGGGGGTTGGAAGGGTGGAGATTGACTCCTGGTCCACAAACACTGTCCTGAATTAGTTTTGCTTGTTCTTGAACTTTAAATCGGGCTTCGCCGGTGGCTCAGTGGTAAGAATCCGCCTGACAGTGCAGGAGACGCGGGTTCAATCCCTGGATCAGGAAGATACCCTGGAGGAGGAAATGGCAACCCACTCCAGTACTCTTGCCTAAGAAATCCCACTGGACAGAAAGAAGAGCCTGGTGGCCTACTGTCCATGGGGTCTCAAAGAGTCAGACATGACTGAGCGACTGAGCACAAACTTTAAAGAAATGGAATCATACAGGGCATACTAGGTACCCCTGCTCCTTTTGTAAAAAAAAAAAAGCAGCAGAAATTTGTTGTTCACAGTTCTGGAGGCTGGAAGTTGGAAATCAGGGTACCAGCCTGGTAGAGTGAGGGCCCCTTCCAGGTCTCAGACGTCTGTCACTTCACAGAAGGCCGATTCTTTTACTCGACGTAACGTCTGGGAGTCTCATCCAGGTTGTTGTGTGTATTGGTGGTAACACATTCCTTTGTGTGGCTGAGTAGTCGTCCATTGCTCGGCTATATGACGGTTTGTTTATTGACAAACGTCTAGGCTGTTCCCACTTTGGGGCTCTTATGCGCAAAGTGCTGTGAACATTTATACAGGGAACTTTGTGCAGATAGAGGCTGTCATTTCTTTCAGGTAAATGCCCAGGAGTGGAATTGCTCGTCACAGGTAGGTGTGTGTTTAACTTCATCGGGTGCTCTTTCCCTGAGCAGCTGTGCCATTCTACGCTCCCACCAGCAACCTACCAGGCTCCCACTTGCTTCCTGCACCCTTGCCTTATGGCATCACCCATCTTTTGCATTTTAGCCATTCTAGTGGGTCAGAGGGTGGCTTCCTAACAGCCACAAAGCTTGCCACAGGAGTCAGATGAAAACTGCCACCACCGTAATGACAGCATAAGAATTGGAAGGGGTCTCAGAGATCCCTGGCCTTAGTGAGCTCAGAGTCCAGGGTACCTGGTACAACACCCCCCACAGTGGGGGTGTGACCAGTTGCTTCCCCACAATGCTCTTTCTGCTCCTCAGCTTATAGGAGGGGAGAGGCCATGTGGGGAGAGGTGCCCTGGGACAGAGAAGACACAGACAAGGACAATAATTCCTGGGAAACAGTTTGCATCACAAATGAAAAGAGCACATAAAATGTGCTCAACCCCTCCCTCCCTCAGGCCCACCCCATTTCCAACACACATGGGTACACACACCCCTCCACTAGAGACACAGGACAGCCATTTGTTCTTTGAAGAGAGGAGGGGTGATGTTGAGGGTGGCGCTAGCGGTAAAGAACGCACCTACCAATGCAGGAGACAAAAGAGACTCTAGTTCAATCCCTGGGTCAGCGAGATCCCCTAGAGAAGGGCATGGCAACCCACTCCAGTATTCTTGCCTGGAGAATCCCATGGGCAGAGGAGCCTGGCGGGCTACAGTCCATGGGGTCACAAAGAGCCGCACACGACTAAAGTGACTGAGCGTGCATGCACACACAGCGTGACGTTGATGGAGGGGAGGTAAGAAGGGTAGCTTGGCTGCTACTTGGGGGTTCAAAATGTTGGGCCAAGACATGCCTACTTTGGGAATATTATAAATTAGACACTAGAGAGTGAGAAATGCGTCCAAGAAATCAACCTTGATCCTCACCTCGGTGCAGCTTCTGGTTTAATTTTTGATGGAAAAGAAACAGTGGAGATCATATAATGCCACCAGGACCTGGACACAGAACCCTGCCCCCGTCAGGACTGACAAAGTGTGACAGGGGAAGCCAGAGGGTCTACCACCGCAAGTCGGGAATCTGAAGAAGAGGAGCACCTGGAATTAACCATAGGACAGAGGAAGCACCCTGACATCTGAATCAGAATCCGTGTCTCAGCACGCTCTTTCATTTGCTGCTATTTCTGAGGGACTCGTTAATTGCAATGCTCCCCTCAATTGTTATCTCGGGGAAATGCTATTCCCTGCCCACCCCCCTGCCAAAAATCCCATTAATCTCTTTTTAGAACCTCAAGTAAACTCCTGGTAATGAAGCAACTGACACCTTCTACTACAGAAAGTGTCAGTCTCTTGTGGGCCATCAAGAAAGGTCTCTGACAATATTATCTTTTAGAAGTCAAAGTGTGTGTATGTGGTGGGGAGGGGCAAGGGGGTCACCTGGGGGGGTATGGGAGGGGATGGGAGGGGGGTCAGCTGGAGACGACCTCACCTGTTCTGTCAGAGGCTCAGAAAAAAATTTGGCTGAAACTGGGAAGCAGCCCTTCTGGCATTTGGAAGGTAGACCTTGGTCAACCTAGAGAGGGGACTCAGTCTGGTGTTTCGGGGCTGGAACATTCCTAAAGGCACCCTGCCATAGTAGGGCTCCAAGCTGACATCTGATCAGGGAGAGATGTTAGCCAGCCAAGAAATCCTAGGGTGAGGACATCAAGCTAAAGATAAAAAGTCAGATGCTCCAGGTTCATGTTTGTATATTTTCTCTGTGCCTGCCTCCAAAATATTTATGAAAATATTTTTAATATGAAAATATTTTTAATATTTTCATTTTTAAAAATTAACTTTAATATTAGATGATATGTTCCGAGGGCATCATCTGTTTTGTTCACAGCCACATGAACAGCTATATATGTGTCCGGCACCTCGATCACTGATTATATGTGTTGAACTGCTGAAGAGCAGATCCCTGATTCAATGCGGAGGCCTTGATTTAGCCAAGCAACTCAATCTGAGAAGGCTCAGTATTCGGGAGCAGAGAAGGCCCACTCAGGGTGTGGCAGAGAAACACGAAGAGCCTGTGAGAGAAGCATGACAGTCTCAAGGGTGACCAGCACCAGGATCCCAAGGGGAAGGTGATGTCTCTGAGGTTTCATTGTCCGGCTGTGTTCTCAGTCCCTTGGCACTGGTTAAGCTTCCATTGCCAGCCTCCGGGGACAGTAGTTTTTATTTTACTCATCACTGCCCTTATGTGGCCTCTTTTCTTACACAGGCCCCTGAATCTTCAAGGTGTGAACACAAGCAAGTTTCTAGGAAGGAAAAGCTCCCGACAGACAGGGGCGGCCGGACTCTCAAATTTCCCTCCCAGAACAATTCTTCCTCTTGGGGTTTGCACCTAGCAGCCGTGAATAAGCTCCAGGAAAAATGTGACAGACCCTGAAGGACAGAGTTCTTTTCTCTGTTTCACCTCAGCGGACCTGAGACCGGCAGACATTCTTAAAATGAGCTTTGCTAAACACTGAATGAAAAACAGAAGCATAAGTCATAAAAAATCACACTGTTTTCCCAAGTCTAAACTCCAGGAGATAGGCATGCCTGGACACAGAGTGCACTCTGGGATCCACGCCTGCACTCTGGAACTAGATAAGGGAGCTGGAGTGCCATCAGCAGCCCTGGTTTTACCTAAGTCTCCCTGCTCCCAGCTTAGAAGAAGCCAAGGCCACGTTCCTCCAAGAGGCAGACACAATCTCTGTCCCAGGACCTGTGAGGAGAAGTTTCCTAGTACTTCTGCCTCGGGGATGGCACCTCCCAACTGCCCTTCATCTCTCCCCCATGGTGTGAGGGCACAGCTAGCCTGGGGATGATTTGCAGGACAGCCGTGCTTAACAGCCAGCAAATAATAGAGCTCTCTGGGTCTCTGTTATCTAATCCACCTACCTCTGGAGCTTCCCTTGGCAATTCACTCAGGAAGCGCCCCTCCCCCCACACCATCTGGAAGTGGTTTTTGAAAAATCGACTCATTATTGTTAACGTAGGCTTTTGCAAGATACAGTTGCAAGTGCAGCCCCTAAACTGTAAGTTCCTGGAAGGTAAGGGATTTTATTTTGTGCTCCTCTGTAGCACTATCACCACCACATAGTAGGAGCTTAATAAACAATGGTGGAATGAATGAGGAATTAATAAACTTACGAAATAGGGGTCCAGTTATTTGTGAATAACAAATTATTCCAAAGTGTAGAAGCTTAACGACTATTTCTTTATACTTGCTGTTTCCACGGGTTGGGATTCTGGATCTAGTACAGCAGTGATGCCTTGTCTCTCTGCCCCGTGATGCCTGAGGTCTCAGTTGAACAGAGGTGAAGGTTTGGGGGCTGGAGTCACCTGGAGAGTCCTTCGGGCATACATCTGGCACTTGGGCTGAAATAACTCAAAATCTGGACTCAGCTGGGACAGTCATTCTGAGCATGTGGCGTCCGTGTAGATCGTGCTTCCTCACAGCATGGCCAACACAGGGTGATCAATGTGTTTACGTGATAGTCACTCAGGGCTCCAAGGTGGAAGCTCCTGGCTTTTCATGTCCCATCCCTGTCATACTCTAAGTTGAGGCCGTCATCAGACTCAAGGAAAGGAGAAACAGATCCCACTTCCCATTAGAAAAAGTGTCAGAAAATATTGGAGTTATGTTTTTAAACCACCACAAAGGCTGAAAGATTAGAAAGCCCCATCACCTAACAATTTTGAATTCATTCCCTCCACGGAATTTATCTTGTATGTCTACTTCATGTCAAGCCCTGGGTTGGGTGATGCGTAAGGATTTAAGCGAACGAACAAAATAGACATTGTCTCTGCCTTCATGTAGCCTACATTCCACTCAAGAAGACAGACATTAAACAAATAAACATGCAAACAAATGCATAGTTACAGATCATGATGAACACTATTAAGCCAGTGTGTGGGGGGGGGGAGTGACCTGAGAAGGAAGAGGGAGACTTAATTTAGATGAGAAGGGCTTTCTTGATGGCTCAGTAGTAAAGAATCTGATGTCTTGCCAGTACAGGGGACAAGGGTTCGACCCCTGGTCTGAGAAGATCCCACATGCCTTGGAGCAGCTAAGCCTGTGCAACTATTGAGCTTGTGCTCTAGAGCCCAGGAACCGAAACAAGAGAATCCACCACAACAAGAAGCCCACCCATCGCAACTAGAGAGTAACCCCCATTCTCTGCAACAGAGAAAAGCCCGCACAGCAACAAAGACCCAGCGCAGTCAAAAATAAATGAATTTTTTTAATTAAAAAAAATGTTTTTAATGGGAAATATTTTGCTCCTCTAGAAGCAAAATCTGATGCAAGGTTTTGACTGTAAGGAGTTTCTTTTGAGGCGATTCTTGGAAGTACCATAGGGCAATGGGGCATGAGAGAGAGCCAATAAGGAAGCCAGAGGATGTAGTCATAAGGACAAGAAACTGGGGCAGTGTTAGTAGCTCAGTCATGTCTGATGATTTGTGACCCCAGGGACCATAACTCACCAGGCTCCTCTGTCCATGTAATTATCCAGGAAGAATCATGGAGTAGCCATTCCCTTCTCCAGGGGATCTTCCCGACCCAGGGATCAAACCCAGGTCTCCTGCATTGCAGGCAGATTCTTTACCATCTGAGCCACCAGGGAAGCCCTCTAGAAACTGGGGCATCTTCCCACCAAATCCCAGTAGTCATAGTTGGGGGCAATAGTGTAGGCTACCCTCCTGTGGGCACTGCCCATTCAGGCATCCAGTTAGAGCCTCAGGCAAAGGGCCCCAAGTGCTGGCGGAAGGAGCTCTCACTTGACTCTGGAGCTAAGGGTCAAAGTGGCCCTCCCTGAGCAAGTGCTCTCTCAGAGAAGTTCAAGCCTCAGTAACACAGGATTTGTAGATACTGTGCATTGTTTCTGTGTGTTATTTGTGGATTTTCACTAAACAAGACCCCAGTGTCAGCACTTAGGACATAGCCTTCCATAGCAATGCATTCAGGGTTTTCTTCCCAATGACTATGGGTTTGCAATGACTGGCCACACTGCCCACCCTAGCCCCCACCCACCCCTCCTCCTTTGTGACTAATGGAAAAACATCGGCAAAATTGCCCACAGGCAGGCAAGGTGGAGCTGTTTGTGCCCAGGAGAGTTTTCCCTTTGTGTGAGGTTAACTGCCAGGAGTTGTGGGCACCACACCCTGCAACTGTGACCTCAGCTGAGCTTGCAACAGGGAGGCTGGTCCACCTGAAGTTACCACCTAGCAACTCACAGGGCTCATTCAAACCTAGTCAGTTCCCCAGGATGGGAGGACGTGCATATAGTGAAGTCTGGGAAGCCCCACCTTTGTCCAAGGGTGGTCACATTAGCAGAAGACCATGCTCTTGACATGTGCCCGATTCACAGTCGAGGCTGGCAGGTGGTTCTCCAGCTCTGGAGCCCTTGGTGACTTTCCAAGAGAATACATGCAGTTCCTCCGAAAACCTTTGCCAGGCTGGGCTCCACCAAATCACAGGGCTGCCGCGGACCGGGCATGATGCTACAAAAACAGCATTTAATAAACTAGAGTAACAGGAGGAGAAAATAAGTGAGTAGCTGAAAGGAAAGGTATTTTTACTAAGACAATGTAATACCCTTTTATTTTCAAATAGCTAAGTAGAATTTCTATAAAATTTTCAAAGAGCGTTTGTCTTAATGACCCTTTTAAAGCATCCTTTTCCAATTCCATTGCTACAGAATCTCAAATATACGCTATGCCCTGGGTTAAGCAATTTTTTTAAGTTACAAATAATAAAAATAACTGCTGAGGTAGTGAAGGCACTTGGCAGGGTGGGTGAGTGAAGTCAGGAATGGAGCTCTTGCCACTTGTCAACACGCTGCTTACCTGAGAGGCGGCTTGCTTGGGGGCTCTTGAGTGCGTTCCCAGGCAGCGGTTCATCCCTGTCTTGCCTGGGTCACTGCCACCCTAAGGACAGCCAAGTCAGAAAGGGGTGCAGGGAGAGGAAGAAGGAAGGAAAGGGAGTGAAGAGGGAGGAGGGAAAAAGGAAGCCAAGGTAAGGGAGAGGAGAGGAGAAAGGTGAGGAGGTGATGGGAGAGCAGATGAGGGGAGAGAATTCTACCCGGCTTGGAAAAGCCAGGAAGTCAAATTCCTAAGCCTGTGATAAATAGAATCCCAGCTGTACCAAGAACAGACCAGTGGTAAAATCATTCACACTTGGAATTCCTGACAGTGGAAAATAAACTCATCATTGCTGGCGAATGGAAACTTAGGTAGGGATGATGATGTCCGGGACTCCAGCTCCCACATCCCGGGTCCTTTGGCCACAGACACTTCAGTGGGTTAAGAAAGCAGACTGGGGGTCTGCCTGATGCAGCACCCCTGGAAGTCTTCAGGCCAAGTTGCCTAAAGTCCAGAAAGGCAGAGAAAAGAAGCCGGAAGGAGGCAGGGAAGAAGTTGGGAGTCCGGAGATGGGAAGGAAAGCAGGCTGGTCTGGAACAGGGAGGGGTAAGAAGCTGAAGCCAGAATGCAAGAAGCCGGGGCTGGGAGGGGGGCGGGCGTGACCTGAAGGAGAGGTCCAGGATGAGGAGTGAAAGGAAGGAAGAAGGCTGCTGGGCTGCGGGGAAACCCCAGGCTGCAGCAGCAACGATCAGAAGCCTCGCCTGTGGGGTGGACAAGACTTAGTTGCTGGCATCCTGGGTCTGCCCACCCCCATGCCCAGTGGCAGGGTATCCCCGAAGGTTGGGCTTGGTCAGAAGCTCCTCAGGCTTTGGCCTCCTCTGCATCCGGCAACCCTTCCACCTGACGTGTGGGGCGAGGCCTGGGCAGTGCCTCACCTCCTGACTCCAACCATCTTCCCAGTCCCTGACACCGGTCTCATCCATGGAGGGCGGCTGGCCTCTGGGTCCCTTTTTGAATATAAGCGCCCTCCCCTCACCTCTGACAGCCTGCACCTGGGACTTCTCTGCAGGCCGCCCTCAGCTCCTGACACAGCTCGTCCTCAGAGAGTGGGTGAATCTAGGAGTTTGTAACCCCACTCCCACGGGCACCCTGAGCAGCTGACAATGCCACGTGAGGGAGTGTGACAGCTCACTTCTCTTGCCTGGACTCAGCACAGACTGTGAGGCGACTTACCCTCCAGAGCCCCCCCTAAGGAATCACTTCCCCACAAATCCTGTCTCAGGGTCTGCTTCTGGGGACACGGAAGTTCTAGGGCCCATGCGCAGGACCTGAACAACAGTTAGCATGAGTAGACACGATACCAACGGTGCTTCATCCAGTCCTCAGAACCGACGGCCCCGCTCGTACTGAGCACGCCACCCCAAAGAGGAAGCGGAAACTCCGTGATGAGAAAGGGACTCTCCCAGGGTGGCACAGCTGGTGAGCAGAGCAGCCGAGATTAAAGACAGCTGCTGCCAGCTCTGAAGCCAGCATTTAGTCCTTGACATCCCACTGAAATGAGGTGGGGGCTGCTGGCTCTCCTGTGCGGAGCCCGGCTGCTTCAGAAGGGAGCTAACATCTCTGAGGCCAGCCGGGTGCTTAGGACGAGTGATCAAGGAGAGAGAGAAAGCTCCATTCAAGCCCTTAGTGTAGCAATCCATGTGTCTACCTTTACCGGCTCATCTGGACCCAGGTCCCCAAATTCCTGCTGGATTTGCCTCTGCACCCAGAGGTCTTTGGCTGGGGGCCAGCTGGCTCATCAACCCTCCCCCATTCTCCATGAGTGTGGCTTTTTTTTTTTTCAAGACAAACCCCCCAAAGCCAGCACTTACTAGGAAGAGGGCAAAAGCTTCCCCAAACGCCCCATGAATAAATGTTCAGGGCTCCATCCACAGTGACTGATGAGTCATCAGATGACCAGCTGTCAGCACAGAGTGTTAAATATAGAAGGAGAAAGCCAGCGGGGTGTCTAGGACCTAAAGCAAAGAAGAGGAACAGGCACGTAGGAGCTGAAGCCCCAGCTAGGGGGTAAGTCTATAGGGCACCTGGAAACTGTGCCCACCAGCTCCCCCAAATAAAGGAATCCAGATCAGCGGTGCCCCAGCATAGCATGCTGCTTGATCAGGAAAGAGACAGGGCTGGACACGGGCGATGCCAGCGAGCTGACGATGATTACTGCTAATGATGCTAATGGTAGAATAATCGCTCAGAGAACTTCCCGCTCATCACCTAGTGTTCTTCCCATCAAACGCACAGACGGAGGATGTATTAACAGCGCTGCCACTTAGGCAGCCCAAATTGAGTTTCCGAACCCCAGGCTTGGTTAGGGTAGGCCTGCACTATCCAATACAATGGCCACGAGCCACGTGTGGCTATGGAACACTTGAAATGTGGTCAGTCCAAATAGAGGCATGCTGTAAGCATCAAATACACACCGGATTTTGAAGGTTTAGTCCCCCCAAAACAATGTAAATGATCTCATTAATTTTTTTTCCTTGACGACATGTTGAAATGATAATATTTTGGATAAAGTGGGTTAGATGGGATATGTTATTCAAATTAGTTTCACCTGTTTCTTTCTACCTTTTTCATGTGGCCACTAGAACATTCCAAAAGGGGTATGCGGCTCACATTTGTGGCTTGCATTATATTTCTATTGGACAGCACTGGGTTACAGGCTAGAGGCCAGAACCTTCAGGAAATCCTGGCTATGCCCTCTCCTGACAAATAAAGCCTGCTTCCTGGTTCAAGGCTGAGGGAGGCCAAGGCTGCTCTCCAGACAATGCCAGTGGCCAGCAGCAGCTTCACAGCCTGGCTACAGCTGGCCCAGGTGGCACCCAAAAGCCCCTGGGTATCTTGCCCTTCACATCTTCAGAAAATTCCCAGCCTTCCTGGGAAGGCTGATGAATCCTTTCTGGCTTTGTCTGTCTTCCCCCAGCCCCCACTTCACCCCCAAGAAAGTTCAACTTGAGGCTGTGTGATTACAAAGAAGAGACGCATAAAATGAGGCCACTTCATAAATGAAGTCCCCTTTCCCTCGCATATGCAAACAGCAGAGTCAATCAAAGGAAAGAAGGGAAATGAGAAACAGAAAGAAAAATGCAGATGAGAGTTATCACAATTCTCACCCAGAGGGAGAAACTGTATCCCTGCACAAATGTCACACCCTCTGCCCACAGAGACCTGGGGGGACGGGAACACGTGCATGCCAGCGTGTATGTGAGGGTACACCATGCATATGTTTGCTGAGCACAAGAGAGCACCAGAGAACGGTTTGAGGCAGACAGAAACCAAACAAGGAAGAGAAACGCCAGAGGAGGCAAAGCCAAACAGAGGCTCAGTGTGTGTGTGTGTGCGTGTATGTGGTGTGTGTGTGTCTCTCTCTGTGTGGTAGGGGGAGAGTTGACAGCATCCCCTTTGTGGCAAGGGCCGCCCTTTCTTTCTGTGTCAGTTTATATTATTCACGTCAGGACAATGGAAAGAATATAGCAAAATAAAAAATGCATCGGGGCCAGGAGGGCCCTGGATTGCTGAGTGGTAGAAACATCCCGGGGGAGGAAGGCTGCCTGCCTTGCACCCAGGAGTGGGCTGGGCTTCAAGTGGATTCAGTGGGTGGGGGGTGCCCTTCTGCTGGTTCCCATTCCTCCAGTGTTGACAGTGCCAGGGATGCCAGGGGCCAAGCCTGGAGGGTCCCTGCAGACCACAACCCCTCCTGCTGCCTGCCGTCTCCTTCTCACCCCACAACTGGCTGATGCTTTGTACCAGCCTCCTGCCTGCCCTCAGCTGACCCCTCACTGGTGAGTCCAGAGACCCTAGGTGGCTACCAGTTAATCCAATCAAAGCAGCTTTATGTGCTGCCAGGACAAGATCAGGGCCAAGGGGTGCCCCCACTCCAGGGCTCCCACTCCTCCCACATAATGCATCCAGGGATAGGCCTTCTGGGAACCTGTACCCACCTTGGCCACCTCGCTGGAAGAGGGCTTTTCTAAAGGAGGATGCAGGAAGAACGTGTTCTTCTGTTCAGGCTGCTGTAACAAATTATTCGATATTTAAGACCGGGGTGGCTTAAACAACAGAAACTTATTTGTCATGATTCTGGAGGCTGAAAGTCCAAGATCAAGGTGTCGGCAGGGTTGGTTTCTCCTAAGGCCTCTTTCCTTGGCTTACAGACAGCCGCCTTCTTGCTATGTCCTCACGTGATCTTTCCTCTGTGCAAGCAGGTCCCTGGTGTCTCTTCCTCCTCTTACAAAGGTACACACTCTTATGGGATTAGGGCTGCACCCTTGTAACCACATTTAATCTTAATTACCTCCTTAAAGGGGGCTTCCCCAATGGCTCAGAGGTAAAGAATCTGCCTGGAATGCAGGAGATGCAGGAGACTCAGACTTAACCCCTGGGTCGGGAAGATCCCCTGAAGGAGGGCAGGGCAATCCACTCCAGTATTCTTGCCTGGAAAATCCCAGGGACAGAGGAGCCTGGCAGACTGTGGTCCATAGGGTCACAAAGAATCGGAGACGACTGGACGACTGAAGTGACTTAGCATGCATGTACACACCTCTCTAGAGGCCCTATTTCCAAACACAGTCACATTCCGTGGTACCGGGAGTTGGGATTTCACCATATAACTTTGGGAAGACACGATTCAGCCTGTAACAACAAAGAACAGAGAAGGATAAGGCCAAGCCAGCACAAGGACAGGGGCAGAAAGTGGGGACAGTTCAGGGTGAACCACTCCCTCTACCTGCCTTTTTAGGGCTGTCTCCATGTTTGATGCCTGGGTTGGGAAGATCCCCTGGAGAAGGAAATGGCAATCCACTCCAGTATCTTGCCTGAAAAATCCCATGGACAGAGGAGCCTGTCGGGCTACAGTCCATGGGGTCTCAAGAGTCGGACATGACTTAGTGACTAAAACACCACTACTAATGTACATTTATAAAAACTGAAGAATTCTCTGGGGTAGGTGTTTGGGGGAATTTTCTCCTTGCAGCTGATAGTTGCTGTTTTTTCCTGGGACCAGGAATTTTGTATCCCCAATTCCAGCTCAGTGTCTGGCTCCTAGCAGGGAAGCTATAATGGGGACAGAACAGAGGCTATTGAGCAAGACTCTGGGTCCCTAGTCATTTAGCATCTTTTTATTTATGTATTTAGTTATGTAACTTTATTGATTTATTTTTGGTTGTGCTAGGTCTTCGTCGCTGCGTACTCTTTTCTCCAGTTGCAGCAAGAGGAGCTACTCTCTAGTTGCAATGCCTGGGCTTCTCATCGTGGTGGCTTCTGTTGTTGCAGCGCCCAGGCTCACACAGGCTCAGTAGCTGTGGTGCACAGGCTTAGCCACAGCATGTGGGATCTTCCTGGACCAGGAATAGAACCCGTGTCTCCTATGTTGGTAGGTGGATTCTTCACCACTGAGCCACCAAGGAAGCCCTCCCTTAGCATTTGGTCACTAATGGAAGTGACTCCAAAATGAATCTAGACTTAATTCACAGAGGATCTTACAAGGTTATTTTAAAAAATTAAAGAGAAAACGTATAATGGCAGGTTGCATTTTCCAAGATGGCCACGACAAGATCTCCCATGCCACAAGCCCATTTTACAATCTCATGTCATTCTTCCCATCAAGAGCTGGGATCTATGGTCCCCCCCCTTGACTCTGGATTTGTGGCAGTGGTAGAAGTGTCACTATGTGACCTCTAAGGCCTCCACTCTCAGGATACTTGCTCTTACAAACTAGCCGCCATGCTGTGGGGAAGCCCAGACTACACAGAGAGGTCTCATGGCGATGTTCCAGCTGACAGCCCCAGCTGAGATCCCTGCTAACAGCCAGCATCAATGACCACATATGTGAGCGAGGAAGGAAGCCTTCCTTAGGACCTCAGCCCCAGGCATTGTCTGATGCAGTGGCACCAGACAGACACAGAGACAGAGAGAGAACTGTCTAGCTGAGGACAGACAACCCCCACAACAGCAGGAGATAATAATGAAATGATAGTTGTTTTATTTTTTTTAAGTCACTAACTTTTAGTGCGATTCATTATATAGCAATAGATAACTGGAACACAGGCCCAAAACACACACACACACAAGTGCAGAAAAATCCCACTTCACAGAACCTGTTTAGGGGCCCTGGGTGCTCACTACATAGGTCCTGTGGACAGGCTGCCAGGATCAAGTCCCTTTTCCAGCACTTCTGGTCTACTACCTTGGACGAGTGAATTCACACACCTCTGCCTCAGTTTCCTCATTTCCGAACAGAACAGGATGGATATGACGGCAAAATCTGATAACCCACATCAAGTGCTCAAATCGGTGCCAGGCATGCAGTAAGCACTCAATAACTGCTTGCAGTGATGATCTGAGTCAACATCGCTCTTTCCGCTTCCTAACAGGTGGGCTGAGAAACATGCCATTTCTGGCAGACGCTCTGCTGACTGTCTTTTTCCATCACACTGAGGTCACTAGCTCTGCCCCACACTTATTTGTTTTGTAAAAATGTCAGCAGCTGGGCCCCGTCCCTTCCCCCAGCCCTTGTGGGAAGTCAGCTCCCCTCCCCCTGCGGTATTTGAGCTCTGCTCCCTGCCACTGTCATCTCTCTCCTTTGCCTTGCAAACCATTGATTGGCAGAAGACAAAACACTAGCTAACAGCTGACCTGAGACCCCTTTTTAAAGTCCCTGGGCCCGGCCCAGCTACCGAACCGTGGGACGCGGTATGGGCCGGCAGCAGATGACGACAGGACAACGGTTGGCTAGACAGACCTCACCTTCTGGTCTCCCCTATTGTGGAGTGACTTAACGTTACAGCCCGGGGATGCCCACTTCCTCTACACGCTGCTGGCAGGGGGACCCACCTCCCGGGGGTGGCTCCCGCAGCCTGCAGGGGACCAGGCCAGTAGAGGTTAGTTCCTGCTGGGGGGATGGTGGGGATCCACAGAGGGGCAGAGAATCCTCGGCGTAACCACAGAGGCAGAGGTCCTGCCCCTTAAGAACTGGAGAAGCCGAGAGCAGAGCAGAAGGAAGTCAGCAGCGGGGGCCCTTTTCTGCCCAGCTGAGGCTTGCCTGGCCTGGATAAGGGCCCCGCCTGCCTTTTTCTGAGGCAACCCCTTGATTCTGCCCCACCTGAAATCCCCTGTCTGGGGCACACCCCTGCCTCCTCTGACTTTGGAGCGAGGAGGGGGCCCAACCTCACAGTGAACTACCCACACAGTCTTCCTTCTCACTCTCTGTCGGTGGTAACTGGCTTCCCTACATAGCACCACCCTTCCCCCCATACCTCTCTCCCTAGACCTCCTGCCACATGGCTCCAAGTGGCCAGTGGGTCCTCAGCCCTCTCCCAGGCCTCCTTTCTTTGCAGCTACCAGCTCTGTCAATCGGACAATCCTCCCCAGGGCAAGATGTTAAGTGTCCTTGACCCCCTCCCTGGTCCTTAAATGTCAGTAGCAGCCCCTAGTCATTGTGACAACTAAAAATGTGCCCGTATTTCCAAATCCACCCCCCAGAGTGGGGAGATGGTTCCTGAACAGGGAAGCACTGTTCATCTCTAGATAAAATTCTTTTTACTCCGCAACCATCACGGAGCTTCACTTGCCTGCAGGATCAGTTTTGCATGGCCCTCCTTCCGCTGTTCCCACACTCACCTGTGCACCCTGAAAGCTGGGGCTCTGAGCCCCCTAGCTCGATTCCCCTTTACTAAGGCTTAAGTTTGGGTTGCCCCTGATAGATGATTCTCGGCCTGGTGTTTACTGCGACATCCTTTGTAGAATTTCGCACCTCCCCTTCCATCTCTGGCATCACTTTAAAAACTAAATAAATAAATAAGAGCCACCATTGTGGGAAGTGTTCCATGGGAGTTGTTTGTTCTTCAAGGTCTATTGAGTCAAAATTCCCAGTTTAACTTTGAATGCTCGGCTCCACTGCCTCTACTGTGAGGTTGGCATCCATACCTTAAAAAGAGAAGGGAAATCTAGTCATCTAAAGAAAGAGAAAAGAGAATAAAATAATTCCCCCTCGACAGTGTCTACTGGATGCATCCACTTTTCAATATAACGTGGGGATGCTGGCCCCTTTCATCTGTTTCCTTTGAGCTACCTTTTTACCAAAACCCACGGCCGGCTTGGCATAAAGTGCCCATACTTGGATCGACCAGGAGGGAAAGCATCTATTTTCAGAGGGACATAACTTTGACCCTCCTGCTGACAGTGAAGCAGGTCTGTGGGTCTAGCTGAAGTCAGTCCAGACACCTTGAGCAGTTTTCCTTCTTGGAACGACTGCTCTTAACACCAGTGGGTTCTTGGCGATGTCTTAGATTCCCAATATTATAGTCACAGCCTAGGCCTCACAGCGATAGGGGTTTTGTCTTCGGCAGTCCACTTTAACCTACAGCCTCTCTTCCCAGAACAAGTCATGTATGTGTACATGTGGGCTGTGCCCACCCCCTGTCCCACAGAATTTTTGCACACAATCACAAAGCTCCCGGAAGCCTGTCCAAAGGCGGTGGCTTGAGAATGAAGCCTTCTTTTATTCCAACAGGGAGTCTGATGTCAAAACAGCTCTGGTGACACAGAGAGATAGGATATGCTTCCAGCAAGTAAGGAGATCGACTTGGTAGTGATTCTTCCTGAAACGAGCTGAGAGCCTCATAAAGATGATGGTTGCTGTAGAGAGCACCACTGGTTTGCAAATACAGCCAGAGATAGAGAAAGCTTCCAGAACCTACTGTTGCTCCTAAGCACACCAAATATATGTGGATTACTAAGGAGGGAGGCCATAAAACAAAATAACCTTGAAAAACTCAAAACCCATTGCCCCCAAAATGAAACAGTTCATCCTGATGGCAGTTCCTGGAGCTAATGATACTGCATTGCTTCCACGTGGATGAGGCTTTGCACAGTCCATGTTGCTTTCACGGGTGTTACTCCATCAATCTCTCAACCATTCCGTGAGGAAGCCAGGACCAGTATTCTTACCCCCATTAACAGGTTATGACAAAAAGGAAGGTTCAGAGAGCTGCAGCAGTGTCTGAAAGGACATGTTGATGGGTAGTGGTAAGGCTGGAAGCTGACCCCCAAGTTCAACAGTCAGAGGAACCGGAGGGGGTATTATGCCATCATGGAGTAATCAACTGATAATAAATATAATAACCACAATTTGCTCTTGTAAGCCAGGTCCCTAAACTTCTACCTCCAGTGTTTTAGCAGCCCCATTGGGTTGTGAAAAGGAATAACTCTAAATGTTCTTTTCTGAAATTTAAACTCATGCCTCTACTTCCAAATATTTTCCCATCTCTTCCTTCTTTCAACCTGGACTCAGAGGATGTTGGAGTTAAAACAGCCAGAAAAAAAGCAAAGACAAAGGAAGAAAAGACAAAGGAAAACTGGATAAAAGATAAAACAGTCACACTGATGCTAGTAACAAAGCAATGGGATCTGTAAGTAGAAAGTGGGGCAGGGGCATATTGGGAAGAAGGAAGCTATGTGGATGGGGAAGGTCACAGTGGCAATGCTGTGCGCCCCCTTCCACCTCCCACCCCCGCCCCCGGCCAGCAAGACTCAGTCCCAGTTTTAGCAAATGTTTAGCCACTGCCAAACGTGTGTCACTATCTTTCTCTTCTCTTTGCCATCTGCCACCCAACCCTTAGCCAAGACCTTATATTTTAGAGTTTTTGTTATAGCTGAATCCCACTTCTGGTACCAACTTCTATATAGGCTAGGTTATCCTGCAGTAACAAATAGCCCCCAAAATCTCACTCCTTAGTCCCCTCAAATCTTTTTTTTTTTTTTTTTTTTTGGAAGCACTGCACCTACCAGGGCTCAAACCCATGCCCCCTGTGGGGTAAGTGCAGAGTCGTAACCACTGAACTGCCAGGGAAGCCCCACTTTTTAAAATTTTCTTCTTTTTTTTCCCCCAGCCCCTCAAACCTGAATCATTCTCTCTGTAGTCTTCTCATCTCAAGGAAGCTAGACCAAGGCTTCTTCATATGGTGAAGGCAACAGGTCAAGTAGATAGGCCTCAATGCCCAAGCACTTGTATTATGCTTGTTCATGTCCCATTGGCCAAAATAACTCATGTGGCTAAACCTAAAGTCAATGTGAGAGAGGCCTACCTACGGATGTGGCTACTGGCAGGTATGATCCATTGGGGGCCATATTTGTAACAATCCCCCACTCACATGAGCAAAATATCTCCCCACCCACAAGGTGCCTGAAATGTCATCATTTAAGTTTTAGACTTTCAGTCTAAGCATTGCCGTCTTTTGGCTTACTCTAAAAATCAAGCATGGTTTCATTGCATATCCTATGACCCAGCAATTTCATTTTAAGGCATATACCCAAGAGAAACAAGTGCTTATGTTCCGCTAGCCCTGCAAATGCACGGGGCAGTTTTATTCAGCACAGCCTCAAACTGGAAATTATCCAAATGCCCATCAAGAGGAGAATAGATAAACTGACCATGATGTAATCATACAAAGGGACATGACACAGCATTGGAAAAAGAACAAATGACTGCTCCCTGTGACCATATGGATGGATGGATGGATGGACGAATGGATGGATGTCCTGGGCGATGTTGAGTAGGAGGAGCCAGACCTGTATGAATATGTATTGCATGATTCTAGTTAATGGGAGTTCTCAAACAAGTCTGTATTGTTAGAAAACAAAATAGTTACCTTTCGGTCAAAATGTCAGCTGCCAGCGGCATAAGGAACTTCTGGGCGAGTACTGATAATGTCCTGTATCTTTATTTATATAAATAAATAAATCTATGGGTGCAGTGCTGTCTTTGACCAGAGTCCTTGGAAGTAGAATGTCTTAATCCCGAGACCGGTATAGTTGATTCACAATGTTATATTAGTTTCAGGTATATAGTAAAGTGAATCTGTTATACATACAATATATATCGTTTTTCGAATTATTTTCCATTATAGGTTATTACAAGATATTGAGTTCCCTGTGCTATACAGTAGGATCTTGTTGTTTATCTATTTTGTATATAGAAGGGTGTATCTATAAATCCCAAAGTCCTAACTTACCCCTCACCCGCATCTATGTCCTGTGCTTTGATCTGGGTGATCATGAATCTATACTTATATAAAAAGCCATAGACCTGTACATTTAAGATTGGTGGACTTTACCGAATATATTTTAAATCTTAATTGTTTCCAAAGTACAGGAGTAGAAGTAAGAATAGGTTTCTTAGCTTGGTGGCTCTGAATGTGGGGGTGGGGAGAAGACAGAGCCTGAGGAGTTGGGAGTGGGAGCACCTGACCCAGTTCAGCTCCACCTTTGAAGCCAGCAGGGACGAGACCTTGCTGGGGGCCGCGGAAGTGTTCCCCATCTCCAGCCCTGGGCGGGGGTGCTTGGGGCTGGGGCCCAGTGGTGGTAGCTCTGTGGGCCCCTGTGGGGAGGGAAATGCTTTGATGAGCCTTTGTTCCGGGAATTGATCAAGGAAACGAGCTGGTAATGAACAGCAGAAATAACAATAATTAATAATGGGTAGAATAAAAATGGATTTCAAATCCTGCAGCTAATTTGCCAGGAGACTTATTTCTGTGGCAGTCAGCTGCTCTCCCCTCCTCAGACTGCTGTAAACCAGGAAGTGGCAGGACCAGGGCAGCCAGTTCTTGTGTGTGGGGGCGGATTGAAGAGAGAATGACGGAGGTGGGGAGGAGGGTCAAGGAAGCACAATAACTGTAGGGAGCCTGGACTCCGGGTCCTGAGCTGGGGCATGGGCTCTGCACTCTGCTAAAAACGGTAGGAGACCTCAAATTTCAAGGATGCCTCTCAGAGGCCAGGCAGCCCTCCCCACCCCCATGATGGCTGCCAATCCCAGGGAACCGCCCACCGGGGCCACCCCCTCGAGCCCTTGGACCCTTGACATATACCCCCACCAGTTCTATCCCCTCCCAGGAGCCAAGGTTGAAGGGGGAGGGGAGCAAGACCACACAACAATGGAAGGAAACCCTTTGTCAGAGAAGAAAGATTCTAATTGGAGCCCTAAATACTCCAGAAAGATTATCTTTCCGGTTCCCATTGCACAGAGAGCAACTAACAGTCACCCTGCCTGCCAACCCTCACCGCCCTTTTCCACCCCCCGCCCCCGCCCCCACAAATAGGCTGACTTGTATAGCTTTATCACTCCGATAAAAAGTAAGTGCTCAGAGATCCTTCCAGCTTCTCCCCAGGATGGGCAAAACGCAGGCCAGGCCTGTTTTGTTGGATTTTAGTGCAAGATCTTTGGGGGGAGATGGTCAGTGCTTGCAAGGGTGACCATCTATTGGGTTGAGTCTAAGACCTGTTTGCACCAGGCTGAACTTAGCTACTCTTTCCACTAGGGCCCAGGCTGTTGCCCATAGCATCTACCCTTCTAAGCCCTGCCCCCTGCTTTTTTCCAGGACCAGGGGGAAGCCCAAATCTATGGGTGCAGTGCTGTCTTTGACCAGAGTCCTTGGAAGTAGAATGTCTTAATCCTGAGACCGGTGGACGAACTGCTTGAGCAGCTGCCTACATTGACAAACGGTTCTCTCCCATTTCAACTTTAGCAAAGTGGATTCTTCTTGCTAAAGGCTAAGTACTCGCTGAGTTGCAAGTTTTAGAAAATGAGGCCATTGTGGGGCTATTTCTGAGAGAAAGAAAGGCCAGCGGTGCCAGCGCCAGCCCCATCCACCTCCCACAAGAATTGGGCACCATTATTTCTACATCGGGGAAAATTCCATCTCCCGTTTCAGAAAACAGCTGAATCTGGCTTCATCTTCTGCAAAAGTATGCATAGTAGGGACAGGGCAAGCATTTAACATTAAGGACAGTTCAGAGCAGGTGACCAAAAGGAAGCTCAGAATAACCGTGACTAGGAAGGCTTGACTGGCGAAGCCCCTGCAGCAAGGGTGTCAGCTGTGGAGTGAAGGGGGTAGGAGAAAGACCCCAGGAGGGCAGCAAACTGAGAGCAAGGCTCCAGGCAAGGAAGCCAGGCCCCCAGGAAGGAGCCAGGAGAGGTGGGGCTCCCAGTAGTATTTGAAACCAGTGATATTAGTCGGCTCAGGCTGTCGTAACGAAGAACCACAGGCTGGGTGGTTTCAGCAACCGAGTTTTACTGTCTCACAGTTGTGGAGGCTGGAAGTCAGAGATTAACGTATCAGCAGGGTTGGTTTCATTCTGAGTCCTCTCTCCTTGGCTTGGAGACGGCTGTCTTCTCCCTGTGTCTTCATACCATCTTCCCTCTGTGTGGGTCTGGGTCCTAATCTCTTCTTACAAGGACACCCATCACATTGGATTAGGGCCCACCCACGTGACCACCTTTTAACTTAATTACCTTCCAAAAGACCCTATCTTCAAATAGTCACATTCTAAGATACACTGGGAGGAAGGGCTTCGACATATGAATTTTGGGGGAGATGCAATTTACCCATGACACCAGGACAGAATTTCTCTCTTGCTTCCATAATCACGACCTGTTCCCACTCCAATCAATGTAGTTGCTGGGTTGGGAGGAGCTGCAGAGCTGTGGACCCTATCTACACAAAGGGGTCCTTGTCTGCCCATTCCTCAGGCTCCTTCCTATGCAAATTCTCCTCAGCAGCCAAGTCCTGCCTCTTTCAAGAAGCCTTCCCTGACTGCCAAGTTCACATGGAGGTTTCCTTTTGCCAAACATCACCTCAGTGTGGGAAGGGTCATTAGGGTTCAGCTCTGTGACCTGAATATAAATCTGCTTTCTTAAGTAAGACCTTTGAGGATACCCTGATGCTGGGAAAGACTGAGGGCAGGAGGAGAAGGGGGCGACAGAGGAAAAGATGGTTGGATGGCATCACCGAGTCCATGGACATGAGTTTGAGCAAACTCCAGGAGATAGTGAAGGACAGGAAAGCCTGGAATGCTGCAGTCCATGGGGTTAAAAAAAGTCGGACATGACTGAGTGACTGAACAACAATCCCAAAGCACCCCCTCTCCCGCAACACACACACTGCCAGTATCTTTTTCCTCTCTTTCCCAGCCAGACAGTTTGGAGAGTTGGGACTGGCTGTACCCCCAGCTCCAGGGATCAGCCTGATTGGTTTAATCAGAGGACATACATGACCGCATTGGTCCAATCAGAGTGAACATCAGGACTTTGGCTGGGAATGCTGGGTCTCTCTCCTAGGCTGGGTTTGGTTGAGGGAGAATGCCAGGCTTAGAGTACACAGCTGCAACAAAGGTGGGGGAGATGGGGTGTGGCAGGATGCTAGATGATCCAGGGATTTGGGTGGGACAGGGCAGGGCACAAACACTATATGGAGCCACTGAAGCTTATCCAGAGGAAACAAAGCAAATAATGGGTGCTAGGGTGATATTTAAGCCCTAGATCAAGCCATACCTGAAGTAGGGTACCCCTGGATCATTCTGGAACATAAAGCCATAAATTTGTCCTTTTGCTAACATTGGTTTGAGCTGAGTTTATAATGGAAAGATCACTAACTGATACAATTTCCTCAGATCCTCCAAAGAGCTTAAGCCCATGATAACAAAGACACGCAATAAATATTGGGTTGGCCAAAAAGTTCATTCAGGTTTTTTCGTAAGATGGTATGGGAAACCCAGAATGAACTTTTTGGGCAACCCAGTACTGCATGCATGCTAAGTCACTTCTGTCATATTCGACTCTTTGCGACCCCATGGACTGTAGCCCATCAGGCTCCTCCACCCATGGGATTCTCCAGGCAAGAACACTGGAGTGGATTGCCATGCCCTCCTCCAGGGGATCTTCCTGACCCCGGGATCGAACCCACGTCTCTTAAGTCTCCTGCATTGGCAGACCGGTTCTCGACTACTCGAGAGAAGCCACCTGGGAAGCCCCAACCCAATACTACAGAATCACAACATGTGAAGACTCTGTAGATGAGGAAACTGGGACCAGAATTAAAGGGATTTGCTGAGTCTAGTGGCAAGTGAGTGGCAGAGCCTGGGTGAGAGCCTAGGTCTCAGTCAAGGGCCTCTGTCACTGCAGGGACAAAGGCCACTGTTCCTCCTGCCCTGCCCCCCAAACCTTGTCCCTGGGGGGAGAGGGAGGGGCTGGAGAAAGCCAGTGCGAAGCCGCAGCACCCTCAGCCCCCAAACAGGAAGATTCGGTTGCAAGCCAGGAGGCCAGAGGGGAGGTGAGGCAGGAAATTGAGTGGCTCTGTATCAACCACATGTGCCATACCACCTGGAGACTCTGAGCAAGAAGCTGGTGCAGAGATGGGGAGCAGCTGCCAATGTGGGCAGCAGGCAGGTCCATGTCCCCAGGACCTCGGGGGGCCCCATCCCATGCTTCAAAGAGCTCTCTGCCCTCAGAAAGGCTGTCCTCAAGTGGAACGGTGGGGCTGGGAAAGCTCCAATACGGGCAGAAATATGTGGTCCCTGGAACAGAACAGACATTTGTGACAGACAAGTGCTTATGGCCATCTGCATAGCAATCAGATGCCTTGGATTTTCAGACCAGTTGGCATTTCAGTCAACGAATGTTAAGCTCCAGAAGCCATCTTGGGCCATGAAGTGACTTTAGGAAAAAGAGCTGAACCAGTTGTTTACTGCAATGTAACAAATCACCCCAAAGCCTAGTGGCTTAAAAGAACATCATTTGATGGTCTTGTTTTGTTTTCTCATGGTCCGGAAGTTGACTGGCCTCAGTTCAGTGGTTCCTGCTCTTTTGTGTGTTTGTGGGCACATGGTGGCTGGAGTTAAATCAACTCCTTGCAATGCAGGAGACCTGGGTTCAATCCCTGGGTCAGGAAGATCCCCTGGAGGAGGGCACGGCAACCCACTCCAGTATTCTTGCCTGGAGAATCCCATGGACAGAGGCGCCTGGAAGGCTACAGTCCATGGGGTCACAAAGAGTCAGACATGACTGAGCGCTCACGCACGCGCGCACACACACACACGCACACACACACACCTCATGCATCAGTCTCCAACACGGTGGCTTCAGAATAACCGAGCTTCTTACATGGCAGCTCAAGGCTCCAAAGACCTGTGAGAAGGGGCAGAGAAAGAAACAGATGGAAGGCATATCTCCTTTTGTGACCTCACCTCAGAAATCCCTCATTGTCCCTTCTGCCTCATTTAATTCATTAGAAGAGTCTGGCCTAGGATCTTCCCTCATAGTTCAGTAGCTAAGATTCTGTGCTCCCAATGCAGGGACCCCAGGTTCAATCCCTGGTCAGGGAACTAGATCCCACATGCTGCAACTAAGACCTGGTGCAGCCAAAGTATATATATATATATATATATGTGTGTGTGTGTGTGTGTGTGTGTGTGTATATATATACACGTATATATAATATTTTTTTTAAAGAAGAGTCTGGCCCATATACAAAGAGAGGGGACTTAAACTCCACCCCGTTGGAAGGACCACTGAAGAATGTTCGGACATGGTTTTCAACCACCGTAGAAGCCATACTTGGCAAAGCAACAAGGTCAAGGGGCCTGGGTCTCACCAATGCCGGAGCTGCTGGGACTGCCTAAACCTGAACTTCTTAAACCGGAGAGAGAAATCGAACTCTGTTCTGAACATGCTGCTGTCAAGTGGGGTTTTTCGGTGACCCTCAGCCCAACTTGACCCTGATGAACAGAGAGTACAAACTGCTATGTCGGGTTCCTGGCACGGAGCAAGCTCTCAAAGGGAGGGAAGTTAGGGGGTGTGTGGCAGGGACGATCAGGCCATCAGAGCTCAAATACTCCCCTGTCCCGTAAGTTCACTTCTGCTATGTCCCCATATTGATTTGTTAAAATGAGAAAACACACAAAAGAAAGCTAAGGAAGTAGAGTGCAAACAGTAAGTGCCTATCAACGGAAGGCTTAACGGAAAAGGGAAGGTCTCCAAAGCAAAGGCTCTCACATGTGGCCGAGGGGCCCAGCGTGGCTGAAGATCACATTATGAAAAAGTCCTTTGTCTTAGGATTTGTCTCTGTTCCTCTCCTCCTCCTTCTCTTTCTTCTTTCCCTTCATTTTCTCTTCTGCTTCTTGCCCTCTCCCTCTCCCTCCCTTTCAGGTTTTCCTCCTCCTCCTTCTCCCCCCAGCGGCTTCCTCGGTCTCTCTTCCCACACCCACCTAGCTCCTATTCTTCCCAAGGAAACCAGGAATGTTCTGATGCCCTGGACAGAGGAAAGAGAAAAATCAATCCCTTCATCGATCCCATCTCTTTGGCCGGCCTGGCGGATGTGGTCCCAGCCTCCATCCACCCTCTCCTCCCCTTCCCTCACCACTTCCACCCACGTGCTCCAGTCACCTCACCACATTCCTCCCCACTTCGTGCCTTTGCGCAAGCTGTCCTCTCTGCAGAGATGTCTGCCTCATCTCCCCTTTCTGTTCCGGCAACACCTACTTGTCAGTCACCACCCAGCTCAGATGTCACCTTCGGTGGGAAAGGCCCCAATCTGAGCCCTGGGGGAAGGCTCCTGTCCCTTGTGTGCCCAGAAGCTGGCGCTTGCGTGGTCGGAACGCTTGTTCCACTGGGTTGGTGCAGTTTGTCTTGGTCTTGCATTGCAGACCCTCTGAGAGTACACTTTCCAGAACATTTGCAATGCCAGCTCTAATGACTTCCTGGATCACAGCAAAGACTAGCCCAGAAGAGGGTGTCTCCTGTGTTCCGACACCTGGAATGAATGTCTTCTTGGCATCTCTCAGATCAAGGCAGGTGGACAGCCCTTATATCATGTCTGGACCCTGGGTGTTCCTTGGACTGGTTCCCTGAAATCTGATTTTTAACATGTTTGAGCAATGTCTTACCCACTTATTCCCTGGACACTTCTGTTATGATCAATTGTATTTTTCAAATACATCACAGCAATATTTCCAGTCCCATAGGTTCTTCCAGAATCTTGCCACTCCCAAGAGGTGGTGTCTTTTTGAACCTGGGTGGGTGTAAGTGATGCTATGTGACTCCATGCTATTTCATAAAATGCAAACAACTTCCACCTGTCTCTCTCTCTTTTGGGACCCTTACTCTTGGAACTCAGTCGCCATGCTGTGAGGAAGCCCAAGCCACCTGGAGAGGTCACATGTAGATTTTTGGCCAACAGTCCCAACTCAGCTGACAGCCAGAATCATATGCCAGACATATGAGCAAGCCAGCCTCCTTCCTGGATGAGCACGCTTGCCTGACAAGCAGGCTCCCCCAGTATCTGCAGCAACAGAGAAGCCCCTGGCAGAAAACACAAGGCACAGATGCAAGGTTCGCACTTTGGGTGAGAGGCTGTCAGGGTGAGTTGAGTAGAAGCCCTCATGGAACTGTTGGCCGCAGCCACAGCTGGAAATGGAGGTCAGGCTGCCGGGAAGTGAGTCTGGGCACCAGAAACAAACAAACAAAAAAATCCTAGCAACTTCTTTAACCCCTCAGTCTCAGTTTCCTCATATGCAAACTGGCAATCCTCACAGAGCAGTTGTGAGGATTACACTAGATGACCCATGCAAAGCGAGGGCCATGTCAGAAAGGCTCAATGAATCTTAGTCTGCTGGGAAGGAAGAGCTTCGGGGTTTCAGGAAGACTTCCGTAAATCTGTAGCAGATCAGCTGCTCTCGAGAGCCATGAATTCCCGATGCAAGCACCCAGGGCTCGGGACAAAAATGAGTGTTCTGGAATTCTGAAAACCTACCTTCTTAGATGCCTGGGATTTAATGTTCATTCTATAGCATAACATGGAGAACAGGGAGGCATAAGAGCAGCTTTCCTGCCACAGGGAAAGGGAATAAAGTTTCCACCAGTTTGAGAGGTTGGTTAACTGGTAGAAAGGTCTCCAGGTCAATTGAAGCCTGGGACAGGCCTGAGGCTCTTACGGTACAGAGACGGGAGAGGCACGGAAAGCCCAGAGAGGTTGACCAGCGTGGAGAGGAGAGAGGGGCCCGGGCCTTGCTCCACAGCAGCCCGTCGGGACAATTGCACACCCTAGAGAATCCCATGCACAGAGGAGCCTGGTGGGCTACAGTGCCTGGGGTCACAAAGGGTCAGACAGGACTGAGTGAGCACACACGCATGCAGAGGTAAAGGGGCCGTGAGTACATGAGGGGCCTTGGCAGTGGTCCCGAGGTTGGTGCAGGCCCTGCACACTCCAGCACAGTGGGGGGAACAGCCAAGAGCACCCATGCACCCACAGTACCCCTAAGGGTTAACTGAAGCCTCCCCCGCACACCCCAGGGCATGTAAGGAAACTGCATGCCAGGCCCCTGGAACCAAGGCTGCCAAGGGCATCAGGCTCTGTGTTCTAGCCTAGGAAGGACAAACACAACTTGTCCAAGGTCAGTGAGCCCAGGGGAGGGAGGGGGAGCAGGAAGCAGGGTAGCACGTGGACCACAAAGAACTCCCTCCCTCCCTCCCCAACCCACCCTTCCCCAACCCAACCCTGCAACTCAGACCAGGGCAGAAAAGGTAAGGAGACTCGGCCCCAAAGTGACCATGATCTCAACCCAAATGAGTTGTGCCTGGACTTGCCAAGTTCAAGCTCCCCGCCACCAGCAGAAACAGGGGCTCAAGAGCCCAGCTAAGCCTGCAGTTTGGGAGAAATAGGTTAAAGCACACCTGAGGGTCAGGACTTTGGAACTTCACCCCCCTGCATGTCTTCTCTCAAGGCTTGGAAACCACAGCAGGGAATGAAGTCAGAAGGTAGAATCTGCTTGACAAGCTGGGACTTGCTCTCTGGGGGTCCATGCCCCCATGGGGGCACAGCCACCAGGTGGGGGAAGGCAGAGGGGGAGGGGCAAGATACCAGGAGTCTTTCAGACAAAAACGTGTGAGTCTCCTTTTTGGATCCTGCTGGCTCTCTCAACAACTCTTAATTACCAGCAATCAGCTCTTAATTACCTACAACAAGAGAGACCTGGAAAACACAGATAAATGAAATCCATAGATAATCCCCAAACCCCAATTTGGTCGATAATATCATCTAGCTTCCCCAAGCAACCTCTCGCCAGGACTGCTGATCTCCTGACAGGTCATGGTGTGGAATGACCCCCAGTTCCCCAGCTGGCCTGACCCTTACCCCTGGTACAGAGGGAGAAGCCCGCGGGCCCCAAATAACGCCCACCTCCCTACGATGCTCTTTCCCACCAGCCCAGGGTGGAGGTCAGGGGCAGCTACCAGGCTGCAAGCCTCCGGCACTGGACTGTTTTCACTGTGCGTTTGCCCAGCAAACATGAGTGCTGGCTGCAAAGGCACACCGCCTTGGAGGGTAGGAAGGAAGACAACAGGCCTCAGGGCAAGGGCCACTGGAACCACAATGGTCCAAGGACTCCTGGGGACCACCGCGTATCCCACAGACCCAGGGGCATCTTTGTCTACACGCCCCCGTGTAGGATGGCCACCCAGAGCAGGGAACCCAATTAAGGCAGGTGAGAGCCTTGAGAAAGAGCAGGAATGGGAGCAAGATGGTGCATCCCAGGGGCTCCCAGTTTCCTGACTTTCCACACTCAAGGATTCTCAAGTGTTCCCTCCTCTTGAGTGGGCAGGCGGGGCAGACACCTCACGCCCCACGTCAGGGCCAGCAGAACCCTGGGAAAGCTGTCTGTACTGCAGAAAAAGAATGTCTTGTAGTCATCACTTGGGCAAAAAACGTCCAATTGTGACCCAAGAGCACCAAAAATGGTGCCCAGCATTAATTCAAATGGTGTAGGAAATGGCAACCCACTCCAGCATTCTGGCCTGGAGAATCCCATGGACAGAGGAGCCTGGCAGGCTAGGGTCCCTGTGGTCACAAAGAGTCGGACACGACTAAAGTGACTTAGCACACATGCGTTAATTTGAAAGAAAAAAATAGAAGACAGGGGGATGCAGAGAATAAGCAACAGACCCCTCAACCCCTGCCAACTCCTCTCCTCCCCCTGCACCCCACACCCCCAGTGGCAGCCAAGGCAGAGGTCGGCACGGGTCCAGAGGAGTCGTGAAAGTTGAACACAAACCCAAATGCTGCTCTCTGTTTTCTGACTTTTCCTTTTTTCCTCCAGTCCAGTTAACACAGTGGACAAGCCAATCCTCGCTCCCGCCGGCCTCGTTAATGAACCTGCAGTAGCAAATGTGCCTTGTTATTGCTCGAAGCCTGGAAGCAGCACGCTCCCCACCAATGTGCAAATACCACACAGAAGGGCCCCCCTCCCCTCCCCCATCCCTGGCGGGGCCCCCACCTCTCCAGAAGCTGTTCTGAGGCTAATGCTGGCAGCTCAGTCCCCTAAGCACCACTCCCCACCACCCCCATCCCACCTATGGCCCTTCCCCTCCCCCCTCCCAGATTTCTCCCCAAATCTGGAAATCTGACAAGGGGGCGGCACACAGGGAGCCCCAGGCAGGAGGCTACCCACCTGAGGAAGGACAGGATGCAAAGCTAGCACTTCACCCACGCTCGGACCTGCTCCCCCGCCTGCAAATGTGCAAATCGGGGCCAGACAGTGCATTGAAAGGGGACCACTGGGCCCAGGTTGCAAAGGAGACTAAGGGATGCTAAGAGCTATGAGGCCACAGTTGGGGGGGGGCATCCCCCCACCCTCCCAGCCCGGCCCTGACCCGGTCGCGGTCCCTTCCGCACTCTAAGTGGGCATTAATGTGGCCAGCGCTAACTCGATTTCATCACAGGGAGACAGGGATCATTTGTCTCCCGTCCTCTGCTTCTGCTCCATCTCCCTCCTCTGATGGGGACACTTAGCTCTACCTCATGAGGTCAGATTTGCAGGGGTTTTGGCCTTTTCTTGCTCTCTTAATGACAACCTGGGTAAAGGAGAGGCCAAGAGAGAGAGATGGAGAAAAATACAGGCTCCAGGCACAAAGATCTTGCCTGCAATCCAAAGCCGACATGTTTCTGGGGGGTCGTTCTGCATCTCTCCCCTCACCTGGTGACCCGGGACGCCCGGGGGCCACATGGCACAGCAGGTGAGATATGCCAAGAGCCCATCTCGCCAAATGGATGGGAAATCAAACAATACAGGGAAGTATTTCTAGAAGGGAAAAGAAGAAAGACAACATTTGATTTCCCCCTGCTGAGGAGGCTGACATCACTCTCTGCCAAGCAGAAAGTGCCTGCCTTTCTCCAAGCCAGCATTCTGGAGCTGTTTTCTGATTATTTCAATCAGCCTAATAACATGTACATTTGAGACAGCTGCCTTGGCGATTTGGAGAGTTTGGCTCTTCTGCTGGCTCCTGCAGAAGCATAATTTTTGCTCCCCGAAGTTCACATGCAGCTAGGGAAAAAGGGTTTGGATGGATTTCCTGACCTCAAAATAGAGCCTTCCTGGACTTAGGTTCTAGGTCCAGAAGTCTTTGCATGTTGACTGGTCAGCTTAGAGACCCCACCACCAAATCCCCGTTGGAGCGTTTATTAATACATTCTCAGCTGGTTTCCTCCCCCCACAATAGGAACTGGGTAGTCTGGGGTTCTGTTCATTCCTGTTTGCAATCCGCCGGCCTCGGAGCCCCATGGGAGTGTGCTGGGGATGATGGTTCCCCTCGTGGGTTGTTACTTCATGCCAGGCACATGTAGAGCCATCCGCCACGTGCAACAGAGCCCAGAGAAATGGATGCAACTCACTGGACTGCGTTTAACTCAAGGTGGCTCTCTGGGGAGGCAAGGTTAGACTCAGGCTCCTCTCAGGCAGAAACAAAAACATTCAGAATGGCATCAGAGAAAGTTAACCAATGTATTCTATAGAACTCCATCTATTAGAATAACAACACTCACATTTTGAGTGCCTGCTCTGAGCCTTGCATACATTACCTCATTTAATCCTCAGGACAAGGAAGGCAGATATTACAATCACCATTTTCATTTCCAAAATCTGGAAAACCTTCCTGGGAGTTCATTTTTCTTCTGCAACTACAAAAGCTCCCTTCTCTGGGCCTATGTGTTTCCTAAACAGACACAATCCTAAATCAACCTTAAAAGATCATGGTGTTCAGAAAACAATGCAAGAAGTGGTCTGTCTTCCCGGAGGCCGGCCCTGATGGGAGGGGGAGATGGAAGGGCACCTGTCTCCTTGCTGTTCAGGGGAAGTACGCTCTTTTATCCTTTTTCTTTTTTTCTTTTTCTGGCTGCTCTGTCCCTGATTGGAAGTTCCTTTCTGACACCACTGCACACATGCACAAGTCGGTTCATATCTTTCCTCTTGGTTGCAAAGTGTGAACAGCAGCCTAACTGTCCTAAATATTTCCTGATGCCCATCATCCTGCAGGTTTTCAGAACATGAGGAGGAAGTTGTCACAGACCCTGGAAAAGCTGATGTCCACTGCCCACCGCAGGGGGAGAACCTCAGTCAAACAAGGTGTTCATGGAACAACTCTGCCCTGGGCTCCCCAGAACTCACAAAAGCCCCCACCTGAGCAGGAAACCGTCCTGCCATCCCTGAGCAAAGAAGAGCCTTCTCAGGAGAAGTCACTAACAGGGCAGTATGAGAGAGCCAGAAAACTAACGAGCGCCCTAAAGGGTACCCCAGGGCACAGACACCCAAAGGTGTCTCCCTCATCGCTGACACCTGACGAGGCCACAGGTTTACTTTGATCATGCAGTCATCACTCACAACCTCGAGAAACTCCACTTTTAGAATCACTGCCAGAGGTAGTCACCAGACCACATGAAAAATTTTGTTACATAGCATTAAGCTTAGCCTCCTACTGGCCCCCTCCCCAAAAGTATTATTTCCCACACTTACAGGTAATCTCTTTGGGAGGTGATCCCAGAAAATACAATGGAGAGGGTGGAGAAAGTGAGATAAGAAAGAGGGGAAAGGCAAAAAGGGTATGTTGGAGACTTCCCTGGTGGTCCAGCAGTAAAGAGTCCGCCTTGCCATGCAGAGGACTTGCATAGCAGGTTTGATCCCTGGTCAGGGAACTAAGATGCCACAAGCCTCGGAGCAACTAAACCCACGCACTGCAACTCCTGAGCCTGCGTGCTCTGGAGCCTGTGTGCCACAGCTACAGAGTCCTTCCCCAGGTTCCGAACGATGCAATGAAGATCCCATGTGCCGTCATTAAGATCCGATGCAACCAAATCAATTCTTTTAAAAAGGTGCGTTAATAAGTGGATTTGCCCTGTGGTGGGACCCTCCGGGAGACTGTAGACTTGTCTCATGGTGCAGTAGTGAAACAGAGATATTGATGCCTTACCTCCTCTGCCTCACTGGTTAATAGTCGCTCCAAGGGTGTTCATTCCCCAACGCTTGCAGACCCATTATCCCGCCCATAAGCCACTTGGAAGGGCCATCATTCCTTCCAAGGCCAGACAGCACCTTCTGTCAGCCACATGCAGGACACCATCAGCAGGTACAAGAATGGTCAGCAGGGGCCTCTGGGCTGGGCAGAGGGCACACCGGCGCCAACAGCACCTGCTACAGATCTTGATGACTTTCGAACCGTCAGCAAGAAATCCAATCCACCTTCACAAGGTAAAGATCGCTATCAGCAGAGATGTTTATGGGAGTAATAATAATAGCTGGAGTTTACTGAGTGCTTATTGCATGCCAGCTGCTGTTGTAAGCACTTTATTGCACTAAGTCTTTTAGTTCTCACATGTCTGTATAAAAGAAGCACCATTATTATAGCCTGTTGACAGATAAGGACATGGATGTACCACAAACTCCATAGGCAGTTAGTTTCACAGACCTCTTGGAGCAGTGAACCTATCATTGGAATGAACCGTCATACAAGGGAGAGTTTTAAAGAAGGAGATAAGGTAGATTTGTGTGTGTGTATATAAATATATGTATATGCAAATGGATTTGGGTATGTTTGTGAAAAGCAAAAATAGTCTTATTATTTATATATGAACCAATGAATAACCAATTGAATTTTGACCACCTTTCAGGAAGCAGGAAGTACCTGTGCTGGGAATATTAAGAAAATCTTTATAGGAATGATAGGCCTAGAGCTGTGGTTAAAAGGTGAGAAATTAGCACGAAATAAGTCCTAGAAGCAGGATGGAGGAGAGCATGGAGGGACTAGCTTATCTAGAATATTAGTCAAGATGGCAACCACTGCTTCCCTGGCGTATAGTAGAATGATATTGTCTTGCCCTCCTTTGAAGTTCAATGTGGCCATTTGCTTGATTTGGCCAATGAAATGTTAGTGGAACTTACTTGTGAAACTTACTTAGAGTGAAAGTTTAAAGAGCCAGGGCACTATTCGCCATGTTTTTCCCCCTCAGAGGTAATCACAGAGCACAAACTAAGACGGATTCTCCACCCTCCTGGATACCTGAGTGACTATGACAGGAAGAGCCTCTTCTCCTGCTGACCTACACAAAACATGTAGCACGAGCAGGAAGTGTAGCTTTGTTGTTGTCTTGTAAGCCAATGAGATTTGGAGTGGTTGCTACAACATAACTCCACCTATCTGACCAACACGTTTGACTTGTGCTATCATAACAAACAACTCCCAGATCTCAGTGGCTCAACCAATGGACTTCATGCCCTTGCAAGGTTCACTGCAAGGCAATGGATGAAAGGGGAAAGGTGTTCTGTTCCATACAGATCACTGTATGGAGGCTCCTCCGTTGAGGCTCCACCCTCGGGAACATTTCCACTACTCACCCAGCAAGACTAGGAAGAAGTTGGAGAGTCCTACAGGGTCTTCCCATTGCCTCGATATAATCTATCATACATCACATCCATATGTATTAATATTTCATTGACCAGAACTGGGCACTGCCTCTGCCTAACTCAAAGGGACTGTAAGAGTCATCTCCCCGATGCTGGAGAGAGGCTATTGGTGAACACTAATAACATCCACCACACCTGGCTCTAGAATACTGGAAGGCAGTGGGTAGTTGGAGAGCATGGGCTCAGGCGAAGAAGGCTTTTGAAAGCCGGAACATGACCCATGAGGTATCAGGGAGCCACTGTAGGTGTGTGAGCAGGGCAGGGACATGAGAAAGGCTGATTTAAGTATCACTGGACTAGTCTAGTGCTGGATGGATGGGTATTCAGGGGGCCAATGGAGGTGGCATGGGGCCTGTATGCCTATGTTCAAGGAGGTTTGTTAGGAGGCTGTCGTATTATCAGCATCTATAGTGATGAGGCTTGGTAGCCACTGTTGTCAGAGGAAGAGATGAGGAGTGAATCCTGTGATAACTTAAGGAAAGACGAAGCATGGTGTATTGGGAGCCCAGGCTTCGACATCAGGCAAACCAGGATTCAAATTCCACCTCTAACACCTACTAGCTTTTTGATCTTGGACAAAATACATTAACTTCTCAGAACCTCAGTGTTCTTACCTGCAAAATGTGGATGATAATATTACTTACTTTATGCAGCTACTGTGAGGATTGAAAGATTAGTGATTATGTTTGTAAATCGGCAGTGCAAATGGTGATGGTGGTGGTGATGAAGATGATGGTGGCGGTTGTTAGTGATGGTAATGGAGAAGACGGTGGTGGAGGTGGTGGGAATGGTAGCGGTGCTAATGAATCATAAAAGGACTAAGGTTAAAGCTTAGGGGGATAAAGTATCTAGAATTATGGGCAAGACAAGGAAGAGGCTCCCACTATGCAAAACATAGAAGTCACAGTCAGAATATAGAAAGTGAACTATGAAATCTAGGATCCTAGGAACCAAAGGGGAAAAGAGTTTCATTAAGAAGGCTTAAGGACACTTTAGGACACAGAAGATAGGAACAACAGCCATTAGATTTTATTACAATAAAATGACTATGACCTGGTGAAGGGGCAAGTTGGTGGCAAGGGATTAAGAGGGACTAGGCATCTGAAAGTGGGTGCCCAGAGGGTGTAGACCTACCTCATAAGGAGCTTCCAGTGGAAGGAAGAACCATAAAAGGATCTATATCAGTCAGAAATGTTTTTCGATGCAAGTAGCAGTACTTTTATTTAAAAAAGAAGTCCATGGAAAGAAAAAGAGGAGAAATATTTGTTAAAATGCTTTGCATTCGCAGAGTTGAAAAGATCAGCCATAGCTAGAGAGGGGAAAAAATATCAATAGCTAAAATTTAAAGTGGGGCTTCCCAGGCGGCATGGTGATAAAGAATCTGCCTGCCAGTGTAGGAGACAAGAGACGCCGGTTTGATCCCTGGGTCAGGAAGATCCCTGGAGGAGGAAATGGCAAGCCACTCTTGTATCCTTGCCTGGAAAATCCCATGGACAGAGGAGACTGGCGGGCTACAGTCCATAGGGTTGCCAAGAGTCAGACCCAACTGAGCACACACAAACACACAAAATTTGAAGTAAGGCTCTATTTAACCTACAGCTCCTTTCTTATCTTAACAGATATTTATAGAGCATTTTCATTGAAGAAGCCCAATATTTGGATGATGCTGAGCCATTTTTTAAAAGTATTTCTTTATTTTGGCTGTGCCAGGTCTTAGTTGCAGCACGTGAGATCTAGTTCCCTGACCAGGAGTTGAACCCAGGCCCCCTGCATTGGGAGTTCTGAGTCTTAGCCACTGGAGCACCAGGGAAATCCGAGCCATTTTTCATAGTCTTTGAATTTGTCCCTCAACACCTCCTCTCTCCTGGTTCCCTAGGAGGAAGACTCCATTTTCCGGCTAGGTGTTGTCACGTGACTAAGTTCTGGCCAATGTCCCATAAGTGTATGCACGGTCTGTAAGTTTCCAGGAATCTTCCTGAAAAGACTGCAGGGCCTTTTCATCCCCTTCTTTTTAGTCACTTCCTCTCTCCTGTTGCCTTAACACATGAGTGTCATAGTTGCCATCTTGGACCACAGGACTAAAAGTCCCATTCTGAGGGCAGAGCATTGAGCTTGGGGATCCTAGATCTGTGAAAATTTCATGGTACAGAGGAGTCATTCTGGCTCTGGACTCAAGCCAAAGCCCATCCTCCCAGACACACTCCTCAGGGAGGGGACAAATGGCCTGGATACCCACCGGGGTGGCCTCCGAGATTCACCCAGGGAGACCAGCCCTCTCTCTGGGGGTGGCAGTCTCACAGAGTGCTGCCCCTGTTTCCTAGGTACCACTTTGTAGGAAGGAGCAGTAATGTCCACACTGTCCTCTGCCTCCTCCTCAGGCTGGAGAAATCTTAGAAGGAAGGTGCCCGAACAGCCCTTCAGCGCAGCTTGTGAGGCCCTGGGCCTCGGTGCTGGCTGGCTGGCTGGCTGGCAGGAGGACAGATTCTGATTTCAGTTGTGCATTGCTAACAAGCGGTGACTTCACATTGGCGAAGAGAGCCGATTTGAGTGCTTTCAAGGACAAAATGTGTCCTGCTATCTGGAGGTGAAAATCAGAACCCCGTCTCACCACCTTGCTATTTCTAGAGGCAAAGGAAAAGCTTTTAGAGGCCGATTCCACCCCTGCTCTGAAATGAAGGCCGCTCCTCAGTCACGCCAGCCCCTCGCCCCGTAGAGTTTCTGCATCATTTCCCCTTATGATTCATCCAGTACATCCCACCTACTGCTTGGTTCTCTGGTCATCTCTTGGGCAGGGTCATCCCTCCCATGACCCCGTTATGAACTCCAGGGGAACAAGGAAGGTGATTTATTCATTTTTGTAACCTCATGACATAGCACTGTGCCTGGCACGCAGCAAATGCTCGAAAAAGATTTCTGATTAATCATTCCTGCATTTCATTTGGGGATCTTTGCCTGCAAATGAGAGGCAAGTCATCTGTGCTGATCCCCTGATGCCAGGCCAGCCGAATAAAACCACATCTAGTCCATGTTGAAAACCTACCTCTCAGAACCCCTGAAGTTTCAGAGAGAACAGTCACAAGCCCACCTTGGTAAAAGGTAGTGAGAGCGGTTTTCCAATGACTAGCCTAAATTTCTCCTGTCGCAGTTGAGAACCACTCCATCTGCTCTGCACGTCAGTGTGACAGCCCAGCTGCTCACTGCCACCTACAACCTGGGCTGACATTCAGCTGCAATGCACAGCTACGACAGCTGGACAGGTTGTTAAAATATTGAAATGCTTCTGTACCGTATAGTAAATAGCCCCTGTCCTCAGCTCCTGAGTATCCTCATCTGCCACCCTGGCCAACCTCAGCTACTCCCCTGTAATCCCCAGATTCCGCTCCAGAGCACAGAAGACCTCCAAGAATGGTGGTCGGTGCCCACCTTCGAATCTCGCCCAGCTGTAGCAACTCACCCTTCTCCTCCCCAACTGAGTCCGGCAGCCCGTCCCCTCCCCTTGGGCATCACCGTCCTATGACAGCAGCCCCTGGCAGACATGTAGGCAGATGTGCCAGTCGCAGGCTGGGAAGGGATACTGTCAGCTATCTACAACGGGAGGAGGGGTGAAGTCACTCACCAGAGACAGGTGGGGATCGAATGCCCAGAGAGAGGATGGGGGTCAAAGCCTGATCTATGAAGCCACCAAAAGCCACAACAAGGCTGGGCTGGATTCAGTGGGAGTTAGACCCGAGCAGGATGCCTGGCAGACACCAGGTTCTGGGACAAGGGTGAGGTCAAGACCAGCCAGCCAAGAGACAGGTTTATCTAAGCCCTTGCTCCCTCTCCCAAGCCTGGAAATGCCCATGAAATGAGAAGGTACCCTGTATTTCAGAAGGCAACCAAGACCCAGTGAGAAACTCCAGGGGAGCCTTGAAGTGGTATCTGTCAGGATGGTGGGTGGCCAGGGCAGAAATGAAGGAACAGGTAAAGAAGAAGCTTTTGAACTTCGGTTTTTGAATCATTTCATCTGCCCAAGATTTTGGTACTGTTATTTCCTGCCCCCAACCCATGGCAGAAATTGGTGGCACCAGCTCATAGCGGCCAATGCTAGGGTCATGGGGGTACAATCAGGTGACACAAGCCCACTGGATGAAGAACTGATGAAAAAAGGCGCTGGGCGGAGCAGTAGCCCCCAGGACCGATAGGGTAGAATCCAGCAAGGCTGCTTCCTCCTCTTCTGTGGACGTTGGAGGGTTGAAAGGAAAACCACCATCTGGAAGATATACCTGGTGACGTGGCTGTAAACTTGGGTGACCAACACTGGTTCTGTGGTGCCTGGCTTTCAGCCCTACCCCATGGCACATGACCTCGCAGAGCAAAGCCACGAGGCCCCTGAGGAGAACGCCCAGCACACAAGAAAGCCCTGGAACTGGACGTCAGGGCCAGCAGCGGCGGGCATGCATGACTGGCACCGAAGGCCCAAGCATTTAAAATAAGCACGAGGAGGCTTTCCTGGCGGTCCAGTGGTTAAGATCCTAGGTGCTCCAATGCAGGGGGTGCAGGTTCTATCCCTGATCGGAGAACTAAAATCCCACATGCTGCGGCAAAAAGATAAAAAAAGAAATTAAAATCAGGACGAGGACTCTCTTGAAGGAGGTAACAGGAGACAAGAGCAACTTCAGAGAAGAACACAGGATCATTGAAACATAGCGAATAGAAATCAACAGAAAGAAGAGATGAAATCGAGACCATGCTGGTTGGGATAACTACCAGCACGGGGATATTTAGAGACCAAATTGGAGAGTCCGTTCTTTGTAAGTCCCCCATGTCCCACGCGTATCCCTCAGGTCCCTTTCACATTTCTGTTCATGCCCAGAAGCCAGCACCAGTGTCCCTTGGCCAGAGGACCCTCCTCAGGCTGCTGGACTCGCTTGGTGTGAATTCAGCCCTGAACCACTCATTGGAGGGACAGGTAGTAAAATTCTTGCCCCTCATCCCAGACCAGGGCCAACTTTGAGGTGTGACCTGCCCCATCTCCCAGTTCTCCGTGAGACTGAGTCCAAGGGCCCTCCATGGGACGCTGCATGGCAGCATACTCTGGCCTGGCCCCCTCCCCTCCCCATCCCAGTTCCCCACTCCCCAGTTTGTTTTCCCCAAAAGCAGGTCCTAACAAATCATTTTCACATACTGCCCTGGCTTGGGGGCTTGCTTCTGGGGTACCCACCCTAAGACACAGAGCAGTCTTTCTCAGTGAACACCACTGCCGTCTCTCCAACTGCCCAAGCCCCAAACCATGGAAGCAACTTGCACCCCATTCTCTCTTTCACCCCCACATCTGATCCACCAGATATCCTTGGCTCTAGCCCCTCAATGCCTCTAGAATCTTCTCTCTCTCATAATCACGTCCTGCGTGGACTACGAAAACAGCTCCTAACAGCCCATCTCTTCCTGTCTTGGCCCCTCCAATCCTTCCCCCAGGAGGTGGACCCCGGAGGGGCTGTCTGTGACCCTCAAGCTAACACTCAGTCTTACTCATGCTCACAGGGGCTCTGCTGCCCCGGCCCCTTGCCCTCATTCAGCCTCGTCTCTCACCACCCACCACCTCCCAGCCTCACTGAATGCATCACCTCCGGGTCTCACACAGGCTCTTCCTTCTGCCTCCAACAGCTGTTTCCCCTGCAGCCTGCTCTCTCAGCTTGCCCTATTTCAGCTCTCCATCTAAACACCCCTGTCTTTGAACACCTGCCCCCCGACCCCCAGCCTGGGCCAATGCCCCTACCATTCTGGAATGGACACTTCATGTATTATCTGCCCCTTCTCCACAAGTGGCCCCCTTCCCATTCACTCGGTTTCCATGGACAGAATCGTATTAATCGCTCATAGCCCTGCCCCTTCACAGAAGTGATTGGCTTGGAGCTGGGCACCTGACCCAGCAGAGCCAGTGAAAACCTTCCCCAGAAATCTTGGACCTGGAATGGAGAAAGGTGAATAAATCTGACTGGCTGGCTAAGGCTTCCGGGAGATAGTACTCCAAAGCATCAGACATTATATTCTCTGTCATGTGAAGAAAATTAGTCTTTGTGAGAGAGAAGAGAACCACTAAAGAGCAGCAAGGAGATGGAGAGAAGAGGTTCCTGGGTTCCTAGTGTCCTGAGCCCAGACACATTATGGCCTTGAGTTCTCTGAGATGCCCGTTTCCCTGGAAATCATGGCAGAACTTGAACTCCATTTTCCTTGAAGCTAGTGTGAATTGAGTTTTGTCCCTTGCAACAAACAAGATGTAACTATTAAGCTAATGTCAGATTTACTGTAAGCATCTGTTTAGTTGGCCCTCTTCTAGTCGGCAAGCTTCTGTCCCCATCTTCTTCCCTATAGAATCAGAGGACCAAGTGCCGTGCTTGGGTCACGGTAGGTGCCCGGCATGCGTGAGGTGGCAGCGAGTGTGGCAGCTGCTCATGGCTGCAGAACAGGTGCAGGCACAGACTGGTCATCTCATCTCTCCAAAGGCTGCCCAATCTGGCAGCTCCTGCATCCCTTCTTGTGCCCTGCGGGCAGGCAGCAGGGGAGGAAGGGGCATGCGCACTGTGACTCAGTCTAATTCTGAGCTTTAGGAGTTTGAAAGGGGCTACCGAGGGGAACAGCAACCCACTCCAGTATTCTTGCCTGGAGACTTCCATGGACAGAGGAGCCTGGCAGGCTGCAGACCATGGGGTCGCAAAGAGTCAGACATGGCTGAGCGACTAACACACACACACACACACACACACACACACTGACAGCTTGAGCGACGCTTCTAAGGAGCTTCGGTCCTGGTGCAGGTTGAGTTATGCCCCTGCAGGCGTCTGGCTGACCTCGACCACAGGCTCAGGAGTGAATCTGCTGTTATTGCCAGAGCCTGATGAGGAGGACGACATAACCACACGGAAACCCATTACCACATGGCTCCAGACACGTTCAGAGAAACGGGATCCTATTCTCACAGACCAGCACACTGACATTCAAAGAGCCAAGGAACACATCCCAGCTCGAAGTCAGCCCCAAACGTGTCTGGAAAATGCCTGTGGCATCCTTTGGAAATGTCAGCGCCTGGTCATAAGCGAGGGTGGGGAATGTTCTGTCAGTGCTCAGGGACAGCACACCCCAGAAGTGGAAACACCTGCCCTTTCACCTTTAGAGAGAGGGTGTTTCCCAAGACAGAGTCACAAAGGGCAAAGCAGGTTAGGTACTGAGGTTTAAATAGGGAATAATTACTCAACCTCCCCATTGCAGGCTTGTCTTTTTTTTTTTTTTTTTAGATCTATGAAGACTTCTAAAAGTCAAACAAGCCTGTGACTTTCCCTTTCTTTGCTCCCCACACTATTCATTTCTTATTTCTCTTTCCAGAGTTAATTTATGCAAATACAAGCAAACACCAATACATATATTCTTATTTCTCTCCTCTATTTACATAAAAGGTAGCATACTATCCATACCACCCCGCACATGGCTTTTTTCACTTCAGCTACCTTCAGGATTTTTCCATTCGTGCACAGGGGGATTCTTCATCCTTTGTTCAGCTGCAAATGATGCCAGCTCTTGGATGCCATAGTTTATTTAGTCCGTCTTCTACTGATGGCCATTTCGGTTGATTCTATCACACGCAATGCTACAGTGAGTAACCATGCACAGATGTCATCGCACACGCGTGGAGGACTGAACACATATGTCGTTGCATTGATGATCCCAAGCCTTTAGCTCTTCCTGTGTCCCTGCCCTTTGACCCTTGACTTTGCTGCTTCTCTCACTAAAAAGGCACAGAGCCTTTCCTTGACCCCTTAAATCTGGACTTTACCATGTAACTTGTTTAGCAGACTTGATGTAAGCAGAAACTTTAAAACATACTTGAGGTTTTAATTTCTTCTTTCATGTCTCTGAAATTGCCATGAAACATGCCCAGGCCAGCCGAGAACAAGCTCAGGCTAGCATGCTGGAGTATGAGAGCATGTAGAATGCAGGGCCCAGTGGCCCAGCTGAGGCTGTCCCAGGCAAGCCAGCTCTTAGCCAATCTGCCAGCTGATACAGAAGTGAACTTAGTCAAGATTAGCTGAGTCCACCTTAAATCAACAGAAACACCCCCAAACAACCAAGTAGTGAGAAATAACTGAGTTGTGGTTTTAAGATACTAAAATGTAGGGTGGTTTGTTATCCAGCAATGACTAACTGATACATCATACAATATAGAGGCAAGTAAGATAAATTCCCAGAAGTGGAATTGCCAGATCAAAGGATATGACATTTGAAATTTTGATAGATATTGCCAATGTCTCTGCATAAAGATTAGACTAGTTAACACTCCCACAACAAGGCACAAGAGCACTTGTTTGTAAACAGTATGTTATCAGTTTTTTTTCAGTCTGGTAGATGAAAAAGAATACCTCTGTGTTGTTTTGTTTGCATTTTCTTATCATAAGCATGAACACTTATGTTTAAAAACCATTTCGACCTCCTTTTCAGTAAACTGTGTGTTCATGTTTGTGACCCATTTTTCCTATTGGATCACTATTTTTCTTACTGATTTATAGGAACTCTTTATATATTAGAAACATAGCCCTTTGCCTATGATCACCATTCCATGAAACCATATACTCCAGATGAGAAGCTTAATGGTAGGCAAAGGGGGTAAACAAAGCAGAGCTCTAGCAGAAGGTAACTTTTCCTCAATCAGCAACTATGTCTTGAGTACTTTTTTTGGTTCAGGGTTCTGGGTTAAGCATCCCAGCATACTCAGGAAAAAATTGACATGGTACATAAGGAATGTTCTAGAGATGGCTATGATTAAATCCCCACATATATCTACCCATAGTCCCTGCCTAAGGAGTGGGCAAGGGGAACATATACATTCCTCATGGCTCAACTTCCCTGGCCACTGCTGATTGATCACAGCAATATGCCTGATCAAGGGCAAAACCAATTCGATTCTCTTTTGAGACTTTGAACTCAGAGACATAAAATCAATCAGAGAATGGTGGGCCCTGAAGGTATCAGATCACTTTGCAGAGGTGGTGCTACCATTTGGTGCAGCCCTACAGAGCCATGCGCAAGCAGACAAATGAACTGAGGAAGAGCCAGGGCGCAGACAGAACACAGCAGTCACTCAGACACCGGTCGGAGGAGCAGACACAGGCCCCAGCCTGAGGGAGAGACAGACAGGCTGCCCCCTCATTTCCAGCTCTTCCAGACTCAGCTCCCGCCCCCTTGCCCCCCACCACAGTTTCTTTCTAGCTGAGTTCTGTAAGAGCCCTTTGAATCCTATTACTAAACCTCCTTGTACTAATTTAAGGATTGTTCTTATTCTTGGTATCAAGAGTGTCTTAAGACAAGGAATTTTCATATCAGCTGAAAAAAAGAATAGAGCCTTTTCATCTCGTATGGCATAGTTTTTATTTTAAAAGTTTCCTAGTTGCTATCACTTCTCATTTTATAGTGGGAGAAACCTGGGGGCTTGGCCAAGGTCACTTTGACCACAAAAGGCAGAGCTCAGCCATGAGGGGAGGGGTTTGTTGCCAAATGGCCTTTCCCCTCAACCCCACTTTGCTGCCTCCAGGCCGAAGCATTGTATAAGTGCATGCTTAATCATGAGACTAAGACTCTAGGTGCTGAACAGCTCCCAGGAGAGGGTGATCAATACAGACTAGCATCACCAGGGCATCTATCTACCCATAGTCTGTGGGAGGTAGGGAGGCTGTGGCCAGGCCCTGAGGACCTCTCAGGTTCCCACTACACCCCCCACCCCAGGACACTCAGGGACACTTCCCACGCTCACCCGTGCTTATTTATGTGTATGGCACCCTGCCTGGGAGGAGGGCTGGTTCTCTAAAGGAAAATCGCCCAAAGAGATATGCTGGCTGTTTAATGGCCCATACCTCCCACTCCACCCCCACCCCGCCCCCATCCCACCCTGGAAGGAACTTGCAGACCCCCTTCTGTGGGGGCAAAGGGGTCCCCTGAAAGGAGTCCCCATTGTCCCATTGTCCACAGACACATCAGAGAAAAGAGTGAGTTCACCCAGTCTTTCCTAAGCACCCACTGCATACAAGACATCCGGCAGGGCACTGGCATTGCTTCTGGAACCTTCTGGGTGCATTCTCTAAGTGGGGGAGGGGACAGGGCTGGGGCCCAGGGGGAGGGGGAGCAGGAAATTAACCTCCTGCCAAGTAGAACGGAAATTGAATTTCTTCCCCTCCCCCTTCTTCTGCCTCTCTCACCACCCCTCCCCGACAACTCACTTTTTATCTCTCTCCAATTACAGTTTTAAACATTTAGGGTGCTGCTGTTTTAGTTTTAAAATTTGTTAGGCTCAATTTATGCCACTTAGTAAAACCTCTTTTCCAAATGAAGCCAAATTAGAACTAAAACACTGCAAGCCATAAAATGTGGGCATTTTATTTGGGCTGGGTTGGCTTTTTGATTGTTTGTGTAAATGAAGCAGAGAGAAGCATTCAGGAGTCTGTCTCAGGTCTGGGTGAGGGGAGATCCCCCTGGGTCCCCCAGAGGTCTGCCGGTGGCCTGGGCCAGCCTGTCCCCTGGCCCTCAGTTTGACCCTCTTGTGCCCCTGGGTGACTAGCGAGCCTTGAAACAGGTCACTCCATACTTTGGCAGTGCCTTCCCATCCCTAAGTTCTCTAACAATGGGGATCACTTCCTGCTAGCCAGTGGCACCCACCGCCACCGAACAGTGTACAATAAATCCATGGCGAATTCAATCCAACTGGCTGTGACTAGGGGTGGGAGCTGGGGGCACAGTCTGGAAATCTCCTCTCACACCCTTGCAGTGCAATGTCTAAAAAAAAACCCAGTCTCAGTGACCTTCGACTGGAGGGAAAGGTGAGCCCCACCCCTCTCCTGGTGGAGGAAAGGAGCCGCCGGGAAAGGGGGGAGGCAAAGGGGGGCGAGGGAGGAGATCCTGAGCCACTAATTAGGCTTCTGCTGTTGGCTGCCAAGAAGGTCAGAGAAGTTGCCGGCTGATGAGCTGGGCCTCCCAGGGGCCCTCAAGAGGTGACATCTGGGGTTCCTAGGCTGGCCCCGTCTGTGCCAGGGGAAGCGGGCAGCAAACACCACCAGGACTGAGAGCCCAGGAGGGGAGACAGAGGCAGCAGCGATGGCCACAGTGATGAGACAGTGACTAAGGGCCGGTGTGGACCTTGCCAAGTGATTTGGCTTGTCCCCACGCCAACAATAAAGGCCCGGTGTCTGGCAGAGGATGGGGTTTTGTGTGCCGAGGGACACCTTATGACTGACCCTGGCAGAGAGCCACAACCATCAGGAACCAGCCCAAGAAGAGAGCAGACAGGAGTGGGCAGAGGAGTCCTTTATGGGACTGGGCTGGACTCGGGTTGGGGGCAGGGTGTCTGAGGCCGAACGGCAGAGGGCAGGGTGAGAGGGAGTGAAAAAACATTCATGCAGAGGACCAGTGGGGGAGTTGCCCTAACGAAGGAGTCGATTGTGTTTGGGATAATCTCTGAAAGCAAGTGGAGAGAAAACCCAGTCAGCGGAGGAAACTTTGGAAACCGTTTAAAGGAAAGGGGACAAAGCCCCAGAATAAAATGCCATCTGGAGTCCTACTGGTCCCTAGGATGGAACCCATGATCCAAGGTATAGGTGACCCTCTGTCACAGGCTGGGTTCCCCGGAAGCGGATGCTGAGATGGAGTTGGGGGCAGAGGCGTGTTTGGGAGGGATCAAGCCCTCTGAAAGGAAGGGGGTGGAGGGGAGCAGGACTGGACAGAGCAGGGAGTCGAGTTGAAATGCAAGCCTGACAGACTCAGCCAACCTGGAGGAGAGAGCTGGGGCATGAGGCATGTCCAGGACAGTGTCCTGCCTGGAGCCAAAATGGCCAGGTCTTTATAAAGGCTTTCCTGGTGGCTCAGTGGGTTAAAAAAAGAAAAATCTGCCTGCAATGCAGGAGACCCGGGTTTAATCCCTGGGTAGGAAAGATCCCCTGGAGAAGGAAATGGCAACTCACTCCAGTATTTTTGCCTGGAAAATTCCATGGACAGAGGAGCCTGGTGAGCTACAGTCCAGGGGGGCTCTCAAAGAGTTGGACACAACTGAGCAACTAACACTTTATAATGGCCCCACCCCACACCAGCTCAGCCACCAGATGGGGGTCTCCCAGGAGAGGGGCCTCTGGGTGAGGTGTTCTCAGCTGCTGTGGCCGAGCCTGAATGGGCAGCAAATCCTTCCTAGAGGGGGCTCTGCTCCTCCATGTCTGTCACATCCTCCCCCTCCCTTAAGGAGCTTAAATCCCTCTTTTCCTCTGGGCCTGGTTGCCCCCTCCCTGTTCTTCAGGCCCCCGGCTGTGTGTCTGGAACCTGGTCTGACCCTAGCCCAGCCCAGTGTTTTCGATTTGCTCCATTCTCCCAGGCCCGCGGAGGAGAATTCTGGTCTTATTTCTCCATCATGATTTCCTCCTCCACTCAGGCCCTGCGTCCTGGTAACCAGCAGCCATCACAGCTGTCGACTTGCAGGGGGCCTAACGCTCATGGCTTGTTTGGGGCTCAGCCTCGGTCCTGCAGTGCTGGTCATTAAGCTTCATTGTGCTGCCCGCCAGGGCACTGGCCAGCCCAGGATAAGCCTCAGATGAACTCAGCCTCGCTTATTAACTAGGACAAACCAAGCCGGACCACAAAACGTCCACTGCCTGAGCCATCCGCTGCGGCAGACGTGGTCCTCTGCAGCCTCCAGCTCAGTCCCCTTCTGTCCGTGGCTTGCCAGCAACCAGCTGTTACTCAGCCCCATAGCTTCACGTCCACAGAATCCAGAGCACCAGTTCCACTTTGGACCTCGTTAGTGGAATCACTGGCACGTTCTCCAGATACATGCCCGTTTCCTGATTTGTCCAGGCTGTTCAGAAGCACATTTTCTCTCTCTGGACTCATGGGGAGGACCCTGCAGAGAGAGGGGGACAAGTCTGGGGATGCGTAGGAAAGGAGCTAAACATTCAGGCCTGTTTTCTCTTCCTGACTTCTGTTCTAACCTCTGCAGCCCCTGAAGCCCATCCAGGATGACACAAGTTATAACACAAAATGAGCACTGTCGAGGGGCTAAGTGAAGGCAGAGGCAGCTGCCGGCTTCCGTGGTGGTGGGAAAGGAAGGCCAGGAGCCCTAATCTCCGATGAGCTGGGGGAGCCACCAGGGGGAGGGCATAGCACGCCCAGCATACATGTGCACAGAGACGGAACCAGTTAAGCCCAGCTCTACCAGTCTGCCCGCTTTGCCAGGCTCACCCCATGGCCCCAGGCCCCTGCCAGGAGGATAGTCTTGCTTGGAGGTGCCCAGCCCGCTCTCACTGTAACTCAGGTCAGCAAGAAGCTGTGGGCTTCTGGGGGTGGGATCCTGCAAGAGGCCTCCTACAGGCCTACTTAACCCCCATTACATTCGTTCCCTAATATACTTTTCACCTTCAGCAAATAGTGCAAATTTGAATTTTTACTCACTGATCAAATATTTACCCTGTGAGCTGCCAATCTGGCTGAGCTCGGTTTCTCCAATTCTCCACGTTTGTATTAGATGAATTAGCATTTTATTGTTGGTCCACTGGTTTGGGACTCAAAGGTGAGACAGGGAAAACCAGAGGAAGCCACTCAAGAGATTCTCCACGAAGAATGGGTTCAGTTTAGTCTTGTGTCAGGTCTCCCAAACAACTCACCAGATACGCGAAAACAGTTATTTTGGAAGTGACAGGCACTCGTGGCTTCTGAAGAACAACTACTTTCTGTACTTCTTATCTGCACGACATACATCTTTGAAATCTGTTATCCAGGAAGGTGGGTTCAAGGTTCATCTCACGGTTTATTTGCTGTAGAAAAGCAGACAAATCAGGTCATCTCTCAGAGTCTTGGTTGCCTTATCAGCATAGTGGGTACAATAACATTACCCCAGTCGGAAGGTTGTTGCAAAAGTCAAAAGAAATATTGGAGGTGACAACGCCATAAAATGGAAGGCACTAAATGGAGAGTTGTATAAGTTCAGAAACTGAAGCTGTTTTAAAATATAGCCCCCAGATTCTCTGATACTCCTCACGCCAAGAATTGTGGGATCTGTGTCCCCTCCCACTGAACTGGAGTGGGCTTGTGACCCCTCCAGTGGCTAGAGCATGGAACATGGAACATTGTGTGACTGTCCAGGCAGATCAGAAGAAACCATGCAGCTCCCCACCTGAGTCTCTTGCGACTGTCACCATGGAGGAAGCCAGTAGCCATATAGGAAGTTAATCACCCCAAAACTGCCCTGCTGGGGGGCAGATGCAGATACTCCAGGCAACCGACATGGGAGAAAAGCATCTAGACCCATCACTGGGCAGCCTGAGTAGATGTTACAAGGAGCAAAAGAACCACCCAGTTGAGCCCTGTCTGAATTCTGACCCCCAGATCTGTGAGCATAATACAATGCTTGTTATGTCACTAAGTTTGGAGTTGTTTGTTACACAGCAGTAGTAACTGGAACCCAAACAATTCATCTACGAAGTTCCTGTATCGGCTAAGAGATCAAAACCCTCCATCACTTGTTTTCTCTCCTTGTCCCTCTTTGACTCTAAGCATCAGGGTGAGGTGGGATTTATGACCCAGCTTTGTGGATACAGGACCACAACATGTCCAAGAGTCCATGGAATCATGGAAGGCTTGAACCCAGGGGTCCTGCTTCTTGGACGCTGGCCTCTCTCACAGGACAGAACAGCAGAAACCTCAAAAGGAAAGGCTATCCTCGTGGGTTGTGACCTCATGAAAAAGAAAAATGAAGAAATTCCCAATTACCAAACAGTAAAGCAAGAGGGTACCACAGAACACCCCCAACAGCCCATCATCCACAATTAATTTCTTCTGGACTTGGGAATGCTGGGGAGGTTGTCGTTGAAGCAGACTGTCTTCCCACTTATGTTTGGGCTTCTTCTAAAATGCAAGAAAAAAAAAAAGGAAAAAAAAAAAAAAAAAAAAAGGCTGGCCTTCCCAGAACCTCCTCTACACTGCCTGGAAGGAGCTTGGTGTGGCCCAGCAGGGCGTGATAAGCGTGCCGGCAGTGGCCTGCCAGGGATCTTAAAAATACCCTGCCTCAGACAATCCGGAAAGTGAGCAACCCACACCTGGAAAGCAGGTTGCTGGCTACACAGAGGTTTCCAAGTATGGATCCCGTTTACACTTGCCGGAGCGCAGCCTTCTAATTCCAGCCGCTCATGAAAAGGCACGTAGGTCCTCCTTGACGTCAAATCGCTCTTTCCACTGAGCATAATTTCTTTCAATGATGGGCTTGGAGGGGTTTCAGCGACGGTGGGTCTTTTTTTTTTTAATGAATCATAGACATGCAGATCAGATTTAGTGTTATGACTGTGGTGCACAGAGCGTCACTGTTAATTCTTGCTAAGCGCTGACAGCAGGATCAACCCCCAAACAGCACAGGCAAATACACCACCCCAGCCCCGGGGGCTTAGAGACTGCATAATTACAGACGACTGCACGGTACTCATTACCGCCACCGGAACATCTCAGCCCAGGCACAGCAACCCCCCACCCGGATCCAGAGAGCCCCCTGGAGCGCCTGCCAGCTCGGGTCCTCAGAGCTCACTCCCCTTCTCCAGACAGGAACGTGGTCACCAAAAACGAGCTGGGCTGAGCTACAGCAACCCTTTCTCCTGTCCTGAAGGTTGTGGTCCACGGCGGTTGAAGCTTGCTCTGAAATGCCGCTGAGTTTGAGCTGGAAGGGAAGGGGTGCGAGGCTTGCTAAATGCCGAACAGCTGAACAAGTCCCCAGGGCTGAGGAAAGAGCGTTCTCCTTCCCTGTGAGCCAGTCGCTGGCTCTCCGTGTTTCTCATCAAAGGACAGGGATGGGGGGAGGTGGCAGGAGGCAGAAGTCAGAGCGCTTGCCTGGAGTGCCCTGTCACTGCGAGTTGTCCCGGGATGGCCCAGGGTCGGGGCGGGGGGGGGGGGGGCAGGGGCGGTGCAGTGGGAGTCACCAGCCCTCGGCTGTGTTCACACCGCTCAATCAGGGCATTAAAAAAAAAAAAAAAAATCCTCATCTTGAGTTTCTGCTCCATCTTTCCTCCAAAAGGTTTAAAGGGAAAACCAAACTCCTGGGGTCTGTTGAACTCGGCAGGGTTCTCCTTGCTCCTTCTCTGTTGACCTGCAAATATTTAATGAGCCTCAACCACGTGCAAGTGATGGAGTTGGGCTAAGAAGGCTGAAAAGAAAATAGGCAGCCACCAGACCTGGAGGATGGGGAAGTGATTTTATATCTTTCGGTTCAATGTTTTCTGGCGCAGGAAGGCCAGCAATCATGCTTTAGCACCTGCTCTGTGTTCTTAGCTTCATTGACCCTGGCTCACTGGGCCCCCACAAACTCACTGGGACATGAGTATCACCACCATCCACTCAGCAGATAGGGAAACTGAGACTCCACTTCCACTGTCTACTTAAAGGCACACAGCACATGAGGCTCTGAGTTTGAATGGAATTCTGTTCCAGGTCAGACCCTGGAGGTCAGTGGTCCTGACTCGGGGTCTCATACTAGAGTCCCTAGAGAGCTTTCAAAAACCCCCATGCCCAGGCCATGCTCCAGACCAACTGAGTCTGAATTCTGGGGGCTGGCATGCAGACATCAGTACTTTTTAAAGCCTCTTGCATGCGTGCTAAATCGCTTCAGTCGTGTCTAACTCTGTGATCCCATAGACTGTAGCCCGCTAGGCTCCTCTGTCCATGGAATTCTCCAGGCAAGAATACTGGAGTGGGTTGCCATTTTCTCTTCCAGGGGATCTTCCTGACCCAGGGATCAAACCCGGGTTTCCTGCTTTGGAGGCAGATTCTTTACCATCTGAGCTACCTGGGAAGCTCCATTGAGTGCTTGCTGGGCACTAGATGCTCAATAAATGAGCTCCCTTCCTTGAAAGCAGCAGTTCTTCAGCACACATGTCTGCACATCCCACAAACAATCCCTAAGAGTGATGAGGGGTGACCAGACATGAGTGGGCTTGCTAGAGCGGCCAGAGTGGAGGCAGAAGATGGGGTGCAGACTCAGGACCCTCAAGGGCCCTGATCAGCAATCCTCTGGCTCTGCTCAGAGACTCCAGAAAAGAGACGAGGTGGGCGGGATATGGCGTTGATCACTCCAAGCTTGGAAATTTTATTTCTCAAGTGGCTTCCGTCTCCCCAGGAGGAGAAAGAGGTACACCAATGGAGGCCTAAGCTCAGCCTCAGGCCGACAGGGCCCCTATAACCAAAGGGGAGCCCTTGGGCTACCTCCACTGCACCTATCCAGCCTCTGTGGTGAGCTCTGCTGGACCAAAGGGTCCCCTTCCCCATTGTCAGGGACAAAGGAGTGAGGAGCACCCTCCTTTCTATTGTATTACCAGCCCTCCTGGAAGCCAGGAAACAGTGCTGCAAATCAATTGCTTTCAAACTAAAGGGTGCTCTGATGGGCATGCTTCTCGAATTCTGCATTCAAAGGAATGCCAGGCTTCCTATGTCAAGTGAGATAAAGTGAATTTTCTTGGGCAGCCGGCAGAAATTTTTTCATCTTTCAGAAATAACATGTAGGGAAAACACTAACCCCCTCGCTTAACCAGCATCAGGGAACAATGAGCTATTTTCAAGAAATAAATCTGCAGGCAAAGCAAAGCTCCCCCTCTGGAAACACTAAAACTTCAAAACAAAAGTGCATGTATTTTTAAATAAACCATGTCCAGGGGGAGGGATGAATTAGGATTATCAGATACACATGACTATATATAAAATAGATAACCAACAAGGACCTACTCTATAGCATAAGAAACTCTAGTCAATATTTTGAAAGAACATATAAGGGAAAAGAATCTGAAAAAAAAAACATATAATATATTATATATACTGAATGACTGTGATGTACATCTGAAACTAATACAACATTATAAATCAACTCTGCTTCAATTAAAAAATAATAAAATTTTTAAAAGTAAACGGTATCACACGTTGCCTCTTTCCTTTGATGGCACAGACACAGCTGAAGTGGTCTTGGTGGCTCAGTCACTGGGTACGTAGACAATCATGCCACACTCACAGATGAGGCCACCTTCTACGTCCATATGTGCCCCATCACTACATGGCTCCACCCTTGCCCTCCTCCTTGATGTCTTGTTTCTGCTTTCTTCCTGTCTCTTCTTTTGCTCAGATGTGCATAATAACACCTTCCTGTGGCTGTCAGTATCCCCGCCACATCACCCTTCCCTCCTATCTGCTCCTCCTCCTCTTGTATTCCTGACCCCGGTCAACAGCACCCGTGTTCACCCAACCGTCGCCAGCAAAACAAAAACCAAAATGGAAGCAAGAGTTGGAGGGAACTTCACAGTCAGCTGATGTGTTAGAATAGTTTGTGAAGAGTCAAGAGACGCTGATGAAAAGAGATCCCAATGTGTCCGTGGTAAACAGTCAATGAACTTCAGCACAGGGAATTCTTCAGCTATTTCAGCTCTTTTGGATGGTTCCCAATATTTGAGGTCACTAAGGCCAGTAACTTCTGGATAAGCAAGGTGTCATGGTTCATAGGTTTTTGCTTGTTTCCTTTGGTTTAAAGGATCGATTTTGTATTATTCCAGAAACAGGCTACAATTCAGGGACTTGATGAGAACTTTAGACTTCTCATTTCCCCTATCACTCCATCCCCCAAAGGACCAAGACTCCCAAATCGGAAAGGGCAGCTGTCAGACCAGGATGAGTGTGAAATGAGGGCAAGGCCTCCTCCATCGTCCCTTCTCTCTTTCTCGTCCTTCTTTTCCCCACCCAGCTCTACCTGTCTCGTACACCAGTCAGTCAGAAACCAAGGCAGGAGGCAGCACTGCCCCGGAAGAAGGGCAAATAAGGCTCTTGAAATTCCAGAGGGGAACGAGCTCTCAGAACATAGGGCAGGGCCGGGCACCCAGCAGACCACCACATTCCAGAGCTGACTCAGAAATAGGATTTGGTCAGTGCACCTGGAGCAGAGGAGGGGCGGCTGGGCCTGATTCACCATCGCCACGCTGAAGAGACTGATGCAAAAGTCAGATGCCAACACAGCCCTTGGCCACAGAGCCTATTCCTTTCCCGGGGCAGGAAAACCCATGCCCGCCTCCCAACCATCCTCTTTGAGGCTCCTGGGACACTGAGTCAGTGTGGCAGGTGTGTGATGCAAAAGAGAGGCCGAAGTGGAGGTCAGTGTCTGCGTAAATCCTGCTGTTGGATGGTCGCTTTGGATCTCCTGGCTCTGTGCTGACCCACTCCCTGCCTTTGACATCATCTACCAGACTTATCCCCAAAAGACAGGCTAGGCAAGAGCTCTCCCTGACGTTCCAAGATGGTAGGCCTATGTTGTGGGTGGGCTAGACTGTCCCAGCCGCCCCTAGGCCCAGCCCCAGATGAGTGCAAAGGGGAGAGGGTTTGGTAGAGAGAGGAGAATGGAGTAACCTACGGACAGCTATTTATTTTCCCAAACTCTGCAGGTCCTCACAGAAGGCCCCTATAAACCGACTCCAAGTGCCCCTGGTAAGATAAGTCCCCCCAGCCTTCCCCACCAGCTTCCAGGCACCTGAAGGCTAATCATTGTTTTAAGACTGTGGATTCTCAGAGAAAGCCTGCAAGGAACTAGGAGCAGAGACAGCATGGGGGGTTCCCTACCATGACCCACCACAGTTCTCCTGAGCACCAGGTTGGTCCCCCCGGTTCTGCGCCATCACTCACCAGGGGAGCCTTTCTCGACCTCGGGGAAGTCGCCTGCCTGCCTGGGGGGCCAGCCTAGCAGAATAGCTCTCCCACAGCCTGCGGCCCACCTCCTGGGGCAGTTTTTCCGAGCTGTCTCTCTGGCTAACACAGGAGCTTTGGAATAAGACAGGGAGAGAAAGACGTGAGGGGTGGGGGTGGCGGCCCTTTCTCCGAGCTTATTAAAAATCTTTTGTGTGCCATAGAATAAGTCCAGCCTTCTCATCCTGCTTCGCACCCGCCCCCCCACCTCCCCAGCACTTAACTTTTTGAGGCCTGAGGAGCATAAACGCTTCAGTTAGTCCATGTAAACCAAAGATCCTTCTGGCCTTCGACCGTGTCTGGGTCTCCTTTACGTGGCCTTTCACCATCAAGCAACCGCCCGACCCCGTGGCCAGAGGTGCCGGCTCCGCCTCTCTACGGCCCCGTCTGTGTCTGAGGACCCACGCGTTGTGCCAGGCTGGAAGAACAGTCTGGAAGGAAAGCCCGTTGTCAAACAAATCATCGTTCTGGGAACACAAAGCCGCGGGGACCCTCCGGGTGAGGCTGACACTCGGGCCGGCAGCATCAGAGAGTCGCGTCTCCTGTGTGGCGCTAAAGCCCCAAGTGGGAGACAGAAAGCTGGCTGGCGGCCAAGAGCAGCGGCCGCGGACACCTTATCTAAATAAAGGAGAGCTCGCAGCACGCAATGTTATCACAGGCGCACAACAGGCTCCGGGAGGGGAAGGAGTGGGTGGACGCTGCGTGGGTGGTTTCGTGTTGCGATTTTTTTTTTTTTCCTTTTGTGGCTGTTGTTTTCTTTTTTATCTATTCGGTTTTGGAGTATTCAACAGCCGGGGAGCTTGGCAAAGCCTGGCAGCGATACCCACACGGCCCTTTCCAGTCCAAACGGCTCCTGTCAACTTTTACAACCCTGCGCTAAAACTCCAGGCACCGGGTTATTTATTTGCCCGGCCTGTCTGGCCTCACATTTTTTCACGTGTGTGTTACCCCCACGGTGGTTACAACTTCCCTCCGGCTCTTAAAATGCCAGTAACCGCCCAGTCCCAGGGAGAGCTGGGAAGTGTTTCAGCCGTTCAGGGTTTCAGGATCCGGCACTGCTTCGTGTCATTTTCCTCTCCGCTCAGCGTTTTTGTGACCTGAAGGAAGAGGAAGACTTCTCCATTGTGAAAATTGCTCTTTTTCGCTGGGAAACCATTGTTACTAATAATAACCTCACCAGGCGCAGCTGTCAAAGGGCCCGCCGGCTGTCCCCCTCCGGCAGGGGTCGAGCACACACACAACTCAGAGGGGACACGGCTGGCCCAGGTCAGCGGGTGAGGGCCCCAGCCTCCGCCATTCCCGCCGCCCCCCCCCATCCCCGCCCCATCCGTGATCTGGAACCCTGCTCATGTTCTCGAGCTGGGCTTTTCATTCTTTTTTAATCCTTTACACAAACAGAGTGTGTGTGTGTGTGTGTCTGTGTGTGTGTGCGTTCCTCTGTGTGTGTGTGTGTGTGTGGCTTTGAAATCATTCCCCCCCCAAAAAAAAAATAATAAAAAGGGTTTTCATGGTTGAGTCTGACCGGGTGCAATGCAGAATATATTATTTCTTTCAGAGCATGGATAGCAGATCTGCACGTGAAACACAGATCAAACACGGCCCACAGAAACAATGATAGGAAGCATAACCAGAGTGAATCAATTCCTTGATCCTGCTGTACCAAAAAATTAAAGAGGAGCACTCCTGGGGTTTTTAACCCAGATACGTCTTCAGCCACAGCTGTGTTTCCCATGTTCTGAGATCTCTTGCTCTGGCTCCCTTTTCGTGTGTGTAATATGTGGAATACAGTAGGCAGTGTCAAGTTCTGTTTTGTTTTTTTAATTAAATACCTCCATCCAATCACCCTAAACACACACATACACACTCTCACATGCACGCGCTTGTTTTACCTTTTCCCCAGAACTCAACACTACACAGGACAGTCTCTGCCATTTCCCTCATCAGGACAACAAGAAGCCAGAGAAGTGCCTGGCAGGCATCAGGAGGGAAGAAAATCCTTATATCAAAGAAGGTTCTATTCCCCAGCCTGAGGCCCGTCCTCTCTCTCCATCCCCAAGTGATAACATGGTCCCTTTGCTCTCAAAGGTCTGTTTTAAGATGTAGGTGGTCTTGCTCAAGTCTGCTGGTTTTTATGTCGGCATTGTCCCCGGGCTGACTCCAGCCCTGACGATCCAAGATTGCCCAGCTTGGCTGAGTGCTGGAGGGTGGAGCTCACAGCCCGCCCCCAGCCTTCTGATGGGCCACCAAGGCCACCCTGTCGGGCTGGTCAGCTGCAGCCAGCGTCCTCTCCTGACCTCTGCTCTAATCCTGAGGACACCCTTTATTTAGACACCACAGTCCAGCCCTCAAGTCCCAGATTTGTTCACTGGAGACAGGCCGGCAGTGGCCACCGGCTGACTCCAGACGGCTCCTCAAAAGAGGCCTCAGGAGGGTAGACCGGGCTCAGGCAGGTGCTGCCTGCTATGGAACAGAGATCGTAGGTTTGAGTCTCCAAGGATTCAACTTCCAGCTCTCTCATTGTCTGTGACCTTGGGCTACTGTGTAAACTCCCTGCTCCTGGTATCTGCATTCATAAAATAGAAGAGGAGAAGGTCACAAAAGGACGGGGCAGAGACAGATAGGAAGATGCTGGCCTGGAAGTCTGGAGTGATGCAGCCACAGGCCAAGGAAGGCCGGTGGCTATCGGAAGCTGGCAGAGGCAAGGGACCGATTCTTCGCTAAATTCTACAGAGGACACACAGCTGACGCCTTGATTTCCACCCCAGTGAAACCAGTTTCAGACTTCTGGCCTCCAGAATTGAGAGGGAATAAATTGCTATTTTTTAAAGACCCCGAGTTTTCGGGCATTTGTTACCTCAGCAATGCTAGACCAATACTGGCTTCCATGAGATGGGCTATGACCTGGCTGTCTGATCTGAATGGGTCTCACAAAGAGCCTATAAAATCTCTAACAAGTAATCCCTTTACTGATTAAAAATTGGAAATGCCCCAAAATTATATGTCTCGCTCAAGGTCACATGCGATTTGGTGGCAGGGCCGGGACTAGACCAATCATTCAGAACCTGGTTCCTCTCCACCACTCACCATGCCCTGTACCCACCCTTTCCCCTCTGGACAATTCTAAGCAGGTGGAAAAGAAGGCTCACCCCCTAGTGGGAGCCGGGCAAGGCCTCAGAGGACCTGGAGGATGGAGAAACCACTTTACCAGCCCCTTCCTGGCCCCAGTGTTTGCCTTCAGAGGGTTTTCTATAGGTGGATGCCACCACCCCACCCCACCCCGCCCCACAGAGTTGCATCTCTCTTCCTGGAGAAGAGGGAATCCAGGGACATGAATTCTCTTTCAGTGACTCACTTCTGAGCCCTGTCAGGTCTCCCAGGCCTCAGATTCCTCCGGGGTGACATGGAAATACTAAAAAGGGCTGCCCCCCTCTTCAAGGAGCCATGGGATAAGAGAAGGCACGCCTGTACAGAAATGTCCGAGGTCAGTGGGTTAGCAGGCCCTACTCTCCGCACCAGGATTCCTCAGGAACAGGAGGGCCACAAGGAAGCTCCAGACTAGGGGGAGGCCTTGCTCAGCCTGCACCCACGTGGGCCCCAGCCATGTCTCCTGGAGCTACCCAGAGAGGCTTCCTCTTTCTCCTTCCCCTGCTGTCTTATTCTCTCATGGTCTCTGCTGCAAAGGATGCCCCAGAACTCCCCCTCGGGATCTGACTGAGGCCAGACTTCTCATGAAATGGCATCCTTGCCTAACCTCCTCTTCTCCCTCTCCTGCTTCCCTCATTCCCTCACTGGCTTCTCCTGAGAGCATGCTCTCCGTAAATCATATGCATGTCGCATGAAAAGGGGCTCAACATCGCTCATTATCAGAGAAATGCAAATCCTAACTATAATGAGATATCACCTCACACTGGTCAGAATGGCCATCATTAAAAAATCTACACATAACAAATGCTGCAGAGGGTGTGGAGAAAAGGGAACCCTCCTACACTGTTAGTGGGAGTGTAAATTGGTGCAGCCACTATGGAAAATAGTATGGAGATTCCTCAGAAAACTAAGAATAGAGCCACCATATGATCCAGCAATCCCACTCCTGGGCATATATCCAGAGAAAACCCTAATTTGAAAAGAAACTTGCACCCCAGTGTTCATAGGAACATTATTTACAATAGTCAAGACATTGGAAACACTCTACATGTCCATTGATAGGTGAATGGATAAAGAAGATATGGTACCCATATACAATAGAATATTACTCAGCCATAAAAAAGAATGAAATTATGCCATTTGCAGCAAATGGATGGACCTAGAGATTATCACACTAAGTGAAGTAAGTTGGATAGAAAAAGATAATTATCATATGATATCACTTATACGTAGAATCAGGAGATCCAACCAGTCCATTCTGAAGGAGATCAGCCCTGGGATTTCTTTGGAAGGAATGATGCTACAGCTGAAACTCCAGTACTTTGGCCACCTCATGCGAAGAGTTGACTCATTGGAAAAGACTCTGATGCTGGGAAGGATTGGGGGCAGGAGGAGAAGGGGACAACAGAGGATGAGATGGCTGGATGACATCACGGACTTGATGAACGTGAGTCTGAGTGAACTCCAGGAGTTGGTGATGGACAGGGAGGCCTGGCGTGCTGCAATTCATGGAGTCGCAAAGAGTCGGACACGACTGAGCGACTGAACTGAACTGAACTGAACTGATATGTAGAATCTAAAATATGATACAAATGAACTTATTTACAAGACAGAAATAGACCCACAGAGATAGAAAACAAACTTACCAAAGGGGAAAGGGGTTGGCGAGGAGGGCTAAATTAGCAGCTTGATATTAACAGATATATACATCTTATATAAAAATAGAAAAACAACAAGGTTCTACTGTATAGCCCAGGAAACTATATTCAGTATCTTGTAATAACCTATAATGGAAAAGAATATGAAAAAGAATATATAATATATTGTTGTTGTTGTTGTTTAGTATCTAAGTTTTGTCTGACTCTTTTGCAACCCCGTAGACTGTAGCCCGCCAAGCTTTTCTGTCCATGGGGTTTTTCAGGCAAGAATACTGGAGTGGGTTGCCATTTCCTTGTCTAGGGGATCTTCCCAACCCAGGGATCGAACCTGTGTCTCCCTTGTCTCCTGTATTGCAGGTGGATTGTTTACCACTGAGCCACTGGGGAAGCCTATATGTGTGTGTGTGTGTGTGTGTGTGTGTGTGGAATGTATATATATAATGCATATGTATATACATAAAATGGAATATATATATATATAATGGAGTCATTTTCCCATATACCAGAAACTAACACAACATTGTAAATAAATAATACTTTAAAAAATAATAAAATTTAAAATACCATGTGCACATGACTGCCTGTCTCAGGATCTTCATCCAGAGAATTCTCATCTGAGATACCACCACATTAGGTTCCAGGGAAGCAAAACCAGTAAAGACATGCCCTGGCCCTTTAGGAGTTTCTGGCCTGCTGAGAGAAATAGCACGATGAAGAATACAGAGCAATCTCCATTGTTCTAGGTGCAATGATGGGGGTCTGCTCAGCCTACCATAGAGCAGGTGATCTGTCAAGAGTGTGGAGGGGTAAAGCAGGGAAGGCTTCATAAAGGAGGAGGCCCAGATTAAGGAGGGGGCAGGGGAGGGAAGGGAGATGAAAAGAGAGGAGATAGGGCTACAGTCCAGCCCAGGAGGGAGCTGCTGTGTGGGGCTGGAACACGGAGGGTGACCAGGGTGGGTGGCACATGACGAGCCTGGAAAAGTCACAGGGCCTCATACAGCAGGCCTCCAGGGGCTCTGCTAAGGAACTCCAACTTAGTCCTGAGGGTGGTAGGGAGCCATTGAAGGTTTTAGAGAGATCCGGGTTTGTTTCTGAGAACTTACCTTGGCAGGAGAACAGGAAGATTTGAGTAAGGCAACTGGAGGCACGGGTTTGAACAAGATGGCCTCTCGGATGCCTTTCAATCTGAAAGTTCTAGAAGTCTCCAGGGAAGACAGGGATAACTATGGGACATGGAGAATAAAGAAGGGCAAGAGCTGGCCAGTTAGCTCCCCTGGACAGCGGCTCTCAGGAGAGACAGCAAACAGAGTAAGGAGCAGGCAGAGGGCCTGTCCAAGTGCTGGATTGGCCACACACTGCCAGCAGCCCCCTGGCTCAGAGACATTCCCACTGGGGTCCATCATGTAGCCAGGACCTGGAGTGCCCAGGGCTGGCAGACAGGGGCCAACAGAGTGATGATGGACTGGGGAGATGCCCAGTGAGGCCCTGAGATGGAGCCAGGTGGGCTTCAGACCCCTTTATTCCTCTGAGGGCCCTTCTCCAGCCCTGAGCACCACAAGCCAGCATCCCTCCCCTTCCCCAGGGGGGCAGCTGAGAGGAAAGGTGTTCAGGCCACCTCCAGTGTCCCAAGAAGACAAGCTTGTGGCCTTTCTGCAAGTCTGGTGATGAGCAGAGCCTGGAAAGCGGACAGAGCCCTGAGAGCCGGGAGGGGACAGTGCGAAGGGCCACTTACTCGTTAGAATGCAAAGCACTTCCGTCCATCCAAAAGTCTCTCTCCAGTGCCCTGGCCACTCTCGCCAAGAGCTGTGTGCAGAGCTGTGGGGAACAGGGCAGGACAAGGCGCCCAGAACCAGGAGTCCCAGGAAGACAAGGAGATGCTTGTCGGGGTTCTGGGAACCAGGGGCGGCCTCAAGGCCCAGGGCAGGGAGTCAGCACCCCAGCCACTGTCCTTTTGGCCTGACTCTCTCTTCCCTGGCTTTCTAAGACCCCAGAGCCAAAGGAGACAGCTCTAATTCCTTTCTGTATCATTCTGCAAACACAGAGATCTCCTTCTAAATGGGCCTGAGTTGGAGGGTGGGGGCAGGGTGTGGTAGGCGAGAGAGGTGGGCTGGGAGTGGGGTGGTGTCTACCATGCAGCTGTAAGTTATTTTCACCCCTGCCCTCCAGAAGTTCCAGTCTAATGGGGGAGATAGATACAGTCACGACCACCCACGGTGCAATCAGATACAGAGAATAAATGATATCTATACTTAGTAACACAGGAGGAGGGCTGCTCTGAGAGGCTGACGTGCATGAACACATTTCCTTCTCATTTTACAGGTGAGGCAGCTGAGGCCCAGAGACGCTGAGCAACTTGCCCAAGGTCACACAGGGAGAGTGGGATGTGTTCCAAATGGCTTGGTTCCCTGAGTTTGTGCCCTCAACCATCAGCCCAAAGGAATAATGACAGCATTGGTGCGAGACAAAGAGCTTGGGGCCTTGAGTCCGGTAGACCCTTGTGTCACCCGCAGTGATCTTAGGCAAAACCCCTGCTGCTTTGAAGCCTCAGTTTTCCTCATCAGCAAGATGGGGATAGCAACCTTCTCGAGGGGCTGCCCAGAAGAGTATAGAAGAGCAGAGGGGTGTAGGCTCTCAGCACAGTTGGATTTGCAGGGCAAAATCCCTGGGTGGGGAAGATGCCCTGGAGAAGGGCATGGCAACCCACTCCAGTACACTTGCCTGGAGAATCCCCTGGACAGAGGAGCCTGGCAGGCTACAGTCCATGGGATCTCACAGAGTCAGACACAACTGAAGCAACTTAGCACACTAAGAGCCTCAAGGTGTTTGTACTTGACCTTGATAAAGGAGGAGCCAGGTGGGGACTGTGGCGGCCTGGCATCAGGGCCCCTGGAGGGATGAGGGCTTCAGGAATGGCTTGTGGAGGGGGCCAGTGCTTGCTTCTCCCCTGAGAAATAGCCAGGTCCCCAGAGCGTCTCCCCGAAGCCACCTACTCTGGCTTCACCTCACCCCCACGAACTCCTGAGCCATCACATGACGGCATTGCTCACATCTTTCATGGTGGGGACGCCAAGACTCAGCAGCTCCCAGCACTTAAGAACAAGAGGCCTCCAGTCAGCTGCCATTCAGAGGACAGACCTGAATCTGAGGATAAGGTAGAGGGTAGAGGGACGACAAGCTCCAGCCGGGGAGGGAAGGGGGAACGGGAGGGGAGACCCACCTGCATCCAGCCCCCTCTCACTGAGGAGCTGCAGAGCCGGCCTGGGGTTAGCTCGCCACCGCACCCCCACCCCACCCAACAGGAAAGCTGCCCTCAGGCCACCACCCCCTGAATGGGGATTTGCAGATGGCTCCCTGATGCGATCTAGGGCCCCCTCTGGCTGGCATCCACCAGCCTCAGATGCAATTAGGGGAAAATAATGTGTAAACAAGAGCTGGAACCTTGTTGCTGTGGGCAGGCGCCAGCGGCTCCCCACAACCTCTAGCTCCAACTTTGGGCGGCCACCCACCTCTGTGACCTTGAAGCTCTGTGACCTGGCAGTTCTGCGACCTCGAAGCTCTGTGACTTTCCACTGGCTCTTCCTTTGCTGAAAATCACCCCATTTTGTCTGCCCAGAAATGTCAGTTTCCAGCCCCATCTTCTCCATGCCAGTGCGTCTGATGAAACCTCTGCATCTCATAAACACAGGCACACACCCAAGCTAAAGTCTCCCTTTCCTAACGCCCGGATCATGGCACATATACACCTTGGTTGAAGAGAGTACCTCACAGTGTTACATTGTTTGCTCCGACCTGTCTATCCCTCGATTCCAGTTATCTATTCCTTCCTAACAAATTATCCACAACTTAATGGTTTAAAACAGTGCCATTTATTTTGCTCACCAATCTGCGATTTCAGCAGGTACAGTGGAAACAGCTCATCTCTGCTCCACTCAGCACCAGCTAGGGCAGATAGAAGGCTAGGGCTGCCTCATCTGAAGGTCCCTCTCATGTCTGGGGGCTCGCACTAGCCATTGGCTGGGATCTCAGCTGGGAGAGGAGCTGTAGCCCCTACACATGGCTGTACACATGGTCTCTGGGCTCCCTCTTGGCATGGCAGCAGGTTCTGAGAGGGAGCGCCCCAAGACCAGGCAGAGGCTCTAGTCCCCTTCCTGGCCTCACCTCGGATGCCACACAGCATCATTTCTGCCATAATCACAGGCCTTTTGTTTCCCAGGGACAGAAGGCAGACCCCACATTTTAGTAGGAGAATGTCAATGGCTAGTTGGAAGATGAACATGTGGGATGGCATGTGTTTTTTTTTATTTTAATTTATTGTTTATTCAAGTATCATTGAATTACAATGTTGTGTTAATTACTGCTGTACAGCAAAGTGATTCCATTAAATATATATGTATTCTTTTTCATATTCTTTTCCATTGTGGTTTGTCGCAGGAGATTGAATATAGTTCCCTGTGCTGAACAGTAGGACCTTGTTGTTGATCCATTCTATATATAATAGTTTGCATCTGCTAATGGAATGTCATGTATTGATGCAGCTATCTTTAGGAAGGACAACCTGCCATATTCCCCTACTAGACTATGATTCAGGAGGACCAGCAGCATTCAATGGTACTAAAAAAACAATGCTTGCAGAAAGAAGGGAAGGACTGAGGAAGGGAGAGAGAGAAAATGGAGGGAGGGATTTTATAACAGAAGACTTTAAAACTGGAAGCTACTGAGGAGATGACCTAGTCTCCTGCTCCCATTTTACAGATGAGATAACTGAGATTCAGAGGTGAACACACCCTGCCCAAGGGCACCAAGCCAGTTTAGTAAGATCCAATCTCTGAGCCCCTCTTCTCTTGATGGTGGAGAAGGGGAGAGCCACTGGACACTGATCTTTACCACACCCACGCCCCGTCCCTGCCTGCCTCCCCATGTGTGGGCTGGACTGGGACCAGTGCCCAGGGCCCAATTCCACCTGCCCTGGGCCTGCCTCGGGGCTGGAGTCTCCCCCGTCCTCCAATCAGCTGTCAGCCTTCCTGGAGCTCCATGTGTCAGCCCGTCCCAGGCTGCCTGATGGTCAGAAACCCCCACTCCCCTCCTCCCAACCCTGCCCCAGACAGTGTGGGGTCAGGCTGAGAGCATTGGCTGAGGAGTCTGACAGACATCAGTCTAAACACAGGCTCAGGTTGGTGTGACCCAGGCCACGAAGCCTCCCAGCAGTTGAACAGAGGGGATTAAATGGACTCTCATCCCTGAAGGACTCACCAGCTCATTGGAGGTGCCCAGAAATGATAGTTCTTCCCTGCTTTTTCCTCATCATCAGGACAGCAGCAGCACCCAGCCCACGGCTTTCCTTAATTCCGTAAATAGAGCTTGGGCAGGAAGAGGAAGTCTCTCCTCTCAGCCCTGGCCAGGGAAGGCAGCAGAGTGCGGCCTGCTCAGCCACTGTCCCCTGTGCTCTCTGCTCCTGGCGAGAACATCCCTCAATATCATCCAACTCCCACCTCACCATTTCTACAGTCACCAAATAGTCCAGTCATCTCTTGCTGGGTAACAAATGACCCCAAAACTTAGTGGCTTAAAACAACTGTTTTATTATTTCTCACGATGCTGGGGTCAAGAATTTAGGCAGAGCACAGCTGGGCAATTCTTCAGCAGCACCTGGCATTGACTGGGGTCACTGGGTGGCATTCTACTACTGGCTGTGCTGTCTGGAGCATCCAAGAGGGCTTCGCTCCTGCACCTGGTGCCTTAGCAGGGGGACTCAAGAGGCTAGGTCTGCTGGACCTCCCTCCCTGGACAGGGGGTATCATCACCTCTCCAAAGGGGTCTCTCCAGCAGTGTGGTTCAACTTCTGACATGGAGGCTCAGTGCCCCCAGAGAAGCTGTTGGTCCTCTTAAATGCTAAGCCTAACACTGGCACAGCATCACTTCTGTCATCCTCATTAATCAAAGCTGCCAGGGCCCTGGTCAGACTCAAGGAAGAGATGACAGGCCCCGCCTCTCAGTGGAGAAGCAGCAAAGTACCCACGGTCCTCTTAGATCTGCCGGAACCAAATGACCTTCAGAACCAAGGCCTGAGCTCCTACATAGGTCGGTCTGCCCACCAGGCAGCTCTGTGCCTGGGATCAGTCCAATGATTCACATCCGACAAACTTGTTATGGGCCCAATTGTGTCCTCCACCTCCTCAAATTCATCTATTGAAGCCCTCACCCCCAGGAGCTCAGAATGAGACTGCATTTAGAAACATGGCCTTTAAAGAGGTAATTAAGTCAAAATGGGGTTGTGTCCTTACAAGAGGAGGAAATGTGGACACACAGAGGGGCAACAGGGGTGTGAGCACAGAGGGAAAGCCATGTGACGACACAGTGAGAAGGCGGCCGTCCACAAGCCGAGGAGAGAGACCTCTAGAGAAACCAGCCCTCTGACATCTTGACCTTGGACTTCCAGCCTCTCCGGAACAGTGAGAAAATAAATATTTGTTGTTCAAGTCACCCAGTCGGTGATATTTTGTTTGTCGGCCTAATATAAAGCTCCTTGAGGTAATTAACACATTGGCATTTTGGTATCTATCACTCTCTAGTGAATTTGGTGAAGAGTCTACTGCTTCGCTGCTTTGAGACTGTGATTATCAAGTTCCCAGAATGGGCAGAGTGGTGGGGAACTCACTTCCGATTGTGCAGTGATAGGCTTGGGCCAGGCCCCTTGGGGAGCCCAACCAGGAGGGGGCAAGGTATGTGGCAGCCAGTCAGTGCCCACCTGTCTGCACCTCATCCACATTCCTGCATCTGGGAGAGCAGTCAGCCTTAGTGGGGCCTTGGCCAAGATCCCATGAGCCTGTTGGAGAGACCCTGAAGGGACAGATAAAGAACGTGGGTCTGAGGCTGAACATCCTGAGCGTCTAGGCATTGGCAGGGATAACAGATGTTTGTCATGTGGGCCACAGTGGGCTCCTCTATGGCTTCTGCCACCTTCCACAGCCTTTCACCCAGCTCTGGGTCACATATTCCCCCACCCACCCATGTGTACCGCTCAACCCCAAGGGAAAGTGAAGGCAGTGTCCACAGAGAACTGGAGTTTCCAGGGTGTGGGAGGTGACCACCGGGGTGGCGATGACTGTCAACATTGTCACTTCCAGCCCCTCTCAGAGAGATGCTCACCTGAGGCCCAGCTCATCCTCCCCACCCTCAGTCAGCTGACTCCCAGTCAGCCTGTCTCACTGTCAACCACTGGGCTTAGATCACCTGCTTCAGGTTTTTCTGCAGCCAGAAAAACAGGCAGAGCAAGAAGAAGACAACAGCCCTACTGGGAGCCCCGCCTACGAGTGACAGGACCCCCGTCCCCGAGCCACCAGCCTAGGCCTTGGGCTTCTCCCAGAAGCCATCCACTCACTTACCCAGGGTGGCCTGGGCTCCCGGGCTGGGGGAGGAGGGGCCACTGAGGGATGGGGTCACACAGGGCAATCGCCTCCTGTGACTGGAAGTTGAGTAGGTGGACACCTAGCAGAAGAGGAGCTTTCAGGTCACCCTTTCCAGAAGCGTGACTGGCCTGCTGCGGGTAGAAGCAGACGGACAACAATGAGAGGACAACCACGGCAGAGACCCACCGTCCCTGAGCAGGGAGCTCAGCCCTGGCCCAGGGCCTCACAGGCGGAACCCGGCTTCCTCCTCACAGTAACTTCAATGGAGGATGCTTTGTTGTATAAGGTCAAACCGAGGCTCATCAGAGAGGGCAGGGGATAGGTTTGAGGTCACACAGCTGGTAAGAGGCAGAGGCCATGTTCAAAACCAGACCGGTCCAGGAATTCCCTGGTGGTCTGGTGGCTAGGTCTCGGCGTTTACACTACCAGGGCCCGGGTTCAATCCCTGGTTGAGGAACTAAGATGAAAAAATAAACCAGACTGGTGCAGTTTCCATGCCCTTAAATCCCGCTCTATGCTGTGTGCCAGGCAGGGTAGTGAGGCACAGTTGGTGGCTCTGTATCTCTGTGCATGTGTACACACACACACACACACACACACGTGTGTATGTGTCTGTGAGTTTGGAGTCGTGGAAATAGATTTCAGCATGATACAAGAAACAACTTAAACAGCACTTCACTATTTTAAAAATTCATCAGCAGTTCCTGGCATTCAGTAATTTTTCCCCAGACCGCCAATTCATGGCCACGTTCAAGGGCTTCTCCCCTTTGGTGATCTCTTTTCTTCCTGCCCCTTTGTTTCTCCACTTGCAGACCACTCCCTGGAAAATTCTTCCTAATTTCTTCAGTTCAATTCAGTTCAGTCTCTCAGTCGTGTCTGACTCTTTGCGACCCCACGGACTGCAGCACGCCAGGATTCCCTGTCCATCACCAGCTCCCAGAACCTGCTCAAACTCATGTCCATTGAGTCGATGATGCCATCCAACCATCTCATCCTCTGTCGTCCCCTTCTCTTCCTGCCTTCAATCTTTCCCATCATCGGGGTCTTTTCTAATTTCTTAGGCAGAGCGATTCTGTCTTCACTTTGCCTCCGCCACCCACCCAGTCTCAAGAAGGCTCATCAAAATGTTGCGACGGTTTGATGACAGCCAAAGAAAAACACCCTGCCCATCCCACCCTCTCCTGCCTTCTTTACTCTCCACATTTTGAGACACTTTCAGCTGGAAAAGGCCAGCATCTGCTATAGCAACCATCTCACTCGGAGAAGGCAATGGCACCCCACTCCAGTACTCTTGCCTGGCAAATCCCATGGACAGAGGAGCCTGGTAGGCTACAGTCCATGGGGTCACTAGGAGTTAGACACGACTGAGCGACTTCACTTTCACTTTTCACTTTCATGCATTGGAGAAGGAAATGGCAACCCACTCTGGTGTTCTTGCCTGGAGAATCCCAGGGACAAGGGAGCCTGGTGGGCTGCTGTCTATGGGGTCACACGGAGTCAGACACGACTGAAGCGACTTAGCAGCAGCAGCAGCACTTTACAAAGGAGGACACTGAGGCCCATTCCAGCAACATGGCTTGTCCAATGTCAGGGAACACATTGTTTCTAGAAATTTGGGGCTAGCCAAACTTTGTAGCTTGAAAGAGCAAACATGTATCATCTTGCGCGGTTTCTGAGGGTCAGGAATCTGGGAGCCGCCTGGCTGAGTGGTTCTGGCTCAAGCTGCAGCCAGGTTACCATCTGGAGCTGCAGATTCTCAAGACTTCACTGGGAAAAAAAAAAAAAAAGACTTCACTGGGGTGGGAGTGTCTGATTCCAAGCTCTCTCCCATGGCTGTTGGCAGGAGGCCTCACTTCCTTGCTACACGGGCCTCTTTGTAGAGCTACTCATGACATAGCTCCCCCAGAGCCAGTGATCCATGAGAGAGACAGAGAACCCAAGACATAAGCAGCAGTCTTTGTATAACCAAATCTCAGAAGTCATACGCCATCACTTCTGCCATATGCTACTGGTCACACAAACCAACTCTGCAACAATGTGGGAGGGGACTGTACCAAAGCGGGAGTCTCAGGAGGCAGGATCATTGAGGGCTATCTTAAAGGCTGCCTACCACAAAACACAAGAGAGTCGTGACTTAAGAGAAAAATGTATTTCCCTTTCTTACAAGTAAAGTCCATGGAAGCAGTTCAAAGTTGGTATAATGTTCCATATTCATGGGATCTCCAGACATTTTCCCTCTTGTTTTTTTGTTACTTCATAGTCCAAGATGGCTGCTCAAGCTCTAACTATCATATATGCACTCCAGCCAGCAGGAAGTAAAAAAAAAAAATGTCACCTTCCCTTTGAGTTTCCCTGATGGCTCAGTGGTAAAGAATCCACCTTTAATGGAGATATGGGTTTGATCCCTGGGTCAGGAAGATCCCCTGGAGGAGGAAATGGTAACCCACTCCAGTATTCTTGCCCAAAAAATCCCATGGACAGAGGGCTGCAATCCAAAGGGTCATAAAGAGTGAGCACGTACACCTCTTCCTCTTAGGAACACTTCCTGGAACTTGCCCCCCTTACATGTCTACCTATATCACCTCTTGGCCAGCAATTAATCACATCTAGCCTGCAAGGCGGTTGGGAAATGTAGTCTGTATTTCACATGGCCTATGTACCCTGAAATAATTCAGGGTTCTGGGAAAAAAGAAAAAGACAGGTATTGGGGGTCAACTGCCAATCTTGGATAACTCAGCGAAGGCTATGAACTTTCCCTTTCACAGAAAAAAAAGAATTATATACATGCAAAATTGTGCATATATAGCTTCAACGTCTTGTGAACACCTATGAAGTCAGTTTATGGATGTCACATGAAGAACTTTTGCAGTTGTGGCCAGGACCTCACTCTGTTCCTGCGTGTGAACAGTGTTGATGCAGACCCTTGGGGCAGGAATCTATGAGAGAACAAGCCATGCTCCAAGACAGCCCCACAGTTCCTCAATGCTGTGTGGGCAGCGTCCTCCTACCTGATAGGATGCCCCACCCCAGGAATCGCTGTGCCAGCGTGCAGTAGAGTATGGACCGCACTGTCCATGACTTAAAGCAAAACAAGGGCTGATAAGGTGGGAACTGAAGCAGGTTAATGTCATGGGCTATGCTGAGAGTTGGCGTTGAATGAAGAATCAACAAACAGTGTTCCTTGGAATTCCAAATCAGCTGTTCTCTGCTGATATTTCCAATGTCAGATTACAAGCACAGTCATGGAGCCATTCTCAACACTACTCGGATGACTCATACTTTCCCTGGAACCTAAAACTAGTCCAAGGTGAAACCACAATGAGATAGCTCTTCACATCCACTAGGATGGCTAAAACTACAATGACTCTTCCAAGTGCTGACAAGGATGGGACACAGCTGGAGTTGTGGGGCACTGCTGATGGGTGTGTAAAACGGGACAGCCACCTGGGAAGACAATGTGGCGAGTTCTTATAAAATTATGTATGCCCTCGCCGTAAGATTCAACTATCTCACCCCTGAGGTGAAATGAACAAGAAAGCCCGTTTTCCTTCTTTTTGTCTTCATAGTTTATGCCCTCCAGCCCCCCACCCAAAATCTATTTTGTGGTGGGAGTGGGTTTCCCTGCAAATGGATTACAGTCTGTTTGGGCCAGAATAAAACATTTTTAAAGGGAAGGAAAAAATTTTAAATAAAGAAGCCCAAAAGTTGCAGGGACCTTAACTCAAGCCACAAATCAAAGGCAGTTGGTGTTTCCACACATCCCTGTCCAATGCGGTTAAGGTAGGTTTCAAACTGGCCAAGATTCAGAGAGTGGGCCTGTCAGAGAAAGCCTGCCTCCTCTCCCGCAGCTGGAAGATAAGGAGATAGCCAAGACAAGGGTGATCAGGGAGCCTCAGAAACCCTCTTCCCTCCCCAAGGGGCAGGCACCTCTTGAATCTCTTCAGCTCACACTAGAAAGGACCAAAATCCCAAATAAAAAGTTCCTTTCCCCCAGACTTGAATGACAAATGACACTCGCATGTCCAGGTATCTTGGAATTTCCTCCTCTTCTTCCTTCCCCTCTCATAGCTGCATCCATCTCCCTCCTACACACGTGCAACCTAGAAGCCTAACCTTGTCCCCTCTCCCCACCCCTTGTGACTTTCTAGACATCTTACTTCTGATACCGGAGCTGGTACGTTTCATTGAGCTTCTTCTGTGCACCAGGCGCTGTATCAGTGAGCTAGAGTACTGAGACTACAAGCAACAGAAACAGATTATGACTAACTGGGGCGAGAGGAAATTTACTAGAAGATGATTGGAGATTGGCATAGTAGGTTGGAAATCTGGAGAAGAAACCTTGGTCTTGGCAGGGGCCAAAGCAGACCCAGAGACAAAACAACCTCCTACTACTCAAGATTCAAATGTCAGACAAGGGTATAAAATGGCAGGACTGCTTTGGACAGTAGTCTGGCAGCTTCTCATAAGATTAAACATACAACTATCCTCCAATCCCATAATTCCACTCCTGGGTACTTACCCAAGAGAAATAAGAGCATACGTCCAAAAAAACACTTGAAACGTTATTCGTAATAGCTCGAAACTGGAGGCAATTCAAATATCCATCAAGTGGTGACTGAAAAAACAAATTGTGATATAGCCGATATAACCGTGTAATGGAATACGACTCAGCAACAGACAGGAAGGTGCTAGCAGTTCTCACCATCACTTGAATGATCTGACAGATGAATAAGTCAAGCAAAAGAAGCCGAACACAAGAGAACACAGGCAATATAATGTTTTCGTTTTTAATATTTATTTATTTAATTGGCTGCATCAGATCTTAGTTGTAGCACACAGGATCTTTGTTGCATCACGCTGGATCTTTCGTTGCAGCGCAGATTCTTTGGTTGTGGCGCTTGTGGGCTCAGTAGTTGTGGCAGAAAGTCTTGCTTGCCCCATGGCATGTGGGATCTTAGTTCCCCAACCCGGGATCTAACCCACATTCCCTGCATTACAAGGCAGATTCTTAACCACTGGACCACCAGGGAAGTCCCTGTATGATCTATTTCTATAAAATCCAAGTAAAGACAAGACTAACCTACAGTGGCAGAAATCAGGACAGGGGCCTGCCTCTGGTGACCAATAGGATTTGATGGGAAGAGGATGGGGACTTTGGGGGAACCAAGGAAATGTTCTATATCTTGACTGGGGTGGTGGATCCACAGATGTGTATAGTTGCCAAAACCCATCAAATGGTACACCTTCTGCACCTTTCAACATATGTGAATCAGGCTTTAATTAAAAAATTAAATTAGAAAGAATAGTAAGCAGGGCTTGTGCAAGGAGCTGGAGGTATCATCAGGCATAGCGGGGCCAGGCCTGTCTCTCCCCTCCTGAAGACTTGTGGCCCCCAGCACCTCACACAAGAGGGACATTTCAAGTCTTTATTTCAAAGCAGAAGAAATAGAAAATCTGCAGGCCCAGAAACCAGAATATCATTCAGAAAGCACCCAACCTTTCAAAGATTTTCCTATTCATTCTGGCCAGGGAAGAGGTTCGCAGAAAGAGATCTGAGGAAGAGTCACAGAGACCCTCAGAGACCAGGGTGATGGGACAGGCAAGGCATTCGCTTTGAAGGGCTGGGGTTTGCCGGTGACCATCAGCTGTCTCCTGAGCCTGAGTTCCTTAGAGCATCACCACATAGCAGTCAGTTACTTCATGACTGTGCATTTTGTCTCTGGCCCTTAAATCCCTAGAGCCTGGAGTGGCCAGGATAGCCCACCACTGTAGAAACAGTCACCACAGAAGCCCCAGGTGTCCCAATCCTGGGGAATGTTCTCCAGTGTCATTCCTTACATCTCCTAGTGTTCTGCAGCTGATGTCGTTCCATCACCCTGCCTTTGAGGGGTCAGTATTACTGTCCCTGTGGCTAAAGATGGGAAAACTGACTCTTTGAGAGACTTGTGTCTTTGCTCTGAGTGACACAGACAGGAAATAGCAGAGTCGGGGCAAGAACCGAGACCCTTCAAGTTGTGCATCTGAAGCTCTTGTCCCCACATCCATTGGTACTGACAGAAACTTTCTCAGGCCCCACAAGCTTTGAGGGCAGCAAGGCTGACCAAAGGCCTGACCCCTGTGGCAAGCAGCCTCTAAGAGGGTCCCCAGGGAGCCCTCCTCTCTCTTGATATTCACACCCTCTGAGCGTGGGCTGGACTCAGGGTTGAGCTTCTAACACAGAGAACAGAGCAGAAGTGATAGGGTATCACCTCTGAGATTAGGTTTCAAAAGACGGTGACTCCCAGCTCTCTCTGGCCCACTCATTCTCTCTCCCGCAGGTCACCAGCTGATATGTCTCGAGGACACTCTGGCAGCCTATGGAAAGCCCCAGGTGATGAGAAGCTTGGGCCTGACAGCAACCATGTAAGCGAGCTCAGAGATGGATCTTCTGAGGCCACCTGCCAACAGCCACGTGTGTGAGCCGTTCTTCCAGCTCAGTCAAGCCTGGAGACAATCGTAGCCCCAGCTGATACCTTGACAGCATTTCATCAGAGATCTTGAGCTAGAATCACCCAGCTAAGCCACTCTGAAGTCCTGACCCTCAGAAACCATGGGAGATAATAGATGCTTGTTGCTTTAAGCGGCTAAGTTGTGGAGTGGGGGGGATCATTTGTTACACAGCAAAAGATAAATAATACAGCTCATAACAGCACAATACCACCGCATGGATAACTAATACACCCTCCCCCACCAAGGCTTATCAGGTCAGAGCATGTGACCCTGACTTTCCTGGCCTGATACACACATACACACACACACGCAGAGCCTCTGATACCTTGGCATTATTTGACTTGCTTTCCTTTTCCCATTTTTGTCTCTTCCCCTTTCCCTAAAAAGCATGACCAAGTTGATCCTCCTACACAGAGAACATTTGAAATTGCAGGTGTGTACCAGTTACCTTGACCGCCTGAAATCCGTCCCCCCTGCCTTTTGCGTGACTGCCTTTGTTTCGAGCACACCCTCAATTGCCACCGTGCCACATGCTGAATGTGACCAGAAATGACACAGGATGAATAATGTGGCATATAATTATCACCACATTTCAGATGAGGGCAATATGCATTTTTCTCAGAGCCGAAGGGATGCAATTTTATTTTGTAACACAAAATGCTCCATTTGAGGGTCAGTTTTAGAGCAGCCCTTCATTCGGAAGCAATTTCATGTGAATAAAAGCATTTGTATTCATGCGCTGCGAACCGCACATTACCCCAGCCCCACTCCTGGTGTCTACTTCTCCGCACGACTCCAGCTCTTTGCAGTGTTCCAGCCCCAGATCCAAACAGGAGAAGGTGACGATGAAGATATTTTTGACTTATCCCAGGTCTCTCGATCTTTTGTCTTCTTTTCTGCCCAATGGGGATGAGCCATGTATACTACTACCATATATTTTCTATAAACTACTCTCAGACTCCGTCTCAGTGACTGGAAAAGTAGGCTCTGAGCCAGGGGTTTCAGTGCAGTAGTTTCTTTGGGAAGTATATTCACCTTCTTGGGCTGCCGTTAACAAAATACCACAGGCCGGGCAGCTTAAGCAATAGATTTCTTTATCGTTGGGGCTTCCCTGGTGGTTCAGACAGTAAAGAATCTGTCCACAATGCGGGAGACCTGGGTTTGATCCCTGGATTGGGAAGATTCCCTGGAGGAGGGCATGGCAACCCACTCCAGTATTCTTGCCTGGAGAATCTCATGAACAGAGGAGCCTGGCAGGCTACAGTCCATGGGGTCGCAGAGTTGGACATGACTGAGCGACTTTCACTTTCTGTCTCATGGTTCTGGAAGTGGGAAATCCAAGATCGGTGCTGGCAGGGCTGGCAGTTCCTCCAAGGCTTCTCTCCTTCGCTTGCAAATGGTAACCCTCTTGTTTCCTCTTCACATGGTCATTCCTCTGCATGTTCCACTGGTATCATTTTGGGTCCAAATTCTCTCTTATAAGGACACTGGTCAGATTGGTTAGAACCCTTCCTAATGGCCTCATTTAACATAATCACCTATCTCCAAATGCAGTCACATTCTGAACTACTGAGGGTTAGGGCTGCAACATACGGATTGGCAGGGGACACAATTGGGCCCATAACGGGAGGTGAGCCAGGAAGCATGGTGAGGGGCCGGAAGTGAAATTGGGAAGGGAGGGTGTGTTGCTGAGCAGAGTTTTGTTGTGTGAGCAACTGAGGCCCAGAGGGGACAGTGTGGAGCACACGACAGAATTGTCCTACCAAAGACAAGGGAGCCGGGGCACAGATGCACCAATGGATTCTATGTCGGTTAAGGGTTCTCTCCTGGGGACTTCCCTGGTAGTCCAGTGGTTAAGAATCCGCCTTACAATGCAGGGGATGCAGGTTCAATCCCTGGTCTGGGCACTAGATCCCACTTGCTTCAGGGCAACTAAGCCACAACTAGAGAGAAACCCACAACCCTCAACAGAAGATCATATGCCGGGAGCCGGCATATTGCAATCATACATGCCACAACTAAGACCTGACACAGCCAAATCAATTATTTTTTTTAAAAAAGAGTTCTCTCCTGGAGGCATTTTCCCCCCCCACCACCCCCCGGCATTCCCAGATGGAGCACTATCCTACGAATGGAGAACACTCTTAGGCGGAGCCACAGGAGACCTTGGGTGTACCCAGGAATGGCCTACAGAGGAGAGGCCTCAGAATTTCAGAGAAACCACCTTGAAAAGGAAAGAGAATATCGACAGGATTTTGATTTCCAGGTTTGAAACAATTCTCATAGAAAAGTTGCAAGTATACAATGACACCATGGGAGTTCCCTGGTGGCCTGGTGGTTAGAATTCTAGGCTTTCACTGCCATGGCCCAGGTTTGATCCTTGGTCAGGGAACTAAGATCTCACAAGGAGCAAGTTTTCGCCAGTAAAAAAAAAAAAGTTTTCGCCAGTAAATGGATAAATAAATAAAATGATACCAACTCCGAGCTGGACCAGGCCTGAAACTTGACAAAGTGGAGGAGAGAGATGAAGAGACCGTTCACTTCCAGACGCTCTGGCCAGCGCTCTACCCGTGCTAGGTGGCTGCCTCCTCGTGCAACCTCCCTTCTCCCTGAGCAAGAGCAAGCTTGGATTGGCTCGTCCCCTTGCTGGCTAATAAACTCTCAGCTCACCAGAAAATGCAAATGAACAACACAGAAAAATCTAAGGTCAGGGGTCATCCCCTTCCTGACACATGCCATTTCCAACCTCCAAAGCAGCCAGATAGAGACCCCAGGAGGCCAGCTAATAAGAAAAGCCACCCCCCGCCCCAGTCACAGAAGGCTGCACAGCAAGCCAAGCCCAAGCCCCACATGCGAGCAGAAGAAACTTCGAGAGCTGCAGGATCTTGCCAAAAGGCACCGAATCCTTCCAGGATCCCACAAAGGTCCCCTCATCCTCCAGAGTAACAGGTTCTCCCTAGAGGGTCTGCCCCACCAGTAACAATAAAACCAGACACTTTTATAGATTTCCCAATTTATGGTCCTCATTTATTCTTCACACAACAACCACGTGAGGTCAGTATCGCAGGCCCCATTTTATGGATGTGCAAAGTGAGCGCCCTGGCCAGGGGAATGTCACCTAAGACCACCCCTTCAGGTAAATTAAACACTTCATCTTGAAATTGGGATGCTTGCTCGGTGAGATGAGTTTCCTCTGAGGCAGCTTGAAAGGGCTGATAGGAAAGCGAAGCTTTCTGGTTTTCATCTCTAAGGAGCACCAAGGGCTGCTGGCATCCACAATGCAGTGAAAACTCATGCATCTCTCTCCAGGGTCCATGAGGTTTCTAGAACGTTCCAAGAGCAACATCCCATCAGTAAGTCACGCAGAACCACTGCCGGTTATTAGCTATAGCAGAACAAGGGAAAGCCACAAAGGCTCACTTGCAGCCTGAAGAAAAGGAAGTGGCAGAGCATCAGAAATTGGCTGAGGAGGAAGAAATCGAATTCCAGGACAGATGACCACTGAGTTTTTGGAGTCTGTTCACTTGCAAACCCAAGAATGATGAGCAGGTTTCCTCCAGAGGTCAACCAACATCCTTGGTCTCCGGACATTGCCTGTAAGACGGAAGTCAGTGGAATATTTATCCACCTGTCATCCATCCATCCATTCATCTTTTATCCAGTGAATATTAAATAAGTGCCCACTCTGTGCCAGGCATTGGTCTACGCACTAAGGATACAGCAGTGAACCAAAGAAATGAAATCTCGTCTTCCATTCTGACAGGGGAGGAATAGACAATAATCAAGATCAATGAGAAAGAAAAATGCATAGTCTCATAGGTGGTAAGTGCTAAAGGAATACAAAGCAGGGAGGGGGCAGGGTGCTGGGGAGAGGGAGTTCATTTCTCAGGAGGGTGGTGGGAGAAGGCGTCACTGATCAGGAGACATGAAAGAAGGGAGAGAGGCAGTCCTGCTGATGACTGAGGCATGAACCTTCTAGGCGGAGAGAACAGCAGGTGCAAAGGGCCTGAGGCTGGGTGTGTCCAGCGAGTGGGAGGGATGGCAAGGAGGTCAGTTGATTAAGAGGCAGTGAAGGGGAAGTGATAGGTGACGAGGTCAGAGAGGTGATAGGGACCACTCTGTAGATAGTCGCAGGCCACACGGAGGACTGGAAGCCACCTTGAGGATGATGCCAAGCCACCAAGCGTTCTGAGCAAGAAGCGCCAGGACCTGACTTCAGTTTTAACAAGATCTCCTGACTGCTGAGTTGCTAGTGGAATGAAGAAGCACCAAAAGGGGAAACAGGAGGATCATTGTGGGGGAGAAGAGGATGCTGCAATAATTCAGATAAGAGAAAGCGGAGGGTGAAGGCTGCTACAGGGTGGGAGCAGTGCGGGTGGCGAGGCAGGAGAAGTGCTAAGATTCTAGATCTATTCTGAAGGCCAGATCTACAGAATTTGTTGAAGGATTGCATACAGATTCAAGAGAGGACCCTTGGGTGACACTAAGGCTGTGGACTGCACAGCAAAAGGAAGGCTGGGGCTAGGGGAGGTGGCAGGAAGATCAGGGTGGGGGTTGGGTTTGGGATATGTTAAGTCTCTGATCTCTACCAGATATTTCAGTAGAGAGCTGGATGTGGGAATAAGAGCTTCAGGGGAGAAGTCCAGGCTGGAGTTAGACACTGAGGGATCTTCAACACAAAGGGACATTTAGAGCCTCGAGACTAAACAAGGAGTAGGGGGAGGCTGGGGGAGGGGGGCGCAGAGAGAGGGAGGGGGGACCCAAGGACCTGAGAAAGACCAGGCTACAAGGCACTGTAGCAGGCTTCAAGAAAGTCCCAATTTGAAAACTCTCAGCCTCACCCAAGGAACCCCAAGAGTGACCAGACTCAAGGTCCAGGAGACCAGGTCTAAAGGAGAAGGCAAGTTCACCTCTGCTGAAAGTGGAATGCGCCCTTCCTTCAGCACTCCCGGGAAACAAGGCACAGTCCTCGGTCTTGGCGAACAAGACTCTTTATGCCCTGGGGTGGGGCAAGGAGTCTGCTGGTGTGTGAAGAGCAGGGGGCGGGTGAGGGATGGGCAGGACCCCTGGCATGAAGGACCCCTTCCTGTTTTTGCGTTTGGCTGGCTCCGGGTGAGGCATTAGCGCTAAGACAGGCAGATCCTTAGTAATGACCAGTTACATAGGTCTCCGATCGACTAAAAAGTATACAATGAATGAATACACAGCTTAACAATTTATAGCCAGACTCAGGAGGTGACACATGAGCTGCCTCCTGACAGGAGAATTAGGGTGATCCAGGAGGGCCCGAAGAGAATTGTTCTAAAAAGAGGGGAAAACAAAATCCTAAGGACAGTAGCTTGAGACAGAGGGTGAGCAGAATCAAGCCTGGAGAAATGGATCTGAGATGAGACAGGGTGATAAACCACTGAAAGAAACTTGGCCTTCTTCTCCAAGCATTGGAAACCCCACAAAGGGTTTTCAGGAGGGAATAAGAGAGTCCAGTGTGCATTTTAAAGAGGTCATTCAGGCAGTTCTGAGGAGAACAGATTTGAAAAGGATGGAGCAGGCAGCCCAGAGGTTTGGGGGAGGCAGGGGGAGATGAGTTCCTCCCTTGGTGGAATCAGTGGCTTTCCCACTTCCCCCTCCTTCCCATTGAATTCAGTGGGTCAGGAAGCTCTCTCACCTTCTCCACATAGCCACTGTCAACCTGCGAACCTCAGGAGAGACATTGCAGAACGGACCCTGGCGGAGAAGTTGGGGGACCTACTGGCCAGGAACGTCATCCATCAGGCCCCTTGGGAATACTGACACCAATCGGTGCCCAGGCCGGACAGCAGGCTGAGAGGTGAGGCAGGAAGTTGCCCAGTTCTCAATTCTGCCTCCGGCTGGCCCAGGAAACAATCCAAGAGTCATCCATGGGGAAGGAGGATTAGTTTGCGACAGGAGTGGGTCACTGGAGCAGGAGGGAGCACCCTAATTCCAGACTTAATCCCCCAAAAGGGAAGAACAGCAGACCAGAGCACTCTGGATGTGCACCCCCTTACCCCACCCCACCTCCCGGTTCTGCGAGCTGAGAAGATGGATAATACGTTCCCAAATCAACATCTTGCAGCCTGCTGGATAAGAGAAGGCAAATCAAGCAAACCCAGGCCAAGCCACCCAGCTGGACTCAAGGCCAAGAGTCCCCATCACACCCCTGCCGCTCCCACCAACACCCCCTCCTCAGGGCCCCCTCCCTCTCGTGTCACTATTATTCTTTGTTTCCCCACTAGGATTCCTCATCCCGGTTCCGCAGAGGCCCCCCGATGCCGGCATTAGCTCGGGTGTGCACTGCAGGCCTGGGAGATTAAGGTTCTTTTCCCCAAAACCCAACAGCAAATCACAGCGACGCCGGGGCAGCCCAGAATCCCAAGCAGGAAGCAGAGCGCAAATCCCGGCCAGGCACCAGGGAACTCTCCCTCGGCTCTTGCAAGGCCTCCGAAAGCCACGGGGCTGGCCAGTCCGAGACTTCATTAAAAAGCGCTCGGCGGCCCCGCGCTTGCTGCAAACCCATTAAACAGCCGACATAATCCATTCATACATAAAAATAAGGGAAGGGGAAGAAGGAGTGCAGTCCCACAGGATGTGTGTCTGAGAGAAACAGTTTCCATAAAAATCCAAACAGAAACGAGGTTCACAGGGAGGTTTTGGCTGCAGTCACTTTTGGCTTCTGGAAATTCTAGCTGGGGAAAGACTCCCTTGGTAGCCCTCTGATTTGGAATCCCAGAAACAAGGGTGGGGGGAGCTCCCCAGTCCCCATGCTGGCCACCCTCCAGCTGAGGGCTTGTTCTAGAAATCTGGAGTACTTGTTCAAGGTGGCCAGTGGGGGTTCTGCAGGAAGCAAATCGCAGATTCACGCAGGCCTATCACAACCACCCCAAAGCCAGGCCGCTGGGCTGAGTGTCCGCAACAGCTGTGGCCATGGAGACACTCCCAGAGCTTTGGAAAAGGAGGAAGACTCCAAGATTTAAATAACTCAGGCAGCAGGATCCCTGTTCCTTCCCATGGGAAACTAGTTCACAGGCCAAGAAACCCCACGGAAGAGACCCCTCGCTCCAGCCCTCGCTGAAACCAGCAGGCCCGCCATGTATACACATGCACAAACACACGTCGCCTCACAAAGAGAAGGTCAGGAGTCGCTGGATTAAGTTTTTAATAAGCTGGTGAACCAGTATTTTTATTCTCTGTCATCTTGCAAAGAAAAAAAAAACCAGAAGAATGCAGCTAGTTTCTTAAATTAGAGATCTGTTGTGTAATTAGTCCATTTTATCTTCTGCGAGTTGTTGCTGTTTTCTCTCTGTGGTTTCCAGAAATGTCATTGGCTAGGCTTAAAAGTAGGTTTTTTTTCTTCCAGAGAAAAATTCTATAAATATTTTCTCCCTTTTAGCATGTTTTAAATTTGAACGACATATTGTAAAGATAGCAAGAGTTATGAAAGTCTCTCTTGGCCACCAATGAAATGCAGTGGGAAAACTGGTTAGAGAGGGAATTTGTGTCCGCAGAGAATGCCACTGGGCTGCTCCCTCAAGTTCAGGAGCCAGGGTACCCCAGCTGCTTCTGCTCACTGGCATTCGGGCTTAAGAGCTGGAGAGAGGGGAGGGCCACTCCCAGGGTAAGCAGGCTGACTCTACTCAGGAAAGCAGGGTCCCTTGCTAATGGTCAGAATTCCACCCTTAGTGATTCATTTCTTCAGAGAGATTTAGGCATGGATTTTTGGCGTGGATTTTACATAGATACGCCGTCAACGCTTTTCAAGCTAAAACGCATAGTCTTTTTTCCAGTCAAGGTATACAGATATACCGCATGTGAGCAAAAATCTATGTCAAGGGTTGGTCATATAGCCATGTAATTTGCAGCTGCAAAGGATTAGAAACAACCTGAATGAATATCCATTAATAGGAGACCGTTAAATAAAGTCTGCCACGTCCTCATAAGAAAGTGTTATGCTATCATTAAAAAGAATGCAATAGACTTCCCTGGTGATCCCCTGATTAAGGATCCCCCTGCCAATGCTGGGGACACAGGTTCAACTCCTGGTCTGGGAAGATCCCACATGCCACAGGGCAGCTAAGCCCGGGCGGCACAGCTACTGAAGCCCTCATGCCCTGGAGCCTGTGAACTGCCACAAGAGAAGCCACCACAATGAGAAGCCTTTGTACCGCGACTAGAGAAAGCCCATGCAGCAATGAAGACCCAGCACAGCCAAAAATAAATTAATTTTTAAAAAAGAATGCAATAGAGCTCGAGGTATTAATGCAGAATGCTCTGTGAGACACACTGTTACGTGAAAAAACAAGAGGTACAGAAGTGTATCGTATGTCAACAGTGTACCATCGTTTGTCTTTTTAAAAAGAATATAACCTTGTATTAGAAGCTGGTAGCGGGAATAGCCTTAAGGAAGGGGAATAGGGTCAGGAGGGTGACTTGCTTTTATATATAGATATAAACACTCTAGATAGAGATATCTTATCGAACTTATGCTATCATTTGCAACTTTTGAAAAGGATATATTTGAATACAATCATGTACATATTTCAATATACCCAAACTATCTCTAGAAAGATACTAAGAAGTCAGGGGCCACACAGGGGCACATCTCTTTATTCCAATGTATGTCCTTGAAATAATCTGATATTTTAAACAGGCTGCTCTCCCAGGCAGGTGGGCTTCGGATCCACACAGGAAAGCACTAACATCCATTAACACTGGGAATTCCCTGGCGGTCCAGTGGTTAGGATTCCATGCTTCCATTGCAGGGGACACAGGTTCAGTCCCTGCTTGGGAAACTAAGATCCTGCAGGCCTCGCGGTAAGCCAACAGAAAAAAATGCATTAACACTGCCAGCGCTGTACTCCCTAACGCCCCCCGGGTGCCCCTAGTCTGTGCCCCACATTACTCCGTGCCTACCACCATCACTGCATGTTGCTGATCTGATTTCTTGGTCTCCACCTCCGGGTGCTCCTTAAAGCTGAGGATCAATTTTATTTCTCTTTACAGCTCCGGGGCCCAGCACAGTGTCTGCACCTTAGAAAAAGATGCTGTGCTGTACTGAGTCATGTCCGACTCTTTGAGACCTCATGGGCTGTAGACCTCCAGGCTCCTCTGTCCATAGGGATTCTCCAGGCAAGAATACTCGAGTCGGTTGCCATGCCCTCCTCCAGGGAATTTTCCCAACCCAGGGATCAAACCCAGGTCTCCTGCAGAGTAGGCGAATTCTTTACCCTCTGAGCCACCAGGGAAGCCTAAGAATACTGGAGTGGGTAAACTATCCCTTCGCCAGGAGATCTTCCCGACCCAGGAATCAAACTGGGTCTCCTGCATTGCAGGCTGATTCTTTACCAGCTGAGCTACTGGGGAAGCCCCAGAAAAAGATTCTAGAGCCAGTTAAAACAGGGCAGGGCTGAGACAAGTGCCTTAAACCATCAGAACCTGTTTCATCATCTGTAAAATGAGAATGATACTAATATCTATTTTTTTTTATCATGCCATGTGGCTTGTGGGATTTCAGTTCCCCAACCAGGGATTGAACCTGGGCCACAGCAGTGAAAGCACCGAATCCTAACCACTAGGCCACCAGGGAACTCCCCCTAATAGCGTCTTCATAATGCTGGTACAAAGGTGAAGTCGGATAACAAAGGTGCCTGGCACGTGGTGGGTGCACAGTTATAATAGCTGTTTAGTACAGGATAGACTAGGATCTCAGGAAATGCTTATTAAATGAATCAATTCATCCCACGAGGCTGAGATGAGTTAAAATGCAAATATTCCTAACACTTTCAGGCCCCGTCGCCAGGTGGGAATGGATTTATCAGATAACTTCTTGTCAGGGCCTCTTGGGCTGTCTGAGAACACCTAGTACCTGAAGACAGAGGGTGGGCCCACGAGGAAAGAGGGTGCTGGCGGAGGACAAGGGAGGCGATGTTCTGATGAGTAATGATAGCAACTCCATCACTCAGCACCTGCTACGTGACCAGCATCACACCGGGCTCTTACGAGCATTCTTTGAGTGAACTCTGACAACTACTTCGAAGGAATGTATGATAGTCCCCATTTTACCGACAGGAAACCAGGGCTCAGGGAAGGAAAATCACTCACCCGAATTCCCATCATGGAGCCAGGATCTGAACTCAGCTCTATCTGACTCCAAAGCTCCTGCCATCCACCAGCCCACTACTGGGCCTCCAGGTGGCTCCATGTAGCCCCAGCCAGCTGTCTCTGTCTGTCACAGCCCAGAGTGCTGGTTCACCAAGCGCCAGGGAAATCTTCCTGCCAGAGGAGTCTGAAAACCTCTCAGTCACACAGACGGAAAAGCAAATCTCTGCTCTGGACCTGTGCACTTGGCGGTAGCCAGGCCCTGGGGAGCGTTCCTCCTCCGAGCCACCACCTGAAAGGCAGGCAGACTCCTCCACGGCTCTCACCCTCTCCCTCTCTGCAGCCTGCAGACCGCTGACCATTTGGAAACCACTGAGCCCTGGTAGGCAATCAATCTGGGCACGTGGGGAATGTGTGGGGGCGGGCAAAAGGGACTAAGGGCTGTGTTTCCTTTCCCTTTCTAGTGCGGCTAGAGAACATTCCAGAAGTCCTGGAAGAAAACTCATAACTCCCTAAGGAGGAATGAATAAAACTGCAGGGTGTCTGGCAACTTGTCATCAGCCGAGCCTCCCCAAGAAGCTCCTGTAGCTGGGCGATCCTCTCCCCATCTCACCCCCACCATCCACCCCGGGGCCGTCTTGCTGATGTTCCACTCCATGTGGACCGTAAATGGGCAAAAGGAGACACCCAATAGCCCCCGGCCGCACCCCCCGCTTCCACACGCTCAGAGGACTTTGCTGGGTCCTGGGAGAGGGCCCTGATACTCTACTGAGGGGTCTGCGTGGCCAGGGAATAGCCTTCTTGGGCGGTGATGCCAAGTCTCCGCCAGCCTGCCAGGAGCCAGTGTCCCAGCACTGGCAGGATACTCTCTCAGCCTGTCCCAGCGAGCCCATGCCATGAGCAGAAGTGAAGTAAAGGGCATTGAAATTCAAGACGATATTTCGATTTGGACTGCTTTTGTGTTTCCCCCAAGCAAAAGCTGCGTGCATTCCAGCACCTGAGCTCCTACAAGAAAGGGAAATGTTTCTGTTCAGTACCTGCCTTCAGAGAGAGGGCAACTGGTGGGAGTGGAGCGCGGAATGGCCACCCATGGCCAGAACCATCTGCCTGTTCCCTCTTAGCCCAACAAATGGCCAAAACAAAGCTGAGCTTCTGAGTGACCCCAACAGCTGAGGGCGACCAAGGCCAAAGTCCATAGCGGGAAGCCAGCACTTCAACACCCGCTCCCTTTCAGGTCAACGTCACTCTCTTTCCCTCTGTAGTTGGCCATAGTACTTGAGGCCAACCAGCCAGAAGGAGTTAGTCCAGACATCAAACTTTCCCAAAGAAAAACTTTTCAGTCTTTAAGGTACGTATGCAGATTGCCTAATAGCAAAAGATCCGGAGGCCTTAGTGGACCCCAGACTTCAGAAACAATATGCTATGCTAAAATGGTCTAAATTCACTTTTGGGGATTTGGCTTCCAAGTCCTTGGGGTACCCCTGGGCCTGCCCCTCGGCAAGCTCAACCCTTAAGCATTGGAGTACACCCCAGTTCCTTGGTTCTGAAGATAGGCTTGCATCCAAATTCTTTCACCTACTGGCTGTGGTCTTGGGAAAGTTATTTGAGCTCTCTGAGCTTCACTTTCTTTTTCTGCCATATGAAGCTAGTAACAATACTGATGTCAGGGTGGTGTTGTGAAGCTTCAAGAGTGTAAATGAGATGTTGGAAATTTAGCCCAGTACCTAGTACACAGTAGGCCCTCAAGAGATGTTAGTACTTCTGGCTCCCCACAATGCTAGCCTAGCACAGCCTGGGGCAGGCTTGCTAAAGCTCAAAGGAACAAGACAGCTGCCAAAGTGAATTCTGCTCGCCGGCTGATTTTCCAAAAGGCCTCTTACACTCGGTCCCAAAGAGGAAGCTGGACCCCCTGCTCACCAGTTCATCTCGCCGCACCTTCTGGCAGGTTTTCCCACTGCCCTTCAGACCAGGGGGCAGGGAGGGGGGCCTCTCCCTGGGCCCCCAGCAACGAGGGGCATCTATGAGCTGGGCACAGAGGAGCTGGGCTCCTAAGCCCAGACAGGCCGTGGCCGTAGTCACAGCACACACAGGTGATGCTCCAAGGGCGCCGCGCTCAGATACATCTTGAGGGGAACTGCAAGACTGCGCCGTTGTGCTTATTGGTGCCATAAATCACCAACTGTTCCCATCCTGTTGTACCTCCCTGCCCCCGCTCCCTTCCAGCCAAGCTGTCCCCAGGGCCCCCCTCCCTGTCCCCCCGCCCCGCTGCTGCCACCCGCCCGGCACGTCTCCCCCATTCAGAGGCCAGAGTCAACCGCTCCCTCACAAGCAAGAGGAATTCAGCTGAGTTTATTTTTTCTCTTTCTTGTTCATGAATCTGAACCGCCTTTGTTCCTGCACAGTGAGGAGTGTACAGCCTTGGAAGGTGGAAGGGGCCTGGGGTCAGGGGTGGGGCGGGGTGGGGTGGGGTCAGGAACAGGGCTTGGTCGCTCTGCGCACCACAGACCAGCGCCCTGCTGAACACTGACTCGTGGCCAGCCCTCCCGCAAACTGGTTTCTGTATCCAGAACATTTTCTCTATTACATAGTTCACAGCGCTTTTTAAAAATCAGTGAGTGGATTCGACTCAGCCTACCAGACACAGACCCAGTTCCTGCAAGCATCTGGGAAGTCAGTGAAGAGTCTTTGGCCATATCACAGCCAGTCTATTTACTCCCCACCTGAAGAGCAAGTGTCGCCTCTGGGAGTCCCTTCCCTCCAAGGACTGCTACTAGGTGGTCTTCCAGATTTTCTTCTGCTTCCACAGAAAAGACCTGGCAGGCAGAGGCCTTCTCTTTGGTTTCACGACCTAGGCAGAGGAGACTTACCAGAGGTGTCCTGGAAACCACCCTCCCAAAGTAGAGGAAAAGTTCTAAATCAGAGCCAGAGACGGAAGAGAGAAAGGATGAAGGAGATTATCAGGGCATAAGATTTCATCATATATCTGGAACTGAAGCCCCCCACACACATATACACACACACACATACCACAGTCAGGAAATCTCCATGACCTTAACAGTGGTCATCTCTAGGTAATCTGGGCTGATGGGTGATTTAGATTTGCCTCCGTATTCCAGCTCCTCTTGACCAGCTGTGTGATTTAGGGGATGTTATCTGTGTTCAGTTTCCTCATCCATCAGATGGAGTCACAACAATCCATGTCTCAGCGTATTGAGGGAAGTGCCCATGAGATTATCCATATCAAGGTCTGAGAGCAATGTCAGGCATGTATAATCACAGATTCAATAAACACAACTACAGTAATCATTTTTCTTAGCCTTTTACAAGGTGGTCCATGTTGCTTTTTACATCTTGTAATACATATATATGTATATGTGTATTTTTATTTTATTTAATTAAATTTATTTATTTTAATTAGAGGCTAATTACTTTACAATATTGTATTGGTTTTGCCATACATCAACATGAATCCGCCACGGGTGTACACGTGTTCCCAATCCTTTTTTAAAATATGTTTTCTACATATATATGTGTATCTACATATGCATTATATAGTTTGAATTTTAAAAGTAATGTGTGCTTATAAAAGTTCAAACAATCCCCCCAAAAAAACATGAACCTCTCCTCTCATCATTTTTCCTAATACCGCCCTCCGCCTAGAGGGACCCACGAGCCCCTCTGGCCAGGTAGCTCAAGACCTTTTTCCCTGCATTGATAAATGCACGCATGGATTACTGTGTATAAAGGAACTCATACTGGATTTACAACTTGCTTCTCATTTCATATTTCTTGGCGAACATTCCATATCAGTACACACTAGTCTTTTTAAACAATATATTGTATTTTATGGCATAGATGCTCCTTACTTACTTAACCATTCCATCCTGCTGGACATTTAGATTATTCTCAAATTTTTGCCATAAAACCATGATGCTGTGAACATCCCAGGATATAGGTCAGCCTGCTCATGTCGGTTTGAAAAAATGAGACTTAAAAGTAGAAATTCTGGGCCAAAGACTATGACCACACTTAAATGTGCAGAGATAGGGCTTCCCTGGTGGCTCAGTGGTAAAGAATCTGCCTGCCAATGCAGGAGTGAAAGTGAAGTCGCTCAGTTCAATGCACGAGACGAAGGTTTCCTGGGTCGGGAAGACCCCCTGGAGGAGAAAATGGCAACCCACTCCAGTATTCTTACCTGGGAAATCCCATGGACAGAGGAGCCTGGCGGGCTTCAGTCCATGGGGTCACAAAAGAGCCAGACATGACTGAGTGACTACACAACAGCAAACGTGCATAGATGTGGCCAAATTATTCTCCAAAGGGGCTGTCCCAATTTAAACCCCCACCAGCATCTTCTCACAGGCTGTTGGTTATTTGTGTTAAGAAAGGCCTTCCTACCCTATGATTATTAAGTAGTCCACACGAGATTTCATCAGGCTTTTATAGTTCTATGAAATGTTTGGATTTTTAATCCACCTGGTGTTTCTTTTTGTGTAGGCTGTGAGATTAGGTCCTAATCTTATGCTAATATTACTTATAAATAATTCTTTAAGAAGCTACTTTAAAAGAAAAGTCCTACATATGGATACCACACACAGACACACACACACACACACACACAGGCTATGTGTATGAAGCAGACAATCAGCTTAGTCAGTATCTGGAGAGCAAAGCGCAGGGGGCCCCTGGGTGGGACATCCAGCCCAAGGAGCCTGTGACCCCGAAGAGCTGGGCCCCCTGGCCCCTGCAGGCTGGGGCATCCCAGGCAAGCAGGTGTCAGCTGGAAAGTAGGGGGACCCAGGCTTCCACCTTCTGCCCTGCAGGGTAGAATGGGTTTTCTGACCCTCGGGATTCAGGAAATTGCGGGCATAGCTCTTTCTCTTCACCCTGCCCCCAGCATGCTGCTTGGGGATCCCACAGCTAGACCAGAGCTTGGCAGGAGGACCTGTCCACAGACCGGCATTCCAGGGCACAGACACAGAGAGAAGGTGAACCAGACACCCGGAATGCAGTCCGCCCCGGGCAAAATAATGCTGCTGGCCGCCTAGATCCCCACCATAAAAGCTTAATGTAATTACACAGGACCAAGGAACTTCCGGTTGGAGTCAGGATGAAGAAGCCATTCTAATAACGCCAAGCACCCCCGCCCCCTGCCCTGCCGAGGCAGGAGAGAGGCAGCCTAACTGGAGGAACAACTTGGCTTCCAGACCCCCATCCACCTCCACCCCCTACCCAGCCCATCCAGAGCCTGCAGGTTCCACCCACCACAGATGATGAAGCGCTTGGGGCAGCTTAGCACCATCAGGCAGGGTGTCTTGTCATCCACACTTTAGTGTTTACTGTTAGTCCCTCTGCTGCTGCTAAGTCGCTTCAGTTGTGTCCGACTCTGTGTGACCCCATAGACAGCAGCCCACCAGGCTCCCCCGTCCCTCAGTCATGTGCAACTCTTTGCAACCCCATGGACTTTAGCCTGCCAGGCTCCTCTGTCCATGGGATTCTCCAGGCAAGAATACTGGAGTGGGTTGCCAGTCCCTTCTCCAGGGGATCTTTTAGACCCGGGGATTGAACCCAGGTCTCTCATATTGCGGGCAGATTCTTTACCATCTGAGCCACCACCCACATTCCATAGGGGCCCATACACCTGGGTCTTTAAGAAACCTTCAGAGGGACTTCCCAGGTGGTCCAGTGGTTAAGAATCTGCCTAAGAAGGCAGAGGACACGGGTTCAATCCCTCATCCAGGAATATTCCACATGCACGGGGCAACTAAGCCCATGTGCCACAACTACAGAAGCCCACACACCCTAGAGCCCGTGCTGCGAAACAAGGGAAGCCACCACAATGAGAAGCCCAAGCCACGTGGAGAGGCCAGGGCAGGTGCTCCAGTCAGCAGTCCTGGGTCTTCAAGTCATCTCCAGTGCCCAACAGCTGTGTGTACAGCCTTCAGTCAGTCTGCCCGCCCAGCCCTCCAACTGAGTCCAAAGACATCACAGAGAGTTGACTAACCTTCCCTTCTGTGCCCCTTTCAACTTCCTAACCCATAGAATCTACGAGTATGACAAATGCTGGTATTTTATGCCCCTAAATTTGGAGTGGTTTGCTCTGCAGCTATAGTACCTGGAACAAGGCTGGAGATGAGACTGAAGGGGCAGAAAGGACCAGAGCCTCTAAATTACAGGCCATGTCAAGGGCTGGGAATGTTGTGCGCGTGTACTCAGGAGTCACCGAAGGGCCGTAAGCAGGAGAGAGGATGATCAGATCTGTTCACTTGCAATGGTCCCTCTGGCTGCAATGCGGAGAATGGACTGGGGTAGGTGGGGGGCATGAATGCGGAGACCAGGTAGGAGGCATCTCACTGATCCAGAAGAGAGGGAAGGGAGATTAGCTGAGGGAGGGTCATGGCCATGGGCATGAGGGGAAGACTCACTAGAGGTAAGATAGTCAGGGCCAGCAGTCGAGTTGGATGTGGAGTGCGGGGTATCAAGGATGACTCCCAGGCTTTTGGAAAGAGCCATTGGAAGAGCCGTTGACTAAGGCGGGAAATGCTAAAGGAGCAGAAGGTTTGGGCTGCGGAGGCAGAGGCAGAGATCGAGCGTTCTGGTTTGGATGCACTAGGTTTAAGGTACCAGTGAAACTACCACATGGAACGCCAACAGGCAGGCAGGCTGTGGAAGCCCTGGAAAGAGGTCTGGTCTCAAGTTAGCACATGGGAGGCATTTTAAAAGCCATGAGAGGAAACGAGATCGTCCAGGGAGAGCGGCCGGGGGAGATGCAGACGGTTCAAGGACTGAGCCCCCAGGCAGCCCACACGTGGAGGGCGGCAGAGGAGGAGGCCCAGAGGTCCTGACAAAAACCCTTCCATGGGGGAAGCCAAGTTAAGTGTGTGTATAAGTGTGTACTCAGTCGCTCCAACTCTTTTGCAACCCCATGGACTGTAGCCGACCGGGCTCCTCTGTACATGGGATTTTCCAGGAAGAAGGCTGGAGCAGGTTGCCATTTCCTCCTCCAGGGGATCTTCCCAACCCAGGGATCGAACCACCATCTCCTGTGTCTCCTGTATTGCTGGTGAGTCTTTACCACTGAGCCACTGGGGAAGCCCAGCCAAGCTAAGAGACAGTTTCAAAACAGAGAGAGTGGTCAACCTCACCCTAGGCATCCTACCGACTTTCCACTCAGGACCTTCACGTAGAAATGCATGATATCAGTCAACTTATTTGGAATAATCTTCGAATAGGGCTATTCTGGATACTACATAGAGCTGCTCTGGATTTAAAGTCAACAACAAAACAAGGAGGCCATTTCCCTCTCAGGGCCCCATCAGACCATTCTTGGGAACTACGTGCCAACTCTCAAGAAGCCTGTGATCTCATTGAATTAACAAAGCAAAAACCAGGGCCAGGAAGTGAATGGTAATAGCCCCTGGGCCTGCTTTCGGGCCCCCAAGATCTGTTCTCCCCTCTTCCTCACCAATCAAACTCCAATTTTTACTGCCTGGAACAAAGACTACATTTCCCAGACATTCTTGCAGGTAGGTTTGATCATGTGCTTAAATTCTGGCCAGTGGGGTATAAGAAGGGGGAAGGTATACAGAGACCAGGAGGTGTAGAGCACAAAAACAGAGAGCTTAGGAGAAGCTGAATGAGACCGCCTGAGCCCAAATCTTGCTTCAGTCACTTCCTAGCTGTGTGACCTTGCACAAGTTACTTAACTTCTCTGTGTCTCCATTTTCTCATTTGTAAAAGGAAGCTAAACAATAGTTCTTACTTCATAGAGTTGTATGAAAAATAAACGCACTTGGCACAGTGTTAGGCACATGGTAAATGATGCATAAGTGTTTACTATTCTTATTGCTATTTTCATTATTACTAATCCTAAAGGGAGGTGGCATTCCTTTCTTCCCTTTCCTCCTTTTTACTAGCTGGAATGCAGTCATGATGGCTGGAGCTGAAGCAGGCATCTTGGTCCATGAAATGACTTTGGCAACCAAAGCTCTACATGGTAGGCTGAGTGAGCCAGGAACCTCCCTGGCAAGGTAGACTGAAAAAGAGTGTCTCCTAAAATCGATAGGGCGAGAGGAGCAGAGAGAGAACTAGATCACACTAGCTGGCACATCCCCAGCTAGGAGTCCCAGCTGCTCAAAAAAGGAGACCGTGTCTGCCCAGGAGCTGTGGCAGACTTGGAAGGGAGAGTCAGCTGATTCAGTCAGGGGAGCCTCTTAATTAAATGTCAGGAGAGGAGGGCTGCCTTGAGCAGGCAGTGGGGAGCCACCGAAGATCCGTGAGCAGAGGAGTGGCAGGCTAAGCCCAGACCCTGACGGATGGGAGCTGATGAATCAGAGGGTGACCATGCATGGGGGCGGCCAGACAGGGGCCACCACACAAATCCAGGAAGGAGAGGAAAGTGCTGCACTGCACTAGGAGACACCAGACCTCAGTGATTTTTCTCCTCTGCTGCCGTCGGCTTGTTTGCAAATCGCAACTTATTATTTCCGAGCTCCACCCCACAGCTGGGGCTGCTCCAGCTTCCTCCTGTCTCCCGAGGAGGTTTCCAAGCTGAGGTTACTGGCCCAGTAGCCTGAAATAAACAGGGAACCCGATACCTGAGGCGGCACTGGCCCCAGGAGCCAGGCTCTGGCAGCAGCAGCAGCAGCAGCAGCGAGACAGTTGGGAGCTAAGGTGCCTACAGGGAGTGCGGCCACCCCGGTTGCAGACGGGGAGCAAAATGGGATCTGCGAGCTGCTGGCTCTACATCCCTGCAGGGTCTCCAGTTCCACCCCCTTTGGTGGTGAGGAATAGGAATCAGATAAAACCAAACATCAACAAACCAAACATGAGGGGACCATTGCTCCACATGCATGGCTCATGTGCATCCACGTATTGGGCAAAAGAAGAAGCAGGACACCAAAGGCAACAAGACTAGCTGATTTCCTTTTACAGGTAAAAAGAAGGCAATCAATCTCCACTGATAAAAGTCAGGATAGCGGTTGCCTCTGTGGACAGGGGTATTAATTGGGAGGGGCATCATGGAAACTTTTGGAACCATGGGAAAGTCTTATATCTTTTTTTTTCCTTTTGGATTTTTTCATTGAAGTATAGTTCATTTATAATGTTCTGCTGGCTCAGTGGTAAAGAATCCTCCTGCAATGAAGGACACACAGGAGACTCGGGTTCGATCCCTGGGTCGGGGTGATCCCCTGGAGGAGGGCATGGCAACCCACTCCAGTATTCTTGCCTGGAGAATTCCATGGACAGAAGAGCCTGGTGGGCTACAGTCCATGGGGTTGCAAAGAGTCAGACATGACTGAGCAACTAAAGAGCAAGCAGCTCAAGTGTTATCTACGTGTTGATCTAGATAGTGGTGGTATGGTATAGTCAAATGTAAGAAATCCATCAAGCCGCATACTTTGTGCATTGGACGCTCTTTACTGTATCTATTTATACCTCAGGGAAGAAGAAAAACTACAAAAAGGAGAGGGAAGTGGTTTGAGGGGAAGGAAGGTATTGGTACCCAAAATGAACCTTGTTATTTCCCTTTTTATGAAAGTCTTACACGGAAGCTGCAGCTACCTTGCCAAGCTCTGCCAGGCCTCTCTCCTGCAGTCCTTCTCGGAGTGTGACTCCCCTCGGCTTAAGTGCAATTAGAAAACAAAAAAAAACAAAAAAACGTTGTCTGTGGCCCGGATGCCACTGCGGAAGTGACCAGGAGGAACAGCAGGGGATCTGAGGGAAGTCAGGAGCCGTGGGGAGAAAGCAGACACGTGGCCGAACTGCATCAGCCAAATAGTCCGACATCCACAGATGCATTTTATTCCTGGAGCCCAGGCCTTGCAGGCGAAGATGAGACAGAAACCACACCAACGCTGACTCTCCAGCCACTCAGCTGAGGCGGCGACACAGAACGTGTTTAAACATAAATAAACGAGAGCCGCAAAAGGAAAGAGAACAAAGGCAGAGAGGAAAGGCAAACAAGACCAACAGCTGGAAACCAAGCCCATCTCTTGCTGTAATCTGAAGGGCTCCCGGCTCCTGTCTGTCCACAGACACTCTGGACCCTTGGTGTGGGGGGCCAACACAGGTACCCCCACCCACAAGCACCACACTGAGGCAACCCCGAATTGCCCAAATGCTCCAACCCCATTTGTCCCATCAATTTCCATTTCAAAATGACTGCTGCAGTTCTGTCGGGCCTCGGACCCCTGCCATTCCTGCCCGTCTGTCTTTACCCCACCTGTCCAGTCCTCATGTGGCCCTCACACATCCCATGTGGGGGATATTGAACCAACAACATCGCTATGGCTGAGAAACTTGCCATTTCAGTCTTTCCAATTATGCTAAGTATTTCCAGATCTGTCAACTCCAGAAAATCAAAATCCCATCTATTGATGTCCTACTTTTAGATATTGTCTTCCAAAGCAGCCCCTGAGATAAGGATTTGGGGACAGGTAGTTTATCTGGGAGGTGACCCCATGGATCATGAGTGAGAGAGAGAGTGGGAAAAGAGACAGGGCATGGAGGAAAGCCAATGAAAGGTGCTTTATTGAGAGGGTTCCCACACTGGGCTACTGGGATGCAGTTCTGCTGGGGACTCCCAAAGAAATTGTGTAGAAGACACATCCAGATTATCCTCTCAAGGGGCAAGGGAACCTGGGTAAGTATCCATTTCCTCTCACTGGAAGAGAGTTGCTCCTGAGATATTAATTCCCTGACATTTTAGAACTGTCTGCCTCTCCTCGTGGGTACACACACACACACAGAGGCCAAGCACGGTCCAGAGGCCAGAAAACCTCAGACAGAGAGATGCAGGAAGCCACTGGCCTGTAAGGAAACAGTCTGCCATGACCTTCAGCGGGGCCATCAGGGCACCACCAGCAACTGCTACATTTAGTCACCATATACAGAAGCTATGCTGTACTGAGATGCTAAAAGCAATTCCAGGTTAGCTCACTGCACTGCAAGCAACGCAAAACCAGTTCAAATGAGCTGACACCAAAACAAGCGGAATTTACTGACTCTTAGGACTGAACAGTCCAGGCAAAGGAAGGGTTTCAGGTATAGCTGGATCCAGGAGCTCAAGTGGATCCAGAGCTCTGCCTCCCTTCATGGCTTGGCTCAACCTGACCCTGTAGACAGGCAGGCCTGCCAACCCTAGCAGAACCAGATCCACAGCCTCCCAGTTTAGCAACCCTAGCAGAAAGAAAAGGGCTGTTCTCTCTGTTGGTCCCAGCAAAGATGCTCTACAAAAGATTTTGATTGGCCTGGATAGAATCACATGTCCATTCCTTAACTAATCACTGTGGTCAGAGGACTAGATCACTGTCATTGACCAGGCCAGGCTCCATTCCTGTTACCACAGGAGAGTGGGCCACCATGATTGACAACCCCCCCAGGCCACAAGGAATGGTACAGAGGCTTTTTCACAAAGAAAAAAGTCCCCCACCAGTCTGTTATTCAGTCCTTCAGTTGTGTCTGACTCTTTGCGACCCCATGGACTGCAACATGCCAGGCTTCCCTGTCCTTCACTATCTCCCGGAGTTTGCTTAAACTCATGTCCATTGAGTCAGTGATGCCATCCAACCATCTCATCCTCTGTTGCCCCCTTCTCCTCCTGCCCTCACGGGTCTCTTGCCAAAGGCTATGCAATTAGTCAGAAGCAAGGCTGGTCCCTTGCTAACTGCTTTTTCTGACCCAGGGTCCCTCCTGAGGTTGTAGTCATCCAAAGGCTTGACGAGGGCTGGAAGATCTGCTCCCAAGATGGCTCCCTCATACGGCTGAGGGCAGGAGGCCTCAGCCTTCACCACGTGGGGCTTCCACATACCACCTCACCGTGTCCTCACCACACAGCCACTGGCCTCCCTCCAGAGAGAAAGAGTGTCAACAAATGTGTGGACACTTCTTGCAAAGCACTGTGGTGTCCAATCCAGGGTGGAGTTTCCACCAGCTGTTTCCTCCCCTCCTCGCACCTGTCCAGTTGGGCTCCTGACCCCTCTCTCACCCTGCAGGGAGGGGTCACATTATCCATGAAAGCGAGCTTCAGAAGCAGACATGGCTTTTGTCACAGAAGTGGCCATACAGGTCACGCAGACCTGGGAAGAGCAGGGTGTTTCTGCGTGTGGGCAATGAGGAGACTGAGGCCTGGGTACTACTGCACCTCAGATGTCTAATAGCCCAGGGCACGTTGTGACTACATTTTGCACTGTATCTCTGAGTGGCCTCCTTGCTTTCAGCACCCACGGTCTCTTTCACAGGACAAAGTCTGTTAAATTGCCCTGTGGCCACAGTGGGTCCTGCCAGGGGCTAAAAATATGGAGTAGTTTCTCTGCCAGGAGCAGTGCCCCAGGGATGTCAGCTTGGACTGGGGGCACATGAGTAGGCAGGCCTGGTCCTATAAGGAAGGAGCTGGTATCAGTCTCTTTTTACAGAGGAGGAGACTAAGGCCTAGAGAGGTTGGGCCACTTGCCCTAAATCACACAGCTAGTAACTAACAGAGCCAGGCCTTGAACCCCAGCCTTGTCTTTTGCACTAAACAATTTTTACATTGTGTCTAGCATTTTATTGAGGGCAGGGTTCCTTAAACTTCGTCACCAAAGGGCCCAAGCAGCCTTCTGGGTGGTCTTGGGTTAGAATTCAAAGTGGCATTTCAGCAAACTGGGCATTCATGCCCATCTGCATTTGGATCCCGTTAGACAGCACTGGGCTTCCCAGGTGGCGCTAGTGGTAAAGAACCCGCCTGCCAATGCAGGAGACTAAGAAACGTGGGTTCGATCCCTGGGTGAGGAAGATCCCCTGGAGGAGGGCATGGCAACCCACTCCAGTATTCTTGCCTGGAGAATCCCATGAACAGAGAAGTCTGGCGGGGTGTAGTCCATGGGGTCCCAAAGAGTCAGACACTACTGAAGTGACTGAGCATGCACGTGCTTGTTTTGATATAAAAGCGACCCTGACAGTCACTTTAAAATGAAATGCAGTTTACCCTCCAGGAAACACTTCCACCCTGACCCCAGGGTTTCAAGTGCCCTGGCACCCTTGCAGAGACAGCAGAATACAGGGACCTCTGTCTCAAATCACAGACGAAAGCCCCCAAAGGTGGGCTGCTGTTCCAGACCCCATGGCCTGAGTCCTGCCCAAGGTCTTCACAGCTTCTTTCTCTTTGTCACCCCCATCCACACCAGGATTCCCAACAGCTCAAAACTCAGGCAAGAACATGGAAGAGGAGGGTCGAGGTGGGGGGATTTCTCCCACCTTACTGCTTCACTCACACCTTCTCCTCCTCTTCTGCCCCCAGCCCCATGTCAGCCCAGGACAGAACTTTGCACATTCTGGAACTGAGCGGTTGCAGCTTGCACCAACGCCTGAGAGGAAGGGGTTAAAAACATCTTTCATCTCTCAGCAGCCCTTTATATAGTCTACGTGTGACTCTGAATGGTTATGGCTTTATATAGAGCGTGCTCTGTGTGGAAGGAGAAACCGCCGTAGTTAAGGGAACAAAGACGGCTCCAGTCTAACGACCTGCTTTTATTTGTAGGGACCGTATCTCCAAAGGGCGGCCTTCAGGTGACATCTGCCATGTTGAGTCTGCGCCTGAAGAATTACACCAATAAACCCCAGAGATGCAAATACAAAAGGATAGGAACGCACACAAATAAACGAAAGCCACTCCTGTTTATTGTTTCTGGTTGGGGGGTGGGGGGAGAAAGAGAGAGAAATCACAGGCTTTCCTTTGGATGTTTTCACACAGAGCCGAACCTTCAAATGTCAAGTTCTGCAGGGTGTTTGACCTAAAAATAGTATAATTTCTGTGTCATTTGAAAAGCTGTTTAAAATGACAGACTTAAGCCTGATTTTTTTTTTTTCAAACAGGCATCTAAGATGAGAAACCAAAGTTGCATTATTTAGGGGCACGGTCTCTGGAAAAGAAAAGTGAGTGGGCCTTCAATTTACTAAAATGTGCCCGTTCCTGTGGTTTCGGTAGGTACTATCTGCGTGGGATGTTTTTGGCCGCCAGATCTCCTCTTTGTCCCCTGGTGATTAAGAGAAAAGAAGGGAAAAAGAAAGGAACAGCTTGGGGGAGGTGGAGGGGGCTGGCAGGGATGTCCTGGGAACCCCACTCACCTTTCGCATCTCTGCTCACTCTGGGGAACCAGGGGGCACAGACCCACATTTTCTCTGCCCAGCTCTCAAAATGAGCAAAGCCAGACTCCTAACCCGGCGCACCTCTCGGGCCAGAAGCTTGTGGTTTGTTTAGACAGCTCAGGTCATTCCTGTCCACACCCCAAGCTGACGCGGCTTTATAAACACGGGGCGGGGGATGCGGTCTCAGAGATACGATTTGCATGCAGGGTGGCGGGTTGGGGGGGGGGGGGGCGGGCGGGGAGGTTGTCAGGTGGGAGGGGTCTAACCAGTTCTGCTCGGAAGGAGATGCATTTCTCCCCCTCACTCCCCACCAGAAGGACCCCGGCTGGATGCAAGTGACTCTCTCAGTGCAGTGTTTGTTAGTTGTTCAGTCATGTCTGACTCTTTGCAACCCCAAGGACTGTAGCACGCCAGGCTCCTGTGTCTATGGGATTCTCCCGGCAAGAACGCTGGAGTGGGTTGCCATTCCCTTCTCCAGGGGATCTTCCCGATCCAGGAATCGAACCCAGGTCTCCTGCACTGCAGACAGATTCTTTACCGTCTGAGCTATGAGGGAAACCAGTCAGCCACAAGAGGTGGTCACCGTCGTTGAACAACTCCAAATGGGACCTTCTGTCCCAATATCCACCAGAATGGACCCTCTCTGAAGGTAGGAGGGAGCTGGACTCCTCTCAGCAGCCCCCATAAACCCTGGGAGCTCAGGCTGGGAGGCTGAAGATGGAGATCCTCCATGGCTCAGAACTGACTGTGTGATGCTGAGAAAGTCACTTAACCTTTCTGAACCTTCATTTTCCAAACACGGAACTTAGACTAGCTCCAAAAGTCCGACCATCCCAGGGGCGCCTCAGTTCACACTTTCATTCCATGTAGGAAAGAATAAATGAATTCCTGAATAAACAGCCAATGAGAGGGGTCCCAAGCCAGAGCCACCTCGGCCCTGGGTCCAACTTCTTGCCTGCATCCTTTCCCTGAGGACCTCTCCTCCTGGAAAAAGTAAGCCCTTGGAAAAAAATACTTCCTACAAACATGAATTCACAGACACATCTTCAATGCTCCAGTGCCCAAGCCTCCCCCAGCCTGGAGCAGTTACCCAAGGCGGTGCTCTGCTTCCATCCGCCCTCTGCTTTCTGAGATGGAGCCCCAGGGAGCCCCGGCCGCGAGCTGCAGCACCAAACCGCGGGAGAAGAAACAAACCCACCGCCCTCTCCCTGCTTGCACTTCACCAGTGGGTTCGTCTCAGAGCCTGTGGGTGTATTTCAATGAGAACAACATGAAAACATGGGCGGATTCTTTTCTCTGGAAGAGAAAAAAAAAAAAAACCTGAAACAATAAGCTGAAGTAATAACAAGGCAGAATATGGACATCTGCTCCCCACCCTGAACGACTCCCCAGCTTGCTTCTTCCCGGGCCTTGTCACACCCCTCCCCCCCAAGGCATGGTTGCTAAAGAGCCCAAATGAATTCACCTGCACTGACTAGACTGCTACCTGCTGTTGTGGTGCTTGCTGCTCATTTGTTCCTTCATTAAACTAAAAGGCAGCGCCCTTCCTAGGTGCCGGGTACTGCGTGTCAGGGGGCTGTGGAGGCTTCATTTTCAACAAGCCTTTAAGGAAGCTTGCAGTCTAATGGGGGAGCTGAGACAAGCCCATTAATAACTATGATACAGGGAGAAACGAGGCGAGGCAGAGATGCGGGAAGCACTGGGGAATAAAAAAAACAACACTGGTTTGTGTGTGTTGAAGGCTAGAAGTGATGGGCTGGAAGGCTTCATGGAGGAGGTGGCTTCCACCTGGGCATTAAAGTCTGGGTGATGTTACACAATGGCTGGAAAGGAATGCCTTCTGGGCTGAGGATATTGAGTGAGGAAGGGTACAGAGGTGGCAGGCATGGTAGCAGGGGTTCCAACATTAGCCGCCTTGAGTGTGAGCGTGTGGGGGCAGTGACAGAGAGGGCCAGCAAATGGACAGAGTAGTATCCAAAGCATGTAGGAAGATTGAGGTATTTGGAGTTTATTCGGTGGTTTCTTTGCCAGGAAATATGTACAGTCATTTGTCTTTCTCCTCTCAGATCTATTCTCTGCCCTTCTCTTGCTCTGCTCAGTGTAGCAGGAAACTACATTTCCCAGGCTACTTTGCAACTGGCCACTAGATTCAGCCAATGGGAGATCCCAGAGGGAGACAGGCGGGGCAGAAAGAGGGAGAAACAGAGTATTTCTTTCCACTCTCTTCTTCGCCTTGGGTGGCATCCCCAGCATCGGCTGCTTCTCTGGCATCTTCTCCACGGTTCCAGCTCCTGTTAGCTGACTCCAGCTTCCAGGTTCCTATAATACTCCTCTCCTTTTGTCCCTCCTGCCTGAGGGATGCCAAAAGCTTCCTGCTGTTACTAATCTCTGGGTTGCTAACCTCTGCATTACCTCACTGTGCCCTGTTTGGCTTTTTGGCTCCTCCAGAGCCTATGAAGTCAGTTTCCTGGATTAAATACCTTATGTTTCAATACCTAGAGAGGTATCTGTTTTCTTGGCTAGACCCTCACTGATACAGGGTAATTGGATTCCACTTGGCTTCAGAAAGCTCACGTTGGCTACAGAGGGCCCGATTCACAGTTTCTGCATACATCCTGAGGAAAAAGTGAGGAAGGGTGAGGGAGGCCTCAAGTAGGGAAGTGGCGTGAGAATAGACAAGGGAAGATGTTGAAAGAGCCCCAGGGCCTCACAGAGGAATGGGCACCAAAGATGATGAGCTTAGCTTGAACACCTAAGGGAATGGCTGGGCCACCAACAGAGTTAGGAAGAGCAAGGGAGAAAGTGAACTGCAAAGGAGCTGATGAGCTGGATTTTTCTTTATGCTTTTTCTCCTTTTATATTGCTTTTTTTTCTTTAACTAATCCATGCACTTGGCTCTTGGGCTTTCCCTCATTGATTTTGGATTGGGAAGATTGATGGAGGAGACCTCTAGAGAAAGTGAGCTCTTGGAGGCAGGAGTGGGAGGCAGAGAACACCTTTAAGGCCCTGGGAGGGGGTGTGCAGGGGCAGTGGGGAGGAGACACACAGGAGCATGGAGAAGAGCCACAAGGGCTGGAGGATCTGAGGAGTGGGCGGGAGCCAAGGGGCAAGGTGGGAGAGCAGCAGGATAGGGCACGTGGGCTGTCCCGGCCAACAGGAAGCACTATCAGGGGCACGGTGGAGGTCACAATGAGGGGGCAGTGAGTCCAGAGCGCTGGTGACATGCCGTTTGGCAGAGAGAGACAGCAGAGGGAAGGCAGGGAGAGGCTTGCTCAGGGACAAGGTCAATCTGCACCTGCGGGAAAGGGCCCAATGAAGAGCAAGGGCCCCAGGTGCCAGGGTGAGTGCTTTCATACATTCATTCATTCACTCAACAAGTGTTTACCACATGCTTCCACGTGCTAAGCACTGTTTTGAGCTCTGCGGATGGAACAGTGAATGAAAGTTGTGAAAACTCGGGGACTCCCCTGACAATCCCAATGCAGAGGGCACGGGTTGGATCCCTGATTAGGGAACTAAGATCCCGTATGCCACATGGCATGCCAAAAACAAAGAAAGAAGAGAAAAGTCCCTGCCTGCTTAGACCTTCTGTTGAACAAAGGGAATCAGACAATAAACAAAAACACATCGAACCTGTCACACCGCACATACGGTAATGGCTATGGAGTGGGGCGGGGGAGGGGTAGTGCAGGAAGCAGGATGGTGGGGAGGGGCCGCTGTGATTTCAGCAGGATAGTTGGGGAAGGCCTGTCTGGAAAGGAGACCTAAGGAGGTGAGGAAGCAACGCAGGGGGTGAGGGATATCTGGAAGCAGTGTGTGCCAGGCAGAGGGAATAGTTAGTGCAAAGGCCCTGAGTGTGCTGAGTGCGTTCCAGAAATGACAGTGAGGCCAGGGTGGCTGGAGCAGGGTCCGGGAGGGGCATGCATAGCAGGACCTGAGGTGGGGGAGTTAGGGAGGAGGGACCAGACCAGGGAGGCCTTGTCAGTCAGAGGGAGGACTTGAGCGTGCTGCTGTTGTTGTTCGCTTTGACTTTGTTTTTCAACTGCACCATGCAGCATGCACGATCTTAGTTCCCCAACCAGGGATCAAACTGGTGCCCTCTGCATTGGGAGTGCAGTGTCTTAACCACTGGACTGTCAGGGAAGTCTCAGGAGTTGAGCTTTTATCTGAGGGCAGTGGGGAGCCAAGGGAGGGCTCTGAGCTGGATCCTGACATGATCTACCTCAGGGCAATGACTGAGGAAGGGAGCTGAGTCATTTGTAGGCTGGAAAGCTGCAGCGCTGAGCTACCTTCCAACGGGAACCACTGCTCCTGAGGCCCTTATGCACTGGGAGATAGGAGGCTTCCCTGAGAGCAAGTGGGGCAGGGACAGGGCCAAGGGGAACCTCTCAGGCCTTTGCTGTGACTGCCCAGGGTACACTGGGATTGGCCAGGGCACGGTAGGACCCTCCCACCCCATGAAGGGCCCGAGTCCCATGCTCACAATTCCACAGCACAAATGAGACTCCTGAAGACCTCCCCTTCCCCAGAAACCTTGAGCAGAGGTCTTTACTGTTCATTCTTGATGTCTGCTTGAAGGAATGTGAACCATGAGCCTTGGTTGTCTGGACTTCTCTGCTCCCAGAACCCCTCCTATACTGAGGCCTACCCTCACACGGGTCCCCAGGCTCCCCAGGCTCACCACTGGCCTGTCAGAGGAGCAGTCTGCTGACGGGTAACTTCAGCGTGCCACCCATATCCTGGTCCTATTCCTGGAGCCATCCTCTTCCCCCTATACCTACCCGTCAGCATTCATGGGACTCAGTGAAGATACCTGTCACCCCGCACTCCTAAGATGGCCTGTCTCTGGGAAGGCCCTGGCTGTGGCTTCTACAAACTTCCCACCAGCAATGGAGCCCACAGAGCCAAGGCAGTCAACCTTGTGACCTTGTTTGGATGTTTCATTCTAGAGTTTCAACCTAACTTCTTCCCCCCAGTTTTCTGGGGCATCCTCAAGAGTATGTATCTCTGTACCCTCGTACACAGACCTATTGAACAGCTCCTTTAGAAGAGAGGCTTCGCACAACCTGAGAACAGAGTTTCCCCTCAGAACTCGGAGAACAGTAGCAGTCCCTGATAGGCACTCAACAGCACTAATGGCAGCCATGTTGAAACTGGCAGCCATGTTGGAAAGGGTATATCCAAACACAGGCATTGAAATCTCATCACTGTGGACTGAGCTCTTTGTAGAAATGGTAATTGCCATTCTCTGTCCTCACAACTGTCACAACCCCAAACTTTCAGTCTGGGGAAACCTAGGTGTACTCAGCTGGGTATGAAAGACACTGCCTTCAGATCTAGAGTCTGTTCCTAAATCCTCTGAAACTATAAAGTTTAGTCTCCCTGCTTGCCTTGTGAAAGTTGACACTTTTGTACTCAACATAAACTTGAATGTTAAAAAGAATAGCTTTTGTGTTGGAGTATACACTTTCAATATTCATTTTCCACACTTCAGAATAAAATATATGAACATTAAGTCACTACAATAAGTTGAAAAACAAGATTACTGTTTTCACATCCTCTGTGAGTTGCTAATAATCTTGCTGTTATCCTGACATTATGGTCAAGAGATATTGTTTTTAATTATTCAGAAGGAATGTACCCAACACGATGAGTTTTTCAAAAGGAAGAGAGAAGAGGGGAGACTAGGATTTTACTGGAGTGAGTGTGATGTCTTCTTATACTTTTCATTATGGAGAATCTCAGAACTATTCAAAAATCAAGGAAATATTGCAAGGAACTGCTGGGATCCATCACCAGCTTCAACAACCTGCAACCCAGGGTTGGTCCTACCCCACTCATCCCAACCCTAGGATGCTTTGAAGCAAGCCCCAGACACCACATACTGGGTTTTGTTAATACTGTAAAGGGTTACTGTTAAGGGGTAGGATCTCTGTTGGGCTTCCCAGGTAGCTCAGTGTTAAAGAATCTGCCTACCAATGCAGGAGACATGGGTTTAATCCCTGGGTCAGGAAGATCCCCTGGAGAAGGAAATGGCAACCCACTCCAGTATTATTGCCTGGAGAATCCCATGGACAGAGGAGCCTGGCAGGCTGTGGTCCATGGGGTTGCAAAAGAGCCAGACAGGACTTAGCAGCTAAACAACAACAACAACAACAACAGGATCTCTGTCAGCAGCTTCTCTCTTTATTTCAGTGAAACCAAGAGATGAACTTCAGCTCCACCCATCCCCAGGAGGCCCGGGACGCAAGTCAGTTCCCAGATCTGGGCCGCCTGGACCTTTTGCTGCAGCCCGGACAGAAGGCCTGTCTTCGAGTTAATGAAGGGGAGCAGGGATCGGGGGCTACATGCAAGGCCTTGTTCAAGTGCACCTTGGACCCCTCCCCCTACCCCATGGGAAAAACACTGCATCTGTAAGAAATGACCTTTGGAGAAAAACTCATCTGATGCCATCATTTAAGATCAGCTTAAAATTATACATGGGGTTTTCCACAGCCATCACGAGTGAAACCAGTTTGGCCTTTGTGCTGCAGCTCTGACGGTCTGCCCCCCACACCACCCCTCCACCTTCATCTCCACCCAGTGCCTCCCCACTCACACTGAGCAAGTCACCCCAGGAGGCGCCCTAGCTGGGTCCCGTGTGCCAGGTCCTAGCGCCTTCACAGCCTCTGATCTCTCTTTCCGGAATATACCACTCCCCTCCCACCAGCTACACACCTTCTAGTTCTTCAAAGTTCAGCTTTCGTCACCTCCTCCAAAAAGCCTTTACTGGACTCCTCAAAAAAAAAAAAAAAAAAGCCATCCCCTTCGACTTCCTTCATAGTCCAATGGTTAAGAATCTGCCTTGCAGTGCAGGGGATGCAGGTTCAATCCCTGGTTGGGGAACTAAGATCCCACGTGCCGAGGAGGAGCTAACCCCATGAGCCAAAACTAGAGAGTCCGTGCCCCATGGTGAAAGATCCACATGCCGCTATGAAAATTCCATGGGCCACAACTAAGACTCGACGAAGCCAAAGAAATGAATAAAAAACAAACAAAGCCATCCTCCGCTGATACAGCGCCTCACATGCTTACCACTTTATCATTTTTTCCAACAAATATTTACCAAGCTCCCACTATGTTTCAGGTACTGTTCTACCCACTAGTGATATAAAAGCGTAAAGAAAAAATATAAACTAGCATGTGCTGTCCTGGAACTTCTATTCCAGTGGGGGAAGACAGAAAATAAACTTGTAATAATGAAGTAAAATAGCCTCAGGTTCTGATAAGTGCTATAAAGAAGATAAAATAGAAAAACATGGTAAATATGGAACAGGGGTTTCTGATTCAGGTAGTGTGGTTAGGGAGAGACATTCAGCTTGTGTCACGGCCTTAAAAAAATGGCCACAAGATTCTTTAACATTCCTCCTATTGAGAGGTGAGGTCTACATCCTCTGCTTTTCGATCTGGGCATGCTTCTGACTACTTCAACCAATACAGTGCATCAGAAGTGACACCAGGAGAATTCCAAAGCTAGGGGGCAAAAGGCCATGGAGTTCTTGGTCTCCAAGAACACCCACAGTGAAGCCATGAGCTGCCATGTGAGAAGTGTGACTAGCCTGAGGCTGCCATGCTGTGAGGAAGTACAAGGAGTAAGAGAGGCCACGCGGAGGTACTCTGCTAAACCGTCCCAGATAAACTGAGGGTTCAAGCCTTCCCAATGCAGGTGCCCAGAGCCTCCAGATAAGTCCAGAGCCTAGTTGTAGGTCACCCCCAAACTTTATGTTTTCTCACCTGTGCTGGAGCAGAAGCAAGCCAATCTGCTATGCCCTGTCTGTACTCTTGTACTCCCAGAATCCATGAACATAATAAAACCCTTCCTTTGTGTCCTTAAGTTTTACAGTGGCTCATGAAGCAACAGTAACCAAAACATACTGAGTCTTGAATGATGAGAAAGAATAGACATGCAAAGAGCTGGATGTGAGAACCACAGCAAGTGCAAATGTCCTGAGGCAAGACCATGCTCAGCCTCTTGTGAAAGAGGTAGGGACGGGGTTATAGACCAAGTAAACAGTGAGGATTTTATTTTAAGTGATACAGGAAATCATTGGAGGGTTTTGAACAGGACAACAACATGACCTGATTTATGCTTTAAAAAGATCCCTTAGAGACTTCCCTGGCGGTCTGGTGGTTAAGACTTTGCCTTCCAATGCAGGGGGTGCAGGTTCAATCCCTGGTCGAGGAGCTAAGATTGCATGTGATTCGCAGTCAAAAAACTAAAACATTAACCAGAAGCAATATTGTAACAAATTCAATAAAGATTTCAAAAAATGGTCCATATCAAAAAAATTAAATATAAAAAAAATTTTTTTTAAAGATCCTTCAACCATATCTATCAAGTGTTGTCAGGATATGGAGAAGCTAGAGCTTTCATCCACTGCTGATGGGGGCATGCAGTCTCTAAGAAAGGAATGCTGTGTCGTTTCTTTCACAATGTCCCCAGAAAACACTGGCTGTGAGGGGCAGGCTGCCTGGCATCCACAGCTCTGTCCTAGTGTTCACGGGGCCTCTCCCACTGCCCTCGGAACCTCTGAACACCCCACCAGCCCATCAGTGGCACTAAGAGCTCTTTTCCCTACCTTCCTGCCTCCCCTCTTCCCTCTTCTCTTTTCTCACGGGTAGCCCAGCCACCTCACAAGTCTTCCTGCCTCTACCCTCCCCCATCATCCAATTCTCCATACAGCAGCCCAAGGGATTTTTGTAAATAAATTCTAATTCAAGCAAAATGTACATGAAGTACAGTGCACATGTCATAAGTGCACAGCTTGGTGACATTTCACTAAATGAACTTATACCCATGTCACCAGCCTCAAGATCAAGTCAAGAAGCATGACCAACACTCAAGAAGCCCCCCGGGGACCCTTCCAGTGACTACCCTGCACCCTCAAGGCTAACTGTTGTCCTGGCTTCCAACAGCATAAACCAGTTCTGCCTGACTTTGAACTTTATAATCACTGAAATGTACAATTTGCGTTCTTTTGTCTCCAGTTCCTTTTGCTCAACATTATGTTTCTGAAAGTTTCTATGTTGTTGCATGGGCAGCTGCTGCTGCTGCTAAGTCGCTTCAGTCGTGTCCGACCCTGTGCAACCCCAGAGTTTACTCCTTTTTATTGCTGTCTACTAACCTGTTGTGTGAATTTGTTGTTCAGTCACTCAGTCATGTCCAATTCTTTGCAACCCCGTGGACTGCAGAACACCAGGCTTCCCTGTCCTTCATCATCTCCTGGAGCTTGCTCAGACTCATGTCCATTGAGTCAGTGATGCCGTGTAACCATCTCATCCTCTGTTGTCCCCTCCTCCTCCTCCCCTCAATCTTTCCCAGTATCAGGGTCTTTTCCAATGAGTCGGCTCTTCGAATCATGTGGCCAAAGTATTGGAGCTTCAGCTTCAGCATCAGACTTTCCAATGAATATTCAGGGTTGATTTTCTTTAGGATGGACTGGTTGGATCTCCTTGCAGTCCAAGGGACTCTCAAGAATCTTCTCCAGCACCACAGCTCGAAAGCATCAATTCTTTGGCGCTCAGCCTTCTCTATTGTCCAACTCTCACATCTGTACATGACTACTGGAAAAACCATAACTTTGACTATACGGACCTTTGTCAACAAGGTGATGTCTCTGCTTTTCAATACTCTGTCTAGGTGTGTCATAGCTTTTCTTCCAAGGAAGAAACATCTTTTAATTTCATGTCCTGGGGCTTGGCAAGCCAGCTTGGCAAGCCAGGCTGTCTCTGCTTCCCTCCTCCCTAGATGTGGTCGTTGTCAGGGCCTACAGCTCAGACAAGCTTCCATGCTACAGGATGCTTCTTCCTTCTGCTCAGATCAGCTAGGGTTGAGCTAGGCCTGGCCATTGAGCCAGCAAGAGAGAACCAGGTAACCATGCAGGTGACAAGAAACCCCTGGGCACACAGTCACCAGCCACTTAGAGACCCCTATGCAGGTGGGTCTCTAGACCCCACTTAGCACCAACTCCCCTCCCCACCCTGGTCCAGGCCTCCTGCATTATAGAACAATTATTTCTCAAAAAACGTGACTATGCCATTCCCTCTATTCTTTTTCCCATCACTTTATGTTCAAATTTAACAATAACTTGTAGTCACTGTAGAAAATTTGGAAATTACCAAAAAAGTATAAAAAGGAAATGTAAATTACCTATAATCGGAAGCTAAGGATTTTCCACTGGTAACATAACCCTGTGTTTCCTTTCAGTATTTTTTCTACGCACACATTTCGCTGCATGTATTCCTGATAAAATCATAACCTCACCACATTTCCAGGTGTTCCCCACTCAGAGAGAGAAACAGGTGTTTCTGGTGGGGTTTTACCTGGGCCCCTGCCCTTCAGATCTACTTAAAATGAAGGGTGTCCTCTGGGTGGGCGGGCCCTTTGAGTGCCCATGGAGGTGACCAGCTGGGCCTCAGCCCCTCCCCCACCTAACCCGCCCCAGACCCCGAGGCCTTTTGTGTGCCCCAGGCCTCCTATGAAGCCATCAGGGGCCCAGTGTGCTTTTGTAACCTGATCACCTTCATCCTCGCGTCCCTGCAGCTTTCCTTAACAAGGCCAAATTTATGTGCCCCAAAGGGAACCCAAGCTGCCGGTAAACCCCTGCCCGGAACTCACCCACCACCACCCCCAAAAGCCACAGGGCATTTACAAAAGGGGTCGGGTGAGCTTTGATAAAACTGAAGCAGCCCCGGGTGTCAGGTCGGAAACTCCACCTCTCTAAGTTCTGGGGACACAAGACAGGGAGTCATAAACAGGAAGCATTATCCACCGCGCCTGCTGGACGGCAGGCGGGGCTGCTGGATGAGTTGAGTCTGAAAACTAAAAGAGGCGCTGCGTGAGTGCTCAGGGCCACCTCACCATAGCGCTGTCACGCTGCAGGGTGCTGGGTGTGGCTGCTAAGTTGCTACTTGGACTTGGCAGTTGGGTGAAGTCCAAAGCAGTTATGATGCTCAGCTCAGTAGAGAACGGACAGGCAGACACCCCACCCCGACCTCACCCCCAAGCCAGGGAGGTAAGAGGGCGGTGCAGGTATTCAGATATGTTGAGAAGGGGAGTAGGCCCAACTCCCAAAGCCCCGACTCTTCCATGGCAGGAACCTGGCCCCTGGCCTAGAGCTGGGGGAAAGGTGAGAGGCTCCATGCCCATGCCCAGGAAAGCTGTTCCTCACTCTAGTCTCTGGACAGCACCTTCCTGGAGCAACAGAACACAGGAAAATTGAATTTCCCAGCACAGCCATGCAGTTCTACAACTACGCCTCTCAGAAAGTGATGCTTCCAGGAGGATTTTGCTCACCCCCAGCAAGGGTTGGACAAAAGACTGGTGGGGAGAGGAGGGGAAGGTGAAGCACAGGGCCATCATGGGAATAGCTGGAGGTACCCCATCTGATCACAACTTCACCCACAGAGCATGGTTCCAAGGGAGCCGCCTCTAGTCACTTCTTCTGCCGCTTCTGGTCAAATCCCATCCACTGAGCTCCACCCAGATCTGCTATCAACTCCGTCTGAAGCCGGACTCCAGAATCAGGGTATCAGAACTGCACAAGATGTTGAGCCTTGCTACTCAAGCGTTTCCCAAAGTATATGTTGTGGAAGCCAGTGGGATAGGCAAAGGAGTTCCTTGGTTAGGTGACTTTGGGAAACACTGTGTAGTAGAGGTGACCCCAACTCTTGACCCCTCCTGAAACCCACGCCCTTGGCCATGGAGTTTCAGTGTCTTCTCACGGCAGGTAGGTGACCTGCTCGGCCCTTAGCCGGTGGACTGATACATGCTCACAGACCTGAGGGAAGCAGAGGTTTGCAGTGAGCTGGGACTTTGCTCTCTTGAGCCTCTGCCACCATCACAAGAACATGCCCAGGAAGGCTGCAGGAGGGTGGGATACAGGTGGGACAGAGCAGATTTGCTGTAAGCATCCCAACCAGGACCAACTCAGATGGCCCTCTAACCAGCCACCACCAGCCACGAGGGTGCCCAGCCAATCCCCGGAAGATATGAGACACTTGAACAAGAAACATGAAAACCATTGAGGTTTTCTAGCACTGTCGAAGCAAAAGAAAACTGTTACGACCCTGCCTGCTAGAATTGTCCAGAGTCACAAGGTACTCTAGCATATTAAAGGCCCTGAGAAGTTCTGTAGTAGAGAAACCTGTTTAACTTTGCTGAACCCAACATTTCCCAAACACATGTGCTCATGGAAGCCTTGTCTCCCAGGTAACATTTTACAGAAGTCATATTCAGAGGAATGCACATCAGTGAACACTAATGAATGCTCACCCTTCATTTTATAGACGAGGAAACCAGACCCAGAAAGGGGGCTCTCCTGGCTTCTGGGTCATCGTTGCTTCCCCTCATGACATTCCCATTTCCTCTAGGCAATGGCCGTCTCTCCCTTTACTGAACTGAGGTCTGAACCACACAACTTCACATCTGACTATTTACTGTATATTGTTTTCTTTCTTTTTTTTTTTTATAGTTGTTTTACAATGTTGTCTTCGTTTCTGCTGTACAGCAAAGTGATTCAGTTATACATACATGATATATATAAATCTATTCTTTCTTTTTCAGATTCTTTTCCATTATAGTTTCTTAACAGATATTAAATGCAGTTCTCTGTGCCATACAGTAGGACTTTATTGTTTATCTATTTTATTATAGTATGTTGTATTTGTTAATCCCAAACTGTTAATTTATCCCTCCTCTCCCTTCCCTTTTGGTAACCATAAGTTTGTTTTCTATGTCTGTAGGTCTGTTTCTATTTTATAAATAAGTCCATTTCTATTATTTTTTAAGATTCCACATATAAGTGATATCATATGGTATCTGTCTTTGTCTGGCTTACTTCACTTAGTATGATAATCTCTAAGTCCAGTATGTTGCTTTCTAATTCAACAAAAGAAGTTTTCTTGAGCAACTACTACATGCAAGATGCTAAGCACCAAGGACCTCCAGAAAAGATAGTCCTTAGCTTCTAGCAGCTCACAGTGCAGTGGAGGAAGAAGGCAAAGAAAAAGAGCCTGTGAAGGGACACATTGGGTGCCATGGGGCAGGCAGGCTGAAGAGGTGACATATATATCAAGGAAAGCCTCATGGAGGAGCTGACATCTGAACTGAGTCTTGAAGAATGAGTAGGAGTTACCTGCATAAGAAAGATAAGATAGGGTGGGATGGTGGGGGAGGCATGGGGGAGGAACTGGAGGAACTGAGAGTGAAGCCTAAGTGAGTCAGTGGTCAGCTAATTGCAACAGAAAGGGATTCCTTGTAGGATATTAAGAGGCTAACAAGCTTATGTGGAGGACTGAAGAGATCCACTCTGTGCTGAACTTTCAGGAAAGTCCCCCAAAGTCACACCATAGAACTGAGCTCTCATGATCAGGGAGCCATCACATAATCAGAAACCTTCAATGCCAGGTTGAGAACCATGTGGCCTCAGCTGTGATTCACATCAGCAAAAGGCATGCCTCTCTTCCTCTTTCACTGAGATCCAAAGTCAGCTTTCACACAAGAATGTCTGATTGGCTGAACCTCATCATACCTCAAACCCTAGCTGCAAGAGAGTCTGGGAAATGCCCTGTTTAGCTCTCTAACAGAGGTTGACATGGATGCCAAACATCAATTCACCTCATTTTTCTCAAAAGTGCACTTAAGGAAAGCCAGTTTGGCATGTATTTAAGGCTGATCTTTCCAGAAAATATTCTCAGCTCTTACAGCTCCTTTTTACTGTCTCCCTCATGATGCCTGCCCCCACTTCTAGGCATGCCATAGGTGCTCGTTAAAGACCTCCAAAAAGCCTAAGCTGATTAACCAGCCTCCTCACTGCTTGATCTCTGGGGTGGGCAGGTATCAAGATGAATAAAGGCAACCTTTTTTTTTTTTCCAGTCTTGCCTGGAATAAATTGCTACTTTCTTGAACACACAGAAGGATGTATTATTATGAAGGGGTTCTGTATTATTACTGAGAACAATTGTTCAGAAGCCAGAAGCCTAGAGCTGACGAGGTTATATTCTCTGAGGAGAAATTCCAGAAACCATTACTCATTAATTTTTTTGCTTGGGAAAAGAAACTTTGCCTTCTCCTGCATGGCTTGCCACCCCAGGAAGAACTTGACCCTCCACGTTTGCACTGCATTGGTGAGTCAGTGACTGAGAAGGCAGTAGCCTCCATTCAGATGCCAAAGCTGGCAGGTGGTCACTGGATGAGGCCTAGTCAGCACTCCACAGAGGTGCACTCTGGGAATGAAGGTTTGGCTTGGGAATGCCAAACAAACAGGTTTCCAGGGAATCCCCATTTGCCCAGCCCTCCTTGGCAGGGCAGGGACTGATCCAGTGGCACAGTGCTTTTGTCACTGTCCGACCAAACCCCTCATGCTCTGCCCTGAAGATGGGGAAACCAGGGCCTCTGGAATCCAACATCTGTCCAGGCCCACAGGAGGCGCGGGAGGCCTAATTAACTTATGTCTGTGGAGCACCTGTACAGCCTCAAATGAGAGGTGTAAGGCGACCACAAGCCCAATTAATTACCACCATTGATGGAGGCTTCGGGCCCCACCTCCTCTTTCACTTCAGCTGCCTAGCCCTGTCTCACAGCAAAAGCAGGCAGGTGCTGACTGAGAAGGGGAAAGTCAACAGGTAAGCCAGAGATCCTGGCTAGGGTCTTAGCTCCCCATGGCAAGCTGCCATGAACAATCAGTCACTGGAGGTTTCCTGGATCTCACCATTTTCCTCAGAGAAAATGACTCTAGTATGAGTCTTCCTCAGATTATAAACCTTTTCTCTCAGAATGAGGTACTAGTGCCAAGCTGAGACACCTTCCTCAGATTTTGGCCTCTGCTTTAAAGCGGGCCTGGATCCCCCAAGAATACATGTAAAGCCCAGCCACTCCAAGGGCCATATTTAAACTCGCCACCATCAAGCGCGGGGCAGGGAGGAAAAGGAGAAAATGTACATACAGAAGTATGTGGTTTTATGAAAGCAAAGTGAATGCCCAGTCATTCATAAATGGAGTGTGCCAAACGGGGGCTATTTCACATTTGATTCCTTGTACATTTTATGGCAGAAGAGCTCACTGGGTGTTTCATTTTCCAGCTCCAAGCACGGGCTCCCTGGTGGAAATTCCAGACTGCCGGGGTGTCCATGCCTTTGCCCACAGGTCACCAGAGCTCAGCCAGTCAGGAGGCTAGCAGAGCTGAGACAAGCATGCGGGTGTGAAGCTAGGGTGGCCAGGCAAGGTTACACAGCCTGTGTCTGCAAGATCAGGGTCTACGTGGCTCGGGTTTGCATAGCACAGGTCTACAAGGCCAGATTCTTGCCGCATCAAGATCTGCATCATCAGAGGCTGCATGGTCCAGGTCTGCTTGGCACCTATGTTGCCACCCCTTTAATCAAACTGAGACCTCCGGACCCAGAAGAGAGACACTGCTCAGCTTCTAACAAAGCCTGCAGAAGGCAGGAATGGGGGCCACGCTGGGGAGCTGAGGGGTTAGATCTGAGCGCTCCCCTGGGGTCACAGGTCCTTCCGGGACCTCTGAGCAGGGAGCCAGTTTCCTCCTCCTGCCTGGGGGCCTGTGGTCCATTCCATCATCTCAGGCATCCACCTCCTGCTTTTCCTTTCACCACCAGCTGCTTCCCTGTCGCTGGGGACAGGAGGCAAGACAAGGAGCGGAGCTGTGCTCAGCAGCCCAGGCAGGCGATCCCTGCCTCTGTGGGTGACAACGCGGGGTTGTTTACCTTACCTCTCCTGACCTCGGAGAGCAGGGGGCTCCAGCCACATTGCTCTGGCAGGCGAAGGGCCCGGGCCAGCTGGCCTCGCAGGCTGGGGAGAGACACACTCAGAAACACCACTGCGAAAAGAACTGTCAGCCTTCATTATTAATATCCAGTGTTAATATTTAATGTCAGAAAACTGCAGCTCCCTTCTCTGCACCATCACCAGACCCGCACGGGTCATGCCAACCAGAACTCTTCCATCTCAGCACCCCTCTAGCTACGTGTCAAGACCCACAGAGAGGTTTGGGTTTCCTTAAAATACCGGGTGCCAAATGAATCCTAAAAAAAGAAAATGAAAACTAAATAAGACTCAGAAAGGATGTTATTGCTTTTGAAATCAATCCTGTTCCTTAAACGTCTCTCATACTCCATGTTTGGATGCCAGAAAGTTTAGAAATAGGGTAAGGCAGAAGTGTAACCTTTAAGATAAGGAAGATTGGAGGAATTTCCTGGTGGTCCAGTGGTTAGGACTCCTTGCTTTCACTGCTGGGGGTGCCCAGGTTCCATCCCTGATCAGAGAATTAAAGATCCCACAAGCTGAGCTGTGCTGTGGGGGGGGGGGAAAGGGAAGATAAGAGCTCTGCAGAGTATTTTGTGCATTGTTGAGAGTCCAGATATATTTCTTAATCAGCAGCAGCAATGAAGTATGGATACAACCAACAAAATCCGAATGATCTGATGGACACCGCAAGACGAACGCAAGATGTTGAATGAATAGAATTATTTACTGCTTAAGCAATCAACTAACTCTTACCTATCAGAACCAGCTTGTTTCTCAACCTGAAACACTCTGTTAGCTTTTGGGGTAGGACAGTCCTTCATTCCACCGAGCTGTCCCACACACTGTCCCTGCCCATTCACCCCATGCAGTTGTGATCCATTTCCAAACACCCTCCCACCAGAGTGGCGGGTGGCACAGCCCCAGGACTGGGAGCCCCCAATCCAGGTACACTGGGCCACCGATGTGGACCAGGCACAGAAGTGTAAAGGCAAACTCAGAAATGACCCAGGCAGGGACTTCTTTGGTGGTCCAGTGGCTAAGACTCTGAACTCCCAATTCAGGAGCCTGGGTTTGATCCCCGGTCAGGGAACTAGATCCCGCATGCCACGACTAAGAGTTCTAATGCCGAAACTAAAAAAAAGGTCCTGCATGCCACAACGAAGACGAAAGATCCTGCATGCGGCAACTAAGAGCCTGCACCTCCAAATAAATAAAAAGTATTTTTTAAAAAGAAGAGAGAGAGATGACCTGGGCACCAGGCCAAGCCAGTGGAGCCAGGCCATGCTCATGCTAAAGCATTCGGGAAGGCAACAGAGTCTGGGACTGGCCTCCACAAAGTGACCCAAAGGGATAGCCTGCCCGCACACCCACGCCGCTCATGCCCCACCCCCACCGCTGGGCACAGGGCTCCACCCTTCTCCACTGGGAGTGGGCTGCCACCTCCGTCTGCAGGTGGGAGTGGTCATGGCTTGTAAAGCTTTCATCTTTTCGACATCAAAGAAGGACCTCACAAAAAAGCCCTGGGCACAGTTTTCCAGGATCCAGGAAACCGGATGAGTCACCTGTGTTGGCACCAGCCCGGGGTCCCAGCTTGTCTTCCTTGACCTGAGCCACACCTACCCAGGCCTGAAACCTCAACTCACCACCAGCGACCCGGCAGGCCTTCTTAAAGAACCAGTTAGTTACCAGAGCCGAGTCCCTGCTTGGTTGGGAAAGCCACTTACAGGAATATAAATAGAAGATGATTTCATTTCCAGGGAATCTTCTCCCTATAAAGTTTTTTATAATATTTTATTGAGAAATAATTTATATCCAGTAAAATGCAGAAAACTTAAGTGTACAACCTGATGAATTTTTACATATGTATGCACTCATGTGCCTTATAAAATTTTAAGGAAGCATAGAAAAGAAATTTTAATTAAAATACACACACACAGTAGCTGGAATAGCTAAAAATAAAAAGAGTGATAACACCAAATGTTGGCAAGGAGGTAGAGAGATGGGAATTCCCATACATCTTAGATAGGAGTAGAAAGTGGTATAACCACTTGGGAAAATGACTTGGCAGTTTCTTATAAAAATTAAACAGATACCTGCCCCATGACCTAGTCTGAGTATTTACCCAAGAGAAATGAAAGTATATGTACATGAAAGTTCACCGCAGCTTTATTTGTCATAGCCCCAAACTGAAACAATCCAAATATTCACCACCAACTGTATGGATCAACTAATCGTGGTGTAGCCACACAGTAGAATACCAGTCATCAATAAAAGGAATGAACCCCTGATACATACAACATGGATGAATCTCAAAATAATCAGGCTGAAAGAGGCCAGAGAGTACTTACTGCATGATTCCATTTATATTAAACAGTAGAAAACGCAAACCATTCTACAATGACAGGAAGCAGATCAGCGGTTGCCTGGGGATGGGGTCCAGGGACAGGCAGGCAGGAGCAGTGACAAGGGAGGGCATGAGGAAACATTGGGAGCGATGTATACATTCATGATCTTGATTATGGTGACGGTTGCACGGGTGGATGCATATGTCAAAACGTATCAAATTGTATAATTTAAATAAGTGCAGTTTATTGTATGTCAATTATACCTCGATAAAGCTGTATTTTTTAAGATGTGTGTTTCACTGCATGAAAATCATACTTCAATTTTTTTTTTTTTAATGCTGAATTCACCACCACTCCCTCCTCCTCAAAAAAAAGAAACAAGCAAAAAATACATACAACAAATATGGGTTCTTGGGAGTCCACATATCCTCTCGTCTTTGGGATCAAGCAAGAGAAATTCTACCTTAAGCTCAAGGCAGTGTAACAGAAGCGTGGCCACCACACCATGGCAGAGGCACGAAGGCAAATCGACGTGTCTGAGCCCAGACCTGTCTTCCCGAGACGTGGCTCCAACTCCTGCTTGTATTGTTAAGCTGAAGGGCACGTTATAACCAGACAATTATTCTCGGGGTTAGCCTAGTATAATGCGTTCATTTCCACCTTGTCCCCTCTCGGCTACTTCCTTCTTGGGTGAGTATTCATGGCTGGGGCACGGCAGGAACTCCACACCAGCAACCAAAATCCTGTACCGTGACAACTTCATCTCTTAATTACAGTAAACATTTACATAATGCTCGGGCCCAGCCAGTGCAGAAAGATTCGTTAATGCAGAAACATGCCCTTTAACCATCCCGTTTTATTACACAAACCCCCTGGGGACCCGAGCAGCCCAAGATTTGCAAAAGATGATGAGAAATTGGCTGAGATATTAAGCCCCTTTCCAGGTGCAATTAAAAGCAGGCTGGAGAAGCTCCCGCTTTCACAGATATGGATTTTTTTTTTCATCCTGAATCCACACAGTAAGGATTCCAGGTGCCTAGTTGCCGTCAGAATTCTAACATTTGCTGGAGATGGGGTTTTGTTTTTATTCTCATTTTCCCACTCTCCATTTCTGAATTGACAACCCTGCAGGTTTTGCCGGGAGGTCTAATATTTCCATGGATGCCCAAGCACAGGGCCAGTTGGAAATAAACCCAGCAGCCAAGACTGCCATGAAAATTATGAACATTCCTCTTGCTTCCAGCCTTTAATGCTTTAAAACAGACCCTCTCGGGAGAGAACAACTTTAATCACATTTTCTAGAGTAAAACCCAGCTTGCCTGGGGAGGGACAGCCCAGGCCCGGCTCGAAGCTGGTGAGGAGGTGCTGGAGTGCCATGGCGGACTCCCCACTTTCAGGAGGATTAGGACCAGGGGACACTGAAGGTCACTACAGGAGGAGGAGGAGAGAGTGTGGGCTTTGGGAAAAGTCAAACCTGAGCTTCCTCCAACTTCCCATGCCTCCTCTCCACTCCCGACCTCTTCCCCTTGTGTGATCTTGGAAAAGTGATCCCCCCTCCTCTGTGCCCCGGTTTCACCATCTTTAACACAGGGATAACTCTCTCTACTCTGCAGGGATGTCGAGTGGCTTTGGTGACATAGCCCCGTACAGAGTCTCCTGCCAGGGCCAGCAGGTCAGAGCCACACACGCCACACCCAGTGGCTTCTCAAAGGTCCGTTATCATTTTCTTACTATGACCAGTTTTACGGCATCTTCTCAAAGCTCAGGCAGCCAGAAAGATCCTTCATGCCACCTTTCCAGCTACGAAATGATGCTTTAGGGCTCTCACAACCTTCTTCTCCCCTTGTGGCTGGAAAGGATGAGTTCTAGAACAAATCAGCTTGGGAAAGCCACCTCCAGTGTTGGCACCCAGACTGGCAGGAAAGGTACCTGGCCCCAGGCTGAGGGCAGAAGTGGCAGCACTGAGCAGCTAGCAGTCCCGGGGGTGGGCGTGGCTCCCTGATGGGAGAGCAACCAGATGGAAGCGGGTTGGGGAGGCAAGCTGAAGATAAGGCCAGCCAGGAACCCAGAGGGAAGTTCAAGGTCTGAGAAAAGCAAGATCCAAGGCCAATCCTAGGGAGAGGCAGGTGCCCTGGCACGGGCTCTGCCTCACCCACAGACACATGCGATAGCAAATACCATATCCGACGACAACTCTGTTATTTATTTCACAGACGTTAATAAAGCATTTTGGTTGTGCTGGGCATTGTTCCAGCACTTTACAATCATGACTTCATCTCACCCTCATAACGACCCCATGAGACAGAACTATAATGATTCCCATTTTACAGGTGAGGCAATCAAGGCTCAGAGAAGTTCATTAACTCATCTAAGGTCACACAGTAAGAAGGTGGCAGAATCAGAATTCAAATACAGGGAGTAGGGCTACAGAGCCCACACTCTGACCCATCGCAGATAATACTTGCCAGGGGACTCATGAAGGGGCTCAGTCGGAAGGATCTTAAGGGGTAGGTGAGGGGAAGTAGGGAGACAGGCAAAAGGCTTTGCAGGTAGGGGCAAGGATGTAAACAAAGACGGGGCAGAAATGAGTGCCACGTGGCTGGTCAGGAAGGACAGAGAGAAAAGAGTTTGTGAGAATCTAAAAAGGAATACAGGTAGATAGACGTAGATAGACAACTGAATCACTTTGCTGCACACCTGAAACTATCACCACATTGTTATGACCCCCAGGGAAACTAGTCTTAGCATGAGGCTGATGTGGGGCTTGCAGTCGAGGTGACAGGGCTACATGTGACAAAGGACAGGGATCCAGAATGGCCACCCTAGGAGAATGCTGGGCTGTGGGAGTGGGAGGCACACCGAGATGGGCTGTAAAAGAGAAAGAGCAGAGACAACTTCCTCCTTAGCAGCCTGGAGGCTAAGGATGGTGCATGTGTTGGGGGAGGGGTGGAGGTACCCTGTCCTTGTCCCACCTCTGGGAAATACCTGCAGGGGACACCCAGTATGAGGCAAGGGAATCAGGTGTCAGTATGTGGACAGTTGAGGGCAAAAGCACTATCCAGAGGACCTGGAAAAGTGGATTCTGAGAACCAGACTGAGGGAGTTCCCTGGCAGTCCAGTGGTTAGGACTCCAGGCTTTTACTGCTGAGGGCCCAGCTTCGATCCCTGGTCGGGGAACTAAGATCCCACAAACTGCACAATGTGGCCAAAAAAAGAGACCAGATTGTATTTTAAATGGTGCTCAGTTTACCAGAAGGAAGCTAGAAGATGGTTTGGGTGGCTCCATTGCAGGTAGATTTTAAGACAAGGAGCCCAGAGCCAGAACTTCCTGTGTGTTTCTGTTATCTACCGCCAGGCAAGGCACCATCCCCATATTCTGTAGCTTAAAATAAATGCTTGAGTGGGTGCTCAGTAGCTCACTCGTGTGTGACTCTTTGCAACCCCATGGACTGTAGCCCACCAGGCTCCTCTGTCCATGAAATTCTCCAGATAAGAATACTGGAGTGGGTTGCCATTTCCTACTCCCAGAGATCTTTCCAACCCAGGGATCGAATCTGTGTCTGTTGAGTCTCCTGCAGTGGCAGGTGGATTCTTTACCAGGATGCCACCTGGGAACCCCCGTAAAATAAGCAACAAACATTTATTTGCTCACAATTCTGTAATCTGAGGATCAGCTGAAGCAGCTCAACCGGGGCTGGAAGACCCATTTCCTAAGAAGCCGACAAGCTGATGCAGGCTGCAGTCTCACAGAAATTCACTCTATCACAGCTCTGAAGACCTCAAGTCCAAAATCAATGTGTCGTCAGAGTTGGTTCCTTCTTGGAGGCACACAGGGAAAGCCTGTTCTGGGCCTCTCTCCCAGCTTCTGCGTGGTGTTGTTGTCTGTGTCGTCCCCTGATCTCTACCTCTGCTGTGACATGTCATGTCTATGTGTGGTCTGTGTCTTCACTCCCTCTTCTTCAAAGGACACTTGGCATTGGATTTGGGGCCCACCCTCATCCAGTATGGCCTCAACTTGATTAATCTGCAACCACTCTGCTTCCAAAGAAGGTCAATAATTCATAGGTGCTGGGGGTTGGGACTTCAACAGATCTTTCCTGGGTAGGAGAGAGGTGAAGTAAAATGCAAAGGAGGCTTTTCAGGTGACTCAGTGGGAAAGAATCCGCCTGCAATGCAGAAGACCTGAGTTCAATCCCTGGGTCAGGAAGATCCCCTAGAGGAGGGCATGGCAACCCACTCCAGTATTCTTGCCTGAAGAATTCCACGGACAGAGGCTACAGTCCCTGGGGGTCGCAAAGAGTCGGACACGACTTCAACAGATCTTTGCTGGGGGGAGGAGGAGGGGAATCATTCAATACTTCTTGGCAGGAGGAATGACAAGGACTTCACAGCCATCTTTAACCACCCTCCTCCCCAGCAATCTGAGTGATGACAACAGGAAGGAAAATGAGGCAGCGAGCTGGAAGGGAACGAAGTCATAACGTTTATGTTATCACAGCAGCTGTTCCTGTGGGCAATGGGGAAGGGATACAATCCCACTGAGGACCTCAGGGGACAGCGTAGGAGAAACCTCAAAGTTTCCCCAACCGAGGGATGGGTGGCAGAGTATTAAATAGCTGATCCCCTGCATCGGTGCCCCAAGGGTGCTGCCTGAAAAACTCCCTCAGGGACTTTCCTGGCTGTCCAGTGGTTAAGACTCTGCGTACACTTCCACTGCAGGGAGCCTGGGTTCCCTTCCAGCAGCCACTGTCAGTGCCCCAACCAGCTGCCTGCAGCCTTGCCTTGAAGCTCTGAAGACTGCTTACTGCCAACACCTGCAGTCAGTGCCACAGAACACACCAAGGCAAGCCAGCGAGAGAAGCCAAGCTGCCCCATAGCAAAATTCTAACTCCCCAGGCTTAGCCACAAGTAAAGGGCTGTGAGGCACGTGGACTACATAGGTGAACCCCAGGGGCCACCCCTCACCATTGAAAACAGACCACAGGGAGCCAGCGAGGCACAACATGAAGACATAACATGGGCTCCCCATGGAGGGGCCGATGGAGGTCGGGTTGGGGACACATCTATTCTGGCCCCGGGGCAGACGAGGAGCCCAGACTATGGCCTCAGCCAGGAAAGGGGGCAGGCCTGAGGCTCCAGGCTGAGTCTCGGGGGAGCAGCCTCGGGGCCTTGGAAGCACACCATAAGCACACCCACTGCTGAGCCAGCCAAGGGGCAGCACATTTCCCATCTAAGCATGGCAGGACCTCAACCTTCATCCAAGCAGCTTTTCCTGCCCTAAAAGGCAGCTCTTCTGTCCAGGCCTTGGAAGGGGAGCAGGCAGGATGCTCTGCCCACTCTGCTTTACACCTTCCCTACCAGGCGCTGGTGGCCTGCGAAGCCGCCTGCGGAAAGCACAGCCGTGAGTTTCTCATGAATGATTTTCAATGATTCTCGCTCTGTCCGTGGGGGGACATCACGTATTGAAAATCCAGCAAAAGCGTAGCCAGCTGAGGGCTGCTCCAGACGGCTGCTTAAAAAGCGGACCACCTAGCCACTGGCCTTCAAATTGTAAGGGGTCCTGGGAAAGAAACAGGCTCCCCAGGGAACTTCCTCAGAGATCCAGTGGCTAAGATTCCACACTCCCAGTGCAGGGGTCTCGGTTCGATCCCTGGTCAGGGAACTAGATCCCACATGCCACAACAAAGATCAAAGATCCTCCCTCAGTGCCTGCCGCAACTAAGACCCAGCACAGTCAAATAAATAAATAAATATTTTTTAAAAAGAAACAGGTTTTCCAGACCAAGGCCTGCACAAGCCCAAGGTCATACCCTCTGCAAGCCAGGCCCCTGTGCACCCACTCGGGGCCTCACCCTCGTGGCCCCACTTAATCCTCCCAACCTGTCATTCACTCGCTTGTTCGTTCATTATGCAACTCATAATCACTAAGTACTTGCCGTATGTCACTCGCTGTTCTAGGCTCTGGGAAACTGTTGTGAACAAAACAGATTTTTTAAAAATCCCTGTAGTCATGGAGCTTACATTCTTGTGGGGGAGAAATGTAGAAAACAAATAAATAAGCAACACATGCAGTATGTTTTATGGTGGGAAGTAGGAAGGAGAAAAATTGAGCAGGGAAGGGAATGGGAAACCCAGGGGCGGCGAGGGGTAGCGGGGGAAGGTTGCAGGTTTTAAAAGAGTCTGTGCTGAGAAGTAGTGGACATTCCAATAAAGACCTTGGGGGGAGGTGGGAGGGAGTGCTGTGGACAATAAAGAAGAACAGAGCTGGCAACAACTCATACAAAGGCCCTAAGGTGCATTCTAGGACCTACAAGGAGGCCAGAGCGGCTGGAGTGGAGAAGGGGAGAGCAACAGGCCAGGAGCTCAGAGAAGTAAGGTGGGTGGTTCCCTTCCTTGGCTTTCACTCTAGTGCCGTAAGAAGGCTCTGGAGGATTCTGTGTGGAAAGGGACAAGATGGGACTCGGGTTTTAGGAGACCCCTTCTTGGTTGCTGTTTTCAGAGCAGACGGTAGAGGTGTGAGGGCAAAAGGCGGGGGGAACATCAGTGAAAAGACTATACAGCGGTTCTCTGTATATAGATAATGAGGACCACAAATGTTGTAGTGAATGTTATTTCAATAGGAATTGAGTTCAACCTCACCATCAACATTCTGCAAAACCCACATTCGTTCTGCCTGCTTCAAAGATAAAGAAACAGACTCAGACAAGTTAAGTCACTTGTTCAAGTTACCCAGTTGGTAAGCTCTTTCACCAAGAAACATCTGATACAGATCTCCCAGGAGGCCTAGCCATGTTAAAACTCACATTTATCTACCTCCCTCTTTCTGCTGCTCCCTCCTTCCTTTGCGTAAAACGAAAATGGACAAAAAAAATCCTATTTCATCTACTGGTCTTTGGATTGACATCTGATCCTTTCTGGGACTTCTCAAGCTTCTGGTCTTTCCCTTGGGAAGCAAAGCGGCATTAGTCTGGGTCAAGGAGTCTGGGTCGAGGAATCAGATGGGCTGGGCTGAGCTGGGGCTCTGACACCCACTCATGGGCAAGGCAGTTTCCAGAAGCATAAATCCAGGTTTTACCTCCTCCTCGGGTAGGTTTCTCTCCCCTCCATGGCCCAGACATTAGCCAGGCTTTGACATCCCCAGCCTTTGGGCTTTTGTGGGCAGGGCCACAGCTGAAGTTGCCAGGCACCCAGGGGCCAACCCCCTCTTAGGCTTTTGTTTTCAACTGAAGCCAAAGCTGTGGAAGGATTATATGGGATCAGCCGTTCCCAGAGCCTGTTTTATATACCACTGGAGGTACACAGACCCATGTTTCTTAATAATTATGGTTACGTATTTTGATGTGCTAGGAAAAAGAAAACCAGCACAGCCAACCCATGACTTCATGAATATTATTGCTCAGGAGAAGTCTAAAACATTTAGGGTGTCTTTAAAAACAAAAAAAAAAGATGATTTAAGTTTAAAATATTATGTTAATAATAACATAAGTAAGTGTTAGTTACTCAGTCGTGCCTGACTCTTTGCGACCCCATGGACTACAGTCCACCAGGCTCCTCTGTCCATGAGATTTTCCAGGCAAGGATACTGGAGTGAGTTGCCATTTCCTTCTCTAGGGGATCTTCCCAACCCAGGGATTGAACCCAGGTCTCCTGCACTGCAGGCAGATTCTTTACCAACTGAGCTATAAGGGAATCCCAATAATAACATAAGTACTACAAAATACTGCAAATATCATGAAAGAGATACAGAATAATGCTGTGGTAGGTTGTTTCAGATGGGGAAGAGATGAAGGTAAGGGCTTTTCCCCTACCCCAGCCATCTGAACAGGTTTTTGTTAAATATCCTCTTAATATAATGGATGGAACAGGCATGCTACAGAGCATTAGAAAATACAGACCACCAAAAAATGTTAAAATAGAAATCTCACACTCTCACCTTCCAGATATCACCACCATTAACACCTAAGTGCACATCTGTCTTGGTTTTCTACTGCTATGCAGCAAATTACCACAAACTTAGCAGCTTAAAACACCATCCATTTATTACCCACCACTTCTACAGCTTAGAAGTCCAGGTGGACTTTGTTCTCTGCTCTGGGTATTCTAAAGCCAAAGTCAAAATGTCAGCCAGGCTGGGCTTTCATCTGGAAGGTCTGGGGGAGAATCCACTTCCAAGCTCATTCAGGTTATTACAAGAATCTGAGTCCTTGTGGTTGTAGGACTGAGGTCACCATTTCCTTGAGGTCTGTCTCTGGTTCCTGTACATCTTCAAGCCAGGAACAGCACATCTAACCCTTCTCATGCTTCACATCTCTCTGACTTCTCCTACCTACCTCTTTTGCCACCAGTCAGGCAAAAGAGGTGGGCAGCAGAGAATGAGATGGTTGGATGACATCACTGACTCAGTGGACACGAATCTGAGCAAACTCCAGGAGATAGTGAAGGACAGGAAAGCCTGGTGCACTGCAGTTCATGAGGTTGCAAATCATCAGACACAAATCAGCGACTGAACAACAAACAAGGGAGAACACTCTGCTTTTAAAGAGCTCATGTGATTAGATTAGGCCCACCCAGATAATCTCCTTACTTTATGGTCAGCTGTGCAGTGGGCTAGTGGTAAAGAACCCGCCTGCCATTGCAGGAGACATAAGAGACGCAGGTTCAACCCCTGGGTCGGGAAGATCCCCTGGAGAAGGGCATGGCAACCCACTCCAGTATCCTTGCCTGAAGAATGTCATGGACAAAGGAACCTGGCGGGCTATAGTGCATGGGGTCATGAAGAGTCAAACGTGACTGAAGCAACTTAGCACACACGCACATGCCATGCATGTGACACAATCACATGAGTGAAATTTCATCACAGATGATGTGATTCACAGGTTCCAAGATGAAGGCATGAAATCTTGAGGGACTGTATGTTTAGAACTCTGCCTCCCACAATATTGTTCTGGATCATTCTCTGTATAAATATTTATAAAGATAGATTTTGGTCTTTTTACTTTTTTATTTTGTAATGGGGTATGGCCTATTAACAATGCTATGATAGTTTCCGGTAACAGTGGAAGGATATATTTGTATTGTAGATACAATAAGCCAATTACTTTTTTCCAGTCAAAGATCTCCACCTTTCCATTTCAGTAAATACTCATCTCAACCAATACTCAGAATATATTCAGATTCCCTTAATAGACTCAAAATGTCTTTACAAACCAATAGCCAGTCCAGGCCCAACATTGCAATGCTGTTCTGAAAAAATGTCCCACTTTCTAGATCTATCACGTGACCTCCTTGTGATGTCATTAGCTTGTTTCTCTATGCCCTGTATTTCCTCTCAATAGGAAGTTACACACAAGTGTGGTGGCAAATGTTTAACGCCTGGCTCTCTGAGAGCAAAGCTGGGGTCTAGGGTGTTGGTCAATATCCATGGTATAAATACTTCCACAGTGGCTGATTTCAAGCCACCAATGCAATATCCCTGAATACACAGGGACTTCTCTGGTGGTCCACTGGTTAAGACTACACTCCCAATGCAGAGGGCCCGGGTATGATCCCTGGCCAGGAACTTGATTCCACATGCTGCAACTAAAGATCCCACATGCAGGAACTAAGACCCAGAGCAGCCAAATAAATGAATAAAAATAGATTACATTTATCCCCCAATAAGATATTTTTAAAAAGGAAAAGGAGATGGGCACAATCTGCCAACTCAAACCAGGATAGACCAGTTAGTACACACTGCTTGATGGATAGGAGGAGGTTTGTCAAGAGGAAAAGGTAGAGGAGGCTATAAGAAGAAAGACTTAAAGAACCTTGCCGCTCTCCTCCCCAAGACTGTGGAGGAGACAGGATGATAACATGCTCTAGGAGTGGAAGTAACCAGCACCCTCTTGCCTTCAAGAGGAAGGTCCAGGGGTGAAGTGAAACATACAAGCCTTGGTCACGGGAGACATGGTAAATCTCCCTGTGGCATAGCCCAGCAGGGAAGCTAGTGTGGTAATGAAATCCCCCAGCACCCTGACTCCTCGGGGAGGTCACTCTCCACTGAGTACTGGAAGTCCCCATCAGAACTGAGCTCTAGCTGCCCACAGGAATCATTTGTTTGATAGCCATTTCTTTATTGGTTTCCTTCGCTTCCCTGGCTCATCTCTGCATCCCTCTCCTGGGGCTTCCTGGGACTGCTGCTGCTGCTGCCAAGTCGCTTCAGTCGTGTCCGACTCTGTACGACCCCATAGATGGCAGCCCACCAGGCTACCTCCCCAATAAAGGGGTGGCCCCCAATGCCCTGGATCAGGGCCTGCTTCCCAGACCCAAGCAGAGACAGAAAGAGGCAGCGGATGCGAAGCAGCGTGAAGCTTTTCACGTTTTCTACTTTTTAACAAAGGGATGTATTCATTGATTATTATTGTTGCCGTTGTTGTTGGTTTTGGCCATGCTGCATGGCATGCAGGATCTTCCCTAACCAGGGATCAAACCCATGCCCCCTGCAGTGTGAGCATGGAGTCTTAACCACTGGACTACCAGAGAAGTTAAGTCCTGTATTCATTTATTATTAATGCAATTAATCAATTTTAAATAAGAAATATTTTAAGAAGAAAAACCACAGTTGGAAGACCCAGAAGATTCACTGAGAGAGACCACAAACAAACTCTTGCCTGCCCCACCACAGTTCCACCGACCCCCACGCCTCCCGCTACACACCCCAAGACACGACAACGGCAGGTGATCATTTTAAGAGGAGCTGACATTTGTTGAGCAGATACTAGGCAGAATGCTTTGTGTGGATTATCTGTTTTACATACTTGGAGCACATGTACTTATCTCTCCTTCCTCCCAAGCTCCCTTTCATATGACGGTGAAGGAACAAAAAAAAGGTATAAACCCACAATAAGGAAAGGGTGCAGGGTGTCAGCAGATGAGGGATTTCAACACATTTCTGGAAGACAGAGAGCAGGAAGAAGGGTGGTGACAGGTGACGCAGAGCAGAGGGAGCCACGGCTGGAATCCTCCCAGGCAAGGATGCGCGAGGAAGAGGCTCCAGGCTGAGCCTGTAAGGGGGGAGGAGGGATGGGGTCCCTGAAGGTGGGAGTCGGAAATGTGTCCGGAAATGGAACTGACTGAGGGTCTGCAGCTGGACAAGTGCCCCTCAGCACCACTCTCCCCACCTCTGGGAGTAGAAGAGCCAAGAACACCATTCTCGGTTTCTTAGAGTCAACACCAGGATCATGCTTGCATTTCTCAACAACCACAACAGAGGGGGAAGACTGTCTTCTGAAGAAACAGAACACATTTTCTGAGGGGAACCAGAGTGGCTTGTGTGGCTATTAATGCCTTGGGAGAAAGCCCCCATCCCGTGATTCATCACTGGGGGACATCAGCTACTCACCTGCTCCCCTAAAATGGAGCTCATCAACCACACCCCCACCACGCACACCAGGAGGATGGTCCACTTCCTTCCGCTACACATGAAGAGATGCCTTCCCTGGAGGTTCATCTAAAGAAAGCCTGCACCATGAAAGATATATATGGAAAAGAACAACAGAAAAATGGATCCTGGAGGAAAGAGATAATTTCACCAACAGAGGAGGACAAAGAGGAGAAGGAAGCTTTACCCTCAGAGAGATGTGAGAATCTTACATCCATAAAACAAGAAGGCGACACAAACAATTACAGAAGTAAGAGAACTTGGAAATTTAAAATATGGTTATAGAATGAAAGAAATCAATTGAAAGCCTGAAAGGAAAAAAATATATCAAGAGACTCTTCCAGGACACAGAGCATGATGAAAGAGACAGAAAAGACAAGAGACATAGAGAATCAGTTTGGGAGGTCCAACATGTGTAGAATAACAAGATTTTCAGAAAGAAAGACTGGAGAAGGCAGAGGGAAAGAGCCTGGTACCACCCCAGCCTTTGTGGCTTAGGACTGAGCTGGGAGGGACAGCCTCTATGAGGCTGGGTGGGCCCTGCACTTTGTAACCCAGGCTGCCATGTTTTGTATATTCTGTGTCAATTTCCCTTTCGTCCTGCCCTAGTATTTAGAGGTCTCAGCTGAGCCAAGAAGAGCCAAAAGGGGGAACAGTGTGTCCATACAGGGGACTCAAGTGTAAAATGGAGAGGGGGCAACATTGGGGACTAATGTGATAGAATCAGTGGGTGTCAGAATGAGGGTACCCCAAAGGAAGGAGACTCTGGGAGGCACAAAGTCAGAGTTGTTCACTTCTCATCCCTCTAAGAGAGTCTTTCCAGATCTAGATCCTAGACTAGGCCCTAGGTTTTGTTTGAGAAAGGAGTAGAGTTTTCCCTTATACCTGATCTTGTGGATGGGGAAACCAACCTGTCCAAGGTTTCTTCTATCCAGATGGCAGTACTAAGGTCAGGAGATGAGAGCTGATTGGGGCAGAAGTTGTAATAAACATCTGTTGGGAACACTGTAAAAGGAACTAGAACCCTAGAACACATAAATTCATAGAGATAAAAAGTACACTAAAGGTTGCCAGGGATTGGGGGTAGGATGCTGAGGAATAGTGCTTAGTGGGTACAGAGTTTCTGTTTGGGAAAATGGAAAAGTTCTGGAAACAGATAGTGGTGATGGTTATACAACATTGTCAATGTACTTAACGCCACTAAATTGTACACTTAAAATGGTAAATTTTACATTATGTATATTTTACCACTGTTTACAAAATTTAAAAAATGGGAATTGGAACCCACATACACTGCTGGTGGGGATATAAAATAGTGCAACCACTGTGAAAAACAGTCTGGCAGTTTCCCATAAAGTTGAACACAGAGTTACCATATGACTGAGCAATTCCACTCCTAGTTATCTACCCAAGAGAAATAAAAACATATGTCCACGAATGCTCATGACAACATAATTCCTAATAGCTAAAAGGTGGAAACAGCCCAAATATCCACAACAAAATGTGGTCTATCTAGACACTGGGATATTATTTAGCAATAAAAAGAAATGAATTACTGACACCTGCTACAATGTGGATGAACCCAGAAAACATGATGCTGAGTGAAGAAGACAGTCACAAAAGACCATATATTGTATGATTCCATTTACATGAACTATCCACAGTGAGAAAATCTATAGGAATAGAAAGTAGAGTATTGGTTGCTAAGGCTGGACGTTGGGGTTGAAGGGCAATGGGGAGTGACTGCTAATGGCTACGGCGTTTCTTTGAGGGATGATAAGAAGTGGTGAGACTCGGGTTTGATTGATGCAGGGTCAGGAAGATCCCCTGGAGAAGGAAATGGCAACCCACTCCAGTATTCTTGCCTGGAGAAGTCCATGGACAGAGGAGCCTAGCGGGCTACAGTCTATGGGGTTGAAAAGAGTCGGACAAGACTGAGTGACTAAGCACACACAAGTAGAAAAAGTGGTGATGGTTGCATTTCTCTCTGTGAATGTGATTTAAAAAAACCATTGAATTATACACTTTAAATGGGTGAATTGTATGGTATGTGAATTGTATCTCAATAAAGTTGCTTTTTTTTTCTTAATAAGAAAGGAATAGAAGTTTCCCACTGAGATGGGTCTTAGTGCCACATGACCCCTTTCCATTCCAAGGTTGGGTAATTTCCATTCCAGACTCGGGGATCTTCTGATATCTCCCCCACCCAAGGTTGGGGCCCTAGGAGAGCTTTCTCAGCAGCACCTGGGCACGCTCACCCGTTGAGGTGTCTGCCAGTGGCTGAGTCAGAGGCTTCGGGCAGCGCTGAGAAGGCACCCCCTGCATCACACTGTCAGCCTGGCCCCCTGAGTTGGTTTGTTTTTCCAGGGCATAAACTTATTTTATGGAGAAATAAAATGCACAATAATAAAAAGGGGGAGGGGAGTGTTTCCACAGGCTCACATTTTATCCAAAGGGGCCGTGATTTGGCATCCCTGGCTCGAATATGAAATTATTACACAAGAATTGACTCTCGGTGTCTCCGATGCTCCCTGGGATGATTGCTTCTATAACTTATGGAGACAGCTGAGCGTTTGCATTCAAGTGATCACATAAATTAATATCCATATGTGGAAATGGTGTGCTGGGAGCCGGCCTGCTTTAAAAATGCATTCCTTGTAATGATCCTTGCACCTGAAGAAAAATGCCCATCCCAGGTTGCGAGTGCAGGCCTGGTATGCTCTAGTCATGGTTCATAAGGGTTTGAAGTCAAATACAGCAGGCAATCTGTTCCCCCTCTACAGTGGTGAAGAGCTCTGTGTTGTGTTCAGCGGTGATGTCATCAGAAGGAATGAAGGGAACTGCTTTTTGGAAAAAAAAAAAATTTTTTTTAATAAATAAATCAAAAAGCATGTGCCTTAAAATGAAATGTTTTGCTCCTCGGGGATGGGTTTAGCCCAAAGTTCTAATTATATGTGTGGCAGTTTAAGGCCTCCCAGGCTTCGTGCTTGCCAAAAGCTTTTATTTTGCTACGTGACAGGAGACAAAATTACCACTTTCTCCTTCAGAGATTGCCAACACCATGCCAAAGGGGTGACGGGGGCGGCGGCAACACCAGCAGGAATTCATGATGGGCTCTGCGTGGGTAGGGCAGGCAACTGGGAGGTAGAAAACCCAGACCCTGCCCTCAGATCACAGATCAAGTAGCCAGCCGAGGCAACAAGCCACAACCAGGCAACGCTGAGCCTTGGGGACACGGCACCCTGCGCAGGTTGGGTGCTCAGAAGTATTTGCTGAATGAAAATACAGAAGGAAAGGAGCAGAGGCACGAGAAAACAACTTCCACCTTCACTCACTGATTCATTCATTCATTCATTCAGGAAACGTCTCTTGAGCTCTCGAAGCCCACCACATCCGCCGCAAGATGAAGGGGAGTTTGACAGCAGAGTTCTCTCACGTGGTGCACATTTAATTCCATTCAATTCATTCTGGGGCATTTCAACACCGGGTGGATTTATAACCTTTTCAGGCGATGGATGACAGGCGTGTGCTCGATAAAAAAAGGATAGATTTGGGCCGCCCCTGCAGATTCGGCCACTTCCTCCCATCCTTTCCACCACGGGCCGCCTCTGGCCAGGTGGCAGGCCATCAGCCTCAGGCAGGACTGGCTGAATTTAAAAATAAAACGTTGGCAGGCTTCTTTTCTATTTTAAGAGCTGAACAAACATGGAAGCACACAACTCCTTCATTTCTATACACACCCGCCCGCGCACGTGCGCCCAGACACCTTGGTTCTCCCACATCCACCCCCACCCCTCATCTCACAAACTTTCCTTTTGCCTTTACCGGGAGCACAGTAGACTTCCAAGAAACCTCAAGAAAGACCCGTCTAAAGTTCAATGGCCTGGACTTTTCCTCAGCAGCAGTGATATGCTGGTAAATGTTTAACAACTGGCTCTCCAGGAAAAAGGAAAAAAAAAAACACCTGCCTGCAGTGTTTGCCCATTTCTGTAGTGTAAATACTCCCCCTTCCCCAGGTCGATTTCAAGCTATCACCTTGCCATCGCAGACTGGAGAGTTGGCAAGAGATATGTATCATCAGTTCTCTTCAGCTATTTAGCACCAGCTCCTGCAGGCCCTTCAAAAGCAAGTCTGCAATAAATTCATTGGGCAAAGCTAAAAGGGAGGTAGGAGTGTGATCATCAGCTGTCAGGGGACGGGTCTCAGTCTCTTTGAGAAGTAGCAATACACCGGGTCGCCCTATTCCCCGCTAGAATCTGTTCCCACAAGAAGCAGGGAGTAGAACACCAAACCACAACTCTAGCCCCTCATCCAGACCACATTCCCTCTCTTCTGGCTTTCCAAGGACTCCAACAGCAGACACCTGAGAAAGACTCCCCATTCCAGAAGCTGAATTGCGATTGCTTTGAAAAGATTATGCCTTCCCACCGTCCGATATTTCATAATAAGAAAATGGGAATCCAAATTCTGCCCCACTAAGGATGAATGATGGAAGGAGAAGCAGAGAGGGGAAAATTGATTTGCGATGTCAATAGCAGGTTTGATGTCCTTACCCGCACCCGGAGGAATCCTCCACTTCTGCCAGATTGGATTTCTTTCAGAGCTGTGCGCAGTCTGACTACGAGCACTTTACACCCAGACCATCATGGACTCATGGCATGTTCTGATACCAGCCTCCAGCTCCCCATCACTGAGGACCCAATGAGAGCCCCTCCCTAGCGCTGCTTCCTCCTGGATCTTTTTGTGTGGTCCCAAGTGGCTCATTCCACCCTTCTGGCTCTAGGCTTTTGTAGCTGGGCCCTTGATCTTTGTTTGTGCACTATATACACTGTGCTCAGCAAATATTCAGTCCCCCTCCCCACTCCAGCCTCTCCCTGTACCCCCTCTATGGCACGAATCTACTTCCGGGCCCCACTGACATCAGTTGGCCATGTGACTTGCTATGGTCAATGGCATGTAAGTAAATGAGATACAAGCAGAGGTTTGAAATGTGCTTACTTGGTTTGGCCCCGGCCTCCTGCACTCCTGCCAATGCCTCCAGGTAGCTGCTGCTGCTACTTCAAGCTAACACCCTGGAAAGAGAGATGCTGGGAGCTGACCTAAATCCAACACCTAGCCTGGAACAGAGAAGCCACAGCCATCCATAGGTGAGAAATGAGTGTTTGTGGTAAGCCACTGGGATTTGGGGGCTGTTTGTTATGTAGCTGGATTGTAGGGTTAGTTATAACACCCACTTCGAGTCATGTTTAAATATAGAGCCTTTATCAACTTGTTTCCATAGAAGACTTAGCTTCCCACCAACATGGTGTCAGAGACCTTCTTGCAAATCAGCTTCCAAGTGTACCTCTACCTAAAGTATGCATGTGTACTTTGGGCGACCTGTCATCCCACACACCTCTGCCTTCCCGAATTAACAACAGAGTTTGGCTTATTCTTTTCCTCCAACAATGTACCATGCACTAAGTAAGTACCTACTGTATACCAGCCCCAATGTGTCAGGTACTAGAACAAAACTAAGATCATGGCATCCGGTCCCATCTCTTCATGGGAAATAGATGGGGAAACAGTGGCTGACTTTATTTTTCTGGGCTCCAGAATCACTGCAGATGGTGATTGCAGCCATAAAATTAAAAGACGCTTACTCCTTGGAAGGAAAGTTATGACCAACCTAGACAGCATATTAAAAAGCAGAGACATTACTATGCCAACAAAGGTCCATCTAGTCAAGGCTATAGTTTTTCCAGTAGTCATGTATGGATGTGAGAGTTGGACTATAAAGAAAGCTGAGCACCGAAGAATTGATGTTTTTGAACTGTGGTGTTGGAGAAGACTCTTGAGAGTCCCTTGGACTGCAAGGAGATCCAACCAGTCCATCCTAAAGGAGATCAGTCCTGGGTGTTCATTGGAAGGACTGATGTTGAAGCTGAAACTCCAATACTTTGGCCACCTGATGCAAACAGCTGACTCATTGGAAAAGACCCTGATGCTGGGAAAGACTGAGGGCAGGAGGAGAAGAGGACGACAGAGGATGAGATGGCTGGATGGCATCACCGACTCGAAGGACATGTGTTTGGGTGGACTCTGGGAGTTGGTGATGGACAGGGAGGCCTGGCGTGCTGCAGTTCATGGGGTTGCAAAGAGTCGGACATGACTGAGTGACTGAACTGAACTGAACGGTAATACATGGGAATGAGAGTACATACAAGCATAACATTTTAAAGCCCAAGTGAATGATACAGATAGAGTGCTGGGAATTCTGGAGGGAAAGAATGATCCCTTTTAGGATTAGAGTGAGGAGTAGTGAGAACCAAGAAAGTCTTCATGGAAAAGGAAGAAACTGAGATAAATCTTAAAGAAAGAGTTGGTCTCAGATGTGGGCTGGGGCCCAATATCCCAGGCAGGCCACAATGAGTTCTCAAGCTCATATTTGTAAGGGACAATGCTCAGACTAGTTAGAGGGGAAGAGGAAGGTAAACAGAGTCAGCTCACAGAGGCTTTCAAGATCAAAAGATTCAGGGTTCTCATTCCACCTGATACAAGGGCTTACTTTACAGCTATACCATCATCAAGGCTGTGGTATTAATGGACGGCCAGATGCATACGTCAAAGGGAAAGGATACAGAACCCAAAATATACCCACACTTTTACTGTGCAAAAGTTTTCTTTATTCTTTTGTTGAAACATAACATTTTGTCCTTGTCATTTTCTATGAACTCCACGTTATCCTCCTTTAGATGTTAGAAATATGCTTCTATTTTTCCTAAGGTTTTTTGTTGTTGTTATGTTTTTAAATTTAACTCTAACCCATCCAGAATTTGGGGGGGCAGGGTCTGGTGTGAGATCCAAATCCAAGTTAGTTCTTTACACCAAGAACTTGTGCTAATGGCATTTTTAAAATAATTATTAAATATTAACTAAGGTGATTTGGTAGCTTTGTTTGTCATGGATTAAGTTCTCAGGGTGTTTTCAATCTCTTTCTAGAATCTCTCCTATTGATGGATCAACTCCCTATTTTAGAGCCAATTACATAGGATCTCGGTCATCACAGTGGTATACTCATTCACCCCTTCACATTTGCAGGGAATTTTGGAAAAAGACTCAGGATTCTACTTTGTGGGTAGGAAGAACCATTAGCAGTTTTTAAGCTTCTTATAATTTGACTAACAAGCTTCTTATAATTTGGGTTAATCAGGGGGTAGTGTGTGAAATTTAGAAAGTGAAGCAATAGATAAACAACAAGGATTTACTGTAATAGCACAGGGAACTATATTCAATATCTTATAACAAACTATAATGGAAAAGAGCACAAAAAAGAATATACATATATAAATGAGAAGATAAATATATACAGAGGATGAGATGGTTGGATAGCACCATCGACTCAATGGACATGAGTTTGAGCAAATTCCGGGAGATACTGAAGGAGAGGGAAGCCTGGTGTGCTTCAGTTCATGGGATTGCAAAGAGCTGGACCAGACTTGGCAACTGAACAACAACAAATACATATAAATACATACATATATATATATATAAACTGAATCACTTTGCTATACACTTGAAACCAACACAATATTATAAATCAACTATGCATCAATTAAAAAGAAAAAAGAAAGTGGAACAGACCTGAAAGTCAGGTGGTAGGGTAGCAGTCTCAGACAATAAGACCTAAACACAGGCAGAGAAAGCAGAAAAAGACACAAAGCTATATTCAAAAAATCAGAACGTTAGTTATAAAAAAATCTTCCGAAGCGTGTACTCATGAATATTCATTCTCCAAATGAGGAAACAGAGGCCCAAGGAGGTGAAGTCACTTTCCCAAGACCACACAATGAATTAGAGCAGAACTGGGAACAAAGCCCGGATATGCCGATTATACAAATGTTACAAGTAACAGAAATCCTGACAGTGGCCTGAGTAAAGAGTTAATTTTTCTCTTGCAAAAGAAGTCCAGAGGAACATATAGAATCCAGGGCTCATCTGTTCCTTATCCAGGACCTGAACTCTTCCTGTTCTTCATGCCAGTTTCATCCTCATGGTCTCAAGATGGCTGCTGCACCTCCAGGCACGGGATCCAAGTTCCAGACAGGAAGAAGACAGAGGGATTAAAATTCTTCTCTTTTCACAGTTTTGCCCTATTTGGGAAGGAAAATCCTTCCCAGAGATTTCTGCTTACCTCTCCTTGAGCGGAACTGAGTCATATGGCCACCACCAGCTCTAAAGGAGCCTGGCAAATTGAGAACTTCACTATCTGGTCTCTGTGGTACAGAATGAGAAAGCAAAAGAGAGTTGGAATGGGTGTGAGTGAGACTAACTAGAGTATTTGTCTGACACCAGGTCCAGGCTCTTGGTATTTTATACTGACAGGGCTGGGGTAGGGAGGAAACAAGGCCACACACATTTATCTGGGCCGGAGCCAGGGAAGATGGCCACCTCCTCCTCAGATATTGATAAGATTTCACGAAAGACTTGGGACCTTAGGAATTGTTCAAAAGAAGGGAGTAGTGTGTGAAATTTAGAAAATGAAGGAACAGATCAACAACAAGGATTTACTGTATAGTACAGGAAACTATATTCAATATATTGTAACAAACTATAATGGAAAAGAATCCAAAAAAAGAATATACACATATAAATGAGAAAATAAATATATACAGAGGATCAATGTCTGGTGGATGAGGGGAAAGGAAGCAATGTGATTCACGCCACAGCAAACTAACAATTACCAGGCACTTATTACTATGTGCTAAGCACTATTTCCAGCTCCAGGCTTGGGAAGTGTCTTGAAAGCAGAATATAGAAGATCAGATTAAGGGAATGGATGAGAGTCAGGAAAATGTCCTTGGAATGAGGGCAAGAAAACAAAACAGAAAACCAAAAGAAAGGAAGTTAATCTTGGGAGGATAGCTCACGAGAGGGCTTGAGAGCAAGGCATGAAATCTTGGACGGGCTCCACCAGAAATAAAAGCAAACATTCTCCCCTGGCATCAACTGCAGAGAAGATGCCCCAGCATACTAGGTTCACTTCTGGGTGGGTCCTTAGAAAGATGTAAAGAGGCCAGAAAAAAAGAAAGGAAGAAAGAAAGGAAACTACAATGATGATAAAGCTCCTTGGGGCAAGCACTGTGGTAGAGAGATCTGAGTTCCCATCCTGGTTCCCCACCTCTTGGATTTAACTTTTCTGAACCTATCTGAGGGTAGTAACCTTTATGCTTCCCTAGGATGGCAGGTAAATTAAGACTCTCTTGGATGTCCCTTGAGATCCAGTGGTTGAGAATCCACCTGCCAATGCAGGGGACACAGTTTCAATCCCTGGTCCAGAAAGATCCCACATGCCATAGGGCAACTAAGCCCGGGCACCACAACTACTGAGCCCAGCTGAGAGCCCGTGCTCCCCAACAACAGAAGCCACTGTGGTGAGAAGCCGACACACCACAAGTAGAGAGTAGCCTCCACTCCCTGCAACTAGAGAAAGCCCTTGTGCAGCAATGAAGATCCAGTATAGCCAAAAATAAATAAATAAATAAATAAAAATTTTTAAAGACTCTCTCAGTTGCAAGTGACAGAAAACCCAGGTCCAAGTGATTTAAGCAAAGAAAGGGAATTTATTGGCACACATAACTAAAATATCCTGGGGCAGGGCTGGCTTCAGGTTCAACGGGATCCAGGGGTTCAAACAATGAAGAGTCTGTCACCTGGCTCTGGTCTGTCTTTGTTGGCTCTTACCTCAGGCTGTCAGCCAGCCCAGGCTTATAGCCTATCTTTTCGGTAACCCCAGTAGAAAGCGTGATTCTCTTTTCCACTAGAAAGAGCAAGTTCTGAAATTGTCTCTCTGGGACCCACTCAGGTCACACACCCACCTCTGAACCAATCGCTGTGGCCATAGTGGGGTGAGGGGGCAGGTTCAAAGGCTCCTTTCATCCCACCTCCGTAGGCAGAAGACAGGGTCAGTCTCCTCCCACATAGCACCTGGGCTCAGTCAGAAAGCAGTGGTTCCCCCAGACAAAGCGTGGGTCCTGAATCTAGAAGGGGACCAAATGTTGAGCAAAGCTCAAGCTATCTACCACATCTGAGAAGCGGCCAACAAAGCCATAAACACCAAAACCTCCCAATCAATCAAAACCTGCCATTTCCCTGGATCCTGTCTTGAGGATGCGAACCCTACCTCCTTCCTGCCTTGTCAAAGAAATTGCCAGAATGTCTGAGCTGAAAAGGTCCTTTGAAATCATCTCCCCCCACACACCAGGGTGCAGAGGCGGGAAGGCCTGCCTAAGCACGCAGAGCTAGATCAGCTGCAGAATGGACTAGAAAAGACCTACAAAAATTCAGCCAAGCATTCTTTCGCTTCCTCCTGCAGCCTCTCTGGGAATGGTGTATAAAGGACAAAAGAAAACCCTGGAGAATGTCACCAGAAATGGGAACAGGCCTGGCCAGCATGCTGTGAAAGCTCAATGAAGAATTTCTTAAAAAAAAAAAAGAAGAAGAATTTCTTGGTGGGGGTGGGGGTGGGAGATTCTCAAAAACTGAACGGTGCCAGGCTGCATAAAGGGCCAGGTTGCCTGCAGCCCTCAGCCCTGGATCAGAGACAGTGTGGCTAGGGACCGAGATGGTGGCATGTCATTTTTCCATGACAGGCTGATATGGGCTGCAGAGGGCAGGTCCAGGGCTGAAGAACCCCTTAGGGACAATCATGCAACAAACACCAATGAAAAAAGTTGGCTGAAGTTGCTCTGAGAAACCACACACCTTTCTGATCCCAGCAGCGCGTCTTATTAGCAGCACCTCAAACTCTAACCTGCTCCCCACAATATGATATGCCTCCCCCAGCTCCCCGAGGTGGTCAAGTGTCCCCTTCATGTTTTTACCAAAAAAGGAACTGTGGCCCGCTCGCCTGGTTTCCCTTTGATCTTTCTCTTTGCCACCAACATCCAGGCCTGGCAGTGCCACTTCTCAGAAACTTGGGGACACACTTAGGAAGCTTATCTGGGCAACATAGCCATGTCAGGGGGGTAGATTTCAGATGGATATGCTGGAATGTTCTTTAATACACGCTGCCTTCTTCTCTCCTTGTCTTTTTTTTTTTTTTTTCAAAACAGGACTCAAGTGGGAACACCAAATGGCCTTAGACCCTAAGGAATTTCAAAGGATTATCATGATTACTTAAGCAAGGGTTTTCTGAAATTCCCAGCCAAGCGGGAGAGAGGATGAAACTTTTAAAGCTATACCCTTCCAGCGATTGGTTAGATAAGTGTGAGGCCTGAGCAAACAGACAAACCAGGAGCAACAGTTCTCCCATTAACTCTTTCAAGGCCTAGAAAGCACAGGCTGAAGGCCTCCCCGTGTCCCCTGAGGCCCTGGCACTCTGTAATTTACTAAGACAAGCCTTGGTTCCCTAAATAGAAGTCCAGGATCCAATCCTTTCTTTGCTTTTACTCCTCCCAGGCCCCCCTAAACACTTCAGCTCCAGCCCTGCCAGGCCATGGCGTTCTTCCAGGTGCAAAGCAGTCCCTTGGAGAAGGAAAGCCCTCATTTCCCAGGGGGTGAACAGCTATCTCTGGACTGGGTCCCAGGAATGCCCAACCTTACCTCGTTCCCTCCTCAGCCACCGCAGGGCTGGGCAGAGACGGTCAGAGAGGCCTCCCAGCTAGTGGGCACGAAGAACATCCCAGCTGCCTGTCACTGGGGCTGCAGAACCAGATAGAAAGGCTTGAAGTGGTGGCTGTTTGGCACATGCCTCACCTGGGTCGGAGGAGCACCTGAGAGAGAATCTCAGGCCACATACACAGCCAGAAGCTTTTGTTGGGAAAACTGCAGGAAGCAATACCGAGGTGAGAGCTGGCCAGTGTACAAGCATGTTGGCATAGAGCAGGGAGCCCCACTGTCGGAGTATAAAGGCCAGGAGTCTCTGCTTTCACAATTGCCCCTCGAATTTGCAAACAAGAAAAAAATCCTACAAAAAGTGAGCCGAATCTGTATGAACCTGAGAGTTCAGGATCCAGATTCCAGGCCTGCCTTAGTCTGGGGGCCCCTGGATGCTCTGTGAAGGGAGACTCAACACTTGAAAATAAAAAGAAATGAGTTTTTAAATTTTTTTATTTTTAATAGATGCTTTTGAATTCTGGAAACAACCCCTAAATCCTATGAGTGCATCAGGACAGGAAAAAGCATTAAGTTTCCCAGAAATTCGCAACCCCCCACCCTGTGGGCCTTGACAATCTTGGATCCCTTGGATCCCCAAAAGGGGGAAAGAGTTTAATCAGCCCCTCTGCAGGCTTCCTAGGAATAGGCCCACCCCAAATCAGCCCTCAGCTTCCACAGACCACCTCCTGCCCTGGGAGAGGGCCGAGAGGAGCCTCAAGTCCCACGGCCGGGAGCCCCCAGAACCCGCCGCCGCCCCCGCGCCATTTCCACTCCTACGGGCGAGGGGGGTCAATGTCGTTCAAGTAATTTCTCTGCGAACACAAGATGGCAGCCTTAAATAAATGCAACCCTGCGCAGCTTTTAATCTTACACATCATTAAATTCCTAATTTACACATTATGTTTTCGTGGGCCAACCCATAACTCATTAGTGTTGAACTCACGAGGTATAAAGACCAACGCACGACGGGCGCCAGGGCGCCGTCACCTGCCTGGGTTAACAGTCCCTGCCCGGGGTGGGGGTGGGGGGGGACAGGGAGGAAGCTCGAGAGGGACGCCTGGGCGCCCGCCGGGCCGAGGCTGGGGCGCGGGCGAGCCCTGGGTGCCAGCCCCTGCGCCGCAGGACGCGATCGCAGCACTGCAGCCGAGAAAAGTGGTCGGGCCGGCTTCCTCTCGCCTCTACTGGGGCTGGGGCTCGTGCGCGCGCGCGCGCGCGCGCTCACACACACACACACACACACACACCACAAACACACCGCACGCACACCCGCACATTCACACACCCGGGTGGCCGCGCAGGCCTCCTTGGCAGACATCTTCCTGTGGGAGGATTGCAAACGAGCCGTGAAAGCCAGAAACTACACGGGTTACAAACTCTGGAATCCCTAGCCGGCCCGGGCCCCCTTCTCCCACCTCCGACCCGGCCCCCTCTGCTCGGCGCGGGGCCAGGAACCCACCAAAGGGCAAAGCGCACCCGCCAGCCACGCGGAGAGATCCGGGGGCGCGGAGAGTGCCTGGAGTCCCTTCGCCCCTCGACCAGGGAACAGGCGGCCCAGTGTGCGCAGTCGAGCTCGATCTCGCCGAGCAGGGGTGGCCCAGGGAGACCCCCGAGGCGCGCGGGCTTCTGGGCTCGCCCGGGCCGAGTGTGGGGTGGAGGGTCTTGTAAGTCACCCGCCACCCGAGGATGGCCGCCCCGCCCCCCTCCAGGGAAAGCCTCTCTCGGGTGATCGATATCACCCGAGCGCAGCTGACTGCCCCAGGCCCGGGCCAGAGCGCACCCTAAGGAAGAGGGAGGCCGGTGCCTGGAAGGGCCTGGAGGCCAAAGGAAGTGGCCTACTCGCAAAAGGAAGGACCCAGGCGGGGGTGCTCAGGACGGCTGTCCAGGCGACGAGGGCCAGCACGCGCCTCGCCCTGCGTGGAGCCGGCCAAGCCCTGGAGGAGCTCTAAGCCTTCCCAGCCAAAAGCCAGCTTCGCGCCGGCGGCGGAGTGGGAGGGAGGAGGCCCGGCGCGCGCCCCGCCCTCGCCGCCCGCGGTCACAGGGGCAATTACACTCCTCGCTGCAGACGGTTACCAGCTCGCCAGCGCATCCCTCTCCCGGCTCCCCTAGCCTCGTCTCCCCTCCCATCCTGTGCCGAACTGCTGGCTCCATCTTAGCGAGCGCGGCCGGGAAGTGCGGCTGAGGCCAGCTGCCTCTGGGGACGTCGCGAGGCTGCTCGCACACCGCGCGCCCCCCAGGTCGCCGGGGAGAGGCCTCCGCACCGCGCAATGTGTCCCACTCGCGCCACAGCCCCGTAAGGGGTTGTCGCGGTCTCTTGAGGACCCCCTCTCCACGCGCGCTGCAAGACCCTTGCGGCCGCGCTTTACCCCGCAACCCTGCCGCCAGCCAGTGCAGCCACCCTAGCGCTCCAAATCCCAGGCGCGCCTCGGTTTTCCATATCTCTTCCCCCGTCCAGCCCGTGTGCTACCCAAATGCCTACTGGACGCCTAGACCACTCCGAGGCCTTTGCGCTGCTAGGCCTCCCGCTGCACGCCAAACGCCCCTGCCCACTCCTCCCCCTACGGCTTATACTATTCTGAAAGGTGTCTTTGAAGCTGTGAATGAAAACGCAAGTTTTGAATTAAGGGCTTCATTTCCAAGTAACAGCATGTTTTGAGGCAAGTTTATAAATCTGTTTCCTCATCTGCAAAATGGGAGGAACGATGCCTCTGTAAATGCGCGACCGCGAGTTTTAAAGAAGATAGACGTGTATATAAACTGCTTGGCACAAAGAGTCCTGGTAGTTAGCATTAGCATTACCATATGGCCAGAACTGTAGCGGCATTAAAAAGTGAGGTGGTCTTTTTCCGATTAGGAGTGAACCCCCGCGGAGCCCAGGGTCACAACTCTCAAACCGTGGTGAGTCCGAGCCACCGGCTAGGCCTGAAGGGAAGGCCGAGGAGTCGAGGGGCAGCCAAGCGAGCGAATCATTCAGCCTTCCGCGTTTGCAAATGAATAGGGCTCTGTCTATGGCTTCCGCCATTCCCGCGCCAGGTCTGCAACGCCTGAGGCTTAAACCTGGCGCGGCGGTAAATTTAGCCTGAAGGCAGCGCCTCCTAAGGGGCGGGGAGGTCTCCTCGGAGGAAGGAAAGGGAACTGGGTAAAAAAATGGAGTTGCCTCTGGGAAGAAAAACCAGGGAGAGGAAACCTTCTGGGCCGCTGGCGGACCACTGACAAAAAGAAATCGGACGCAAAAGAAAGGCTCCCCCAGAAATTGGGCCACCGTGGGAGCCGTGAGACAGACTTCCCATCTGGGAAGGGCTGCCTACGGGTAATTGGGTTTGCTCGAGTTGCCTCTATAATTAATAAGTGATTTGACTTGGAGATTGGAAATAGTCGTTGAAAGGAAGCCACGGGCGTAGGGGTGCGTGGCCCCCAAGCCTCTCTCCGAAATGCAGTGACCGCGGAAGAGGACGGTTTAAGGAACACGAGGAATGCGATAATATTGGCATCTAACCTTCTAGTGTTTGAGTAATTCGTTGCTTAGCTACTTTGGATAGGCCATTATTTTGCAAACTGGAAACATTTGCAAGTGGTGATATTTTGCTCCTGCCTGACGCAGGGGCTGCAAACCTACCCCAGCTCTGCTGAACTCTTCGAAATATATATGCATAAATTGTTCCTAATGAGACCATCTGTTTTTTATGGCCCCTCTGGAAGCAGGAGGAACCCGAAGACTGCTCTGTCTTGCAGAAATCTGTGGCCAGGCAGGCCCGGGAAATAAATAGGGAAGATTAGAAGAGTGTGCGTGATTTAATATGCGGACAGGGGGTTCGGTAGTCGAGGGGGTTCCCATATGGGGGGACTGTGGTCTGCTTGGGGCATGAAGGTTCCAGCCAGTGGGCCTCCTAGAAGGCCCAGGCACTGTGCGGGCTTTCACAGCACACACAAACCTCGCTTTTCCTTGCCTGGAACATCGCCAGAAGCACCACGCAAAACCACGAGCCCGCCAGCTACTCCCGAGGCCCAGGGCACGTACCCTGTGGTGGGTGGCCCCCGGCGTCGCCCTCTACCCAGGGCCTCCCCACCTGCAGAAGTGAAGGGAGCCGCGCCTGGGGCTCAGAGCCTAAGAACGCACCTCGCTCACTCCACCCCCACTCCCTGGAGGGAGCGCCGCGCTCACCAGGGCCGGTCCCAGAAGCTGAGCTTTTCTGCCCGGCGTGCGTCTGGCAGGCCCAGCGGCGCGGCCTGAGCCCACACCTCGGGTGGCAGGGCAAACACTTTTCACATTATCCGGTGGCTGTTAATTGGGGCAAAAGACGCCGAGCCTACCCTCTTTGTGGCGGGGGGGGGGGGGGGGGTCAGGAGTGGGCAGTGGGGGCTGCTTAATAATAGAGGGGCTGCCCTGGGGAGCCTCAGATATCGGTAACCCCCATGATTAATTCATAACTCTCCACTGCGCCTGGCACCGTCTCGGCTCTTTAATCGGTTCTGAATGTCAGCGAGGCTTCCCCGACAGGCTGAGCGCAGCCTTTTGAATGTGTTGAAAGTCGCTGCGCGCACACCAGGAGACAAAGTTGCCATCTGCTCCGGGGACCACGGCAACTGGGCGCTGGGAGGGGCCTTTCTCCCGCGGCTCCGGCTGCCCCGGGCGGCCTCCTCTTCCCGGCCGGCCCCAATCCTGCCCCAAAGCCAACATCCCCGCCCCCTCCCAGGGCGCACGCCTGATGGGAAACTCCGGCTCGCCGCGAAGTACAGTGCTGCGCCGGGGCGCGCGGGGAGCCTCGCGGTCACCCAGATTCAGGCCTATGCTAATGAGATTATGAACCAGGGTTGTTTGTGTGCGCGGACGTGGAAGGGGGGCCGATAAAGTGTGGAGCCGGGGATGACTTAGAGGGAGGAGGGGAAGCCCCGGGAGAACAAAGCTCCGGGCCGTCGGCCTCCAAAGAGTCGCCGAAGTGACCGCCACTAGCTCGTGCACGGGCGGAAGCGGGAGGGGAGGAAGGGAAGCCAGGCCTGAAGCGCCCTCGCGGGTTTAGGGAACGCGGAGAGGGCACGGGGGGCAAGTGGGGGAAGGCTGAACCCGTAGCTAAACGTTTAGCCCTTCGGCTATTTTTTAAGGCCATGGATCTCAGGAAGGGGGGAGGGGGGTATCGAGCCCTAGAGAGGTAGGCGGGAGAAGCCCTGTCCCCCTTCTCCCCCTTCCCCTCTCCCGCAGCCGGCAGAGGGGGTGCGGTGACCCACCTTCCCGCTCGGGACCTGGGAGGGGACGGAGCCGCTGGGGTGGCGGGGGCGCCGACCAGAGCCGGCCGGGGCGTCTCGTGGCTGCCGGCCTGGGCTTCCGCACCCCCGGGCTCTGCGCGTCGCCGCTCCCGGCGGCGCCTAGCCTCCCAACTGTAATTCCACACTCCCGCGAGCGCTAGGGCTGCGGAATCGTTTGAGGGAGTTGGAACTGCATCAGATGAGCACGCCGGGAGGTGAGATCGGGTAGAAAATAGACAAAACTTGGAGTTGTGCGCCGCTGCCGCCCCCCCCCCACCACACACACACACACACACACATCCACACATAATTTCCCTTCCCCCTTCACAGCCGCCACCTCCCCCACCCTCTCGATTCTTCAAGGTTTGCAGCCCAGTCCTGTCATATGGTTTTGTTTCTGTGCTGCTGCTTTTTTTCAGACACGAAAATTGGACACGTGGAGAATTAGCCCGGCTGGAGAAGCGCTGGGTGCAGACTCAAACAATGGTTTCCAGCAGTCAGACTAAGGCAGCACGTTTCCCCACCTCACCCCGCAATGACAGCGGCCTCGGGGTACAGTGGGTCCACTCCCCCCCACTGCCGACTCCCTCCCCCAGAGCCTGGGAAGGAACCAGAGGGGGCTGCACTTTCTGCCGCCCCTTCCCCAGAGCACACCCCTGGGTGAGCCTGGACTGCCGGGTCTGAGATCATTGTACCTGAGGCCTTTGGGGACTTCCAAGTAAAGGGCCTGCTGTTTTTCCCTGGGAGACGCCACCCCCAAATAATGTGTAAAACCAAAGCAAGCTCCAGACTCCCTATCCTTTGGCAGTTCTACCCTCCCCAGGCTTTACTTTGCTAAGATGCTTGGACACCACCCCCCACCCACCCCCATCTGATAAGCCAGTCTCCAGGTGGCTGGGCCTCTTAGGGGTGGCTTCCTTTAGCAATTTTCTCTTCCAGAGGCCCCATCCTCCACTGCAGACCCAACCTTGGCCCTCAGCCTCTCTGTGAGTCCCCCTCCACTGCCTACTGCCATACAGTGACAGTAGCCTCAGCTTCCCCACCACCAAAGGCTCAATGAGCGGCCTGTGTGTGCGCACACGCGCGCGCACACACACACACACACACACACACACATCGCACAGAAGCTCTTGGCCTCCCGGAGCTGGTTTCCTCTTACAGGCTCCCGTCAGAGCTGCTGGGGCTGTGGCAACGCCTGCGGCTCCCTGTGCAGCCCTGGGTCTCCCTGCAGCGCTGCGAGCTGTGAATCTGCCTTCACGTCCCTTCCAGCAAAGGTCAAGCCATCTCCTTCTCTCACGTGGCCCCAGTTCAGTTCAAGGCTGTGGAGCTCCAACACTGCCCCATGAAAATGGGAATGGGGTGGGCATGCATGCAGGGGAGAGGTCAGCCCCCCAAGCCAACGGGCAGGGACCAAAGGGATTCAGGAAGAGCAGCGCTGCAAACAAACCCCAGAGAGCCCCTAAGGGTTTGCAGGCAGAGACTCAAGAGAGGGAGAGAAAACCAGGCTAAGGCTGTTTGGGCCTTGACTCCTGAGCAGTCCAGGGGCTACACTAGAGGAAGACCAGAAGAGGCCCGGGTGTCTGTATTGTGTCCTGTGCCCTTCCTAGGACCTGCACTCTGCCTGCCCTTCTTCACTCCAAGCAGAATGGGCCAAGACTCCGAATTCAGTGGCCATGAGAGATCAAGTCAGCTGTGTCGTCCTCCCCCACCCCCACCCCCGGCCAAAGAGGGGCTCCAGAGAGGCCTTTCTGCCACCCCAACCCAAGAGAGGCTACTGAGCTCTGCAAGCTGCAGGAGGGGACGACTGCAACACCTCGCTGTGGAGAAAAATGAGAGGAAATGCCATTAAACCTACTTCCTCTGAAGAGCGCCACCCCCAGTTTTCTCTGAACTGCACCTTAAAAGTCAGGAGAGAGAACTCGTTAACCTTGGTTTGGTTGAACATTGCCAGCTTCCAGTCAACCGTAGGCCCCCCAAAGGTTTTGTAAAATGTTTCACCTAGCTCAGACAATTTCCTGCAGCCCCCTAACCGGACCACCCCACTTACTGAGCAGCTGCCAAAAGAGCAGGCTTCACTAAGGGCTGGCAACCAGAGGCCTTCTAGCCACCTGGCTGGCCTGTACCCTCTACTCAGGAGTCTGGACAAGGCCCGTCCCAGAATCCAGAGAGAAACCGAGTCCTGGATAACCCCGAGAAGTGCAAAAAAACCGGAAGGAAGCAGCCCAGGAGAAAGAGTTAAAGACGCTCTTCTTAGCCGGTGTGTGTTGTCTGTGTGAATTTCTACCCCGCCCCCCACCAAGTCTCTACAATAGGCATGCGGATGTCTCACGTATCTGGGGTGCTATGCATTTTGAAGGGCGGCATTGTGGGAGGGGTGACCCCCTGTGTAAACCTACCCCCGCCCCCCGCCCAGCGCCCTCCATTTCCACCGGTTCACCGTTTTCCTCCGCATCAACTCACTAGGGAACAGAGCAAGCGGGAGTGGGAACCTTCGACTGCGCTGAGCCTCAACCCCTTTCCAAACGTGAGGCTCACGGGGAGAACTCCTGCTCTGCCCAGTTTCCACTCCCGCCTCCAGAATAACGAGCCGAAAACATGTGTACTGTAAATAAAGCCTGTCTAAATAAAGCACTCGGGTGAAGGCTGCCGAGAAAACACTCGGCATCGCTCTGTGTTCGGAGCGTGAGTCAGCTTCCCAGCTCCCGGGGAACAATGGGGACCTTGCCAAGGGTCCCCTTCTGTCGATCCCCAACGGCCCCCAGGCCCAATTAGGTGGCGGAGGCGCCGGCCCCTGGGGACCTTCGGCCTCGAGGTTTGGGAGGGGGAGGGGCGCTCCCGGCGGTCGAAGGCTGGGGTCCAGCCCCAGGATTAGCGCGCCGGGAATCCTTTTACCCGCAGCTGCCGCGGAGGGGTTGAGGGTTAAACAAACACGGAGCAGAGGAGCGAGCCTGGGGCGGTGTGGGGCTGCGGCCGGGAGACAGGAGGGTAGAGGATGCTGGGGAGCTCGCTACGGAGCCTCCCCGAACGGGGGGAGGGGGGAAGACGCCCCCTCCCAGTTCCCAAGCCCGTCTCTCGCCCACTCCGCTGGCCGCCTCTCCTCCGCGGCCTCCCAAGTCTCAGCGGAAACGATCGTAGCAGCTGCCAGTCACCCCACTCCTTTGAGTCCCCATAGGCCCATACACGTACACTGCCGCCCTCCCCTCCCACACACACACACGTGTGCTGAGGACTTGAGGAGGTCCGACCCCAGACTTCGCAGCGTGGGCGCCAAGGCCGAATGAAACGGCACCCCTTTGATGGAGGGCAGTGTTGGGACCCGTGGTGGCCTCTGCCCTACGTCTTCTACCTCGTCCTCCGGGCTCCGTCGCGGACCTGCGCACACCCAGGAGGGTTCCGACTGGAGCGCTAGCCTCAGTTCTGGCGTGGGCCGGTGGTTTCCCCGCGCCTCGTGACTTTGAGGGTCAGCGATCCACCCGGCAGGCCCGCGGTTTCCGGAGTGGCGCGGCCAGCCCTTCCTCCCCGTCTCTCCGGCCAAGGCCGCCCTAGACCGCCCAACCTCGTCGCGCTCAGCCGCCGGCTCCCGGCCCCGAGCCGGGACCCGGGGGTGAAAGCAGCGAGGACCTCACCCACGCCCTGCGGACACGCGTCCTGCCGGGGCGGGTGTTGGCTCTCTAAGCTGCCTGCGATTGCCAAATCGTCGCTGGACGGGGGGGTGGGGGGGCGGCGCGAGGCTTTGGGAATGGGGTTTGAGCTGGAGAAGGCGAGGAAAACAAGTGAAACGGGAGGGGCGGGGTGGGGTGACGGCTCATAAATCACCCAGCCCTACCCTCGGGCCACAACGCCGAGGCACCCCAGGCCCACAGGGGATGGAGGGTCACTCGGCCACTTCTGGCCGACCTCTGAGCTCTCCTGGAGCCAGCGCCCCACCCTGGGCTTAGGCTAGGACCAGCTCCCTGCCCGGATCGTAAACCACCCGCCCGATTCGGCGGGAAGCCACCCTTGGACGCAGCGCGCATCCGCCCAAGGGGAAGTTTATTTATAGCTTGTAAACGTAAAGGAAACCAGACCGCGCTGGCTCGCCGCGCTCGGGCTCCTACGCTCCCCACCTGCCCACCAGGGAGGGCGCGGCGGGAGGCGAATGGGGCATCTCGGTTCCTTCCCTGCCCCCATCCCCACCCCCGCTCCGCTCCCGGGGGAGAAGGGTAGGGTCCTAAGAGGCTGGCAAGTCTTAAATTCCCCTCGGGGAGCCTGTCCAGTGCCCTGCAGGCTGGAGAGGGTGGAGATCAGGGCCCAGGCACCGGCCTGGTGAGGGTGGGGGCTGCCGAACTGTCCCACTTGGCACGCACTGGCGGGCAGGCGCGTCTGTTCCGCGCAGGATTCCGCAGCTCCCGCTCCGGGCCTGGGGAAGTCCTGGAGAGCCCGGGATGGGGGCGCTCCGGGAGCCTCTCGTAGGAAGGCGGGACGCTTCCTCGGATCCTCCCGAGCACGTGTCCTCAGCAGAGCAGGCAAGCGCTGCGCGCCTGGGGCTGCGATTCCCTGGTGACAGCGGCTTAGAGCGCTCCCTCCCCAGCCCCCAGCCCCGCCGTCTCCGCCTCTCCCGGGGAGCTCCAGGCTCCGGGGTGCGCTCGGGGCAGGCCCGAGGAACCGGAGAAAAGGAAAAGTGCCGGGGAGGAGATTAGGGAGAGAAGACATTTAAAAGCCCAGCCCTGAATAGACAAGCAGCCGAGCTGAAAAAGACGCCTGCTAGCCCCTTCTCTCTCCAACCCCCCAACCCCAGCGGCCTCTCCCAGTCCCGGCGGAGCGCACCCACCCCCGGCCTAGGCCCAGACGAATTTTTGTATGTGTGTGTGCATGTGCGTGCCTGTGTGTCTGTGTGTGTGTGCGCGCGCGCGCGCGCCCGAGCGCCGGGCGGGCAGTTGCGAAACGGGCTCTTGGCTGCAGCGCGGCATAATGGAGGTGGCTGGAACAATGCGCGCTTTGTGCGCGCGGGGAGTTGTTTTCCACCCGCCTCGCCCCCCTCGCTCTGGCCGTATGGCACTTTAATCCCCGCCACGGCTCGGCACAAATGCACTTGTGTCCTGCGGGTCACCAGGGGCCGTGCGGCTGGAGCCGACCCCCTCCATCCGCGCGGGCCCCACCGCCCGCTGCCCCGTCTTTCTTCTTGGGCACCCCCACACACACACACAATCACCACCACCTCAATTCCCGACGTGGCCCAGTGAGCCGGCTTGGAAGCTTCCGGGCCCGCGAGCCACTTTTTTTCCGTGGAGACGGCGCATCCCCCACCCCTCCCTTCCCTTCGCGAGCTCACACACACACACACACACACACACACACACACACACACACACCCCAGGGCCGACCGCAGGCCCCACACTCGCCGCCCTCCCTCTCCCAGTCTCGGCCCGCCCGCCCCCGCCCCGTGCTCCGGACTCCTGCAAACAATAGTAAATGTCAACAGATTCCGCGCGGCGAGTGTCTGACTCGGCCGAGATAAGGGTGCGCGGTTGGCCCCGCGCTCCAAGCCGCCGCGGGGGGAGCCCGCCCTGACCCCGGCAGGAAAGAGCCGGCTGTGACGAAACCCGTGCCGGAGCAGGGGTGGATAGGAGGGGAGGCCACAGCCCCAGCCGGGTTGGGGAGTCTCGCCGGGAACCCAGGCCCTGCCCCGCCCCCACCGGGCTTAACTGGTGCTAATACGCGGCCGGAGGGCACGGCGAAAGCGGCAGGGTCGACGTGGCGCTCGGCCTGCTTTCAGATCACGATTCCTGTGCCCTGCGGATGTCGGAAAACGCTGATCCGGGTCAGGACGCAGGCAGTTCTCGACTTTCTGGGAGTAGGCACCCGAAAGACGCGAAGGATTCGAGTGCTGGTCTCCGGAAACTCATTAAAATATATTTTTAAGCGCTCACACACTCGCAGGTCCTTCCCGATCGTCCGCAACCCACCACCCAAGCGAGTTAAAATTCGCAAATTGATTCTCACGCGTTGGTATTAATGGGTTGTTCCTCTTAAATTGTTGCCAACTTTGCTAATGGATTATTATTTAAATGATTTCTTTTTTATAAAGTACGTGTTGTTTTATAGATGCGTATTTACTTAAAGAAATCAACTGCATCTATTAACATATTAAAGAGAGAATAAAGCATCGGGGCCGGTGTAATGTACTGTTCAGCCTTACTTTGGGTGCTCGCGAAGATAGGAAAATCTTATTTGTTTAATAATAAGTCACTCATGAATATGCAAATAGCATTGGTGCAGTACCTCACTTCTGTCACTATTAATGAGTTGCAAATTAATGTGACAACAAAAGAAAAATCTATTTAGTGGAGGAACTCGGGTTCCTACCTGGGGAGATCACAAGCAGGCCTGGAACCTGGGTCTCCAGGAAGGACGGGAGTGGGGATTGACACTTCCTCATGCAGGCTTTTCCTGGAGACCACTATTGTTTGGTCTGTTTGGTCTCAGGGACCTGCTTTGTCAGGAGCCCCTTAAAATTCCTGCTCCAGGCCTAAGGAAGAAAGGCTGTTCCAGGGTAATTAGGGCCAAGTGTGATGAATGGAAATTAGCCCACGGTTTGAAGTAAAGCAGTTGGTGAAGCTGATTTGAGGGGGGGATCTCCTCCATCCAGCTTAAAGGTTCCCCAAACCCTTTTTGGTCTCTGTTGCTTTGGACAGAGTTAAGACTGTAAGTACCAAGTGGGGCCTCACAGGCCTGACTACAGGTATTAAGACAGCACCCTCTGCACTTGGATTTTACGAGGTGACTCTGTTGATGGGAAGTTTAAAGAGCAAATCAGCTCATTTTCCTGGCGACCTACTTCCCAGAGGTTACAGACTGAAATCTGGTTGTCTTCCATTTGAGCCTCTGCTCTTTGCTGGCCTACACATCACAGCCTGTTTTTATTCCATCAATGGATGCTGAAGAGAATGTTTCTAATCCAGTTACATTTGGACACGTCTCTGAGAAAAAAAGTAAGTAAATGCTGAGCTGCCCAGAACTGTGGGCTAATAGTTCAGGTGCCTAGGTAGTATTTCAAGAAGCTGTTTGACTAGGGAACCTTCTGGGGAGATGCAAATATTCTATATCGAACCTGATAGATGACTACTTGGTTATTTACAATGTAAAAATTCATCACTGCACTGTAAAAATTCATCAGGCTGTACATTTAAGATTTGTACGCCTTACTATGTGTAAGTTGTATCTTCTTCAGTTTATTGGTTACTATGTAAAGCCGCCTCAAAGCTTAGTGGTATAAACAACAGGGATCATTTATTTTGCTCAAGGATCTGCAATCTGGGCAGGGCGTGGCAGAGACAGCTCACCTCTGCTCGCTGCGGTAACTGGGGCACCTCAACTGGGACTCAAGAATCCATTTTCAAGATGGCTCACACACATGGTTGGCAAGTTATTGCTGGCTCTGGTTCTTCTCCATGTGGGCCTCTCCACAGGATGGCTTGGGCTTCCTCACAGCATGGTGGCTGGGTGCCAACAGTGAGCACCTAAGAGACAGAGGGAATGGAAGCTGCCAGTTACTTAAGGCAAGTAAGCCTGGAAACTAGCAGTATCACTTCTGCCATGCTCTGTTGGTCAAGCAGTTACAGAGCCCAGATTCAGGGGAGGACAGAACATCGACCCCTGCCTTTCACCTCTCAACAGGAAGTGCCTCAAACAATCTTGGGGCTCTGCTTTAAAACTGCCACCTAGGGAATTCCTAGTGGTGAAGATCTGTGCTTTCACTGCTGTGCCCTGGGTTCAATCCCTGCTTGGGGAACTGGGATCCCTCAAGCAGTGCTGCATGCCTGAAAAAAAAATACCGAACCCTGCCAAAATAACACATAACGTCATTTTTTTGTCGCATGTCCTACCCCTCTTTTTTTTTGGCAGGGTCATGCAGCATGCCAAGTCAAACCGATATCTCCTGTATTTGGAGCTTGGAATCTTAACCACCGAACAGCCAGAGAAGTCCCTCCTTCTTCCAAATCATCAGTGGGAATTATTTGATAGCCCAGTAAATTCATGTGGGTGTATATAGAAAAAAAAAAAAAAACATTCAATTTTGGGTGTTAAGTTACTATAGATTTAAGTTCCAGATTTTTTTAATATAATATTATTTATTTATTTTTGGCTGTGCTGGGTCTTGGTTGCTGCGCAGGCTTTTCTCTAGTTGTGGTGCTCGGGCTTCTCACTGAGGTGGCTTCTCTTGTTGTGGAGCACGGGCTCTAGGCATGGGGGCTTCAGTAGTAGGGGCTCCCGGGCTCTAGAGCATGGGCTCAGTACTTGTGGCACACAAACTTAGTTTCACCATGGTATGTGCAGTCCTCCTGGGCCAGGGATCAAACCTGCGTCTCCTGCGTTGGCAGGTGAATTCTTTACCACTGAGCCACCAGGGAAGCCCCTAAGTTTCAGATTTTTAAATCTAAAATTTCACAAGTCTTTAACTTCCATTTATTAACCTTGTTATTTTTATATAAAATTAGAGCAGTCATTTTCAGAGAGGGCTTTGATTAAGGCTCAATCAAGACAAGTCGAACAGACTAAAATGCTCTTAAACTGTTCCATCCCTTTATAAATTTAGCTAAATTTCCCTAAACACTATATATATATATTTCACACACACACACAATTTGTTTTGTTTTCTTTTTAAGCATTTGAATGCTTGAATGGGCAAATTTATGACCATAATACAGTATCTACAAGGGATTGGTTCCAGGACCAACTCTCGGATATCAAATGCAAGGATGCTCAAGTCCCTTATATGAAGTGGTGTTCGTGCATGGGTGCTCACTCAGTCATGTCTGACTCTTTGTGACCCTACGGGCTGTAGCCCTCCAGGTTCCTCTGTCCATGGGATTCTCCAGGGAAGAATACTGGAGTGGGTTGCCATGCCCTCCTCCAAGGGCTCTTCCCAACCAATGGATCGAACCCACAGCTCCTGCATTGCAGGCGGATTCTTTACCCACTGAGCCACCTGGGAAGCCCCACAAAGTGGTGTACTATTTGCATATAATCTACACATCCTTCCATATACTTTGAATCATCTCTAAATTACTTATGGTACCTAATACAATGTAAATACCATGTAAATAGTTGTAAATACAATATAAAAGCTATGTAAATAGTTGCCAGCATGCAGCAAATTCAAGTTTTGCTTTTTGAAACTTTTTGAAACTTTTTTGTTCCTGAATATTTTCCATCCGCAATTGGGTGAACCCACAGACACAGAGGGCCCACCTAAACCAAAATTGAATCAGTTAAATGTGCAAATATAGTGAATATCCAGTTGGCTTAAACATTGGAACTCTTGCTTCCCAAGTCAAATTTTAATTCCTTTTACCTTACAATTGCAAGTCTATACAATTTTAAATTGGAACCATAAGGCTAATCTGTTAGTTTCTTTACTACTCCCAACTTGTCACAAACACTACAGATTAGATCACATGCACAGATTGTTCCTGAGTTTAACACTAAAATATCAGTATAGTGTATTTGATTGATTTCATCTTCTCCATATTCAATTCTCAACCTTCCCAAGGTTAAAAGGACACTCTCTAAGGAGTGTGTCTTGTCAGCTCAAGAGAGTCGAGGTTATTTGATGCAAGGAATAATGTAAGGCTTTGAAATACGAAAAAGAGATTACTGGCTATTCTTTCAATGGAATGCTGGAGCCTGAGGGTGGAGGTATTTTCTGTACCTACAGCGATACACCTTTGTCTTGGCCAGGCTATTTTACAACTCTATAAGATGCAGAGAACTAATAGCATTGTGAATACTATTCTTGCCTTTAAATAACCAAATAACTTTGCTCAGGGGAAGTGACCACCACTACCCCTCCCCCAAACCCGCTCCAAAAGCCAATTTTGCGCCTATTTGCAAATTTATTTCAATATTCCCAACCTAAAAATGTTTCTGTTCTTGGGATGGTCCTTTGAATCAGTTATATCTCACCCATTCCCTCATTTAATTAATGAGTTGTATAAAACCTGTGACATGTTCATTTTATGTTTGTATGAGTCATGATTTTGCCTTCTTTTGAGACATCCTTTAACGTTGGTCAAGAGTTCATCACACTACATAAATAACATTTGTGGCTGGCTAGAAATTGGAGGGCAAGATGCAGGATACGGCCCCTAAAGATCTCCAGGGTGAATTTGCTTACCCCGACAGATCACCAGAGCCCTTCTTAATCTTGTTTAAAGTTACTATGACAACTGAAGATCCAAGACCATACCCTTCAGGTGGAATTTTTTTCTTCTTAATCTCAGGTTCCCAGTTCAAGGTAAACCCTACCCTGATTGTTTCTAACTCTCTGATCTCTCTGCCCTACCATCTGATTGAAGGAGAGAGAAATATGTAGCTACCACCCATGTTGTCTCAACACTTGATTGGAGTCAATTAACCTATTTACCACCTGTGGTGGTTTTTAAATATGTCCATAAATTCTTTGATTCTCCTCCCTTCAAAAGGTGGAACCTGATTTTCCTTCCCTTCCCTTGATTGTGGGTGGTGCTTACTGACTCACTCCTAATAAATGGAATGTGACAAAAGTGACTGTATGTGGCATCCATGATTAGGATGGAAAAGGCATTGTGGCTTCCTCATTGCTATCTGGGGAAGCCAGCTGCCATGACATGGGCGCATTCAGCTTCCTGAATGATGGGCACATAGCAACCCTATTGGGTGAGCCAAGCGTGGAAGAACTGAGGCCTCTTGCCAACAGCCACGTGAATGAGCCATCTTAGAAACAGATCTGGTTGCCCCAGTGCAGTCTTCAGAGCAACATCTCGACTACATCTTCATGAAGGCCCCTGACTCCTGAAATTCCTGACACTGCGAGATAATGTTTTGTTGTTTAAGTCACTAAACTGCAGGGTAATTTGTTATGCAGCAATAGATAACTAATACATGAGTCAACTTTGCATGTAGCACATAGCTCTAAACCATTCTAATAACGCTAAACACATTTCTGTTTTGCCCAGGTGGATGGATGTGCCTCTGCCAACCCCCAAAGTAAGTCACTCACCCAACTCTCAACCTGGAAAACCGTGTTCTGAAAGCGAAGAGAAATAACCTAAATCACATTGTGGAGAGTGAGAGAAAAAGAGGGAACTAAATATATGGCCAATTAATGTTTCCAGCAATAACAGCGATGATAAACTAGCAGAAGCAGTAAAACAGTTTTAAATAGTTCTTTTGATCACTTTGCAGTTGAAAGTCAGATCTTTGTAAGAATTCATTACCATTTTAACTTACAGAGAGGAACCATTCTTGGAGATGGAGTCAAAATGAAACAAAACATACACTCATACCCTACGAGAAGTCACCAAAAGTATGAAAAGCTAAACTGGGATGATTAAGTTCTGGAGGAGCGAATCTCCTATAGGTATGCCCTGAAGTGCTACTTAAAAATGAAATAACTTCCTTTCTGTGCACATGGTATTTTTCAATAACTGAAATGATAAAACATTTGGAGTATGACCTAAATGACTCAAGCTGCTTCCTGTTCCAGGAACAGGGACTTCCTAGGGTAGCTAAGACTCTCCTCCTAGAAAAGAGTAGATAGATCATCACATAGTCAAATTACTCAGTCCCACTGCTTTCTGAGTTTAGATGGGAAAAAGGAAGCTCTGTGTGTGTGTGTGTGTGTGTGTGTGTGTGTGTGTTTGTGTGATTCTTCCACAAAGGATTTTGAGTAAATTTTTAATAAAAATGTAATAAAGTGATAGGAAAATATAAATAGTAAATAACAAAATCTGGGAAAAATTTTTTTTTTTTTTTAAATCTGGGAAAATTTAAGAATAGAAGGATGAGACAATACGAAGGCCATAGAAGAAATACTTTTCTCCTAGCGATTTGGTATCATTCAGTATTCATTCATTTGAATATTTATTGAACAACTACTATAAGCTAGACGATGATAATACAAAAATATGTAAGACATAGTCCATTGTTAAAGATGTTCACAGTCTAATAGAGGGAAACAGAGATACAAATTATAGTGATTTGCAATAAAATGTTGAAGTTGTTTTAACCTGTCTTTGTAGGTTACTAGGAATATATTCAACCAGAATTGTATTCCTCAAAAATGTTTCTCAAAAGGCAGGGCTAACAGTAGTGTGGTTACCCCAACCGGGAAACTATCCATATGCCCTGCAACAGCAGAATGGGGAATGAAACTGAAGTGTCTTCACACAGTGGAATACTATACAGCAGTGAAAATGAACAATCCACAATTGCACGTGAGAGGGATCTCCTAAACATGAGATGGAGTGGGAGAAGCCAGACATCAAAAAGCACTGACTAAGACAACATTGTAAACAACTATACTTCAATTTTTTTTTTTTTTTAAAAGCACTGATTGTGTGATTTCATGGATCTGAAGTTTAAAAGGAGGCCAAACTAGTGTTTACACTTAGAAGTCTGGACAACATTTACTCTGGGTGGGGAAGGGGCATAGTTACTGGAAGGAAACAGGGGGGACCACTGGGGGATGGAAAGGTTCTGTTCCTTATTCTGGGAGCTGCTTACACACAAGTACAAGTCTCTCCAGTTCACAAAAATCCATTGAGCTATATACACTTATGACACATGCACTTTTCCGTATGTGTGGCGTCTTTCAATAAAATGTGTAAGAAAAAAAAAATCCACCCTATGAGAGAGTGGGTGGAGCAATGAGGAAGGCATCGTTAGTTACTCTTAGAGTGGGGAGCTGAGGAAAATTTCCTGGAGAAGGTGATGCTGGGCTGGTTTTCCCAGGTATACCCGCCTTAGCCTTGGGGATGGATTCTGGAAGGCATTGGGTGAGGGCAGAAATACAAAAGCAAACCTGGGGAGCTAGAAGTAGCCTGAGTGCTGGGGAACCATACAGAAGTGTCAGAGAAGAACAGTGGCCAGGAGAAAGGGGCTGTTTCTGGCTGGTCTTTGTCAGAGAAGCTCTTCTCCCCGTTGCTCACCAGTGTGGATGTGGACGCCGGAGCTGGGAAGGACGGGGTTACATTTGTGTTCTAGAAAGTTCTCTCAGGCAGGAGGGCAGTGGATGGGTGGCACCAGGCAGGACTGAGAGAACCTTCTGCGTGGTCCAGGCCTGGGGCGTGAACAGCTGGGTTCTGGGAATGGAGAACAGAGAACACTAAGGAGACAGAGAGAACGGCTGTAGGAGCAAAATGAGAGAGAACATCAGAGAGCGCAAAGAATGAAAGGAGGGGTATTTTTAAAGCTTCCGGTAAAACACATTTAAAAATACAGTCTGTTCAGCTGTCTATAAAAGCTGCTTCACTGAATTCTTAAGAAGGACAGAATCAGTCATCAAAGGGATGCCCCGATTTCTCTCTAAAATAGGGCTTCTTAACTTGGGATCCGTAGATAGAATTCAGAAGACTTGTGAACTCGAATACGAAATCTTTCTATTTTTCTTTTCATTAACCTTTAACTGAAATTTAGCATTTCTTTCAGCCCTGCCAGTGGGCAAGCATTATCATTGTATTTGCAGCACCTGTGACTTGGTCCCCACTCAAAATCACAGATATTTTCATATCATAGTATAGTTGGTGCCAATATCTCAGTATATTGATTACAGTCATTACTATTTTGAAATTATGGTATTTGTTAGGCCTGCTATTATATCTTATTTAATTCATAATTAAATAGGCCCATCCATTAGCGTTCTGGTTATCTATGCTATGGAACAAATTGCCTCGAAGGTAATGGCTGAGGGACTTCCCTGGTGGTCCAGTGACCTAAGACTTTGGGCTCCCAATGCAGGTGGCCCAGGTTTGATCCCTGGTTGGGGAACTAGATTCCACATGCCGCAACTAAGAATTCTCATGTTACAACTAAAGACCCTGCATACTGCAACAAAGATTGAGGATCCTGTGTACAGCAAGTGAGACCTTGCACAGCCAAATAAATAAATAAAAATAATGACTGAAAACAGCAACGATCATTTCTTTTGCTTTTGAAACTGCCATTTGGGCAGGGCTGTGTGGGCTGTCTCTGCTCCAGGCAATGACGGGGGGCTCCTTTGTACATTTCTGTGTCTCTGTCCCTCTAGGCAGTCTCTGAGTCTCCCCCAAGTCCTCTGCCCAACTGGGCTATCTATCATGGAAGCCTCTGGGTACTGGAACTTCTTACATGGTGGCTTACAGCCCCCAAAAGAGTGTTCCAGATAATAAGGAGGAAGCTACCAGGCAGCCTTTCTGATCTAGTCTTAGAAATTCCAGAATGTCAAGTGGATGAAATGGATGAAACGGGGCTCAAAAGGTACGAAGTCCCAGTTATAAAATAAATAAGCCCTGGGGCTATAATATACAGCATGGTGACTATAGTTAATAACACTATTGCATATTTGAAAGATACTAAGAGAGTGAATCTTAAAAATTCTCATCACAAGAAAAAACATAATAACTAGATGTATCATGGTCATCATTTTATAATATATACCAGTATCGAATTGTTAAATTGTACACCTGAAACCAATAGAATGTTATATATCATTGTAACTCAGTTTTAAAAAGGAAGTTCCAAAATATCACTTCTGCCACATTTTACTGGTTGAGCAAATTTCTTATAAGGTCAACCTAGAGACAAGGGACGGGGCCATAGACCCCACCTCTCTGTGGAGGAAGTGTCAAAAGATTTGTGGCCAAAATGACTGTATCACAAATTTGGGGGGTTTTGGTATTTTTATAGCATATTTCAATATAATTGATTTCCTCTGTAATCCTGTTGTTTTGGGTTTTTTTTTTTTAATATATTTTATTTATGTATTTAGGCTGAGCCAGGTCTTAGTTGTGGCATATGGGATCTAGTTCCATGACCAGGGATTGAACCGGGCCTGCTACATTAAGAGTGCGGATTCTTAGCCACTGGACTACCAGGGAAAGTACCCTGTTGTTTTATTATATGCATTGTAAAGCATGATTCTGAGAAGGGGGTCATAAGTTTTATCAGACCAGCACAGAGTCCATGATGGAGACTCTCTGCTCCAAAATGTCCCTGTGTTTAAAAGCATCCTCATTCTATCCACTCCCCACGGCCTCAGCCTTGGCCCAGACTCCCATCATCTCTTGCCGAACCACAGCAATAGCATCCTGATTGGCTTCTGGCATTGGGCTCTTCATGTCAAATCCTTCTTCCAAAGTCTATCCTTCCTTAAGCTCAGATTCATTCCTTCATCTATTCATCCATCCATTCAATGAATGAAATGTCCTTGTTGGCCAAATATAAAATGATCTCCTGTTATCCTAAAGAGACGGTCTCTGAACATCTTTTGTGACTACCTTGAACTTTTAGGCCTAGAATATTCAATGTAGTTCAGGGCTGCCGGGGCTGGAGAATCGCATAGCTGTAGGCAGGCCAGAACGAATCCCTCTGGACATATCTTCAAAACTATCAGTTACCTTTATTATTTAGAAGAATTTTTGATTCAAATAACACATGAATTGAGACTGTATTGCCTTTTCCACCATCATAGCCCAAAGCCACTTTATGAAACTTTCCACAAACCTTTGACATTCGTGATTTCATCAGCACCAGGCACTGAGTAGTTTGAGACCTTACACTTTCTGTGGGGAAATTCTATCCAAAGCTACAAACACTCGTTGTCCAACCATTAGGCTCTCTTTCTCATGCCTTCTTTCTGTGTGCATTTGTGGCCTCCACAACTGAAGCACTGACTGTGTTGCTTTTGAAAGCGGGCATTCAAGGGCTTGTCCACAACAGCATCCAATATTTGTGTTGTAACCAGGAATAAAGACTAAATCTTGGTTAGCTTCCTTTGCCTTTGCAAAGGACTGAATGTTTGTGTCTCTCTAAAATTCCTATGTTGAAACCAAACCCCCAAAGGGATGGCATCAAGAGACAAGACCTTTTCGAGGTGATTAGGTCATGAGAGTGGAGCCTTCAGGAATGGCATTAGTGCCCCCTATAAAAGGGACCCCAGAGAGCTTCCTGGTCCCTTCTACCATGTGAGAGTAGAGCAAGAAGACAGCAGTCTCTGAACCACGAAATGGGCTCTCATCAGACACCAAATCTGCCAGCATTTGATCTTGAACCTTGAGAAGTAAATGCCTGTTGTTCTAAGCCACCTAGCCTGTGGTATTCTGTTAATAACATCCTGAACAGCCCCTCCTTTTCTTTCTTCTTCCTTCCCCCCACCCTTTTTTTTTTTAAATAAACCGATTCTATTAAGTGACCTCTCTAAGCTTTGCAAACCAGCATTGATTGAGGCCATTTCGGGTTAATGGGTCTTCCCTAAACACCACTTTGTTGCTGGAAATAGTCATTGAGAGTACCCTCCAAATCGAGAGAGTTTTCTGGGACTGAAGTACAAGGCAGCTAACTGTCACCAGTCAGATGGATCGATGCGCTGTGAGCAGGCTTTCTCTAGTTGCAGGGAGCCGGGGGCTCCGCTCTAGTTGCGGTGCACAAGCTTCTCATTGCCGTGGCTTCTCTTGTTGCAGAGCACGGGCTCTAGGGCTTCAGCAGTCGTGGTGCATGGGCTCTGTAGTGTGCAGGCTTTAGTGCTGGTGGCACACGGGCTTGGTTGCCCTGCAGCATGTGGAATCTTCCCAGGCCACATGCAGATTAGGGATCTAACCTGTATCCCCTTCATTGGCAGGCAGAGTCTTAACCATCGGACCATCAGGGAAGTCCCAAACTCATTTATTGGGTTAGAAGACAAGCTAGGGGTTACCCTTGATAAGGAGGTGCCTGGAAGGGGGCATTGAGGGGCCCTCCGGGGTGCTGGTCATATTCTGTTTCATCTGCATGCTGCTTAGATGGGTGTGTTCAGCTTGTGAGAATTCATGTATCCTTCAAGATGTATATTTATGATTTGTGTACTTTGTTGTATGTTACATTTCCATAAAAATCTCTATGAGAAACCTCTGGGGTAGCTTCGACTTTCCGAGGAAAAATTTGGTTACAGTACTACTCAAGCAATAGAGACAGGTCTGATCATATTCTCTTTAATCTACCTGTCATGCGGGACACCAATGTTCAATCCCTGGTTTGAGAAGATCCCCTGGAGAAGGGAGTGGCTACCCACTCCAGTATTCTTGCCTGGAGAATTCCATGGGCAGAGGAGCCTGGCGTGCTACGGTTCATGGGGTCGCAAAGAGTTGGACACAACTGAGCGACTAACACTTTCACTGCTCATAGCTATTTGACAAGATAGATACTTATGTCTCTTCCATTGAAAGACTGGTATGGCACTCCACTGTAGGGAACTGGCCTCCTTCTGTTTTTGTTTCCACATTTTAGGCTCAATATGGCTATTCAAGCTTCAGTCAGCACACTTGCATTCCTACCAGCAGAAAGGAGGAAAAAGAAACTCTACCGTTCCATCTCTATCTCTCTTGCCCTCAAACCCAGTGTCTTCTAGGATCTGCTCTGGCACTAGACAGTTAGCACCAAGAAGCTGGGAACTGTCTGCTATGCTACTCCAGATTCTGATGTGGTGCCCAGTCCATACAAAGTGTTCGTCACTCAGTCATGTCCGACTCTTTGCGACCCCATGGACTGTAGCCCACCAGGCTCCTCTGTCCATGGGATTCTCCAGGCAAGAATCCTGGAGTGGGTAGCCATTCCCTTCTACAGGGGATCTTCCTGATCCAGGTATCGAACCCAGGTCTCCTGCATTGTAGGCCAATTATTTACCACCTCAGCCACCAGGGAAGCCCAAGTACTCAATAAACAATTCTTGAATAAAGTGAATATCAGGGTCCAAGTCTGTGAGTTGTATTGTGCTCCCACCTCTGCTCCTAGGCTCTGCCTTTGAAAGGCCACTGTCCTTCAAGACCCAGGTATTTTCCCACCTCTTCTAGAATGCATCTTTTACAAAATGAATTGTGTTCCCCCTCCCCCAAAATTTCTCTGTTGAAGTTCTAACTCACAGTATCTGAGAATGAGACCATGTTTGGAAATGGGGTCATTGAGGATGTAATCAGTTAAGACGGTGTCATACTGGAGTAAGGTGGGCCCTACTGCTGTAAAACTGGAGTCCTTATAAAGAGGGGACATTTGGAGACAGACACACAAAGGGAGCCTGCCATGTGAGGATGAAGGCAGAGATGGAGCCCATGCTTCTCCAAGCCAAGGAATGCCTAAGACTGCCAGCAAAGCCCCAGAGGCTAGGAGAGAGACCTGGAATAGACTCTCCATCTCACCCTCAGAAGGAACCAATCCTAGTGGTATCCTGACCTCAGACTTCCATCCCCTGAAATCATGAAGCAATAACAAAATACCACAGATACGGCAACCTAGGAAACAAATCCAGCATATCACAGCAAGCAGCTGAGAGTGCTGGTCTCTGAGTTCCCTGGGGGCCCTTTCGCATCTCCGAAGGATGTTGTGAAATTCACTTTGGACAGGGGTCCATCTGCCTCATCCTGTGTGTGAGTTCCTGAGGAAGAAGAACTATGGATCCTACAGAGTATAGCGACCCTTGCCCGATACCCAGAAATTCACAGAAATTTGTGAATTTGGCCGGGCCACAAATTTCCCAGAACCCCAAGAGTTAGGCTATGTTGGATATAACAGTGTTATACGGTCATATTTTTCCTTCTTGTTCTTAAAAAATATTATGAACATTCTCCAGTGCAAGAGGAGTAGGACCTTTTTTGCTGTTTTAAAGCCAAGCTATTAGAACTCCCCTAGTGGTCCGGTGGCTAAGACTCCAGGCTCTCAACGCAGGAGGGCTGGGTTCAATCCCTGGTCAGGGAACTAGATCCCACATGCCACAGCTAACAGTTTGCATGTCACAGCAAAGATCCAAGATCCTACATACCATAACTAAGACTTGGAGCAACCAAATAAATACATTTTTTTAAATAAAATAAATATATATTTTAAAACAATAAAATCCAGGAAAACTTGAGGGGGAGAGTGTTTGATTCTTTGTTTATTTTAGCAGTACTGCACCTTTCAAGAAAAGACCTGTCTGGTTTGTAGGTTGCCTGATTCAAATGATAACAGACAGGGAACAAGAAAAACTTGGAGGGGCACAGGGATGGGCAGGAAGTGAACAGTTACCTGAGGATAAAGTAGCATGAAGCTTCCAATGTTAAAGGCCCCGACGTGGGGGTGGCCTCAATTTTGAAATCACTGGACCTCTTGGGTCCAGAAAGATGCTGGATAGTTTAATTACCTAGAAAATAAATAAGCAAATAAATCATCAAAAGCTTAGGCCTCTCTGTCTTAGACTTTCCTGAGGGAACACTGACTCCTGGGTTGGGTCATTTCATATTCAGGCGGGAGCCTGCCCGGACTCAGGCCTGGTGCTCACGCTGAGGGAATACAAAGAAAGCCCTCTCTAGCTTCAAAGGTCTGGCAATTTAGTGACACACAATGCAAATTCCTACAGGTAGATTGCCTGGATCCAAAGTGGCCTGTGTATACAGATTAAGCGTTGACTGAGCGGCCATGGTGGGCGGACTTCTGAAGACATTCAAGACTCAGGCGGTCTCAAAAAAGTTGGCCACTGTCCTCAAGGAACTTATGACACCCCAGGGCAGAGATACAGTGTGCCTGTTCTGTTCCAAGGACCAGAAAAGTTCCTTCTGGGTTTCCAGAAGCTTCATTCCAATCACGAATTTTTGCTGGTGGCTTACATTTTACTTCATTTGTTTTATTTCCTTTTATCTATTTTGTTTGTTTGGGGATGGGACCTGGACCCCCCTCCCCCCGGCCAGTGGAAGCTCAAGAGTCCTTACCACTGGACCTCCACAGAAGTCCCTTTATTTCCTTTTATAACTGCAGTTTAGGGAAGGGTTTCTGAGGAATGGCGCAGCTGTGAGGCCGAAGCCACAGCTCAGGGAGAAGGAAAGATTTGAAATGGTTGGTGCGGAAGGGCAGGGTGGGTGGTGGGGGTCAAGACAGGGTGGTATTTGAGGCCATCCAGCCATGCTGCTGGGCCCTGGCTAGCCTGGATTCTAGCCTCGGGCCTGGAGGAATAAGAGGAGAGTGGTTCTGAGGGACATGGTAGCCAAACATGAGTTGATCTGGGGGTTGACCTGGAGGTCCTCAGGAAGCAAGTGCTGTGAAGGGAAGCTGAGAAGTGAGATGGGGGAAGCTGAGAAGGGGGAGGGATCTCATCAGCGAGGGAGAGGCTGGAGCTAGAAGTGGGAGAGTGGGCTGAGACTGAACCTAATGTGTGGAAAATGGCACTTTATCAGTCTCACAGAGTTCCTTGAGGTGAGATTGAGTGTCTCACCTAAGGCTCCTGGGCTTCCAGTCTGCTCAGAACATCTGCTTCTGCCCTCTCTTTCCCCCAAGCACGGTGAGTCAAGAGGACAAGGTCACTTGTTGGAGCTTCTGGGGAAAAGTCAGGGGCTTGGACAGTTCAGGGACCGAGGAGAGGGGAATTCAGAGGAAGGGAGAAATTTAAGGGAACGCAGAAGTTTCGAGATGAAGACATGGGTGACGTCAACAGATCCGTCAGGCCTAAGGCTATTTTTTTTTTCTTTTTAGCCTGTTTTAAAATTTATTTTGTTGATTACATTTCTAATTCTTCCAAGATAAGAATCTTTTTTAAAAAAACCAAAGAACTAAAAAAATCCCACTCTTGGGTATATATCTGAAGAAAATGAAAACATTAATTTGAAATCATACATGCACTTCAATGTTCATAGCAGCACTATTTACAATAGCTGGAGAAGGCAATGGCACCCCACTCCAGTACTCTTGCCTGGAAAATCCCATGGACGGAGGAGCCTGGTGGGCTGCAGTCCATGGGGTCGCTAAGAGTCGGACAAGACTGAGCAACTTCACTTTAACTTTTCACTTTCATGCATTGGAGAAGGAAATGGCAACCCACTCCAGTGTTCTTGCCTGGAGAATCCCAGGGATGGGGGAGCCTGGTGGGCTCCCATGGGGTGGACTCCTATGGGGTCGCACAGAGTCGGACACTACTGAAGCGACTTAGCAGCAGCAGCAGCATTTACAATAGCCAGGACATGGAATAACCTAAGTGTCCAACAAAGGATGAATGCATAAAGAAGATGTGATATAATATATACAATGGAATACTGTGCTGTGCTGTGCTTAGTTGCTCAGTTGTCTCTGACTCTTTGCAACACCATGCACTGTAGCCCACCAGGCTCCTCTGTCCGTGGGATTCTCCAGGCAAGCATACTGGAGTGGGTTGCCATGCCCTCCTCCAGGGCATCTTCCCAACCCAGGGATCGAATCCAGGTCTCCTGCACTGCAGGCGGATTCTTTACCAGCTGAGCCACCAGGGAAGCCCATACAATGGAATACTATTCAGCTATGAAACAGAATGAAATAGTGCCATTTGCAACAACATGAGTGGACCTGGAGGGTATGATGCTTAATGAAATTAGTCAGAAAAAGACAAATATTGTATGTTATCACTTATATGTGGAATCTAAGAGGCTACTTTTAAACAATATTTATTTATAATTATTATTATAATTTTTTTATTTGGCTGAGCAGGTCTTAGTTGCAGCTCGCAGGATCTTCAGTCCTCATTACAGCATGCAAACTCTTAGTGCAGCATGTGGGACTTAGTTCCCTGACCAGGGATGGAACTTGGGCCCCCTGCGTTGGGAGCATGGAGTCTTAGCCACTGGTCCACCAGGGAGGTCCCAGAAGCTACTTTTTAAGAGGGGACTCTGGGGGACTTGTGAGGCCTCACGACATGTCCTTGGCCTCCATTCCAGTCTGTGGCTGTGTCTGGTCCTAATCCCACCTGCCAGGTCTAGGAAATGTTGCTCTTAAGCTATGGGAAGTGTCAGGGTGGTGGTAGTGGGTGACCAGGGGAACAGAATCCAGGACTCAAGGGACTAATATTCTCATAAAAAAAAAGTGAGAAAGGGAGTTCAAGAAGAAAGCTACTTATAAAACACCCATATGGGACTTCCCTGGTGGTCCAGTGGTTGCGACTCCATGCTTTCATTGCAGGAGGCACGGGTTCAATTCCTGGTTGGGGAACTAAGATGTGCGCACACATATGTGTGTGTGTCTGTGTGTGGTACAGCCAGAAAGAATAAAAAAAATTTTTTTAAACACTTGTATAATATGAAAACAAAACAAAACAGATATATGAATAGAAAAAGAAAGTTGAAAGGCTATTCACCAAAACCTTGTCTCCCCCTACCCATGCGCTTGCAGTAATAAAAAATTCAAAATGTTTAAATTAAAAGAATTTTTTAAGTTCATGCTTTATACTGGATTCACTTACTTATTCACCAGGAAATTAACTGGGACCCCAGGCTCAACAGCCTCACTGCACTGTTTATCTGGGGGGGCGTTTAAGGCAGAAGCTCTTGAAATTGTCTCTTTGATGGTCCAACCCCCCCACCAGGGGGTGACTCATCCAGACCATGCGCAATATGATAAAATTTGTATTTCATATTTTTGTGTGAAAGAAAAAGAAACCCTCCAGGGATTTACATCAGAGTTTGCAAACTGGTAGGCCTGGGCCTCCCTGAGATAGTTTTGCTTGGCCTATCCATTGTTTTATCAATGTCATGAATGCTTGTGAGTGTTCACAGTAAAAATCCAGATTACTAGCTTCTCTTCTGAAAGGTCGGAAGACCTGGCAATCCAGGGTCCAATCGCAGCCACAGCTAGTCCCAGAGGCACACTGCCCCTTCCGACAGGGCATGGATGGTTCTCACAGGCCCTGTCACCATCTGCTGTAAGTAACCCAGTGTCGGGCGCATGTGAGCATTCAGCCCAAACTTTCTCCTTTATGTTGTTTTGTGAAATGTAAATTCCTCTGTGGGTATTTCAGCAGGGTTCCTTGGTTTACACTCACTGAATGGTTTCCGTTCCATAAATATTTGGAGCAAAGGGAGTGTGATGGCTTAAAATCATGCCTCCGAATTCTCTGATCCTCTTCCCTCGAAAGATGGAGTCTAGGGAATTCCCTGGCTGTCCAGTGGTTAGAACTCTTTGCTCTCACTGCCAGGGCCCCAGGTTCAATCCCTGGTAGGGGAACTAAGATCCCATAAACTGTACAGAGTGGGCAAAAAAAAAGTACAATAAAAAGAAAAAAACAGATGGAATCGAATCCATCTCTTTTTGAATACAGGCTGGACTTGGTTATTCACTTCTCACAAATAGATGTGGGGAGAGTGACAGTGGGTGACTTTCAGAGGCGGGTCATAAAAGGAAAGCTTCAGAACCATCCCTGCTTTTAAGGGCTGCTTGCTCTGGGAGCCTGGCCCCTGTGGGAGGGAAATGTCCCAGGCCACAGGCAGAGTGTAGGTGTGCCAGCTGGCAGCCCACTCCCTTCACTGGAGCCCCAGCCAACACCCAGCTTCAACCACCAGCTGTGTGACAGAAGGAACCTCAAGAAGATTCCAGCCCCAGCCTATGAGCCACCCCAGGGGATCCCAAGCGGAGTGTAGGTGAGCTGTCTCGAAGGAGACCTGCTCAAGTTATGGATTCATGAACAAAATGAATGTTGCTGGCCTTGTGTGTCCGGCTTTCTTCATTCAGCATAATGTTTTCAAGGTTCATCCACGTTGTAGCAGATGTCAGTACTTCATTCCTTTCTATGGCTAAGTAATATTCCACTGTATAGATAGACAACATTTTCACATTTATTCATTCATCCATTGATGGACATTAGATTTATACTCAGTTTCTTTTCCACTCATGAATAACACTGCTATGAATATTCATGTACAAGATTTTCTGTTGCAGCGTTTTCCTATCTCTTGGGTATATGTCTAGGAGTGGAATTGCTGGGGCATATGGAAGATTCTCTAGTTAACATTTTACAGTATGCCAAACTGTGTTCAAAGTGGCTGCATCATTTTACATCCCTACCAGCAATGTACACAGGTTCCAATTTCTCCACATTCTTACTAACATTTTTTATTATCTGTCTTATAGGTGTGAAGTGGTATCTCATTGTGGTTTTGATTTGCATTTCTCTGAAGTCTAATGATCTTGAACATATATTTTTAAGTACTTTTTGCCCATTTATATATCTTCTTTGGAGAAAAATCTACTCAAATCCTTTACTTATTTTGTTAATCGGGTAATTTAATTTATTTTTGTTATTGAGTTGTAAGAGTTCTTTCTATAGTTTGAATATGAGTCCCTTATCAGATATAAGATTTGCAAATATTTTCTCCCAGTCCATGGGTTATCTTTTCACTTTAAAAAAAAAATTTTTTTTTATTTATTATGTATTTATTTACTTGGGGCTTCCCTGGTGGCTCAGACAGTAAAGAATCTGCCTGCCACTGCAGGAGACAGGGGTTTGATCCCTCAGTGAGGAAGATCCCCTGGAGAAAGGAACGGCTACCACTCCAGTATTCTTGCCTGAAAAATCCCATGGACAGTTGGCTGTGCCAGGTCTTCATTGCTGCATGGGTTTTTTCCCCTAGTTGCTGCTACTCTGCACTTCTCACTGCAGTGGCTTTTCTTCTTGTGGAGCATGGGCTCTAGAGTGCACGGGCTTCAGTAGCTGTGGCACATGGGTTCATTGGTTGCGGTTCCCAGGTTCATTGGTTGCGGTTCCCGGGCTCATTGGTTGCGGTTCCCGGGCTCTAGAGCACAGGCTCAATAGTTGTGGCATATGGGCTTAGTTACTCCATGGCATGTGGGATCTTCCCGGACCAGGGATCAAACCCCTGTCTCCTGCAGTGGCAGGCAGATTCTTCACCGCTGAGTCACCAGGGAAGCCCTGATCTTTTTACTTTCTTGATCATATTATTTGCAGCACAAGTTTTTAATCCTCAAAAGACCCAATTTTTTTTAAAACCATCATTTAATTATTTTTTAATTGAGGTATAATTGATTTACCTTGTTTCAGGTGTACAGCAAAGTGATTCATGTATACATATATCAACTTAGTTTTTTGCTTTGGTTGTTCATGCTTTTGGTGTCATGTCTAAAAAAAATTGCCTAACCAAGATTTGCTCCTATGTTTTCTCCTAAGAGTTTGATAGTCTTAGCTCCTATATGTAGGTCATTGCTCCATTTTTAGTTTATTTTTCGGTATGGTATGCAGTCAGGGTCCAACTTCATTCTTTGCAGGTGGATCCCACTTTCCCATGTTAATAAGGCTGTTTGGGGAGCTTCTCTGGTAGTCCAGCAGCTGAGACTCCACATTCCCAATGTAGAGGGCCCAGGTTCCATCCCTGGTCAAGGAACTAGATTCCACATGCTGCAACTAAAGACCTACTACAGTCAAATAAATAAATTTTTTTTTTTAAAAAAGCTGTCCTTTCTGTCATTGAATAGTCCTGGCACCCTTGTTGAAAGTCAGTTGACCATCTCTGTGATAGTTTCTTTCTGGACTCTTTTCTAGTTTATCCCACTGGTCTATATGTCTGTCCTTATGCCAGTGTAAACCATCAAGCTTGAGAGTGACTTTTATGCAACCATGGTAACTGGAAGAGGGAGGCAGCAGGGAGGGAAATGGCTAGAAGACATCAAGTGTAAGATGGAGAAGGAGAAGGTGGCTGAAGGAAGAAGAGACAGGAATCTTCCTTGCTCCTTTTTGAGACTCCTTAAGCCTATCCTCTGCTTAAATTTGCTGACCCTAAAAATGCCAGTCTTAAAAAAAAAGCCACCCTTACACATGCACAAGTGGTTTCTTCCAACCCAGGCACTGGGTCATGAGGGCTGCTCATTTCTGGGGAACTGAAATCTCGTGGCGTAAAGAAACGAGTAGGCCAATTTAGAAAGGATCAGGCTTGGCCTCTCAGTCCCACCCTTTTAGCTTGAAGTCATTAGTTGGGGGCATTGTTAGGACTCATGTAGACCTTGCAAATCTAGCAGACCTGGGGATGGGAGTGACAGAGGCAAAAGTTCAGCCTTGGCCCAATCAGCCAGACTCAGAGTTAACCTCCAAAACATATTCAAGGTCATGCACCAACCAGCTAGCAAGATTAATCTGTAGGGGAAGGCCAGGCAGATAAGCAACAATTGCAAACTCTTACAATTTTCCTTCTAGAACTGTGAGCATAGGATGTGCCTGAAGACCAGAAACTATTTGTTATTTTAAGCATCACGCAGGCTTGAGTCAAAAGGAATTTCTGCTTCCAAAGTTCACATCCTTAGCATTTCCTTCCTTCTTCTTCCTCCTCCTCCCATTCCTTCCTCCTTCTAGTAACCATTTCTCCTCCTCCACTGCCCCTCTACAACCCAAAGGCAGGAACTACCCTGAATTAAGTATGTATCACTCTTCTTGTTTTTGTATCTTTACTAACTGGTCAGAAACTCATTTAAGAGCATAACTTGGCCTATTTGGAAATGTTAGAGAAATATGTCATGCTTTACCCATTCTTCTGTAACTTGCCTTCTATTTTGGTCAATATTATGTTTGTGACATGCATCTGTCTTGGTTGGTGTCTAATATCTCTTTGGTTGACTATAAACCAATTTATTTATTCACTTGCCTGCTCAAAACATCCCCTTCCCAGAGAGGCCCTCTGTGTCCTGATTATTCATCTAAAGCTGAGTTTTTCTTTCTTCTTCCTCCTCTGCCTCCTGTAATATAAACCAATTGAGGGAAAAAAAGCAGTTTCCAAAAATCAAATTGGTCCTTTGCTAATTCTGATCCTAGTCCTCTTTTATAGCACTTGTGGCTGAAGGAAAGTTGTCTACTTTTGGGTCCACCAAGCAGTAGATGCCAGGACTTCCCTGGTGGTCCAGTGATTAAGAATCCATCTGCCAATGCAAGGGACACAGGTTCGATCCCTGGTCTGGGAAGATCCCACATGCCACAGGGCAACTAAGCCCGTGCACCTTAAGTACTGAGCCTGTGCTCTAGAGCCTGTGATCTGCAACAAGAGAAGCCACCACGGTGAGTACCCTGCACACCACAACTAGAGAGTGGCCCCTGCTTGCCACAACTAGAGAGAGCCTGTGGGCAGCAAAGAAGACCAAGCACAGCCGAAAAAAAAAAAAAGTAAATGCCAAGATGGGATCAGACAGGAAAGTCAGTCGCTGGGGAGGAAGGAGGAAAAGGTAAGGATATTGTTCAGACCTCTATCAGGTCAGACACGTGGAAGGAGAGGTGAAGGAATATTCTCAGGCTGCAGCATAGTTCCCAGCAAGCTCCAGCCAGGCTGTAGAGAGTCTCGAGCTAAAGTCAACCATTGGAGGAGCCCTGCATCTCGCCAGAATGAGGGGCCTCAGTATCGCTGCTGTGCTGTCACTGGCTGGGAACAGCCCCAGGGAAGCGTGACCTTGGCCTCAATGCAGTAGTGGTTCCTGAGGAGAAAGACAGCCGGGACCTTCCATGAAACATACTCCTCGTGCGGCAGGTCTGAACAGTGGGCTCTCGTGCCTGGCACACCCCTCCCCAGCAGCTTGGTTCTGCCTGCCCACCTGGCTGATCAATCCTCCCATTTGTCCAAACCAAAGGGCTCTGGGAAGGAGGGTGTTGTGGACTGAATGTTGGTGTCCCCCTCAAATTTCATGTGTTGAAAGCTTAACCCTCAATGTGCTGGTATTTGGTGATGGGGCCTTTAGGAGGTAATTAGGTCCTAAAAGTGGAGGAGGCAATGGCACCCCACTCCAGTACTCTTGCCTGGAAAATCCCATGGACAGAGGAGCCTGGTGGGCTGCCGTCTATGGGGTCGCACAGAGTCGGACACGACTGAAGCGACTTAGCAGCAGCAGCAGGTCCTAAAAGTGTAGAACCCTCATGAACGGGATTAGTGCCCTTTAGGAGGCCAGAGTGCTAATTAACTCCTTTCTGCCATGTGAGGATACAAGGAGAGGTTGGCAATCTGCACCCCCAAAGAGGGCCCTCCCCAGAACCCAACCATGCAGTCACCCTCATCTTGAACTTCTAGCCTCCAGGACTGTGAGAAAGAAATTTCTCCTGTTTATAACGTCTCCAGTCTATGGTATTTTGTTACAGCAGCTTGAGTAGACTAAGACAAGGAGTTACTTCAGCGTCAAACAGGAGAGACACCCCCTTCCCTGAACCAGACCCAAATCCAAACTGCAACTTCTGAACCTGGGCTTTGGGAGGGGTCTTAGTGGGGAGGGGCTGCACAACTTTTGGGGCCTTGTTTTTGACAGAATCCTAAGACCTTTTAGAAACGGAAGAAGAGTGACAAGGTAATAAATGTTTTAACCTGTCTTTGTTTCATCTTTCTCTGTGGCAGCAGTTATGAGAGACACTGAAAAAAGTCTTACATTTTCCTTTCTTTCCCCTCCCCAACTTATTATTTTGAAATTTTTCAAACCTATGAAAAGTTGGAAGAACAGTTTAATACACCCTTTGTCTAGATTCACCAATTATTATTTTGCTTTTGTTATCTGTGTGTGTGTATAGCCTTTTTCACTGAACCATTTGAAACTAAATTACAGACATCATGATAATTCTCCCTTAAACACCCTAGCATACATCTTCCAAGAATAAGAACATTTTCTTACAAAACTACAATGCTGTTATCACTCCTAAGGAAATTTACATTTATTCAATAATACCTTCTAATTTATAGTCTTTATTTCAATTTCCTCATTGACTCTATAGTGATAGAAACCACATCATTGGTTGCCTGGGGTGAGGAGAATGTTGAAAGCAAAAAGGCACAAGGGAACTTTGGGGGGTGATGGAAATATTAGATTCTTGATTGGGAGTGGTGGTTACATGGGTGTAAAATTGTCAAAACTCATAGAACTGTACATTTTAAATGGGTGTCTTTTATTTTATCTAAATCATACCTCAATGAGATTGAATTTAAAAAATTTTCCCAGTAGTCACAAAAGTGTTTATTAACTATTTTTTCCCTGATCTAGAGAACTATCAAGGTTCATGCATTGCATTTCATTGTCTTGTCTCTTCAAACTTCTCTAATCTAGAATATTCCCTCCTGCTTTTGTTTTTTTATGGCAGTGATTAATAAATAGACATAAAGCCAGACCACTTGTTTTGCAGAATGTCCCACATTCTGGGTTTATCCATTTCCTCATGATGGGATCCGGTTCTGCATTTTTGACAAGAACACTGTAGAGGTGATGCTGTGTCCTTTTTATTCTTATTCATCATGTTGGGAGGCATATGGTACCAGTCTCTTCCTCTCCAGGTGACGCTTACATTGTCAGCTAAAGACTCAGGGTCAGCCATTTCTTTAAGCAACCCCTGGTTCTTGATAGTGGAGAATGGTATTTAGAAACCAAGAACTTGGTACTGGATGTGTTCATTGCTGCTGGGGTATCAATGTTTTGGCGGCCCTTTTAGTGGGCAGACAGAGCTTGGAAATCCAAGTTGTATTTGTTTAAATATAGAGTTGACAATTCAAATCCAACACCACAAGGTTCTTCCTCCCTTCTGCACATTCCATATTCATATCTCTCTTCTCATACAGAGGTCATGACATTACCAACGTATTTATCATTTGCTCTATCTTATAATGTGTATAAAATTATTAAATACTTTCAATAAAATACAATATCAATAAAAGTATCACTATAAGAGATCTGCTAAGTAAATTTCATGATATCTTGCAGTTATTTTTGTCCTTAGAATATATTTCACTACAGATGTACACTCTGTGTACTGTTTAAAACTGACTTGAGCTAATTCTTTTCTCTGTGTGGTAATATTGTCAATGGGATACAAAGTTTCATTTGTTCCTGTTTATATTCAAATTCAGCATGTATCCTTATTCATCTATTTTTGTTTTTTGAAACGTTAAAAACTATATAATAGGCGTACACAGTGTCTTGGCCCATTCCTGACTGAGCTTTTGTCACTGAGGACTAGCGTTTGCCATAATTTCTCTTTCAGACAGTTTTCCAGTGAAGAGGTCATCACCAGATGGTAGAGATAAGGAAGGAAAACAAATCTATCTGCAAGAATTTACAAACTGTATGCGATGAGACAGGGTCATTTCAGGGTCTTTTTTTAAGTATACAACTTTTGAGAAAGGGGAATCTAAGCATTTATCTACTGCCTACTACCTGTTGGGCACTGTGCTTGGTGTTCTCATTTAATCCTCACAACTCAGAAAGACAAGTATTGATGTTCATTAGAAACAACAACAACAAAAACTTATTGTGGAAAATTTCAACTATACCCCAAAGTAGAGAGAGTAGTGCAAATAAACCTCCATGTACCCATCATCCACTTTAATTACCAACTGATGATCAGGCTTGTTTTGTCTATACTTACCTCCTCCTTTCCCCATCTCCTGGATGATTTTGATGCAAAATATCCTGTCATTTCATCCATAAATATTTAAGCATATATTGTTAAAAGATAAGGTCTTTACCAAAAAAAAAAATAATAATAATAAAGCTTGGTGTTCCTATTTACCTGGTTTTCACAAATATTTCCTAGTTTTAGTTTGTTCAAATCAGAGTCTAAGATCCTTATTATACAATTCTGGTATTTCTCTTAAGTCTCTTGTTAGTCTGTGGTTCTCCCCCACCTGTTTTTTTTTTTCCACTTACAACTTGAAGAAACCAAATCATGTGCCTTATAGAGCTCTATACAGTCAGCAAAAACAAGACCAGGAGCTGACTGTGGCTCAGACCATGAACTCCTTATTGCCAAATTCAGACTTAAATTGAAGAAAGTAGGGAAAACCACTAGACCATTCAGGTATGACCTAAATCAAATCCCTTATGATTATACAGTGGAAGTGAGAAATAGATTTAAGGGCCTAGATCTGATAGATAGAGTGCCTGATGAACTATGGAATGAGGTTCGTGACAATGTACAGGAGACAGGGATCAAGACCATTCCCATGGAAAAGAAATGCAAAAAAGCAAAATGGCTGTCAGGGGAGGCCTTACAAATAGCTGTGAAAAGGAGAAGCCAAAAGCAAAGGAGAAAAGGAAAGATACAAACATCTGAATGCAGAGTTCCAAAGAATAGCAAGAAGAGATAAGAAAGCTTTCTTCAGCGATCAATGCAAAGAAATAGAGGCAAACAACAGAATGGGAAAGACTAGGGATCTCTTCAAGAAAATCGGAGATACCAAAGGAACATTTCATGCAAAGATGGGCTCGATAAAGGACAGAAATGGTATGGACCTAACAGAAGCAGAAGATATTAAGAAGAGATGGCAAGAATACACAGAACTGTACAAAAAAGATCTTCACAACCCAGATAATCACAATGGTGTGATCACTGACCTAGAGCCAGACATCCTGGAATGTGAAGTCAAGTGGGCCTTAGAAAGCATCACTACGAACAAAGCTAGTGGAGGTGATGGAATTCCAGTTGAGCTATTCCAAATACTGAAAGATGATACTGTGAAAGTGCTGCACTCAATATGCCAGCAAATTTGGAAAACTCAGCAGTGGCCACAGGACTGGAAAAGGTCAGTTTTCATTCCAATCCCAAAGAAAGGGAACGCCAAAGAATGCTCAAACTACTGCACAATTGCACTCATCTCACACGCTAGTAAAGTAATGCTCAAAATTCTCCAAGCCAGGCTTCAGCAACATGTGAACCGTGAACTTCCTGATGTTCAAGCTGGTTTTAGAAAAGGCAGAGGAACCAGAGATCAAATTGCCAACATCCGCTGGATCATGGAAAAAGCAAGAGAGTTCCAGAAAAGCATCTATTTCTGCTTTATTGACTATGCCAAAGCCTTTGACTGTGTGGATCACAATAAACTGTGGAAAATTCTGAAAGAGATGGGAATACCAGACCACCTGACCTGCCTCTTGAGAAACCTGTATGCAGGTCAGGAAGCAACAGTTAGAACTGGACATGGAACAACAGACTGGTTCCAAATAGGAAAAGGAGTTCATCAAGGCTGTATATTGTCACCCTGTTTATTTAACTTATATGCAGAGTACATCATGAGAAACGCTGGACTGGAAGAAACATAAGCTGGAATCAAGATTGCCAGGAGAAATATCAATAACCTCAGATATGCAGATGACACCACCCTTATGGCAGAAAGTGAAGAGGAACTAAAAAGCCTTTTGATGAAAGTGAAAGTGGAGAGTGAAAAAGTTGGCTTAAAGCTCAACATTCAGAAAACTAAGATCATGGCATCCGGTCCCATCGCTTCATGGCAAATAGATGGGGAAACAGTGGAAACAGTGGTAGACTTTACTTTTGGGGGCTCCAAAATCACTGCAGATGGTGATTGCAGCCATGAAATTAAAAGACACTTACTCTTTCGAAGGAAAGTTATGATCAACCTAGACAGCATATTAAAAAGCAGACATTACTTTGCCAACAAAGGTCCATCTAGTCAAGGCTACGGTTTTTCCAGTGGTCATGTATGGATGTGAGAGTTGGACTATAAAGAAAGCTGAGCACCAAAGAACTGATGCTTTTCAACTGTGGTGTTGGAAAAGACTCTTGAGAGTCCTTTGGACTGCAAGGAGATCCAACCAGTCCATCCTAAAGGAGATCAGTCCTGGGTGTTCATTGGAAGGACTGATGTTGAAGCTGAAACTCCAATACTTTGGCCACCTGATGCGAAGATCTGACTCATTTGAAAAGACCCTGATGCTTGGAAAGATTGCAGGTGGGAGGAGAAGGGGCCGACAGAGGATGAGATGGTTAGATGGCATCACTGACTCAATGGACATGAGTTTGGGTGAACTCTGGGAGTTGGTGATGGACAGGGAGGCCTGGCGTGCTGCGGTTCATGGGGTCGCAAAGAGTTGGACATGACTGACTGACTGAACTGAACTGAAAAAAAAGAAATAACCCAAAACACCTCTAAAAAAATGTAGCTACTAGAATATTTTAAATTACACATTTGACTCACATTGTATTTCTACTGGGCAATGCTGCTTTGGAGGCTCATCCATTTCAGGTTCAATTTTTTGGTACGACTACTTCACAGGAGGTGAAGTGTTTTCTATCAGGAGGCTCAGAATTCCTTTTTGTGTTTTCGTGTTTTGTGTTGTTCCTTTTTGTGTTTTCTATTTTTGGTAATGTTGGCATTTATGACTGGTCATTGCCTAGATCTATTTCATTAAGTCACTTCAGTCGTGTCCTACTCTGTGTGACCCCATAGACGGCAGCCCACCAGGCCCCCCTGTCCCTGGGATTCTCCAGGCAAGAACACTGGAGTGGGTTGCCATTTCCTTCTCCAATGCATGAAAGTGAAAAGTGAAAGTGAAGTCGCTCAGTCGTGTCCGACCCTCAGTGACCCCATGGATTGCAGCCTACCAGGCTCCTCCGTCCATGGGATTTTCCAGGCAGGAGTACTGGAGTGGGGTGCCATTTCATTAAGGGTTGTAAAATGGTAATACCTTATATTGGCTGTAATACTATGATAAAGCAAAATATTTCATGGAGGAAAGGCAGAGAAATGCTTCATTTTTTCCCTTTTATTTGCCAGTTTTGAAATAATGTTTTCCCTAACATTCCTCCAAAGAGATCAATGAGTTTGTTGTTTTATATACCATTATGAACTCATGGATTTGAACATATTTAATGTGTACAGTACTCTCCCCTAATCAATGAGGTATACATTCAAGGACCCCTCAGTGGATGGCCTAAAATTAGATTTAATGACCCAGTTGGACAAAAGGGCAGGTAGCATATAGAGCGTGGAAAAGCTGGACAAAGGGATATGTCCTGGGCAGGACTGAGCAAAATTTTATCATGCTACTCAGGACAGTGTACAATTTATAACGTATGAATTGTTTCTGGGATTTTCCATTGAATATTTTTGGACCAAGGTTGACCATGGGTGACTGAAACCTCAGAAAGTGAAAACTGCAGACTGGGGATAGGATGGAGGGGGAACTACTCTGTATTTGTTGCAGTTACCCTCATTGATGCTGAAAGTGGCCTGTATTTATAGGGGCTTCTTCAAGTTGGCTACTGAATCTCTGACATAGCCCCACCAGCTTATATTGTGTGTATGTCCATACTCCCTGCCAACTCATTGTAATCAACCATTTCTCAAAGGAACCTCAATTCTCTTTAGTAGGAAAAGGTATTTAGCATCCAGTCTGAGAGTTGTTCGGAGAAGGCAATGGCACCCCACTCCAGTACTCTTGCCTGGAAAATCCCATGGACGGAGGAGCCTGGTAGGCTGCAGTCCATGAGGTCACTAAGAGTCGGACACGACTGAGCGACTTCACTTTGACTTTTCACTTTCATGCATTGAAGGAAATGGCAACCCACTCCAGTGTTCTTTTTTTTTTTTTTAATTTTTATTGTTTTGGCATGTGAGATCTTAGTTCCCTGACTGGGGATTGAACCTGTGCCCTAGGTGTTAGGAGCACCGAGTTTTAACCAGCTGACTACCAGAGAAGTCCCCACTCCAGTGTCCTTGCCTGGGGAATCCCAGGGACGGTGGAGCCTGGTGGGCTGCCATCTATGGGGTCGCACAGAGTCGGACACGACTGAAGTGACTTAGCAGCAGCAGCAGCAGCTGGAAGTTGTTTAGTCACTAAATTGTGTCTGATTCTTTTGCAACCCCATGGACTGGGCCCCTCAGTTCATGGGATTTTCCAGGTAAGAATACTGGAGTGTGTTGCCATTTCCTTCTCTAGGGGATCTTCCCGACCCAGGGATCAAATCTGTGACTCCTGCATTAGCAGGTGGATTCTTTACCACTGAGCCGATGGGAAGCCCAATTCAAGATCAGGACTACCCGATTTCTTTTGTTTAGTTTTTGGCTGTGCCACACGGCTTGCAAGATCTTAGTACCTCGACCAGGGATTGAACGAACGCCTTCAGCAGTGAAAGCACTAACCACTGGATTGTCAGGGAATTTTTCTTAACTTTTTCTCTAACCTTACCAATCCTGTATTTGCATCTCTTTTCTCCCATGCAGAAAACCGCATTTCTCAACCATGTCAAATAACTTTTTTGCTTCATCTCACAACACAAACAGGATAGTCTCAGCATCACAATGCAGACACTATCACCAAGGATAGGATTAGTGAAAATAAACTAATTTATTAATTATTTAAGAGTTTCTGCACTCTTCTGTCCTTAGGGCAAGGGATTATATAGGCACTTTATTCTGTTTTAAAGTCATTTGAAATAGTTCCTGTATGGTTAACTTCCAACTGGATGGTTAGGGTTTATTTGTTTTTTGACATTGCTTTTGGTTTATAAATATGTAAACTCTCAAGTTGAATTGATATTGCAAGAATATTCAGAGTGAAGCTTCCACCCCTTTCCCTGGCAGCTTGTTCTTTTACCATTTCTAAAGCAAATTAGAAGGCAGGCTCTCGATTCCTCGTACAGTTGGCTTAGTATTACAGTGCGGATGCATCACTATAACTTCAAACACGGACCGGCTGATGGGCATTTGGGTGTTTTCAGCCTATTGCTGTTATACTATTGGGCCAACTTGACAAGGAAGATGTCCAAGGGCACACCTATGGTAAGCATATTAGAATGAGATTTGGTGGGAGTAGGACAAAAAAGTAATTTCCCATCACTTCATAGGAAATAGATGGGGAAACAGTGGAAACAGTGTCAGACTTTATCTTTTTGGGCTCCAAAATCACTGCAGATGGGGACTGCAGCCATGAAATTAAAAGACGCTTACTCCTTGGAAGAAAAGTTATGACCAACCTAGATAGCATATTGAAAAGCAGAGACATTACTTTGCCAACAAAGGTCCATCTAGTCAAGGCTATGGTTTTTCCAGTGGTCATGTATGGATGCAAGAGTTGGACTGTGAAGAAAGCTGAGCGCCAAAGAATTGATGCTTTTGAACTGTGGTGTTGGAGAAGACTCTTGAGAGTCCCTTGGACTGCGAGGAGATCCAACCAGTCCATTCTAAAGGAGATCAGCCCTGGGTGTTCCTTGGAAGGAACGATGCTAAAGCTGAAACTCCAGTACTTTGGCCATCTCATACGAAGAGTTGACTCATTGGAAAGGACTCTGATGCTGGGAGGGATTGGGGGCAGGAGGAGAAGGGGACGACAGAGGATGAGATGGCTGGATGGCATCACCGACTCGATGGACGTGAGTCTGAGTGAACTCCGGGAGATGGTGATGGACACGGAGGCCTGGCGTGCTGCGATTCATGGGGTCGCAAAGAGTCGAACACGAATGAGCAACTGAACTGAACTGAGGAGAAAAACTCACAAGAACAGTGGTTTCAACAAAATTGTTTATTTTTCTCAAACATAAAAGGTAGGCAGAGCAGGGCAGCACGGGGCAGGGCTGATGTGATGGTTCCGGGACATTGGGTCCTAAGGGGCCCCAGGCTCCTGAAGCACACTGAAGGCTCGGCTTCCGTGCCTCATGGTCCAGGGCGGCTGCTGTGGCAGGAGCTGTTACCACCACATTGCAGCCAGGAGATAGGACAGGACGAAGAGCACGCCCTCAATCTTTACACCTTCAGAAGAACCTTCAGAATTCTATTCTATTCAGAGAATAGAATACTTCTCTTCTCCACCTGTGCTATGAGGGATTCTGTGCCTGGGAGCCTGCTACGGCTAGTATGATCTCACTTGCACTGTTCTCTTCCCTACGGAAAGCTACTGTACACCCAGTGGGATGTCGTCTCTACTGGTGTTCCCTCTGCTCCCATGGAGAGGGGCAGGGCACATCCATACCTATGGCACCTCCTCTTAACCGCTGGGGAGCTCCCTGACATCCAAACTTTTCTAGGCCACGGACAGCTCATTTCTACCTAGAATCAATCAGTTCTTTAGCTGTTCTTCATCCACATTTTCAAACACCTGATGTTTCTTACAGTAAGTGTTCTAACTTACCAATGGCTCCTCCAACTGCATGAACCATAACCTTAAATATCTCCTAAACCAAGCCCATAACCTCCCCCACACCCCTTAAACCTATGGCTCCCACCTATTTTCTTAGTTAATAGAATGACCTTCATCCAGGAGAGAGCCTCAGTTGGTCGCCAGCCCACCCTTTAACTCCAGCCCAAACACAAATACAAAGAGCCAAATACCTTGGAGTTGTTATTCTTTGCTTTAATTTGGGCTCCTGGGGGCCCCTTGTTGCCTGTAATTCAGGCTCACCAGTGCTCTTTCATTTCAATCATTTCCGCAGGTCTGTTCTGCTTTGTGTGTGACCACTTCCACCTGCTGTCTGAGACAACTTCCTAAAAAACAAAAGTTCAGCAAAACTGTTAACACTGGTTTTAATTTTTCGGGTGGGGAATGGGAGAAAGGGTTTGATTGGGGATGACAAGAACCTCTATTTCTGAAACGTTGAGATTCTTTTTTTAAAAACAATCAAAGTGTATTTTTTATGATCAAAAAAATAAATAATAGCGCTCCCTTGGTGGCTCAGTGGAAAAGAATCCACTGGCCAATGCAGAAGACATGGGTTTGATCCCTGGGTCGGGTAGATGCCACACGCAACTAAGTAAGTCTGTGTGCTGCAACTATTGAGCCTGTGCTCTAGAGCTCAGGAGCGGAGAATACTGAGCTCACACACCACAACTACTGAAGCCAGCATTCTGTAGAGCCCATGCTCTACAACGAGAGGCACCGAAGAAGCCCACACACTGCAATAAAGAGTAGCCCCTGCTCGTTGCAACTAGAGAAAGCCCATGCAGCAAGACCCAGCACAGCCAAAAATAAATTTTAAAATATGTATTTTTAAAACTAATAAATAAAGTGGATAAATTGAGAATACTGTTCTGATTTCCTTGTCTTCAAGATACATCCCAAACTTCATTTGGTACTCACCAACAATGGGCTCCTGATGTGAAGAACCAACTCATTGAAAAAGACCCTGATGCTGGGAAAGACTGAAGGTGGGAGGAGGAGGAGAAGGGGGCAACAGAGGATGAGAAGGTTGGATGGCATCACCGACACAATGGACATGACTTTGAGTAAGCTCCAGGAGTTGGTGATGGACAGGGAAGCCTGGTGTGCTGCAGTCCATGGGGTCGACGAGTCGGACACGACGGAGCGACTGAACAATGGGCTCTCATCTCACATCTGACAGTACTGCATTTCCCTGTTCCCACAAACGGCTCTTTCCCCACCTGCCGGGTCACAAAGCTTACAGGACCCTTCCTCTCCATACATTAAGACCCCACTCAAGTATATCATCTCCATGGCCCTTTCTATCTTCTCTGCCTAGGTGTTCTCAGAGTTCACTTAAGACTGAAAACCACTAAGAGCATTCTGATCACAAACGGATTTGATACAAGGAATCTTTGGGAGGGCTGGAGGAATGTGTCAAGGATGACACCAGAACCACTGGATTTCAGAACAGTCTACTGAGGTTGTCATCCAGGCATTACCACAAGCACTACTGCATCCCACTGCTCACAAAGCTCAAGACCCACTGTTCAAAGGCTGCAATCACTCCAACTGTCCAACATGTCTCCTTAACCTTACCAGCAGCCTGTCGAGCAGGAAGACACCTCTCCCTCACTCTGCCTTCCAAACCTAACCACGATTCAGAATTCTAGCTGCAAGGGAGTCTAGTAATATTCAGGTTTCTAGCCTCTGCAATGAAGAAAGGAATTAAAAGATGCAGGATGGAAACTGAGTGCCAACTAATAGTACCCAACAGGAATACTGCTGTAAGAAGAGCGAGCAGGAGAATAGCCGAGTGGTCATAACTACAAGCCTTGACTATTGGGCCAAGCAGGTTTGGACTTGATGCTAAAACATAACAGAAGCCTTGACTATTGGGCCAAGCAGGTTTGGACTTGATGCTAAAACGTAACAGAAAAACATGAGGTCTGGAGGGAAAAGTGACATAATAAAAGTCCTGTTTCTGAAAAAATACTCCTAAAGATTAAGGGTTAGCCACGATGAAGCTTCTGTGGTCCATCAAGGTCAAAGGCAACGTAAAAGTTTTCTAGGCCATCAGAGATCAGGTAGGATCTGAGAACCATCAAAATATATGTCTATGAATTGAGCAATCGGGATAGAACTTCAAATTGTCTTCTGAGTCTCACTTCCCTGAAATCTTCTAGTCTGTTTCAGTTCATAGAGACTATAAACTGTCCTAAAGTTATCTATAGGGAACAGACCATCAACAACACTTAAAAAAAAAACTGCCAACAGTAATGCTTTAGGAAAATACATAGGACACAAGGTACTTCAATTTTCTCCTTTCCTCAACAGGTTTATTGCCTTTTAAGAAAATTTTTGTAAAATATAAATACAAAGGCAGAGAATTTACTTACAAAGTTAAAACACAGGTTTCATACATAAACACACACTTCAGAAAATTTTAGTTTTATGTACAATTTCAAGCAACCTCAACATATTATGTTAGTTTTCAATATTTTACAGGGTACAGAAAAAAATAGCTCAAAGTCTTCTTTAAATAAGAGCATAAAATGTTTAAACATATAAACAATCCGGTTTGATGCGTGAAAACTAATTTCACAGCTTTTAAATTAGGATATAAAAGTTTCATACAATTAGTTGTTGTGTGTGGATATGGTTTGAATGTATATTACATACTACTGGATCGCATCCAATAGCATTGACCTGGCCCGAGCAGGTACACTGTAAACAAAACATCAAGTTACAACATCGCCAAGTGCCTTCCCCGAATACAACCCCCCAAACCAGCCACACCGTTCTGACCACACTCTCAACAGTTACAGCCTTTGTCATGGGAGCTTTACATGAAATTATGTCCAAGTGTGGAGCTCCTTTTCCTTGTTTTTTTTTTTTTTTCTCCTTAAAAAAGAAAAGAAACAAATGTTCTGAGTAAAAACAAACATATCCCAAAGCATGTGTGCACTGAAAAGTAAAGAAACATTTTTAACAACTTCATAAAAACTGACTTAAAAGTTGAAAAAGAAAAAACCTTATTTCTGAGTCCTTCTGACTGGAGTCATGTCTCTTATATAAAGAAGAGAGATTTTCATATGTAATAGTGTCCCTTCTTACAGAAGTCGTCGTGTTAGGACACATATGCACAAGGATAAGCACTATGGCGCACTGTACACGGCGGGCCCTGGCGAGCTCACCAGTGCTCGTCTAAGCCCGCGTCGCTGGGGTGCAGCCACTCCATGGATGAGCCCAGCAGAGTCTGAAGCTCGTTGGTGAACTCCACCAGATCTAAGAGCTCCTTGCTTTCAGGATTAAAGGCTTCTAGGTCTTTGGAGCATGAGAATAAGAGGCTAGCTGACACTTGCCGGTAGAACTCAGCCTCCGCAATGGTGACAATTTCCACATTTGGGAAATTGCAGCGAAATATGCGGGAGGACATTTTCAATTTCTTGAGCACGTCTGAAAGCAATAGCCAGTTCCGAGGCCTGCACCAGAGAAAGGACAGTGGTTTGAGTTTCTGGCAAAATTAAAAGCTCTCCCAACTATGAACTACCAGTCTCCCAGTGGTATAACAAGGACCAGTTACTTCTGCTTTGATTACTTCGCTCACTCCACTTTTCACTAAGATCTACTTCTAGCGGGGAACTCTGGACCCATCTGCATGTATTAAGAGACCGTCTAGGACGGATCAGCCAATTTAGACCTAAGTGGGAGCAGCACCCATGAATGAGCCTCGTCACAGGCCGCCCCGGCACCTCTAGAACTGATGGACACATCCCAGGCAAAGGCTTGGTCCCTCAGCTCCAGCCACAACTCAGGTCACCCTGTCCAAGTGAGTCTCTGCCCATCCATCCCCCCTGGTTCTAGTCACAAGGGAAAACTAGTGTGTTAGTGAACCCAAGGCAAATGGCAAACACCTCTGTGATCTTTCCTCTCTTCCGACCCTCATGGAGAGAGCATGAGAAACAGGCAAGGTTGCCTGTCTTTCCTTTCCTTTTCCCCATACCTCCAACCTGCCCCTCAGTGTTGCTGGGAGTGAGGCTTTCTTGAAGGAAGGGGATACAACCTTTCCCTGCTGTCCCTTGCCACGCTTCATGAGCTCTATTCCTAAGAGACCGTCAGCACAAGGACAGATGGACAGACACGTTCCCAGGCTCACAGTCCAAGGAGGATGCTACTCCTTAAGCAAGGGGTCAACACACAGCAGAGCAATGTCTCCTGACGTGTTCACTCTGGAGGATTGGGTACAGGGGCACAGCGGCCTGACTAATGGGGGCAAAACTCCATCTGACCCAGTCCGAGGATACAGAAGATCCCAGGTGCCACATACGGCTTTACCTATTCTTACACAAGGAGAGGCTACATCAGTGTCGTCCAGTGGACCTTGTGTGCCTTGAAGGCCCCTACAGTGGTCCTTTGTGGGGGGCTCCCAAGGAGGATCCTTTCCCCAAGACTGTAGTGACTGAAACTGTGAGCAATTCCAGCCACTGGCTCTTGTGTCCTTTGGGCTGTGGGATGTTTTACGATGAGGGCGGTTTGCTGGGATCCCCCACCCCAACCCACCCCTTTCCTGGCAAAATTCGACTGCAGTATGTGAAGTTGGTGGACACTTGGTGAGGAATTCACTCACCACCCCCCACCCCCTGACCCTCATCTGCTGCTTCTCAATCTCACGCCGGGCATGCTCACCCTTGAGCGACGGACACTTGGACATTGTAACACGGCAAGAGGGGGCTTTCTGAGAACTCGAATTCAAACATGTCGCTGCAGGTGTCATTATCATCGTCCTCGTCCTCTGGTCCAGGGGGGTTTGCTAAAACGTCATAACCACTTTCATCATCTGGTTCTAAGGGAGGGCAAACGAGAGAGAGCAGTGGGGATCAGTTAAGCCAGAGCAAGATTCCAGCTGTTCTCCAAACAGAAAGTCTTTCCCAAGCCAGCCCTGCTCATGGCACCCGCCCCAAGCCTTCATCCACACTAGAGAGAAAAGTTCTCTTAACTCCTGCACGTCCTCCCCACCCAACTGAAACGAATAAGGCTGCTCACCACACACAGAGCTGCCATAGAAATCCCAAGAGACATTGCTGTTGCTATTGCTATTGGGGCTGCTGTCATCATCATCGCGACCCTGCAGGTCGTTTAAATAATCTGGAGAGAGAGAGGGAAACAAGGTTAACACCTGCTGGCTAGAGGCAAATGCTGATGGAGGTCGGGAGAATCTCACACTGGGGCTGGCACGTTTATCTCCAGACAAGTCCCTCTGCGCACGCCTCCAGGTATCTAATTGTAAGCTGCATATGCATCTACCTGCCTTCCCGAGTGACAGTCTGCCTCACCGCCCCTGCCTGCCAAACAAAAGCTAGGCCTGGCCAGCTCAGAATTCCCCAGCCATCCCATGCAACATTCAAGTATGTATCTGTTTGACAGACTAATGTTACGCCAACTTTCCCAGTAAGTATAAAACGAGGTGGGGTGGGGGTGGGGGGAGCCTGGCCCATCTAGATGCCTGACCCAGACCATTTCGTGATCTCTGTCATACCTGTTAAGAACTTTTCCATAAGTTCGCTGTGGGTCATTTTCATGATGGTTCTACCTGAGTACGTCGCCAGGGTGGGGTCAGCACCATAGGAGAGGAGCAAGCGGACAATTTCCAAGTGATCGTTCTCGACGGCATCGTGGAGAGGCCTAAGAGAGGCATGGGGGATTGATTATACCTGTGGACATGACGTTTGCCTCTAACGACACAAAGGCAAAATGGACGATGTGTGGTCAAGCCGCTGTTTCACCAAGGAGGAGAGTGTACAGTCACTGCCATTCCACATGGGGAAAGTGAGGCACTGTGACTGGCCCACTGTCAAATGATGAATCGCTCTATTATTATTTCTACACTTAACCCTTTATAGGACAGATGAAGAGACTATCTCAGGCCTAATTCTCGAATGCAAATCTCTCTTAATCCACTTAGCCTAAGGAGGAACTCAGGCCATGATGAAAACTTTCCCAATGAACTTAAATAGTGACAGACTGTAAGAAGATAACTTATGGGGGGGAAAAAATCCCAACATCATGGAAGCCAACATGACAAGCAATTATTTATACCATTAAAAAAAAAAAGATTGCCATTTCTAAAAGAAACTAGGGGTAAAGTAGAACCTCTCCTGAAACCAACTTGGAGATCAATGATCAACCCTCTGGCTCAGAAGCAGTCAGCAGGCAGGGTGAGTTCTCCGTAGAGTCCAGAGTCCTTTCTGTGTCTATTGGGATTGGGAACACAGCCAACAGTCCCATCTGGAAAGAATGCTTTTTGGAAACCATGAACCACCAAATACATTTCAGTTTTGCTCATTTTATGACTGTCAGGAAAGCCCTAGTGCCCAGCCTCCTGGTAGCATCCCAGGCACAACCCAGAAGATGCTTGGGCTGACTCAGACCTGGGCCTCTGGCCAATAAACCAAGGTCAAGGACAGAGTGGGGGCCGGGGGTGTGGGTGACCACGGCAGATCCTCTGAAGCCACTGGCCCCTGGCCCTGTCTGTACTCCAGGGACTTACAACGCACATGTACTTTAAATATGGTGACTGAACAGATGCTGGTAAAGAGTCTGGGGTCGTAAAAGGCAACACCCCTGATTATCCATGCGGGTGCAACATTTCCAGGGATTTCTGTCCATGAGAGCATCACTAAGTTTTAAAGTTCTATGTAGATTTGCCAGAAAGATGTCCGATTCCATCAGTGTGCTTACATGGTGCTCACACTCCATCTTCCCTCCCAGGATTCCCCACCACTTACCTGGTCCCATCCTGGGCACTGCAGTTGACATCAGCGCCATATTCAAGGAGGTGTCGTACAATATTGAGCCATCCCCTTGCACAAGCTTCATGCAGGGCACAGTAACCCGCGTTGTCTCGATGGTTCACATCACAAATCTTATTCTCCAGGCAGTACAAGACCACTTCCTGTGGGAAGAAGGTAGGGGATGCCATCAGACCACCACACAGTGAAGCTTCCAAGGGTGGCCTTTCCATAGCTTGGCAGTGCCCACTTTCAAAAGCATACATTCTTGGATCTAACAGCTCACTGAAGTGCGGAGGGCGCCCTGGTGAGGGGGCAAAACTTGTGCGAAGGGCTTGGAGATGCACATAGTGTTGCCTAGGGCCCTGCTGCTCCAGCGGCCTGGCCCAGGGCAAGCTGCCCTTGAACTTCTCCCAAGCTTCCACAGGGCTGCTGAGAGGATCTGGTATGGCCTATACAGAGATGCCATGGCTGCTAACATCTTAGATGACACAAGGCCAAGTATAGACCATTCTCCCTTGACAGGTCTGTTCTGTCGGTGGCAACAGTTGACAACACATGTTTAAGCATTGATGACTGATGCTTAAAGAGAGCGGAAATCCGCTGAAGAACATCCCTCAGGTTAGAGAAGGAGGGACAGACACCCAGGTCAGCCACATCCTCACGCCCCTGGTGAAGACCCCGAATCAGAACCTGGGCCTCAAATGCTATTTGTATGTTCAACAGAATCAAACAGAAGCTTTCTCTATCCATCCTCAAGGAATGACACAAAATGCTCCAAATAACCCCGCCCTCTATTATGCCTCATTCCACCCACAACCTACACATTTCAAGAAGCAAATAAAACGAGTCTACCCTTCCCCCTTCCCCGAAGGTGTTCTGTGTCAAGAGTATGCGTTAGAATCACTGTTATTAATCTTACTTCTTCAGTGTGTTAAAATATTAATATGAACTGCTCCCAGTTAGCAGAGTGGTAATTTATTCAATGTTTTATTACCTTGATTAAGAAAGTTTTCAAACACATTGAAAGCACTTGCCACCAGAAAACATGTTATACTTGTTTTCTTCCAAGTCATGCCCAGCAGAGAGCTGTCAGGTTCTGAGAGCCAGGGGTAGGCAGAGGGTGCAGGCAGCCCAATGCTCAGTCCACTTGGTAAAGGGGGACGGGACGGGGTCAGAGCAGACCTTGTGACAACTCTTAACTAACTCCTCTGTGTAACCTATAACAGGGTCCATTGTTAGGACCTTCAGAGGACATGCCAATCAAAGGTGACCACTCACTTGTGAGTGAACTTGCAAGTTCCATTTGCTTAGTCCATGAACCTAATGGGCCATGCTGGTAAACCTGGCCATCGGTGAGGTCAATGTGGCGGCTCCCTTCCAAAACAAGGGGAGGAAGGGAAAAGGCACGCCCATGAAGCTGTTTCTTCGTTCAGATCCCAACCTGCCAGAAAGCCCACAATCCTCTGGGCTCCCAGGCCACCTATCCTGAGCCCTGGTATCCAGGATACTGCATGAAGCTGCTGCTCCCTTAGCAGGCCCTCAGTAGCCAGACTCAAGTGGACGGCCGCAAGCTAATGGAGCTGCGTGCCCCAGTCAGGGAGAGGCCCCGTCACGTGGCTCCAGATCAGGTCTGAACGCCACCAACTGTTGTGTACAGATCAGTTTACCCCAGGTCCTGGCGGCCTGCCTGGGTCCTACCAACCCGGGGTTTATTTACTCTGACAATCATGGCCTTCACCTGGAAACCTTCATTGCTACCAGGGCCAATTCAAGGGGACCTAGAAATGAAAGGCCATCAAAGCTGACGGGTAAGTCAAATCTCTGTTCCTGGAGGACATCAGCAAAGGCAGCAGGAGCCCCACGGCCCAGTCTGACCTAACTCAACCGTGTTGATGCTGCTATTTACACAGTGCTTCTCGTTGCCCCAGATAAGGACGTCTTCCGTCATCCCACGGGAACCCAGGAGATGTCAGGAAAGGAAGATAATACTATCCTCATTGAACACTTAAGAGAAATTGAGGCCCAGAGAAATTAAACCCCAAGTTCAATTAACATGAAGTACTAGACCTATAATTCAAGTCTTTAGTATCTGGTTGGCTGGCAAGGTTCAAAAGACCCAAGGGATGCAATCTATCCATGATAAGCATCCCACAGGCCATCTCTATTGGGGTCAGTGGGCTAACCACACTCTCCTAGCTGGGAGGGAGTTGGTCTCTAAACGGATGGCAACCACCGTTACCAATAGAGAGAAAGGTGACGAGGTCAGGCAAGTCTGTCTGCCCAACATATCTCTTGGTTTATTTTCTCTGCTAGAAATGGGAGTGTTTGAAGGGCAGCCCACCCATTTCCAAACAAAATCCAACTGTTTTTGTTGGACAACTCTCTGTTAAGCGGCTATAAGCTGAACGCCATTAACCGCAAAATGTAACCATAAAGGCCATAAACCCGACATTGTTAATTAATTAAATGCATCATTAACTTTTTTAAAAACATGATTTATTCAATTCATAGAAAATTTAACCATTACCACTAAGCGCACACGCATGGGGTTGCACGTTGGCATTTTAGCCTAAGGAGCAGAAGCCTTTTTCTGGAGAGGGAAAGGTTTGAGGTCTCTGGCCACGCAAGTAATCTGTCGAAAGCAGATCTGAAGCCAGAGCATGTTTCTAAACTTCCAGAACCAGATCGTTATGACATAAAGCTCAGATTGCCTTTACTGCACATGGTATAAGCAGAAAATCACCAACAATGAATGGCAAAGACAGAACTTCAGGAAAACCCTCCCCAAGTGCGTTCAAAGCACACCTTTATTTGGTTAAGTAAACTATCTTCCAATGTTAAAAGGTTTAAATTGTCAAATCTCCCAACTGGGCCATCATCCCAACATTTAAAATTCTGCCTAGAGAAATCCCAGAAAGTTGGATAAAAAAGTTGAAAGCATTCATCTACAAGTCACAATGATCAGTATCAAAACTGGTGATAGTCAGTGTATAACCTACATGTTGAAATGTACATTTGAAGAAAACCAAGTCTGACCACAAACATTCCCATGACCTCCTGTGTACAATCGAAGGCCAGGTAGGCTAAAAAGCACATGGATCAAGTGCCCCATGGTCCAGACCTCAGTCACCAAACCAAAATGGAAACTTTCTTAAAGGACCAACAAGGGTCTCCTGAAGTCTCTGGTCCCAACAGGAGACTGGTGGAAATGATGCCAAGTAGGCTCCCTACCCTACCCCCCATACCAGGAGTATATGCTCTCAACCACAACTAGTACTGAGCAAACACTTGGCACATGGGGCCCAGCTTAGCACTATGTGCAACAGCCACTCTGTCCTCCTAGGTGCTGTTCTCTGCTCTTGGGAAAACCACTTGGGTGCTCCTTGGACTTCATCTTAAAGTAACTGCGTGAACCACCAGAAAGTTCTCTCTAGCTAATGGAGAGGTCTCCAAAAGACATGTAGATGTAACAGCAGCACATTCAAGCCTTGCACTAAGTATAGGTGTTTCCAACTTCCCACCCACAGTCATGCCTTGGGGGGCTGAGTGGGCACATCTCAAAGGGCTTAGGGCATTATGGACAAGGGGACAGGGGTTCCACAGAGCTGGCTGGGGGTGTAGGAGCTGGAGGTGGGGGAACCAGGGTTCCTGGCCCGCATGGGTCCTGCCACCCCAATGCTAGTCCACACCTCCACGTGCTCAGCCTGCTGAGCCGCATTTTACTGTGACCACTCAACTCCCAGAGAGCTGATGCCAGCTTGAAAAAATGCCTCAGCCCTGTGGGCTATTACATCACAATTGCAGCTGACAAGTGCGGTGGGGGAGGTGCACAGGACAGGAGGAGTCATCTATCTCACAGAGATTCTAAACTGTAAAAAGGGCAATTCCAATGTGAGCCAGTCTTGGTGAGAAGCGTGGTGGGGGAGGGTGGGCTGTGGAGCCAGACTGTAGATTGCCAGTATCAGTTAACCCCTCTGAGGCTCAGTCTCCTCATCTGCAAGTGGGCTAGTCCTAGCTACTGCCATGTGAAGATGCCTCCCTTACAAGGGTGAAGGGAGTTACTGTGGATCACACAAGCTTAGAAAGATATCAGTTATCTTTCTATCTATATTGCTCTGGCAGTAGAGGCTATGGTTGTCATCAGCTGTGCCAGGTTTGGGTTGGTATACGGTGGTGTGGACCAGGAGTCCTGGTTAAGGACCAAACCCCCTCTACCATCAGCCCTGGGCTCCAGTACCCTCTTCTCAAAGAGACCCCTCAGGTCTGCCCCATCACCACCCCTACTCTGCACAGACATTTCCCGCTGTTACCCCCCCCCCCCCGGGGGTGGGGGGGGAGGGTGGCGGCGGCATCACTCTGCCTCCAAACAGCGCAGCAGCCAAAAGTAGAGTTAATAACTTCTCTACCCCTTGCTAATCAGAATCCAAAAGGGCTCATTAAAATTCCCCTAGTCGCCAAGCCCTGGGTTAGGTCAGATTTTATATCAGAGATAAGTGAGCCAGACTGGAAGATGCCGAAGCAGCCTACCTGCCTGAACACGAAGCAAACATCAGAGAGGCCTTTCTTTTCACACCGCGACTGAACAAGCCACCAAAGAGCCAGCAGCATGAGCGGGGGCTAACGCAAACATCCCATTGGAACACCCAGCCCAGCCCCCCACGTGGAGGAGAGTTGGGCTCTGAGGTTCCACCCTCCGCCCCCGCCAATGCGGCCCCCACCCCCGGAGCGGCAGCCGGTATCCAGCACACCCACGAGGATGCTCACCTCGTAGCCCAGCCGGGCAGCCCGCTGCAGGAGCGTCTCGCCTGCATTCTTATTGACAATAAGCCTCCGCGCTTCTGGTGGCATTGGGCGGGACTGGGTGGCCTCCGGCGGAGAGCTTGAGCAGGGCAGCTGTGACGTCTGCGAAACTGGTGGCAGTGGTTGCAAACGGTCCAGGGGCTTCTGGTCTTGCTTGGCCGGTGACAGATCATAGTCAGAACTGGGCTCGGGCCGCTTTCGGAATCTCCGGACGGTCACCTACCAAGAAAGCGGGCAGTGCACACATTGTGGGATGTCCTTCCGCCATAGCGCTTTTCCCCTCCTCTTTTGTGTGGGGGTGGGGAGAAGGGGTTGCGTTTCTACTAGCCGGAAACTTTAGCACCACCCAGGATACAGGCCCCCTAGGACAGGGCAGTGACATTTTGGGGGAGGGTGTTCAGGAAAAGGAAACCTTTGTCCCCAGAAGCGGAGAAGTGGACAGGCAGGATGCGCTGGCACGACCCAGGGGGGAGTGCCGGGGGCAAGAGGTACCTTGCCATCGGCATTCTCCACGTAGTAGTCCCCTGGCAGCGGCAAGCTCCGCCTGGGCTCCTGCGGGATCAAATGCTTGGTTTTGCACAGTCGCTTCCCGGATGGTTTCTCGCTGTTGTCGGGGTATCTCTGCAGCAGGGAGGCAGCCTGGCAATCCTCCTCTTCGTCCGTGCACAGCACATCTGTCTTCTGGCTTTCTTTAATTTTCTGCTGTTTGGCAGGCAGCCTCGAGCCTGCCGTACAGCTTGGCTGACTCTGCTTTCTGCCGGTTAAATTGGTGGATGAAAAGCTCATGGGCGGAGAGCCGGAGAACACAGGCAAACCTAAATCCGGAGGGGGCGGGGGGGGGGGGGGTTAGAGGGGGGAAGCAGGCGGGTGGGAGGCAGGGGGTGGGGAGAGGAAAAAGCAGGCGTTACACAGTTGTAGCCGGTGCGGAAAGAAAAGCCCATTGTTATCACTGATCACTGGAGCGGCTTCAGTTTTTAAAGATATACCAATTATGTTTTCAAAGCATTAATATTTTAATTATCCCACATTCAAACGCCAAATGGCAAGTTGTTTCAAAGGGCCTGGACGAGGGGTGCAGAAGCCAGCCCTTCCCGCTCTCCAGCCCCCACCCATAGGGGGCCTTGGGTGCTTGGGACGTGGAGACTGGGGACTGCCTGAGCCTGGAGTGAGGGGTCACCCAGGGCCTCCCTTCCTTGCCCAGCCACGAGCCGGGTGAGGTGCAGCCCAGGAAATGGAGCTCCCTCCTCACGGTATATTCGAGAAGGAAGTGTGGAGGCTGAAAGGACCTCATGGAGAGAACTCCCCACCTGCCACATGCTACTCTGTCAACTTGGATGGAGCTCAGGTCCCCCTCCAGGGCCCTTTCCCACAGAGGGCAGGTGACCCATCCTCCAGGAGCGCTCCCCCCCCCCCAAAAAAACCCGTGCATACCTTGTTCACTGTCACTGGATTTGAGGGACTCTTCCGACCAGGTTCTGTTGCCTTTGGCTTCTGCCCTTTTCCTGCCAGGTTTCTCTTCGGAGATGTTATTGCCCTGGGCGGCAACCTCAGGCTGAGCTGCCTGGGTCACTTCCTTCCTGCCCTGCCGGCCAGGTTTGCTCTCTGCTGCCGACACCTGCTGCTCCCACCGTTCTCTAAGGTGCAGCAAGTGGCGTTGCTTTTTGGGATGGAGCCCTGTTAATTCAATGCACACCTTCAGGTTGGTCAGCTCACTATAATGTGGCTCTTCTAAGTGGTTAGAGGAACTGTTTGTCATTTCCCTCTCAGGCCAGTCATCTAATGGAGAAATAACTATAAATTAATCAAAAAGCCCCCTGGGGCCGGGTACAAACTGTCTTATACATCACTGACGGGGTGGGGGAGGGGAGGGGTGTGGTCACTGTGGAACTTGTCACCAAGTCTCGGGAGGGGGGCCTATTTGCCTTTGGTCATCTTTGGGCTCCTGTACCTGGCTTGGGACGGGGGAGGTGTGAGTGGGTTGCGCCAGGGCTCCAAGGTGGGACTGGAACCTTCCACTGCTCCACCCCCGGACTTTACTTCCCCTGGGTGCCCTGTGGGGCCGGCAGCCGGGCCAAGCTCACCTTTGGAGACCCGTCTTCGCTTGGCTTTCAGCAGCGGGTCCTCAGGGAGCTCTTCCACAGTGGTCTCAGTGTGGCTGCTGTCCCCTGAGACCTTGCGCTTTCTGTCCACGCGGAGGGTGGGGCTGTTCGGCATGTCTGGGGTGACCTGGTCGGCGGAGGGATCGCTCACCGGCTGCCGGTCCAGGAAGTATTTCTCCACGGATACATCTTTGTCCTCTGGAGCTCCAAAGGGGTCGTGTTTGCTTCCGGTACTATAATCGCCTGGGGGTGGGGTGGGGGGGGCGGGGAGAACAACAGGGAAGGAAGGAACAGAGGTCACGAGGCAGGCAGAGTTGGGAAGCAGGCGGGATCCCTACGCGTCGGATCCCTACGCCCGAGGTAATCTGCCACCAACAGACCCTCCTTTGGAGACTGGGGGCCTCCCGTGCTGGAAGCACAAGACCCTCGGAAAGACCATGTCCCAAAGGAAGGGCACCTGAAGATACTCGGCCCAGAAAAGAAAGGGTGTGGGACACTCACTACTGCCCTCCGTGTCCATAGTTGAGGTCGGAGAAAGTCAAGATGAGGCATCAATATCACTCTTCTATAAGCACATGAGAGAACTGCCTGCCTGCCACCTCCCAGCTGGTCAACTTTGATGTGACTCAGGTCCCCTCCTGGACCTTTTACCAACTGCGGGCAGGTGAGCCCGCAGCAAGCTTAGGCCAGGGCTGAGCTACCCGTCTCTATGGAAACAGCTGCTGGGGTCATTATTTCGAAATAAAAGGATGACGTAATAAAAAGACCAAATGTCCCCCAAATGCCACACCCACAGGGACACAACCAATGTTCACTTGGGTCAGCAGGGGCAAGGGTGAAGAGAACAGGGCAAGAATGGTGGGAGGCTGGGAGACCAAGGGAGGAGGAAGCCTGGCAAAGCCAAAGGCAAGGCTTCCTGTTGTATGTACAAGAGTGAAGGGCAGTTTCAAAGAACTCAACCAGATCACTACAAGTCCCTGTGTCCTCTTTCCACAACCATTGGGGGGAAAAGCATTTCACTGCCACCAACGGGGGGGGGGGGGGGGGCCCGCACGCGGGGCACTCCTCCATGTTCCAAAGACTAGACTCCACCCCCTTCACTGGGGGCTGAACCGCTCACACCCCAGCCCTGCCTGCTTCGGCTCCTTCCACTCAATCTATCACCACTTGGGGCTTTTCTTTCAATCATCCCAGCCTCACATCATTCCTCACTTTTGCTCCAGCCAAAGAACAGTTTGATTGCATTGCTGATCATATTTTTTCCTAGCATGCAAATAATTCCATAATGATTGTGTTCCCCTAAGATGACCCTGACCATCACCCCGGGGTGGGGGGTGGGGTGGTATGACTTTGGTATTTACGTTAACACCCAAGCTAAGCTCCTTGAGCACATCTTTTAGATGAAATCATAGACACACTCTTCATGTTCCCATATATAACACTTCTGCCCAGCTGGCTAGCCCGCTAATCAACCTCTCTTGCAGGGGCATTCTCAGCATTTAATGGCAGTCAGTTGCGGGGACAAATTTCACCCTGGCCTTGGCTAGCCTGGCCTGTGTTCTCAATGCTGGAACCCATTGATCTTTTCTCCAAGGGCATCCCAAGGTGGGACAGCTCCCCGTCTACCCTTGCCAAGGAATGGTGGAATCACCTCAACTGCTTGGGTCTCCTGTCATGGCAGCAGGAAAAATCCCAGACTCCTGGCCTGTGCTCATGGGGGATATAGTCCAGATCACTGAGGGCCTGGGAAGAGGGTGCGCTGCAACTCTCACTTTGGCTGCTTTGTGACCCTCTGAACCACTCTGGCAGGAACAGCGCCTCTTTACAACTCGGCCCCCTTCAGTTGTAAAGTGGGAGTGTTACTGCAAGCCTCCTCCTGTGGGTGGGCTTCAGAAACACAGGGAAAGGCTGGAAAAATTCCTTTAACCAAAAGATGCCAAGATTTTCAGAGCAGCCTGAATTTCAGGCCTGAAATGTATGCTATCTTAAGAGGTGAGCCCTCCTGGTTACACCACTGGACTTCTCTGGTCCAATCAGCCTTTCCTAAAAGCCACATGGAAGAAGACCCACGGAGAAGTGTAATGGCTACTTTACGAACCCCCATGTCCAATTTTAAAGTTCATTCAAAGTGAGTTCCCCCCCACCTACTTTAGCTAGGAAAGATGGTTCCAACTCGGTGGTTTGGAAGGAGAGGTAACTGGGTGATGTCAGTGAATGCCCTCAGTGTGGGGCCCTGCCCATCTGAGATGTCCCCAATCACATGAAGAAGCTGTCTACCCTCAGTGTTTCTGATTCCACTTTCACCTATTACATTTTAACCCTGTATCTGTAACAGTCTCAATCCATCTAGGGAGGCATCTGGCTCAGGGAGAAGGTTTTGCATCTAAGTTTTCACCCTCAAGGCCAGCTACCTTCATTAACAGTGAAATTACTTTGTATCTTTGGCTACAAAAGGCCAGTATTTCTTGCCCATAGAAAACCACTTGGGGGATCTATGATGACAGTTTCTCAGGTGTGGGCAGGCAGTGACCGTGGAAGCTCTTTCTTCTGTTCCTGGAAGAGTAAGTGTACCCCAATGAGTCAGACCCTTCCTGGGGGCTCCCCTAGGCTTCCCATCTGGTAAAAGCTGCCTGGGTGCAGAGGGCACCCCTTCACTCATCAGGACCAAGAGTGCGCCACACACATGCCAACTATACCCACTCAGTTAGGGAGGGCGCTCCTGCACCTGACCTTCCCAATGGTCCTTGTCCCCAGGGACCCCATGGTATAATGTCCGTGGTTCCTCATCCTGGACTATTACTCAGGAAATTTCCACTGCTCAAATCAGGGCTCACTGAAATCATCCCCCCACGCACATCGCTTAGTTGCTTTCTTCCCCATTAGGTGAGAGGATCTTTCCCCAAACAGGTCCATCCAGTCTCCCCCTCCCAGTGCCCGAGTCTTTCAGGGCAAAGATCTCAATTCTCAGTTAAGGCCCCGCAAGACCTTATGCTAGTGTGACCTTACCCAGGCCAATAATAACCCTGAAGGACATCCACCCTGACTGGCCAAGATACCCATGGCCACCACCTATGGGGGGAGAGACTCTTGCGTCACCTGGAGCTTCTCAATCACTGTTCTAAGCACAGGACTACACAGGACCCAGAGGACTACCCTTGAGGGTAAAGGAGATGGAGAGAGAGATACATGGGGATCCCAACCATCGGGCTTTGCCATCACTGCTACTTTTGGTCCTCCTAAAAGTGGGAGCCATGGGCCCTTGGTCACCCAGTCTAAGCAGGTGTGAACATGGCTGTGTTGTTTGAGGTTTAACACTTGCTCCCTGCAGTGTGGTCATATGACTCACAACACATATATCCCATAATTTATCATGGTTGTGCCATAGCATCACCTCAGAGAAGCATCACCATAGCAACATTTACAAGTCACCGTGGCAACAAACCACCCTCACCATTGAGGAGCCATGCCCAGTGAGGCCTAAACAAGGTGGGAGGGTTCTGAGATGTTGGAGGGCTCCCCACAATTGAAATCCCCTTCTCTACAGCTTAAGTACAGCACTGCCAGTAAAGGCTAACCTTGTTAAAACCTACACCCTCTACAGAGGGAGCCTAGGGGATCTCTGTTTCAAATTAGTTTACAAATGTGCAGATGCTCATATGGAAGAGAAGTTCCCTGAGCTAAGAAGTTTCATGAAGCCCCTTGACTGAGGTTTCCTCCAGTTTCTGGCCGGGTACTGCAGGCGGTCATTTCAAGTTCGAGAACGAAGGGGCCAATACCTCCTTGTCCCACCCCATTTTCAAACGTCACTGAGGGTTCCTAGCAATAATGAACTTCCCAGTTTGAGGAACCTCCAAACTCATTTGGTGAACTTCCAAAATAAAATTGAACTCAGCCACCCCTGCGATCATAAAGAACAGTGATCATAATAAATGAAAATCCTGGCCATTGTATTTTCAAGTTAATTCACTTTTTTTTTTGAACAAGCCACTTGGCAAGCCCCACCATCTTAGAAGCACCTGGTCACTCGCGGAGGAGGCTACCTCAGGAGGAGGAAGGCAGACAGAGACGTCTGGACCTCTCATGACCCCAGCCCACCCCAGCTCCCACATGCTCACTCTGTGGCTCTCAACCACACTGACACCCATTAGAAGGACCCTCTAAGCCAGCATGGGCTCAAGATATGACGGTTCAAGGACAGGAAGGCCCATTAATTTCCAGTTGAATGGACTGAACACCTGCTGTGCTGTGGATTCGGAGGCGGCAGTAAGGACAATGGCTCCTTTAATTAGGTGAACCTTCTCAACCGACTACAAACCACAAGTCTCCAGAAGGCAAACGGAGCTCCTCACCTTCCCCAACCCTCCTCCTGCCCTCCCACGGTGGCAGTGATTCAATGACTCACTGGACCATGTCCTGGGTGCTCCAGGAAGAAACCCATGCCCTGAGCTCGGAAGGGGTAGTCGGGGGCGGGGGGTTGGTGAGGCGGCTTTCCAAATCAACTGGGGCTCAGGCCCTGCTCCCCACCAGCCTTGTCTTGAGGCTCAGCAGGCAAGATGGGGAAAGACACATTAACTTCTCTGGGAAGAAGGCTGGAGTAAAGCCACGGAGATGTGAGGGGTAGTGGCCACCCTGGGTCTGGCCATGTTGCTGGAAAAAAGGGCAAGAAGACTCAAGCCAGCTAACTTCCAGCTCCCTTCCTCCAGCTTCCCTCACCATCCCCCTAGAACAGGCAGACCCCGCTTCCCCTTCCTAGAGAAGCACCCTTTGAGACCATGCAGAATCAGCCGGTCCTGGCGTGGCTCACCCCGAATCCTGGCCCGGAGATCCATGGCTGGCAAGGATGGCTAGACGGACCCGTTCTCTGAGCAGCTGCCACCCAAATATCAAGCCACTGGAAGCGTATTGCTTCCTCTCAACTCCCTCAGTGCTGGGAGCTGAATCACCCTGTTCCCACCAAGGACCCAGACCTCCCAAATGTGCCCACCATCCCCAACCGTCCTGTCTCAGGAGGATTCTGCACCCACCCTGTCCTCGATGTTCACCTCATGCCCTCATTCACCATCACTGGTGAGGTCTGTGGGGTCCGGAGCGGGCTGCAGGCCCCAAGCACGCACACTGAAGAAAACAGGGAAAGACCGCCACTGGCCGCCAACACGCCTCCTGAGCTCAGGAAGTTGACAACACATCCCAAAGTCAGCCCCAGTGGAGGAGCAGTGGTTGGGACAGCAGAGTGACTCAAGGCAAGCCCTAGCTTTCTCTCCAATTCTGCCTCCAAAAAATAAGACACCCCCTGTCTAGTGGGGTGTGATAAACACCCCCCTTGTTTATCCCATGCCCTTGGAGTGTGCTGTCAACTCCTAATGGCTGCAAACAAACCTGCCACAGAAAATAACTATGCTCATCTTGCTGGTGCCTTCATCAGCCCTCATCCCATTTTAGCAAAACTTCTGCTTTTGGAGGGAGAAGACGAGGACGCTCCATTTCCTACTAGAGGAGACCATTGCTATGGAAGGTCTGGCTCTGGCTGCAAGTGTCATTCATTCCACTGCTACTAAAAACCCATACCCCTACCTGCTATAACATATTTGCTGCGCTTGAGGTCTTGCATAGCCATTCCTCTGCTCTATTGTATTACATTGTTACTAACTACGGGACCAGTGTTTCTCTGGAAAAGGAGACACATCCCAGGAAACAATGTCTCACACATGCCTCATGTATAGAACAGCCAAATTGCCCTGTTCTCACCAACATGGTACAACACACAAGCCACCGGGGTTCACTTACATCTCTCACTGTCGTTCTGGTCGGCAATGGCCTCCTCCAGGGCGACCGACTTTGGCTTTTTGTCCTGACTTCCTTTCAACCTTTCCCAGTCAGTGGGGCTGAATTTGCACACCTCGGAGTCCTTGGTTGGGGGGTGGCCACCTTCTCGCTCTTTCATCTCCAACTCTGAGAAGCGCATCATTGCACGCTAGGAAGAGAATGGAGATGAAAAAAAAAACAAACACCTTACCATCAAAGCTACTTCATTGGCCTTACCTTAAAGGAAAGTATTTTCCAAGAGAAGTTTGCCCAAAACCAACCACACTTTATGATACAACTGAGATATTTTAAAAGTTAATGATACAAATATAAGAGTGTCTATATGTTAAGCAGTCACACACTCTTTATTCATAAAGCCATATGTGTGTAGAGATATATGCGGTGTGTATGTATAGCCATACATACACTGTGGCATAGAGACAGACATTCTCTTTCGAAGGTAAATAAAACAAAACAAACACAACGCAAAGAAAGCAAAACAAAAAACACAACAGAAAAGAAAACAAATGCACAATGAATAAAGACGACCATGGCCCACAAACTTCCCTTTGTATATTTGGAAATGAAATTTAACTCAAAAAGTTTATGTAAGATTCTAGTAATAAAAATTTGAAGAACTGACCTCACAGTAAGCAGCGGGTAGACATAAAATACTGTCCTCTTGTAATCCTTCCATCTATGTAATTAAAATGGGCACTCAATGGATCATTTAGATAACTTCATCCATTTTTATAAGCATAAACCAATTTTTTTCTTAACATTGCAAAACAATTTGGCTTTATTTAGCTTTTAATTAAAAGTAAAATATCTTAAGGAAATTCCTAGACAACATCTATCATTCACTAGCAAGTTAAATACATACTCTATCCCTTTAATCGAGGTTTTTTTTGTTGTTTTCTCTTTTTTTGGTGAAAGAAAAACTGCACAAATCTCACAGACATGCGGCGGCTACACACCTCCACCAAGTATCACGTAAGGCATTCTAAGCAGTGCTGTTAGGTTTATTTGTTAACGTACAGTAAAGTAACGGCAGAGAAATCAAAGCAATTGATACGTCAATGTCATGCAGTATTTTAGACATCCTTTAAAACTTCCGTTATCAGCATTCAAGTGGAGTTTGCTTAAAATCCACAAGAATCCACTTATGTTCCCTTACTGGATACATTTCAAAAAATTATATTATCATAAACTTCATTAATCAAATCTGCCCAGTGTCCTGCTCTAGTACCCCCGCCCCCTTCCTCTTTGAACATTAAAAAAAATAAACAAAACAAAAAAAAACTGACAACTGGTCAGGCTCCTGCAATTTGGGTGGGGGGCTCACCTGCAATGCCCGCTGCTCCCGGCTGAGCTGACTGGAATCGGCATACAGTTCGGTAGTGACACACTTGAACCGGTCACCCACGTAACCAGCAGAGTTGGCGATTCTCTTTGCCAGCTTAGATGGCTTTGGTTTCAGAACTTTGCCATCAGTTGATTCTGCCTCATCGGCTCCATCTTTGGTATAGGTGGGGGTGGCGTCCACGCTCGGTGGGGCACCGCCCACGCAAAATGGTTTGGGTTCCTCTTGGGTTTTCCCGAAAGTGACCGCAGGGCCATCGCTCCCCGGGGTCGGCTCCAGGAACGGAGTGGAGACCGGCATTGCCAGGTTCTCCTTGTTGGTTCCCGCTGGAACATTCTCCTTGCTTAAGTTGAAAACGGACTGGCCCGGAGCCTGTTTGAAAGCATAGGCGTCGTGGAAGTCATTGATGCGCCCCAGCTCGTCTCTGAGGGTGACGAAATCCCGGTGGGGCTGCAGGGCCGGCTCAGCTGGGGGTTTGCTGGGCTCCGTGCTCTGGCCGACACTCTCAGCTGTGAAGCCGGGTTTGGACGTGTTGGCTTCAGTTTTTGCGTCGGGCTCTTCCCGGAGGAGGTCTACATAGACAAGCTTGTCACTCTTAACGACGGTCTTCCCTTGATTCCAGCTAGGGCTGGGCTTGAGGTTCTTGTCCGTGGTGACTTCTGGATGTAACTTGGTGCCACTAGCTTCGAGTATCTCGGAAAACCTGTTTCGGAGGCTTGGGTCCTCGTAGCGGGCCCTCTCATGGGACCGGGACCTCCTCTCCGGTTTCTCCTCTTTAGTGATCTCAATGGGTGTGTGAGGTATTAACATGGGATGCACCATGCCCAACCCCAGCGCGTCCTGGTAGGTCACGAACTCCGGCCGGCCTGTGGGCAGCCCGTAGGGCAGTCCAGGCTTTGGGGCGAGGTGCCCAGGAAAGAGACTGCCACTGGGCAACAACACCGGGTGAGGGTAGACAGGGCCTTTGCCATGCAAGGAGAGGGGACTTATGGCAATGCCTTCGGGTGCTGGGTAAGGGAGGTAACTCCTGGGGTAGGGAATTGGTGGGGACCTGAACGCCTCATTTGGAGAGAGAAATATCGAGCTTGGTGGGAGCCCGTTCTCATTTGCTTTGAAGCTTGGCTCTGGGTTGCTGGCTTTGGCGCCCTTGCTGCCGGTGCTGCCGCTGTGCTTGGCAGGCGTGGTCGGGGGCTGGCCCACATGCTGGATGACAGACGGTGTGGTGTCCACGGAGCCCCTGCTGGTCTTGCTGCCATCAGCAGTGGCGTTTGGGGCTGGAGATGCAGAGGCTGGGCGGCCGGCGCTGGACACTGAGCCAGACACATTAGTGACCACGGTGTCGGTGGCGCCCATGCGGGGACACGAAGAACTGCGCTGCTGTGGGAGGGCCCAGTCCAAGGCCTTGTTCTTCAGCGGCAGGCCTTTGCCATTGTTCTCTTCGTTAGGACTTGGCCCAGGCACCACCCAGGACGAGGGAGCCGTGCTAATGATCTCAGATCTATAGATAGCACAGCCGTTTCCTGGAGGAGATAGTGTTTCTTTCGGAATCTCACTTCCGGAGAGCACTAGGCCACTTCCAGCTCTGCTGTGAACCAGGACGGTGGGTGCCATCTTCTTCATGTGGTCAGCTTTGGAAGTGTCTACATCCACCACTTTAGAAGACAAGTCTAGTGGCTTATCGGTGACGTCTTTGGTAACCGTCTGCTTCTCCAGCAGAGGAGGTGAGCTGCCATCCTTTCTGTCCTGACCCGCTGTTTTCCGAGTGTGCCCAGGAACTGGCTGGGCACTTTCGGCTCCTTCTGGAGCCTTTGGATACTTGCTGCTGCAGAGCCTGGCCGCGGGAAACTCGCTGCTGACCGTCATGTATGGCTTTGACAGGGTGACAGAGGGTGAGGTGGAGATCCGGGCATAGTGCTTGTGGAATTCAGAGTAGGTGTCCGCAGTAGGCTGGGAGGGAAGGTGGACTCGGGGTGAAGGCCGAGGCGAGGGGGGCAACAGGAGAGCTGTGTCCCCTGGCAGGCCGCTGGTGACCGCCTTGGCGGAGGGCACCCTAGGCTGTTTACTGTTCTGGATGTGGGGGTATGAGTGAGAATCGACTGGGTTCCCAGGACTAACACCCATCTTCCAGGGCAGGCTTTTGTCTGTGCAGTGGACCAGAGGCGGGATGGCTGGAGAAGCGGAAGGCGTCGAGAGCCTCATGGGGGAAGCCAGGGACGATGGGATGTGGGGACTGACGTAGTGAGGAGGCGGCAGGTAGAGAAATCGCTCCCCGTTGGTGCAGACTGGCGAATATAGCGGCTGGGCCAGGCCATACGACTGCTGAGGTAGCAAGGCCTTGTACATGTTCAGGGAATACTTATTTGGCGAGTCAAGGAAAGGGTAGATGGCTGGCGTGGCCCCCTCCATGTAGGGATTGACCCAGGGCAGCCGCAGGTAACTAGCACCATTGATGTTGAGCGGGCTCTGTTTGTCACTGGCAGGCCTGTCTAAGCCCAGAGTTTCTGCCGTGGGGACAGCACTTTTTTGTATTCCTGGTGGTGTTTTGTATATAGCACTGAAGCCATTCGGAGGCTTTCCAGAGACAGCGGAGGCCTCCACCGTCTCGGGTGTATTCGGTTTGAACTGCATCTCTGGGGTTCTTTCGGAAGAAAACCCCAGACCACCTAGAGTGGTTGTGGCAGCCTCCCGCCCTTTCTCTGAGCCCAGTCCACACAAGCTAGAATAGACGATGTTTCCGGGGACACGCAGTCCTTCCCGGATCAGGCCAGTGCGGTCCATGCTCAGCGCTGCCAGGCCATCGATCCGATGGGCTGTGGTTGCATCCACCTTCATACAAGAAGAACATGGGTGTTACCAAGGATGTGCCTCCAAAGCAGCCCATCCCAAAGAGAAACCACAGACTAGCTCAGTAGGATATCAGCCTCAAGATCTGAGCGGAAAGGGTTAAAAAAGCAAGGCTTCACAAGGTCCATGGCCCCCTCCCCCCTTATCCAGCACCCTCCTCTGCCTGCCTTCTCACCTTTGTCCGACTAGTATCCTGGAAGCACATAAAATGATCCCTTTAGACTTGAGGCCCTTGCATTAATTCAGTCATCTATTAACTCTGGAAAATCCACCTTCTCAGCAAAAATTCTTCGCTGCAACTGAGGTGGTACCAACTCCACTGCTCTCAGCACCGACCTTGTGGGTACAGATCTCAGACTCACCCTCCCTGGGTCCAGTCAGGATGGGGTGGGGTGATGTTCACTGGGGCTTTCCCAGATGTGGGGAGGCATTATTTAACATAACAAAAAAAACCCAATCTTTCAGGGGGACAGCAAGGAACAGAAGACTTGAGCTGTCTCATTTCGAAATCAATAAAGAGGCCATGGGTCAAACTGCAGTTGTGTCTTTCGACTTCTTCTCCCTGGTGTCTGAAGATGGCTCTGTTTCATATTTTACTGGGAAGGTAAATCTTCAGGGTCTACTTGGAGGCTAGAAATTTATCCAGCTGGGAGCGCCGGTGGGGCACATAGCTTATCAAGGAAAAGGTGGTACGGACCCACCAGTCACCAGGATATTAGGGCATAAGTAGCAAGCACAGCCAAGAAAGCAAGCCAGGAAGAAACTGGGTGAAGCCTTGTCCCACTGCCTAGGCTTTCTCCAGCAGCCCCCCCAAAGGCCCTTTAATGGTATGCAAATGAATGCACGATTGATTACAGATCACTGATACTCAGATAGCACATCAACAGAAGCCATTAATTTCTTACCACGTTGTGGTTCAAGGGATTTTCTTCCCTTAGTTCCAGTCTGGCCTTTGAAGCGTCACCATCATTTACGGGAATTTTCCTATTTAAAAGGACATACCAACTTCATGAAAACATTCCTCATTTAATCTATCTTTCATAGATTACCCCGGAACAGGCCAGTTTCTAAAAACTCTATTTTCCCAACTGGCCTTAAAAAAACAAACAAACAAAAATTCCTCCCCCATGGCCCATATTGAAAGTTATCCCCAAATGGTGATTCAATCGAACTGGCAAAAAACCAAAGCAAGGCAAGGGAACGGGGATGCGAAATCACAAATACGTCCCTGAGTTGGGTAAGGTAGAAATTCTGCACAACTATGTCTCCTTCACGATTGTTTCTCCACACAGGCTGGGCAGGGCTGTCTGGGCCCTGCAGTCCGAGCAGACCCTTATAAGCTCCACCGGAGGACAGGCGTGTGGGTACAATGGCCAAAGCCAAAAGGGCAGATCTGGAGGCTAAAGTCTATGGGCCAGCCATGTCAACCATTTCTGTGTTACCCAGGAGGACAGGTTCTCAAAACTTTTTCCCAAAGTTAGGCACCACGTCCTATGAAACTGGTTTCCATGGTGATAATGAAGCCATATTTGACGGCCTTTATCAAAATGATGGGGGATACACACAAATATACAAATGTTAGCCGCTCCAGAGGAAGAGGCCACACATCTGTGCCAGGCTGTTGCGGCTGCCCTGAGACTTGTTATCAGAGAGCATCGATAAAGAAAGTGCTTGGTGCCAACTTCCAAATCCCCAGGATAAAATCGCTGACAAACACCAGAGCAAAGTTTCATCATTACCCCGAAGAGCAGCTTCAATTATCTACTGCTTAGCTGCCCCTACCCCACACTCCCAAATTACTGATTAGGAAGCATAACAGAACTGTTGGGTGACTGAAACCAGGAGCCGGTGGCCTCACCAAATAGGCGGCAGAGGATCTGGAGAAACCCTGGGCTTCCATGAAATGAAGGGTGGCTTTTGCCCCATTTATTACTGAGCAAACTATTTGTTTTAAAAGCACATCGAATGCCGATCCACCTGGGCCCACACTCCTGACATTTAGAGTTAAAGCAGCATATAGACTGGGATTAATTCTCCTTCATAAATATGAAATAATAAATTAAGGACGAAAGAGCACTGAAAGGCCGCTTTAGGGGCTAATCTCTTAAAGGGCGGCAATGCTTCGCTGAGCCGGGTTGCCTGTTAAAACTGTAAATCAAGGGCTGCCAGCTAGGCAGGAGATCTCCCCCCACCACCCCCCTTTGGGCCCACTCTGGCTGTGAGGAGGTGAAGGGGGGCTCTGCTTAGGAGCCCCAGGGAAGGACCCGCATGCTCCCCAGGCCTCAGCCAGACCCACGCATTCACCTGTCGTCACTGATCCCACACATGCGGACCCTCTCGCTGTTCATCCAGCTGTGAACGTTCCCATACAGGGGGGTTGCTGAAAGCATGTCGTCTTCTTGGATGGCAGCTTTTCTTCAAGCGTCTAGTCTGTTTAACAACAACAAAAAAAATCCCAGGAGGTTGAATAAAAAAGAGCCAAACAGGGAATGAGAGAAACCCTCTTTCTAGGCAAATTCATACGGAGTGTGGAATGCACACTCGGGAAGGTAGAGCCTGCTTGGACGTTCTACAGACGGCTGGGAGTGAAGGAGTACGCCTGACCCAGGGGTTCAAGGAAGGGGATGTAACTTCCCTAGCAGGAGGCGCCGGGGATGTGGACGGCCCAGCACCTTGGGGCCCCATCAGTCAAGGTACAGCACATGGCACCCTGCACCTGGCATTCTCCCTTCCCTTTTCCCAGCCTTTGGAGAACACACTTGCATAAAAAGCGGCTGGTGGGGGATCCCGTGGAGCCCCACCCTGATTCTTCTTGGGGCTGAAAGGATAGGGGAGAGGGGGTCGGAGGTGGTGGGGGCGGAATAAAAGGCACGGCAGTCCAGTGCAGCAGCCCAAACTACGACTCATTTCCAGGGCTGCGGTGTGCACGACTTACAGGTGGAGGGTTAAAAAGTGTCAGTGGGCTGGCAAGCCACCCCACCCGAGCCCTAGATTAGATTAAGCCCCAAACCCGGGTGGTTTTGCCTAGGTGGTTTGGCCTGGGAGCTACAGAGGGAGGCGGCTGAGTAATTCAATGACGCCTGCTCGCTGGGGACAAAAATCATTAGCGAGCGCAGAAGTCTTAGCAGCCCGGGCTGTTGGGCTTCGGCAGAGAGCCGCTGGCACTGGGGGAGCGGGCAAAAGCCACCCATTTCCCATCCACTGGAAAGGAGGGAGGGGGAGGCGGCACCTTCCCCCCTCCTTACCTTCTCTGCCCACCACCCCCACCCACATCACATTCTAGTTTGCTGCATGAGTGAAGGGTCAGGACAAGCTGCATTTTATTAACAGGATTATCACGGCGCGTGATTTATCCTCGTGCAGGATTTTAATTGCTCTTTGGAGGTTGAGCCGTTTCTTTTGACTGCGCTTCAGCCCATATCCTGCTGTTAAATGCTGGGTTAATAAGTAGGGGAGCCTTTAATGCCTGGGACCGATGGCCCTCGGCAATTCCCCCAGCTCGCACACTGCCTTGTCCAGGCACCCCCCAGCCACAGCCTCTGTACACCGGGACCCAAACCTGAGTGTGAAATCCCTGGTGTGCAGCTCATGGGGGAACTTTTCTTTCTCCTCCCTCACACACCCACCCACAGTTTCCGAAAGCCCAAATGTTCCCTAAGTCGACACATTTCCTTTGTTAGCAGGGAAAAATATGCAAATGATTGCTTTTACACTTTCGCACAGGGAGCTAACTGCCAGGTCGCTTGGGTAAGAGCCACTAGGACTGGGGAGCACCTGGGAGACCCCAATCCCAAAGCCAGGCTATCCCTCTGGGTTTCTTTGTCCTAACTCGGGCTTTTGTCCACCAGCATCCCTCATCGGCCCCTATACATAGAACACCGTCTGTTAATCAAGAGCCACGCGCGCAGACACACACCACGCATAGTTAGAGCTCAACAATAAAGCTGGGAGAGAGACAGCAATCTCCCTGTGTGTCCAGCCTGGTGGGATCCTGGAGAGGTTATTTGTCTAGAAAGTGTCCCTTTCTTCAGGCAGGCTGGGACATTTCCAGGAGGCTGGCTACAGCACCCCAAAGACAGACTCAGTCGGATGCAGGCATTGAGGAAGGTTCTGAGGGGGTCCACAGGCCATTCTTCTGTGTTCCGAACATGCACATCAAACTGGGGGTAGGCCACCACAAGAGAAGGCTCACTCAACAGTGTGCCCTCTCTAACCCTTGCCACCCCTTCTAACAAAAGGAAGACAGTCTCCATCTAGAAGGTGGAGCAACATTCCTCAGTGCAAGTGTCCTGGGCATATGGCTGCCACGGGAGGGCCATGCCATGCCATTCCCTGGCTGCGTGTCATGATGAAATTCGGACCTTACACCAAAGGGTCCCTCTATCAAACCCTTAAGAAAAGGATGAGGGGAAGAAGCGTGTGTGCCCTTGAAGCCCCGATCGTCTGGTGTTCCAGTCTTCAAAAGTTACACCAGCTGCCTCCTAAGAGCTTCTGTTAGTTGTCACCTGGGGACAAGGGCCTCTGAGCACCAGACTGAGGAAATAGGAAGGCAGTTGCCACAGTCACCCTACTGAGCCCTTCCCCCACCCCCAGGGCCTGCAGCCCCCTCCCTTGAAAGGGTTTTTCTTTGGAAAGGGCAGCCTGAATTTAGCGGGTGAGGTGGACAGAGTTTAGAAGAGACAACCTGGGATCACAGAGTGCTTTCAAAGCTTCTCCCCTGCTCAGGGTCTCGTCTGGTTTTCAGTATTAATACTGCACAGATAAATGACACCCTGCATCAGAATGAAGTGTTCTGAACAGCACAGGATCAGATGGAGGGCTGAGGCCCAGAGCATGGTCCAGTGTCACAGGGGTGGGGGTGAGAGGAAGAGGGGTGAGGCACAGTATTGGATCCTGCTGACTACACCTACACACACACACACACACACACACACACACTCTCTCTCTCTCTCTCTCTCTCTCTCATAATCTTTAGCTGCCCCATGAACTTTTTGTGAACTGTTTAAAAGTGGAGGTCTGTTGAACAAACAGCGGCGCCACTGCCAGCCATAATTTCATTGCAACGAGCTAAAGACTTTTAACTCTTCAGTTTCCTGGCCAAAGATGGAGCTGCGCGGAAAGGGCCATCGAGCCAGGGCCCTGCCTGGCGTGAGGCCCTTCTCCAGAGTGACAGCCCACATCCTGGGCAAAGGCCGGACTGCTTACACCCCCCATCACTGAAGGACGCCTCCCCCCATCTCTCTGGGGTGGAGAACCGATGAAGGGGATCTTGGGGGTAAGGGACACATAGATGGGGCAGATAGGCAGTCATGCTCACCCCATTCTACTTTTAGAAAGAGCTACTGAAATTGTTGGAGAGATGAGGTCTTTCTTTTTAACTGAGGAAAAGTTCTTCAAAAGTGACTTCCCTGACCCTTAGCTGTGGGTCACGGTGAAGAGGGCAAACGATGTGATTTGGATGACAGAGCAGAGGCTGTGCTGCTATATATAAGATGTGCATTCACCCTTATTTCTCAATGACCACCCCACCCCACCCCGGCCTGGTCTTCCACAGGCAGGCTATGCTTCTGGCAGTGCCAAGATGTGTGAAGTCAGTCATGAAAAGCACTTGACAAGCACCAACCTGTTTCCAGTGCAAGCTGCTAAGCTATACCTTGGCTCTGGGTTTTAACCCTTTTTTCCAGTAGAGGAGAGAAGGGGCAAGGATGCCGGAGAGGGATAAAGAGGGAAGGTGGCCCAGAGAAGGGGTCAGCCCAGAAGACAAGAGTGTCTGGTTTCTGGAAGAACAGACAGGAATTGTGGTGGCTGCCCGCTGAACACCCAGCTCTGGGAGAGACAAAACAGCCACCCCGCGTGGAGGTCTCTGGCTTTGCGTCTGAGTGCAAGCACAGGAGAGCTCGAGTCTCCCTCGACAGACTTGGGCCCCCTCATCTACTCCAGGAGTCAAGTTATGATTACCCCCAGCATGGCCGGGACACTGGGGAGAAGAGCCTAATTGACAGAAAGAGGTCAGAGGGACTACGATTAGGAGCTGTCATCCCACCTTGGCATCCTTGAGTTGGGGGCACCTTGGCACTCTGTGAAAAGACACGTGGGGGAACACGGGCCCTAGCTGCACCCCACCACCAGTGGTCTGCCAAGTCCTGCCATGAAGATACCATTATGCACCGAAGAAAAGGAGAGAACTTTTTTTTTTCCTTTAAGGCCGAGTTCCCCTGGCAGACAACAGACAGGGTGCAAAGGAAGGAGCCGTGGTTGTTGAGAGGCCAGCCTGAGTGCAGGGAGGGGGGCAGCACTGGGCCGCTCTTGGCACCTCTCCTTTCTCTCCACCACACTCCTCCTGGCACCGGGCCACTTTCCACTGCCTCCGCCCTCCAGGCGACGGATGGATTGGTTCAAGTCTGCACATCAAGCTTGTCAAGTGGCACCGACAAAATGCGAAGCAGCACCACCACATTGCCCCACTCTATGCCACCACCACTGCCCCTTCCCAGGGCCTCGCTCACTAGGCACCCCTTAATCCATCAGGCACTTTAACAGTCAGCAGCCAAGGAGGTCTGCGAAAGCACCTGGTCCAGAAGACTGAGTGGACATCAGGGACCCCAGGCAGCATGCCGTGTGCCAGGGCTGTCTGTGGGCTGGGGACCTTTGTGGGGAAAGGGACTCTCTCACTGCATGGCCAGTTCTCCATGGAGGATGTGCTGAAAGCACAATCACCACTGCCTTACCGCTCTCTCATTCACAGCCTGTCTCTGGGCAGGTGGCTGAACCTCTTCAGCCTCGGTGCCCTCATCTGTAAATATTTGGCACCGTTTTCCAGAGGATTAAACTGCACTCAGGACTTGAGTTCTGCCTGGCAATAGCTGGTGCCGGCCCGGTCTAATGCCATTAAACAGCATCTAATTCCACTAAACATACTATGCAACAAACAAACCCCTAGGATGGCTGCGTGGTTCCTTTGTGGCAGTGGGGAGACTGAGGAAGGGACACAGAGGGGCCAAGGAGGGGTGACCTTCAGCAGGGCAAGGGGCTTTCATGGAAGCTCGCAGCACAGGAGCCCTTCCTGGGGCTGCTCCAAGCCCAGACTGAGTCACCCACAGGCACTTCTCTATGGGTGTCAAGGAAGGGAGGGGTGAAGAAGTTCCTATTTTAGGATGGGGGGCTGCTTGGATGTGGGAGCTGAGAAAAAGTGGTCCAGGGTGTGAGGCGTTGGGGTGAGTCCTCCTGGGTTATCTTCCCCAGTGTGTGTAACAGTGGGGAGAGGGGAACCCCAAGGATGCCTCCCAGGTCAGGGGAAGGTTGCAGGTTTCCAGGGGTATCGTGGAAGGAGGTCGCAGGCTGGGTCCTCCAGCCTGTACAGGGGTGCTGAAGTTGGGGTGGGGGGAATGGGAGGAGTGATCCTGCCTGCCAAGGTGTTATCTCTCCATGCACCCTGCAAGCCTCCGGGGCATCCCCACTCCTGCCCCAGGTTTTGCATTAGTAACAGACAGCACTGCTGAGGGCTAGCAAGGGAGAGTGGGGGGCGGGGAGAACGAGAAACTCGCGGCAGGCCCTGACCTGCAGCACCCAGCACCTTCCCCGCCTTCCCCCAGGGTGCCGGGGATAGAGCCACTCCGGGCAGTGAGGAGTGAACTTGGCCTGCAGCAGCAGCGGCGGCGGTGGCGGCGGGTAGTGGGGGAGGGGCGCCCCCTCCCACGTCTTGGCCGGATCGGTCGGCAACAAAGGGATTTTCTCTCCCACCGCGCACACACCCCGTGCGGCTGCGGGCTCCTCTCAGCTCCTCTGCCAGGTCCCTGCGTCGGGCAGTGGCCAGCACACATCCCCGCCCACGGCCCCCGCCCAACCTTCCAGGAACTCCAGCTCTCTCCACTAGCCCTCCAAGACCCCGCTTCACACCTCGCCTGTGCGCATCTCTGGGCTCTCCCTTTCCCAGGCGCCTGCCACTGAATCTCGACAAAAAGCAACTTTGGGTGGGCACACGGAGAACCCAGAATGTGCGGTGGAACTCACCAGGGGACTGGGCACTGGAGACCCCAGCGGCCATCGTCCTGGGCTCCCTTTGGCCAGTCTGGAGTGTTGCTCTCCATGGATGCTTCCCCCCATCTCCCCTGATTGAAAGACGCAAGCCAAGTGTAGCCAACTGTAAAAGGGGGCTGGGGGCTTGAGGAGGGGGGAGGGCACCAGCAAGGATCAACCTGGAGAGCTGCTGCCAAACCAGGAGTGCTGCCCGCCACACTCTTTTTCCCACACAGCAGAGCCATGGGGCACCCCCCCCCCCACCCCGGTCGGCTTGCGGAACTTCCCCTTCTGCCCTGACGCCATGCCTTGGCTTTTTGTCCCTTTCACTTTCTTTCACGGTGGTGCCACACACAACCACCATGTGTGTATGCAAGAGGGGGCCCCACCTGGAAGCGGGTGTCCCCCCACAGGAGGCAGCAGCCCAGGACAGGAAACCTAGGTTGAACACAATCAATCATCCTTATTCCTCTCCTTCTGCCAACCCACACCCCTCCCCCGCCCCACACCCCCTCCAGTGGGGTCCCTACAGGGCTGGGTTCCCAGCTGGAGTCTCCCCCAACCTGGAGGCAAATGCAGAAGAACCGAGCCATAAGGCTATTAACAGCAGCTATCATTAGTACACACAGAAAGCACAAAGGAACTTTTTACAAATAAAAGATGCAGAAAACACAGGGTCCCGCAGTCTGCACCCTGATTCCCTGCTGATTGTGTGCCGCCTGAGAGTCCTGGGAAGACTGGGGATGAGGGCCAGGGGAGGACAGGGGCTCCCACTTTCTTAACAAGGAACAATAGGAACCCCATGTCTGCTACTCAATCTTGGAACCAGAACACCCCAAACAAAGCTGTGGGAAAACTGCAGTAGACGTGGGGGCCCGTGAATTTTTGTAGCTGTTCAGAGCTTAATTACTCCTCCTTGATCCGTGGGACTAGACACGACACCGCCAAGGTTAAAATGCCCCGAACAGCGCCGAGCAGATGTGAGCGAGCTGGCAGACGCGCAAATGAGGCCTGCCTCGGAGCACGATAACAAGTGACTAATACATTGCATATCGTTGAAAGAAAATTATTTTTCTCTAATTTGCATTTGCTTGGGGGAAAAAAAAAAGCCAACCAGAGTCCCTCCTCACAAGCACGAGTCTAATCCTGGAAATACAGCCCGGCTGCTTTAAGAGAGCTGGAAGGAGGGAAAGACTGCCAGTGTTTTGGCGTTGCAGGCTTGTTTATCTTTCCGCCTTTCCTCCAAGGCGAAACTCGTTTTGCAAGCAACATTCCTACAGAAAATGGCACACGTCATAAAAAGAGACCAATTTATAGAACTGGCACCGAAGTTCATGTATCATTCCAGAAGTATCTCCCAGCTCCCCACTAGGGAACCCAACTAGATGTAGAAGTCCACATTATAACTCCAGGCGGGGGGGGGTGGGGGGGTAAGGTTTGAGGTGGGAGTGGGGATGAAATCATCATTTGCAGATATCCCGAAAGCTGTACACCCAGGGGGCCAAGTCACACAGAAGGGCAGGATATAGATTTAAGTCAGCTCTGAATGATCCTCCAGAGCCCCAAAGGCTTCAAACTTGAGGCTGGGGTGGGGGGGAGCTGGCCCCAGGACAGCCCAGGGGCAGGCCCAGCCTCCTGACCATCCATGCCCCTTGCCAGCTTGGGCTCCAGGACCGGCCCCTGGAGGGGGGGTGGGGGGTTGGTGCGGGGGGGGGGGGCGGGGATATGGCTGCCACCCACCAACTGTTCTGCCTCCCACCCTGGCGCCTCCCTGCATTGCCTGGCAGAGGACCAGGGAAGGCCTGTGGCTGTGGGCATCTATCTAGTTGATTAAGTCACAGAGTGGGTGGCGCTGTGGGCAGACCTGAAGACAGTGGCGTCCTGCAGCTTAGAGGCAAGTGCACTCTTAAAAAAACACAGCAAGGCAAAGGAACGTAGGTAATCCAAAGCTTTAGGTCCTGAACCTACACACTGGTGTTGCCAATCCAGGAAACAGGGCCCAGTGCATAGAATACAGCAGCCGCCTGTCCCTCGAACTTGTCTGAATAACAGGGCCATTTCAGAGGAAGAACAACGGCCTTCAGAGCCTCTACAATTTCCAGAAAGCCTTCAGTTAATAATACATTCTTTCCAACAGGCTTGCTTTAGGGCGGAAAGTTATTTTCCCAAATCTTAACAACCCTGTCACAAGCCGCTGAGGCCCCAGGCCGCAGGCAACCCCTCCAGACAGCTGACACTCATGACCCTGCGGGCCTTCTCCTGCCACCTCTGCCTAACAAGTTCCCTAAACCACAAAACGCCAACCAGCGCGCCCGTCCACCCAGGTCCCGGGAGCCAGAGGGCCATGTGTCCACGGGGTGGGGATGGGGCGCCGCTGCCAAGGGTTGTCTCGCCTTGCGTCCGAGGACGCCCCGGCCAGCAAGTGGCGGCCACCTCTGCGGCTTTCCGTGGGCCTGCATAGTGCGCGCTTTGTGTGAGCGCCGGGGAGGCACAGCGCTGCCCGTGCACCAACAGCTGTCACATTATTTGCACTCGCTGTAAACAGCCTTCACATTCCCCCCTTACCACATAGTTAAAGCCAGACTAACAATCCACAGTTAGAGATCAAACCAACAACAGCAGTATTGTGTCTGCCTTTGCTGCCTTCGCACCAAGCCCAGCAGCTGGCAGGTTTCTCCGGAACAAGGGACCCCCCCCTCCCCCCAACCCCTCCGGGCTCCAGCCCAGGCTGGCCAAGGCAGTGCTGCGTGTGTCGCTGCTGATTGTTAAAGCAAGAGAACACAGCCATTTCGAGCAGAGTTCGGTGGGGTTCACCGGCTCTCTCTCGAGTTTCCTCCTCCAGCTAGTGGCTCGGGGCAGCCCCCCCTCCCCCATCTCCTCCGCAGGGAATAAAGGTTGTTCAGACTCCCAGACTCTGCTCAGCAAAGCGTGGGCCAGCCTGGGGTCCTGCAGCCCTCTCTACCGTGTCCCAGAGGAAACGCAGCTTGGCCCCATCTGCAGCTCACAGCCCCCTTGTGTTTCTGGAAAACTGTCCAAGCCCCTGAATCCTGACTGGTCGCCCCACTGATCAGAATGTCTCCTTTATGATTTTTGGTTAAGTCGAACATTTCCATAATCGTCATTATTAGCGCAAATTACACGCCTAATCGGTCCTTAAATAGATTTTAATTAAATAATCATACAAGGCTCATTTTATGACTTAAGAAAGGCATTACTTTTCGTTATAAACTTTCTACCAGGATATAGAATAAGGATAGCAGACAAATACTTAGTCTCTGAAAAGCACCAATAACTGATGGGCAGCGTACTGGGAGGGCAGACCCAGCCTCACACCTGGAATCAAAGTGCAGACTAGACACACCACATCTGCCCAACTTTCCTCCTCCAAAGCAGGACTTTGTCTTCTCTTTGGGGCCAGACGAAAGGAACCCCCAATGCTCCTCTTGTCCCTGCCCGTCTAGAGCCCACTTCTCACCACCCTCATCTGTTTTCCACCCCTCAGTCCGCTGAGAGCCGCGGTGGAAAGCAGGCAGGCTGTGCTTGTTAAATGCTGTGTAAAATGCTGTTAATAAAATAATAAATACAAAGGATGGAGGCTGCTGGTTCCATGGGTGTTTTGACTGGAAATGCCTTGGCACTTGTCATGTGTTTATGGGAGGGCAGACAACTCTAGGATTTACATAGTTTGGACATTTCTGTACTTCATTTATTCTTTCTTAAATGACGTAGGCCTAGAGCTATTTCAAGTTTGCCTTTGTACAGAACTGTTAAATGCCTAAGAGTTTCTCCAATTAAACCAAGTTTTAAATCAGACCCAAGGCTGGAACGGACTGACTCGCCCCACTCCACCCCTCAGCCCGAGGCTGGAGAAAACAAACAGACCCTCCACAACAATCTCCTGGCCTCGCTCTCCCCACCTTCACCACCTACCCCCTCCACGGAGGGTGGGGGGTGGCGCACCAAAGGGTAAAGGTTAAGGTGTCTTCAGAATTACAGGCAAGGTCCTGGCTACACACTCTGGAAAGCACTGCAGTTGGGCACATCCTGGCCATACTCTAACCTCTAAAATAGTGAGCTAAGATGGGGGGAAAACTGCTGGCCTGGTAAAACCCACTGTTCGCAAAACAATGTCAGCAAAGGCTGGGAGGCATTCTTTAGAGAGGAACCAGGGATTCATGCCTACTGAAGCTCTTTCAGCACAAAGGCTTTTAGGGGAAGAAGGGAAGGGGGGTTGGGGGAGAGAAAGGGAGGGCTCCTGTTTCAGAGCAGGCATCCCCAGAGAGTCAAGAACCAAGTGTAGCTTCAATCAAACGCTGACTTCCCCTCTGGGAGTCGAGTAAGAAACCTGATCACAGTAGCTTACTACCGGCCTGGATCCATACAGGTCTGGTTTTCTTCTCATGCTAGTAATTTTTTTAAATACATATCGATATAAAAGAAGCAATCCCTGGCAGACTTTATTGAAAACCACACTGAGACCTCATAACATCCGGACTTAATCCCTATCAAACAAACCACAGCACCTCTGGCCTCTACAGCGGGCCAGACCCTCTCACCTCTTCCCACCAGGTCTCTCATCCAGCTGCTGCTGTTCCCTCCCCCAAAAGAATGAGGGGAGGACCAGCCAAAGAGCACCTAGATACTGGTTCTGGAATCAATTCCTAACCATAAAAATGATCCCACTCCGGCGGGGGGAGAGAAAAAAAAAACCCAGCCTTTTCATATGGAATCCTTTAAAGCCCAGAATGTAAAGAACTGTAACAAAGGGAAAGAGGAACCCACCAAGACAGACCTGGAGAAAAAGCCTCGGGAACACCCTTGGAGGGGAGCTTAACCTGCAGGTTGGTCCCCTCCAAGGTTGAGCCTAAGCAGGTGGGGGGGAGGGGGGTGTGTCCTCAGGGGAAGGAGGAAATGGAGAAGCAACCTATAGGAACCTGACCAGTCATTCAAAGCAATTACTAATCCTCAGGGCCTACTATGTGCCCAGTAGTCTTCTTTGATCCTAAAGGTGGATAATTATTCCCAGTCTTACAAATGAAGAAACTTACTGAGGCTCAGAGGCCATAAATAACTTGCCCCCAAGGTCACACAGCTAGTAAAAATGGGCCACGGTCAAACTCAGTCCTGGAGTTGCGGAGAGGAGCCAAGTATTGGTCAAACTGTGCCATTTGGAATTACCAAGAAGTTCGGGAAGCTTTCTCGGCCCTTTTACTCCAACACAGGGTAAAAGGATAGCACTCAGCACCTAGGAAACTCGGTCTACCAGGAGCCTGCACCCTAGTTTCTCCTACACCGAGAAATCACTCGGTCCATATGAAGTCTTTCCACTGACATCCTACACATTGCCCTGAACTGGAACACCCCAGTGTGAGGCCAGGGATCCCCACAAGGCTCCACACTCTCCTCCTCCAGGAGACCAGAACAGGTAGCAGAAAGTGGGCGCTAAAGTGCTGACACCTGGAACTAGAACTAGGCTTGCCACCCTAGTTTTGCCACATGGAGCAATAAATCAAGTTATCTAGGTAGAGCAAAAGCCCTTTGGAAAGAGTGCCTACACCTACCTTTCCTAGGGACCTGAGGACCAAAGTGAGCTGGGGAGGGAACTGAGGGGGAAGTGGCCAAGTCCCAAGTCCCAAGTCCCAGCTGGCAGCTGGGTTTATCTTTTCCTTGCCCAACTTCTCATCCAAGAAGCGCAGTGTCAGCGTTAAGCATCCCCTTCCCACCCCATCCTCAATTTCTGGGTCTGTACCGGGCTTTCAGATGCTCCAGGAACTCTCCACACCCGTTGCCACAGATGCGGTCGGCTTCAGGACCAAGAGCCGTCTCCAGCTCGGCTCGGTGGGAAGGTGAACAGGCAGGAGCGCCGGACACTCAGCCGACCCTGTGGCTTTCCGGCCACGGGCGGGATAGAGGCCACGGGCGGGTGTCTGTTCCAGAGGCCGAGGCTCCGGATGTGCGAAATGACTCCAGGAGCCCCTGGGGCGGGCCAGAGCCTCGGCCACGGGAGGGATCGAGGCGATGGCGGCGCCGGGTCCTCACCCCTGTAGCCAGCCGAACACGCCCCGGCGGCCCGGCCGGCCCTGGCTCCCGGCCAGTGGCTTTCTTTTTTAAACTTTCCGGCCTTGGCGATAACTGCCAATTGGGGCAGGATTTCCAGCCCCCGCCTTCCCTCCTCCACCTTCTCCGTGCAGGCCCTTCCAGCCTCCAGGGAGACGACCCCCAGCCCCGGCAGACCATCCCCGACCCCCACCTTTTGGGCCACCTGGAGAGAGCTTCCGGAAGACAACGGCGTCGGGCCGAGTCTGGGGCTGGTCCAGGGAGGAAGTCCCGCAGCCTCCAACGGTCCGAGCCTGCTCGCGGCGTGGCGCGCGGGTGCAGAGCGGCCCCCTACTCTAGTTCTCTCAGAAAGACCTGACGGCTGGGGGGCGGGGGGTAGGTTAAAGGCCTGCCTTTACAAAAATTTTTAACTCTTCAGATCCAAGAATTTTGCGTGTCCTTGGGCATGGCTGTGAGCGCTCAGGTAGAACAATAGAAATGAGGGGTGCCGGAAACGGTTCAGGAAGATCCCTCTATAGCCCTATAAACCTCTCCCCCACTAGCAATTACTATTAGCATTAAAAGACCCTAGTGCCTTCAATGCAGTAGTGCCAGTTTATAACTTTTTCCCCGCTGGGTCCCCATACCCTAAACAAGCCCCCTCCTCACATTTTTAAATCACCAGAGCAAAGACAGCTCCCAACCCTCTGAGGTTCCAAAGCTTCTCACCTGGTCTGCTCCTGGCACCCTGACCTGACTCACCCTCATCCCCCCAGTAGTTTCTCCGGTTTGCACCTAGACAATAAATTTAGTTTAATTTAGCTTCCGGTCTTTAATTTTAGCAGGTCTCCTTTTTGCATGCAAATCAATATGGCAATTACCATCTAAAAGCTCGCCCAGCCCCGGGTCAATGTAAATTGATCATTGTCCGCCTTCCACAAAATAACACCGGGAGTCTGTGGTGCATAATGAGATTATACTGGAAACTGTCTTTTAGATCACAAATTATATTTTATGCTGTCAGGATCTTCTCCTAGCGGACTTCCCCGCTAATCACGGGGCGCCGGAGCCCGTGGGTGCTGAGGGGCAATGGTTGGCGGGGAGACATGGCTCTAAGGAATAACTAAGTGCAGGGGCTCCCCCCCCACCCCATTTCCAAGATCCTCTACTGGGGGCAGGTGGAAATGAGCCTGTAATGGGGAAAGAGGACCTTCTACCAAAACGTTGCGGAAAAGGTCGTTCTTTAAGTCTCATCCAACAAAAAGTCAGCTACCCCTTGCGGAGAAACACATGGGGGGAAACCAGCCTAAGCCGTCGGTCCTGGGCCAAGTGCTCGAGACACAGGAGGCTGGGCCGCCCCGGGGGCGGCGTGAGGAGACCTTCCACTCCTAGCCCGGCTGTTACTCAAGCGGGCGCCACCACCTAGGCCCCGGCAGCGCAGCCAGCCTTGCCAACAGACGGAATCTTGCCGGCCGGACTTTTGGGTGAAGCAGCCCAGGCGGGCTGGGGCGGGCCTCGGCCTCCCCTCCCCAAACTGGGCGAGGCACCGCCAGGCCCGAACCGTGTGAGCAGACGGCTGGAGACCTCCGAGCCAGGAGAACGTCCCTTCTCGCGGAGAGCAAGGCCCTCCCGCCCCGGTGCGGCCCCCGGGCCACGGGTGTGACCCTGGAGCCTAACAAAGGGCCTTCAGAGCTCCTTTCGGCCTCGGAGTGGCAGGGGAGGGGTGGGGCCCGCGGGGAGGGGGGCGGCGCGGCGGCCCAAGTGTACCCGCACGCCCCCTGTCCCGCCGTGCCGAGTCAGCCGAGCCCGGCGCCCTCGAGGAAACCACCGAGGTAGCTTGATCGAGGCCGCTGGGCACTCCCCAGGACCATTCAGGGGTTCGGGCGGCTCGGCGGCCTGCGAGCCTCCCTCCCAGCCCCGCGGCCCAGCCCTGCCCCGCCCGACCCAGCGCGGGCTCCACCCGAGTGCGGTCTTCCCAATAAAAGCTGGAATTCCCGGCTGGGCTCAGACAAAGAGGGACCGCGGCAAATCGACGCCGCGGGCAAACCAAACCCAAGCCTAGTTTATGTGCACGTCTGGGGTCACAGAGGCGCCTGCTAATCCTCCCTACCGAGCAGGCCGTCCCCGCACGGTCTCCTCGAGGAAAAGAAAAAAAAAAGCATACCTCCCCTTGATTTTACCCAGAGGCCGAACTTCGCACTTATTTCTGTTCACTAGACCCTGTGCACCAACCTTAGCAAACAGGACTTAGAGCAGCCCAGCATCCCTTCCTCCCAGCCAGGAGTGTAACGCTTACTCCTCGTCTTCCTCCACCATCCATCCTCTCAAGGTCAAGAACTCAAAAATCTTTCAGAAATCCTCCAACCTGGTCAAGACATACCTTCTCCCCCACTCTAGCTTGGAAGAAACTATAACCAAGAAGCAATCTTAGTGACTGAGGACCATCTACCCTTAGCTAGGCGCCTCTGCCCTCAGTTTCCCTCTAGCCAAAGACACGTTATTTCTCGGTAAACGAGTGTGTGAATGTGGTTGTGTGGCGCACATTTCCGTGCCCTGGTCGGTCTCCCTGGGCAGGAAAGTCTCCATCAGGCATTGAGGAGTTTTTGTCATTCAGCCTGTGTATCTAAGCGTGGATGTGTGCATATGAATGCTTTTTGTGTTTCCAAGTGACCCTCTTCACACCTTTAAATGGGCTTTTGTCTCTGGAACGAACTTACAGAAATTCTGCCCCAGTTTCCAGCTCAACCAAGTCTGGGATTTTCTCTCCTAGAATCTCGCTCTAGGTCTCAGTATTTGCATATCCATGTTTACATTCCTCTTGGGCAGTTCTTTATCTCTTCTGTATCTCTTGTTCCGTGTGGGCATCGGAGCCCAAGTGTCTTGATTTGTCTCAGCACATGTCATTCAGGCACACATCTTAATCTGTGCATTCCTGTCTAACAGTACACCTCCCCACGACTTACATTCTTGCTTTGCCTATAATGTGGTTCATTCTCAGACCAGACCAATGTTGGTTTGTAGTTTAAATGTAGCTAGAGGATTCCCCTAAGATTACAATCCCTAAAAGGGAGAGGAAGGGGGAAGGAGAGGAGCATGACTAATGATTCATTTTTATATAGAGTAACCTACCCGCCAATTGTCCACCTCTGCAAAAGCTAGACCAATGCCTTCAAGAGTTGTATAAAAATTTTAGACCAACTCAATGTTGAGTCCCCTGTATGTGTCCATACATACATTGTACACATCACTGTCCAATTCCTGTTTGGACGCTGTCTCCCTGAACATATCTGATCTGAACTCTCCACAAGTTAATGGTTAAAAGTGTCTCTACACAGACAACTCAAGAACCCTTTTGCTCTCTCCCATGTATACCTGCACACATGGGCCGAGCATTTCAGGCTTGGGTCGGCAGCAGTTTCCGTCAGAGGCCCCACCCCACTAAAGCTCTGAGCAGACCTTTCCACACCGGGCCGCTGGGAACATTGAGATCTAACCTCTGCATCTCCCAAACTCACTTCCTTAAGTGAGGGGTGCCCATTGTGTGTGTTCACATCTCCCCCATTAAGAAGTACCGGGTCAAATTAGATCACCTAGCAGCTGCGTCTGGTTCGTCGAAGAATCGAGCCGGATGCACCAGGATGTCAGCGTGCAAACACAGAACAGAAAAAGACAAACCCTGGGTCCAGACTCCCGCCCCCTCCAACCTGGAGGCTACTTTGCCTCCAGGAATTTCTACTAGACTCCCCACCCCCACTCTTCCCTTCGCCTTTAAAGGGTTAAGAGAAATCCTCGAAGCCTTCCCTTCACCCTTGGTCGCTGGGCCCGCAGGGTGGCTCGCTCACTCGCGGCTCACGGGAGTCTGCCGCCGCCTCCGCGGCCCGCTCCCCCTTCCGTCCTTCAGCCGGGAGGGAGCCTGCATGCCTGTCTAGACCGATCTATCACAGGCACACCAACAACACCCGCGAGAGCGCCGAGACCCTGCCCGGGTTCCCCCTGCCCGCACGGCTTCCCGGCGGACCGAACCCTGGAGCGTGACCGCACCGGCGGCGGGGTGGGGGTAGGAGCCTTCGGGCGCGGGCTGCCCCGAGCGCACCGCGCGGCCGCCCCGGCCCCCAGCGCTCCCGCCAGCCCGGCTGCCGGGACACAGTCACAGCTCTGCGCGCTGGGCAGTCCTATTTTTATCTTGTCTAATCCCAAACTGGGCGGGGAGCACAGGCGTCGTGCTTAGAGAACAAGAGATAGGCGAGGGAGGCGGGGAGGAGCAGCCAGGCAGCGACGCGAGCGGGAGCGAGTTAAAGACACAGTCGAGGCGATCGAGAGCAGGAAGAAAAAGCGGGCTGCGCGGGGCCTCGGGGCTCAGCACGCAACACGCCGCCGGCGAAGTTACACTCGCCTCCCCGCCGCCCCTCGCCGCCAGTCCTTCCCCACTTCCCAGCGGCGCTCCCCGCAGCCCCGGCCGCGGGGCCCCGGCCTGTGTGGGAGGCAGAGGCCCGGCCGGCCCTGCAAAGAGCTGGAGAGAATCGCTAATGAGCTGTGCGGCCCATTGATCCGGAGAACACTTCCTAATTAACTCTCAGTCACCTACTGGTGACAGCGCCTCAAAGGACAGCGCTGGGGCCATCCAAGCCCCAGCCCCGACCTGCCCGCCGAGCGCCTGGCGCCCGAACCCCGCGCGCTCCCCTCACTACCTCAGGCCAATCCCGGTGAGTGGCGGCGTCAACCCGCATACTTAAGGCCGGCCTCAGATTAAACCTGGACGGCATATTAATCACCACCATCTCCACCCTTCCTCCACGCGGTGAAATCATGGCCCAGATAAACACGAGAACCACCACTGCAAAGCCCAGAGCAGATAACAAATCGGGGGTGGAGTGGGAAGGGTCGCTATGCAAACGTATTCTCCAAGTGTCCACGTACAGGAGTCTCGGAGGCCGACACTTAAAATGCCTTCCACACAAGCAATTCTGTTGGCAAAACCGAATCCAACACCTCGTAAGGATTGATTTCAGCCCGCGGTGTCCGTTTCCAGTGCCACAGGAAGTGTCAGATGGCTAGAAATACTCAAGTCTGTCTGCGTTCACCACCCACCACCTTCTGGGGTGGGCCATTTCCTCCGCTTTTTTATTCCCAAGTCATTTAAAAGATTTTTCTCCAGGAGGCTACCCCTAGAACCAAACAACACTTACCCCATCTCTGGCCTAATCTCAAAAAAAGAAAAAGAAAAAAAAAAAAAACAGCTAAAACCCACAGCAGTCTAGTCTAGACACAGGAGGCTCTACGGATACCTATTTGAAGCGCGCCGGTTTCTTTTTAAGGTTTGTTTTTAAATACACATAACCCTCCCCCCTCCTTCGCTCTTCCATTCCCCCAACCCCCACCCTTCAGACGCCTGCGGCGCGCGTCCTCGCGCGCGGGCACTCACTAGCTGAAGATCGCGGACTTTCTGGGAAAGATTCATTAACAGCAAATTAAGCCTCGCCCGGCCTCGGCCTACACGAGGCCAGGCTCAGCCGTCTCAGGGACTGGAGGACGTGCCCACTCGAGAGTGCAGGCGGCGAGAAGCCCACCGGGACCACGCGTGCCTCGAGCCGCCCTACTCCGCACACGGCGCCCCAGGGCTTGCTTGGTAAACAGCCGGCGCACGTCGCCGCCGCCCCGAGCCCCCGAGTTGGCGGAGGCTCTGCAGCGCAGCCGCCCGCCTGCTCCGAGCGCGGGCCCCGCGGCGCGGAGGCGCCTCGCCCTCCCCGCCTCGGCGGAGGATCGCGCCGTGTGCGCAAGTTCCTCTTCGCCCTCAGCCTCCGCGCCGCACGCCCTCCGAGCGGGACCAACTTCCTCCGGCCACAGACTTGCACACGCCCTACAGGGCTTCCCACCAGACTCGTAGCTGCCCAGGTCTAGCCCCCACCTCCTCGCCCTCCCTTCCCGCCGCCGCCCCCGCACGATCTACCCCCGCCCCTGGGGACTCACAACTTGAAACCAACCCTACGACTTCGCGGGGAGGGTGGGGGTGGACCGGGGTCGCAGATTAAAATTTTAAAAGAACATTTACAAAACAAAGCGTCTGACCTGGCGGGCGGGTGGACGGGCCGAGTCGGAACCCCTCGCTCTGCTCGATTTCCTAGTATTTTTTTTTTTAATCCACGTGATTCGCGCTTTGGAGCAAGCCAAAAAAAAAAAAACAAAAAAAAAACCCGGGACTCCCCTCCCGAGTTGTGCCGCGGCGGCGGCAGCAGGTCGAGCTCGGCTCGGCCCGGGGCGCCCGCCACACACACCCTGCGCACGCACACGCTGTCGTTCCACGAGCAGGAACGAGCGGCCCCCGGAGAGGCGAGACGAAGCAGCGGCGACTGGGGGTTTTTACAGTTCTTTCCCGAGTCGAAAAAGAAAGCAGACGGGAACCCGCCGCCCTCCCCTTCCTGCTAGCGAGCTAACGCCGAGCCGAGCTTCCCAGCTTCCAGCCCAGCTCCCCCCCGCTGCCCGCCCCCCCCGCGCCCGACTCGCGGCGCTCAGCGACGACCGCGCTCCCGCGCACACAGGCACACACTAGCTGCAAACTTCCACTCCGTGAACTCCCCGCTCTCCTCCCAGCCCCCCGGGAGGCGGCAGCACCCCCCCCCCCGCCGCGCCCCTCCCTCCCCGGAGCCCACTTGGGGCCGCTTAGGTTGGCTGCATTTTTAATAACTTATAGCTAGGAAATAAAAATGAAAGCGAGCAAAACAGCCAAAGTGAAGCGCGAGGCACAAGCTTCGAGGGGGTACGCGAGAGTCAAAAGAAACCACCCGCCGCGAGCGGGGGCCCCGAGGGAGGGGGCCGACTGCAGCCCGCCGCCTCCCCCGGGGAAAGGTGTTCCGGGCACTGACCTGAAATCCCCAGCCGGGGAGTAAGCAGAGAGCCTGCGATCCGGCGCTTTGAAGTTTTTCCCCGGAGCAGAGTCGAGGCGGCGAGGAGGAGCAAGGGGCGACGGGGTGGATGGGAACTGGTGTGCGGGGTTGGAGGAAAGTGGGGTGGCGACGTTGGCGACGGAAGAAGGAGCCGGGCCGGGCAAGCGCGGCGAGCAGCAAAGTTTGCCGTCCCCGGCTGCCCGCAGCCCGCTCGCGGCGCCGCGCTCGCTCGCCTCCCTCGCCTTCTGCTGCCAGCCGGCTGCCCTCGGGGTCGGCCCTGCCGAGGGGTGGGCTCTGGGCCGGGTGGGGGCGGGGCGGGGCGGGGCGGCCTCAAAGCCTCTGGGCAGGTGGCGACAACCCCGCGCGATCCTCTGGGCTCCGGCGGCTGGGCCGGGCTCGGTCGGGCTCAGCAGCTCCCGCGCCGCCGCTGCTGCCGCCCGCGCTCGGGCAGGAGCCCCAGCGCCATGTTGACGGTTCGCCGCGAGCGCCCGCTCGGGCTGGGTGTGTGTGAGTGTGTGAGTGTGTTGGCCAAGTCGTCCCTGCGCGGCGACAGCGCGGCTTGGGCTCCCCGCCCGGCGGCTCACGGGCTCCCCCTCTGCCGCCGCCTCGTTCCCGCTCTCGGTCGCGGCTCCGGCGCGTCTCCCCCGCAGCCGCCGAGCTCGGTCCACGTTCAGCGAGGAGCGTAGCTCTGCTCACCTTGCCGCTGGGAGCCTGGGCTCCGTCTGCCGCCGCACGCCGCGATCCCAACGCGTCCCCCCTCCCTGGTTCCCTCCTCTTCCTCCTCCCCCTCCCTCCGCCCTCTCGCCCTCCCTCCCTCCCTCCCTCCCTCCCAGCAGCCGCCTCCCCTCCCCCCGCAGGCGCAGCGCTCGGGCGACAGCCGCCCGCCCGCCCGCCGCCGCCTCCAGCTCTCGCAAGTTTGAGCTCCCCCAGCCTCAGCTCACCCTCCGCTGCGGCGCCTCGGCGGTGGGGTTTTGGAGGGGTGATTCCCCAGTAAAGGTTTGCCCGAGTTTCCCCAGCCGTCATCGATCCTCGGAGCGTTTCTCTTCCCTGGGTCCGAACCCCAGACCACTTGGGTGGCGCCCGCCCCCCGCCCCTTGCCCTCCCCTCCGCCGCTCGGACCGAGTTGGCTGCGCACACCCCGCCCGGGCGCGCGTCCTGGGCGAACCAGAGACCGACTCGGGCGGCGGCGGCGGCGGCGGCGGCGGCGCGGGCGGCCGGCTGATCCTAAGCCGAGGGGATGGGGGCGGCGGGGGCGGCTCTCCCAGCCGCGCGCCGAGACTCCCCTCGCTACCCAGAAGGCCAGTGGAGGACCGCAATTACCATAAAGCGCCTCGCACTCCGCTCAGCCAAAGCTGTCAAACCCCAGCGGCAGCCGCCGCTGCCTCCTCTCGCCACCAGCTCTGCGCTCTCCCGGTCGCGCGTCCCCTCCGAGACCCAGTGGAGCCTGGCGGGTGCGCGTCGGTGCCCATCCCCACCTTGGGTCGCCCCTTCCTCCCGGAGGAGCCCCTCCCCATTTCGATGTCAAGAACTACCTTTAGACACCACCCTGAGCAACGGTGGCCGTTCCGCCCGAACTCTGCGCCCGAGTTCCCCGGACGTTTCGATTGTGTGGGAATTGTCTGGAGAGGCGGGGGACGGAGGAGGCAGCCCGTGGGGCACTAGGAGGCGGGGGTGGGGGCGGTAGGGGAGCGGAGATTCGCTAGAATTTATCCCCGTTCTCGTGCATTTCACAGTCTGCATCTCAGATGATTGGAGGGTCTGTCCTGGCCCCTCACCCCTGCCTCGGGAGATTATCTCCCGCGTTTTATTTTCCTTGGCAGGGAGCAACTTTTGGCTTACACCGTTCGCTCCATAAATTTCCACTCGGTAACGTCGTGCTGATCGGAGCTCGGCGGCGGCGTACAGCCTGCGCCCGCAGCAGTTCAATTCAATTGACACGTATTGAGCTTCTCCAGCGCACCCGGAGCGGCGCTGGGCGCGCGGGCGGGGGTGGTGGGTAGGGTGGGGGCAGGCAGGCGAGAGGGGGAAGCGGAGAGGCGAGGTTCCGGCCTCCCCGGAGCTCAGAGCCTCTAAGGCGAGCTGAGAAGCCCCAGTTCAAGAAGCAGGCGGGAAGGGATGGGAGTGGGGGGAGGGGTGTTCCGGCCTAACCGCACCCAGACCGCGGGCCGGGACGTCACCGCAATAGGTGACCCCACTCGGTTAATGGATAGGGTCTTTTTATGCTGAAGGTGGGGGAGTCTCTTTCCGCCTAAGGACAAGATGGTGCAAGCTCGATGAGAAGATCAATCTGAAATGGAGGTGGCTTGTAAATCCACACGGAAAGTTTTAAAATATCCTGGAGTGTCTCCATACCAAAAATAATCAAAAGCATCTCAAGTTGATTACTAAGTCAAGGTCAAGGCCAAAATCAGCTCTAGCTAGTAGATCCCTTAAAAAAAATTAGACTTAATCCTGACTGTAGGATTGGTGTTAGGTGCGATTTTATTTATTCTGTTTTAGTTCTCAGTACATAGTTATAAAAACAGCTCTTTTCAAAGCAGAAGTGAAACATCTCTACCGTTTGAAACCTGAAACTTCGGGCAGAATTAAATCTTCATGCTCCAGAGCTGCTTAAAACAACTGATGCAAAAGACGGGCAGGCAAGTGCCCCAGTGAGCAGTCCCCGGCCCTACGGGGCTGCCACCGCTTCCAGGACTCGCGCCTGCATAATAGAACGTATGCCTTTTTCTTCCCCGTCTTTCTGGAGGTGGATGTCTCTGAAAGCGAACCCACACATTTTTTTAATCTCTGGTAACAAGCAGAAAGACACCTGGACTATTATGCTGTAAAGCTATTTTTTATAAAGACATTTTAGGGCCAGACATTAAAAGTTATTAGACTGAACGCATGCAAGTTACAGACACAGCTGGAGAAAAGGCCTCTGGTTGTGTGTTGTAGCAGCATTTCTTTTTGAAGCGACTCCTTTTATTCAAAACAAGTCTAAAATAACCAGGAAGGCTGAAGTTGGGTATTTGTGGGGAAACTCTCTGAATGCGGTTCAGAGGCCACAAGGAGGCAAGGAGGCTGCTGCGCCACTGTGGGCCTCGCGGGAGAGCTGGCCTGGGCGAGTTCGGAGCCGTGCCAGCCTCTTCCGGCTCAGTTAGGCTGCCGCAGAGACCCTGGCCCCTTGCCCGGCCACCTTCTCTCCCCTTCCCATGCCTCCCCAACTCTCCCCCCCAGGCAGGGGCCTTTCCCAGAGTTAAAAGTTGCATGTAACCATCCAGAACTTTTGGAAAATCCAGGAACCAAGTGAAAACCCAGAGCCTGCAGCCTCTTTGAGTCCTGTGGCCTCCCGGGGCTGCTGACAAAGGGGCCTGTTTGTCTACCTTTAAAAGTCCTAGAGTTAAAAATGAATTGGGGAGGGGGGCGGTGCTGTAAATGCGAAGGGGCCAGAGAAGGGCTGACTGTGGGAGAAATTTGATGCTGGAGACAAACAGACCAGTAAATTTGCCTTTGACGTAATTTGCAGCATTCACACACACACACACACACACACACACACACACACACACACACACCCTTTTTAAGGAGTATTGCCTCCATGGTATCTTTGTGCAAGTTGGTGGGATTAAAGGGTTTCTCTTCCATCTCTGAGGGATACATTTCCAACTCTGGGATTTTTAAAATATCTTATTAAGGGAGCCCTAAGAGGTATGAATGTATGTGTGAGGGAGAGGGGATTCATGACTCACTGGGAATTAAAAGGTGAGATTTTTCCTGAGGTGCTCTAAGGTGGAGGAGGAGTAGGGAGCTTACACCTATTGGCCCGATTCATTGGCATTGTTCCAGGGAGGAGAAGCAGTCCCATCTTGCACCCCCACTCAAGAAGGGGCTCTGGGAGCTGGGGACACTGCGGAGCCTGCAGCGTGTGCGGGCCTCCTCCTGCTCCCTCCCTCCTCTGCCCTCCCAGGAGTCCCTTGGGAGCTGACCTGGGGGTCAGGCTGCTACACTCGGCACTCAGCAAGGGGAGGATTTCAATGAAAGCAGAGGAGGAGGCGGTGGCGGGAGAGAGCCAGCGAGTGAGCGCAAGGGAGGGGAGGCCGCAAAGGCAGCGGAGAAATAAAGAAATAGGCACAGAAAGGCGAGGTGCTTCCAACCGAGCTGCAGGGGCCACCCCCTCCCACCTGCCGCTGGTTCCCTGGGAAGGGCCTCCCAGTTAGAACCTATGGCTCTCAGGCACTCTCCTGCTGCCCATGTTATCCAGCGTCTGCAAATGGACAAGCAGGTTGGCGCTTCGAGGAGCAGGCCTGGAGCCTGGTCGCCCTTTTCCTGACAGATTAATTGTGTAAGGCAGGCCAAGTCCTCTTCCACACCTTCATTCACTGCCCAAGCCCTAGGGGAAAGGCCATGCATCCCATAGTGAGGGTCCTACCTGGAGTTTGGGGGACCCTGGGATCCCAGCATGATGTGTGGGGTTTGTTTGTAACATGCATGTGGGGACTAAATTATAAAGCTTTATAGGCCCCAATGGGGCTCTTCAGCAGCTGTTCTCTTCTATGATGCTGGGTACTGAAATGGGTGGGATTGGGGTGATTACAGAGACTGTATTTTTATTTTATATACTGTGAGCTACTTTAAGTATTTTTAAAAATACACAAACACCCCCAGGAACAGTCTTTCCCGGTCACTTTGTAAAAGAACTCTGGGCTTAACACGGGTGCCACTTAGAAGATCCACTGGTCCATCCCTCAAGCAAAAGGCATCTTTGTCCCAGGGATTTCAGTTAACTGGAAACATCTAAAGGTAGCTGCCTTCCCTGGTAGGAGTCTGCTAGACTTAGGAGTCTCCAGGTTGAAGATGGCTGCTCTATTCTTTGAAGGGTTATTGGGCCTCCTCTGGAGGAGGGTCCAGAAGGCAGGCCCAACATGGTAGCAGCAACTGCCTCTCAAAATTTCTGGTCTGGGCTCGATTTCAGGCTCTGACCAGGCATGGGTGGGTGAACTACCGTTGACACTGAGGGGGGCTTTCTTAGTAGATGGGTGTTGGCGGCTTGGGGAGGCCTCCTCTTGCGTCCCACCTGGTTCGGGCTTAAGAGACCTGAAAGCCGTCGAGCTGGGCTAGATGCTCCTGTAGATAAATTCGGACGCCACGTCCCGTCCTGGCTGCTTATTTAGCGCGGTCCCTCCAGCTCATATTTTACCCAGCCAGGGGCAGTGAGTGGGAACCACGGAGAGAAGGGGCGGAGAACACCAACTCTTCGCTCGCAGACCCTGCAAGGCGGCTTTCGGCCCGAGACATTTTCTCGGCAGCTTCCCTCCACGGCGGCCGCGGGACTCCGCTGACACGCACCACCCCGAACCCTTTCGCGGACAGCACCCCGGGGACTGGAGGGATCCGGAAGGCTCCGCCAGCCCCTCGCTCGGGGCCAGAAGGGAGTACGGCCCAGCAGATGGAAACGCGGCGCTGGCCTGTCCCTAAGTACCTCTGGGCCCCCACAAAGTCGGGCACCGAGGTGAGTGGAGCGGGGCAGCTGCCTAGGGAAGGTCAGCCAGGAACAAAACTTGGGGCTAGCGCAGGGAGGGAGATTCCAAACGGCCTAATCCGGAGCACTTCCCCCACCCCTCCCCGATTCCCCCTCCGGGTCCACTCGGCTCGGCCTTCGCTCTCGATGCGCGCCCCCCCACCCCCGCATCCCAGGGTCTCCAGCACTTTGGCCATCGCACAGCCCCCGGTCGCGAGTGCGGGGTGGGGGGCGCTGGGTGGTTTGTGTTGCGAGGCCTGACAGAACCTTCTGTGTGCGGCGCTCGGAGGAGGCTAATGCATAATGCACAGCGCCTGGAAGCCCGGCCATTAGCGGCCTGTCGGTGACACAGACAAACGACTGAGAGGGAGGAGATCTAGCTCGCTCTGGAGTTTAAATATACCAGCGTGGAGGGGAAACGCCATGATTTAAAAGTGTGTGTTTGCAGACACTCGCATATATTTTAATGATTTCCAGCAGGCCATGCGTCCCAGCCTTGCATCCCCCTCCCCCAAACGGGGATGAGTGCGGGGTGGAGGGGAGGAAAAGGCAGGGGGGGAACGAAGGCAGAATGAGAGGCCTCAACCAGAGACCCACTGCTAGCTTTTGAGAGATGAAGGGAAGGTGAGGTTGGTAAACGCAGGGCGGAGAAAGCGAGGCCTAGGGAAGCCACATGACCCAAGGCCATACCCAGATTTTTTTTTTTTTAATCTGGCCATCCAGCCTTCCACCCCGGACTGGACCTTTTCTGCGTCGTACTAGAAAGGCCTGGGGGAAAGAATAAACCCTGCTACCCTGGCTTCCCCCAAAGTGTCCACATTTTTGAATCTTCCCTTTCCACTGACAATCCTGAGACCTCCTTCCTCCCCGTTTAACACACCAGTGTTTTTTAGCAATTAAGGCGAGAAGGGGGTGGGGATAAAGATAAGCCAATTTTTTTTTCCGCCATGCAAGTGTGAAAGATAAGATAAGGCTAAGCTGAGGCAAAGCGGCTGCTTACAACCTCCCCTCAGCGATTTTGATCGGTCACTTCTTATCTCGCAAAAATGCTCCTTTCGAAAACTGCATCAAAAAAAGAAAAAGGCTGAAGGAAAGCATTTTCATTTGGAAGTGACATTTAAAACCCACCTCCTCTACACCAGCAACCCCCTCCTCATCCGCGGGACTCCCCAGGAAAAGTCGCACCTCGACTACAGGGTTTCAGGCTTTCTCGTGGGGGGCAGGATTACTAGTGTAATTAGGCTGAATAAAACCAGGGATGCGTGATCAGGAATTATCCTGCCTCCAACCCCAAGCTCGCAGCCGGGCTTTCCTTCTCTGAGTTCCTGATCGGTGTTTGTGTTTCATCGTCTCGCTCGTGTGTTGAAACTAAACAGGTAGTTATATTTGGGAGGGTCATATAACTATGTCAACACGAAGTGGTTGTTAATGCGAAATAATAAGAAACTCTGCTGATTTTTACAGGCCCCTGTAAAGGAAGGAAAAGGCGTCATGAGCCCCGGAACCTGAGAACCCTCAGCCGAACCGGACTCTCGAGGAGCCTTATAAAATCCTTTTCTCGCACAAAAATCTCACCAAGGGGTTTCCGGAAGACTTTGTTAAGCGAGGTTTCGGTATTGAACTCCAGGCCTGCAGAGCGGCCTGTAAATTTCCCCCAGCCCAGCCGCTGGCCAGATCGCGAACATCCAGGCAGGCACCCCAGGCCGAGTTGATGAGCCTCTGCGCCCACCTCCGGCTTAGAGCTCCCGAGATCCCACCTCTTCACCCCTCATCCCGGGTTCGCACCTCGGCGCCGGGCGCACACTGAGTCGGCCCTCTCCGGGCGCGACCTAAAGCCCGGGGCTAGCCGCGGCCGGATAGTCCCCGGGGAGTCGAAACCGCCGGGCGGGGAAACCCCTCCTCTCGTCCTTCCCCGAAAAGCCTGGCCGCGGCGTAGGCGCCGAGCGAGCGGGCATCCGCTGACAGCCGGGCCTCACGTAAGGCCCACACGCGTCCCATTAGTCAGCCTGAGTTCCCCTCGGGCGAGCCGTCTGGCGCGGCCCCAAGGCCGGGCGCGGGCGGGGACGGGGGTGCGGGGCCGCGGCGAGCTGGCAGCGGGGCGGGGGCGCGGGCTCTGCGGGGCCCGGCCGGGCTCGGTTCCGCGTTCCTGGGCCCGCGGGTAAGCTGAGCCGGCGGGGCAGGCCGCTCCCTGGCTGGCGCCGAGGCGCCGAACTGCGCTTCACGTGCCCGCCATATCAGCGGCGGCGGCGGCGAGGAGCGGGGGCAGGGAGGCGGGCCGCAGCTCCCGCGGGGTCTCCGGCCCCCGCCCTGTCCGGGGCAGGGTCTGGACCACCCCGCAGCCCGCAGCCCCCATCCCCGCGCCGGCCGAGATCGGCGCTGCCAGACGCAGAGAGGTTCCTAGGGCGCCGTTCCGAAAGCTGCGCTGCGGAGGCAGCCAGAGGAGGGTGCTCCTCGCGGCCGCCCCGGGAACTTCCCAGCCGCCCCGCCGCCGCCGCCGCCGCCGCCGCAGTCACCGGGACCGGAAGCCCTTGCGCCGCCCCGAGCGGCCTCCGCTGGCCCCCAGGGCTGTTCCAGACGAGGGCTAGTTGCGCGTCACCTTCGATCCCTCCTGGTCTCAGGTGGCCGTCCTCGCCCTGGAGCATCCCCATTTAAACCCGGAGGACCCTACTCGCGGTCCAGCGAGACCTTTCTCTATTACCACCATCAGCGCGGCTCCCCCCGCAGCTGGGACGGGAGGGGCGCGGAGCCGCCACTCCCGCCGGGCAGGAACACCTGCTCCCGGGCCCTGCAGCTGGGCGCGTGGTGCCGGGAGAGGCTGCCTACTGTTGTGTGCAGAGATCGCGGAGAAAATGGGGCTCCGAAGCTCAGGGCCAGGCGCAGCCGCGCCCCGGCCGCCCCCATCTCCCATCCTTTCTGTGCAATCAGGCCCGAAGTTCGGGGAACTGGGGTCTTCCTGAGGGTCGAAGGGCCGCCAACCGTGGGATCCGGCTTCTGGCCTTAAGAGGTCGTTTGCAAGATAGATGGGGCAAAACCTGTTTTGGGAGCCATCCCGGTGTCCGCCCCCGCTCTCCAAACCAGACACACTCATGTCCCCTCGGCCTCTAGCCTCCAGCGGGGGACCAGAGTAGGTCATGGCGGCACTGGTACAGGGTTCGGACTTTGGCACTCCGCGTGGAGAGGGCCGATGGACCCTCCCCATCTCCTCCGTGCCCGGAGGAGATCGGGCAGCCAAGATGACCTGCGCCGCTTGCCCTGCCTCACCCCTCCTCCCCCGTCCCGCCCTCCCCGGCGCTCCTGGCCCAGGGCCCGGCCGAGGAAGGCGTTGTTTTGCCAGCGGGAGCCGAGCGAGTGCGCAGAGAAAAGCCTCCCTGCTCTAATGAGAGTGCACACAGCGCTGCGGCGAGGAGGATGATTACCCGGCGGGCGGGGGGGCGCGGGCCCGGGCCGCGGGCGGCGTGTGCGGCGGCCCCGCGGGCCCGGAGTCCCCGCCTGTCTGGCTGCTAATCGCACGCTTTCTGCTGTTACGGAGGCAGGCGGGAGCCGGCGGCCGAGCCCAGCGCCGGCGACTCGGCGGGTGACACGGAAACATGGCGCAGCGCCCCTCCCCCGCCCGCCCTCCCCGCGCTCCCGCCTCCCGCCTCGCACTTCCTCCCGCCCGCGCGGCTTTTGCAGTTCTAATGCTCTGCTGTCCGCCCGGCACCATTACGCTAGCAGCCGCTTCTCGGCCGCCCCGCGCGTCTCTTTCCCCTTTGTTTTCGGGGTCTATAGAAAACGTTTGCTTTTGTCCCGAGCTCTCGTTAAACCAAACTTGTGGTGGCAACGGAAGGCGGTGCGGGCGGGGAGGGGCCCGGGGATTTTGGCAGCAGCCGACCAGAGCGTGGTGGAAACTTCTCTCGCTGGGTTCCCCACCACCCCGCCTTCCACCCTCCCCTCTCACACGCAGGCCGATCTGCCTGCAGACGCTTCCCCCCTTCTCCCCCGCGAGGCCTCAGTGCTCCAGGAAGGACGTCTGGGGTAGAGGGGCTATGACCAGGCGTGAAGATCCTAGGGTGCATGTCTGTGGGCCCTGAGTTTGGGGCACTCGGTGACCTCGCTCCTTGAAGCCCTGACTTGCCTCTCCCTCCCTTTGGTCATTCGGGGCTTTGTATCAGCCGGTGGATTAGGAAGAGGAGGGAGGAGAAGAAAGTGGTTCACGTGTGTGGTTTTTATATTAAGGGTTTGTTGGAATCTCTCATCTCCAACTGTATAGCCTCTTTTATAGGATCTACGGTGAAAAGGGGGAACGTGGGGCCCATGGGGGAAAGGGTCAGAAACCTAGGCCTGGGAGCTGGATCTTACTTTACTGGTCGGCTCGGCTACAGTCTGTCCGCAAGCAGGGTGGGGGTGGGGGGACCCTGCAGAGTGGGGGAAGGACGGGAGGATCAGATCCCTCGATCCAGGAGACGCCAAACCTCCCTCCCGGGGGCTAAAGCGCAGGTCCCCCCGGCGCGCTCCCCAGCCTAGAGCGCACGCCGTGGCTCCGCACCGGAGCTGCTCAGGCGGCAATTTTTTAAGCCTGCAATTAAGCGAGGCGTCGCCGTGTCCTCTGCTAGTGTCGATCCTGTCAGTCGCACATGGCCTTGGTGCTCCGGTCCGAGGCCTCGCGATTAGTCACAGGCTCGCTTCGCTCCTTCCCTAATCCGCCTCTGCAGGCAGCCTGGGGACGCGGCCGACTTGGCGGCGCTGGCAGGGAGCCACTGCGCGCGGGGCGGGCTGCCTGGCCAGTACCAGCCCCGCTACGCCCGAGCCGGCGCGGGTCCCGGGCTGCGGGCTTGGCATTCCCTTCCCGCTTCACAGCCCCCAGGCTGGGGCGACGGTGCCCCTCCTCCTCTCGCCCCACTCCGGGGCCTGCGAGATCTATTTGTGTGGTGTCATTTGCATAAAAATAGGACAAGTGTTTCAGTGCGTTCGAACGCGGGAGGCGAAATCCTTATTGATGTGTCTGTGTGGAGCCCTCGGTTGTCGGAGCGGTTTGATTTAGGGTGTTTGTGTTGCCTTCTGCTAGAAATGAGAGGAAATCCTGCGCAACGCCTTCGGCGGCCCGGGCCCCCCAGAGTATCCCCCTCTGCGCGCCTGGAACGGTCCACCGCCTGGACCCCGGCGCCCCGAGTCCATAGCGAGCAGGTTGAGGGCCAGGCGGGGGACCCATTATGACTCATAAAACCGGGCGGCCTAATCACCAGCTGCCAACCCGTTTACGTGTGGAGCTTCCCAATGCTCCCTTAGTCCGGCCTGGGCCTCCAGCAGGTTCGCCCCGGGCACGGCTAGAGCCACTCAGTGGGGGGCTGATCAAGTGGTTGCTCATTCCCGTCGGTAGCGCGGCTTCCCTTCCCGGGCGACCCCCGCGCTCCCAGCCTTTGCTGCTCGCCAGCAACTCCTCAGCTTGGACAAATAGCTGGGAGGGCGCCGGCCGCGCGGAGCCAGTAAATCAATCATTAACTCCCCGGCGAGGCCTGGCCAGGGGAGGGAGTGGCGGCCAGAGCCTAGTCCGCGGGGCCAGAAGGAGGCCTCCACCCCGGGTTGGGAGCCGTCCACGCGCCAGCGGGCAGGGTGCGTGAAAGTGGGTCCCCCCGGGGACTCCCAATCCCCTCCAGAAGCCTCCGCCTGCCAGGCCTTTCAAGCCCGCACCTGGCCTCGCCGGGCAGGTCGGGTTACTGTGCGGCCCCCGAGCGGGCTGAAACATTAACGAACCACCCCGGGCCTCGCGGCCTGCTCTCCCCTGGAGAGCCTGCCGTGCTTGGGCAAGCTCCTCGGATCCGGTCGGGCTCCTCCAGACACCGGCTTGCCAAACCAAACCGATCGCCCCCGTGTCGACTAGTCTCCCTGCGGCGCCCTCCCCACGGAGCCCACCGTGGGGCGGCACGCAGGGGGTTAAAAGCTCCGGTTCGCCCTGGCTCCTCGGCTGCGTTGAGGAAGCGCTGATCAAAGTGCTTGCAGGGAAGCAAACACACACGCACTTTCGGGCCTGGGTCGAAGAAGGGCGACTGGAGAGACTGGTCGGGAGCCGCCTGCCTCGGCCCCCTTTCCCAGACTCCCGGGAACGCGGCAGCAGCGGCCCGCGCGATTCTCTCTGCGGAGCTCGGCGCGGCGGGGCCGGGAGGCCGGCGAGGAAGGGAGGGAGGAACGAGGGGGCGGGAGGCGAGCCCGGGCTGCGCGCCAAGAGGCCCAGAGCCGCAGATTAGTCACCGCTCGGCTGGGCGCTCACGGGTGCGCCCGGGAACCGGGAAGGCAGGCGGCGGCCCCGCTCCGCCGGGCTCCCGGGGGCTCGGCGCCGCGGCGCGGGTGCCCCTGCCCCAACCCTCGCGCGCCCCCGGCGCGACTGGATGGACTCTCGGGGGCTCGCGCTGCGGAGATCCACTTGTCAGTTCAAGGGCAGGACAGAAACTCTGCAAGCGGAGTCTTGCGAACAGGAAATTTCTCATTGACAAGGTGCTGCCCCTCCCCCACGCCCGGCTTCAAAACAAAACAAAAACCAGGCGCGAGCAGCCAACGCACTCAGCCCGGGCCCGCCGTGGCCTGCGCCCCCTCAGCTGCCTGGGCGACCCCTGCGGCTCGGCCCGGGTCCGGGGACCAGAGAGCTCGCTGAGCCCCGAGCCCCGGGCCCCGAGCGCAGGCGGCCGCCAACAAACAGGCCCGGCGGGCAGGTTGGGCTCGGGTCCCGCCCGGGGCACCCAGCTGTCACGCTCCGGGGCCCCGGCAGGGTCGGCCGGGGGCGCAGGACCCGGGAGGCTCCGTGCCTTCTCGGGTTATGAACCCGGCGGAACGGCTTCGCGGAGCTGGAGGCTGCTGGGTCAGCGGCTCCCCGGAGGCGTGGGGGGCGGGGAGGCCGCGCGGCGCCGCCAACTCGGTGAATCCCGCTGCGGGGACCCGGGAGGGCGGCGAGCTCGGCCTGGCAAAGTTCCTGTAGAAACTCCATGTTTAGAAACTCCAGCGGCGTCGCGGGAGGAGGGGGCGAAGAGGGCGCGCGAGGCACGCGGGGGCAACCGGCACTCGCCTTGCACTCTCGGGGAGGGTTCGGCGCCCCCTGGCCCCAGGCGAAGTCTGGAAGGCAGGGACGGCCGGGTCCCCGGGCCCGTTCTTTTGTGTCTGTCCCTCTCTTTCCTCTGCTCTCTAAAGGAGATGTCTAAACCCGTTTCATTTACTGAATTCAGCCAGGAGAGCAAGGCTGCCTTTTTAGGGACCCTGATTTCAGGGTAATTTCGTATTTGACACATGTAAATACTTAGTACTCTCAGGTAAGGTCAAATTATTTATCATCTTAATTTATATTTCAATAGGCCTACAATTTAGAGGCGCGAAATGCCTCCTTATGAATCATTATGGTCTATTAGGGGAAGTAATGTATAAACAGCACTATTTGGGAGGGAATCACTTATGTTGACATTTAAATGGCTCTTCAATAGTTAAAAAAAAGAGACATTCGAGTGCCTTTGATTAAATATACAATTTACACGACCATCAGCAAAGCCATCAGGAATATAAATTCTTCTTGGGATTTTATTTATTTATCCCCCCCCTTTTTTTTAAGCCTTCCAGGGTGTGCATGTCATTTAATCCCTATGGGAAAATCTAATGGTTTTTCAGAAACCCAGGGAAATCACTGGAAGTGTGAGCAAACTCCACCAGCAGGCACACCCAGTGGGATGTTTGTAGATCTTTGTACCTCAGTAACAAAATCATCAACCACTTTCTAACAATACTGCAACCGATTTTGAAACATCCATAGCTTCCCTGCTGGATTGGAACCTTCCTGAAGGCCTGTTTAGGAACCTGCTGTTCTCAGCTCTCAGCACAGGGCCTCATACCATTTTAAGTTATACTACACCTGCTAAAACATCACTGGGGAGGCTCTTCCTGGCTGCCTCCCTCCCCCACCTCCATGCACTCTTTACTGAATTTGTGTTGCATTCATTCCCTTGCAGCATCTTCCATCTTTAGAATGCTCTTCCTTAACCCCAGTTGCCGGCTCCCTATTTATCTGTTCCCCTGCACAGCTGTACTTCTCAAAAGAGGTGTCTAGGTCCATATAGTATTTCCATTTCCTTACCTTGTGTGCACTCTCAGAGTCATCTAGTTTCAAAGTCTAAGATATTGGGATACATTGTAGCTTTGAAACAGCATAAGCAGAAACAATGTCCAGCAATGACAGGAAGGTACATGTATACAAGGTAATATTCTGCAGCTATTTTAAAAAATCTGCTCTGTAGTACTGATAGGGAGTGACCCCTAAGGTCTACTGTTAGGGGAAAAACAGAATGTTCAGAACAGAGGTATATAGTATATTACAATTTGAGTACTGTTTACACCTTGTACCAAAAAACAACGTGGAAGGATACAGACACCTGTTTGTCCAAAAGGTAAACATCTTCAACACTGCACCCCCCCACCCCCAGCACCACTTTCTTTTCAGAAATGGGAACACAGTGCACAAGCTATTCTGTACCTCAACTATGAAACTTTCTGCTACATCTTACAGATCATTTTCTATATCAGCACTTGGAGATGGGCTTTGTCTGTGCCAAGGCTTATGGAATTTCACTGTATAGATGCATCATTTATCACCTTCTTCAACCCACACTCTTCAACCTCCACTCTCCCTAGCTATTCTGCAGAAAGGGTTCAAGATCACCTGTCACTTCCTTTTGCTGCTGGGAGGTGGGTTGGGGGGGCGGGCGGGGGGGCAGTTCAGGCCTTCTTTGGCCTTAGAAGCACTCAGCACCCCTGCCCACTCCCCATCTTAGCTTCCCAGATGCCACACACACACCTGGTTTTCATCTTTTAGTCTCTTTCTGGACTCTTCTCTACGCTCTACTAGTTGCCTTGGGGCTGGGTCCTTCTCCCCTCCCCTAATATCATCCAGGCCCATGGCTTTAAATACCACCTACTTGTGATGGCCTTTTATACAGTTCATGAGGTTCTCACAGCAAGCACACTGGGGTGGTTTGCCATTCCCTCCTCCAGTGGGTCACGTTTGGTCAGAACTCTCTGCTATGCCCCATCTGTCTTGGATGGCCCTGCACGGCATGGCTCATAGCTTCAATGAGTTAACACAAGCCCTTTTGCCACAAGACAGTGATGCTGGACAGCATCAATGAACATGAACTTGGGAAAACTCTGGTAGATGGTGAGGGACAGTGAGGCATGGTGTGCTACAGTCCATGAGGTTGCAAAGAGTCGGACACGACTGGGCAACTGAACAACAACTTGCTGATGACCCTTCAATTTGTTTTTCCAGTTCCAGACCCCCATACCAACTGCAGAACTGGCATCTCAATCCATCCATCTTCGACCAGCTTCATGATAACAATAGTGAACACCTGCAGAGTGCTGGCAACACTCTTCTAAGGACTTTCTAGAAATTAACAATTAATCCTTACAACTTCCCTCTGAGGCAGGTAGAATCATTATCCACATTTTATGAATGAGGAAACCCAGTCGGAGAAGTCATAGAACACTCCCAAAGTCACTCGGAAAATGGTGGAGCCACGACAGAGGGTGAGATGGTTGGATGGCATTACCAACTCAATGGACATGAGTTTGAGCAAACTCCGGGAGATGGTGAAGGATGAGGGAGACTGGTGTGCTGCAGTCCATGGAGTCACAAAGAGCTGGACATGACTGAGCGACTGAACAATAACAACAAAGATTCAAACCCGGGCAGTCACAGAGTCCATGTTTTTTTCCCATTCTGCTTCATAGCACGCCTAAAGCTGTATTCTTTTTTTTTAAAAAAAATCAATCTACAGATATTTGGGGGTTATTTACTAAATGCCACACCCTGTGACAGGTCCTGGGAAAAGAGTGGCAAGCAGGGCAAAATGTCCCTTAAAAAAGGGACCAGCTCTTCCCTTGAATCCTGCCCTTTGTCCCAACTCCCTTCCCTATCACAGAAAAGTCTCAGCCACTTAAGTGTTTAAAGCAGAATCCTGAAGGTGGGAGGGAAAGGGTCATTCTAGACCTGTCTCAATCTCCCACCTCGCCTTGCGCTAGTCTGCTGGCAAGGCTAACTGATTCTGCTACTGAATGTTTCTATCCAGTCAACCTCCTTCTTCCCATTCTCCCAAATCCACCCTCACCAGGGTACCATTTTGCCGGGATGAGCATGCAGGGTTTCTAGTCCTGCTGTCTTCTGCACTGTTACTCTCACCCCACTCCAACCCAGGCTCCACATGGCAGCTACAAAGGTCTTGCAAAAAAAAGTCACATGTCACTACCCCACTAGTTCCAACTGCATTTGGAATAAAACCCAAACTCCTGAACAACGCTTCCAGTCCCTGCCACCTCATGGCTTGCCACTGTCTGACTCACTCTCTGAGGCCCAGCATACAGGGGCCTGTTGTTAATAGGCTCTGAGTGTTCCTCCCTGGGCTGTTGTCTCCCCAGCGAGACTGTATGCTCTGTATGGACAGGGCACGTCATAACTGTACACTGACTTTATACTAATATCCAGCAATGAACATGTATAAACATAACATTCTCATAATGTTGTTTGTAGCACATTTGTGGCACATATAGATGCTAAAATTTTTTTCTTTCATTTTTTGCTGCATCTCACAGCATGCAAGATTTTATTTCCTAGACGAGGGATAGAACCCACACTCCTTGCAGTAGAAGTGCAGAGTCCTAACCACTGGACCCCCAGGGAATTCCTCCTAAAATACTTGATGAACAGTACATGAAACACTGAATGCTTCATACATTTTGCTAACTCTAATCAATATTCTCTATCATGGCCAGAGAAGAAACCAAATCTAAGAGAGCAAGACAGTTGTGGGCGTGCGCGCCAGGAAAAGCGGAGTGTCTGGGCTTGTGGTGGGTAGCTCTGTAGTTCGGGTGAGGATCGAGACCACAGAAATTAGGAAAGTCAAGCATGAGGCTGGAGGAGCTGTTACAACCCAGAAAGGCTCATGGGAGCGTGGGATGCAGGTATACAGGTCTTTGCCAGAGTTCCTGGGTGTGAACACAGGGGGCAGGCCTATCCTTGCTAAATACCACTGACTATAAGCCTCCCAGAGATCAGAGAGGGACCTCCTAGCCCAAGAGCAAGACATAGCCCAAACCAGAACCTCTTTAGTGTATTCTGCCTGTTGCCAACCATTGGGTCCTTTCTTGGTGGCAAAAGCTTGAGACCACCTTTCTGCTCCAGACCCTGGGGAACCAGAAGAGTGGCTTCTGGTCACAGGTGAGCCTGGGCAGTCGGGAATTTTTCTCTTAGCGTCATGACATTCGACTTTCAACAGTAACCATGTCGTTATGATGCATTTGCTAGCAAAGAGAGTCTTTTTTAAGGATGAATAAATTCTTCCATGATAAAAATAGCTACTATTTATTGAGAGCCTTCACTCTTTTCAGTTACTTTATTAGGTACATTCCCAAGTTACCTCACGGAAGCCCCCAAATAACCCTATGGGTTAGGTATGACGATTTGCATTTTAGAACTGAGGAAACTGAAGCTCACGATTGCCCTCCCCAAATACACAGCTAGTCTAACTGAGGCTGGTGACGGGGATTTTATCTGACTCTAAAGCTGGGCTCTTTCCAGTGGAGTAATTGTTTGTCTCCCACGCATATGTACCGTTCCCCCAAACCTTAAACTATTTCTGGGATCAGATCCGTCATAGTTTCTCCAATCCTGTCCTTCTGGGGTCGTCTTGACAACTTGCCAACTGCAGTAAATATCACAAAAAGAGTTTGTTTCTTTCTGGGATCAGCAGGTCTTGGCTGATCTGTTGTGTTCACCATGGGAACCTAAGAATTTATCATCTGCATGAAGGCTTGCCTTCCTCCCAGGTAAGCTTTAAAAAAGTGTGGGGCCAAGTTCAAGGAAAGGACTTCCTCCCCAGCACAAGTAGATTGTCTAGCTCTGTTTGGAAAGTTTCTGCACCTCCACCAATACTAAATTATGGCTGTTTGGCGAGATTATAAACCACCTTGCCCTTTCAGACTTCCGGGCAATGTTTTTCCTGGCTTTGGGCTTTGATAAAAATTACTCTGCTCTCACCATGGAGAGAGAGCTAAAGCAGGGAAGAGAGGATATCGGAAAGACCCACTACACAGCCTTTCTGAAGCCCTTGAATTTGGGGAAGAGAAGGGCTGCTAGCCTTTTTCAGCTCTTAGAAGAACAATCACTAGGATTTATAAAGGGCTCACTATCCACCAGGCACAGTTCTAAACATTTTATAGGCATTGCTAATCTCATTTCATATAGAAAACTACCCTATAATAAAGCTACTATTAGTATCCCCATTTCACAGATGAGGAAACTGAGGCTTAGAGGATAACTAACTTGCCTGCTTGCCTGGACACTCATTGCCGGATTCCTAGAGCCTCAAGTCTGATCCATGCAGTCTTTCCGATTCTCCAGGCAATGTCATTACTCAGCCAGTTTCTCAGGTGCATCATCACTGGGCACTTTCTTTGGATCTAAAGGAAACGGCCTTCACTGCATCCTGGCGTGTCACTGATGTCCCCTGAGGACATGACAGCAGTGAATTTGTCCCGAAGGTCCCTCTGAGATGCCTCTTGCGTGCTGTCACTTTCCAAGACACAGCCCGTTGAGGGCGGATGAAGCTCTGCGATGATGCCCATGACAGAGTGCAGTCATCCCTGCCCTGGTCTCTTTGACAAAAGCACGCTGGGCAGTCGGCGGGTGCCCTCGCCAGTTCAATGCCAGTGGCTGCGCCGGGACCTTCCTGACCTACTTGCTGGCACAGGGAGCGTGGAGGAGGGAAGATCAATCTCCAAGATAATTTAGGTTCTGTCTTTCTTCAAACCAGCCTCTGTCCTCTGCTCTAGGTCTGCCGACGATGATTAATGCGCCACCGACTATTTCCTCTCTTCAGCTTGTCCCTGGCTTTGGGCTTTATTTTACAGCCGTTGCCAGAGTTTCTCCTCAGCAGAGAGTAAATACTCAGAGATTGGAGCACAGCCCTTGGTGTTACTCAGAAAGTGTCCCAGGCGGCAGATGGCACAGGGCCATCCCTGGAGTAGGTGATGCCACTGTTTAGGGTTCAGTGCTAAACCACCACCTCCACCAATGAAAGCCTAATCTTTTAATTATTCTGAAAATACCCAAACTAAGCATTGCAGGGAAGGCAATTAATAGGATTCATACGGTCTAGACCTCATTTGTAATTATATATTATTATTTTTCCCCCTATTTTGTTCCAATAATGATTTAAGGCTGCTTCCAAAGATACACAAAACCCAGCAAAGATAAATAGAAGAAGTGGGACATGAATTATACTGTCATGCCTGCTCACAACCTCCGTGCCCCATCCCACATAATAGAACTGAATTCATAACGCCTTTCAAAAATGAGGTAATTCTGCTCTTTTGGTGGCAACACTAGGCTCTTTGTAAAGCAAGGGGGTGGTACACAGTCATGAAAGGACTGGGGAGGGCCCAGGAGATTCCGTTTCTAATGCTGGCGCCCTTGCTGTGTGACCTTGGGCAAGTCATTCACCCTCTCTGGACTTGGGAGTCTGCAATCCTCAAACGTCTCTCCCCATCTCTGAGGTCACTTCCTCCGCCACCCCCCGCCCTCACCATCACCATCACGTGGGCAGAAGCCAGCTCTGCCCATCTGGCACGAGGTCTCCTAGGAATTACTGTCAGAGAAATGGGTTCCCAGGAACACCTCTCTCACTGCCCGCCCTCCCTCTCTCCCTCCCTCTTTCTCACACACACGCACACACATACACATACACAAACAGAAATCTTCTGGGAAACTAGAACAATGGACTTGAATTGTCTCTTCTCCTAAGGCAAGGACCCTCTTCCAATCTTTAGCTAAAGAGACCCTTCCAGGATCGGGTGAAAGTGAAAGTCGCTCAGTCGTGTCCCACTCTTTGCCATCCCATGGACTATACAGTCCATGGAGTTCTGCAGGCCAGAATACTCGAGTGGGTAGCTGTTCCCTTCTTCAGGGGATCTTCCCAACCCAGGGATCAAACCCAGGTCTCCTGCATTGCAGTGGATTCTTTACCAGCTGTGCCACCAGGGAAGATCCTTCCAGGATTGGATAGAGTGGAGAATATCCTTCTGGGAGGCAGGGGGTCTCTCCCTCCCTCAGCTGTAAACTACTTTCCTTCCTCCTCTTGCAGTTCAAGACCCTCTTAGAACCCAGCCCACCCTCTTAGAATCCAGATCCAGTCTCAGCTGCCTTCACTCCCTCCTAACCCCATCTTCCATTTTTTTTAATCCCTTCCAGCATCTAACACCATGCTTACCCCTCCATAGTCCTCTCCCTCACCCAAAGTCTCTATCACCCCTCTGCTGCCTTTATGAGGGCTTCTCCAAGTTTTTCTGGAAGGATTCTGCAGGCCAGAGGGGCAATGGAGGCTCAGCCCTCCTCAATGGCCTCAAGGGGGAGGCCACTGGGAAGACTGGTTTTAAAATGCACGCCTGCCTCAAAAGAACATGTGCATAGGATTCCATTGACCTCAAGTTTTAATGTAGGCAAAGGCAATCTAAGGTGTCAGGAGTCAGCACAGGGGCGACCTTGAAGGAAGAGGGACAATGGGGAGGGGCATGCCCTTTGGAAAGGGGCACAGCAGGGACTTCTGGGGTGGGGGACAGGAATGTGCTGAGTCTTGATTTAACTGGCTACATGGGTGTGCCCGCTTGTAAAGATTCATCAAGCTATACATTTAGGATTCGTATACTTTTCTCTCTGTGTACTGCACTTCAATGGAAGGTTAACAAAGTAAAAAACCCAACAAATAGGGACTTCCCGGCGGTCCAGTGGTTCGGACTCCATGCTTTCACTGCTGAGGGCATGGGTTGGCTCCCTGGTCGGGAAACTAAGATCCTGCAAGCCTTGGGGGATGGCCAAAAAGAAAAAATAGTACAATAAATTAAAAAAATAGGTAAACAGATAAGGGAAGGATACGACTTATAATTGTATGTGAGCTCTGGAGAGTGGGAGATACTCTGGGTGGAGTGGGGTTAGGGGAACAGGGCAGTGAGGTTGTTCTAGAGACAGGCAGGAAGTACAGTTTAAAATCATGGAGACAGGGGACTTCCCTGGTGGTCCAGTGGTTAAGACTCTGCGCTTCCCATGCAGGGGGCATGGGTTTGATCCCTGGTCAAGGAACAAAGATCATGCATGCTGTGCAGTGTGGCAAAATAATAAATAATTAGGCTTCCCTGGTGGCTCAGTGGTGGAGAATCCTCTGGCGAATGCAGGAGACACAGGTTCAACCCCTGGTCCGAGAAGATCCCACATGCCGTGGGGCAACTGAGCCCATGAGCCACACCTGTTGAGCCTGTCCTTTAGAGCCCGGGAATCGCAACTATGGACCCCGTGTGCCTCAGCTACTGAAGCCCACACTCCCTACAGCCTGTGCTCTACAACAAGAGAAGTCACCATAGTGAGAAGCCCGTGTACCACCACCAGAGAGTAGCCCCCTGCTCACTGCAACTGGAGAAAAGCCCACGCAGCAAAGAAGACCCAGCACAGCCAAAATAAAATAAATAAATAAATATTATCCAAAAACCAAGAAAATAAAATCGCCGGAATGGAAGCAAACTTTCTGCTCCCTGATTGAGGTGAGTTGTTGAGAGCCATGCAGCAGGCGGATGGGCCATGTTCAGGGTGAGGATTCACAGCCCAGCTTTGCACGCAGGATGCCAGAGCGAGAACAGCGAGTAGACAGCATTAGTGGATGGCCAGCGCTCCAGCCCTCATCCTGCCTTTCCTGCCATCTTCCTCTCCTCCGGGGGAACTTCCTTCCACTCCTGCCAAACCGGACTTTTCACTCTCCCCTAAACAGGCAAGCCTTACCCCATGTGCTGTGCTTAGTCGCTCAGTCGTGTCCGACTCTTTGCGACCCCATTGGGATTCTCCAGGCCAGAATACTGGAGTGGGTTGCATGCCCACTTCCAGGGGATCTTCCCAACCCAGGGATCGAACCCAGGTCTCCCGCATTGCAGGTGGATTCTTTACCATCTGAGCCACCAGGAAAGTCCGCAAGTGGGTGCCCATAAATGTTCCCCTCCAGGAACCTGTTTCCCCCTTCCTTCCTCTAATCCTGCTTCTTCTTCCTGGTCCCTGCCAACCACCTGGTCATGACCTCCAGTTATGCCTAGAGTGCAGTCCAGGAACCGGGGAGTCATCTCTGACCACCCCGCCCCTCCAGCCCGCCCCATCACCATATCCTGTTTTCTGTCTTCTACACAGCTCTGCTGCTGCTGCTAAGTCACTTCAGTCGTGTCTGACTCTGCGACCCCATAGATGGCAGCCTACCAGGCTCCTCCGTCCATGGGATTTTCCAGGCAAGAGTACTGGAGTGGGGTGCCATTGCCTTCTCCGTCTACACAGCTCTAGGAGTCATCCATTCCCTCGGTATCCAGCACCTGCCTAGCACAATCTCTTGCCTAAGACCTGGCAATGACATCCTAACTGGCCCCCCTCATCCACTCCTGCCCCGCTGCCATCCATTTCCTGCCCAGTAGCCAACAGCAATGACCATCCCTGGACTATCCCCGTAAATCTCAACTGCTGCTGGGTACCAGGTGACCCTCCCAGGCACTCAGCACACCCTGGGAAGCAAAACGAATGCCTGTTCTCAAGGTGCTTATATTCCAGTAGGAGAGAGATGCATGATAAATAATATAGGTCTTAAAATTGCCTTGGATAGTAGACAGGAATATATGCCATGGAAAGAAAAGTGGGAGCTGGTAAGGGCCAGCAGGAGGACATGGGTGGGGAGATTGTTGCAGGATTCAGGGGTGGTCAAGGGAGTCCTCTTTTGAGAAGGTGAGATGAGGTACAGGCAAAGACTTGAAGGAGATGAGGAAATGAGCCAAGAGGATTTTTGGAGGAAAGAGTTGCAGGCAGAGGCATAGCCCGTGCAAAGGCCCTGTGGCAGGAGAGTGCCTGTGGTGTGTAAGGAGCAACCAGGATTCCAGTGTGGCCAGAGTGTTATAAGGGAGCAGATGGATCAGAGAAGTAATAGGGGGCAGTTCCTGTAGTTGGAGCTTTCATTAACGAGATGATAAAAACCCTCCAGCAGCCCACCAGGCCCTGCCCTTCAGACCTTTGCTCTGTGCTTCTGTTTCCAGCCCCTTTCCACATCAGAGCCATCCCAGGAGCCTGCCCAGCTGTCTCCTCTCCACCGCCATTGCCTAGTCATTGGGCTGTGTGTGTGCTGTGCTCAGTCATGTCCAACTCTTTCCAACCCTATGGACTACAGCCTGCCAGGCCCCTCTGTCCATGGGATTTCCCAGGCAGGAATGCTGGAGTGAGTTGCCATGCCTTTCTCCACGGGATCTTCCTGACCCAAGGATCCAACTCGAGACTCTTGCATCTCCTGCATTGGCAGGCAGACTCTTTACCATCAGAACTCTATCCAAACAGCATTGCCTCTAAGACATATTCCTCAAACCAGGTTAGTCCCCCAGTTCTCAAACGGCCTGGCCCTTCCCCTACACTTAGGTCTCATGAGTACACAGCAACCTAGCTTTGAGTCTACAATTAGTTCATTTGGTTTATCATATCTCTGACAGGTGTTTATTCTGTGCTGAGCACGGTCCTGGGTGGCAGGGCACCATGGAGAACAGGACTGACAGGGTCTCTGTCCTAAGGGAGATGGACCATAAACACAAAGCAAAGAGAGAAGATAACCTGGGGCGATGATATAAGCTACAGAGAAGAGGAAATAGGGTAGCAAGGCTGCAAGGGGCAGGGATGGTCAGAGAGGCCTCAATCAGAGCATGACTTCTGAGCTGTATGGGGTGGGAAAAAGAGCTCCAGGCAGCCAAAGGGCAAGTGCACAGGTCCTGAAGTATGACTGCCCTTGAACTATTTGAGCAAAAGAAGGACAACGGCCTGTGTGCCTGGAGCCCAGGGGGTTTCTCTCTCTGGCTAGAAAGCAGTCCCCCAAGACTCCAGACCCCTTAGGTTTCCTCTCTGGCTGCATCCACTGCACCTGCCCACAGCTGCCACTCTCACCACATTTGCTGGATGACGGAGTAGGTGTTTTCTTTCTGACCCTCCTTCAATCCACCTTTCTCCCTGAACTCTTCCCAGCCCTCTCCAGACCTCCAGGAACACTTCCTTCTCTAAGCCCAAACCTCAGAACCTTTGCTTGAGATCCCTGGACAGTCGGCTTGGGGCCAGGCAACCCCTTGTCTATTTCCTCTGGGAGTGTGTGCATCAAAGCCCAGGACGTCTGAGGCCTGACTTTTCAAAACCTTTTATGAGGGACTTCCCTGTGGTTAAGATTCCACTGCAGGGGGTGCAGGTTCCATCCTTGGTCGGGGAACTAAGATCCTGCATGGTGTGTGATGTGGCCAAAAAAATTTTAAAGGCACTTAAAAAACAGTCTATGAAACAGTGAGCCAAACTCCTGGCTTTGGCAGATGTGGGAACTAGGGCTCCCCATCAGGCTGCCAGCTGCTAGGCCACGAGATTCACCCGATCTGGCTGCAAGAAGCCAGGGTGGGCTCTTTCCTTGGCACTCGCAGCCTCACATCCTCATGTAGGATGGCTCGCTGCTGGCCCCTTCTGCTTGGTGGTCTTGCTTTAACTTGTAAGGCGCACAAAGTCTCTTGTGGTCGATGACCTTCCTCCTGGGATTATGCATTCCTTGAGGGCAGGATGGGGTTGCTGGACTTTTCAAAATGTTACTTGACTTTCCTCTCTACTTCTGTGTCTACGCTCTTCCAACTGAGGGACCCAGCGAGAGCACCAGATGCCATCAGCTCCTTCCTCCTGGAACCAAAGGACCATGGAAGCCGCCACGTGGGGCATTCACTGGCTTGTGGTCAGGCCTGCAGCTGGATATTCTTAGCAGCCTTTAGCAGGTCATCCTGAGAATTTCAACTTGCCTGTCACCAGGGCTTAGGTCCCTCAACCGCCAGGGCCAAGATGGTCTCTGCTTGTAAGCAGACAACTCAGAATCCAGAGTGAAGCGATGCACACTTGTTTCAAAGGCCTACAGACCAGCATCACACTTAGCCAGTGGCTGCTCAGGGTCACCTGGTGCCTGAAGAGCAGTCAGACTTTCAGGAGAACCATCCTGATTTAGCAGGAACTGCTCAGCACGGCAGGGGATCTGGGCCCACAGCTGGGTGGTTAGTATAGATGACCTCTCTCCTGGGCCCTAGGGTACCTCGGAGGCCAGGGAGTCTCAGATACAGGCTGACCTTCCTTACTACAGGTTGAAGGCATCCACTGAGGGTCTAGCAGCAACTTTTTTTCTTCGTCGTTTCTTACATTTAAAAAATTTTTATTTTATGTTGTAATATAGTTGATTTACAATGTGTTACTTTCAGGTGTACGCACAGTGGTTCATTTATACGTATACATATATCTGGGTTTTTTCAGATTCTTTTCCCATAGAGGTTATTACAGAGTATTGAGCAGAATTCCCTGTGCTACCCTGTGTTGTTGATTATTGTATATATAATATAGTGTGTGTATGTTAACCGAACCTCCTAATTTATCCCTCCCCTTTCCCCTTCTCCCATGGCAACCAGAAGTTTGTTTCCAAGTCTGTAAGTCTGTTTCTGTTTTATAAATAAGTTTATTTGTACCATTAAAAAAAAAAGATTCCATATATAAGTGATATCATAGGATCTTTGTTTTTCTCTGTTTGGCTTCACCTAGTATGACAATCTCTAGGTCCATTCATGTAAGTAGCAATTTTTTAAAAAGGGGGATCCTAGGGATCAGATAAACTGTATGGATCACAATAAACTGTGGAAGATTCTGAAAGAGATGGGAATACCAGACCACCTGACCTGCCTCTTGAGAAACCTGTATGCGGGTCAGGAAGCAACAGTTACAACTGGACATGGAACAACAGACTGGTTCCAAATAGGAAAAGGAGTTCATCAAGGCTGTATATTGTCACCCTGCTTATTTAACTTATATGCAGAGTACATCATGAGAAACGCTGGGCTGGAGGAAGCACAAGCTGGAATCAAGATTGCCGGGAGAAATATCAATAACCTCAAATATGCAGATGACACCACCCTTATGGCAGAAAATGAAGAGGAACTAAAGAGCTTGATGAAAGTGAAAGAGGAGAGTGAAAAAGTTGGCTTAAAGCTCAACATTCAGAAAACGAAGATCATGGCATCTGGTCCCATCACTTCATGGCAAATAGATGGGGAAACAGTGTCAGACTTTATTTTTCTGGGCTCCAAAATCACTGCAGATGGTGACTGCAGCCATGAAATTAAAAGACGCTTACTTCTTGGAAGGAAAGTTATGACCAACCTAGATAGCATATTGAAAAGCAGAGACATTACTTTGCCAACAAAGGTCCATCTAGTCAAGGCTATGGTTTTTCCTGTGGTCATGTATGGATGTGAGAGTTGGACTGTGAAGAAAGCTGAGCGCCGAAGAATTGATGCTTTTGAACTGTGGTGTTGGAGAAGACTCTTGAGAGTCCCTTGGACTGCAAGGAGATCTAACCAGTCCATCCTAAAGGAGATCAGTCCTGGGTGTTCATTGGAAGGACTGATGCTAAAGCTGAAACTTCAATACTTTGGCCACCTCATGCAAAGAGCTGACTCATTGGAAAAGGCTGGGAGGGATTGGGGGCAGGAGGAGAAGGGGACGACAGAGGATGAGATGGCTGGATGGCATCACCGACTCGATGGACGTGAGTTTGAGTGAACTCTGGGAGTTGGTGATGGACAGGGAGGCCTGGTGTGCTGCGATTCATGGGGTCGCAAAGAGTCAGACACAACTGAGCGACTGAACTGAACTGAACTGAGGGATCAGAAATCCCCATTTTGGTGCTTTCCTGAAATCCTTGGGTGAACTCCCCCTCCGGATGCAGTTGTTTCTCCCACCCTGGAGGGCACTTGCCACCAAGCTGTGTGTGCAATGGTGGGGGAGGAGGAGGGGGTGAGAGAGGGCCTTGGGGACCCTCCAGTGGGGTACTGTGGTTGGGAGGACAGTGTAGTCCGTAGGGGCACTACAGGCATTTAAGCGCATTTTGGGGGCACAGGTTTCGGCACATTCACTGTTCGTTCAAGGGGTGTTCGGAGGTGGAACTCACTCGTTGGGCCCCTGGCAGAGCTGCAGCTCTGGCAGTGGGTGTTGGCTTTGTCAGCCTTTTCCACTGGGCTGCCACCACCATTGTCGAGTCCCTGAGCTGCGTGCTGTGTCCCTCAAGGCTGCAAATAACACGGCACTGGACCGCTCCCAAGTCAGTGCCTTTTCTTATTTCCTTCCACACTTTCTCATTTCTCTTGGGGTGGCCAGACCTGCAGCTGTGTCTTACTTTCCTGCATTTATGTGGCTCCAGAAATGCAGTGGCACAGCCTGGGAGATAGATGTGGGCTGGGGTGCAGGATAGCTCCCTGGGTGGATGTGTGTGTGTGTGTGTGTGTGTGTGTGTGTGTGTGTGTGTGTGGAAGGGGGTTCCAGGTGCAGAGGGGCAGAAATGCTTCCTCTCTCCCAGCATCACCCAGCATCACTCCACAGCAGAGAAAAGTCAGGTTCAGTGTTGAAACAACACATCTTTGAGGATGCCACATGGTGAGGAAGGGGAGCTGTGGAAAGGATTCGGGAAAAGGGGAGGGGTCTTGGAGGGGAGGAATAAGCCCCAGAGAAGCTGTGATAGGAGAAACCTTCTGAATCCCAGTCGGGCTCTTGGTGACATTGGGGTATGAGGACTGGGAGGAATTGTTGAATTAGGGGTTAAGAGGACCACAAAGATTCTGAAATCAATTCTATTCTAAAAACGATAATTAAACAGCCTGTATGCATAAGTCAGGTGTTCTAGGAATGAGATTGCCCTGAAGAAGACACTCAAAGCACCCAGGGGGAAAGCGTCAGGCCAGACGGAAGATGGAAGGGTTTGTGTGGGCTGGCGCATGGAGTGATGAAGGCGGGTGGGGCCAGCCTGGCTTGTTCTGTTCTGGGAGGGTCCCCACACAGTCCAGTCAAAACCAGGGCAGCCAATGGCACAGGCAGGTAAGGTCCCTGCAGCCCACTGAGCTCTGGCAGGGACGTACTAGGGGCAGCCACCTTGGAAAAGATGCGTATTTGCTGGAGAGAGTGAGTCTAGAGGGTTTAAGGACCCAGAGTGGGAGTTTTTCCTTACTCACCTCACAACGGGCAGGTAAGCAGAAATGGTAACGCTAGCAGTTGCATGTTTGAGCATTTGCTCTGGTGGGATACTGTATAGTCTCCTGTTGTACACCGAAGATGGCCATAACTTCTTTGTACCTCCATCCCCCAAAGGGGTATGCCAGGGGCTAAATCGTGTCCCCCTAAATCCACATTCCTAAGCCCTAGTAGCTCAGAATGTGACTATTTTTGGTGTCAGGATCTTTAAAGAGGTAATTAAGTTAAAAATGCGGTCATTCAAAATGAGGTCACATTGGGACTTCCATGGTGGTTAAGAATCTGCCTTGTAATGCAGGGGACACGGGTTCCATCCCTGGTCGGGGAACTAAGATCCCATATGCCTTGGAGCAACTAAGCCCGAGCCAACTACTGAGCCCATGCACCACAACTAGTTAGTCTATGGGCCGCAATCAGAGATCCTGCATGATAACAATGAAGATTCCACACGCTGTCAGCTAAGACTCACTGCAGCCAAAAACATAAATAGATAAATAAATGTTAAAAAAAAGAACCAAAATGAGGTCACATAGACGAGCCCCCCCGCCCCAATCCAGTCTGACTGGGTCCTTATAAGAAGAGAAATATGGCCACCGAGACACATAGAGGGAAGACCATGTGAGGCACGGGAAGAAAATGGCTCTCTGAAAGCCAGAGAGACCTCAGAAGAAACCAACCCTTCCCACACCTTGATCTTGGACTTCCAGCCTCTAGAACAGTGAGGCAGTACATTTTGGTGGTTTCAGGCACCCAGTCTGCAGTATTCTGCTATGGCAGCCTGAGCTGATGAATACAGAGTGGAATCTATGTCCCCTCCCCTAGAAGCTGGGCTGGCCTAGTGACACGCTCCGACAGAATGCGGCATAAGTGATACCGTGTGACTTCTGAGGCAAGGCCTTAGAAGACCTTGCAGCAACCTGCTTCACCCTCTCAGGAAGTTCTGAAAATGCCACGTAAGGAAACCAGTATTGTGTATTAAAGCAGGGGTCCCCAATCCCGGGCCTGCTAGGAACTTGGCCACACAGTAGGAGGTGAGCAGCAGGCAAGAAAACAAAGCCTCATCTGCTGCTCCCCATCGCTCACATTACCACCTGAATTACGCCCCCCCTCCTCCGCCCTCACCGCCATCTATAGAAAAATTGTCTTGCACAAAACTGGTCCCTGGTGCCAAAACAGTTGGGGACTGGTATATTAGAGGATTTACGGTAACAGGTTGGTGAGCCACCATTCACCCCAGCCAAGAGCTGGCACCAGCTGCCAGACTGTGCATGAGGTCATCTTGGGCCTCCTCTGAGGTGAGCTGCAGGAATGAGGGTGGCTGACCCGCCAAACGGTGAGGAAGAAGAAATTGTTGTTGTGTTAAACCACTGCGTTTTAGAGCCGTTTGTTACACAGCAATAACACACTAATACATCTCATGGAAACATACTGCAGAAAGGGTTCCATCCCAGAGTTTTAGAAGAAAGTTATGTTCTGACTGTTGGACAAAGCCCTCCATTAAATGAGAAAACCCTTTATCTAGAACTCTTTCTTCCCTCAGCTACCTCTGGCTTGACCCCGCCTTGTGTCTGTGCCTGCTGTTTCTAGTTCTGGGCCACAGCAAGGGGTGCCTCTCAGGAGGAAAAGAGGGCAGGGAGAGCTTTCCCTGAATCAAGAGAGAAGACTGCCATTTCTTTATCTGTCAACAAGTGGCTGCCTAAGCCAGTCAAATCCCCACATGTCGTCTAACCAAACACCTTTGGGATACACAGCTGTAGAATCACTATGGACACAGCAACCATTTATTAAACACCTACTAAATACCAATTCCAGTATTGTTGCCTGGAGAATCCCATGGACAGAAGAGCCTGGTGGGTTGTAGTCCATGGGGTTCGCAAAGAGTCAGACAAGATTGAAGTGACTGAGCATGCACACACCAGTACTAAGTGTGTATTTAATGCATTCACTTACTTAATTCTCATAAAAGTACAAGAAAAACAAGTCATTAGTCACATTACCCTCTTGTTGGTGAGGAAATTGAGACTCCTAAGGTCACAGAGCTAGTGGGCCTGGACTTACAAACAGATGGTCTTACCTCTCCCTCAAGGTTTGATGCTTAAGGAGAATGGGGATTGCTCGCCTCTCCCCCCTCCCTCCACCCTGCATGCCACCCAGTGCATAGAAATAGGAAGAGCTGGTCTATAAGGAGAAGCCAGGCCAGGTTTGCAAGTGAGAACCAGGGTGGAGCCACAGGGAGCAAGTGAATGCATTCTGAAGGTGACTGCAGTCTGAAGCGGGGAGGTAGTTGCTGGGAGGCTTTGGGGAGGTGGGGGTGGGATGCCCACTGGCTTCTCCTTCTGGATGGCTCTGCCCTCCCAGGCAACTCTCCAGGCTCCCCTCCTTCCTTCTTAGGCAAATCCCTAACCAGTGAAGACCAACTCTATTAAGGGCTGACTGTGAGCCCTAGGTCCCTGCCAAGTGCTTATCTGCATCCCCTCATGCCATCCTCATGAGACTGCTTCAAGGTGGGCATCTCGTTATGCCCACTTTACAGATGGGGCAACTGAGGCACAGAGCTGTGAGATGATGTGCAGCCTGTAGTATGGCCTAGCCTAGTTAGTCCTCTCCTGGCCTCCCCAGTCCTCTGAGAGCCACTCAGACATGGATTCTTGAGGTGCTTAAATGCATGTATTATTCACCTGGGCACGCAGTGTGTGTTCATCAGTTTGTTCTCCTTGGCCAGCATCACGGGGCCTGTGGACCATTTCTTGCCCTCACCCTGGTGTCGGGCACATAGAAGGAGCCCAGTAAGGTGAGCTCTGGGGCGGAAGTGTCACAAGGCTGTGCACTTCTGAGTCTCTCCCCGCCCTGCTCTGAACAACACAGTTGCCCAACGTGAGGCTAGTGGTGACGATGGAGGATGGGAGGAAGCCCCAGAAAGAAAACCAGGAGGACCAGAGGGAGCAATGTCCCCAGACTGCCAAGCACAGGCCCCATTGCCTTTTCCGAGAATCAAAGTGTGAGCGAGAGGGGTCTATGGGCCCCCACCTCAGAGACAGGGCTCGACCACCTTCCCGAAGGACAGTTCATTGGAGCAGACGCTTAAGGGCTCCTCCCTCTTCTGTCCTGCCTTCCCTGTGGGGCAAATCATATCCACCCTGGCACCAACTGGAACCCAGCCTCCCTTTTAATGCTGCCTAGGCTCAGTGGTAAAGAATCTGCCTGCAGTGCAGGAGACCCGAGTTTGATCCCTGGATTGAGAAGATCCCCTGGAAGAGGGCACGGCAGCCCACTCCAGTATTCTTGCCTGGAGAATCCCATGGACAGAGGAGCCTGGCAGGCTATAGTTCATGGGGTCACAAAGAATCAGACACGACAGAAGTGACTTTCACTTTTAACCAGAAGCACCCTTGAATGTGGCTATGGAAGGCAAGCCACCCTCACCTTCCCTGGCAGCCTGGGTGCTGGCCAAAATGGTCTCCCTTTGACCTCTCCTCAGCCCCTCCATGGAGAAGGCAATGGCACCCCACTCCAGTACTCTTGCCTGGAAAATCCCATGAACGGAGGAGCCCGGTAGGCTGCAGTCCGTGGGGTCGAGAAGAGTCGGACATGACTGAGCGACTTCACTTTCACTTTTCATTTTCATGCATTGGAGAAGGAAATGGCAACCCACTCTAGTGTTCTTGCCTGGAGAATCGCAGGGACCGGGGAGCCTGGTGGGCTGCTGTCTCTGGGGTTGCACAGAGTCGGACACGACTGAAGCGACTTAGCAGCAGCAGCAGCCCCCAACTCTCTTCCGACCTGGGGTGAAGAAAGCAAGGGCAGAGACAAGACCCACTCCTGGACAAGAGGAGGAAGAACCACACCCACAAGAATCACTCTCTGATTGCTTTCTATTCAGCTACCACTCAGTTCCACATTCCATATGAGCCTCCAGAAGATGCTACACTAGGGCATCTGTCCTGGAGACATCGTGTCCTCAGTCGAGTGTTCCCATTTGGAGCCCAAGAAGGTTCCAGTTGAGCCCAGGTACTTGGTCAGGGCTGATATGGGGTCTCAGGAGATCATGGAAGACCTTGTGTACCCAAAACCCCATCAGGGAGTCAGAAAGTGCACCGCTGCTGCCCTGAACTATCCCAGGGGACTAGACATGACTAGAAACTGAGAAAGAAGGAATTCCTTGGTGGCCCACTGGTTAGGACTTGGCCCTTTCACTGCTGGGGCCCAGGGTCAGTCCCTGGTTGGAGAACTAAGATGCTGTCCCCCAAAAGAAACTGAGAAAGATCGTCCCTTCAGCCCATCCTTCCAGCCCAGTAGACATGAACAAAAGCAACTGGAAACCTGGCACCCGGCACTGACTTTGCCCTGGGAGCTCCTAGACCTCAAACAAGAAGAATAATTCACATTTGTCCAGCACTTCAAAGACATCCTCTCACTTAATCCTCATCACAACCCCATCAGATACTGTGGCAGTTTTAAACAAGTCTGTGGGTCATCTGATACACTTTCCACCGAGAGGTGGGTTTCCTCCATGGCTCAGTGGTAAGGAAACCTTCTGCAATGCAGGAGTCACAGGTTCGACTCCTGGGTCGGGAAGATCCCTTGGAGGAGGAAATGGCAACCCACTCCAGTATCCTTGCCTGGAGAATCCCATGGACAGAGGAGCCTGGTGGGCTACAGTAAAACATAGGGTTGCAAAGAGTCAGGACATGACTGAAGCAACTGAGCATGCATGAATGCACAATTCAAAGGTGGGGGTGATGCTCCCACTCCGAGAAATCTGGGTAAGTTCATGACTGCTCTGAACGCGACAGAAGTGATTCTGTGAGACTTCTAAGGCTAAATCAGAAGAGACCATGCAGCTTCCTCCTGGCTCCCTGGGGCACCCATCCTAGGACAAGTCAAAAAGAAGTCATGGCCATGCTGGGGAGTCACAGGTAGATGCCCCAGCTGACAGCCCAGTTGAGCTCCCAGACAACGGCCAGTAGCAACTGAGAAGTCCTTTCCAGCCCCACACAACTGAGACAAAACAATAGTTGTGCATCCGATCAATAAGCATGTTGTGGGCAACTCGTATGTGAGAACACCTTTCTGGACAATGTGGTCCCTCCAAAAACTTCCAACTGAGCTGAGGAGATAAGGTATAACTGAGCAACCAAATGATAAGCTTTGTGGCTGTGATGGTAAGCGCAAAGGCACCTGGGAGAATTCAATTCAAAGGTAGTCTGGGAGGGCTCCGTGGAGGAGGTGTGCCTGGAGCTGGGCGTCATGGTGAGCAAGGAGATCATTCCACGTGGGGAACCCAGGAGCTGAGTCTCCCTCAGGGGGAAGAGCTGGCAAGAGAGCATGGGTGGGCAGTGGGAAGCCTGGGGCTGTCTGGCAGGTGTGTTTGTGGAGCATGGAAACCAGTGTAGAGCAAGACCAGATTGGTGGTGGTTGGGGTGGGGAGGTGGAGTGGTGAGGGATTTGTGGCTAGATCCAGATTTTTATTTTCTCACTTTCCAAAAGCTACTGTCATTAAAGATCAAGGACCACATTTCAGCTTTTCCAGAAAAGTAAAAGAAAACCATGTGCTTTTATTTCCCAGGGCATCAGCTAACATTTTCCCCAGGATGGTTTTATAGGATACACTTGGGAGACTTTTCATGGAAGACAAATACTTTTGTTAGTGCCCTTTAGAAGCTTGGACTCTCATAAGGTCCACCAGAATGCCTAAAAAGAGAGAAAATTCTAAGTGCCAGCAAGGAGAATTCTTCTCTTCAGCTATGGGAATATAAATTGATGCAACCACTTTGGAAAACTTTTTGGCACCAACCATTACAGCTGAACACAGGTCCAGAGACTCATTGCATGGGTATACAGATACCAGCAGAAATGCATCCATCTGTCTATCTATTCAGGCTTCTCTGGTGGCTCAGTGGTCAAGAATCTGCCTGCCAATGCAGGAGACATGGGTTGGATCCCTGGAGAAGGAAAGATCGGGAAGATCCACTGAAGAAGGCAGTGGCCACACACTCCAGTATTCTCGCCTGGGAAATCCCATGGACAGAGGAGCCTGGTGGGCTATAGTCCATAGGGTTGCAAGAGTCGGTGACGACTTAGCAACCAAACAACAAGAATATCTGTCTATTCACAAGAAGGCATGTACATAAGTGTTCATAGTGGCACTATTAGGAATGGCCCCAAAGCAAAGCTGCCCAAGTGCCCATCAACAGGAGAGAAATAGTAGAGAAATAAAATGTGGTGTATTCACATTGTGGAATGTGAGTGCTGCGTGTGTGTGTGTGTGTGTGTGCGCTAAGTCGCTTAGTCGTGTCCCACTCTTTGTGACTCTATGGACTGTAGCCCACCAGGCTCCTCTGTCCATGGAATTCTCCAGGCAAGAATACTGGAGTGGGTTGCCATGTCCTCCTCCAAGGGATCTTTCCAGGGATCAAACCCGCGTCTCCTGTCTCCTGCATTAGCAGTCGAGTTCTTTACCACTAGCGCCACCGTGGCTTGGTACACAGCAAACAGAATGCATGAACCATAATGCACACACTGTGAATGGATTTTACCAGTACAGTGTGTGAAGCAAGAGGAGCCAGACACACAAAAAGCCCATATTGTAGATTCTGTTTCTATAAAGTACCAAACCGGGCAATGCTAGTCATGCCAAGTTAGGTTAGCAGTTATCTCTAGGGCCACAGTACTTGGAAGGGGGGATGAGATGATTTCTGGGGTGCTGGTGGTTTCCTGATCTGGGTACTGGTTATATGGGTGTGTTCATCAAGTCCAGTGCAAATGATCTGTGCGAGTTTCGTATAGCTATTTTGCGTCAATAAAAAGCAAATCATCACCATTGTCATCATTATCACCTTCTAATGCGGAATGAAGGCAGAAGTCACGAAGAGATTTACACAGAGTGGCAAAGAAACAAAGTTGAGGGACATGCCGACAAGGATAAGTTTAAGATGGACCCAGTTAAATCAAGCAAAGTTGTCAGTGAAATCAGAAAGCAAATTGCAGTTTCAAGAGTACCCGCCCTGCTCCCTAATGGGTGGCTAGTCTAAGAAGCAACTACGCCCAGCCAGTCCCCTTTCCAGATCTAGGCTGGGATTAGTTACAGAAGATGGATCACCTCCCACAGCATTGGAGGCAGGAGGCAGAATTCCCCCCAAATAAAAGATGCTTTGAATCCTCAAGGGGCCCCACCATTAAACATCTACCCCAACGCTTGATTCTCTCTGCTTCAGGATGTAAATCTTGATGCTGCCACCCTAAATTTTTGTACAGTGGATTCCTTTGACTGGGATCACTTTGGGCAAAGGCGATTAGACTCCATTAGCCATGGGAATCAATTGAACAGTGAGCTTTCCTTCCTAAAGGGAAGGGCCAGGTTCCAGTACTTGGCTTACTGCAGAGCCCTGGAGGAATTCATTGAAGGGAGGCCTGATTTTAAACATCATCACTTTTGGAAGAGACATTAGGCATCCCTCCCACATTATTCAAGGATGAAATGAGAAAGGCAGGGCAGGACTGGGGGAAGGAGCCATAAGAAGGAGCTGGAACCTTCAATTTACTCCCTAAAACCATCAATGCATGAAGCCATGTCCTAGACAGCCAGTGTGAAGAGCTGAATGTCCGCTTGATAGTAGAGTGAACTCCAGTGGTGACATTTCCTGGGTCTTAGTCCAGATGTGTGTTGCTCTAAGACGTGCTCAGAGGCTAGCAAGGACACTTGTTAGGTGCTGGGTCTCCTCCGGTCTTTACCACCTATATCTCATCATTACATAGGAAATCCCGGCAGAAGAAAGGTCTCCATCCCGGTCTCTTTCTCTCTAGGCCTTGAGATGGCCTCTGGTCCACCTTCTCAGGTTTCCTGAGGTTGGTGGCCATGATCCAGAAGCCTCTGGTCCCATAATAAACCACCTCAGGGATGTTAATGTGTAATTATTGCATGGATTTATGTAATCTAAAACAGAGAACTCCAGCAAAGGCGGTTATATGATTTCATATATGTGTTTTTATATATATATATAATAGCTAGAGATATATAGTCTGGGTTTGAGCCATCTGTTTCAGATTGCATTACTGTTAAATCTCCACCCTGCCCTGTTTCCATACCCTTTGCCATGTGACCTTACAATTCATCCCTCTAGAGGTGAAGGAGAAGGCAATGGCACCTCACTCCAGTACTCTTGCCTGGAAAATCCCATGGATGGAGGAGCCTGGTGGGCGACTTCACTTTCACTTTTCACTTTCTTGCGTTGGAGAAGGAAATGGCAACCCACTCCAGTGTTCTTGCCTGGAGAATCCCAGGGACGGGGGAGCCTGCTGGGCTGCCGTCTATGGGGTCGCACAGAATCGGACACGACTGAAGCGACTTAGCAGCAGCAGCAGAGGTGGAGTGAATCTCCGGCTCCATCGCTGTCAGGTCACAAATGTCCTTTGACCAATGGAATGTAAGCAAAAGTAACAGTGCACAAGCTCTGAGTCTAGGACTCGAGTCACTGTGTTTCTACTTTACCCTCGTGCAGTTCATATATCGCCAGGAAACTATGTCCCAGGTAGCGTGCTTGTCCTTGGAGGACAAGAGACCCATGGAGCAGACTGGACCCAACCCCCACTCAAGCCCAGCTGGCACAGTCTAGATCAGCTAACAACAGGTAATCCACAGACACGGATATGAGAAATAAATGCTTCCTGATGTCAATTACTAAGTGTGGGAATATTATTTTGTTATATAGCATAATTGTGGCAAGACCTGACTGATACACCCTAAGCACTTTATTCCATCAATGCACAATCTAATGTTTTTAGACATCTCATCTCTCTCCCCTCTATTTTTTTCCTTGACCACACTGTGGGATCCCCCTGACCAGGGAGCAAATCCACACCCTTGCTAGTGAAAGCTGCAGAGTCCTAACCATTGGACAACCAGAGAATTCCCCTCCTTTTTTTTCCCCCCCACTGTGTTGTGTGGCATGTGAGATCTTAGTTCCCTGACCAGGGATCGAACCCATGTCCCCTGCAATGGGGCTGCCAGGGAAGTCCCTCTTCTTACCCTTCTTAATTCTTCATAGATTTATCACAACCTGAAATGCTATATATATATATATATATATATGCATACATATATATAATGTACTTGTTTCTCAAGTGAAATAATGTCTTATGATGGCTAAGATACTGTTTTGTTCCCCGCCGCTATAAACACCCAAAGCCCTAGTAGGTGAGCATGAAGTGAAAGTCACTCAGTCATGTCCAACTCTTTGTGACCCCATGGGCTATACTGTCCATCGAATTTTCCAGGCCAGAATGCTGGAGTGGGTTCTCTTCTCCAGGGGATCTTCCCAACCCAGGGATCGAACCCAAGTCTCCCACATTGCAGGCAGATTCTTTACCAGCTGGGCCACCAGGGAAGCCCCAAGTAAGCATGTGGTAGGTGTTAAATAATTATGTGTAGAATGGATGGATAGCCCTTTTTGTCTTCAGTTAATATGTCTCCCGTCTAATTTATGTTCCTCTGTGTAGCTCAATGACTTGGTGATAGGCTGAGTTGAGGAAAAAGAAAACATTTTGTGGAGAAAAAGAATCTGTGAGCAGGAGATCTCTGGGTGTTGTCTCTGGTAAGGGCTGAGGGGTTCCTTCTCAAGGGGCAGCTCCTGGTGGTTAGGGTCTCAGAAACCACAGCAGCCCTCCAGGACCTTAACAAGCCAGCAGGTGGCCTGTCCAGCAGCATCCAATGGAACTGTAACACAGCTAAATCTCTGTGGCCCATCTCAGAGGCTGTCCTCGGCCTTAGGAGGTTTCTGTGTGTCAGTTCACTGGGGGGACTTGAAAGGCACTGACGTGGCTTCCAAGAGCCGCCAGAGCGTTTGACTCCCTGGCATTGTGCCAGCATCACACGTTAATTAGATTATATGGCAGAAATACCACAATGTCAAGGTCAGATATTACAGCCGTCAAAGCCTAACATCAGGCTCAGTATTTTATAGCGCAGAGCAAAGTATACCTTTAAACAAATTTCCTTATCTTGCCCATGTCGACTCTAGCGTCCAGCTCGTCAGACATCTGCCATTCGACACTGCCCATGTGAACAGCATCCCGGACAACTTTGTCTGAGGGTCCATAAGACCCTCTCTGGCTTGTCAGACAGCGTGGGGGGGTACTGAGGAGGGGGTATTCCTGCGATCACATCCACTTGCTCCATCTGACCCTCAACTTGGGGCCAAAACAGGCCTCTCTGAACCTGGAACTCCCTGAGGGTGAAGGATGTATTCTTCCTGGCTTTGCCCCGAAAGTAAACGCCAGTTCTTTCTTCGAAGATGGTTCTATCAGCAGAGCAGCAACTAGCCAGGCTAGAAAATGGGAAGGAAAAAAAAAAAAAAAGAAAAAGACTTTCCTTCCAAATGTCTTTTTAATAAGCATGGCTAGAAGCTTTCCGTGAGTGTGGAAACTGTCCACAGGAAGCCCCTGGCTCTAAGCAGAGCTGAGTGAGGGCAATTCTTTCAGGCAGGAAAGGACTATTAAGCCACATTCTGGGTTTCCTCCGGCCTCGCTCACAGTTCTGGATGAAAACTGGGAGGGCCATGAACTTGGGGGCCCAATGACTCTCAGGTGATCACCAAAGCAAAGCGGATACCAAATGTGTTGGTCTCGTCTCCTCAACACCTATTAAGTACCTCCTGTATGCCAGGCACTATTTTATGTGCTTTATCTCCATCAACTAACTTAGTTCTCCCAACATTATGAAATCTGTCGTTTTTGTCGCCCCCTCCTCTATTTTACAACCGGGCAAAGCGAGGCCAAGTAGGATGCTGAGAGTAACCACCTAAGGCCACACAAGTAGTCAAGTGGCTGAGCCAGGTTTGAAAGAAACCGAGGCAGCCTGCCTGTACCCTACCTGCTACTGTGCAGTCTTGGCTATTGAATCCTAGAAACCTCCCATGAGCCAGGTGCCCTGATAAGGTACTGGGGGTTCTGGGGGGAGGACCCTGTATAAGCAATGTATTCACAAGGGCCAAGTATTTCTAAGTAACATTGTAAAATAAAGTTAAACTAATTCAGATCTTTGAAGGGGTTTTGAATTCTTTCCAAGGGTAGGAGTGTTGAATAAATATAGTGCTTTGGAAAACCTGCCTTCCTATATGGGTGTTCGTTGTACTTGATCTTTACATTTTACTGTGGGTTTGGAATTTTTTTCAAAATAAAATTAAAATTATTCTTTTTTTTTTTTTTTTTAAGAATTAGCTTTAATAGACTACCTTGGGGAGGATAAGCAAGAAACCAGGAGTGGTGATTGCCCGTAGACAGGTGCCCTGGGTGACTGAGGAACACGACTGGGGGGGACGGGAGAGCACCCCCTTGATATCCTCAGAATTTTGTGTCATGAATGTGACATTGTCTGGGTGGAAGCTTGGGAAAGCAAGCACAGAACTTCAGGTTCCTGAGTCCCCACCCCGCAGGCCAACCACTCAGAGTGTGGAGGGTCTTTGGTCACCCAGCTGCAAGTGGAAAGTGGGCAGACACTCCCACCCTCTCTAGCCTAAAAAATATAAGCTTGAGGAGGAAAATCAAGGGGAGCTCATTCTCTCCGCTTTAGGTAGTATGAACAGAGGGAAGCTTTCAGCCATGTGGGGCTCAAGTCTCTCGGGGAGACTGTAAGTTGTCTAAGGAGGGGCCTGGGGTCTCCCCCGGCCACCCCCAACAGCCGCAAGAACAGTGCCCAACAGACAGATGGGCTCTATGGAGTGCTCATGGAATGAATGAGCTGTGCTCACCTTCCATCAAGGGTCACGTGGCCCGATGGTCTCCCCAGGATATGTGTGGGGACCTCTTAGAGCCTGGATGTCACACTTACCTCCAGTTACCAGTGCTTCCCAGCCTTAACACATATAGAACGTGATGATATTTTTACGACGCACAAGGATAAACAGTGACCAAGTGTTCACAAGGGCCCCACTTGGCTGCTCTAGGCCTGAAGCTACCAGTCAGGGGAGTTGTCTACCCAGTCCCCACCCCTGCCAAACCCAGGCTACCCCGAGGGGCTGGCCCCCAGACAACACCCTCAATCTTGGCAAGCTCTGGGTTGATAGCTACAGGGGCTGTTCACTGGCTGGCTGGAGCTAGTCACCTAAATGAGGAGAGGGCGGGCCGAGGGGGCTGCGGAGGGGCAGCTGGGTTTCCTGGGATTCAGACTGGGTGCGAGGGTGTGCCCCGGGCTGGGGGGCGACGCAGGCCTGAGTGGTGGGCTGGGACGGGGCTGACTGCCAGCTCTGGCTGGCCCACAGCCAGGAAGTCTGACTGAACTTGGGCCAGCCCTGTTGGCCCACAGACTCTGTAAGCTGAACTGCTCCAGCGCTCCTGGGCCTTTGTTTTCGCTTCCCCACCGCTCTCCCTTAGTGTTTAGGAATGTGCTTTGAAGGGTCCAGCCTATTTCGCCTCTGCTTAGGGAAACCAAGAGCACAGGCTGGGCCGAGGCCAGATGGCTGCAGGGAGGGCACCTGTCATCACACTGCAAGCGCCCCAAGGGGCAGGTGGAATCCGGGGGGCACGGGGGCGGGGGTGCCGCTTAAGCCAGCTCCCTTTCTCTGCTGGGAGACTCTGTTTCCAGTGCTAAACCTTGGAGAGTCTCGGGTTTGTTTTGTTAAGGGAGGCGGTATTCCCTTAGCAGCTCCCCCAGAGAGCCTCCATTTGTCCAGGAGCTTTTGGGGGGTGAGGTACATGCTTGTATTTGTCCAGGGCAAGAGAGAGAGCTGCAAGTAGTGCTCGAGCTAGGAGGAGTTGCCTCTTCAATTAGCCCCCGGCTCAATTTCCTTGCCTGCCTTGGGACACACTGGCAGGCCCTCAGATGACAGTCAAGTGAAGGGCCCTGGTCCAAAGGGCCTGGCCTCTCCTGCACCCCCCACCCCTGGGGAGAGTGGTCTCACATCCAGGCTGCCCTCCTGTAAACCTTGCTGTAGCACTTTGAGTGGCTGGCTTCCTTCTTCCACAGCCCCTTCACCCACCGTCCTTTACGGCCTGTGTTACCCCCTAACTCACCTGCTTGGGCCTTTGAGGGCTCCGAGCACTGTGGCCTCATAGGCCCAGCACCGTGCTTTGCCAACAGCAAGCACTTGATAAATCTATATGATAATACCAGAGCTCTTCAGTGACCGCGGGCACCCGGGATCACTCTCTAACCAGAAGTCCCCTTTCTCCTCTGATTCCCAAAGCAGGGCGCTCTGGGTTCTGGCCTTACTTTGGTCACTGATGTGTCACCTTGAGCTGGCATTGCCACCCTCTGAACCCATTTCCTCAGCTGGACTAAATGGGGGCCCAACCAAAGCTCTGGCGGCCATACTCGGCACACACTCTGGTTTTCCTGGCTGTCGCTTTAAACCCAGGTCGGCCGCCTGGACTCAGGTCTTAGTGGGATTCCTGGCCTTCCGCTGAGGATGCCTCCTCTGCTTTTCCATGGTCTGTTTAGCTTGACAACACACACCTGGTCCTTAGGCTCCTGGCACGTGTGTGCCTTTCTGTCCCCACAACCATTTATACAGCTCCGGCTCCCACGTGCGACAGGGCCATGGCACATGAGCAATAACTCCAGTGCCACAAGGGCACCCGAGTCATTTTTCTGCAGCTAGCGTTGTCTGTTTCAAGCCACGTAAGACCTCTCTCCTGCCTGGTGGTGACACAGGCCCTGTTTAGTTATGTGTGAGGTCTGGATTTTTTTTTTCCTCCCTTCCTCATTTCCATTTCTCCTTGATTTCAGCATGAGTTAAATGTGCACTCAGAGGCTCTGCTGAGGATAAACAGAGTGTGATCAGTGGCATCCCTTTCCTGTCTCTGCCCAGATAATGACTGCCTCCCTGCCTCGCCCCCTGAGTTTCCTTCCTCTCAGTCTTCATATACTTAGTGCACGTTGCCCTGGATAGAGTTTAATTAGGCACCAATGCACCCAGGGGCAAGGACCCCAGGACCCGTCCTGGTTGGGCAAATGGGGACCAGCACCCAAAGCAGGAACCTGCAGCCTGCCTCCCTCTCCCCTCCCCCGCTGGCTGGTAAGTGATGGGCTGCCAGCAGGTAGGGGAGGCTGTCCGTTCTCAGCTAATGATCGCCTTAGGCGCCAAGTGATGGAAAATCCAGGCGGGCTGGCGAGCTGCAGGGCGCGGCCAGGGACCAGGGACAATTGTACGGACCAGTTTTAACAGGGGAGGGCGCGTGGATGGCTGAAGGAATGTTCTGTGTGTGTGTGTGTGTGTGTGTGTGTGTGTGTGTGTTTCCTGGTCTCTGTCTCTTCTCTCTCCTCCCCGCTGCCTTTCCCTCCTTCTTGCTCTCACTTTGAGTTTTCTCTTCTGTTTCTAGCCCACGCGAGTTGAAATTAGAAAGGTCTCTGCATTCATTTATTTGTTTTTAATAAAGACAGCATTTTTAAGTGGCATATTTGCAGCAATTGAGTGCTAAACTAAACACCAAGCCGACTAAATGTGTTAGGGGGAAATGAAAAGTCAGTTTACAAGAAACATATAATTAACACGTTCTCTGACTTTCCCTAAGCCTTTGTCTGGCTGAGGACAAGACACAGGAACCATAATCAACTTTAATAAAATGAAAGATGGTATCGAGGCAAAAGGGGAACAAAAAAAGTTTAGAGTGGGAAACAGTCCTCAGGAGGGGATTCTTGAGTTAATAATAAATGTTTTTTTAAAAAATGAATCTTTTGTTGCCTTATTTTTAGTCAACAGCCATTTTCTCCTTCTAACTACAAAGGCTCCAGAAGGTTCTAGTTTGTAGTGTACCTGTTAACAGCGCCTGAAGCTGAGACCTGGAGGGGGGAGGTGGGGAGTTGGTATAAGGAACCCGTAGGAGATGCGCAGTAGTTCCCACAGGCTGATCTACACAGGATAATGGAAATTACTATTGCACAACCCCAGAATCTTCACGTGGCCTGACTTCCAATAAACTGTTCCCCTCCTCACCCCTTGGAGAAAGTGAAATAAGACATTAGACTTTCAATAATTTCATATGGTGATGATCAATCAAAACCCAGAGGAGAAGGCCAATTTACAGAAATTGTATCTGCTTCACTGGGTGGCTGGAAGAAGGGAGCTGATAAGAACACTGTGCTCGCCTTTGATGTGTGAAGTTGCCCCAAAATGACAAATGCCAAAAAGAAAAACAAAAACACTGCCTGTACACACGGGGTCTTTTCAAAGGGAGAGGGTGCTCTGGAGAGGCCTGTGCTGAGGCAGATCACTGAAGGGAAGCACATGTATAGGCCACGTAAAAACGACTTATTTTTATTATCTTTTGGCTATTTAAAGTTGGCATTTCCATCTTTCCTGTTTGTGTTATCGCCAATGAAGTTTATTTGCTGAATTAACTTTTAATGGATCCTCTACTTTGTTCTTCAAAGTTGGATTCTGGGACTTAGGCCTTTTTAGTACGGACCCCTCTTGCCTTTGTGACCAGCTCTCACCCCCCCCACCCCCATTCCAATCCTGGAGGTGAAGGGCTCAGCCTCTGTTAACTCCTTGCCTGCTGGTGTCTTTTCCCTGTAGCTACTAATCACCTCCTTTTGATCATTGCCAAGTTCTCAGGTTGAAGGAAGGAGAAAGGACCTCTTGACCATTCTGGCTGGCTTTCCACATGAGCCTGAAAATGTCGACAAATTTGAAACATCTGCCGGCCTGCTTTGGTCTGATTGCTAAAATATGCCGACCTCAAGCCCCCGCCCCCCCCGCCCCTTTTAATCTGTTTCATATTCACAAATTAAGCATTTAGTCTGGGTAATAAATCAGGGCGGTTTACGAGGTTTACACGAGACAAACAAGCAAGCAGGGCACAACACAAGCCCCTGGAAGCGGCGTGCGCGGAGCTGCCAAGAGTCGGGAGCCCCACGCGCTCGAACGCCGAAAGCAGCCCCGGCGCGCCCTGACACGCCGCCAGCACCCACACTTCTGCTGGTCCCCGAGCGGGCGGAGCGGAGAGGTGCAGGCGAGCAGCCCCAGCCTGAGCCCACACCCCTCCAACCTTCCGCACGAACCCGCGGCGCCCGGCGCGCCCCAGCTCTGGGCAACTCGGCGCCCCCGCCCCGCCAGGGAGGGGCCGCTGGCATAGGCGACAGCCTCAACCGGTACACACCCTGCGGTGGGCCCATTAAGCCGAGAAGCCGAGGAAACTGGATGCCCCCTCCCCCACCTCTTCCATCCGGCTGGGCTTGGCCTTAAAGATCCCAGGCCCACAGTCGCAAGCAATACGAAGGATCCTCTCCACATCCACGTGTGACCTCCACTGAGCCTGGGCGCTAGGCACCGCCCCCGCCGCCCCCCCCCCCCCCATCTCTCCGCGTTGCCTCCTCCCAGGTTTCGGTCCCAGCAGCCACAAAGCTACTTTCAGATTCAGAAAGGGTGGGGGGGGGCGGGGGAAGGGCTCTCTTTTAGAGTGGATCAAGGCTTAAGAGAGGCACGGGGAGGGGAGCAAAGGCACAAAACAGGGCTCTGGGCCCCGCTGCAGAGACCCGCGTCCGGGCTTTAGTGACCACCCAAACTCAGGGGGCTTCAACCTGTGTGTTTCCCGCCCTCCCCCGTGCATCAACGAGAAGTGGATCTGGACAGGGGGTCTCAGACCAGTACCAGCCTAGGACCTTGGGAGACTCTGAAGGGGAGAGCGGCTCCAGGTCACCCCGTCCGAGCCTTCGGCGCCGTGCCATGCTCAAGTTCCCTATCGATTGGCGTTCTCAGCGCTATCGTGGCGGCAGAGACGGAGGGCGGGAAATCGGGAAGCCGGAACCTGCAGCCCACCCTGGACCTGGGAGGGGGGCAGGCGTAAGAACAATTCCCCCCTCTCGCAACACAGTACACGCATGCATCGCCCTTCCTCCTAGCACACATTACGACTGCGAAAGCCATTACCGCCGGCGCGCGAGAGACTTTTTAAATATTTACAGCCCGCTCTCCGCACGGTAGCCTGATCCATCTTGTGGGCGCGGAGGCGGGGCGCGGGGCTCCGCTCCGGGGGAGGTGCGGAGTCGGGGCGGGGGTTCCAGTCGCCTTCCCCCGCGGCTCCGGGGTCCGCCCGGAGCTCCCCATCTTGTTCCACCCGCCAGGTGGGTAGTGAGCCGGAGACTGCGCGCAGCGCGCCCAGGGCCCTGTCGGGGCCTGAGCGGGCGGGGGTGGGGGTGGGGGGCAGCGTCCAGGAGGAGGGAAGGCCGGGAGGCTGATTTAAAGGTTCTCACCGGGAAGCGAGAGAGGCACAGACCTGAGAGCCGCCGCGCGGTGAAATCCGAGGAGCTCTCTTGGCGAGGAGGGGCTGTCAGAGGCCATTTATCTCTCGCCAGAGTGGAGGCTCGGCTCCCACACCGCCCGAGAGTAACAATGGCAGCGATCAGCAGCTCTGCACGCGCTTCAGTGCATGAATGGATTGCGGAAGATGCCTGCGCTCTTCTTCGCTCAGGCGGCTCTCGGAGCGCCCCCTCCCCGCCCGCCGCCCCCGCCCCGCCAGCCTCCTCCGGCCCGAGAGCGCGCGGTGCGCCTCGGGGTTCGCGAGTCCGGCCCCGCGGCGCGGTCACTCTTACCCGGATCCCCCGCCGCCCTTCCCCCCTGCCGCGGCTCCCAGGGCTCTGGCACCTTGCCACCGAGTGTCATTAGGGGCTGAAACTTGACACAAGCCTTCCCGACGCAGACACCCCCGCCAGCCCCCTCCCTCCTTCGCTCCCCTCGCGGCAAGTTTACTTTCAAGGAGTTGGACGGTGTTTCCGCCTCAAAGGCCTGCCGAGTGCGGGTTCCAGGGGGAGGAAAGGGCTCGGGTGTCTTCACCTGCCCCACGGCCTAGAATGTTCGCAAGCCCCCGGCTGGCCCCCAGCCCGAGCGCCCGAGGCCCGCTCCCCCTCCTCTTCGTTTTGTAGCGGCTAATCCACCGAGAGTCCCAGCGATCCCCACACGCACTCCAGGCACCCCCACTCGGACCCACACGTCCGGCCACCTTTCGGGTCAGCGGCACAGCCGTGAACTCCCAATTCTCAGAGGCTTACAGTTCTCAGAACGCCACAGACGGCGCGAGGTGGGCCGCAGAAGTGGTTCCCTTTAACTCTGCAAAGGTCTCATAGAAGTCCCCCTCCAGGTGCTGCCTAGGGCTGGGAGCCACGAGGAGTGCAGTGAGCAATACTCCGAGCCCTTCTGGGTTTGCTTTGAGGGGAGCTAAACCCAGAACCTCGGGATGTTTCAGTCCTGGAGGTCGCCAGGCTCTGGATGCGGCAGACTGAAGCGGGGGAGGGGGCGCCAGGGGTAGGCCCTCTCCGCGATCCGACGGCCGTGCCAAGTAGCCAGCGAGAAGAGGCTGGGTTGTGCCTGGGTTGAGGGAAGGCGGCCACACACGTGCGCAAAGAGCAAGGCACCGTAAAAGCTGAGACGCACTCGGAAAGGCAGAGCGCGCCCGGCCGACCCAGGAGACTGGCGAGGGCAGGCGAGAAGCTGGCAGCGAGACAAAGCGGGAGGAGAGAGCCAGGGAGGCTCAGCCGCAGACCCGGAAACGCAGGCAGCAGCAGACGCCCCAGCCCCGACGCGGAGGCGTGCGCAGCCAGGCCCTGCCTGGCATCCCTGGGTTTGCGAGCCCAGGGACGCTGACGCGGACTCTCTGCAGGGCCTTCTGCCAGACCTGGTCTCTGTTGGGCCTGGGCTGGCTCAGCGAATCAACTCGGGCCTTCCCAGCAGATGGTGGGGCCCACGCCGTGGCAGTGGGCTTAACTGATAGGGACCCCTCTGGTCCCTGCCCCTCCCTGAGCCCCGGGACAAAGGTGTGGGTTTGAGGAGGTCAGCACTTTGTCCAGACAAGAGTACAGCCCTCTAGTGTCCACCCTGGGGGCCACTGGCAACTGTTTATCTGACTTGGAGGTGCTGGGAGGCCACCACCCTCAATTGAATTGACATTCCAGCTTCCCCATCCAAGACCCCTACGGCAAAGCCCATGCCCTGACTTTCCAACAACTGGGAATCGAGTGGACTTCCCACAAGGAGGAACAGTGTCATGTGAGAGGAGCCCCTCAGCCTCAAGTTCTCCGCTGCTCCCTTCCACCGCCTGCACAATGGACCCAGCACGCCACTCCTACTGGGCCAGGAGAGCCTCTTACTCACTGATCTCCCCTCCACTTCTCCCCGCGCTGCCTGGGCAGCCCCGGGACAGAAGTCTCTGAGCTCACCTCTCCAACCTCGAATGAAGCTGAGCGCTTTCTCCAGGCTGTTGACTCTGCAGCACACTGGCTGTACACACACACACCACGAGTTGTTCTCGCCCTTCCTGGGGGCCTCCCTTCTCATCTCCCTGCTGGGCGCCCTCGAAACCTGACTACTCAGCCTGAGTGCAGAGCCCTGGCAGAGTGGGGAGCCTGGAGGACCAAGGGGAGGTGGCCAAGGGAGAGAAGGAGAGGGCCGGTAATGGAGGAGGGGCCCCGCATGCCTGAGAGAAAAGAAGCCAGCCTGCAGCCACAGCCTGGAGGAGAGGGGGAGTATAAAGGGAAAGCCAACACTAATCCCTCAGCCTACCTACGTGGGGCCTGACAGTTTACAAAAGCCTTTTCCCTGAATATTATCTCATTCGCACCGGGCTATAAGGGAGGTAGGGCAGATAGCGTTACCCTCATTGACAGAGGAGAGAGATGACGCCCAGAGAGGTTAAGATAGGTCTGTACCAAGGTTGCAGAGCTAAGAGTGGTGGAGGAGCCCCCAGGCCTGGGGTTTCCTGCTCCCAAGTTCACTTTCCTGTTCAATAGCTCTGTGTGTGTGAGTCTGGGTGACTATCTGTGTGGAGGGGAAGGGGGGCGGTGGCTGGACAGGAATGAGCAGTCCAGTGAGGGAAGTCCAGGAAGGAAGGACATAGCCTCATACCTCTTCCTCTACTCAGGTCTCACCCAGCAGCCTCCTGCTCTTTCCGTAGCAGCCTGTGAGCCGGCCCCCAATGCGCCTGCCCAGGGGTGAACTGTCTGTGGCTCCAGCAGTGGCTATTCCAGAGAGCTTATATCTTTGGGAGGCCCCGCTCTGCTTGTCTGCTCGGCTCTCCTCTCTGCCTGTCATCCCCACCCCCAGCCTCGGCTGCAGGATGCCTTGCGTCCAACTGTGGTTTCCGGGCAATAAAACAACTATTAAAGTCTCAGGCACGGCTGGTGATTTGCATCACATCCTCTCGTGCATGGATTCAATATTTAATACACAATATTGAATACGGATATTAAAAATCAATAGCTGAGGACCCCTGGGGAGGCGGCACAGTGCGATCCTGCTTCGGAAACACAACCAGCTCCTCTAAAAAGACAGGAACGGCAAGTTCAGCCAAGCTGAGCCCAGCGCCAGGGGAAGTGAGGAGTAGTGGATGCCTCGAAGCTTCCTGATCTACTTAACTGCATCATTCCTAAGTCAGGCTAAAGGGAGGCCAAAGGAACTATGTGCCCTCAGGCTTTACTAGCTGGCAGTGGAGTGGGGTGGGGTAGAATTTGTTTCCAAGCTAGCTACCAGGTGGAGATGCCCCTTTTGTTGCCATTTGCACTTTGGTTTGGTTTGGTGCAGGCAAGCACTCAACACTTCCACCATGATGGCTCCTTCCCATCGCCCATAGGCCCCACGGAGAGCTTCTGGCATAAGCTTTCAGGGAGATGGACCAGAGGATGCCAATGGCTCAGAATATTCTTTGCACAGTAAAAGAAATGTTAATTAGGCTCGGAGTCACAGGGTCTTCTGAGGCACCACCAGTCTTCAAGACAGAAACCCTCAAGCACGTGACCTGCCAAAGGGCCTGGTGATGGCCGGCTGGTGGGCAAGACACTGACGTGCTCCTGATCCAGAACAAGAATCCGGATTGCCTGTTAAACAGCCAGGAGAAGAGGGAGCTCCGGGGACACATAATTATCTTTTCGGGCCTGAAGAGGAACACAAATTACTCTCTTCTTTATCAAAACACAGAAATACACTTTCTGCTACATAGTAACAAGGTTCTTGCACACTGGTAGGGAAGGGGTGAAGAAGAAGAAACATTTTTGAGAGAAGATTACTTTTTTATCCAGTACAGAAAGAGAAGAGAAACTAACAGTGGGAGACACACTTAGCTTATCTGATTTGGAAGGGCCTGGACGTTTTTCGATGCCAAAGAACTAGGTGAACTTGACCCACTGAAGTACCATCCTAGACACCAACTTACCACATCAGTTTTATAGATTTCCTTTTTATCAGAGCTTAAATCAATATGGATGGAGTTGGAAACCTTGCTCTGGTTATAAATAGAAAGGACACCTCAGGAAAACCCCAAAGTGGCAATTTGGGTAAAAGTGAGAAGGGAAGGAAAGAGGTGTTAGAAAATGACAGTTAATGAGCCAGTGGCCTTGCCTCTTTGTTCCCTAACAGTTGTCAGAGAAATCATCAAAGGGAGGGAACAGGGGCCCTTCTTAGAACCGTCACAGGAAAAGCTGACTCGCTTTCTGGCTGCTGCAGATCCCCTGGGTGGTGGCTCACAGACCGGCCCCCTGGGAGTTGGCCTGTGTACATTTATGCGTTTTTGGGCTGGTGGTGCACGCACTTTCAGGGCTGGGCCTGTGAAACCCACTACCAAAAGTTCTATTCAAAGGAAAAGATGTTCTAAGGCAGATGTTGTATACGGAACAACTGGTATGAGCCAGCTGGCCAAGGGGGAAAGGAGGCTCAGCTCCAGCAGCAAGGGGAGGGGGGACCCAAAGACCCAGGGTACAAGCTCAGACCCCACTAAGGATGACACCTCCCCCTTGGACCCACCTGGTACTCCAAATCAAGACAGAAAATGGTGGCCTTGTCCCATATTGGTGGGCTACGCCTAAGGTGGAGGCGGCCTCTGTGGCATGAAGAACCTACACATCGGGTCCCAAACTTGCAAAGGGTTTGGACGCAGGAGGGGGGTATCTTCAGGCCTCCCACCTCTCCACCCTTCTGAACATTTTCCTGGAACCAACTGAAGCTGCTAGTGGAGTTGTTCCTGAAGCTCCTCGGGAACTGTCGCTACCTCCTGGTGCACGACTGCAAGGAGAATGGCTTTCTGTCACAGAATCCCTTGGATAGTATTTGCATTCATCAAAACAAGGGGCCTCAGATTCAGGGGCAAAGCCTCACAGTTCCGATACTGACTCTGCCTTCACTCCCACACCTCGCAGAAACACACCCCCAAACTACTGGGGTGTACACCGAGCTTGAGGCCAGGGTCAGCGGAGGCACGGCCGCCACCACCAAGTTGCTGGCCAAGATAACAGCTGCGGGAGGGGGAGGGGAGCCGCAAGCAGCCACGACCGAACGGTTGCGATCTAGAAAATTCAACAAGAGGCCGCCGCCAGCGCGGCGGCGGCGGCGGCTCCAATTAGCTGAGCCAACTGGGAAGGCAAAGAGCGAGGCGGCGGCCCCGCCGATCGTGCCCGGGGCGACCAGGCGGGCGGGGGCGCGGGGCCTCGGAGCTGCCCGGGCGGCCCTCGCCCGGCCCCTCCCGCGGGCTCTCGGAGCGCGCCTGGTGTTTACACACTGTCCTTCCGACACGGGATCAAGTTTCAGGCCGCGCTGGAGGCGCCGGGGGCCGGCCACAGGCCCGGGAGAGGGGAAGAACTGGAACGGGATCGAAGGCAGCGCTGCGCGGACCAGAAGGCCCGGCGCGCGTGGGCACAGCTAGTGCCGCGATCCCCTCAGGGGCGGGGCGAAGGGAAGTCCGGCGGGCAGGGTGGACAGGGACAGGGGGGACTGCGGAGAGCTATCCGGAGGGAGAAGTATCTCCGAGTCGCTAGAGTGGTGTGCTTTGCTCACTCGGGCCGGAGAACTAAGCCCTGGTGAGAGGCGGGGAGGACTGCCCAGAAGCCGGGCGCCAAGAACGCTCTGAGCGCCCCTCGTTGAGCTCTCCGCTCTTTCCCCCCAGTACCTTTGATACACTACCGGATGGATTCAGACCATTGTGGGGCAGGAGAGGGGCTAGAAGAGGAACGCGCTCGCGGAGACCTCGAGCCACCCCCGCGCGCCCTGGCCCCGGGGCTGTCGAGGCCTCGGGCCGAGTGCCGGAGGGCTCGCCGCTCCGCGTCTTCTCTGAGCTGGCAGCGCGCGGGTGCCCCATGCTGTCAGGCGGCGGCGGGTATGCTTCCAGCAGCAGGCACGCTGTAAACAGCTGCGTGCGCGCCCTCCCCGCCCGGGCTGGGAACCTCACCCAAACACCATGTCGCCTTCTCTCGGGCTCCCGGCTGAGGCTGGGGGTGAGGGGGTGGGGAGGCGGCGCAGGGGGCGAAGCTTTTGTAGCCTAGCCGGGAGAACCCGGGCTCCCACCCCACCCCCAGGCCAGCGGGGCCCCGGAGCAAGCGTTCTGAACCTGCAGGGGTGCGGGGTGCTGCGGGCAGGGGAAGGAGTCAGCGCCTGCCCCCTCCCCACTGAATGTCTGCTTTGTTCCGGAAAACAAGGGAAGCATTAGGCTGCTGCCCCCGGGGAAACACAAAACTTCTTTTTGAATCTCGGGAAGGGCGGTTGACTGCGCTACGGGGCTCCCGAGACAGACCGAAGAGGGGAAAAGCTGAGAGGGCGGGTGGAGACAGGGAGACTCCGGAGGGAAGACGACGGACAAGTGTGGGGCGGGGAAGACAGCCGCTCAGGGTGACCGGGCGGGAGACCCGGGAACCCGACTCGGCGCGAACGTGCCGCGCGAGTTCCAGCGAGCAGCCGGCCCGGCCAAGTGGCGCCGGCCCAGCCGGCGGCCGTGCCAGCTTCCTGCCCTGCCCAGGACCGCGGAGCAGTCGGGGACGCCGCCGCAGGCTGGCCCGGAATCGCAGGACAGCGGGGTGAGGGGCGCAAAGCTCCCAGTAAACCCCAACCAGAACTTTGTGCATCATATTTGCCCCTCATCCGCAGGGTGGGCCCGGATCCAAGACCTGGGGGGCGTCGACTGTGGGCTTACACTCTTGGAGAAAGGAGGGGGCAAAGGCCCAGGGAGCTCCCCCGTGCGGGAGGTGGGAGACTGTCTGAGGTGTCTTTGGTCTCGTTTGATGACCGCTAATCGGATCGGCTCCCAGGCCCGCTGTGCCGTTGCGAGGGGGCGGGTCACTTCTGCCCTGGCCGGTGCGTGCGGGCGAGGGGACAGAGCGAAAGCAGACCTAGAGCTCTCGCTCTCCAGCTCCGGATCTTCTCCCGACCGCCACCCCTCACTTCGCCCTTCCAACACCTAAGAAAGGGGAGGACACCCAGGTTCTGCCCCACCCTCCGCGGGGCGCTCCCCTCCGCCTCGGAAGCTCAGAACTAGAGCGAGGGTTTTCCCCCTTTCCCCTGAGCTCGCAGGGTTTCCAACTTCCTCTAAACCGCCCTCTCCGCTCCGAAAAGCCCCGAGGAGAGGAGCCGAAAGGAAGCACGCCGCTGGTCTGCGAAATGAAGACCATGTGTGAGGACGGCGGCATCAGAGTGCAGCCGCCGCGGAGTGAGGAGGGGTCGGTGGCGAAGCCCCCGCGCGGCCGGAGGCTCGGGACAGCAGCAGCCAGCGCCTCTGCTCGGCGTTGGGGACGCGGAGCCGCAGTGAAGAACAGCGGAGAGACTGGGCTGGCCTCGTGGCGGGCAGCAGGGAGGGGGTGCGGGGGCTGCCGCGCCGTGGGGGGCGGGGAGGGCGGGGACGCAGCCCAGGCTTCCTGGGCCGCAGCTGCGACCGAGGGCGCAAGAGCAGATCGTGCTCCGCGGCGGCGGCGGCGGCGGCTCGGGCCCGCCGCGCTCGCAGCTGAGAATCAACAAAGGGAGGCGGCGGACGAGCGGGGGAGGGGCGCCGCAGAGCGCTCGCTGGCTGCTGTGGAATAATAAAAAATAATTAATAATGATAATAAGAGAAAAATCCCCGGGCTTTCATGGCTCTGGGTTTCCGTGTGGCTGCCGCGGGAAGCGCGCTGTCCTTGAGGCGGCCTCTCTCGCCTGGTCTGCCCGCCCCTCCCCCTCCCTCGCCCCCTCCCCTCCCCAGGAACCGGGAAGAGAAAGGTCTGCAGCTGACAAATATTATCCATTCTCCCCATCGATCGCGGAGTGTACAGATGTGAGCGCTTGATGTGCCCGCGGAGCGGCGGATCCTCCCTGCTCGCTCGCTCTCGCCCAGGCTCCGCTCGCCGCCCCCCTCCTCCCCCTTTGTTCTCCTCCCCTTTCCCTCTCTTTAAATAGATTTCAGGGCGCTGCCTGTTGGAGAGCAGCTGGCGATCTCTCCCGAGAGAGGGAGCGAGCGCAGCCCGAGGTGCCCTGTCACCAGTCTCCCCTCCCCCACCTCGCCTTCCCGGTGAGGTCCCCCCCCCACCTTTCTCCAGTTTCCGAAAGAGAAAACACCGGGAACACCCACGTCCACTGCACCGCGAGCCTCTCGGAGCCTTTGGACCCCTCGCGCTGTCCCCGTGCTGGTGTCTGTGTGAGGAGGAGGGAGGGGGCGCAGGGAGGGGACCCAGGGACGTGCCGGAAGAGCCGAGGGTCGGGATCTTTCTCCGGCAGCAGCAGGCACGCAGCCCCGGTCACGCTGAGAGGGGACAGTTTACCCATTAGGGAAAGTCGGCGGAGGCGGCCCTTTTATTCCTCTTTTGCAGATGGCAGATTAAGCCAGCAGCGTCCGGCCTCAAAGGGGCCGGCCGCTCGGCTAAGGGTTAACCCGTCGGCCGGTAATCGCAGGCACACACACACACACACACACACACACACACACACACACACACACACATCGCAGGCACACACACACACACACACACACACACACACACACACACACACACACACACACACACACACACACACGAGCGGGCGCGCGCGACGCGCCCTCCCCGCCCGCCCGAGCGCCCGCCACAGCCCGCAGTGCGCCCGGGGCTGGAGTGGGGGGGGGGGGGGGACTCGGGGGGAGGGGCGGGGCGGGCTTAACCAGGCCGCTCGACTGAGCCGAGGCCACCTCGCCGTCTGTCACTTAAATGATTGTCCTCCGCTCCGCTCGGTGCGGTCAGCACGGGCTGTTAACAGGCAGTTGCAATCAGTTTCCGAAAGGTCAGCCAAGGTCCTCCGGCTCTCGCAGACGGAAGGCATTACGAAACCGCTTTTGTATCTGCAGGCACTTTAGAAAAAGACGCGAGGAGGGGCGCACCGCAGCGCCGCGGTGCTGCGAGCCCCGCGAGAGGGGCGGGGGCCGTGGGGCGGGGGAGCTCGCCCACCCCCGCCCCCCGCCCCCCGCCGCTGCCTGGACTCGGCGGCGGGGAAACCACACCGCGAGTGACCCAGGCCCTCCCGGCTTCGATGGGGAAGCAGGAAGGAAGGGGGGGGATCAGGCGGCAAGGCAAGGAGGAACGGGAGGAAGTGGGAGAGGCGTCCTGGCTCCCCTCCTCTCCTGGCCTTGGCCCACCCCAGGACCCAGACCCGGGCGGGCGGCCCTGGGTGCCTCAAGACCCCGCTCGGACTCTCAGGTTCTCCTGTCTCTGGGAAGTGGGGCGGGGGGGAGGTGCTCGGGGAAAAAGACCCTCGCAGAGCAAGCGAGTCCCCGCGCGGTGCCTGAAGAAGCTGCTGCCGCCGCCGCTAGAAGTCGTCCATCAGCAACCAGTCCAACCTGCCAGTGATAATGTGCGATCAACACCAAATCACCCCCGCCAGGCGCGATCCATCATCGCTGCGCGCCGCGGGCCCGTGTGAGGCTGACTCGGGGCTTGGGGTGGGGGGTGCGGAGCAGGAGGCTATCGCCCAGCGCATTGGGACTCTCGGCGCACCTAGTTGCCCCTTCGGGAGGCCTGCATCCCGGCGTTCATAACTCTCCAAGTTCCCCAGCCGCAAAGCTCAGACCCGGTGGCACCGAGTTCCCAGCACAGGTCACTTAAGAGCCCTCACGCCTTACTATCCAGGTCACACCCTCCCTTCCTCGGAGCTGCCCTGCCCGTCCCCTCCCCCTCCTTCGAGAAAGCCTGGCTGGCGGGAAATTAATATTTAATATCGTGAAATTGATTAAAGGGCTGGAAGCCGGCGATGGGGGTGGGGGGAAGGGTAGGGGCGTAATTAAAGATCTGAGAGTCGTGGCCGCTCCTCGTCTGCTCTAGCCGCACGCAGCCTTTGTGAGGTCGAGGCGGAACTGCGCTAGGCTGAGCCCGGCGGCCTCGGGGCGGTGGCCGATGCTGCCCAGGATCTGGCCGGCGCCAGAGGGTGGAAGGCAGGGGGCGGGCTGTCCGGACGTGGCCAGTTAACCTTAGCGCACCTGAGGCTGTGCGTACAGCCGCGCTTCCCATGCCTGCTTGTACCGTGGGCTCCTCTCGGCCGCAGGAGCCTGAGGGTTGGGTGTTGGAGCTTTTCGCTGCGAGTTCGGCGCCGACGCGCCTTCCCCGCCCGGGGGGCCCAGGAGGGTTCATCTCCCCTTCGATTCCAGGGTCCCCAGCGCTGCCTCATACCTCGGGCCCCACTCCGAAGCCCCGGCTCCAACCTTTGATTGGGGTCTTCTGGGCCTCCCACGCCAGCCTTTCGGAAGCCATGAGCCAGATATAGCCAGTTCTGTAACTGGGGGGGTCCTGAGGCCGAGGCTGCCCGGAGCCCCCGCCGGTTCTCTCCCGTCCAGGCCCCACCCCGGGCCGCTCACACTCAGTCAGCTGCACTGCAGATGGGGCCTGCCGCTCGAGGCGGCGGTCTCCAGGGAGCCGTCACCGAACCAGCTCCGCCGGCCGCCTGTCGTACCGTTTATGGTTACTGCGCCTCCCGGGAGGGGCACGGGGGCTGGACATGGCTGGAGGTGGGTGCCCCCGGGCCACCCGAGCTGGCGCTACTAGAGGAATTCGGTGGGCGCAAGGTCAGCGGTAACCCTTCGGCGCGGGCTACCGTGTAGAAACCGGATGGATTTGGCTCCGTAGTAGGATGACCCCCAGCTCCTGCAGGCCTGGCTCCAGAGGGCCGCTTTGAACTTTTTCTTGTACACGTTTTATTTTTTTGGTGAAGCGGCCTGTCTGAAAAGTACCAAGTGTGCAGAGGGGAGAAAGCACAAACACTATAAACAGCGTTTTTGGCCCTAATCAACTGGGGGCCAGGAGGGCCCACCAGGCTCCAGGCCAGTTAGAAGGAAGGTCAGGACCAAGGATTATTAGGTCCAGTCTTGGGTTTATTGCTGTACTTGAACAAAGCACCGGGGGCTCCCTAAACTGGAGCGAGAGAGAGGTAATTAATAGAGGGGCTGCAGAGGTAAAGAAAGGCTGGTGTGGCGGCTGCCTGGGTGGGTGGAGGAAGTGTTCTCCATGAGAATAACCAGTCGGTGCAAACGTTATGCAGAACGACTTTATTTCACCAAAACAAAACAAAAAAGTTCACTTTCAGCTTCTCACGCTGAGCTGGTAAGCTACATGCAAACCTGGGATGGAATCTTGAACCAGTGGGAGGTGTCAGGCTGCAATTTACAAAGGGCGAAGGGAAGCTTTTCCGGGTACCTCTCCATTTCTACCATTGTGATTCTACCGGCATCAGCTACTCCCTCGGGTGGCCCTTCTGACCTCCCAACCTGAGCCCGAGGCGAGATCACTCAGAAGGCACCGCATTCATCAATGCCATTTCTGGTAAATTGGACCTCAGGTTCTGGAGTGTCCTAGAAGGCAGGCAGCTTACACAGTGCGCATACCGATGTCAGAGCAAATGTGATGGGCTGCTCACTTTCTGTAGCCTCTACTGGATTACATTACGGATTTCCCAACGAGATGTACCCCATTTTCCAAGACATTCTTGATTTCAAGAGCTCTGGGCCTGTATATTAATTGGGCGCGATCCTCGATCTGCGGTCATGGGTATTGTGTCACTGTACACCAAACGTATGCACCAATCGTGTCCCACGCCTTAGCGGCCCGAGCTGCCAGGGTGGAAGGAAATGGCTTGGGGTTGAGGTCTGCATCCAGTGGTACCCACTGGTCCGCTGTCCACTGTGTCTAGTCAGGCAGCCATCCTCCTCGCAGTCCTTATCTCAACCAGGACCTGTCCCTACTTCCTCCTATCTAGAGTCTGGGGGAGTTGGGTGATAAAACATCCCTTTAGGCGTCATCCAGGTAGGACGCTGGGCCAGGGAGCTTGTCTGGGGAAGGGGCAGGACTGGGTCCTCACCGGTCCCCTTAGGCCAAGGAGGAGCGGCCTTCCCGCTAGGAGGCCCAGGCCCAGCGCGCAGGTTCTCGGGGGGCTGTGCCCGCCTTTCCCCCGGGCGCGGGCTGCACGCCGGCCGCCATCTTAGCCCGGGCCGCGCGGGCGGTGCTGCCCCCGGCGGTGGGACCGCAGAGCCGCTGGCCGGGCCCAGGCTGCAGTGCGGGCGTTCCCGGGGCGCCGTGCCCCTTTCCCTCCAGAGGCTCCTCCGCGCAGTTGGTCGCGGATGACCCCTGGCCCTGGGCGACCGCTCCTGGTTAAAGCGCAGGCTGTGGTCGCCCCTAGCCGCCACGCCAAGGCGGATTTTAATCCCGAGAAACGACAGCAGGTTCCAGGACTCCTGAATGGTCCACGCGGTATGACCTCTCCTGCACTCAGCGGCCCGCAACTTGGGCTGCTGTCATCCTGAGGGGCAAGGCCTGGAGCACAGTCCCCACCGTCCAAAGGGTCTCTGAGCAGCTTTGAGGGCAGAGAGAATTTGAAAGTTATGTCTCTTTAAGGGATCTAGGTTGAAGAAGACTCACTCTACTTTTCCGCCTTTTGACAGGGTTTTATGGAGAGCTTGCTCAGGGCTAGGCACTGACTTAGGCTCTAGGGGAATCCAAAAGTACAAAAGTGAATTCTGTAAAAAGGCACCCCTGGCCCTCAAGTAATTTACAATCTAGCTGGGAAGGCAGACTTGTAAATGACTAACTAAACACAAATAAAAGGCAACGTGAAATTAATGTAAACAAAGGGCATGAATCCTGCAGTAAATGGTCTGGGGAAGGGCCAATTAATTATTTTAAAAATAACCTTTACTTCTAAAAATGTAGAATCCACTCTGGGAGGGGAAGGGAGGATAAAAATATGCTAACACTGAATAGTTTCAGGGTTCCAGGGAATAACAGTCATCACTTCTGAAAGGTTGCTGTTTAGGAAAAATGGTGAAAGTTTATTTAAACTAAGCAAAATACCAAGATTCAGAAACTTAGGATTCATGTCTCTGCTCCTGACATCAGCTGAGCTGTAGAGATGCAGTTTTCCATCCAAACACAATACCACCACCTCCTCCCTCCCTCACTTTGAAATCGGTAAAACTCCCATCACACTTCATAAAAAGCAAAGTTTTAGAAAATAAAACTAAGTGGAAGATGAGAAACTTCTAAAAAGGTTTGCAGCTGGAAGACAATGGGAATGAAAAAAGAAATACACAGAACAAAAAAAGATCAGCCTTTTTGCAGATGGGATCCAAGATGTGAATGCAAAAAAAAAACTGCCCCAAGATGATTTGTAGAGAGGTTGGAGAGTGTGGGAAAAATCAGTCATAGGTCAAAGAAAATGAAGCAAATAGAAAAAGAAGGCAATTATTAACTCCAGGGGAAAAAAAAAATCCTACAAGAAAGGAAACGCAATCACTGAAGCTCATCTGCCTCAGCAATAAACAATCCATATGTGGTTACAAAGTAAACACTGGACATGAATTTAATAAGAAATTATGGTACAGGTCTATTGTGAGGGTGGGGGAGGGGAAGTGTGACGAAGAGAAATAAAATCCTCCTCTACCACACCAGGAGGTCAACAGATGATGTTATTGTGGATTTTTTCCAGAGAAGGCCACATCTACATATTACTTAGAAAGTTTCTTCTAGCAGAAGAAACTGGCAGAACAAGGGAGAGGGGTGCTTTTTTATAACAATCCTTTATATACTATTTGGGCTTCATAAACTTTGGGCAAATAATTCCTTTGTGAAAAATACATTAATTTTAAAAAATAAACACACATATAAATATAACTATAGAAATAAAAATATAGAAAAATAAAACTGAGAACTCCCAGCCACAATGATGTAACTAATGTCCTTTGAAACTGTCTTTCTTCAACATACCCAGCTCCAATTATGCAAAGTATGGAAAGAAACAGGAAGGCAAATGGATTTAGAGCACCTGGCCTGTCCATTCCTAGCTATAAAGAGCAAGTCACCTAAATTTGCTGTTCTCAGGAGACGCCATTTCTGGCTTTACTGTGAAAATACCTTCCCAAGTATTAATGGAATTTCAAATACCCACACTGTCCACTATAGAAATGAACAGGCGCAAGCTTTACAGGGCTAATTTAGAAGGCTTCCAGAGGGTTCCCCTAGGAGCCTACTGCTCACACCAGAAAAATCCCTCTTTGGAGTTAACTTTGATTAGGAATTGCTTTCTCTGGATGATCCTCCACTTTTAAATGCAAATTGTCTTTGCCCATTACACGTTAATGTGAATTTCAGTTCACAGGTGACCTGTTAGGATGTCCAACTCTATTGCACCACCTGTTAGGGTCTTCCACTCAAATGGCTGCACCCACTACATATAGTCCTGCAGCTAACAACATCAGGCTTCACCTTCAAAACCAAAGAAAACATCCCCCCGCCCCCACTTCAAATCCCACCTTGCTGGCTAAACAAGAAACATAGGTAGGGTGACACCCCTGTCTTTTTTTTTTTTTTAAACTCCAAATAAAGCCTAGGAAGGATCTAGTAATTCAATAATTGATGAACACTGGACCATGCAGATGAGATGGGATGAAACAAAGAGCGAGTAACGGGCCTACTGCTCCAACCGGCTCAGTCAACGCTGGCTTGATCTACAGCCTAAGGCTGGCCCGATCTGCTCCCAAGATGCCCTTTTGACCCCCGTCCTGTCCTGTGTCACCGTCTCTTTTCTTAGTGATCAGAGAGAAAATCTGTTTTGCCTCTGCCCTGAGAACAGAACTGCCACTAGCCTATTTGCTGCTATCAGGAGCACTGGAGAAAAGTGCCTCTGGGCCTGAATTCCAGTCCTCACTTCCTGTGGTGGCTGGGAGCCTTAGTACAGTACACAAGCTACACAGCCCGACATGGCCCTGCTCCAGAAGCCAGCTTCTTTGGGGGGCTATACTGAAGGTTGCTCAGTTCTGATGCACAAGGTTCCTGCTCCATTTGGGTTTCTTTGGTTTCCAGCAGAGCAGACCTGTTTTTCAGCCCTGTAGACCCCTAATCACCTGAAGAGAGGCTGAGGTGAACCCGGTACATCCTGGGAAGTTGGGGTGAGGTCAGAAAAGGGGCAGGTCAGTCAGAGTTTAACTGGGAGTCCTCCACTAACTCAGGGATTTCAATTTTCATTGAGATCTAAAGACAGGAGCATCCCGCCCCAAAGCCTTGCTGAAAATGAAATCTTCATGAGGAAAAAAGGAAAGCCAGCCAGAGGGTGCACATGCCTTTTGGAATTTAAAAAACGGGAAAATGATGAGATTTCAGATTTAGGGAAGGCGTGTCACATTAAGGGAGCCAGAGAAAATAATAACTGCCAATTCCGAAGCAAAACAAAATCGTGTTTTTCCACTGCGTTTCTATCTCTGTCTCCTAGTCGAGCCACAATGAAATAGCAGATCAAATAGCAGATCAAAGGCAGAGGCAAATACAATTATGTTGCCTGTGAAACCCCTAGCATGAAATTAGAAGTCAAACTCTCCATTCAGGGGTTAGAGACAAGGATAATGGGAACCTGGGGCCCTAGAGATGTACCCAGCCCCTTTCAGTCACAACACTATCCATGGTGGATATTTAAAACCACACCTGGGGGTAGAGGACAAACAGTAAGTATTAGAGTCATTTATTATTAGAGCAATGTATTATTTTTTTCCACACTTTAGCAAATACACTGACTACATTTCCAGCTCTGTACCACAGAAAGCTATCTGTATGTTGAAAGAAAAAAAAAAGTGATTTGCAAGCAAATCATGAAAATAATGTTGCCTGAGGTGATGAAGGGTTACCACAGATCCCCCTAAGATGGCTGGTGAAGGATGGTGGCAGCCAGATTCCACAGTCCTGTCCTTTACCTGCTTTCCCTTTCAATGCTGAAGGGCCTACAACCCAGCTGATCCCACCAACCAATTCTTCCTCAGTCCTTCCCACACATGACAAGCTCACAGAGAGAGCTATCCTTTGATATCGTCTATTTTCCATAAGACCCATATTTGCTTTATGGCTCTATTTCTTTTACCCTGGCCTAATTTTAGCTCTCTGTCTCTCCCTCACCCCCCATATAATTTATGCAGCCTCTTGAGGGTACAAGCTCCTATTATAATGTAGACTATTCTGTTTAGAGCCAGTGCTAATTAAGCTTAGCTCTCAAGAGTGCCTGGCATGGCTTGCTTTCTTCTTTCTTTTTTCCCCAGTGACCATAAGTTCTTTGACACTCCTCCCAATGAGGGGTAGGTCTATGTCCCTTTGCCTTGAATCTGAGTGGGCCCGTGACTCATCATAGGCAACAGAATATAGTAGAAATGACGCCACATGGTTTCTGAGGGTGGGCTGGAGGAGGTGATGCTGGAAGGCTTGTTTTTGGAGCCCTGAGCGGCTGCTATGTAACTTCAAGTCTTGCTGCCCTTAAGCTGCCATACTATAAGGAAGCCCAAGCCACACACAGAGCCCTGTGCTGGTGCCTCTGAACACAGCGGAGGTCCCAGCCAGCAGCCCGACAAGTGGGTGAGGCAGCCTCCAGATGATTCCAGCCCCCAGAATCTCCACTGAATTCTGGACCCACTGAGTCCATGAGCAGAATTCAGTTGCTTTCACACTAGCTCCCTTGCTGCTGACAAGATCTGACCCTCACTTCTGATAGTAAGAAGGGGAGGTCAGTTTTATAACATGCCTGCTAGAAGGCGAGCTGGATTAAAATCACAAGTGTGGAGGGCAGGACACATTTCATCACAACCCAAATCCTCCACCTTGGATGGAACAACTTCTTGTTCTTTACGGGATCCCTGGAGGACAGACAGTGACCTGTCTCCCCCCTCAAATCTGAACTCACATTTCCCCTAAAGCAGGGGTCCTCAACCTCCGGGATCTAATGCCTGATGATCTGAAGTGGAGCTGATGTAATAATAATGGAGAGAAAGTGCACAATAAATGTAAGGTGCTGAATCATCCCACACACACAGTCCCTGGGGGTCCGTGAGAAAACTGACTTCCACGAAACTAGTCCCTGATGCCAAAAAGGTTGGGGACTACTGTCCTAAAGGATCTGGTTGAAAGGACCCCAGTTGTTGTTACCTCCTAACCTACACTGGCTGTACAAGCGAGCCAGTTCATGGGGCAGGAGAGCAGGACCAAACATTTCCTCCTCCCTCCTCACATTTTTCTTGCCTCTTCTCAAAGGTTCTCCTGTCAGGGAGGGGGTGGGATGGAATGCAGAAGGGGAGTCAGCTTGCTTCATTTTCTTCCCAATTCCTCCACAAACCCCACATCTTCTCATTCCCTGACCCCCAACTACCCCATTGCATTACAGTCCAGACATATTCATTTTCATCCCTGATACTCAAGGTCACATTGGCTTGGCCATACCTACAGAATCACCCAGCAGCCCTTGGGCCTCTCCCTCTCTCCGATCCCCCTCTTTCTGCTTCCCTGAGACAGGTACTCAGAGTCCCTGCTGCCCAGGCAGCGCACTGACCCTCACTCACAGCCTGCCCTCCTGGGAAAGTGCTGAGGGAGGGGATGCCAGACATCTGGAATGTGGAAGACTGAGGGGCGGGGAGATGGGGGGCCAGGTCCTAGTCCCCCTACCCCCACCACACACACCCAAAAAGCATGGCAGCCAAGGGGCAGGAGAAAAGAACAAGCCACCTGCAATGTGCAGACAAATTGGCCAAATTGTGTGGGGGGTGGGGAATGAGAGGCGAGGAGCTACTGAACAGGCCAGAATGGGCCAAGAAGCAAAGAGAAGAGGCAAAGAGAAGGGCCCCTGCCCTGCCAAATGCCAAGGGGTGAACTTGTCAAAGATAAAATACAGCCATCCTTGATGGCTCAGCAGGTAAAGAATCTGCCTGCAATGCAGGAGATGCGGGTTTGATCCCTGTGTTGGGAAGATCCCCTGGAAAACATGGCAACCCACTCCAGTATTCCTGACTGGGAAATCCCATGGACAGAGGGCCCTGGTGGGCTACAGTCCACGGGGTCGAAGAGTCGGATACGACTCGGCACTGAGCGGATTAGCAGAATCGCGAAACAGGAGCTGAGGTGAATGAAGCCCAAGGGACAGTTCTTCCCCAGATCACAGAAAGCCAGCACCAACTGGGGTTATTTGCTACCACTCATCTCAGGTGGCTTGGCCACAAGAAGCCCTGCAGAGAAGCACACAGGGGCCTGGGCCCTGCTCCAGAGCCTGAGTTCAAAGGCTGACATGCCCTCCCTCCCCCAGCTCACAGCCTTGGGGCTGCCTGCCCGCTGAACAGTGGGGTCCTAGTGCTCCAATTCTCAGGGCTATGGAACACACATTTTAGAAACAATTCCCTGCTGACCCAAATCCCAGGCCCATGAGGTCTCCCCAGCTAGGACCTTTCTTCTTATGCTTCAAACAGTATCAGCCCCAACCCTCTGTCACTCCTTCAAGAATAAGGGCACAACAGTTATCAAAACCTTATTATTACTATTGTTGACTAAAACCTCATTATTGCTTTACATGCAATTACTTCACCACGTCTTTCCCCAATCTGGTGATGCAGGCACTCTCATGCTCATTTCACAAATAAGGAAACTGAGACTCAAAAAAGTTACATAACCACTGGAGACAGAGTGTTAGTTGCTCAGTTGTGTCCAAATCTGTGCGACCCTACGGACTGTAGCCAGGCTCTTCTGTCCATGGGATTCTCCAGGCAAGAATATTGGAGTAGATTGCCATGCCCTCCTCCAGGGGATCTTCCGGACCCAAGGATCGAACCTGGGTCTCCTGCATTTCAGGCAAATTACTGCTGAGTCACTAGGCAGAGCTCCCATCTTATGCCCAGATGTGTCTTGCTCCAGAGCTTTCCACCACATCTGTGATCTCCCAAACATTTTGACCACGTATTTAGTGCCAACCTGCACCAGGCTTGCAAAGATAAATAAGACAGTCTCTGCCCTTGGGGAGTTTGTAGTCTAGTGTGGGAGACAGAAGCGCTGCAATAGGATAGGATTAGGGCTCTGAACGTGGGGGTGGTCCAAGTACTTTGGAGTGCTTCTGAATATCTTGATCATTATCACCCTTTCACCTCTCTGCTACTTTCTGAGTCCTTCTGGGTTCTTCCTATCCTTCCTTCAGCACTAGCTGCTGGCTTCTCGTCCTTGCTGGTTTCTTTCCTCCTATCAAAGGAGTCTGTGCTTATACATCTGGCAGGGATCCTGGCATCATACTTGTCTGGAAAGGCTGCCTTGGCTATGGAGATGTCTTTGGCTTCTGGGGTCCCTCTGGGAGGAGCTAGGCCCTGTTGGTCGACCCCGGCTCCCTCCAGTGGGACATGGGCACAGGAGCCTGGACACCGAGCAGGCTGATAGGCCCTAGCAAGGCTTTTATTGAAGCCTGTTAAAGGGCTTTGGGCTTCCTCTGATGAAAGGCGCTTAAGTGCATCTGGTTTTGATTACAGGGGAGGAGAAAGCCAGGCGGTCTCTCGGGGGTTGGACCCGTCATCTGGCTCTGCCTTCCTCCGGGCAAAGCAGGCTGCTGGTGAGGCCAGGAGGCCAGGTGTGGGGGGCAGGCAGGAAGCAGAGCCAGTACAAAACCCTCCAACTCTGCGAGTCTCCTGACTCCCAGAAACAGCATGGTGGCTAAGAGATGTCAGGCTCCTTTGATAAAGTCAAGTTTAGAGTCGCTGCTTGGCCACCCCTGACCAACTGCTCTTCACCGATTTCCACCCCCTCATCTCCACAATATCCTCCTAAGAACCCCTGACCCTCCAACAACCTTCCCGCCTGGCTGCTCCCTCAGAAGAAGTTACAATAGGCTTCTGCCTCAAGGGCTTCCGCAAGTGATGAAAACTAAGGAAATGCAGACTTTTACAAGTTAAAAAACCCTTAATGTTCTCTTTCTCCTTTTCAACTAGCCAGTTATCATTCCCCATAAAATAGACGTCGTTAAGGATTCCACTTCACTGTAGCTAACTACGGTGCATTAAAGGAAGAGATTAGTATTAAAATAGGGTGCCTGTCCTGGACCATCACCAAGCACCCCCAAAGCCGCTCTGTGCCCCGCACCTGTCCCCGTGCGGGACTCCACGTGGGCACAAAAAGCTCTTGGGGGATCGGATGGGTTAACCGCAGGACGCGGTTTTAGGAACGAAAATGCATTTTCTTATTCCCACTCTGATTTAATCCTGCTGCGTGTTATTATTGTCAAGTCTCTTCGCACCACCGTTTCTAAAAAGAAAACCCGTGGGTCTGCGCTGCCCTTCGCCGCCTGCTCGGCTTTTATTGTGCACGCAGCCCGGTCTGCGTGGATCCGGCACGTCGTGACCGCCTCGCAGGCGCGCACGGACACCCTCGGATTGGCATTTCGATAAGAGCATTGTCTCAGCGGCGACACACACACTCATGCATACAATCGAGGGCTACAGACCCCTGGCCAACCCTCCTCGCAACCCGTAATTAGAGATGACCTTTGCGAAAGGCAATTAAAATATGGTAATGTTCGATGCGCTCGCCCCTTTTCAGACAGGCAAACACACAGGTGTTGGCTTCGGGAGGCTCCACCCGGGCCAGGAGGCCTCCTCCAGCTTATGAATGAACTCTTTCTCCCGGGAAGCTTCGACTCCCCGCTACCTACGCGAGCGCGGGCTCCCCCCCCCTCCCCCACCAGTACTCAAGCAGCCGGGAGCTCGCCAGCGGCGGCGGGGCTTTGTCATCGGAACGCACACACAGACACGCACACGCGCGCACCCGGTCGCCACGGGACCGCGGCAGCCGCCGCGCCGCGTCCTTCTTCGCTGCGCTCCCCTCCCCGCCCCCTTTTTAAAGAGCTGCTCCAAATCCTTTCTTCTGTCTTTTATGTGTGCGGTCCTTTTAATCGAGGAGCTCGGAAAGCGTTTTAGAGAGGCCTCCCGCGGGACGCAGGACCGCAGGACTCGGGACGCGCGCGGACAGGACGCGTGGGCAGCTGGGCTTTGTTTTGCCCTTTGCCTGGGTCCCCGGGGCGTAAAAGCCTCTGCTGCGCGGGGGCCTACCGGTGAATCGGCGGGCTAGCACCAGCCCTTCCCAACCCCCACCCAAACTGGAACGTAAAATCCCCTTCGGAGTGCACTCCGGACTTGATCCGAGTAGGGCGCATCGCCCTGGGGAGGGTCCCGTGGTTACAAGTGGCTCTCCCCAGACAGACAAATGTGCAGTGTCATTATGGTAGTTCCTGTTGCTCCAGGCCCCGGGGGTGCCCTCGCGGCGCGCACGCACCCCGCGTCTACACGGCCTGGAGAGCGAGAGGGGGGCTCAGAGGCTGGGACTCCCCGGGGGGCTGCCTGGAGGAGACGCCTCGTCGGGCCCTCCCGCACCTCCCGGCTGCTTTCCGGGACCGCGAGCACAGAGCCAGGGCGGCCTCTCGCCTTTCATTACCGGGCCTACGAAAGCAGCAGCCCAGGCAAATATGTAGCTATTAAAATTAATCGCCCTGCGTTGTCAGCTGAACATAATGCAAATTATTTATGGGCTGTCTGCGCAATATTTATCATCGTGCAGGCTTCAGGCGCTTCATGCCTCCCGGCCTCCCCCGCCCGCCCCGGCCCGCTCAGGGCGAAGCTGCGCTCAGATTGCGGCGGCCAGAGGGCTCTGGGCACCCGAAGGGAGTTCTGAGGGCGAGGCCGCGCATCAGCCCGCTTTACAGGCCGAGGGCCTCACTTTGGTTTCCAACACTCATTCCACATTTGCTGGAGGCCTACTACGTGCGAAATTAGAGGACGGGGGGAGAAGAAAAAAAAAAAAAAAAAAACCTTGGGGAAATTGGAACCAAAGAGACAAGCTAGGGCCGGAGGGGCGATACAGGCCGAGGCCTCTTGGCTGCCCGACTGAATTTTCTGTGACCTAAGTCTGTCCTCCAACTCGGGAAACCCATGTTTGCCGAAGCTGGATTTGCACTCTGAGAAACCCAGAGCATCGAAGGTGCCCAAGAGTACCACGCCGTCGACTGGAACAGGAATTCGCTGTCCTTCGAGCCTCAAAACTTGTTTGCAGATCGCAGATAACAGATTAACTGCTAATTGTCGAAATCGGCCAACCATTTAGTTTATCACTGCTGGGGGCCCCTTGGTATTCGCTGCACTTTTTATATGTAAAAACAGCCTTGGTACCTCCTAAACGGCTTTTGTGTGGCTTTTGTTTCTCTTTCAAATACGGTGTTTTAAAAACCAGCAGCAACACGCCACCCCACCCCCTCTCCAACCCAGCCTTCTCGTTAAAAAAAAAAAAAAAAAAAAACAAAAACCCAGGAGGAGAAATAATCTATAGGACAATCCCCCCCTACTGGTCGGCGCTGGCGTTAGGGCTTTTTACGCAGATCGAGTCGCCCGGGGCTGCAGAGGTAAACAGGCTTTCTGCACCGTTGCTAAATGAATCACGAGGGGAAGAACGGGGGCTGCGGGCGGGCGGGGGAGGCCTCAGGATCCGGGCTGGGTGCCAGGGAGGGGAGGGCGCAGCCCGAGGGGCAGTGGGGTGGAGGCGAGTAGACCCTGCCCAGAGGCCTCGGGCAAGGGAGGGGAGAGAATGGTCGGCAGGCGGTCCAGCTAAAGGCCCCCGTTTGCAATCTGCGAGGCAGAGTGAATGCGCGGGTCAGGCCTCTATCCTCCCCAGTGTGCCTGGGCGCCACCTTGGGCTGGTCACGCTGCATGAGTCCATCTGCGGGGAAGGAGGTCGTCGGGCGCCGCCTCCCACACACAGTTTTAGTAGCTCTGGGTTCTCAGGACGCAGAGGCAGGCCTAGGTCTTTCTTCTGATGTTCATTTAAAGCAAATGACTGCCCTTCCTCACTGTCTTCCCCCCACCCCCCAAAGGCCAACGTCGCCTCACCCTTAGTGGATCAAGTCCGAGTCAGGACCTACTTCCGGGGTCCTATGGGGGTGGCCTGGTATCTATAGCATCTGCTCTCCAGACTAACAGAAGGATAGGGAGCCAGAAAGCTACTTAGAATTTATATTCTTCATCCGGTTTTCTTCTCCTTAAAGTGTGATTTGACCCGGTTTCAAGGTCTTTTTTCCTTTCATTTAACCCCCACTTTGGACAGGAATGTTTCTCAGAACATTCCAAAGAATGTTCTGTTACCTCAGAAAGTTAATTTGAAGTGATGTAAAAGAAGAAGATGTTCAAAATCTTAAATGGCTTTTGGATACTGTTTATCTGTACATTCCTGTGTGGATTAGAGGAAGGGTTGGTTTTTACTTTTTTTTTAATCAGCAAACCACTGTGTTTTCTAGGGTAAGAGAGATGGAACATTAGTCACAATGATGTGGAGGGGATCAGGTCCTGTTTACCAAATGCTTTAAGATCTTGGTCTTCAGAATCCCACCTAAGAGGGGCAGGAGACTGATTCTCTGCCCCAAACCCCAAACAGTTTCAGGAACAGTAAGTTTCTGGCCTCACTGAAAAGGGGCCAGAAGTCAGCTGAAACCTACCAGCTCCTGCTTGCCTCCACTCTCCTCCAGATCAATGTCATTTAGTAAATGTTGCATCCCTTTCCGAGATGTGTCTACTGGGACCCAGGTCACCCTCTGGGTTGAAGCAGCCCCGACAGCCCACATTTTAGGCACCTCTTTCGACAGCCTGCAAATCGCACGGATCACCTCTTACAACCCTCTGGTTTACTCACTTCCCTCCACCGGGTCAATTCCCACTCCAAACCCGGGAGGATAATTTTAAAGTGTTTCTGCAGACAGACCCTCCAACCGCGCCGGAAGTGTTTTATGGACCTGTGAGCCGAGTTAATCCCAGGAGGGGCGGCAGGATTAGTCCCTGGCATGGGTGGGGGATTCCTGTATTAAGGTTTAATTCCCATGGGAGGAGAAGAGATGGGGGTCGGGTGGCTTCAGCAATGTGTGCCCCCCCCCACCCCCCACCGCATTAAACTTCGCGATTTGGGCTCGAGGCGGATGGAAACTGAGGCATGTCGACACCCCAGAGCCTCAATCCTCGCCGAGGCATTGTGTAAAGTGGCAGAGGGCGCCCCGCGTAGACGCATCCTGAGAGACCAGTGCGGACACAGGGTGAGTGGAGACCATAATTGTGTGCTACCTGCCCCCACCCGCGCCCCGGTTTTATTCTTCCCTCTCCGGCAAGGAGGAGAGCCGGAAAGAAACACTTCATCACCGGCGTCTCGCTGCTCGTCACGCGAAGATGGCAGCGGCTCCCCAGGGTTTCAAGGTTCCGGGAAAGGCGTGTGTTCTGCCTTGAGGCGCGCGGGCTGCTGCGCTCCCTCCCTCGGCTCGGCTGCCGGCCGAGGCCTCTCAAAGCCCGTAAGTGCGGATAGGCCGGTTTGCCAGTCCCTTCTCGGGCTCTGGCGGTGGATAGGGCAGCCGGGCCCAAGGGTCTTCCGAGCTAGAAGTAAAGGCTCCAGGATGATGTGAGATGGGGGGCTGATTTTCCAGCGCCGCCTCCGACCACAACACCTCGCACCCCAACCCCAAGACACACAGGGCCACACTCTGGCCCGGGCATCCAGGGTGTCAAACTGTGGCCAATACAAGCCATGCAGGGCAGACTCCTAGTAGCCGTGGTCGAGACTCGGCCAGCCTTCCTGGAGAGGGTATTTATCGCCATCCCCATTCACGCGTAGGCCCCACTGTTTGGCCCTCGCCTTTGACCCCCGGGCCATCATGAAACACGAAACACAGAGTGCACAGGTCCCCGGCAGCCACCGCTACTTCCCGTGGGAGTTGGGGATCCCCGGGCCTGGCTGCTCGCCCCCGAGGCGCCAGCGTGTGCACGGACCCTGGGGAGGGGCGAGGTGGCACGGCTCCCCCAACCCCGACTCTTCCGGAGTGCAACACACAACCGCCACGGGCTTCGGAAGCGCCGGAGCTGGGAGGAGGAAGGGAAGGCGGAGGCCCGGGAGGCGGGCTGCGGGCTGGAGATCTGTGTGTGTGTGTGTGTGTGTGTGTGTGTGTGTGTGTGTGTACGCGCGCGCACCCGGAAAGGGGGATGAGTGTATGGGGGCGGCAGGGTGAGTGTGCGAGCAACCCGGAACCAGCCATCCCAATCGAGACTCGTCTAGCTGGCCTCTCCAGCTCCGGTCCTGAGGCTCCGTGCCCAGGGCTGGCGGCTCAAGCGGAGTGGAGCCCGGAGGTGCGGAAGGCGCTGCTAGGCATCCGGCCGGCTCCGCGAAAGGAGTCCGGGGGTACGCCCGGGGCCCAGGGACCGGCGCGACCTAGCCCCCACCCCCACCCCGAAGGCGGTCGTTTAGCTCCGCCTCCTGAGACCACTGACTCTCGGCGATAAGGAGTTCCTCCGCAATCGGCTGTCCCCAGCCCCCAGTCACCTCCGGCGGACGTGACCGCCGGATGCTATGTGGCGACGTGGGGCGAGGGGCCTTTGCACTGCCTTCCCTGGTCCCTTCTGCCGCCAAAATAACGTGCTTCTGTAAGAGGCTTCGGGACTTCCCTTTGCAAGATAAGGGCCAAATTGTCGGGCTTCCCCATCTCTTCCCATAACCCTTTGGAAGGTGGTAGGTCCAACACCGCCTCCCCCCAACCCAAAAAGCTCACCTTCACTACACAATACCGGGGAGGCAGCACAGCCCTACATTCCTCAGTTGGGGACCATCCTGGCCATAGCCCAAAATGTGCCGCAGAGCCTCCTAAGCGTTCAGGGCCTCAGTGTCCTCATTTGTAACATGATACCGGTAACTGTCTAACTCATAGGATTGTGTTCAGGATGATATGAATTCATACATAAAGTGCATAGGACTCTGCCTGGCTACAGTGTTGTTAGGATTTGATACTCTTACCAGGTTTCCCTGGTGGGCTCAGACAGTAAAAGCATCTGACTTGCAATGCCGGAGACCCGGGTTAGATCCCTGGGTTGGGAAGATCCCCTGGAGAAGGAAATGGCAACCCACTCCAGTACTCTTGCCTGGAAAATCCCACGGATGAAGGAGCCTGGTAGGCTACAGTCCATGGGGTCGCAAAGAGACACGACTGAGAGATTTCAGTTTCAGTTTACCAGGCTGAAGCTGCTGAAGGCAGAGTTTGGACAGGGTAGAAAGGGTGCTGGTGCTGTGCTGTGCTGTGCTGAGTCCTGTCGGACTCCGCAACCCTATGGACTGTAGCCTGCCACGCTCAGTGGCAGGGGATCTTCCTGACCCAGGGATTGAACCCACATCTCCTGCACTGCAGATTCTTTACCTACTGAGCCACCTGGGAAGCCCAGAAATAGCACTACTGCCCATAAAAAAATTAAGGCAAAATGGGCTCAAACTGTCTCGACTAGACTTTCCCTTAAAGACCCGTGTGTGTGGTAAGGATGGAAGGGGAAACTGCTTTAATGGTACTCATTTAGACTGGATTAATGGGAAGCTTCTGCCAGGGCTCAGGCACCATTACCCACCCTCTCCCTGAGGCCTTGGGCGAACAGCCCTGGTTTAGAGGACGTCCTGTAGACTCTTGCAGGCCACCCTTTCTGATGGCTCAAGGCCACCTCCTATAAATCAGTTCTTAGAGACGCTGGGCAAAAGCCACATCCTCTGGGGATGTAAGTTAGCCAGAGTTTAACGCCGGTCCAGAGCTGGCAGGCAGCAGGCCCCAGTCCCTGGACTGCTGGTGAGTCTCATTTTAGGGACACACAAATGTACCACCATTTACGTAAATAGAATGGGTCAGATGTCTGATTTCCAAAAGCTTCTCATTTCCTTTGAAATGGGGTCTCCTGCACGATGGGGCGGGGCTGGGGCGAAGAAGCGCCCCGAGGAGGCCTCGGCGCCACAAACTCCGCGCCTGGCCTCTCCCAGGTCACTCATAATTCATTAAGTGGGACAGCCTTTTCCTTTTCAAAGACAACGCAAATGGCCTTTTCCTTACGTGGCTGCCGGCGTTCGCCTAGTCACTGAAATGTGTTGGCGGTGCGCTCTCGCTCTCCCAGTTGATTCTTATCCGAGCTGTGCGTGCCAGGCGGCCAGCCCCGCGAAAGACAAAGACGCGGGAGCCTCCGGGTTTGCTCCCGAAGCCTCCAGGGTCACCTCTGGGGCTTCCCCTTCACAGCCTCTGGCTCCCGAGCCGCTGCCGGCCAGCCTCCGAAGCAAACCCGCAGCCCAAAGTCAGAATTCCAGTTCTCGAGCGCCACCCGGAGAGTTCACTTTCCCCCACCGAGGCTGCGTGGTGCGCGAACGAGAGAGTCCGAGGGCGGCGGCAGCAGACGTTTGGGGCCGGGGCCGGGATCGGGACCGGGGGCGGGGTGCGGGAAAGGACTCCACAGCACCCAGCCGCACGAACGCAGGAAAAGAAAAAGGCAAGAGAAAATCGTGGGCTTATAAAAGCCAAAACCCAGGACCATCCACTAGGAAGTACTAACAATCCCAGGCAGGGTTTTGCAAGGAACAAGCAAGCCCCCAATAGAAACTACAACGAAAAGAAATCCCCGTTGAGAGTTATAGTAAGAGTCCTCGAAGGTGGAGTGCAAAGGGGACTGCGGTTTCTCAGGACACACACGGCCTGCGCCAAGATACATCATGCTCAGTCCGGTACCTCCTGCCCAGACTTTTCATAGCAGGCAGAGCGCGGGGTTTCAGCTACAGATCAACCAGTTCTCACAGTATTTGTAACTGACTCAACGTGTACTTGATTAAAACAAAAAGATCGATCTTGCTTGAAAGATACACGGACAACTTGTATTTAGTGGGATAAGTTCTCGCAGCTGTCTGCCCACGGTTGTCTGGTCTCTCTAAGAATCCACGTTTTCTAGCCCGGGAAGGGGCAGGCGGCCCTCCTGGCTCCTCCTCCGGCGGTTTCCTGGCTTGGCGCCCATCCTCCCCATGCACCGGGAACGGAGGCGGCCGCATTAATACTCGCGGGCAGCCTGCTCCGACCTATACTGTCATTTTTTCCATCGGTCAGAATCGGGCTTGGCGCGGGGGGGGAGGGGGGGCGGGGAGGCGGTGTTCTCCGAGGGGCTGTGCACGGATCACTGGGTTTTCCCCGGCTAACTTAACACGGAGGCAAAAGGGGCAGATGGAAACCAGGCCTCGGCTGGCCGGGCGCGCGTAAGCGCCGCACTCGGCAGCTCGACGCAAAGCCAGGGGTGGATTTTCGCGGCCCGGGCCCGGCGGCCTCCCAGCGCCAGCACGATCCTCTTTCCCTGGGGCTGAGCAGACGTGCTCGCCTAATTCCGCCCTGAAGACTGCAGCTGTGCGGCAAGGGGGGTGGGGGAGGGGGGGTTGGAATAACCCGCAAGTTTTCCAACAGAAAAGTGTATGCGCACAGGAGAGGTGAAGGCCCACCCGATTCCGGGCACGTACCGACACAGCATCTAATCAGTGTCACTGCGAGGAGCACGCTTCCGCGGCGGGCGACACCTCGGCCCCCGCCAACCTGCAGGCGGAGGTGGGGGGGAGGAGGGGGATGCAAATGGCGTCTCGCGTCGCACCACACTCTGCACGGCTCCCGCTGCCTCAACTCCCAGTAGACTTCGCAGCGGGGCCAAGCGCCGCCACTCGGGGGACGCGAAAACGCTGGCCGCCCGCGCCCCTCTGGAAAACGAACTAGCACCACTCCCCGTGCCCAAGCCATTATTTCCCTGCCCCCACCACCGGAAGAACTGCCCTTCCCCGATGAGGGGTGGGGTGGGAAACTTTGTGCGAGGACCGTGCCGCCCCTCTTCCGCGTGGCGTCCGAGAGGAACATGGGTGGGTTTCACATCAGAGGCCTGACCACACCCTCCCACTTATCTAGGCCTCGGACCTCAACCGCGTGGACTACGCAGCAGAGGGAAACACTTCAGGCCACTCCGGGAGGGGGGCACCGAAGTCAGGCGTCCTCAAGCGCTCTGGCTGCTGACCAAGTTCGTGTTCTTTCCATCCTACGCCGGAGTAGCGCTGGCTACTTCGGGGAAACGTGAAACTCCTCATTCCCAGCCACGAGGCCACCCCTGTCTTTAAGGTAGGGCCAGTGGTCTCCCTACAGCACCCTCTCCCGCTCCGCGGTCCCCGCACAGCTCACACAGCCCCGGGGCGTCCCCAGAGATGGCCTGAGCCTTGCCTTCCGGGGGAGAGGGAGGTGTGTAGGTCGTGTGCATCACGACTCCAGCCGGCGCCCTCCGCGGAGCCATCGCGGCAGCCCTCCCCTCCCGGAGTCGCCCTGCGGGACGCAGCCTCCCCCGCGCGTAATGGGGCACCCCTGGGACGCAGACAGGGATGGCGGTTCCGGTCGTTCCGGGATTTGCGTGCAAAGACGAAAACAAGGCCGGCGACTACAGGAGCGGTTCCTCCATTCTCGGGGTTCAGACGACCGTGCAGTCTCCGCGTCGGTCCCGCTATCGCCACTCTTGCCTGGGGGGACCCACTCCCGTACCCCCCACGCCACCACCCCTCCCCCACAGCGATCTCCCGTCCCGCCCGTGCGGCACCACGCGGAGCTCCGAGCACGCTGGCTCCAACCCCAGTCCCTCCATAACTCGCGCGCCTCCCTCGCCCCAGGCTCGGGACGCCACTCGCTCAGCGGCCCGAGTACGCCGGTTCCATCCTCGGCTGCGAAAGCCGCCGCCCCGTGCCACCCCCGCCCGGCCCGGCCCTTGTCCCAGCCCGGCTTCCCCGCCAGCTGCGCCGCCACCGCCGCACGTGACCCGCCCCCGTCGCGGCTTCCGCTGAGCTGCCTGTTCCGGAGCACAAACAATTTCTGCTCTGACGCGGGGTCTCTCGGGCCCCGGCGTCCTCTCCTCCCTGCTTCCCCCCCTTCCGGGTACGAGAACTCAAAACAACTCGCTGACCTTCGGGCCGACCAGCTCCGGCTTCCACCGACTCCGGCATTCCGTTCAAACCCGGCAGCCGCGGCTTCTAAGATTTCACTCCGCGCAGGGCTGGGGGGAGGGGGTGATTTCTCCGGGAGGGGGTGTCTCAGATCGAAAGAGCCACTTCGCGCTCATTCCTCTCCTCTCAAGTGAGTTTTTAGACTGTCGGCAGACCTTGGGGAAAGCCGCGCGCAAAGAAAGCCGCCCCCCCCCCCGACTCCCACCCCAACACACACACACACACACACACACACACACACACTCACGTCTTGACGAGAGCCTGACCCGATTTCCAGGGTCACGGCCCAGCGGCAGAAGGCCTGGCCCGCCTCGGAAATACCATCGAGCGGTGGAGGGCGGCAGGGATCTGAGCTGGGGTGGGGTGGAGGGATCGCGCTAAATAATAATAGTACTCCCACTTCCGCGCTGTGCTAAGTACTTTACGAGCCCTCAAACTTTACAGGTCAGTTACATGAGTTTATCAAGTCACCCAGCGAGTTAAATGACTTAGTGGGAATTTGAAGTCAAGTATCCCTGAGTCTGAGTGGTTAAACGTTATGTTAGTGGTAACCTTGGAATCAGAAGTCCAGACCCATCTACAAAACTTAGTGTTTGTTTGAGGACTGTGTATTTTCTACGTTGCCCTGTGACCGACACACAGTAGGCACTTAGTAAATAATGGTGAAATGAATGGGTATCTGAAGAAACGATAACAGAACCACCCATGGCAAGAACCACCCATGATTTTAGAGAAAACGGCCCCAACCACTGCTCCTTCTAAGAGGACTATTTTAATAAAATCTCTAGCTGTTTTGTGACTGTTTGCAGATAACAGGAAACTCTTATTCAAAAATACATTAACTTCCCACTCCACCCCTCCCCCCAACCAATCAGCCTGGCAGCATTTGAACTTGCTGGGGCATATACCCAAAGCAGCTTTTACTTGATCTCAGCCATTTTCCCCCACCCTTCCTTCTCTGTAGGCTTCTGCTCAGGATCAGGCATATCTGAACATATCACAGGAAAGGAGGGTACACCCACCAAACATGGCTCATTGGTTTCCCTTCCACAGGCCCGTGGTGGCAGTGGCAGTGGCAGGGGCGGGGGGGGGGGTAGGGGGGGTGGGGGGGAGCGTGACTTGCAGTTAGCGCTTATTTTTCAATTCACAGACCACATAAGGAACACCATGATCGTACATCTGTGCAGCTTGTTTCAGAGTCCCAGCCCTCACCAGCTGTGAGGTCACATCTCTTGGAAGGCAGTCATCTACCTCAACCAACAGCTTGGAGATGGCTGGGCAGTAGGACCACATCTGCCATTTGAACAGCCTACCACTGCTGCTCTGGGCTGTCCAGCTCCTTCCAGTGCTCCAAGAGAGGATGCAATTTTAAAAAATGCATATATTCAGGTAATCCTATGGAACATACTTTTATGTCATATTGTTATTCCCTGCACCCTCATTTTCTAAACCTAACCAGTTGTCCATTCTGTGTCACTAATTGGGCAGCCTGAAATGAGGACCAATTTCATTAACAGTTACCTGAAAGTAAACTCTCTCCTTTCCAACTCCATTCCTCCAGCATCTGTTGAATGCCTCTGCCGTGTAAGTCACTCTCTTAGGCAGAACATGGAGGAGGAAAATGGCTAGCCTCTGTTTCTGATTATGGATATAGTCTGTCCTCCCTCCCTCTCTCTCTCCCTCCCTCCCTCCCCTTCCTTCTTTGTCTGTCTTTCTGACAGTTGTCTATTTTGGCTCATGTTCCTACGATTATTAACTAAGAAATGAAAGTGTTTATTTTCTAAGTAACAACCTAATCTTGATTAGAAGGCTGGGGCTTCAGCCACCTCTTTTACAGTCTGGTCTGGAGTGACCAACAGGGCCCTGTGACCTCAGCCTGAAACATCAAATGATTTCCAAGGAGGCCACAGGCCTCAATCCCACGTGGCCAGATCATAGCTGAGCACAGCCTTGCCGAAACTCACTTACCCTTCGTGCAGGGGGAACTGGTGACAAGTGATGCTGATCCGGAGGTTCAGGATGCTAATTTGATTTATTATCTGTGTACAGCCTGGGGAGGAGAAAAGGCTCATAAAAGTGTTCTAGGCTGGTCATTCTGAATGTGAGCATTTATTTATCTGCAAAACTGCCGAATGTCCCTGCAGGAAGTCGCGGGCGCAGCAACCCCTGACTGCACAGACAAAAGTCTCCCCTTTACACAGGGCTGCTTTTATTGTTTCCAACAGCTTTGTGCTTTCCCTGGGGGAAGAGGAGAGTCATAGAGCTAGTTTTCTTCCTCTTTTCTCACGCTGCAGAGGAAGTGATGTTGTGGAAACAGTGGCATTAACTTGGCCTGCAAGCCACATCAGAGCCAGAGTTGGGAAAAGCTTGGAGCAGGGTGGCATTCCCATGGCTTTTGTCCTCCAGGTCCCCCCAAAACCCAGCCTGAGTCTGAGCATGAGGATGGCAGGAGTTCACAGGTAGCACAAAGCAAGAGAGTCATACTTGGGAATCATTCCCTGAGTACAAGGGGCTCCCTGGGGATGGATGTTCCTGATCAATTAGGAGTCAAGCCCTCAAAGGACTTCTACAGCACTTTCATTCATTCTTCATTCATTTATTGGACCACACTTAGGGATTACCCACTTTGTGCCTGGCACTGTGCTGGGCCAGGGTGTGGAATGGTAAGCCACAGAGATATGGTCCCTGTGTCATGGAGCTTACATTCTACTTTGCTTGGCACACAGAAAGGTACTGACTGTGCTCTCGACCATCAAATCCTGTAGGTCGTACCTCCTTAACCTTTCTCCTGGGCTCTTCCCCATCTGACCCTCTTAATTCAGATCTTTGAGAGCTCCTCATGAAACAATGGAACCCACCCTCCCCAAACTCGCCTCCTCCATCTGATCATGCCACCCACTGCCTTGAATCCTTGAAGCAGCAAGAAGCGGAGAGACAAGGGGAGAAAAGGACACCCCCATCCAACTGAGTCAGACTCCTTTATAAAGATTTCTCAGAAGTCCCACCCAGTGATTTCTACTCACGTCTCATTGGCCAATTGGCCACCTCTTGCTGCAAGGGAGGCCGAGTAATGCTACTGCTTAGCTTGAGGCCATTGCGGCCTCCAGTTACTAAGGAATTGGGGGATGGATGCTGGGGTGGGCAACCAGCCCCCTTAGCTCATATACCTGCAGAGTATGTGATGGACAGTATGACATCACTTAGGAGGTGGTAGGACAGCATTCATGAGGGAGCTTTTGGGGTCTCTTCCTGGTTCACATCCCGGATGTCTGGGACCTCTGTCCTCTACGGGGTTGGAATGCCAGCAGTCTCTATATCGCTTTAGGTGCAGATGGAGTCTGTCGCCCGACCCCAGGAACAAGGGAGCCAGAGAGAAAAAAAAGCTGGTTAGGTAGGGCAGGGCTGGCTATGTGGAGTCTAATCAGTGCAGTCGCAGGGTCCTGTGCTCAGAAGGGCCCCACACTTGGGGTTTACTGCTCTGCAGTTGCCATCTTGGCATTCTGAATAATATCATTTCAAATCTGGGTTTGGTGGGTGAGGTCCTATGGGACAGTGGAGCATGACCCAGGGGCATGGAGCCCCAGCTCATGCACGGTCCCCCCTCCTGCCCTCCACCCCCGGTTTACCTTCCTGTAATGGGTTCTCAGATGCTGGCTCCCCACCTCCTGGTGCCCCTGGCCTTACTTGGCCTCCTGCACACCACCCTGGCCTTGGGGCTGCTGCCACCCTCTGCCCCTGGCACGAGCCTGGGTACTAACTTTGGGAAGGTCAAGGTTGGGGTCCACTGAGCCTCATAGCATCTTGGGGGTGGGGCAAGGTAGTAGCACTTTGGGTCTGACACTTGGCAGGGACCTCTCCTCCACGGAGGATCCCAGCCCTGAATGTGTTCCAGCTTGGAGGCTGTGATCCCTTGGAGGCCACCGAGTACCTTGGGTTGAGGCAGTGGACATGTGGGAAAGAGAGACTGACTTCCCAGCCCCTGGCTGGGGCCCTGCATTTTACTTTTGTCCTGGGCCCCACAGATTATGTAGTCAACTCTGCCTGATCGTGGGACCGTGGTGTTCAAGCCTGTGGATCCCAGGCCAGGGAAAACTAGTCTGCAGAAAGGCAGAGAATAATAAAGACATACAGTAAAAAACAGAGTGCCTTCAGAAACACAGGGCCCCAGAGAGGGCAAAGGTGGGTTTCTCAAAGATAGGGGTCCAGTGAGGGGGTCCTGCCTCCGCCCCAGGGTGGGGAGCCTGGCTGTACTTTTGCTTCTGAGTTCTTCTCATCAGTTCTCTTCTGTTCCTTGTGCTACTATGAGTAGATCCCCCTGATTACCAAGTAAAAGTGCCCCAACCCAGACCAAAAAAAAAAAGCCTGATTTACAGTTTCTAGTATTAGGTTTCGGTCCCAATTTTGCCATTTAACTAGCTGTGTGATATTGCACAAGTGAGTTATTCTCTCTGAATCTTCATTTCTTCAACCGTAAAAAATCGGCTGGACTTAATGGTACCAATGTTGTAAGTTGCTCTGAGGATTATCTGTTTACACCCCTTCTTGTTAATAGAAGGATTTAAGACACAAAGGCATGCAGAGAATTTTGAGTGAAACAACTTCCTTCTCTGTTTTCTCAGTTCTTAAATACTGCATACTTGAATCTGGTTAGCTGAAGTGGTTAGAATAAGGTCGAACAAGATGAATGTTATAGGTTTGAGCACTAGACAGGTTTGCTTAGTGTTTTTCCATGACTAAAGACTCAACCCATAAGGTAGATACTTCAGTTATTTATCACTGTACAATGAACAGCTCCCAAATGTATGTAACAACCATGTTACTGTATCCTCTTATCTTGTGGGCCAGGAATTGGCCCAGGACTAAGATGGGTGATTCTTCTGCTCCATGTGGTCAACTAGGGACTCTCAGTGACACTCCAGTGGTGGATGAGCTGGCCTGGAGGATCCAGGTTGGCTTTGTGCACAAGTGTGATGCTTTGATGGGGATGGCTGAAAATCTGGGCTCAGCTGGGACTGTAGAATGCGGTTCCTATCTCCAGCATGGTGGCCTTAGGATAATAGCACTTTTGTCATGGTGGCCCAAGTTCTGAAAGACCAAGATATAATCTAGAAATCCTTTTCTGACCTAGCCTTAGACGTCATGCAGTATCACTTATGCCAATTCACCTAATTAGAAGAGAGAAGCTCACCCAGATTCAAAAGCAGGGGACTGCATGAGGGCATGAATACCAGGACGCATGGGCCATGGGTAGGGCCATCACAGTGGACCAACTACTCATATGTTTGTTCCCTTAGTCCTGAGGGGGCAGAGTGCAACAATATGGATGGAAGAGCTCAGCTCCATCCCCATTCATCATCAGAAGGGTTCTGGGAAATCCTGAGCAAGGAGCAGGAGATGGAAAGGTTCTTGGGAACATTGGCCCCTGCAGAAAGCTTATTCCATAGGCTTTGGCTCCAGGATTTGGATGTTAAACCCTAGTCCTGCTTCAAAGCCAGCCTCTTGGGCTCTTGAACTTACAAAAAAAATCTCTGGTTCCTATGAGGGAGTTACTATTATTGTCTCCATTTTCTATATGAGGTAACTTAACTAAATTGCACAGAATCACAGCGAGAAAATGGTACAGCTGGAATTGAACCCAGATATATCTAATGCCAAAGCAGTAGGTCATTTTATGGTTTACGGTTTAAGGAACTTTCCCAGGGTCACCCAGAGAAATACAGAAATACAGTTCAGCACCCCTTCATGGTAAAATCACTTAGCAAACTTAGAATGGAAATTCCTTCATCTGATAAAAAGTAAGTACAAGCAAAACTTATAGCAAATGTTGTTTAGTCACTAAGTTGTGTCCCAACTCTTTTGTGACCCCCGTGGACTGTAGCCTGCAAGGCTCCTCTGTCCATGGATTTCTCAGGCAAGAATACTGGAGTGGGTTGCCATTTCATTTTCCAGGGTATCTTCCTGACCCAGGGGTCGAACCTGTGTCTCCTGCATTGCAGGTGGATTCTTTACCACTGAGCCACCAGGGAAGCCCCAACAAACATTGTATCTGGTGGCAAAATATTGAAAATTTCCCTCCTGAGATCAGGACCTAGGCATGATGCTTGCTATCACTCTTCCTGTTCATTATTACTCTGGAGACCATATAGCCAGTGCAATAAAGCAGGAAAAAGAAAGAAAACTCATGAAGATTGGAAAGGAAGAAATGAAACTATTCGCAGATGACATGGTTGTGCACAGAGAACATCCAACAAAACATACAATTCATCTATTAGAATTAATAAGGGAATTCAGCAAGGTCACTGAATTTAATGTAGGGCTCTGGTGAGGAGTCAATGAGAAGTTTATTTCAGCTACTAAACCCTTACCTATTTAATCCTGATAAGCACTTCTTTTCGGTCTGTGGCCCTGGTGACACTTCCCTCTTGACGTTCCCTTTACTGTCTTCCTTGATACAGTCTTCTTTTGTGTCTCATCCTCCTCTTCTGGTATCTGCTTCAGTGCCAGCTGTGCTCAGAGTTCTATCCATGAACAGTGCTACGGCAAGCACAACTCCCTCATGTTCTATATGGATGGCATCCGCCATGGTTGTCTGACACCCTTATCATTTCTTTCCTGCATTCTAACACTGACTTAGTTCTTGGTTTTCCCGCCTCCATTCCCCCCACCCCATTATTTTTATTGTGGTAAAATGGGCATGAAACTGACTATCTTAACCATTGTAAGTGTACAGTTCAGTGGTATTAAGTACATTCACGTTTCGAAACCATCACCACCATCCTCCTACCTCAGTCTTGCTCCCTGCATTTTCATCTGTTCCGCAGGCCTTGGGGGTGACCTTAAGAAATGCAGACTTGATCTTGCCACCTTTTACCTCTTTAAATTCTTTCAAGACTGCAGACACCTTGGTTAAATTCAACATCCTCTGCCTGGTATAACAGTCCTCCATGATCACGACTCTTGCTTCCATTACTGTTTTAATTTGGGTACCTCCCAAAGCTGACCCTGAGCCAAGGATCTGGGGGCATAAGAGAGGTGATCCCAGGAAGCACAGTGAGGGATTAAAAATCAAGACAGGGAAGGGAGGAAGACCAATATAGGGTCCGTTCATGAGCAGGTTATCAACATGAGCAACTGGGGCTCAATTCTGCTGCTGCCTCTGTGGGATCCTGTGTAGCACACCCCTCAGAGTATCTATCCACCAACTCCCATCCAGTGGTGTGCTAGTAAACCAGATTTCTTGGAGAACAAAGAAAGTCCCAATTTATGGTATTCGCCAATTGCCAGGTATAAATATTCCCACTGTGGCTGATTGGAAGCTACCAGTGTTTTAACAATTGGCTTGCAAATTTTCTGAATATGTTAACAGTCAGGCTCCAGAGCCCGTACCACGGCTCCAGCACACCCCGGCTCTCATGAGTTGAGGATGATTTCTGGGAACTAAGCACTTAGGATCTGCCTGCACATATGGTAGCCAGCTGAGCTTGCTTCAGAGGCCTGAGAACTCCCTCTGATGGAGTTTCAGGAAGTCCTCATGTATTTGGGAAATCTTTCCAGGTGCCTTCTGGGTTGGGTGGAAGGACATGGGTGGGACACCAACAGAATTTGCGGTTAGGTCTTTGCTGGGCTCTTGCTCCCTGCTTGGAATGCCTGTTCCTTCTTAGCCCCCCACTGCTGAGCTTCTGCTCATTCTTCAATACTCAGCTCTGGTGTCACCACCTCTGTGAAGCCCTTCCTGATTCCCCACAAACTGTCCTTGCTCTCATGACAGCCTGGAAGCACCCCTTAGTTTGTTAATTGCTACCTGCCTTTGTCCTTCACTGCACTGCAAGCTGCTCAGGCCCAGGGATGTTGTCTATCTGTTTCTGTAACCACAGTGGTTAGCCCAGTGCCCAGCGCAAACTTAGCTACTTAAGAAACAGGTGAGTTTCCCCACCCTACCCTAGCACATAATGATTGAGTCAAATTAACACTCTCCCCCATTTCCCCTTCCCTGTTTATATATCCACTGCTCAATCAATCAGTGAGTCTCTACAGCTTTATGGCTTATTCCCATGCTTTTCCAAAGAGGACTTTAGGCAACAAGCAGGTGCTTCTTTTCCCATGAAGGTGTGAGCGACCATATTTTCTAAGGCAATGATCAGGACACGTGATCTGACACATGTTCCAACACATGGTCTGACAATGGGACAGAATATTTTAAATCACCACCGTCTCGGAAAATCTGGACTGCATGGCTCCATGTAGAAAGGAGCCAGGAGCCACGGCCTCGTCATGCCCACCCAGAGCAGGCAGGAGTGCTGTTTTAAAGACCTCTGTGATTGGAAAAGCGGCATGTGAAGATAGCTGAAGAGAGAAGTTGATTTCTGTGGCACTCTAGCTGGAGTGATCGTAGGGAGTAGGGAAAAATTTGTGGCAGAAACAAGCTCTCATTAAGACCATATGCTGTATTTCTAATCGATGGCTTTTAGAAGTAATTCCCTGACATTTCATTCATTTTTACTGCCTCCCCTTCAGGGGCAGGAAGAGCAGCATTGTTAGCCCGCCTTTATAGATGAGGGTATTTAGAAACAGAGAAGTTCAATGGCTCAGCCCCAGTCACAGAGTGAATCAGAGACACTGCCAGCCTTGAATCCAGAATTCCGACTTGAGCTTTTGTGCCAAGATCCCTTGGGGCACATTTCCTCTCTAATTTGCATAAATCATCAACATTTTTTTCCAAGCTTGTGCTGAGAAAGCCCCTTTTCAAACAGCGGAAACTCCCTTTGCCTTCTGTCGCCTTAGTTTTATTTTATGAACCAAATTCTCTTACTTCAACACGTAGACTTGCTATTTTCCCTTCCGTTGAGCCCTTTTTGAAAGAGGTCGTGACCTTTGCTTAGAGATGCAGTGGAAACGGGTGAGCCTAAATGAAATAAAACAGAGGATCTGCAGGCCATATAAAGTGTAATTTCAACTAATGTTCAAAATCCCATGCAGTTGATTATAAATCTTGGATCCTGGCAGGTTATCAGGAAAGTAAGAATGAATAAATGGCGCTACCAATGTTTGGACCCCGTAGGGTGGAAGATGTCCCTCCAACCTTGGAACAGATTCCTAGGATTAGAAATAAAAAACGACATACCAGAGCTATCAAAGCTTTGAGAAATTTCAATTTGGAAATATGTAGGGAGCCATACCTGAGACTGAAGGTATGTGAGCCTGGGCTTTTAATCACCAGCATAATTAAATAATTACTCACAATCCTTTCACATATTTAAGACATTCTTAGCTTATGACCTCATCTGTCTGATGGTCCTTAGGTAACTCCAGTATTGAGGTTTCTGGGCATGAACTACGCTTCCTGGAATCCCAGGTCAGCACTTAGTGCCTTGCTGACACTCACAAAATACTAATAATCCTCCTGAAAGTAAAAACATATGCAATGTGTTTGGAAAAATCTTTTCCTCCCTGTCAAGTATGCTAGATAATCAAAATAATTTATGGCTTGTCTGTTTAACCAGTAGGAAAAAAAAAGGAGTTCTATCTATCTGAAATCTTTGGTAAAATAAAGTTCAGCACAGAGGAAAAGCTTTTTGTCTACATGACATAGTAATTTACTTTATTACTTATCACATTAGTCAGCTATTGCTGCAATCATGCTGTGTAACAAAAGTTTTAAGCACACCCGAACTCAGCAGCTTTAAATGTTTATTTCCTGCTCATGAGGTGGGGGTTCTGTTGATCTCAGCTGAGTTTGGCTGCATGCTGTAGCTTGGGTCCAGGTCTGCCCCACGTGTCTCTTCATTTTCTTTGGGCCAGCAGCTTCCTGGGTACATCCTCATCTTACGGTAGATCACCAGAGAGCAAAAGGCAAGCCAAACAATGCAAGCACCTTTAAAGTCTTTGCTGGCATCACACCTGCTCACTCTCCGTTGGTTACAGCAAGTCACAGACTCAAGTCCAAGGTCAGTGGAGCAGGGGAGGACAACAGCCCAAGAGGGAAGGGCAACGGGAATAAATATTTACTGAATAATACTCCAGTCTCTCACAATTATCATCCCTAAAAGCCTGTGTTATGGACTGAATTGTGTGAAGTGTGTGAAAGCGTTAGTCACTCAGTCGTGTCTGACTCTTTGTGACCCCATGGACTGTAGCCCACCAGGCTCCTCTGTCCATGGGATTCTCCAGGCAAGAATACTGGAGTGGATTGCCATGCCCTCCTCCAGGGGATCTTCCCAGCCCAAGGATCGAACCCAGGTCTCCCGCATTGTAGGCGGATTCTTTACCATCTGAGCCACCAGTGAAGCCCATGGACTGAATTGTATCCCCCCCAAATTCATAATGTTGCAGCCTGACCCCCCAACCCCTCAGATTATGACTGCATTAGGAAATACGGCTGTTAATGAGGTGATTAAGTTGAAATGAGGCCATTAAGGGAGCCCTAATCCAAACTGGCTGGTATCCTTATAAGAGAAGGACATTTAGATCCACAGGGGAAAGGCTGTGAGAGGACACAGCCAGAAGGTGGCTGTCTGCAAGCCAAGGAGAGAGGCCTTGGAAGAAACCAAACCTGTCAACACGTTGATCGTGGGCTACCAGCCTCCAGAACCGTGAGACGATACATTTCTCTTGTTGAAGCCACCCAGTCTGTGGTATTCTGTTTTGACAACCTGAGCTAACACAGCATGTAAACCCCATGCGGGTGACTCGGGGATGCGTCTTACTCACTGTGTTGTCTCTCCCACAGGACTTCGCACATTACCGTGTGTACATATTTATGTATATTTGGTGAATGAATGAAGTCTTCTCTCAGTGTTGATATCAATAATTATTTATTTTATCAGCCAGACTCATGGTTAGAAACCTGTTTAAAGTTTTTTTAAGCACAATGGAAATTTTTGGGGTCAGATGACTGGGGCAGCTTGTAACATCTACAGAGTGATTCTAGGAACCAGGGCCTCACCTGCCAGATCCTCTCTCCATAGTCTCTCACTGAGGCACTTGGCCTTGTTTTTATAGAGAAAACGACTACCAAGAGAATGCCAGATTATATTTTCCAAAAGTGGTGACAACAGTATCTCCCATCCCAGCTCGTCTAACAATGTGACTTTGACATTCCTCCCATTGAGAGGTAGGGTCTCTGTTTTTCTGCCTTTGAATCTGGGTGGGCCTGTGACCACGATGAAAGTGACACCATGTGACTAGGCTAGGTCATAAAGGACAGTACAGTTTCTGCCTTGTTTGCTGGAAAAATTGCCTTCGGTGTCCTGAGCTGCAGTGGCAGAAGTCCAAGGCTGCCATGCTGTCAGGAAGCCCACGCTACATGGAGAGAACACATGAAAGTATTCTGGCCAAGAATCCCAGCTAAAGTCCCATCTAACAGCCAGCATCAACCACCACATAGGAGTAATGCTGCCTCCACATGACTCTGGCCCCCAGCCATTGAGTCCTCCCTGTTGAGGCCCCAGATGCTGGGGCATAGGGACAAGTCCTCCCCACTGTGCCCCATCAGAATTCCTGACCCACAGAACCTGCGAGCACGATAAATGGTTGTTTTATGCTGCTGTGCTTTGACCTAATTTGTCCCATAGCAATAGTAAGTGGAATAAAAAGGCTAGGTTTACATTCTTAACAGCTACTTAGAAAATTCTGAGAAAGGTCTCCAATTGGCCAGGGTTGAGTCACATGCCTACCCCTTGAGCCAACTGCTCCATCCAGGAGGAAGTAGATTAGCTCTAGCCTAGTTTATGTGTGTGGAGAAGGCAATGGCAACCCACTCCAGTACTCTTGCCTGGAAAATCCCATGGATGGAGGAGCCTGGTGGGCTGCAGTCTATGAGGTCGCTAAGAGTCGGACATGACTGAGGGACTTCACTTTCACTTTTCACTTTCATGCATTGGAGAAGGAAATGGCAATCCACTCCAGTGTTCTTGCCTGGAGAATCCCAGGGACGGGGGAACCTGGTGGGCTGCCATCTCTGGGGTCGCACAGAGTCGGACACGACTGAAGTGACTTAGCAGCAGCAGTGTATATATGGAGCTTCTCTGGTGGCTTAGCTGGTAAATAATCCACCTGCAATGCAGAAGACTCGATCCAATCTCTGGATCAAGAAGATCCCCTGGAGAGGGAATGGCTACCCACTTCCATATTCTTTCCTGGAGAATCCCATGGACAGAAGAGCTTGGCCAGCTGCAGTCCATAGGGTCACAAAGAGTCAGACAGTACTGAGTGACTAAGCACACACAGTGTGTATATGACAATCCCAATCTCCCAAATTTATCCCTGCCCCCCCTTACCCCTGGTAACCATAAGTTTGTTTTCATCTATAACTCTATTTGTTTTCTAAATAAGTTCATTTTTTAGATTTCACTTTTAAGTGATATCATACGATGTTTGTCTTTTTCTGACTGAGTTACTTCACTCAGTACGACAATCTAGGTCCATCCATGTTGCTGCAGATGGTATTTTTTTGTCCATTTTTATGGCTAAGTAATTTTCCATTGTATATATGTACCATATCTCCTTTATCCATTCCTCTGTTGATGGACATTTAAGTTGCTTCCATGTCTTGGCTATTGTAAATAGTACTGCAATGAATATTGTTGTTCAGTCGCTCAGTCGTGTGTGATTCATTGCTACCCCATGGGCTGGAGCACTCCAGGCTTCCCTATACATCACTGTCTCTCGGAGTTTGCTCAAACTCATGTCTGTTGAGTCGATGATGCCATCCAACCATCTCATCCTCTGTCATCCCCTTCTCCTGCCTTCAATCTTTCCCAGCATCAGGGTCTTTTCCAGTGAGTCGGCTCTTCACATCAGGTGGCCAAAATATTGGAGTGTCAGCTTCAGCATCAGTCCTTCCAATGAATAGTCAGGGTTGATTTCCTTTGGGATTGACTGGTTTGACCCCCTTGCTGTCCAAGGGACTCTCAAGAGTATTCCCCAGCACCACAGTTTGAAAGCATGAATACTTTGGCGCTCAGCCTTCTTTATGGTCCAATTCTCACATCTCTACATGACTACTGGAAAAACTATGAGGGCTTCCCTGATGGTTCAGATGGTAAAGAATCTACCTGCAATACTGGAGACCAGAGTTCTATCCCTGGGTTGGGAAGATCCCCCTGGAGAAGGGAATGGCAACCCATTCCAGTATTCTTGCCTGGAGAATTCCATGGACAGAGAAGCCTGGAGGACTATTAGTTCATGGAGTCAAAAAGAGTTGGACACAACTGAGTGACTACACTTTCACTTTCTTTGACTATATGGAGCTTTGTCAGCAAGGTGATATCTCTGCTTTTTAATATGCTGTCTAGGTTTGTCATAGCTATTTTTTAAGGAGCATCTTTTAATTTCATGGCTGCAGTCCCCATCTGCAGTGATTTTGGAGCCCAAGAAAATAAAGTCTGTCACTGTTTCCATTTTTTCCCCAATTATTTGCCATGAAGTAATGGGACTGGATGCCATGATCTTAGTTTTCTAAATGTTGAGTTTTAAGCTAGCTTTTTCACTCTCCTCCTTCACCCTCATCAAAAGGCTCTTTAATTCCTCTTTGCTTTCTGCCATAAGGGTGGTGTCATCTGCATATCTGAGGTTATTGATATTTCTCCTGGTAGTCTTGATTCCAGCTTGAGCTTCATCCAGCCTGGCATTTCTCATGATGTACTCTGCATATAAGTTAAATAAGCAGGGTGACAATACACAGCCCTGATGTACTCCTTTCCCAGTTTTGAACCAGTCAGTTATTCCCTGTCCAGTTCTGACTGTTGCTTCTTGACCTGCATACAGGTTTCACAGGAGGCAGTTAAGATGGTCTAGTATTTCCATTTCTTGAAGAATTTTCCACTGTTTGTTGTGATCGACGCAGTCAAAGACTTTAGTGTAGTCAGTGAAGCAGAAGTAGATATTTTTCTGGAATTCCCTTGATTTTCCTATGATCCAAGGGATGTTGGCAATTTGATCTCTTGCTCCTCTGCCTTTTCTCAATCCAGCTTGTACATCTGGAAGTTCTCGGTTCATGTACTGTTGAAGCCTAGCTTGGAGGATTTTGAGCATTACCTTGCTAGCATGTGAATTGAGAGCAATTGTGCAGTAGTTTGAATATTCTTTGGCATTGCCTTTCTTTGGGACTGGAACGAAAACTGACCTTTTCCTGTCCTGTGGCCACTGCTGAATTTTCCAAATTTGCTGGCATATTGAATGCAGCACTTTAACTGCATCATCATTTAGGATTTGAAATAGCTCAACTGGAATTCCATCACCTCCACTGGCTTTGTTCATAGAGATGCTTCTTAAGGCCCCCTTGACTTTACACTCCAGGATGTCTGGTTCTAGGTGAGTGATGACACCATCATAGTTATCCGGGCCATTAAGACCTTTTTTGTACAGCAGTGAATATTGAGTGCATGTATGTTTTTGAATTATGATTTTCTCTGGATATATGCCCAGGAGTAGGATTGCTGGATCATATGGCAGCTCTATTTTTAGTTTTTTTTAAGGAACCTCCATACTGTTCTCTATAGGGGCTGCACCAATTTATATTCCCACCAACAGTGCAGGCAGATTCTCTTTTCGCCACAGTCTCGCCAGCACTTATTATTTGTAGATGTTTTGTTGATGGTCATCTGACCCATGTGACATGATACTCATTGTACTTTTGATTTGCATTTCTCTGATAATTAGTGATGTTGAGCATCTTTTCAAGTGCTTTTTGGCCATCTAAAGTAGATGGCTTCTTCTTTAAAAGAAGATGGGAGGAACTTCCCTTGCAGTCCAGTGGTTAAGACTGTGAACTTCCAATGCAGGGGGCATGGATTGGATCCCTTGTCAGGGAACTAAGATCTCCCATATGCTGTGCAGCGTGGTCAGCAAAATATTTTTTTTTAATTGGAAAAAAAAAGGTGGTCAGAGATCAGGCTCTATTACTCACAAGCGGTGTGACTTTGAGCGAGTTACTTTGCCACCCTGAGCCTAATAAGAATATTTTTTCTACTTCTCTGGCAAGTTGTTAAGAGTGTGTTAGAAGCACTTTTCATTTTAGTCAAAGTTTATGTTGTCAGTCATCACTTGGAAGCAGGACTTCAATGTCCTGCTGAGATGTCCACATAGCAGTCTGCATTCATTTCCACATGGCTGCCATCTTCTCTTTTCCATCCCCAAATACACACACATACTCGCCAGTTGCATATGACATGCATGCACACATATTGTTGTTGTTGTTTAGTCACTAAGTCATGTCTGACTCTTTGTGACCCCATGGACTGTAGCCCTCCAGATTCCTCTGTCCATGGGATTTCCCATGCAAGAATACTGGAGTGGCTTGCCATTTCCTTCTCCAGGGGATCTTCCCGATCCAGGGGTCGAACTTGCATCTCCTGCATTGCAGGCAGATTCTTTACCACTGAGCCACCTGGGAAGCCCACATACATGTTTTAAATATGTATTTTTCATATGTTCCCCACATAACCAAACCTTTCTTCTTTTCTGAAAGCCAGTAATATTTTTGCAGCCTAGAAATTTTCCTAGGATCAGCAAACTTTTTCTATAACAGGCCAGAGAAGAAAAATTTTAGGCTGTGTGGGCCACGTGGTTTTTGTTGTGACTACTAAACTCTGCCCTTGCAGACAAAGCAGCCACAAACAATATATAAGTGAATGGATGTGGCTAGGTTCCAATAAAACTTTAGTTACAAAAACAGGTGGTGGGCCAGATTTGGTGCACAGGCTGTAGTTTTCTATAGAATCTATATCAACACTGTCCAATAGAAATATAATGCAAGCCACATATGTAGCTACAGAGAGAGGGGATGTCTCCCTAGTTTCAATTCCCAACCTGCAGTAGCACCAGCTCCCTTGTTGCAAGAGAAGGTATCCAGGCAGAGCATCAAAATACATGAATACTGCAGAAAGGAACTTGTCAGAGTACAGTGAACTGTCTCCCATAGCTGCCCATGAACTCAAGCAGGCCAAAGGGATAAGGAATGGGGCATCAATAGTGTCTGCCTTGGGGAGCAAACCTAAGGAAGAAGTCTGTGCCTCAGATGGTAGAAGAGTGAAATGTGGGAGAGGGTACTAGGGCATTGGAGAGGTCACAGTGCTGCTGGATCAAAGCTTTCCTGAAGCCAGCCAGATCTTAACTCTGGACTTTAAGGTTATGTGAGCCAATACATCCCCCAATCAGTATGTAAGCCGGTTTTCACGTGGAGTTTCTATGTCTTGGAAAGCAGTTTTTACTACTCTATAAACAGGCTAATTAACTCAGAGATTCTTTGGATGCTGAATAGTCTTACTATAAGAATTGAGATTGGCAGAGGTGTGAAGTTTCTCATTTAAGTGTTTCTCAGCCCCCCTTTATTTGATAGGAAACTTCCCTCCCATTCCAGCCCCTCAATCAACAAAACAAGCACAACTTTTTTCCCCCTCCAATTCTATATCAGTAGTAAAATAAGACTTAAGAAACATCCTGAGGAGTTTGGGTAGAATCTATTTCTGAATTGCATGTGGTCCAACCTATTGGCTGAAGCAAAGTGTAAACAGAAACTATACCATCAGTAAAGAAGATGTGATACACACACACACACACACACACACACACACACACACACATATGCTGGAATACTATTCAGCTATTAAAAAAGAAGGAAATCTCGCCATTTGTGACAGCATGGACAGACCTTAAGGGCACTGTGCCAAGTAAGATAAGCCTGACAGAGAAAGACAAATACTGTATGATGTCACATATGTGGAGTCTAAAAAACAAGACACAACAAAACACATAGAGAACAGATTGGTGGTTGCCAAAGGCAGGGGATGAGGGGGAAGGCAAAATGAGTTGAAGGAGGTCAAAAGGTACAGACTTCCAGCTATAAAATAAGTAAGTCATGGGATGTAACTACAGCGTGGTAGCTCTTGTTAATAATACTGCATTGCAGGACTTGAAAGTTGCTAAGAGAATGGCTCTTAAAATGTCTCATCACCAGAAAAAGATTGTGTAACTATGAATGGTAATGAATGTTAACTAGACTTACATTGTACTGATCATTTTCAGTATATACAAATATGGAATCATTATGTTTTTTACTTGAAACTAATATAATGTTATATGTCAACTACATCTCATTCAAAAAAGAAAGAAACCCTCAGTCCAAAAGAGACCACGGCAGGTATGGCAGGTTGTTGGGTCCCTAAACACACATTTCAGCTCTCCTCTCACTGACAGTCCTTTAGAACAAGGCTCTACCTCCAATAACCCACTTTCCCGTACATCTGTGCATGAGAGATGGCCCTGTGATTCCATTCTAGCCAGGGGGACACAGTCAGAAGTTAGCTGGCATTGCATCTTCTGTTGCATTTCCTTTGGCTGGAGTGAGGGGCTGGGGAGACAGACAGGCCCTGGCTTCTTCTTGGCCTTTGTGGGCCACCCTCCTAGCCCTGGGACTCATTACCCTGACTCCTTATTGCCTGAGGTAAATCAGGGCCTTTGCCATTAAGCTAACAACCACAGTTATTGAGTTTCTCTTATGGGCAGCTGAATGCAGTCCTGTGTGATGCAGAATTATGGAAACCTCTGCCTCTTTACTTTCACTGGGATATCCCTTTACCACCTTCCCAAGGATCACAGGCATGTCGGAGACCTCAGAAGGCCTAAACTGTGGCCATGTCCAAATCAGAACGTATGAAAGTGGATAGAGCAGAGCTGAATGGCCATGGGAGGACCTTGGCAAGCTTACTTTTAAAAGTCTTCTGGGAATTCAGAGTAGATCATACAGGGTTGGCTGGTGAATGAGAGGCTTGTTCATCCTTCTCATTGGTATAGACTCGGCGAGTGAGAAGTGCCCAGATCTCAATTCCAATGCATGGAGGGAGAGGGGTGCCCCCCACCGCTGCAACAACAACAAGCACTGCCTGGGACACCAGCTGGGTGTCCTACAATTCAACTCAGTTCTGACCCCATCTACCGGAGATAGAAACAGATCCCACAGGCTCAGTCCCGCAAGACAGCCCTCCACCTGCAAGTCCAAGTTGTCACCTGTGCTTCTAAGCTACTAGCTCTAAGTCAAAGGTTCCCTCAGCCTCCTCCTCAGGTTTGATTAATTTGCTAGAGCAGCTCACAGGACTCAGAGAAACCTTTTACTTACTAGATAACTGGTTTATTATAAAAAAAGGTATGTCAGGAACAGGCAGAGGAAAGAGATGCATAGGACAGGTGTGTGGAAAGGACGAGGAGCGTCCATGCCCTCCCTGGACTTACCACTCTCTCCACTTCTCCACGTGTTCACCATCCCGGAGGCTCTCCTAAACCCTGTCCTTTTGGGTTATGGAGCTTCATTACACAGGCACGATTGATTAAATCATTGGCCATCAACGAGTGATTCAGCTTCCAGCCCCTCTTCCCTCCCAGGAGATCAGGGGATAGGAATGAAAGTTCCAAGCTTCTAATCACAGGGTTGGTTCCTCTGGTGACCTGCTCCTATCCTTAATAAGGAGTCCAAAAGTCATCTCATTAACAGAATAAAAGACACCTTTATCACTCTGAGCACTTAAGAAATTCCAAGGGTTTTAGGAGCTCTGTGCCAGAAAGGGACGAAGACCAAATCTATATTTCTTATTGTCAATCACGCAATCACAGCATTCTCGCTTGGACGCTGCCAGAGAAGAGTGAGCCATCAGAGGCTAAATGACAACCCCAAGCTTCACAATGGGCAACATCTCCCATTTCTCTAGGACCTGAGTGCTCACCAAACCCTCATCCCTCACGAAAAAGGCCTTTCATTTTAGCTCCTGTGCTCTCAGGCACCCCCATCATTCTCTCCACTTCTCTTCGCTAGTAGTTTATGGCATTTAAAAAACAACCATCACAACAAATTGCCTTTTCTTCTTGCCTTTCCAAAAAGAAACCTAAGTGCTGGTATTATTTTCCACTTTTAATCACGGCTTGACAGAGATGGAAAGTTAAGTCATGTAATTGCTTTTGTGTTTTGTACTTCTTTTCACTATTTTGGAAAAAAAAGAAATAGTTCAATGGATAAAATGTGGGTTTACACCAAACCCCAAACATCACGAGCGTTAATGGCAACCATGTGTTATTCTGGAGAATATGCCCCTACTCTGTGGGAGCGAGAAAAAAATCCGGCGCTGCTTGGCTTGTACGCAGAGGAAGCCAAAGAGTTCCAAAGGCGTGTTTGGGGACAGAGAGCTGTTTCAGGTGTCTCAAAGTAAAAAAAGATACATTTTTGTAAAAATGTAAGATGTAGATAACCATAGGCATACTTGCAGCAAGATTGCCTTCCCCAAACTATTGAGTCTTGAAACATCGGTCTCAGAACTGGAAGGCTGGGATGCCTGGAGGCACATGTGGTCCTTCCCGCCGCCTTCTGCCTGGATCATCCATAAAACCACTGGGCCAGCATGTGGCCCTCTGTGCAGAGGTCAAGGAGAGGGGATGCAAACAGGTGGAGTGGCTGCTCGGCCTTGAATGCCCCCTATGCCCACTGAGAATGGAGCTGGAATGGGCTCTCCACCCAGCACGGATCTTTCCCCATCTCTCCTGTGGCCAGAAGCCTCAGGTGAGCTGGGATGGTAGAGAGATGAGCTCAGTAGAGACCCACTTGGTTCCAGGAGCCATGACGTGGCCCCGCTGAATCATAACTGCCTGCTGGAAGGGATGGTGCAACCCCAGTCTTTATATGTGTGAACTTAGCGACTGCTCCAGGACTAGAAGCAGAGACTGCTCCAGGACTAGAAGCAGAGCTGTGCTCGGGAGCATCCAGCCCCAAATTGTAAAGTGGGTAGGAATTTCTGCTCAGTGACAAAGTCTGGTGTACAGAGACGAACACCCTTTATTTTCCTTTTCCTTTTTACTTACTTTTTCTTCTTCTTTGTTTGCAGTCTCTAAGTTTCTTTTAACATGAGTTTTTAAAAACAAGCATCCAGTAGGTGGGGGGGGAGGGCAGTGAGGGTGGGAGAGGAATGGAGGGCAGGGCAGGGGGAAGGAATTCCGCTCCACTGGTTATAAAGCTCCAGAATTAACTAGAATTACCTTGGCTCTCGAGCTCTTATTTCCACTGATGGTGGAAACTGTCAGCATGCCAGTTCAATCCAGCTCAGCACTTCTTGTTTAGAGGTAGTCCCTCTCAGGGTAAATGCGGCCCTCCCTCATCCTCACCTCTTCCTTTCCCTTCTCCCAGAGGTAATCGAGGGCTGGCCCCTGGCCCTACAGGCCACTGCTGGTACTCCCTGCTGCTGCTGCTAAGTCGCTTCAGTCGTGTCCGACCCTGTGTGACCCCATAAATGACAGCCCACTAGGCTCCTCTGTCCCTGGGATTCTCCAGGCAAGAACACTGGAGTGGGGTGCCATTTCCTGGTACTCCCTGACTTCTGCCCAATTGGATTATCCACCTCTAGATGCATACCAAAACTCTCCAGAACTCAAAATAAGCACAGAATTTATTTTTCCAATAAAATCCGTGATTTGAGCAGGGCTTGGCAGGGACAGCTCTTTGGTGTCAGCTGGGGTGGCCTGAGGACTGGGGGTTGGCATCACTCCACGGCCCCCTCAGACAGTGGTTGCAGGGTGTTGTCTGAGACCTCATCTGGGGCTGTCAGCTGGAACACCTATACATGACCTCTGCCTGTGGTCTGGGCTTCCTCACAGCATGGCAACTGGGCTCCAAGGGTAAATGAAGAGGAGAGGGGTTGGAGTGCGCCACTTGGCCTTTCATGACCTAGTCCTTAAAAATCGTGTGGTATCACGTCATCACATTCCGTTTGTCAAGGTGGTCACAAAAGCCTGCCAAACTTCAAGAGTTGGAGAGGACGACTACTTCTTGGTGGGGGGGGGGGTGGTAATGGCACATTCTAGAAGAGCATGTGAATTCATTAGTGTTGTATAGGCTGCTTTCCAAATACAGTCAGCTACACCCTCTCTTTCTTCCTGCATTGGCTGCTGATCATTTTAGAGCTGCCACGGTCTCTGGTTCCTGTGGTCCACTCTAGTCCCCTCACTACTACTCAGAGGCCTTTTGGTTTTCCAGCCTCACAGCCATTTCTGTGTCCATCTTGGGAATGGAGACATTTACACAGCTGTTTCCTCATGCTTGAGAATGCTGTTGGCCTCCAGGCCTCCTGGGCTATGGCTATCCTATGGCTCCTCACCACGTTGGATGTGAGGCTTCTCTATATAGCTTGCAACATCCCTGGTCTCCTCTGCTTGAGCCCTGGCCTTCTGGGGCCCATTCCAGCTGGCAGACTCCACATTAAGGACACTTTCTGTAAATTGTATCCACCGTTTCATCTTATCCCTTATTGGCCAGAACTTTGTCACATGGTCACATCTAACTGGGAAATGTACACCTTGTTATGGCAAACCATGGGTTCAGTGAAAAAGTTATAAAGTTTTTTTTTTTTAATCAAGGGAGAAAAGAATAGTTTTTTGGGGGGTGGGATGGGGAGAACTCCTATCTTAACAACAGAGGTAACATTTAACCTGAGAGCTTCAGGATGAGTCAGAGTCAGTAATAATAGAACCAGGGGAAGAGTATTTTAGACAGAGGGAACAGCAAAAACAGAGGCAGGAAAGAGCATGGCTTATTCAAGGAATAGGAGTATAATTAGTGAAGGATGCGACTTGGGGAAGTGAAGGCAGGTAGACAGAAGGAGAAAGATGAGATGAAAGGAAAGGTGGGTAACTATTAGACAGTGGAGGGCCATATTGGCTAGTTTGGATTTTATTCTAGAACATGTTTCCTAGCAGATTCTCCCACTTCCCTGGTAGCTCAGCTGGTAAAGAATCCACCTGCAATGCAGGAGACACAGATTCCTGGGTCAGGAAGATGCTGTGGAGAAGGGATAGGCTGCCCACTCCAGTATTCTTGGCTTTGCCTCTTGGCTCAGATGGTAAAGAATCTGCCTGCAATGCATCAGACCTGGGTTCAGTCCCTGAGTTGGGAAGATCCCCTGGAGGAGAGTGTGGCAACCCACTCCAGTACTCTTGCCTGGACAATCCCCATGGACAGAGGAGCCTGGAAGGCTATACAATCCATGGGCTTGCAAAGAGTCGGACACAACTGAGTGACTAAGCACAGCACAGCAGACTCTCCCACATCTACAGTTCCCACAAGTAGCAATTTTTTGGAGGGGTGCAAAAGTCCTTTAAAAACAAATATTTATTGACCGCCTATGCAGGACAGGAAAATAGAAGGCATCGTGGTGGGGGGTTGGGGGGGTGGGTAGGAATAGCTTGATATTGGAGTATTAGCATTTAGAAGTTACCCAGCTTGGTCCATGTATTGATATTAGCTGAGTATCTCTGGGCAAGTTACTTAACTTCTCTGAACCTCAGATTCATCACTAGGCAACATTGTGAGTTTTAAACAAAATAATACACACAAAGGTTCATGGTGAACTCAAGGGGCCTTGTATATACTATTGTTATTGATATAGGGCTTCCTCTGTGGCTCAGTGGGTAAAGATTTCACCTGCAATGCAGGAGATGTAAGAGACTCAAGTTCGATCCCCGGGTCGGGAAGAACCATGGAGGAGGGCATGGCAACCCACTCCAGTATTCTTAACTGGAGAATACTCCAGTTAACTGGAGAATGGGGTTGCAGAGTTGGACATGACTGAGTGACTGAGCATGTTATTGATATATTAATATAATATTAATGTGTAAGTTTATTACACTCTTTCTGGAGTACCCAAGGGCCTATCTGAGGGTAGGTGGGGGAGGGGAGAGGATGGATGTAGAGAAGGACCTAGAAGGAAAAGGGCTGAAGGGAGCGGCCTTGGGGAGTCACCAAGCACTGGGCCCTGGGGGGTGGAGTCGGGAGGGACTGCAGGGGTTACCAGTGTCAGGGGCCAGAGCAGACACTGTGGATACCCATCTCTGGATCCCCTTGGCCCACTTCTGAGTTCGCCTGCAGTTGCACTGAGCTGTTTCTAGAGAGCTTAAAGGGCTTGCTTCTCTTTCCTTCTCGGCCTGTGGACTTCCTTTGGCACCAGCGATCTTGCTGGAAGCATGCAACCTGGAAATGCCACAGAGTGAGCATCCTGGGGAAATGGTCAACCCAGCTAACCCCGAGTTGGGTGTTCAGAGTGGGGATGTGTTCTGACATGTGTCCCACATAGCCTTTCGGGGTCTTGGGTGGGAGGGAGCTGCCACCCTCAGGGTAACTTGCTCATCAACACCCCCAGAATGGGCTTCCCTCTTCATCTCATCTCCCCACTCCCTCACCACGCTTCCGCGGGTCACCTTCCAAATAAGCAACCTGCACCCAAATCCTCAGCTCAGGCTCTGCTTTGGGAAGAACTGCAGCCAAGCCCCATTCCCAACCCGCTTCCCTGATGTATAAAGTGAAAGGCCTGAAAGCTCTCTCTTCCGGCTCCCTTCACAATTATGGGTGGCCACGTGACCCACTGCCAGGTATTGGCTCATAAGCCAAAGCCTTTTGGAAGGTTTCTTGGAAAGCTTTCACTTCTTTATAAAAGGAACAGATATTTTTGCTGCTGGCACACCTCCCCCGCCTTCCTGCCTTGACCATGAACATGCTCTTAGAGCTGCAGCAGCTGTCTTGAGGCCAGAAGGGAAGACCAGGAGGATCACAGAAACGCTGTCCCTTATGTATTAAGGCACTGAGCTCATATCTATAGACGTCGAATTCTAGACTTCTTTTGTGAGGAAAATAACCCTTGGGTTTGTTGAGGATGCCATTCACAAAGTGCTCAGTTACTTGCACCCTAATGCAGTCTTAACAGGTACTGTTGCTCAGGGTGCCAAGGTCAGGGGCGGCTGCATCCTAATTTCCCAGTCGCAGAGACAGTGAGTCAGGCTGCTCTGCAGCAGACTGGCAAATCTAGGAGCAGCACGCTGCTCCTGCCCTGTCAACTCCCTGTCCTGTTCTTGCCCCTCGCCAAATTCCACGTGGGATGAACAAGGCCCCTCCTGGGAATTCTCAGACTTCTAGATCAAGGAACACACGCAGCCTTGGAGATCACAGGCAAATCTCTGACCTGCTTCACTAATGTTCCAACCTCTATTTCCTTCTTTCTCGCTTCAGTTTTACAAAAGCAGCAAGCTCTGAAGGAAAAGGATAAGAATCTATCCAATGCGGGGGGCAAATCCCTGATTCCCCTGTAACGTATTTTTCTTTTTCACTTCCTATCTCGTTTTGTCTTAGAAAGCAAGCCCGTGAAAACTAAGCTTGTGATTTCTTTTGACTGAATCAGGTACGATTGTTAACTGGTATTTACTGAGAGCCTGGATGGCTCCCGGCTAGGGGAAAATACCAACGAGATGAAAGGCCTGTCCTGCCCTAAAACAGGGAATGGTCTACTTAGGGAGGCATGTGGAGGCACCCAAGAGGGCATATAGTTTGGAAGGCATGATAGCATAGGGGTCACAAACGTATGTTCTGGAATGGATGACCTGCATTGAGCAAGTTTCTTAACATGTCTGTGCCTCAGTTTCTTCCTCCGTAAATGGAGAGACTAAATTATACCTAATCCTTGGGATCTGGAGCTTTCCAGGTGGCGCTTAGTGGTAAAGAACCCACCTGCCAATGCAGGAGATGAAAGAGATGTGGGTTCGATCCCTGGGTTGGGAAGATCCCCCAGAGGCGGGCACGGCACCCCACTCCAGTATTCTTGCCTGGAGAATCCCATGGACAGAGGAGCCTGGTGGGCTACAGTCCATGGGGTTGCACAGAGTCGGACACGACTGAAGTGATTAAGCACACTTGCAATCCTTGGGGTCATTAGTTGCAGATGAAGTGAATTAGCTGTGATGGTGATGATGATGTGTTCATTCTGCATCGCCGCAGTGCCCAAGACCATGCTTTGTACATCTTAAGCTACAAGAATGTTTGCCTTCATCTAACACCTATTTCTGAGTATTCAGTTCACACTGGGCACTGTGCTAGGTACCCGAGGCAAACTAGACAGATACCTGCCCTCATGGTCTGCCAGGGACATGCCATGAAAGCCATTACACCTGTGACAAATAAGAACTCCAGGCAGAGGGCCCAGCCCACGTCCAGGCCTTGGGGTGGGAAGAGGGTGAGTGAAGCCCAGAAGGAGCGCGCGTAAGTGGAGGCTGAAAAGGGGTCCAGACACTGTGCATCTGGAGGGATAAGTGTAGGTGGATGATCAAGGTCACATATCAGTGACTGGGGCCTAATGGTGGGGAATTCTGCCACGGGACCCAGGGCAAGGTGTGTGACAATCACACCCTGTGTGGCCTCCTGAGCTCGGTCCACCTGGCCCCCTGCCTATCGGCAGCGTGGGGGGACCCTGTGCGCCCGTGGGAGCCAGGCAACGATCTCCTGCAGGCAACAGTTCTGATCCAGCCACGTAGGAAGATTAGCAATGGAAGATTTAATTTCTCCTTGTCATTTCCCCAGGGGCCTTAAGCAATCTCGAGAGCAGTTCTCCTTGCCTAGAACCCCGCCCTCAGGAAGCTGGTGGGGATGGGCTGCAGTGTGGCACCAGGTGAAGGACAGCCCTCAGCCCTCAAGTCCCAGCTTCGGAGCTGGGTGGCTAGCCAGAGAGAAATGTGCGTGCTGAACCAGCATCACAGTCCCGTAATGGACGCCGAACAAAAGAAGGGAGGGCAGAAGCATCGCTTTGCCGAGCGGGGTTTCCATTTGGCTAAGGAGCGTGAAGGACGCTGGAAAGGGAGCTCCGGGATTCCGGGACTTTCGCTGCTGACGGCCACTGGGAGCAGGGCAGTCTTTGTCTTCAAAGAGATTTCTTTTCACAGTCACGGCTCTGCCTGGAGGGCGGGGTGCTGAATCCAAGGCCACAGTCTCTCCTTCCTGCTAAAGAGATGGAGCGGGACAGGGCCGTCTTGTGCTGGAGCTGGGGATCCCCGAACTGGACTCCCATGGGGGAGACTGAGGCCAGATCTTAGGAAGGACTTCCCAGTCCGAATGATAGTCTTCACCCAAGAGCTTGGTTAGAGGCTTTTCAGTGAAACCCAGAACACTGTTGTTTGGGATGAGTTGGAAGATGCTTAGGCTGGATGGTGGAGGAATTGTCTGAAGTTTGGGACAGGGTGTGTCTCCCACAGGGTTGTGTTTCCTGGCCACCAAATGGCTGTGCCCTGCGGCCACTCAGCTGCATCCCATGCTGGGCCACTGGTGAAAGTTGCACAGTCGTGTCCGACTCTTTGCAACCCCATGGACTATACAGTCCATGAAATTCTCCAGATCAGAATACTGGAGTGGGTAGGCTTTCCCTTCTCCAAGGGAACTTCCCAACCCAGGGATCGAACCCGGGTCTCCCACATTACAAGCGGATCCTTTACCAGCTGAGCCATAAAGGAACCCCATCAAACCTTTATTGGGAACTGATTGTGTTTAAAATAGGGTTCCACCAGGGTGACGTGGGATGTGGTATTAACCTCTCAGATTCCATTGCTTCATCCCTGACATGGGCTTGATGATGTCTTCCTCATAGGCAGATGGACCCCAGTGAACTATGCAACACAGCCAGCATCCATGGCCATTGCTCCAGACGGGGTGCCTTCAACTACAGGGAAATGACTTCACAAAATGCGACTGTGTCTCACAAGAGAACTCCTGAGGTAGGTTCATTTTGAGGGGTGGGGAGGGGCTAGCATCTCTACTCCACTATCCTCGGCTTGTTGGAGGTGATGACTCTCCTGGTCTAAAGATGACCAAAGCAATCGAAGACATCACAGGTTCAGTTTAAAGAAACTGACACCTCCTTCTCTGTGGGTGGTGGGTTTTACTTCCAGTCCCTTTGTCTAGATTCTGCTTCCCAGGTGGCTCAGTGGCAAAGAATCCACCTGCCAAGCAGGAGATGTGGGTTTGATCCCTGGTTTGGGAAGATCCCCTGGAGAAGGAAATGTAACTCACTCCAGTATCCTTGGCCTGGGAAATCCCATGGACAGAGGAGCCTGGTGGGCTACAGTCCATGGGGTCTCAGAGAGTTGGACACACTTAGTGACTAAACAACTTAGTGACTAAACAACAGCCACCCATTGTCTAGGACTGGGTCACAAGGGTGTACTCCACCAGTCTTTGGTAAGGAATATCAGGCCATCATGGTTGGCTTGGATCAAGCATAATTCACCTCCTTAAAAATTCCCTTCCCTGACCACACAACAGGGTGCACATCAGAAAAAAATTGGGGCTTGGCCATGGAAGAAGATGAAGTCTACTTGAGGATACAGAAGGAGAGAGGGGATCAAACCCAGGCTCCCTGCAGTGGAAGCGCAGAGTCCTTACCACCAGACCACCAGGAAAATCCCTACCTTTATATTCTTGACTGTATGTCATATTTCCACCGATAAAGAGAGAATATAACCCTTTGCTGGCAGGAACCTGTTCATTTTTCTATTCACCAGCCCAGGCTCATAGTAGGCACTTTATAAACATTTGTTGTCAATGATGATGACATGTATAAATGATTGCAAACATCACGAAGCAGTAGAGTTTGTACATATTTGTTTTTTTTGGTTTTTTTTAAAGAGTGGTAAGGGACTTTAGGAAACGTAATGTAATTTTCGAAGCAGTTCTTCAAAGCATTACTCTGAAATTCATTATAAGATCAAGGAGGAGATACTACAGAGAAATAAAAGTAATAAAAGTATGTTGTCTGGTGAGAGGAAGTCAGAAAAAAAAATGACATACATCTAAGGGAATATATATATACACACACATACAGACTTTTTTTGGGGTTCAGTTTTCACTTCCTGCTTTACCAAAGTAATCTATACTGAGAATTCTGCCTCCCCCGCGTCCCCCCAAAGTAGTTTTTTTTTTTTTTTTTGGCAGTTTGGTTAACCGAACAAATCAATAGTGGCACCCAGTGGCTAGAAGGGTTAATCAGGGAACAGTAGTTTCTTTTTGGATCTCGGTTTCATCAACCAGAGCCACATTAAAAATTAAACCACTGAGTCAAGCATTGAAGAAAATGTCTGTTTGAGCTTTGACTCTGGCGGCATTTTTTCCCACGCCTCCTTTTCTCTTAGCAGCCGAGATCTCACAGGCCCATCCTCCACCTTGGGGCCCAGAACTTGGTGGGGGGAGGGGTCTTAGAAAAAACCTCTGTCGTCTGGCACAGCTACAGGGATTGTGAAAAGCTTGTTTATTCTATGTCCTTTCTAGAACTGAGTGAGCAAGTTTAATTATGTGCATTGCTGGAGTTCCAGGTCTTTCCTCTGGAGGACATTCCCCCCTAAAGTTGCTGACGTCTGATTCTTACTGGATTTCAGAAGGCAAGTGAACCAGAGGAAGCCAAAACCTCTGCCAGTTAACAGGATAACCAATTAACCAAACCAGTGAGAGGAAACACGGGAATGCCCAAATCTAGCTTTGGAGTTCCATCTTCATTCTTCCAGCAGTTAGCAAGGAGCACATGTGACATAGGCCAGACTGGTAATTCCTGAATCACTAGGCTTTGCAAGGTTCTAAATCCTATTTATTGAGCTGCATGTACTGTGCCTCTGACCCAGAAGGGAAAGTAGGCCCAGGTTACATGCTGACATAAGGAAAGAATAATTTTGTGTTCCAAGTAAGCTGAAGGGATCCCCATGGTAGAGGCCATTCATTGTCCCTAACTAGCTCTCCCTCTGCCCCACTCCCCTAGCTATATATATATATATATTTTTTTTTTTTTTTTTTTTTTTTTTTGGCTACGCTGGGTTTTCGTTGTAGCACATGGGTCTCTAGTTGTGGTGTGCAGGCTAAGTTCCCCAACCAGGGATCAAACCCATTTCCCCTGCATTGGGAGGCAGATTATCAACCACTGGACAATCAGAGAAGTCCCATTCTTCACTATTTAAAAGTAATAGAATTTTAGCTGGGCACATAGCCTCCTGGAGAAAAAAAAATTATTTTCCCAGCTTCCTTTGCAGCGAGTTGTGGCATACGACTACGTTCTGGTCAGTGGAATGTGAGTAGAAGTCTTGCATGGAACTTCTGGGAAGTATCCTTAAGAGGAGTGGTCTTTCTCTGTTCCTTTTAACATTTATTTAGAATCTAGTCCTGATGGCTGGAGCTCATGCAGCCGTCTGAGACTGTGAGGTAGTCTGAAATGGTCAAGTGTACCAAGATAGCAGAAACACAGGTCCTTGAATGCCATATCAGTTCTGGTCACGTCATGGACAGGCTTTTCCCCCTAGCATTTTCCTACTCAAAATGTAGTCTTAGACTAGTAGAATTAGTATCATGGAAACTTGTTAGAAATGCAAATTCCCAGGCCCTATCCTAGACCTACTGAATCAGAAATTCTGCAGGTGGGGTCCAGCCATCTGTGTTTTAACAGGCCCTTGGATGATTCTGATGTACTTTATAATTTAAGAACTGTCCTAGACTATTAAAGTATTTTCCTATTAAGGTATTTTCAATTGATTTTCCCCCAAACCTATTAAGAAAAAGTGTTTAGAACTAGGATACCCTAATACCCCTTTTGTCTTTCTTCTATTTTCCCCCCCTATTGTAAGAGGAGATATTATCAAGAGGAGAAATTTTCAATAACATTATGAAAATACATGAATTATGTATGGGTGAGGGCAGGACTCTTTAAAGCATAAGATTTAGGCCAGGCAAGAGCAAAAATGGTCCCACAAGCTAAGAATGTCCAAGGATAAACAGGTTGAGTTCATGGGGGACAGTGTGAAAGCTAATTGCAGGTGTGAGCTTGACTGGGCCATGGGGACCCAAATATTTGGGCAAATATTATTTGGGGTATATCTTTGAGAGTGTTTTTGGATGAGATTAACATTTGAATAGATGGACTGAGTAAAGCAGATTGCCCTCTCTTATGTGGGTGGGCCTTATCCAATCAGTTGAAGGTTCCAATAGAACAAAAAGCTGACCGTCCTGGAGGTAAGGGGAAACTCCTCCTATCTGACTGCCTTCCAGCTGGGACATCTGTTTTTTCCTGTTTTTTAACTCGGAGCAAAACACTGGGTCTCCCTGGGTTTTGAACCTGAAGGCATTCAGACTGGAACTATACCATTGGCTGTTGTGGGTCTCCAGCTGATTAAAGATCTTGGGCCTTGTCAGTCTCCTTAATCATGTGAGCCAATTCCTTAGAATAAGTCTCTGTCTCTCTCTCCTTCTACACACACACACACACACACACACACCCTCTTGGTTCTGTTTCTCTGACTAATACAGACAGGGAGGCAGTGTGACAGAGAACAAAGACCAAGAGAGCCCATATTCAAATTCTGGTTCCATGACTAGCTAGGTGTGAAGTTTCTTATCCTTTTGAATCTCACTTTTCTTCATCTGTAAAGTGGGGCCAATCACACCTTCTTTTCCAAGATTTTAGACAAGACTAAAGGAGATCAACAGACAAGACTAAAGGAGATCATGTTTGTAGAACACCTAACACAGTGCCTGGCACATAGTTAAATGCTCAGTAACTGATAACAGTGACAAAGATGATGATCATTATTATGGTTATGATGATGAGACCAGATCCCCAGTGGAGGAATATGAGAAGGGAAGACATCCTGAATCTTTTAAGATCGTGTTTCTTGACTAGCATCTTTCTCAAAAACCATGAATAGGGAAGCCACGTCTGACCTACTTTCCTCGTCATTAGTATGCATCATTATCCACATGTAGAGATGATGGGGGATGTGGTAGCCAGTCTCCAAGATGGGCCCAGTGAGCCACACCTGATATTCCTGTCCTTGCACAATCCCCTGCTACACTGAATCAGGGTGAATCTGCTAGGAATCGACTGTGATCAGTAGACTTCTGTGGATGTGCTGGCATGTGTCTTTTGAGGTTGTTTATAAAAGGCATTGCAACTTTCTTTAAAAAAGCAATTTATTTAGGAATTCCCTGGTGGTCCAGTGGTTAGGACTCAGGGCTTTCACTGCTGTGGTCCAGGTTCAATCCTTGGTCAGGAAACTAAGATCCTGCAAGCCATGCGTTGTGGCCAAAGGAAAAAAAAGAATTCATTTATATTGAGAAATAATTGACATGTAACACTGTGTAAGTTTAAGGTATACAACATGTTGGTTTTATGTTGGGTTGTTCAAAAGGTTCATTTGGCTTAATGAACTTTTTGGCCAACAATACATTTATATATTGCAATATGATTCCCATCATAGCGTTAGCTAACACGTCTATCACAATCCATAACTATCATTTCACTTTTTCAATAATTTTAGTTGTTTATTTTTGGCTGTGCTTGGTCTTCGTTGCCGTGAGTGGGCTTTCTCTAGTTGCAGCAAGCAGAGATTACTCTCTAGTCAAGGTGTTCAGGCTGCTCGTTCCAGTGACTTCTCTCATTGTGGAGCAGGGGTTCTAGGGTACTTGGGCTTCAGTAGTTGTGGCTCCTGAGCTCTAGAGCACAGGCTCAATAGTTATGGCACCCGGGCTCATTTGCTCCGTGGCATGTAGGAGCCACCTGAATCAGGGATTGAACCCATGTCCCCTATATTGGCAGAGGGACTCTTCACCACTGAGCTACCAGGGAAGCCCTATCATTTAATTTTTTTTATGGTGGGACCACTTAAGATCTAGTCTCTTAGCAACTTTGAAACTTATCGTACAGTATTGTTGTCTATAATTACTATGCTGGACATTGCAGCTTTCGCCTTGCTTTCTTGTGTAGCTTGCTCTGGGGGACACTAGCTGCCATGCTGTAAGAACATTCAAGAAGCATTGTGGGGAGGTTCACATGGTGAGACGTCAACTAGCCTGCCACCACCTTGCTGGCCATGATACTGCTCTACCGTGGAAGTATATCTTCCAGGCCCCTCACTTCACATCTTTTAGCCAAAGCCCCAGACATCATGGAGCAGAGCCAAGCTGTCCCCACTGTGACTGTTCTGAATTCCTGACCCTCAGGAATCAAGAGATGTAATAAATAGTCAGAAATTGTCTTCACATGGCATTCTCCCTGTGTCTTCACATGTATTCCCCTTTCTCCCTGTGTGTGTGTATGTCCAAACTTTCCTTATGAGGTCACCAGTCCTATAGGATTAAAGTCCCACCCTTACAACCTCTAACTTTGATTATCTCCCTCAAGGCCTTATCTCTAAATACAGTCACATTGGGTGTTTCAACCTTGGGGAGAGGGGGACACAGTTTAGTCCATAACACAGTACTTCAGTATAGATAGCTTGTTTTTAATCTGTACTGTAGAAGAGGTGGCTTTACATCTGAAAGACAATAATGAGGGGTACATATCTCAGGGATGGTTACTTAGCATTTGAAAAACCTGCATCAGAAATCCACACTCCAACGATACCTATTACAAGCACATTGGCTATCTAGATCTATACCAGAGGGTCCACCAATGAGCACTTTTAAATGTTAGAAGTAAATTTTTATTGACAAAATAAGTGGTTTTCAAGACTTGGGGATTGGCTGCTGCTGCTTCTAAGTCGCTTCAGTCGTGTCCGACTCTGTGCAACCCCATAGACGACAGCCGCCCGTCCCTGGGATTCTCCCTCTGGGATAGGCTCCCCCGTCCCTGGGATTCTCCAGGCAAGAACAATGGAGTGGGTTGCCATTTCCTTCTCCAATGCAGGAAAGTGAAAAGTGAAAGTGAAGTCGCTCAGTCGTGTCCGACTCTTCGCGACCCCACGGACTGCAGCCCACCAGGCTCCTCCGTCCATGGGATTTTCAGGCAAGAGCACTGGAGTGGGGGGGATTGGCTACACTACTATAAATAAAATAGATAACCAACAGGGACCTACAGTATAGCACAGGGAACTCTACTCAGTGTTTGTAATAAGGGAAAAGAATCTGAAAAAGAAAAAATATATATATACATATTCACTGTGCTGTACACCTGAAACTACACAACATTGTAAATCAACACTGTACTTCAAAGAAAACAACAAGATATGGGGATCGGCTAGAAATATTGCACTAGGACCTCTGCTGCTGTTGAACGGGATCTGTGAATCTGAGAGGCCCTGAGGGGAAGACCCTGGGATGTGGCCTCCCAGACCACAGACTCTGTTTACTCCTGTGGCCTACCACCTTTAAAAGGGGACAGTGTGCCTGTTGTAACCGAGGGTTAGTTGAATCCTGCCACTTAAATATTGTAATTTCTCTATTCAGCATATCTTTTCACCAAGATTCTTGTTGGTGTGCTTCAGGTCAGAGACATGGCACTTCACTGAGTTACAAGAGCAGATTGCATAACTGGTTTTGGTGCCTGCTTGTCATAAACGTTTTGATGTTTGATTTCTGATTCAGTTGGAGGCTGGGTATGATTTTTTTCTTCAAACGATTGTTAACAGAACACCTGGTAACGAGGTTGTGCGAGATGGGGCCAATAGCCTTTAATTTGCTCTAGACTGCGGCTCTTGACCTGAGGTTCAAGGATAGAATTCACAGGGTTCGTGAATTGGATGGGAAAGAAATGACATCTCCATTTTTACTAGCCTCTGACTGCAATTTAGCATTTCCTTCAATTATATACGTAGGCAACAAATCTCAGTAGTATTAGCAGATATCTTAAGATATCACATATGCTCATCAACACTTGAAATGATGAGAGTCATTAGATCTGCCACGGATCTTGTTACTTAATGATTTACTAAAGAAGCCTGTATGTATATGTACATATCTATAGCACAAATTTGTTTTAATAATTTGATAATGATTTCAGTCTCGTTGGTTTCCTTTGTAATCCGATGTATTTATTTATGGTTAAAGACCTCTGTTCTGAAGGCTTCTGACAGTCACCAGATAGTCCCAACATACCATAGACACTCAAGGCCAGGCTTGTCATTAAGACGGCAGTGATTGGAAACTCATGTTTCAAATTGTCTCTTGATAATCTCAACTTGAGGGCCGACTTCAGCTCAGATCTGATTAGATTATGGCTGTCTTTGCCACATGATGTGGCTGACAAAGAGCTCATACTAGAAGAAACATCTGCTCAGCCTCCATCTTGTTCCAGCGTGCCTGTATTATGAGTATTATTTTTAACACATGGTTTCTTTATAGGAATCTTTTTAAGCCCGATGGCTCACTTGGGAGTTAAGCTAAAACTAGGTCATATGATCAGTAAATCCACATCGCTAGGCACCTGTAAGCTGCAGTGCATCAAAATATGCTACCCATGACCGCAATTCACAGTCCTACTGGCCAGGTAAAGGCATTCTTAAGTGTCGGTCTGCACAGTAAACATAGGGACTAGTCACATTGATTCGAATCTACAAATAAAAAGAAGTTAATCTCCATTAATATTTACATTATGACTTTCTGTAGATTTTCTTTATCCTAAACAAGTGAGAGAAATTAAAGCTGTCAATGCACCCCAGTGGAGTGTCAAAGACCTCAACTCTACAGCATTAAGCCTTTAGTATTAGCATTTTGGGGGCAGTCATATGACACAAGAAATTCATGTGGCGTTTACATCTTTTTTCTTTTTTAAATTTTTTTTTATTTATTTGGCTGCACTGGGTCTTAGTTGCAGCACGTGGGATCTTTTTAGTTGTGGCATGTGAATTCTTGAAGTTGTGTGTGGCACATGGGATCTAATTCCCTGAGCAGGGATTGAACCTGGGCCCCCCCCTTAAATTGGAAGCTCAGAGTCTTCACCACTGGACCACCAGGGAAGTGCTCATGTGGCATTTACCAAAGCCCCTTAAGTCATTCACCCATTCGTTCAACAAGTATTTATTAGGCATGGTTTCATGCCACATTGTGCTAGGCGCTCAGATTCAAAGATGAATAATCTATATTTTTCACCCTCCCTTGGCCACAGTGCCAGGGGAGGTGGGCAGTGGCCAGTCCTGGGTACTGGGAGAAAGGTACCTGCGTGAGTGGGTAGGGGGTAGGGGGCACTGGGGCCAGGTAGGGGTGCTACTGGCTTGTGATGGACTCAAGTCTGCAAGGGACCCCTGGTCTGGATAGAGGAGACGTGGGGTGGTGGAGTGGGGAAGTTGGAGAGGGTCTGCCAGACTCCCAAAAGGAGCTCACAGTGGGTGTTGGGGCAGTTGTTCATCATGGTGGGTGGATGCGTGGATGAGTGACATGCAGCAGGGCAGGGCCAAAGCCTGGTCCGCAGGGTCTTGTCTCCTTTGGACTACTCTTGGTTGTATCATGGAATGATGGGACAGGATATTTTGGTGCCTTTTCTTATGTCATAGGTAGCTGCTGCTGCTAAGTGACATCAGTCGTGTCTGACTCTGTGCGACCCCATAGATGGCAGCCCACCAGGCTCCCCTGTCCCTGGGATTCTCCAGGCAAGAACACTGGAGTCGGTTGCCATTTCCTTCTCCAATGCATGGAAGTCAAAAGTGAAAGTGAAGTCGCTCAGACGTGTCCGATTCTTAGCGATTCCATGGACTGCAGCCCACCAGGCTCCTCCGTCCATGGGAGTTTCCAGGAAAGAGTACTGGAGCGGGTCGCCAGTGCCTTCTCCGAGGTCATAGGTAGAGGGCTTGTTATTTATTTCAACCTGTTGAGATATTTTCCCATCCTGATTAGTCCTACATTTTATGCCATGAAAGTTGTAGAATGAGACTGTGATACCTAATGCGAATCACTAAAGGTGACCGGTTCCACTGAAGTGAAATGTGTAAGGTCGTGACTGACCTAGGTTCTCGGACTCTTTAAATCAATAGAAATTGAGAAGAGGCCAGACGAGGAATTCAGGTGAGGCTGAATTATTGGGACTCATGCTGCCACACGAAGGAGCGAAAGCAAGTAATAAGTGTCCTTGCTGGCTCCTTGAGGCAGGGGTGAACTGGTCCCTCCAATGGGGTGAAGGTAGGGACCGATCCAAGGGTCTGCTGGAGGGGCGGCTTGGTGGTCTGCCCACCCCCATGGTGATGCTCTGTGCAGGGGGTTTTTGCTCTTTTTGTATCTTGTTCCTAATTTGCCCCAACTGGGCATGCATGCAGTTTTTAGTCCTTTATAGTTTTTTTTTTTTTTTTTTTTTGTATTCTGTTGCTCGAAGAGATGTTTGTTAGGCACAAGCACTACAGCTCTGGGGCGGGGCTAGGGTGAGAAGACAAACTGCTCTCGTTTGGTGTCATTTTGACTTTAAAGAAACCACTGAGAGGAATATTACACAGTGAAAAAAATCCCTGGCCATAAAACATATCATGCCGTACTCCAAGCTAACGGCAAAATGCTTCCCTATAAAAAAATGAAAAAGGAACCTGTGTCATGTAATTATACCCCAGCAAGCAAGTTCTTGTTCAATAAAAACAATGCACGTTTCCAGTCACCAGTTTCCCTTCTACGCATGAGCATGCCTAGACCCAGACATTTGGAATTTCATACTGGGGAGACTCTGAGGTCGTCTGATGATGGAGAGGTTGAACTTTGATGATTCTTTTCCCTCTTTAGTATGATAAAATCAGCCTAGATATTTCTGCCTTCCCAAATATGCATGGGAATGTGGCTGTTGGTGGAGGAAGGGACTTTTCATCATTGTGTGGAAAATTGGAATTCAGTCAGGCTGTACTTATTGAGCCTTATTACCACCTCCTGGCTGCCTCTGCTCTAAGAAGGTTGCTGCTGCTGCTAAGTCACGTCAGTCGTGTTCGACTCTGTGCAGCCCCATAGACGGCAGCCCACCAGGCTTCCCCATCCCTGGGATTCTCCAGGCAAGAACACTGCAGTGGGTTGCCATTTCCTTCTCCAATGCATGAAAGTGAAAAGTGAAAGTGAAGTCACTCAGTCGTGTCCGACTCTTAGCGACCCCACAGACTGCAGCCTACCAGGCTCCTCCGTCCATGGGATTTTCCAGGCAAGAGTACTGGAGTGGGGTGCCATTGCCTTCTCCGGCTCTAAGAAGGCTGCTAAGCTAAGTCACTTCAGTTGTGTCCGACTCTGTGCGACCCCAAGGACGGCAGCCCACCAGGCTCCCCCATCCCTGGGATTCTCCAGGCAAGTACACTGGAGTGGGTTGCCATTTCCTTCTCCAATGCATGAAAGTGAAAAGTGAAAGTGAAGTCACTCAGTCGTGTCCGACTCTTAGCGACCCCACAGACTGCAGCCTACCAGGCTCCTCCGTCCATGGGATTTTCCAGGCAAGAGTACTGGAGTGGGGTGCCATTGCCTTCTCCGGCTCTAAGAAGGCTGCTAAGCTAAGTCACTTCAGTTGTGTCCGACTCTGTGCGACCCCAAGGACGGCAGCCCACCAGGCTCCCCCATCCCTGGGATTCTCCAGGCAAGTACACTGGAGTGGGTTGCCATTTCCTTCTCCAATGCATGAAAGTGAAAAGTGAAAGTAAAGTCGCTCAGTCGTGTCCGACTCTTTGCGACCTCATGGACTGCAGCCTACCAGGCTCCTCCGTCCATGGGATTTTCCAGGCAAAAGTACTGGAGTGCATTGCCATTGCCTTCTCCTCTAAGAAGGCTACTGCAACCCAAACTCTTTCTCAACTTACTAGATTTCTCACCGTATCCAAACACCTCAAGTCCCTCTTCTTGGCTTATCAGGAGGCTTCTGAGCAGCTTCTGTGTAGGCTGGTTGCTCCTTATGCTTAGGCCTCAGCCGTCACCCTGAGGTTGCCTTCATCATCATAGAAATTCCTTCTGACTCCATCTCGGGTTGCATCTCCAGTTTCCTAGATTCTGCGTTTTCCCCTTTCTAGATGTTTTCCAACATTTCGGTGGACCATCTCCTCCAGCTGCTTTCTGAGCAAGAATGCACAGGCAGCAATTCTATGAGACCTTGTATGTCACAGAAGTTTTTTCCTGTGCTCACATAGAATTCTTTTCAAAAAATTTATTTATTTGGCTGCATCAGGTCTTAGTTGCAGCATGTGGGATCTTCACTGCATCATGCAGGATCTTTTGTTTCGTCTCTCAGACTCTCTAGTTGTGGTGCAAGGGCTTAGTTGCTTTGCAGCAAGTGGGATCTTAGTTCCTCAATCAGGGATGGAACCCGCATCCCCCACATTGTGAGATGGATTCTTAACTGCTGGATCACCAGGGAAGTCCCTGGATACAGAATTCTAAGTTGAATTATTTTCCCTTGGAATTTTGAAAGGCGTTTTTCTGTTTTCTTGCAAATTTCAGAGTTGCTATTAAGAAATCCAAAGCCAGAAGGATTCTCAATCCTTTGTATATAATATTTATTTTTTCTTTAGAAGTTTTAAGGGTCTTTGTCCCCAAGGTCCTGAAATTCATGATGTTATGTATTTGTGTGAGTTGATTTTCACCCATTGTGTTAGATACTTCTGTGATCCCTTCCATCTATAAGCTTGTGTCCCTTAGGTATGGAAAATTTTCTTGAATTATTTATTTGATGTTTTCTTCCCCTCTGTCTCCCTATTCTTTCTAAATCTCCTTTTGTTTGGACTCTTGGAGTAATCATTTAAAAACTGTTTTTAATATCTCTCATCTTTATTTTCTGGAAATGTTCCCAACTTTATATTCCAATCCTGCTGCTCTAGAGTAGCAGTCTTCCAAGTGTGGTTCCTGGACCTTCAGCAGCAGCATCACCTGGGAACTTCTAAGAAATGTACATTCTTAGACCCCACTCCAGATTTATTGGATTTGAAACCCTGTGTTTTAACAGACCCTCCGGGGGATTCTGATATAGGCTAATGTTTGAGAACCACCATTCTATGGTGATCTGGGTAAGCCTTTTAATTGGCAAATCTCTGATGTCAGTATTCAATCTCCTTCCTAGAGAGTCCAAGCCTGAATGTCAAGTTTCTGGGAGTTGAGAGCACAGGGAAGTTTGGCTGGGGATACAGTGTTCATTAAAAAAATATATATCAAATCTTCCTGTTTTCAAGTGGGCATCCTACTTTTAACTACGCTTTGTATCTCTCCCAAAGACATTTTTAGTTTTTTTATTAAAGTATAATTGGTTTACAATGTTGTGTTAGTTTCATGTGTACAGCTAAGTAATTCAGTTTTATATATATTGTGATTCTTTCCCATAATACGTTATCTCAAGATATTGAATATAATTCCCTGTGCTATACAGTAAGTCCTTGTTGTGTGTCTATTTTATATATAGTAATGTATATCTGTTAATCTCAAACTCTTAATTTATCCCCTCGCCCCACTCTTTCATGTTTGTTAACCATAAGTTTGTTTTCGATGCAAAGACACTTTTTGAAACCCTCTCCAGATAATAAGTAAAAGTGCAGTCTTCTATCTGAGATGGGGGAGTGAGGAAGCGAAGGGAGAGCCACTTCGGTTCACAGAGCAGGGGAAGGCATCTGAACATCTGAGTTCTTAAATGGACTTTCAGTGGATCGTCCTATTCTTAGTCCCACTTTCACTTCCTCTTCCAGAAGTACCTGGAATTGGCACTTGTGAGTCTTTGCGGGGGGCGGGGGGGATGTTCTGCCATACCATTCAGGTCACAACTTTCCCCATGACCAGTTTGAAATTCCGCTTTCTCAGCCCTGCTCTGAGTTAATAACCAAACAACCTCCTGCTTTGCAGCTTTGAAAACTCTTTGGCTATTTTCTCCTTTCCCACTCTTTATACTCAGAGGTGACTGCCTTTTGAAAACCCCATTAACCAGACATACCATTTTTGGCAGCTCAGACGGTAAAGAATCTACCTGCAATGTGGGAGCCCCAGGTTCGATCCCTGGGTGGGGAAGATCCCCTGGAGAAGGGAATGACAATCCACTCCAGTATTCTTGCCTGGAGAATTCCATAGACAGTGGAGCCTGGTGGGCTACAGTTCATTGGGTTGCAAAAGAGTCTGACATGACTGAGTGACTAACATTCACTCTTTCACTTTTCACTGTTTTCCTTTAAAAGTGTTCCCTTTGGGGACAAGGAACTAGAAACCATCAATGAGAGAACAGAGTTTCCAAAATTGCTCCCTGCTGCTGCTACCGTAATCTATGCCAGGGCTGGGGGTCTGGCTGTGTTTTGGCCTCTCTGGGCTCCCTGAATGAAAGGGAAAGAGGATCCAAGGCCTGCTGTCATTCTGGCACAATCACCACCTGAAAACATGGCTTCTGTCCGTTGCTCAGGAGCCAACCATGCCTCTCCACTGTCTGCAGTGTTTATCCCTCAAGAGGTGTGATTTTTGAAATATTTATTTATTTGACTGCATCAGGTCTTAGTTGCATCACACGGGATCTTCAATCTTCATTGTGGCACGTGAGATCTTAAGTTGTGGCATGTGGGATCGAGTTCCCTGACCAGGCATCGAACCTGGGCATCCTGCATTGGGAGCGTTGAGTCTTAACCACTGGACCACCGGGGAAGTCCCCTCAAGGGGAGTGTTTTAACTATGCCTCCTTCAACTCACTGGCACACCTCTCTGCTCTCCCTCCCTTCCCCTTACCACAGACGCTGGCGTTTGTGCCCCCTGACCATCTCCTCACACCCTAGAAGGACCTCTCTCTCCCCTTGGCCTGTGCATGCCCCACCGTCCCTCCGAGTCCAGCTGAGGTACCCCCACTCCCTTCAGGCAGCCTCTCTGTGTGCGTCAGCCTCTTTCTGACCTCATGCACTCGTCACCAGCATCATACAAGTTAGTCCAGTGGTGCGACCTCCAAAAGGACATGCCTCATCTCCTAGGCCTTCTGCAGGGACACTGCACATTAAACATATATATGTGATTGATTGGCAAGGACATACTGGGCTCATTTCTTATCTTCTTTATTATTATGATGTGAATATCTTCTTTATTATTAACATATTCATACATGACACATAAAAGCAACAAGCACTGTCTTAGCCCATTCCTCAACTTCTCTTTCCTATGGTTTTTCTCTGTGCAATCTTGCCCTACAAGTCTTAAGAACAAGTAAGAAACTTTAGTTGATCGACAGGCTGTTTTCTTCTGTTTGTCTGTTTTGGCCACACCACACAGCTTGTGAGACCTTAGCTCCCCATCCAAGGACTGAACCTAGGCCCTCAGCCTTGAAAGCATGGAGTCCTAACCACTGGACCACAAGGGAATTCCCCTGTTTTGTTTTTATTGAAGTGTAGTTGACTTACAATATCACGTTAGTCTCAGGTGTACAGTAAAGTGATTCCTGTATGTATGTGTATATATATATATATTCTTTTTCAGATTTTTCCAATTCTTTTCCCTTATAGGTTATTACAAAATATTGAGTATAGTTCTCTGTATACAGTAGGTCTTTGTTGGTTATATATTTTATATATAGTAGTGTGTATATGTTGTTGTTGTTGTTTAGGCACCAAGTCATGTCTGACTCTTTCTTGACCTCATGAACTGTAGCCCACCAGGCTTCTCTGTCTGTGGGATTCTCCGGGCAAGATTACTGGAGGGGGTTGCCATGCGCTCCTCCAGGGGATCTTCGCCACACAGGGATTGAACCCACGTCTCCTGCATTAGTTGAGGGATTCTTTACCACTGAGCCAGGTGTATATATTAATCCTGTATAAATTCTGATTCATTTTTGTTTTTTGGCCATGCCATGTGGCATGTGAGATCTTAGTTCCTTGACCAGGGATAGAACCTACATCCCCTACTTTGCATGGTGAATTCTTAACCACTGGACCAACGGGGAAGTCCCATTTTGTTTATCCATTTATCCATTGATGGACACGGGTTGTAGCCACCTTTTGCCTATTGTGAATAATGCTTTCATGAACCTGGGTTAATCACATCTGTTCCTTGTCCCTGCTCCTAATCCACTTTTAGCACAGTCGTGACAGTACCTCGGGCAGAGTTTAGAGTTCTACTATTTTGTGTAATGGTATATCACGCCTGCTTTTTTCCATGTTGCTACATACTCTTTATAATCATCCTTCTCAATAGCTGCTTTAGAGTCTAAAGCAATGCAGTGCCAGCTTAGACAAGTTCTCACAAGCCTTCGCATCCCGCATCCTTTGAAGGTCTGGAGCAAGACACATTTGGAAAACTCTCTTGGGAGAAGCAGTTTGAGCTTATAGCACAGACACCCCTGGCCTTGCCTCCTCTGACCTTTCATACCCAGGCCCCATCAAAGCTTCAGGAAACGAAAAGAGACAACCATGTCCTGCACACAGATAACAACAAGCTGAAAGACAAAGAGAGGAATTTCTCTGAAGTTCTATCCTGGACATGGGAGGGGGACAAAGAGGGTGAGAAGAAGCTTGAAGCAAAGCAGAAGTGTGTTCTGGGGAGTCTGCATTCAGCCTCAGAGCACAGCTGTGAGTGAGCCCGCGCGGGCCAGGTGCTGGTCCCCCACCTGCATCCTTGGCGCGCATCCTTTGGTAACCCCCACAATGCACTGCAACACCGCTGTCCCGCACCTCCCCTTGGCTCGTGCCCAGTGTTATAAGCCGCGTTCACACTCCTGCAGCACAGAGAGCAACACAGGCAGGACAAGCTTTTGAGGACCCAGGGACCCACTGCTGACAGCCCTGGGTGCCTGGTAGGGAAAGAAAATGTTTTGTTTGCCTTTGTGTTTTGTTCACAGAGCCTCCTTCCCCAGCCCCGTTCACCTTAACAGCATCCCTTGAAGCCACAAAGCAGCTTAAGCATGCTGCATTTTAAAACTTTGAACGAGGCTGGTTGGATTCCTTGTGTTAAAATCCTTTTCCTCCTTTAAGAGCTGAAAGGCGCTTCCCTGCTCAGCCTGGTTTTAAAACCCTCACAACCAAGCATGGAAAATTCTATAAATACCAAATGCAAACCTGGAGTTTAACCTTTAATTATTCTAGCCTCCAGCTCAACCTCCCGATTCCACCACTTTCTTTCTGTACGTAGGCCTTCTTTAAACTCTGTCCGGAGCTTGATCAACGTGAATAAAAATCTCTCCTTGGGAAGACGTTCAGAGTGCCTGAAAATGAATAGGCATCGTCAAGTGGATGTGATCTCCGGAGAACCGCGCATCTGGCAGCCTGTTTTGCCGCATTGATGCCAGAGGTTTGCATTGCTTTGATTGTCTGAAATCACTGCAGTAATCCCCCAAACAGGTCAAGCCTATATATTGACTTGGCTCCATTTCCTCCCAGGCAGTCTCCTGGATGCATTTGTTCTGTGCAGCACTGTTCCATCTACCACTGCATAATGAACCACCCCAAGATCAGTGGCTTGAAACAATGACACATCATTTATTTTGCTCACATATCCACAGTCTGGGCAAAGCCAGGGGGGACAGCTTGTCTCTGCTCAACACAGTGTCCTCTGGGGTGGCTCAAAGGACAGGGGTGACTCAACAGCTAGGGGACTGGACTCACCCAAAACCTCACTCGATCTCACAGCTAGTGTTGATGCTGACTGCGTTCGGGACCTCAGCTTGGATTGTTGGTCTCTCCCTGTGGCTTCTTGGCTTCCTCATAGCGTGCTGGCAGGGTTCTAAGGGTGAGTGTCCTGAGGGAACAGGGAAGGAGGGCATGCATTTTTAGGACCTAGTCTCAGAAGTCACACGTCTTCACGTCTTCTGTATTCTGGTGGTTGGGGCAGTCATGAATTTTGGATCAGGTTCAAGGGAAGAGAGTATCAACCCCACTACCGGAAGTGTGGTCACGGGAGTGTCATTGTCACCTTGGAGAAGAGGCCGTGGGGTGGGCCGCGTGCTGGCTCTGTGCGTCTGCTCGGGCTGCCTGGCACACATCTTTGAGACGGGACACAGCCACGCAGAAGTGTAGCTGACAGCGCCTGAAGACACAGTGGGGTCAGCCTCATAGGGGAGACAGAAACAAGTCGATACAGGGCTTCCAGGGAGGAAGGTGTTTTCTGGAGTGGAAGGAGTGATCAGCTTTATTAGATAACTCTGAAGTTTAATCAGAGTTGGGCATGAAGTCTGGTTGGGGGTGAGGTGTGTTTCCTTGTCTCCACCTCCAGATTGGTACTGTTGGCGTCAGGACGGGGCAGCAGAGCTGGGCCCTTTCAGGACTTTGTGAAGCCGGGAGAAGCCTTTGGGCCCAAAGCAGGGCTCCCCTGGGCACCATCTCGGCCGAAAAATCTCTGCCTAGCGCGTCAGCTCCTTGCTCTGGAGGTATGTTCTCACTTTTCCTGTGACCTCAGTTTCTACCCCAGGCTTTAGAAACAGGGTGAACACACCCAATACTGGTGAGCCCGGGGGTTCTTCACACTGGACTTCAAGTGTGAGTGTGCTGAGTCGCTTTAGTTGCATCCAACTCTTTGCGACCCCATGGACTGTAGCCCACCAAACTCCTCTGTCCATGGAGTGGAGTTCTCCAGGCAAGAATACTGGGGTGGGTTGCCATGCCCTCCTCCAGGGGATCTTCCTGACCCAGGGATCGAACTCATGTCTCTTATGTCTCCTGCATTGGCAGGTGGGTTCTTTACCACTAGCGCCAACTGGGAAGTCCCACACTTTGAGGGGATGGGTCTTTACTGTGTTCACAGACAACACCCTAATAATTCGTCAACACTAAAAACAGTGAACTAGCCCAACAAGTTCATAAATCAGTTTGATAGGCCAAACTCACATTCAAGTGCCTTTGTTTGTTTAAGAAACATTTATTTATTTATTTAATTTACTTAGTTCTTTATTTTTGGTTGTGCTGGGTCTTCATTGCTATCAAGGGGTTTCTGTAGTTCTGGTGAGCAGGAGCTACTCTCTCGTTGCGGTGCACGGGTTTCTCATGGCAGGGGCTTCTCTTGTTGTGGAGCACAGGTTCTAGGGCTCTCAGGCTTCAGTAGTTGTGGCTCCTGGGCTCTAGAGCTCAGGCTCAGTAGTTGTGGCACACGGGCTTAGTTGCCCTGTGGCATGTGGGATGTTTCCGGATCAGGGATTGAACCTGTGTCTCCTGCATTGGCAGGCGGATTCTTAATCACTATACCAGCAGGGAAGCCCTCAAGTGACTTTCAAGTGGCCTCAAGCTGAGTAGTGAAACATTTTTTGCACATTTGGACTATATTTATTTACAAATGACATTCACGTGCTAATGTTTTCTGCTAAGAGCATAAAGCCGTATATATGTGTATGAGACCCACTCTTTTTTTTTTTTTTGTATTTGAATTTTATTTTATTTTTAAACTTTACATAACTGTATTAGTTTTGCCAAATATCAAAATGAATCCGCCACAGGTATACATGTGTTCCCCATCCAGAACCCCCCTCCCTCCTCCCTCCCCATTCCATCCCTCTGGGTCGTCCCAGTGCACCAGCCCCAAGCATCCAGTATCGTGCATCGAACCTGGACTGGCAACTCGTTTCATACATGATATTTTACATGTTTCAAGGCCCATCCGAGACCCACTCTTAACAATAGAGGTTGAAAATCTGCATCTCAAATGCTCTTCTGAAGCTTGAATTTTCTTTTTTAAAAATTTGACCACATCAATTGGCATGTGGGATCTTAGTTCCCCGATCAGGAATAGAACCTCCACCCCCTGCAGTGGAAGCACAGAGTCTTAATCACTGGACCGCCAGGGAAGTCCCTGAAGGTTGAAATTTTAAAAATGTACTCCAGTGGCGCTAGTGCTAAATAACCCGCCTGCCAATGCAGGTGACCTAAGAGACGCGGGTTTGATCCCTGGGTCAGGAAGGTCCCCTGGAGAAGGCATGGCAACCCACTCCAGTATTCTTGCCTGAAGAATCCTATGGACAGAGGAGCCTGGTGGGTTACAGTCCATAGGGTTGCACAGACTTGGACACGACTGAAGTGACTTAATACATACGCCTGTCAACTCTGATGGAGATCCTGATGTTTCCTCCAAATGGGGCTGGCAGGGCTCTGGAACCAGTAGCTGGCTAGTTCCTTCCTAGCTGATTCCTGCTTTCACAGTTTTATCGGCAAGCCACAGTTTCTTTAGAGGAGCCATTTCAAGCCCCTTGCCCATTTTGTGATGATTAGTTTAGTTAGAGCGAGATCATAGAATCTGTAAATCCATTCGACATGGCATTCATAAGAGGCCACTTACTGAGGTGAAAAAGCATGCTGGCCAAGTTTGGGGACTGTCACTCTTCCCTTGGCATTCCTTGCCTGTCACACTGGAGGCTGAGCAGTGACATTCAGCTCTAGTAAGGCCCCATGATCAATCTGCATGTTGCATAATGTTCAGTATAACAGTCAAGTCTTGCTACAATTCTGCTGCAGAACAAACACTCTAAAACTCAGTGGCTGATAACAGTAGGCATTTCTGTTTTTTTCTTGCTCCTGGTCTAGCGGGGCTGTTGGGGGTTTGATGGATCTTGGCTGTACTGGGTGTTTTCAGGCTGCAGGTTGGCCCGGCTTGGTTCGGGCCTTCAGATTTTGTGCTGATCTGGAGCCCAGGCTGATGTGACCACAGCCACCTAGGACCTGTTCTCTTAGTGACAGCAGAAGCTCAAGAGGGCAATCCACACACCACAGGACACATTTAGAGTCCTGCTCACAAGCCACGTCCACTAATGTGCCTTTGGTCAAGTCCAACGTCACTGGCGTGGGGTGCAAGAGATATATTCTCTTCCGTGGGGCAGAATATATTCTCTCCCACAGTGGGAGGCACTGCAGTGTGACAATGGCAAATATTATTAATGCTATTCCACATGAGTAATGAATTAGGATCAAAGCACCACAGTGATATAAATAGAAATTCTCAAGTTCTGGTATCTTCTTCCTATCTGTGTTTGTTTGCTTGGGCTGCCGTAACAAGGTACCATAGACACGGGGGCTTAAACAACAGAGATGTATTACCTCATAGTTCTGGAGGCTAGAAGTCCAAGATCAAGGTGTGGGCAGGGCTGGTTCCTTCTGAAGGCTGCAAGGGAAGGATCTGTGCCAGGCCACTCCCCTTGGTTTGTCTTTCTCCTGTGTTTCTTCACATCATCTTCCTTCTCTGTGTATCTGTGTCCAAATTTCCCCTCTTTTGAAGGACACTAGTCATATTTTTTTAGGACCCACCCTAGAGACCTTAGTTTAACTTGATTACCTCTTTAAAGAGCCTGTCTCCTAATAAGATGACATTCAGAGGTTCTGGAGATTAGGAGTTCAACATGTGAATTTTCGGAGGGGTGGGGTGGGGGACACAGTTCAACCCATTAACACCACCCCTCAAAGAATGGTGTTGTGTATCACTAGGGTGTGTGAGCTCCCACTTTGGAGACTTTCTGGCATAGAGATGAGTGGAGAAAGTTCTCTTGCACCTGGCCATGACTGATACCTCTTGGCCCAGTGTTGAGCAGAAGACAAAGGCCCCAGACTTTTAGGCCCACTGCAGTCCCACAGCCATCAGGAGAAGCCCTGATCTCTTTGGCTACACCATACCCAAGCCTTAGGTTAAGTTCATCAACACATCTCTGCCAAGGGGGAAGGGGTTGAGGGAGGGATGGATTGAGATTTTGTGATCGGCAGATGTAAACTATTATATATAGGATGCATAAACAACAAGGTCCTACTACATAGCACAGGGAACTATATTCAATATCCAGTGATAAACCATCATGGAAAAGACTATGAAAAAGAACATATATGTATATGAATAACTGAATCACTTTGCTGTATAGCAGAAATTAGCACAACGTTCTAAATCAAGGATACCTCCATGACATTTTTTTAAGTTCATCAACACATCTCACACCCACTTTGCTGGGGTTAGGGGAGGAATCTATCTCATTGGCTATAAGGTGTCATGGAGGCAAAACCTGTGCGTCAGTCTTACCATCTGTGAAATGAGTACTTTGCCTCCCTTTAGTGGGGTGTCGTGATGTTTCATGTTTGCTAGAAGAGTCCTAGAGGAAAGGGCAGAGTGATCTCACTGATGATTCTATAGAACAACCCAACTTTTCTTACTCATGCTCAACAAGGGGTCTGGGACAAAGGACTGAACTTACCTAAGTCTGCGTTCCAGTGAATAGGGCAGAATGGTCCGGCATGTACTCAGGCAGTAAACGTCTTTAACATCTTACAGGAGCTCGCAAGGAGGCAATTCTCTTAGCAGACTGCCCCTGAACGCTGGTCTGATTCATTCCTGAGTGCTGTGGCCCACATGTGCTCGCTGTTACAGCAGAAACAAGTGTCCTTTCTGCCCCATCAGCATTTTCCATCCTGGCATAAATTAGGTACATGCTCGCCATTTCATTAAGAAATTATGTCTCTGATGTGATGTGCGCGTCGGGTTTCCAGAGGAGGACACAAAAGCCTGCCTGTGGCTGGGGACAGCCACTTCCCCTGAATACAATGACCGCTCCTGTGACACCTTGGCCTTTAGGGAGAAGAAGAGGCGACACAAACTGCCCCACTGGACCCGACACTGCAGACAACAAGACTAGCAGAATGATCAACAGCTTCCTTTCTTCTTCCCCACCCCCATGCCTGGTGTTGGAATATTCCAGACATCTGGAATTATGACTGGTTAAATGCAGTCAAACACAGATTTCTTTTTGTGGATATATTGTGATCTAAGACCCAGGAGGGCAGGGATATTGGGTAATTGCCATCCGTGCAATAAACATATTATGGAAGTTTATAAACTTGGCCTATCTCTTGGCTGCTCTAGGCTTCTGATGTGTCTGGGATGGCTTTGATTTGGAAATCGCTTAGACGATAGGCAGACTTTTCTTTGCTGAGCATTTGCAGTACAATCTGATAAACACATCTGGGGCAAGTCCTGTTTGGGGTGGTTTGGGGCAGACCAAAGGAGAGAGTACTTTTTACAAAAGAAACACATACATTAAAAAAAAAAAAGCGTTTGTGACTCAGCCAGGGTTGGGAAGAATGGAAAATATCACAAGATATTCCGTGCACACAATATCTAATCTCCCTTTTAGACAGAAGAAATTCAAATGAGCCTCTGCCATTAAAACTTTGATTATCAGAAACTTCGTCTTAATCAGAGCTTGCCATAAACTCTGGGTGCTCAGCTGACTTGTGTATTTAACATGCCTGATAGTGTCTGCTGTTCCAATTATCCAAATTTTTTTCTCAAACTCGATTTCCCAGGGCCGCATGGTGTTCAGCTAATCAAGCTTTCACTTTTTAAAAAAGTGTTTATCTCCAGCTTTCAACATACACACTGTGTATACAGACACACAGGCACCAGATCTAGGACGATGTCAGGGTACTTTATAGGTGGCTGAGCGCAGAGTGGTATTTGCTGATGCACGGGCAGCTCTGGGCCCTGGGTGCACCTCCTCTCTGCCTCTTCCCCGGGCTGCCTACCCACCCCGGGACCCTCGTCTGACCAGAAGTGCTAGGAAGGCAGAGGGCGTGCTCCATGGACAGATATTTCGCTGGCTCCCAGCTTCCCTCTGCCACCGCCTCCTCAGCGGCTCAGAAAGATTAGCCTTCAGGAATGTGGTTAGCACACTCTGCACTCATAACTCTACCGCGCAGATCACAGCATACAATCACAGGAAATGCCGCCTGTCAGGACGACGTGCACGCTCACGCATCAGTTCCCACACATGCCACACGTGGCAACGTGTACACACACACATACACACGGTGCCCTCAGACCCACGTCCGGCACACCCTCCACTCTGCTCCCCTCATACCCAGCACGTGCCCTGCAGACCCCTGGGCCCCAGCAGTTAGGGGAGAAGATCTGATTTTTTTTTTTTTCAATCACTGTGGCCACTTTGCTTCCCATTCTGTGTTTGGTTCACAATGGTCAAGAATTGTTGAGAAAGTCTATCTTGGCCCCATTCCAGGCACCGGAAGGGATGGGGCCAGAGATTGTGTTATTTCAGTTGTGGGAGGGGAGGCCCACGATGGCCTGCCTGGGATCCGGCACGATTGCATCCCGCAGCCTGGCCGCCTGGGGCCAAATGTCCACGCAGCATCTTCTGCGCATGCCCACCAAATCGCACTGCCCTTTGAACCAAGCTCTTTTCTGCCACTGGAATATTCTTCCCCTCTTTCTCTGCCTATTGAAATCTTCCCCTTTCCTCGATGCCTTGCACAAGCTCCATCTCTCCTGAAGAGGCCAGCTGGAAATGATCTCTCTCATTTCAGCTCTTCAAGGCTTTATTTTCTATGGCACTCATTGCTCCCAAACTACACACTGCCATTGGACGTTTGGGGTTTTTTCTGCATGTGAATATAGGGACTTTGTTTTGTAATTCTCTGCCTCCTGATGCAGCTTAAATATGACGACTTACACATAACAGACACTCAACAAATGTTTATGCAGGATGATAAGACTAACAGCTACCATTAACTGAGCACATACTGTGGGCCAGGCACTTATCTAGATGAGTCTATTTAGCCTTTTGGGTTTTGATTAAATACATTTTATATATACAATACTTTAACTTGTTCTCTTTATAAAAAATTAAAATTTAATACATGGAGTAAGAAGAGAAAGCCTTTCCCATTCCACTTTCCACCCCCTTTAATCACACCCCTTTATCTCCTGAGAGTTAATTACCCTCAATACTTTATTCTATCTGACCTTTGTCTAATATTCTTATATATCGGTAAGATATACATGGGGCTTCCCTGGTAGCTCAGCTGGTAAAAAATTGGCCCACAATGCAGAAGACCCTGGTTTGATTCCTGGGTTGGGAAGATCCCCTGGAGGAGGGAATGGCAACCCACTCCAGTACTCTTGCCTGGAGAATCCCCATGGACAGAGGAGCCTGGCAGGCTATAGTCCATGGGGTTGCAAAGAATCAGACAAAATACATATGTAATTTTAAATATATATACACAGAACTATAATAGTAACTCACAGTTTAAATGTCACAAAACTGTAAGAGGAGAAGTATTAGTTTTATTTTAGAAAAATTGAAGCTCAGAGAGGTTGATGAACTTTTCCAGTGTCACACAGGTAGAAATTGGAAGAGTCAGGATTTGAACTTGGCCTCTGCTCCTTCACTCTGAATCATCGTGGGGTTTAAGAGTTGCCTCTGAACCGCCTGTGTCAAAACACCTGGAGGGCTTGTTAAATGTATAGATTTCCACCAGGCCCTCAGCCCTGGGTCCTGAGTAAGTTCAGGATGAGACTTTAGATGGTGGAGGACAACCATAACCCACTGATACATAAACACTCTTCTCCAAAGGCTCCCATGGTGGTGGTCTCCCGCCGTCTAGCATCATCTATTCCAGCTAGACAGTCAACCAAGGGTCATACAGTGGTGGTGTAGCACTCCCAAGTCAAGCTACCTAGGTTCGAATCCTGGCTGTGCTACTTCCAACTGTTAACTTGGGCAAATTAATGAACCTCTCTGGGCCTCAGTCTCATCTGTAAAATGGAAATGGTCAATATTAACGCCTCATTCCTAGGGTTGTTGTGAAGCTTAAATGAAAGTAACAGACATAAAGTCCTTAGAACAGTACCTGGCAGAGTAACATCTGTACAGATTGCCACTGTTGTCAGAACTAAACTATTCTGGAAGCTTTCGGGGAGCCCCTTAGGTCTCAGGCTACTGTTCGATTGTGGGATTACACATGCGGTTCTCAGTGATGTTCTTAAGTTGGGTCTTTTCTGAGGTCCCCTGCACAAACATCCCGCTTGGGTGTGCCTAGAAAGGTCCCTTCGAGATGAGGCCATCCCCTGTGCATCCATTATAATGACAGGCAGCTGGAAGGACTTTCAGAGAATCCTGCCGCCTCTAGAGGCTTTTTCTTGTTTCTACATCAAGTGTTCGTTGCTCAGTCGTGTCTGACTCTTTGGTGACCCCGTGAACTATAGCCTGCCAGGCTCCTCTGTCCATGGGATTGTCCAGGTAAGAATACTGGAGTGGGTTGCCATTCCCTCCTCCAGGGGATCTTCCTGGCTCAGGGATCGAACCAGGTCTCCTGCATTGTAGACAGATTATTTACCATCTGAGCCACCAGGGGAAGCCCTTTTCTACCTTACGTCTTTCCTGCTGCTGTATTAGAGGGCAGCCTTTTGTGGCTGCTGGTGGTGTCCAGTCAGATGCTCTGCATTGACCCCAGCTGAGAAGCTCGCAGTTTCAGCCTTCTCTGGGGGACCTACAGCAGCAGCCTCACCCAGAGCCAATGACTTGGGGCTTATGTGCCTTCCTGCCCCCATGGAGGTGGCTAACAGTCAGTGACTGAGTGATATGGGAGATAGAAAGGCCCACCCCCTGTGTCAGGGATGGGAATGAATGACTCTGTGATTCTGCCTCCCCTCTTTTTCCCTGGCCCCCCTCCCACCAGGGGATCAAGCTGAGGCTAGGCTTTGGCCAAATCTCCGTCTTTGCTTGGCTTCTTTGCCCCTCCTAGTCTACTTCCCTCACACTGTTCCCTTGGCCTCCTGAGATCCCTTCCCTCAGTAATTCACTTGCGCAAGAATCCATGTCTGGGGCTCTGCTTCTGGAAAACCTGACCTAAGACACTGCTGGTTACCGTGGCCTGCAGTAATAGCCCTCGAGATGCACGGAGACTGTGACCAAGCCATTCCTGGGTCTCTCTGTCCCCCACTAAAGTAATTAGTTCCCTCCTAGGGCCTGTTTTCTAGCCTCTAATCAGAAGTTGGTATGGGGGATGGGTGCTGAGGTTGGAGGAGTATAATAAAGGAAAGAGGGAAGCATGAAGCGTGAAGCTGAGAAACTCAGTCACCTGGAAGCCAGGAAGAGTGGGAACGTTCCACTCAAAACCCGATGTCAGGACCACCCGCTGGAGACACTCATTTAGCTCTCCTTTCCGTGGATGTGCAGTGTGAGGTCATGAGCCCTGAATGCCAGCAAAATAACATTAGTTAGTGCTGCTTGCTGCAGGTACATTAAGCTTGGTCTAGTGAAGGCTGGGTACTTGGGAAATACAGAAGAGTTTTAAACCTGTTTATATTGTTGCACTGTAGGTTTGGAGGGACAGGAAGGCTCTGGAAGTTCACATAGGCCACTGACATGGACCTGCCCTGGGCTGTTACAGAAATAAAATGGCCACTGGGAATGGCTGTCCCGCCCACTGCCTTTTGGTCAAGCACTTTCTTGACAAGTAGTTGTTGACATCAGCGCCTTTGTGCTTCTCTCTGCAGTTGAGTTCCCTGAATACTGTCTTTGCAGAGACTGTTTGGTAGGCAGGTGATGCTGCTGTCATGCTGGACGTTTGGTTTTTAACTCCCTTCCTTAGTTCTCTGAAGGGAGCCATGAGATATGTGGCCTATTCCGCCCTTCAGAGGTCTGGAAGAAGGCCTGGAAAGGGGAAGTCAGGTACCATTAGGACGCTTTGATTCTCTATAAAAATTATCTCTGATTTCAATACAAAATATCATTATGATACACTAATTAGGACAAAATGTAAAGAAACTCCTCCTTAGCTCCTGGCAACCACCATCCTACTTTCTGTGTCTATGAGTCCGACCGCTCTAGGGACCTCATATAAGTGGAATCATACAATATTTGTCATTTTTGTGTCTGGCTACTGTTTTCCACAGTGGCTGCACCATTTTACATTCCCGCCAGCAGCACACAAGGGATCCAGTTTCTCCACATCCTCATTAACGCTTGCTAGTCTCTGTTTTTTCTGGGTTTTGAAAATAGCCATCCTGATGGGTGTGAAGTGGTCTCTCCTTGTGCTTTTGATTTCTTTACCTAAACTTTTATTTGTTGGGGAAAGAGTTGAGAGTAATGAGGCCTGGACAGGATGCTGACTGTGAGTGGACCAACCTTGCCTGTCAGAAGCCAATCTTCCCACCTCTGCCAGGTCACCCGTATCCTCCGGGGCCTGTTGTATAAAATATGCATGAAGTGTCAAACTCCCTTCCTCAAGGATTATTGATGCCATCAGTTTACATATAAAAAGTGCTTCTAGATATTTTGATGCACGCACTTTATCTCCTGTTAATTCATTTTCTAAATAGCAAGCAAGTTCAAATCCAGGGGACCCAGCAGCTGGAGTGGGGTGGCCTGGGTCACCCCGGCATAACAGCACTGGGCGCTGGCTGTGGGGGAGGGAGGAGCACAGAACTGGGAGCCATCCTTCTTGTTTTTCTTTCTCCCATCTCTGTTAGCAAGATTTTTGTTTTCGCTTGTGCAACACATTCCAGTGTCTGTTGTCAAGCACACATAAGACTTTCCAGGAAAGCCAAAGGCCAAGCCCTGGCTGACTTAGCTGATAAAGATGCAGTGAGCCACTCTCAGATTTGGACAGTTTATTACTTACATAAACAGTAAAAGGAAGATTAATCAGAGGGGCCAGCTCCCTGGGTGTTTGTCTTACCCCCAAAAGGATGACATCAAAACAAAATGGGCTGATGGACCCATTCTAGGCTGGTGGTATAAACATGTAAAACTAGGCAGTTTCGCACAAGCTCTATTGTGAGGGGGGTGGCATGAAAATTTTCCAGCTCATCAGACCCCAGGAGGTGATGAGAAACCATCTCCTGAAAGCCTCCCAGGGGAGATGGGGAGTGTTATTGGCTGAATTATATCCCCCACACCCCAAATTCATATGCTGAAATCCTAACCCTGAGTATCTTTGGAATGTGACTGCATTTGGAGACAGGGCCAGTCAAGATGTAATTACATTAAAATGAGATCATATGGGTGGCCCTCATCCAATCTGATTGGTGTCTTTATGAGAAGAGGAGATTAGGACACAGAGAGAGAAGGTGATGTAAAGACTCAGGAAGAAGACAGCCATCTATAAACCAAGGGGACAGGCCTGGAACAGATCCTTCCTTCTTGGCCCTCAGAAGGAACCAGCCCTGCCAGCACCTTGATCTTGGACTTCCAGCCTCCAGAACTGCGAGGAATTAAATTTCTGTCATGTAAGCCTAAGGTGCTGAGTATGACGGTCTCAGCTGACTGATACAGGAGATGAATGGAAGGTGGCCTCCATCTTCTCTTGTTCTGCCAAGATGCAGATTAGCTGCAGTTCAAACCTTGCCTGTGTTGTGGCCCATGTGGATACATGGAAGGTCACTAGGGTGCCATGGTGCAGCTGTTCCTAGGGGAACGCCAGCCTGTCACTTGCTTTGTGGATAATGAGATTTTATGCTGGCCGTGGCTTCCAAATCTTTTAATGCACACACATATATATTCGGGCTTCCCAGGTGACACTAGCGGTAAAGAACCTGCCTCCCAGTTCAAGAGAGGTAAGAGATGTGGGTTCAATCCCTGGGTCAGGAAGATCTGGAGAAGGAACTGGCTACCCACTCCAGTATTCTTGCCTGGGAAATCCCATGGACAGAGGAGCCTGGCGGGCTACAGTCCACGGGGTCCCAAAGAGTCGGACACGACTGAAGGGACTTAGCACACATGCATATATATATTCACTCGTATTGTTTTAACTTTAATTTTTTTATTAAAAAGGGGGACTGTACCCTACCTATTTTTTCACAAGGTTCTTTTTTCACTTGATGGGCAGTATCACGGGCAGCCTTACTGACCCCATTACAGTAGTGTACTCCTGAGGCCAGCATTTCCACTGCTATCCCCTGGGTCCCCACCTTCTTGGGGGTGGCAGAGGTGACAAACGGTGAACCTGTAAGGAGACCATTGTGTTTTCAACACCAGAGGTCATGGTGGCTTAGTATAGGACAGTGGCGATGAGGGTGGAGAAAAGTAGATGGATTTGAAATATACAAAACATATACAAAATCTCACCTCTTCCTCACCTTCCCTCACTGCATTTCCCTTCCCTGGTTCACATGTGAAAAGTCCTTCCAGATATAATGACCACACATCTCCACTTATAAAGTTCCATTTTATCTTCTGTTAGCTTAAGTGGAATCATACTATACCCGATTTTTTTGCAGGATTTTTTTTTCACTTTACGATGAGTGAGCAGCTTTCCACATCAGCATTCACCCAGGATGCTTGTTCTCTTTTTTATGAGTTACATACTATTCCAAATCACAGGGAAGCTTGACATCATATTTTTTGACCATATCATTCTTAGTGAGTGCAGAGGTTGACCACACTATTTTCAATGTTAAACACCTTGGACGTGAAGTCTTGTTCTCTCAGGGGGTTCTGTAAAACAGATTCCTAAAGTGAGTGGTGTCAGGAGGTATTCAGTTGACCCTTGAACAACAGGGGTTTGAAGGTCCGCTTACAGATGGTTTTTTCCATAGTAAATATGACAGTGCTACAGAGATTGGTTGAATCTGTGCGTTTGGAACCGTGAATATGGAGGAAACACATGGATATCTGGAGGGTTGACTATACGTTATACACAGATTCTGCATGGAGGGTCCATGTCCCTAACCCCCATGTTATTCACAGTTGAACCTGTGCCCCCTGCAGTGGAAGCACAGAGTCTTAACCACCGGACGGCCAGACAAGTCCCAGAACTGTGTTTCTATGGGCACCAGAAATCACATACAAGAATTCATTAGCAGCACCATTTGCAATAGCTCCAAGTTGGAAACAACCCAAATGGCCTTCATCAATACAACAGAATAATAAAGTTCGGTTTAGCCATGCAATGGAATTCTATGCAACAATGAATGTTCCGCTTCACAGAAATTAGATGAAGTTAAAAAATATTTGTGGGGGAGGGATGGACTAGGAGTTTGAGGTTATTACGTGCAAACTATTACATATAGAAGGGATGGACAACCAGGTCCTTCTGTGTAGCAAAGGGAACTATACCCAATGTCCTGGGATAAACCATAATGGAAAAGAATATAAAAAAAGAATATATGTGTGTATAACTGAGTCATTTTGCTGTACAGCAGAAATTAACACAACATTGTAAATCAACTATGTTCTAGTTGGTTTAAACTAGAATATCTAAAAAATATAAAATTTATTTATATTCAACTAAGCTAAAAAATTAAATAAATATATAATATCTGGTGAAAGAAGCCAGACACTAAAGAATATATACTACATAATTCCATTCATGGAATGTTCAGAAACAGGCAAATCCTTTTCGAAGCTGGGATAATGGTTATCTTCAGGGAGATTTACTGACCGAGAGAGGGCTCGGGGGCAGGGGCTTCTGGGTACTGATAACATTCTCTTTTCCCATCTGCACTGGTCACCTGGGTGTGTGCAGTGTCTCAGCCACACACTCAGGATTTGCACCCTTTTCTGGAGGCATGCGCTACTTTAATAAAAATGTACCTACATTTCTTTAAAGGTACATGTATTTAAAATACCGATTGGAACTGCCAAATCTCCCTCCAAAAAGGTTGCACCAATTCCATGCTCACCAAACACCGTGCACCAGCTCTCCTTTCCCCACCTCCTTGTCAACAGAGATGCTAGACAGCTTTTTGATTGTTTGCTAATTTGATGGCTTTTGAAAAAGGTATCTTCTCATTTTCATTTGCATTTTCCTAATCACCCAGAGGTTGAGTATCTTTCATGTTTATTGGCCATTTGACTTTCTTTCTCTATGAATTACCTGTTTATACTTTCCCCCATTTTCCCATCTAACTGTTGGTGGAGGTTTTATTGATATATAATGGATATTAACTTTTGCTTGGATGTGTTGCAAGCATGCTCTTCTAAAGCACCTTTTCTTTGTTGATTTGTTTACGGCACATCACAGGCATCTGCTGAGTTGAAGCGAACAATGTGAATAAGTGAAGCAGGTTCCGAGGCCAGGGCAGGCCAGGGAGCATGCGTGCCTCTGCTGGGAACCAGTGTGCTGGGTCTTCTGATTCTTCAGGAGATGCCGGAAATATGGATTTTTATGGGAAAACTTCCAATTTTAAAATGCTGGCAACTCATTCAAAAAACTGTAAGTAACTAGAGGAGACAGCAGTGTCTGGTGTGGGTTGGATCAGTGGGAGACCAGCTTTCCATCTCTGGTTGACGCTGTACTTCCCTGCAAAGGAGGCTGGTGTTGTCACATCCACCCATCTTTTCCTTTAGGACTTCTGAGTTCTGTGTCATTTTTTTTTTCTATCAGTTTAACACTTTTTTTTTTTTTAAAACTCTGTAGATGCTTCTCTTTCAAGGATAGAGAAAAGCTTTTCATGCTTTTATTCCAGTTTCCCTAATGAGAAATAAAGGTGAATACCTACATTACTGGACTCAGAGTAGAGGAGGGTCTAACCTTGGGGATGTGGGTGACTGGGCCCAGGAATGGCTAAAACATCAGAATTAGCACTCCTTCCCATTTTGTCATTTAGGGCCAAGGAGTGCCCCCTACCCCTCTGCCCCAGGATTTCAAGGGAAGAGAATAAAGAGTTTTATTTCACGATGAAACTGGAGGCCCCTGGGAATACCAAAATTCATACTAATGTATAAATGACTTACTGCAGACCCCTTCCTGGAAGCAAGGGTGTTAAGTCAGAGCAGGGAGAGAGCAGATAGAGGCACTACAAGCCTGAAAGTACAGGAGGACGGAGGAGCTCGTCTTGAGTCCACTCTTTTGTGTCAGGGAACTTCACCATTCCCAGTTGTGTCTGGCTTTCCTGGACCCACCCTGCCCCTCGGGGCTCCCACTCTGGCTGGAGATACTGTCATGGTTCTGAACAGAGTTGATGGGAAGCAAAACAAACACCCCCAACCAGCCGGGGGTACTTTAAAGGTCTTTGATGGTGTCATCTGGGCATTTCTCACCCATGCTAATTAACAGCTTGCTTTGGCCAAGATAGCACATCAAGAAACTGCTCTGGGGGTAGAAAAGTTTTTTTCCGGTTGCATATTCAGCAGGACCCAGCAAGAGACAGAACAGGGAATTGCCGGCCGAGCACCAACAGGATAGCACATCCCTTTTCTAGCATCAGATGACTGAGGTGCTGGGCTTCCCAGGATAGCGGCGCTGATGGGTGTGTGTTATTCGCCTAGTGTGCACTAGGCATTGTGCTGAGCTCTGTCCACGCGCCACCTCACCTCCTGCAGTCCCCGCTCTGCCTGCAAGGGAGGGCTGTTACTGTAAGTGGTGGAGTCCAGTGTGAACCAGGCAACATGCGTGAGCCAGGCCTCAGAATTCTGCTTCCAGGCCAAGGCTTCCTGCCCTCCCAGGCCAGGCCAGGGGTGGCTCTCCATTTCAGCAGCTTCTCCAGCCCAGTGTTGCGACGCCTTGGGTACCAGGTCTTCAGGCCACAGGAGGACAGGAAGCAATCCTAGGTAGTGACGGACACAGGCTTCAGTCTCACTGACCCCGCCCCTTTCTGCTTAGCCTCAACGGCCCCACCCCCTCTTGCCTGGGGTGTTGAAGGCCTCTTGCTTCCCATCTCTGCCCTGGGTGAAGACTCAGGTGTCCAGAGATACTACTACTACTCTAGGTGTGAACCAATAATGAAGGTGCTAGATGGGAAGAGTTTTGAGGTGTGACTTTTCCAGACCGCACACATTCATTAAAAAGCAGCACAAATGATATAGTTTCTTTTCTGATTCTCAAAGTGATCGTGTCTTTTGTAGAGAAGTTGAAGCTACAGAAAGATCCAAAGAAGAAAAAAACACTGTATCTTAGCACCAAATCATTGTCAACACTTTCAGATGGTTCCTGCCACTCATTTTTGTATATTTATGAACATATACATATAGATTCAAATTTTCAAATGTATATAGTTTTGAAACAAAGTTGAGATCATTCTGGCAATATACTTTCAGAACATCTCTTTTCACACCTTGTGTCATGTGTGAACACTTCTGAAAAGGACCCTGTGAAGGCAGGGTGGGTAAGATGGGTAGAATCAAGGAAAGAGAGGAAGGTGCAGGTTTTTTCAGCTTCGGGCTTCCCTACCCACCTCCCCCCACCATCCCACCCCGGCCCAGGACAAGGTTGTTCCTGGGTCTCTGGGAGGGAGAGTGAAACCATTAGCTTGGGGTGAGGGCAAGGATGAATCCCTCTTCGGCGTCACTCATTACCTTATTGGGAGGATGGGAGCCTCCTAGCAGCAGCGGGGGGCAGCCCTCTGGTTTGCCTCACCCCCACCCCATTGTGATCTAGGACCCCACAGCTGCCCCCTTCCTGTGGCTTCGTGTGTGTGTTTGTGTGTGTTATGTGTGCATCAAGGGGACTGTCTCTCAGAGGGACTAAGGGGTGGCTTCTAGCTTCTTGAGGCTCTCCAGTGCTGGGGGCAGGGCACTCATGGCTGAGGTGCTTCCTGCCTCTTGAGAAACAAGCTGCCTTTTGGCTGTGACCGTGGTGCCGATGACCCCCATTAGCTGTTTTCCTAGAAGTGAAAATGCATTTGCTCTGAGTTCTGTCATCCCTTGTGACCCAGGGCTCTCTGAAGCAATGCCAAGAGCACAGGGCTGGCCACCAAACGGAGCCCTGCTAACCTGCCCTCGAGGGCCCTTGGACTTGATGCCAACCTTGTGAGTACGCCCCCCGCCTCCCTCCTCCAACCACCCGCCAAAGTTCTTGAAACATAGATTTGATGCTTCCCTGGAAGGTGGTTTGTTCACTCATTGGTACCAGTGAAGGAGACCCTGCTGGGTCATGGTGATTAGAATGAGAGGGACCCAGGTTAGAGCCCCAGCTCAGACCTTAACTTGCCACCTTGGGCAAGTTACTTAACCCCTGTATGTTCCGGCTCCTTGAATGGAAAATGGGCCTACTTCACAGAGAATGATGCTCCGCAGATCAGTTCAGTTCAGTTCAGTCACTCAGTTGCGTCCAACTTCTTGCAACCCCATGGACCGCAGCACACCAGCCTTCCCTGTCCATCACCAACTTCCGGAGCTTGCTCAAACTCACGTCCGTCAAGTTGGTGATGCCATCCAATCATCTCATTCTCCTTTGTCCCCCTCTCCCCCTGCCTTCAATCTTTCCCATCATCAGGGCCTTTTCTAATGAGTCAGTTCTTTGCTTCATATTGGAGGTTCAGCTTCAGCATCAGTCCTTCCAATGAATATTCAGGATGTTTTAAATTACCTACATTTGGCTTGGTATCTATAAGTGTCTGAATACAGCAGGTACTCAGTAAATGCTCATCATTGTTGTGTCTTAGATTTACTCCTCATAACTTTTGGCAAAGAATGTTATCACCCCATTTTACAGAGGGGGCAGCTGAGGCTCAGAAGGTTAGACAGTATTTCAGTTATTTACTACAATGTAACGACCTCCCAGGGAGAAGGCAATGGCACCCCACTCCAGTACTCTTGCTTGGAAAATCCCATGGACGGAGGAGCCTGGTGGGCTTCAGTCCATGGGGTTGCTGGGAGTCGGACACGACTGAGCGACTTCACTTTCACTTTTCACTTTCATGCATTGGAGAAGGAAATGGCAAGCTGCTCCAGTGTTCTTGCCTGGAGAATCCCAGGGACGGTGGAGCCTGGTGGGCTGCCGTCCATGGGGTCGCACAGATTTGGACACGACTAAAGCGACTTAGCAACAGCAGCAGAAACAACCTCTCAAAGCTTAGAGGCTTAAAACAACACAGAATGATAATGAACGAATGATAATTTCTCATGATTCTGTGGGTTAATTGGGTGGTTCTCGGGCCCCAGGTGGTGTCATCTGGGGTCTTTCATGTGAATGCAGTCAGTTGGCAGCTAGATTCGGTTGGAAGGCCAAAGAGGGCCTCTCATGTGTGTGAAGTCTTGGTGCTAGCTACTGGCTGGGCTGCCTCAGTTCTCTTCCTCACATTTTCACTAGGCTAGCTTTGGCTTCCCCAGGCATGGCAGTTGACTTCCAGGATGAAGTGTTCGGAGAGGACAAGCCCCAGCATGCAAGCACTTTGCAAGCCTCTGCTTTACCTCATTCTTGTTTATATCCTTATCGGCCAAGGAAAGCCACATGCCCAAGCTCAGAGTCAGCATGGGAGGGGGCAACATGAGGGCACGCACACTGGGAAGCATGGCTAACGGGGATGCCCAAGTAACAAGCTACCAAAAAAGGGGGGGGGCCTTGTCTAGGATCCCACGGCTGTTGAATGGTGTGGCTGGGATTTGAACCCAGGTCTCTCTGACTCCAAAATCCATGCTTCTCTCTCAAAGCATGGCTGAGGCTGACTCTATGGCAGGGTGGTGTTTGTGACCATCCCCACCAGAGTCGAGTGGCGATGTGATTTTCCATCTTATCTTCAGCCCACCCCTACCCTAGCACTCCATGATGTCCTTGAACCTCTCCTGCTCACCTGACAAAAGGGAGAAAAGGATCTTTTTTCTGCTGGGCCCCTCTGCTCTTCTCCCTTCCATGTTAACTACAGAAAACGACACCTACTTCCTTCAGAGTCCCAGCCAGGACAGTGGAGGCCCCATCACTTGTGGACTCTCCAACCACAGTGGCATCCTGCTTCTGCTGGCCTCGGGTACACACTCTCCCTGGACCTCTGTTCTATTTTCAGGGTACCCTTACTCGGAAAGCAAGGGTCATGGGAGCAAAGACAGAGATAAGCCCGAGTTTACAGCACATTGTTGTCATCACAGTGGACTTCTAGTCTACCCACCAGCTGGGCCATCTCCTGACATAGGTCTCCTACCCTCCACCCCTGTCTACACTCAGCTGACGTGAGTTGGCTTCATGGTGATGACTGCAGGAAGCCAGTCTCTGGCTCCTGCCTGCCTCTGACTGAGTGAAGCCCTGGTCAATTTCACCCACTGACGGGACCTGAAGGCCCAGCCCCTGGGTGAGAAGCATCCTTCCATTTACGTTGTTACATAATATTGAGCACAGTTTCCTGTGCTCTACAGTAGGTCCTTGTTGGTTATCCATTTTAAATATAGCAGTGTGTACTTGTCTATCCCAAATTCCCTAACTATCCCTTCCTTTCAACCTTCCCCCTGGTAAGCATAAGTTCCTTCTCTAGGCCTGTGAGTCTGTTTCTCTTTTGTAAATAAGTTCATTTGTATCATTTCTTTTTTAGATTCTGCATATAACAATATCATAAGATATGTCTCTTTCTCTGTCTGACTTACTTCACTTAGTATAACAATCTTGTCCAGGCAAGAATACTGAAGTGGGTTGCCATTTCTTTCTCCAGGGGATCTTCCGAACCCAGGTATCGAACCTGGGTCTCTATTGTTGTGGGCAGACTCTTTACCGTCTGAGGCACCAGGGAAGCCCATAACACATGTCTCTTTCTGTCTGACTTACTTCACTTAGTATGACAATCTCTTGTCATCATCTCTTGACCAACCTAAACAATGTATTAAAAAGCTGAGGCATCACTTTTGTGACAAGGATGTGTTTGGTCAAAGCTATGGTTTTTCCAGTAGTCATGTACGAATGTGAGAGTTGGACCATAAAAACGGCTGAGCCTGAAGAATCAATGCTTTCAAATTGTGGTTCTGGAGAAGACTCTTGATAGTCCCTTGGACAGTAAGGAGATCAAAGTAGTCATTCCTAAAGGAAATCAGTCCTGAATATTCATTGGAGGGACTGATGCTGAAGCTGAAGCTCCAATACTTTGGCCACCTGATGTGAAGAGCCAACTTGTTGGAAAAGACCCTGATGCTGGGAAAGATTGAGGGCAGGAGAAGAAGGGGATGACAGAGGATGAGACAGTTGGATGGCATCATTGACTCAATGGACATGAATTTGAGCAAACACCAGGAGACGGTGAAGGACAGGGAAGCCAGACATGCTGCAGTCCATGGAGACTCAAAGAGTTGGACATGACTGACTTAGTGACTGAACAGAAACAATCCATGTTGCTGCAAATTGTTTTTAATGTCCAGCTATCATCTCTTGTAGGAGCCTCAGTGCCCCCAGCCTGCATTTGTGGAGTCTGAACTGGGTCCACAGCTGTTCTGCCTCAGTGTGGGGCCAAGCCTAACAAAAAGCAAAGCCTCTGGAAGAAGAGGAAGTGTTCTCTGGATGCTGAATGGGAGACCTTGAGGAGGTATGTGTCAGTGTGGGAGGTCTGTGACTTGCACCCAAGGAAAGGTCATGGTCAATGGGAAAGCCTTTGATGGGAGACAGTCTGAGTTGGAGCCCAAGACTGTCATCACCCAACTACCTGGGATGGATGTGGGACCCTCACTCTGTCAGACCCAGACAGCTCTCCTGGTGTAAGGTCAACAGACTGATGTCCTGGGACGCAAGCTCCCAGGAAGTGGGCTGCGATGCATGAGGGCTCTAGACTCCCTGGTGTCCTGTGTGGTCTGGCTGGGGAAAGCCAGGGAAAATCTGGCAACTGAGCTATAATGGCCAGAACTCTTGGCTCTGAGCAACAGGAAGCAATTCTGGTTTATTTAAGCAGAAAAGGACTTTATCAGAAGGGTCTTGGTGAGTTCACAAAATAACCAGGCCTGGAGAGCTGGGTTTGGAAAGCAGGCCAAAGGCGTCTGCACAGCGGTCAGGGCCACAGCCAAAGTCAGGCCCACCCAGTGACCATCCCATTGCCAAATCCAGGACACCCCGGCTTACACTGCCACCTCTGGACATGGATATGGTATGTGTCATCCCAGGAATGGAATGTCATTGCCATGGTGACTGCCACTCTCCATCAGAATGGGCTTCTGTCCTCCGTGCAGCTGAGCATCACCAGCTTCTGACTCCAGGTCTTTGATGGGGCATCTGATTGGCTGAGCATAAGTCAGGAACCCACACTAACTGCAGTGGTAGCTGGGAAAGTGACTGGATGGCGTTTTTCACTTCTCTGGTGGGAGGCAACTAGCAAGATGGGGAATTTCTCAAACACGGTTGTGGGGGTTGGATGTGGGTCAGCCTTGTACTTCTCACCCGGAAAACTGTAGAACAGATGTCTCCAGGGAATGCTAGAGGATCGTATGTCTCCAGGGACAACCCGGGCTTGTCTTCCCTTCCTCCAGATATTGATGCGGGTTTGTGTGTCTGTTTGTGTGTGTAAGGACAGGAACACAATACACAACGTGGCGTCAGGAACCCTGGGTTCGATTCTAAGTCCCCGAGCCTCAGTTTCATGTCACAGCCTGCTGTCCAGCCTTTGAGCATGCAGGAGGTATGTGGTAGCTTCTACTATAGTGTGGGTCATTGGGCTAAAAGATGCCCCTAAGATTGCCAAAGCCCCAGATGGAATGGGGCCATTGGTTCTGTGTATCAGATGAAAGCACAGGTTTTGGAGTCAGAGAGATCGAGGTTTACTAGCCATGTGATCTTGTACATGTTCCTTAACTTCTCTGACCCTTAGTTTCCTTACCTGCAAAATGGAGATGAGGTGGCAGGCATTCAACCTCCATTCCAACCTGGTCCTTTGGCACATTCATGTTTTGCAGCGGTTGAAGGCTAAAAACTACAGTTCCCAGACACCTTTGCAGCTGGGGCTGCCAAGGAGAATCCGATTCCAGCAGTTAGATGCACTTGTGCGAGGTTAGGAAGGCAGCGGTGAGGAAGAGACCACTTGCCTGCTACTCTGGCTGTTGCTGCTGGAGACAGTGTGTGTGTATGTGTGTGTGTGTGTGAGAGAGAGAGACAACATTCTAGTGTTTGATCAGTCACCAGCTTTGTGGGTATTGAGACGTGTTGCGGTGGCAGTGGCTTCCTGACCTTGGAAGACAACTACAGCAGTGTCCTCTTGGAAGCAACGTCTCTGTGGCTGGCCCCCTCCCTCTCCACCTTCCCGGTGATGGCGGACATGGCGGCAGTCTTGGCAGCCCAGCTCAGTGGTGTTATGGGCGTCTAGAACCTGCTCCAATGATTTTGTAATCACCTAATTTCCTGTATTAAATCTCTCCTGGCTTAAAATAGCCGGAGAGGTTTTCTGTTTCCTGCAACTGAACCCTAACTGCTATAGGAGTCACACCCCATTGCTCACAGTTTTTAGGATGAGAGGAGGTGAGATGGGGGGGGTTGCTACACAGCTTTGTAAACTGTAAAGCCTTTTACATCTGTGAGGTGTTTTTCAAGGAAGGGTACCCCTTTTGTTGGGCTTCCCAGGTGGCTCAGTGGTAAAACAATCTGCCCGTCAGTGCAGGAGACGCAGGAGACCTGGGTTCGATCCCTGGGTTGGGAAGATCCCCTGGAGGAGGGAATGGCAACCCACTCCAGTGTTCTTGCCTGGAGAATCCCATGGACAGAGGAGCCTGGCGGGCTACAGTCCATGGGGTCGCCAAGAGTCAGCCATGACTGAGCACGCAAGCACATCCCTTTTGTCAGGGGAGACTAAACATGATAGAAACCTTTGTGACCAGCCACTTGTTTACACGTTCTTTTACCTTGAACTGCTGGGGCAGGACACAGCCTGAAAGAATTTAGGTAATTTGAGTGGGTCACCTGCTTTCAGAGGCTGAAAGGGTTCTGCTGTGGATTCAGGGGAATTCTGCCTCTCTGTCCAAGGTTAGCGCAATGACTTGTGTGCAGCTGGGACAGGTGGGAGGTGTCCTGGTGTGAGCCTGAAAATTCAGCTACCACAGGACTCCCCCCTACCCATGCCTGGGAACCCCATTAACCCACTAGTTTGTGTTAAAGCCCACTTTAATTCCTTACCCCTCCAAGCTGAATCTCTGTATTTACAAAACGTTCCCCTCCCCTCCTATCAGGTCTGAAGGATCTCCCTTTCTGTGGTGAATAACATTCTCATGGTCATGGCATTTGCCCCTATTTCCTGCCACAAAATGAGGACTCTCTGTGGGGTGAGGGGCCAGCCAGGTGACCCTGGGGGCCTTGAAGCTGGGAGGAAGCTGGGCTGGGGCTTGGCTGCCAGAACAATCCAGGCTCCACTCCAGCCCATCAGGGGGCTTGAGGCTGAGTGGGCAAGATAAACCGTTTCAGTGGTTTTTAGGAGCCCTAATCAATTGCGAGGCAGGGCAAAGCCCTCAGGGACAGATAAAGCCAGCCCCGCGCTCCAAGCCCAGTTGGAGCCAACGTTTGTGTGGTTTGAACTTTCGTGTGGTTTGGAAAGTCCGCCCGCCTTTGCTGGAGTGGATTACTCCGTTCCCAAACTGCAATGCAGTGACACGAATGGCCCTGGACCCCACAAACCAGCCCTGAAATGATGTAGGTAGCTGGTCCTCTGTCCCGCAGGGTCCTACAGGCTTGGGGAAGAGAGGCTGGGCGTGCTATACCCCTGGTTCTTGCCGGTGGCTCGGGGTTTTAGAAACACTCCGTTGCCGGAGGCAGGCGAGACCTTTGCGTCGGGGAGTTGAGCTGCTACAGGTTTGCTTCTCTGCTCCTGCTTCCAAACTAAAAAGCCCACTACTCTGCCCACTTTCAGATTCCATCTTCACCGCGGCTGCCTCCAGGACACATAGTCGCCCCGCGCGGGGGAAGCCCAGGACACTAGGGACACCGCCTGGAGCCTGGGCGCATAGCACCCAGTCGGGTTTTTTTTTTTTTCCTCCTTCCAGCTTGAGGTTTCTTATTTAACCTCTAAGGTGCCAGAAGATCTGGAAGGCTCACAGGCAGGTCTGTAGCCGGCTGGGGAGAGATGAGCACCACAGATACCAGCACCGCCAGTGGGCACTCCATGTGTCAGTGTCTGCAGTGCTTGTGTGCAGCAGAGCAAGGCTGCCTGGTGAGGTGGCTGGACGCTGGGCTGGCAGGCACCCATCTGACAATGCCGTGTCCCCTGGGAAGCCAGTGCCAGCCTGTGGGGGCCATAGCAAAATAGAATCAGGAACAGGTGCTGCCTGGGAGGGAAACTCGGGCGCCTGGCAGAGCTCAGTGATGCTCGCACCCTCCAGGGACCTTCCTGCCTCCACAGAAGGTGGGGACAGAGAGAGGCGAGCATGGAGAGAGAGAAAGGGAAGTGGGAAGAAATTGGTCACGGAGGAGGCTATTTTTATTCTTTGCTACAGCTGCACGCATTGCTCTGACCAACTAGGCAGAGAAAAATCAGACTGGTTCCTGCTGAAACGAACCTTAAACTTGGGGTGGGGGGCAGGGAGTGGGAGGTGCACAGGAAAAGGGTGAAGAGGGGAGAAATCCCTGAGGATACAGCACAGTCTCCAGAAAACTTCACTGCACAAAACACCACCCCTACCCCGCCCTCCACCACCCCAGATGCCTCAGCCTTAACCATGGCTGCCAGAAGTGGGCCATCCTGTGCCTTCTGGGTGACACCTTGGGCAAGACCCAGTCAAGATTAGGCATTTGTGCATCACTGTCTTCTGCTGTTGGGCCTCGTAGAGCCTTATCCCTTCCAGCAAGGGGCAAGACTCCTGGGTGGTGTCAGTTACCATGGTCACCCGAGCACCCGGTTGTTGTTCAGTCACTCAGTCGTGTCTGACTCTGCGACCCCATGGAGTGCAGCACGCCAGGCTTCCCTGTCCATTACCATCTCCCAGAGTTTGCTCAAACTCATGTCCACTGAGTCAGTGATGCCATCCAACATCTCATCCTCTGTCATCCCCTATTCCTGCCCTCAGGCTTTCCCAGCATCAGAGTCTTTTCCAATGAGTCGGCTCTTCTCATCAGGTGGCCAACGTATTGGAGCTTCAGCATCCAATCCAGCAAACAATCCTTCCAGTGAATATTCAGCGTTGATTTTCTTTAGGATTGACTGGTTTGATCTTGCTGTCCAAGGGACTCTCAAATTTCCCTTGTGCCCATTTGCAGCCAAACCCACTCTTTAACTCTCAGTATTGGCCGCCACTGATCTGCTTAACTGGCAAATGTCCCAAACAGGAAACTGTTAGGGATCAAGGCCCTAGAGTGAGACTCTTGAGGCCATGATTGTCTAAGTCAGCAGTTCCCAAAGTGTGTTCCAAGGATCTCTGTGGTACCCCAGACGTTTTCAGACTGTCTTTTCTAATTGCAAGCTCCATTTTCTTCATAGAGTTCAACCAAAACCACGTATCACAACAGATTGTATACTAAAGCAGCTAGGAGAAAGCAGCTGTCCTCTATGAAGCCAGCTACTAAAGAGGTTTGCAAAAATGTATAACAATGTCACTTTTCTCCCTAATTCTTTCTTTCTTTTTTTTTCCAGAAAATACAGTTGTTTTTTTTCATTAAATTGTGCTAGTGATGTTAACATGTATATTAGTTATCTATTGCTGTGTAACAAATAACCCTAAAAACTTAGCAGCTAAAAACAGCACACATTATCTGTCAGTGTCTGTAGGTCAGGAATCTGAGAGCAGCCAGCTTAGCTGGGTGGTTCTGGCTCAGAATCTCTCATGAGGCTGTAGTCAAGGCATGGGCCTGGGCTGCAGTCATCTCAAAGCTCAACCAGATGAAGAAACAATGCACCTCTAAGCTCAGTCATGTGGCTGTGGGCAGACCTCAGTTCCTTGCCATGTGGGTCTGTCCTTGTGACATGGCAGCTGGCTTCCCCAAGAACGAAAGAGGGCACGCAGGACAGAAGCCACAGTCTTTCTATAATCTGATTTTTGAAATAACGTTCCATCACTACTGTCCTGTCCATTAGAAGTGAGTCAGTAAGTCCACCCTACATTCAAGGGGCGAGAAATCCCTAAGGGTGTGGGTGACAAAGCAGAGATTACTGGGTACCATCTCAAAGACTGCATCCCACTCATTTAATAAGTTCATTAATGTTATTTTTATATCAGTTAACCAATATTTAAAACTTTTCTCCATTTTTAATTATTAATATAGGAAATATTGGTAGATGGGTCAATAGAAACAAACTCTTTCTGGAGTGTTCAATAATAAAAAAGCAAAAGGGTCCTAAGATCTAAACATTTGGAAACTGCTGGTCTAGGTGTTATAGGAGTACATTGGTGACACATGGAGGCTAGTCTACCCACCTGCGCATTCACCCATCCATCTATCCGTTCATCCACCTGACCTTCTGTCCATCCCCCCAGCCATCCAGCCATCCTTCTGTCTACCCATTTACGCATTCATCCACCCTCATTCTTTCATCTGCCCTTTCATGTATCCATTCTTCTATCCATCCATTCATCCACCCTTGCATCCATGTACCTATTCACCTATCAACCCATACAGTCAAAGATGCTAGGCTGGGCTGGCACTTTAACAAGATTGCTAGTAACTGCCCTATGGAGTTTGTAACATTTTAACTGATGAAGCAATTAACAATAAGATACATTTAAAAATAATAATGTCAGGTTGTGATCATTTGAACCCCCAAAGCCCGGAGCCCAGGGAAGCAGGTACTCTCAAGTTGGCACCATTTTGGGGGTGACATCATTCGTGGCCAAGACTGAGGTTGGGTAGGTGCAGATTGGAGGGTCCAGGGAGCAAGGAATGTGTGGCAGCTGTGGTCAGATGGCCTGAGGCCCTGGTGAGGCAGAATGCTGTCAGGTTCTTCATGCCTAGTTAATTGGTGACTGCGGGACTCAGGGTAGAAGACCCTTAAGTGCACAGTTCCAGTTTCTTGGATCAGTTCCCTTCTCCTCAGTGGAGAGTCTCCTTCTCAAGCTTACTTAACATGCTCTGTCTTTCACTTTGATCCTGGACACTGCCCCGTGGTTTGCAGTGTCCCCTGTGAATCCCCAAGCCAGAGAGTCTCCCATTTGAGAGTCCCCAGGGAAAATGCTGTGATTCATGAGAAGGGCCTCAACCTGTCACCCCCAAATATGTGAAGACTGGCCTCTTTTATCGTCTTGTCACTGACACCTGGGAAGTTTGAGCTGGCAACCATCCGATAGGAGGAGGTAGGGGAAGTCTGGGGCAGAGAGAGGCCAAAAACCCAGGCTGGAAGCATGAGGATACTGGGTTCTGGAACAGGAAAACAGGAGTGGGTGCATAAATGACAGTCTTCTCTACTTCAAAGACTGGCTTCACCAGCCCTGCTCTAAGGGGCAGCTAAGGTAGGAGCCTCCTTGCCCCACTCCCTGAGCCCCTTAAAGCCACTGAGCATTTTAAAGAGGAAATGTGCACCCCCCCACACACACACAACGTGCTTCACGGTGCGTTGTGCCCTCAAGGAGCAGGGCAGCACGAATCAGGCACACCTGCTCTCAGAGCTGTTGCTCCAGGCCAGGCCTCTCTGGGATGACATATGTCAAGGATGCTTTTTGTGGAGAGGAGGGGTGTCACTTAAAATGTGCCCTCTCTTTTTCATGATGGCTCCTTGGTGGCTTCAGGCCTCAGGTTTGAACGTGGGGTGTGTCTTAGCAAATTGCTAAAATGATGTAAATTTGTTTGCACAACTTGTGTGCCAGTCCAGCTCCCTCTTTGGGTCTTGAGCCCTTTTCAAGAGACAATGGGTGTTACCTTTGGTTTCCAGCCTCGTCATGGATAAAATTGGTGAACCAATAATAACCAGCTCAGGTGCCCCTGATATCAGGGATACTGCCCCAGACCAGCAGTATCAGGGCCACCTGGGAACTTGTTAGGACTGCAAATTTGTGGGGGCTCGCCCCAGACTGACTGAGTCAGGATTTGGGAGAGTGAGGGTGGGGCCTGGGGATCTGTATTTAAACCAGTCCTCCAGGTGGGCTTCCTTGGTGGCTCAGACGGTAAAGAATCTGCGTGCAATGAGGGAGACCTGGGTTCGATCCCTGGGTCGGGAAGATCCCCTGGAGAAGGGAATGACAACCCATTCCAGTATTCTTGCCTGGAAAATCACGTGGACAGAGGAACCTGGCGGGCTACATACAGTTCATGGGGTTGCAGAGTCGGGCACGACTGAATGACTCACTTTCCAGGTGATTCTGATGCCCTTTCAAGTTTGAGAGCCTCTGTTTTGTGAAGAAAATTATTCTCATTTAACAGATGAAGAAGATGAAGATCAGAGGGGCTAAGTCACTTGCCCAGAACCGTGCAGCCAGCAAGTTGGGTGCCAGGACTTCAAACAGGTCTTTCATGAGAAGAACTCCAGTTTTTTTCTTTTGTCTCTTCCACTCCCTCCCTCCCTGTCCTCAGTCCTCCATGCTCTGTCCTGGGAGGTTCTTAACTTGGGTTCCCAACTCGGTCGTGTATTGACATCATCTGGGGAGCTTTAAAAAATAATATTGGTGTTAGGCCTCCACCCTAGGAAACGGACTCTGCAGGGTGTGACTTCAGCATCTGTACTTTTTATTCCCTCTTCACAGGCAGCCTTACTGAGATTCCTCTGCCATTCCAAATGTTTCTGATGCATGCATTTGCACTAAGGTGTTAGTTACTGGGTGTGTTACCTTTCTCAGGATATCTGCATTTGAAAAAAGAACCAAGGACGTGAAATAATGAATTGCATAAGCATCCTAGAGAGTGGGAGAGACCAGCTTTTGATCTTCTTTCTCCCACTTGCAGCAGATTTATTGCTCTCACATGTCCTGCTAGGAATCTACCCAGCAGTCTTGGCTGAGATTTCTGAATATGCCTTGTCATTTTGAGAAGACTTTTGGGCTAGAAGAACACAATGGATCATTTTTGAATGCCCTTAAGCCATCAAGCTTGCCTACAGAGGGGCTGAGTTTCCCAAACGAGTAACAGCCAGTCAGTTTCATTCTAACTAGGAAGCAAAACCAAACTTATTCCCCCCAAAATGTTTTGTTTGTTTGTTTTACCATTTAATGATGAATCCTCCCCCACTGGGCCTTTCCAAGTGCCCATTCAAACAAACCCAGCCACAGAAATGGAGGTGGTATGTCTGTAAGTTAGAGTCCTTGCCCAAACTCCAACTCAATCAAATTGCAGGAGACCCTTAGTGTGGTTAATTCTAGGACATAACAAGATTTTGATGTTGATGCCCCCTTTTAATTTTTTTACTTACATAAACTTTGTTTTAATTAAAGTATAATTGATGTACGATATTATATTGTTGTAAACCTTTGATTTTTACAAATGAAGAAAAATAGAAGCCACCTTCAAATGATTTTTTTTTTTTTGAACAGCAGCTACATCTCCAGCCTGCTTCCTGCACCTGGTGGGGGACACAGTGCTTCTCCGCCTTCAGGAAACAGCCCACTTGTCAGCAGCTGGGCTCCCAGGAACAAAGGCCTAGGTTCATTACCACAGTATCGACCCTGACACGTTGCACTCGGGCCACCTCCCCCAGAGTTCCTCAATTCACACCCCAAATGAAGCGTAATTGGACCTGGACATCTTTGAAGTCCCCCGAGCAGCTTGCCAGCATTTTGAAATGTCCTTGATTTGCATGGTGAAAACCTGGCTGGAGGTGACTTTTTTTCTTTTCCCTCATCCCACAGTTTTCAAGACAGAATGATTTTAAATGACATTCCCCAGCCAGGGGAGAGTTACTATGGAAGAAATAAAAATTCTCAAAGCCCCAAAAAGAAAAGGCAAAAGAAGTCCAAGATTTTGCTGCATCTCTCACGTGCCCCTTTGCTCGATTTCTGTCCTGTGAGGGCTGCGCCAGGGTTTCCTCTCAACCTTCTTCCCAGACCCCAGACCTGAAGGGCTGACAAGGATCCAGGAAGCTTGGCTGGGAGTTTCTGCAGGCCGGCAGGTTGCTGTCAGACCTGAAGCAAGAATGCGAGCCCCACCACAGGCCGGTGAGTTGATGCGGGAGGCTGTGTGTGGATCAGGGATCGTCTATCTTCCATTTCAGCCAAGCCAGGGCCACTCTGCGGGGATCACATGCTCCCAGAAATCAGTGCACCCATGCCTATGTGCCCTGTGGGTCTAAAGCTTGGTGATTTCCTACAGCCCATGGAGGGGTGTGCCTGGTGGAGTCATGCCTGCTGCCTATGCGGGTGTTGGTCGAGCCCGTGAGGAGTTTGGAGGTCTGCTCTGCTCTGGGCTGTGGCCTGCCCCTGGTTTGCAGCCACCCTTCAACTCCTCTGCTTCTGTGAGCTTCCTCAGGGGTAGCCATCCTCTGAAGCAAATGATCCACTTTCCCCTAGAACTTTCTATGAGAAAGAAAATATTCTCTATCTGTGCCGAGATGTGGCTAGTGCAACTGAGGAAGTGAATTTTCAACCTTATGTACTTTAGGGGGAATTTTTTAATGGAAGTACAGCTGATTGACAATATTTCAGGTGTCCAGCAAAGTGATTCATGTCATTTTATTGAAATAGCCACATATGGCTAATGGCAGCTGTATTGGACAGCCCAGGGACAGATGACCAAATAGAACCCAGAGTGGATGCCCCAGTTTGGGGGAGGTGTATGGTATTGACTACCCCAGAAAGACCATCAGAAAAATTTTGATTGAGCAAAGCATAATTTATTAGACCTACTTCAGTATGGAAAAGGACCCCTATGACTGAATGCAGTAATGTCTCCCAGCAGGGACATTGGGGAAGGGTATTGATAGCATTTTAGAGGCCAGACTGGGTGATTTTGAAGTTGGGTCTCTCAAGGCAAGAAACTGACTGGAGTTGGGAGAGTTTATGACAAAGTAGTTTGGGATCAGGGAGCAGAGCAAGGCAGAGGTCTTGTAGTAAGTCTTGATGAACTAGCTGTTGGTCTTGATAACAAGCTATTTTAGTTGCTTCAGTCTTATCTTCCAGAAGCAAGTATTTCTTAGAGCAGAGAGCTGTTATTTATGCTTGTTCTCAGTACGATTTAAACATGGGGATCAGAAAGCATGCCTGGTCCCAGAATTGTTTAACATACAGACAGAGAATAACAAATTACCCCTAAATGTAGTCACTTAAAACAATAAACATTTGTTATCTCACAGTCGCTGAAGATCAGGAATTTGGGAGCAGCTGAACTGGGCGATCCCGGCTTGGGGACTCCCCATGAGGTGGTAGCCAGGATGTCGGCCAGGGTCACCAATAACCATCTGAAAGATTTGCCAGGGCTGGAGGACGCACTTTCAAAGCTACTTTTTTGGTTGGCTGGTGAAATGGGGTTGGCTGTTGGCAGGAGGGCTCAGTTTCTTGGTGTGTAGACCCTTCTTGTGGGGCTGCTAGAGAATCCTCATGGCATGGAAGCTCTCTTCCCTAGAACCCACAGTGTCTTTTATGACCTAACCTCAGAAATCTCAATCATTTCTAAGATACCCTATTGGTTAGACCGGGCAGCATTGTTCAACATAGGAGGTGAACATGCAAGGGAGTTAATATTTGGGGTGAGACTCACAGGGAGAGGGAATGATGTGGTTTCAGTTCTCAGTGGTAAGTGGGGGGAGGGGGCCCTGGTACAAGAGGGTGCTGAGTTTCCTGGGTTTCAGAGCAGAGACACAGCTGCAGCAGGTCTGGCTGGAGCTGTTGGGGAAGGTCAACCCACTGGCTAACCCAGCCTTCCACCCACCTTCTGGTATGTTGTTCCAGTTACCATCGCTATGTAACAGATAAGTCCAAAATTTAGTGACTTCAAATAAGCATTTTATTATGCTCATGGACTCTAAGGCTCAGGAATTCAGAGAGGGCACAGTGGGGGATGGCTTGTCTGTTCTCCACAAGGTCAGGCCTCAGCAGGAAGGACTCAAAGCCCAGCCATGAGAGTTGGAGGCTGGAGTCATCTGCAGGTTCCATCATGGACATATTTAGGGCCTGGGCTTGTTGGGGGGAGACTCAAAGGCTTGAATGGTGGATGGAGTGCCCGCAGGTGGCCTCTGTATGTAACTTGGGCTTCCTCACAGCATGGTGGCTTCAGCATGATGGGACTTCTTAGGTGGTGGCTCAGGGCTCCAAGTGTGATTGTTAACTAGCAAATAAGGTAGAAGCTGCGTGGGCTCTTAGGACTCAGCCTTGGAAGTCACCTGGCATCACGTCCATGTCCAGTGGAAGTAGTGATTGAAGCCATCACCAGCCTGCCCAGACTCAAGGGAAGGGGGCACAGACCCAGTTTCTCAATGAGAAAAGTCAGTGTCACATTGTAGAAGAGCACGTGGGATGGGTGACATGGTTATAGCCATTCTTGGAAAATGCAGTCTGCTGTGCACATCAGTTTCCCAAGGCGTTTGACTTTGATGGATGGGGGCTGGGGAAGTGTGGGGCCTGGGTACCCCCTCAACCACAGGCATCTTTGTTCGATCGTGCTTGTTCCTTCCTGATCATGGGTCTCTGATCCAAGTCTAAGCTGAGTGGGACACATGAGGAAGAAGACATGAGCCCAGGAGAGGGGGTTCTCCACACAGGTCCTTAGAACAGTGTCCCAGACTGTGGGGCCAGAGACAGCCCCGCCACATATTGTGTGGCCTTGGATAAGTGGCTTATTTCTGAATTGGCAATAATAAGCCCTGCACTGGGATCACTGTGGGGAGCAGGTTAGAGAAGGTGTGCAGTGCATAGTAGGATGCCTGGCACATAGTGGGTATTCACATAGATGCGAGCTGTTATAATGATATCTTTCCTCGTGGCTCAGACAGTAAAGAATCCGCCTGCAATTCAGGAGACCCCAGTTCGACCCCTGGGCCAGGAAGATCCCCTGCAGAGGAAATGGCTACCCACCCCAGTATTCTTGCCTGGAGAATTCCATGGACAGAGGAGCCTGGCGGGCTATAATGATATATTATTATCCCACCTGAGCTCAGTCATCTGTGCCACAGTATTAGTTACAGATAGTGAGGTAACAAATCACCCTAAAACTTAGTAGCTTCAAACAACAGAAGTCATTTTTTCCACTCTCTTGGTTTCTCTGGTGCAGAAATCAAATCTGAGGCTTGGCTGGGTGGTTGTGGCCCAGCATCTCTCTGAAGGTTGCCCTCAGAGGCGGCCAAGGCTGCAGTTGTCTGAAGGCTCCGCTGGGGCCACAGCATCCACTTCCAAGGTGGTTCCCTCCCGTGGCTGGCGAGCTGGTTCTGGCCGCAGGCTGGGGGCCTCAGTTCTCTTCCACACGTGCCCTCCACAAAGCGTCTTCATGCCATGCTGTCTGACATCCCCTAGGGCGGGTTTCTCCAGGAGGGCAGAATCTGGGTCTGCCTTGGCCTTTACTATATCTCCAGAGCTTGGCCTGGCTCAGAGCATGCTGGGAGAGTTTGAAAGACTGAGAACTGCCTTAGCTATTCTTCCCTAGACCCTTGACATTTTTTCTGCAAGGTCTTTGCATTCCTCTGCCTAGCTCAACAGCGGGCTGAAGGTCTCAGAATCCCAAGGTTGTGGAAAGGAAAAATGAAGGAGAGACAGCCGCCAAGGCTCAGGGCCCAGCTATGCCTCCTTACCAGAAACTGTCCTCCCAGAGCTTGACCTTGGGCTTCTGAGTGCATTCTAAGGGAGTTTACATTCATGGAAACCCAGATAACTGTTCTACTTGGCCGAGAGCTGTGCAAGCCCTGAGAGAAGAAAGTGCATGGGAAGGAGCTCACATCCCACTGAGAGTAACCAAGGGGTTGGGGGTTCCAGCTGCGCCAAAATGTCAGAGTTGCTGTCTGGCTTAAGTAGCAGATGCAAAGACCCTGAAGTACAGAAGCCGGTTCTGGGGCATCTGAGCAGGAGGGCTGGGCTGTGAGGGCAGGGCCAGAGGAGGCTGGAAGTCAGGGTGAAAGCAGAGCAGTGGGGTAACGGAGGCAGCCACAAGGAAGAACAGGGGTCTGGGGTGGGAACAGTGAGGCAGGGAGCCTGCAGGGTTCTGGACAAAAGTCAAGAGGAGGACTTCCCTGGTAGCATAGTGGATAAGAATCCACCTGCCAATGCAGGGGACTCGAGTTCGATCCCTGGTCTAGGAAGATCCCACATGCTGCAGAGCGGCTAAGCCCGCGCACCTTAACTACGGAAGCCTGCATGCTCTAGAGCCCGAGCTCTGCAACAAGAGAAGCCACTGCAGCGAGAATCCCACGTACCGCAGCTAGAGTAGCCCACGTGCAGCCAGGAAGACTCAGCACAGCCAAAAATAAATAAATGAACAGGTAAATAGGTAAATAAATATTTTAAAAAGTAAATTATTAAAAAAGTCAAGAGGATCTGAACCAAGGCAGCAGCTCTGGGAACAGAATGTAAGGAAAGGGGAGAGGCAGGTTCCAGAGATATTTAGAGGTAAACTTGACCAGATTAGACGTCCAGTTTGGGTTAAAAAGGAGGAGGTGGGGGCAATGCTTGAGTGGTTTTCCCTCTGAATGTTCTTTCCCTTTGATGTTCAGAAGCAGCAGTGCTGTAAGGAGGCTTAAGGTGTTTGCTCAGTGTCCTGGGACCAGAAAGAGAACCCAGCAAGTCTGGGCCATGGTAGAGTGTGACGCCATTCACAAGGGTATGGCTGCAGAGCCCCACTGCTGCCAATCTCCCCTGCGACCTGCCGGCTCGATGTGCGAGCTCCCAAGCCCTCACACATATATCACTATCTCATTGAATTGTCCAGGCAAAAGTGGTTATTCCCATTCTACAGGTGGAGCAACTGAGGCTTCTAGGCTCAGAGAGGTATGATATCTTTTTAAGGTCAAAGAGGTGGCAGAGCCAGGTCTGGACCCCAGCCGAGTCTTCTCTCCAACACACTTCCCAGCTTTCTTTTCTCAGCTCCCTTGACAGCCATTTGTATTGAGTCAAGTTCATGAGGATTTACAGAGTTCCTCCAGGGCCTCTGTGAGGTGGAGAGATCCTGACAGGCTTGCTAGAAGTGGGTGTATGGTATGGTGGGACAGAGAGATCAGAGCCCTCAACCATAAAGGGGTCCCTGAAGGTAGGGTGGTGTGGCTGGGGCCACCTTCAAGACATCCATGAAGATGACCATGACCTTGGGCAAAGACCCATCAAGGCAGCTGTCAAGATCACAGAAATCTTGATAACAGGGCTCTTTGTTTTTTGTTTTTAATTTATTTTGGAGAAGGCAATGGCACCCCACTCCAGTACTTTTTGGAAGGCTAACCACCCTTATGGCAGAAAGTGAAGAAGAACTAAAGAGCCTCTTGATGAAAGTGAAAGAGGAGAGTGAAAAAGTTGGCTTAAAGCTCAACATTCAGAAAACTAAGATGATGGGACCTGGTCCCATCACTTCATGGCAAATAGATGGGGAAACAGTGGAAACAGTGTCCGACTTTATTTTTCTGGGCTCCAAAATCACTGCAGATGGTGATTGCAGCCATGAAATTAAAAGACGCTTACTCCTTGGAAGGAAAGCTATGACCAACCTAGATAGCATATTCAAAAGCAGAGACATTACTTTGCCAACAAAGGTCCGTCTAGTCAATGCTATGGTTTTTCCAGTAGTTATGTATGGATGTGAGAGTTGGACTGCTGAGCGCCGAAGAATTGATGCTTTTGAACTGTGGTGTTGGAGAAGACTCTTGGGAGTCCCTTGGACTGCAGGGAGATCCAACCAGTCCATCCTAAAGGAAATCAGTCCTGGGTGTTCATTGGAAGGACTGATGCTGAGGCTGAAATTCCAATACTTTGGCCATTTGATGCAAAGAGCTGACTCATTGGAAAAGACCCTGATGCTGGGAAAGATTGAAGGTGGGAGGAGAAGGGGACAACAGAGGATGAGATGGCTGGGTGGCATCACCGACTTGATGGACATGGGTTTGGGTGGACTCCGGGAGTTGGTGATGGACAGGAAGGCCTGGCGTGCTGCAATTCATGGGGTCGCAAAGAGTCGGACACGACTGAGTGACTGAACTAAACTGAACTGAATTACTTTACAATATTGTGGTGGTTTTTGCTATACATTCACATGAATCAGCCATGGGTGTACATGTGTTCCCCATTCTGACCCTTCCTCCCCATCCCATCCCTCAGGGTCATCCCAGTGCACCAGCCCAAAAGGGCTCTTTGCTATCTCCCTCTACTGATGCCAGATGTTTAGGAACTTGATCCCCTTTGCTGGCTTTGTCTTATTTACTGTCCTCTCCCAACACCCTGCTGTGTCCGTCCTTGCTGGTTCCCTTTCCCTGGAGTGGGTGGCCAGGGTAGTACCACCACCCAGAAGGGAGCTACGGATTCCATCCCCTTAATTCCCTCCCCAGCTTCCTTACAGCCGGAACACCTAAATGCTTTCTGCGACAAGCTCTCTAAATGATTGGAACTTTCTCCCAAATCAGCACTTTTTCATGCTACATTAGCATTTATTGGTTTGATATTTACATTTGGCAAAGGAGCACCCAGTCCCTGGGTCCCCAGGAGCACACACCGTCAACTGAAACAGAAATCTAATTGCTGCTCACATTGCCCCCTCCCCCCGCCCCCATCTGCCACCTGCTTGTCCTCCCCGCAGCCACCCCCCCACCACCCAGTCCATAAAAAACTCAGCAGGATTATCTTTGCAGACCAAAAGGTCTGCTGATAAACAGGGGCCCTATCCGGAGGAGAGAGGGGCTCCCCTGACAAAAGGGCTGGCAGGGACTATCTGAATGCGTATTGCAGTGTATCTACGTAGTAGCTTCTCCATTGGATTCTAACCTCCTTGAAGGCAGAGATCTGGTTTTCATTGTTTGAATTTCTCCCTGTTCCTCTCCAGGGTGAAGAAGCAAGCTCTGCCCACTGTAGATTCTCCAGGAGCATTTGTCTACTGTGGAGTGAATCAGAAGTCGCGCCCTCCCTCTGACAGCTGCAGGGGGAGAGGGTGGAGGAATCATCTAGGGAATGTGAGGGCAGTGGGGGCCACATGGTGAGGAGGAAAGTTCTCCCTTGTCCCTTTCGAAGGCCCCTGGGGATGTGGCCGAGGAGCCCAGGCCTGCGAAGTTGTGGTGGAGGAAGGAAGCTGTGTGGTAATGTGGTTAGAGCTCAGCAAACCGGGCTCCAAAAGCCAGCACTGTTAGGTGACTGGTGTGCACCCCAGTTTCCTCTTGATCAAAACTGGAATGCCTTCCGGGCTGGTTATGGGGATTAAGGGAGATCAGGTGAGTGATGGCCCAGGCACAGCATGGGTTTAGGAGATGGCTGTTCCTGGGGTTGATTCAGACCTGCACTTTTGAGGGAGTGGAGCCCTAAGTATATAAATCATTAACTCCTCACAGGTATATTTGCTTTGCCCTGGGGTTTTCCAAGGGCAGGCTCTCCCAGCAACCCCAGAGCCTTGCTACTCAGAGGGCTCGTGGACCGGGAAGCAGCCTCCCCTGAGGGCCTATTAGGACCCCCTCAGATGCTCCCCAGACCTGCTGAATCAGAATTTGTATATTAAGATTACCCCAGGTGAGTCATATGCACACTGAAGTTTGAGAAGCACTTTAGAAACTCCTCGTGAAGTCTGCAATGTTGAGATGACTATTCTCATTCTGAGAATGAGAACACTTCCTCAGAGTCTGAGAATTGAAGGCTTCCTTTGCCCAAGCCCACAAGGTCTTCTAGGAAGAGGTCTGGTGACTCCTATGGGTCCTAAATAACTTTCCTACTCTTGACTGTTCCCTGAAGGAGCAGCATGCTTTAGGCCAGGGTGGAGATGAGCAAGGCCAGGGCCAGGGACTCATCTGCCGGTAGCCACGATAGCCACGAAGGGGGCCGGGAAAGTTCCCTGCTGTAGAAGGGCTGTGTGGACTCCACCCTGAGGAGTATGAGGTCTTGGCCCTGGGGCTTGAGTTCTGATGACAAAGAGGCCAGGAAAAAAATGTCCCGTCAATACATACCCGCATTCCTATGTTAAAGTGGAATTTTCCAAAGGTGAAAACACTTGACTCACATGCAAATATAAAATGACCACATGTCAAAGATTTAATTTAACTCATTCCTTAATGAGGAAACGTCTAAGATGTTAAATCTGGTTACAGTGAGAATGTGAGGAGCTCGGTATTTATAGGCAATTTAATAGAAGAATCTTAGGGTGAGACAGCTAGGTTAGAAATTATTTGCATCTCTACCAGACAAAAATCTGAAAGTTAACCAACCTCTGCCGCTATGGGATTGTAAAATAGCCCAGTCAATAGGAAATCAATCAAAGGTGCCAGCCCTGCACGATGCAGCTAGAACACCCAATAATCTCTTTTGCCTATTTCCAATTTTGGATAATTTTTTCTGACACTACCCTCGGTGAGTCCTTGAGAATCCGGAAATTGCTCTTGCCTGAGAATTATCCTCAGAATGGAATGTGGGTCTTGGAACGAAAGGAGGAATAAAAGATGAGCAAGCCCATCTTCTGAAAGATGGTGAGTGTGCTTTCCCAGCCACCTTTCCTCTGTCCTGCAAGGTACTGTACGACTGCTCTCAGAGGGTGTGAGCTGACACTGTGATAGAGAAAGCGACTGTTCACAGAAAGGACACCACACAGCCTGCTCCTGACTCCCATTCCCTTTAACCTTGGCCGCCGTACAGAGGGGGATGATGTATCCACACACATATGCAGCCTTGTCCAAAATATTTTCCCCTCCTGTATAGTTCTTGCCAATATTGTTAATCTGTGGGTTGACTTCAGACCAAAATAAATCTCCCAGCCCTGGCCACCAGCTAGCTAATTTTACTTTGTAACCAGGGAATAGAAAGTACGGGCCCTTGGCCGACCATTCTGTGTTTATTTGGCTTTCTCTCTGCTGCAGTTTAAAAATCACATTTGGAAAAGTGGACCCTCTGTGCATAAGAACAGCCACAGAGAGAAACAACAACAAAGACGAACGGGTTGAAAAAGGCAAGTCCTTCCATTCCCCTCCACATTTGTCTCTCATCTCAGGATTCCGATCATCCCCACTGGCCTTTTCCACGATGTCTAGAGTTGTAAAATGGGCCCCAACGCAGAAGAATACATGGCCTTTCGGTGAGGATTTTCAACTGAATATCGCCTGGGTTCTGGAGCAGTTAGAGGAAGGAAGTGGGTAGAAGTTTACCATGTCTGCCCTTGAAGGGACCTTGGAGGGCATCTATTTGGTCCAGCCTAGCCCACTGAAGGGCAGGATTTCCTCGCAGTTGAGAGCACAGAATTAGAGCCAGACAGCCCTGGGTTGAACTAGTTCTCCACCACTTCCTCACTGTATGGCCTTGGATGAGTTTACTAACCTCTGCCTCAGTTTCCTCATCTGTCAAATGGGGATGGTGATCATCATACTACCTCAGAAGATTGTAGCAAGGACGAAATGAATTAACATGTAAAGAAAGCATCAGGAAGAGCACGAAGCATCCCATAAGCATTTGATAAGAGAAGGAAATCAGGCTCAGAGGAGAAGCAACCTCCCCAGGGTCACTTGGGGAGTTGCCAAACTGAGCTGGACTCGGTGAAAAAGAGGAGAGGTTACTGCCTCTTGGAAATTCTGACTAATAACTGTTTCTCTGCCTGTGTTACATCATCCTCACTCAACACTTGGCGAGACCTCATGTGGAAGTCAGGGTGCCACGTTCCAGTCCAGGCGCGCTGCTCACCCATGGTGGCCCTCCTAGCTAATGACCTTGGGGCTGGAGGGTCTCTGGGGTTCCTGTTGGCACTAACATCTTATAATTTGAGATTACGGTCTGTACCCTCCATTCGAGTCAAGTCTGTCTTTTTCGGCAACATTTTTTTTTACTGTTTTTTTTTCTCCATTTTCCTCTGACATTTTGTCCAACTGTATCCTATGCACATCAACATCCGGGTTTCCTTTTGGCCCTCCCACTCTATGCCTTCCACTTTGGCCCCTCTCCCCTTCCCCTCTGCTAGGGCAATCACGGGCTCCCACTGGCCCACACCTAGCCCTCAGTTGCCAGGTTCAAGTTGATTAGACAGTCTTGGAGCTGCCTTGAAAGTTACTATGTAGGCGCCTTGAAAGTAGGAACTGGATTTCTTCCTTTCATGACCCACTTTAAGAGTCTAATAGAGTGCCCTTGGCAGAGTGGCTTATCCATTATGGTTTGTTGACTGGTTCCAAAATGAGTCGGAGATATTGGATGAACTCTTGTGTTATCAAGGCTCCCTCTGGTACGTTTAGTACAGCTGTCATAGATGGAATGGGTATCTTAGAACAATTAAAATTTCAAACTTGAAAATTTCAGGCTGCAACATAGTAATGTTAGATATTTCCTCTGTTGCCTTTCTCCCCAGCCCTATTCCATATCCCCTTTCCCTAAACTACAAGCCTGAGTCAAATGTTAGGTTGCCATCTGTTGGTGCAGTGAGGCATTGCAGCATAGCTCTACAAGATATTGTAAATGCCTGGAAGGAAGTGAACAGAGATTGAATTTCTGGGAGGTGAGTCTCTAGAGTGAACATGGACATTCTAGGAATCAGCGAACTAAAATGGACTGGAATGGGTGAACTTAACTCAGATGACCATTATATCTACTACTGTGGGCAGGAATCCCTTAGAAGAAATGGAGTAGCCATCATGGTCAACAAAAGAGTCTGAAATGCAGTACTTGGATGCAATCTCAAAAATGACAGAATGATCTCTGTTCGTTTCCAAGGCAAACCATTCAATATCACGGTAATCCAAGCCTATGCCCCAATCAGTAACACTGGAGAAGCTGAAGTTGAATGGTTCTATGAAGACCTACAAGACCTGCTAGAACTAACACCCCAAAAAGATGTCCTTTTCATTATAGGGGACTGGAATGCAAAAGTAGGAAGTCAAGAAACACCTGGAGTAACAGGTAAATTTGGCTTTGGAGTACAGAATGAAGCAGGGCAAAGGCTAATAGAGTTTTGCCAAGAGAACGCACTGGTCATAGCAAACACCCTCTTCCAACAACACAAGAGAAGACTCTATACATGGACATCACCAGATGGTCAACACCAAAATCAGATTGATTATATTCTTTGCAGCCAAAGATGGAGAAGCTCTATACAGTCAGCAAAAACAAGACCAGGAGCTGACTGTGGCTCAGATCATGAACTCCTTATTGCTAAATTCAGATTTAAATTGAATAAAGTGGGGAAAACAACTAGACCATTCAGGTATGACCTAAATCAAATCCCTTATGACTATACAGTAGAAGTGAGAAATAGATTTAAGGGACTAGATCTGATAGAGTGCCTGATGAACTATGGACGGAGGTTCGTGACATTGTACAAGAGACAGGGATCAAGACCATCCCCGAGAAAAAGAAATGCAGAAAAGCCAAATGGCTGTCTGGGGAGGCCTTACAAATAGCTGTGAAAAGAAAAGAAGCCAAAAGAAAAGGAGAAAAGGAAAGATATACCCATTTGAATGCAGAGTTCCAAAGAATAGCAAGGAGAGATAAGAAAGCTTTTCTCAGTGATCAATGCAAAGAAATAGAGGAAAACAACAGAATGGGAAAGACTAGAGATCTCTTCAAGAAAATTAGAGATACCAAGGGAACATTTCATGCAAAGATGGGCTCAATAAAGGACAGAAATGGTATGGACCTAACAGAAGCAGAAGATATTAAGAAGAGGTGGCAAGAATACACAGAAGAACTGTACAAAAAAGATCTTCATGACCCAGATAACCACAAACGTGTGATCACTCACACTTACCTAGAGCCAGACATCCTGGAATGTGAAGTCAAGTGGGCCTTAGAAAGCATCACTATGAAAAAAGCTAGTGGAGGTGATGGAATTCCAGTTGAGCTATTTCAAATCCTAAAAGCTGATGCTGTGAAAGTGCTACACTCAATATGCCAGCAAATGTGGAAAACTCAGCAGTGGCCACAGGACTGGAAAAGGTCAGTTTTCATTCCAATCCCAAAGAAAGGCAATGCCAAAGAATGCTACTGCACAATTGCACTCATTTCACATGCTAGTAAAGTAATGCTCAAAATTCTCCAAGCCAGGCTTCAGCAATACGTGAACCGTGAACTCCCAGATGTTCCAGCTGGATTTAGAAAAGGCAGAGGAACCAGAGATCAAATTGCCAACATCTGCTGGATCATGGAAAAAGCAAGAGAGTTCCAGAAAAACATCTGTTTCTGCTTTATTGACTATGCCAAAGCCTTGGACTGTGTGGATCACAATAAACTGTGGAAAATTCTGAAAGAGATGGGAATACCAGACCACCTGACCTGCCTATTGAGAAACCCATATGCAGGTCAGGAAGCAACAGTTAGAACTGGACATGGAACAACAGACTGGTTCCAAATAGGAAAAGGTGTACATCAAGGCTGTATATTGTCACCCTGCTTATTTAACTTCTGTGCAGAGTACATCATGAGAAACGCTGGGCTGGAAGAAGCACAAGCTGGAATCAAGATTGCTGGGAGAAATATCAATAACCTCAGATATGGAGATGACACCACCCTTATGCAGAAAGTGAAGAGGAACTAAAAAGCCTCTTGATGAAAGTGAGAGAGGAGAGTGAAAAAGTTGGCTTAAAGCTCAACATTCAGAAAACCAAGATCATGGCATCTGGTCCCATCACTTCATAGGAAATAGATGGGGAAACAATGGAAACAGTGTCAGACTTTATTTTTGGGGGGCTCCAAAATCACTGCAGAATGTGATTGCAGCCATGAAATTAAAAGACGCTTACTCCTTGGAAGGTAAGTTATGACCAACCTAGATGGCATATTCAAAAGCAGATACTACTTTGCCAACAAAGGTCCGTCTATTCAAGGCTATGGTTTTTCCAGTAGTCATGTATGGATGTGAGAGTTGGACTGTGAAGAAAGGTGAGTGCTGAAGCATTGATGTTTTTGAACTGTGGTGTTGGAGAAGACTCTTGAGAGTCCCTTGGACTGCAAGGAGATCCAACTAGTCCATTCTAAAGGAGACCACTCCTGGGTGTTCATTGGAAGGACTAATGCTGAAGCTGAAACTCCAGTACTTTGGCCACCTCATGCGAAGAGTTGACTCATTTGAAAAAACCCTGATGCTGGGAAAGATTGAAGGTGGGAGGAGAAGGGGACGACAGAGGATGAGATGGCTGGATGGCATTACTGACTGATAGACATGAGTTTGGGTAAACTCCAGGAATTGGTGATGGACAGGGAGGCCTGGCGTGCTGCGATTCATGGGGTCGCAAAGAGTCGGACACGACTGAGCGACTGAACTGAACTGAGTCTGTAGAGTCAGATGTGGTCTAGAGAAATACCTTTCAGATTAGGTTGACCCAAAGGGAGGGGTGAGGGCTAATAGCAGAGGGGAATCCTGGAGTAAGAGAGACACTACTGAACACTCCAGGGGCTGTAGAGGGAAAAGTAATCAGTTATTTGGAGACACTAACTTCTGAAACACCTAATATTGCTAATGTATATTTAGTAAAGCTCTGTATGCCACTGGGCTGACTACCAATAATCCTGCCTTTCTCAAACCTTTGCCCTTTGTCAATATTGTTGGAGCCCAATTTAAAACTCCACTAAAGAGCAAAGAAAAATGAGATTTCACTATATATATTGTTGGGATGGGTTGCACTTTTAAAAGATGCCTGCCATAATATCCCACGTGTTTTTCTGCAGTGTGACCCACCACGCCTCCATCAGGTAGAGAGGTCTGTTTCTCTACCGCTTTGAACCCAGGTGGGTCCTGTGCCTGCTTTGACTGATAGAATGAGGTGGATTCAGCTTTTGGGCAATGAGTCCCTGATATCCTGCTGCTGCTGCTGCTGCTGCTGCTAAGTCGTTTCAGTCGTGTCCGACTGTGCGACCCCATAGACGGCAAGCCACCAGGCTCCTCCGTCCATGGGATTTTCCAGGCAAGAGTACTGGAGGTGGGGTGCCACTGCCTTCTCCACCCTGACATCCTAGAGCTGTACTATTTCAGTTCACATCTGCTGCTTCTGATCAAAACACTGTCTTGTACTTCCTGAGAGAGCGAGCACTTCCTGCCAGGTGTCCCCTTGTGTCCTCCTCTGTGTGGCTGTGGGGTTCAGTGTCTCTCACTCATTCTAGCATGGCACTTGGTGCCTTATTTGCAGGCCATGAGATAGAACCCAGGCTCTTGCCTCCAGAAGGTCTTGTGGGTGGGATTGTGCATTAGATAGCAAGAGTCCACCCACACATTTTCTTTTCATCAACTTTAGTGGTGATTTACACATAATAAAATACACCTATTTTAAGTATACAGATTGATGAGCTTTGACAAACATAGCCCATGTGACCACCACCCATGTAACCACTACCATAATCAAAGTGAAGTTGCTCAGTCGTGTCCAACTCTTGGCGACCCCATGGACTGTAGCCTACCAGGCTCCTCCGTCCATGGGATTTTCCAGGCAAGAGTACTAGAGTGGGTTGCCATTTCCTTCTCCAGGGGATCTTCCCGACCCAGGGATCGAACCCAGGTCTCCCGCATTGTAGGCAGACGCTTTACCATCTGAGCCACCAGGGAAGTCCCATAATCAAAGTCTAGAACATTTTCATCACCCCAGAGTTTCCTCGTGCCCCTTTGCAGTCAGTTCCCTCCTCCCACCCTGCAGCCAAGCACTGATTTGCTTTGCCCATAGAGATCAATTTTCGTCTTTTCTGGTGTTTCAAATAAATGTAATCATATAGGATGCCCTCTTATGTGACTTGTATTTATGTGACTACATAATATTTTGTTCAGCGTGTTTTAGAGGTTCATCTATGTTGTGTGTACCTGTAGTTAATTCCTTTTTATTGCTGAGTAGTCTATCTTTGTGTGGATATATCACAATCTGTCTATTCTATTGATGGACATTTGGGTCAGTTATAAATAAAAGTGCTATGAATGTTCATCTACAAGGATTTGTGATCATATGTTTTCCTTTCTTCTAGGTGAATGCCTAAGAGTGCTAATACAGGTTTATATGACAAGTGTATATTTCACTTTATAAGAAATTGACAAATTATTTTACATGCCCACCAGCAAAGTATGAGAGTTCTGGTTGCTCCATGTTCTTACCAGCACTCAACATTGTCAGTCTTTTTACTTGTAGCATCCCTGGTGGGTGTAAATGTACCTCATTTGCCCATACGTTTTTTGTTTCTTACTTTTTAAAAAATTGATTTATTCTTAATTGCCCACAGGTTTTTAATTGTGTCCTCCATTAGAAAGTGAGCAGGAACTTGGTTTTTCGCTGCTCCATCCCCTAGCACCTGGAATGGTGCCAACACCTGGAAGAGCCCCCAGTACATGGAATCAGATCAGATCAGATCAGTCACTCAGTCATGTCCGACTCTTTGTGACCCCATGAATTGCAGCACGCCAGGCCTCCCTGTCCATCACCAACTCCCGGAGTTCACTGAGACCCACGTCCATCGAGTCAGTGATGCCATCCAGCCATCTCATCCTCTGTCGTCCCCTTCTCCTCTTGCCCCCAATCCCTCCCAGCATCAGAGTCTTTTCCAATGAGTCAACTCTGCGCATGCGGTGGCCAAAGTACTGGAGTTTCAGCTTTAGCATCATTCCTTCCAAAGAAATCCCAGGCTGATCTCCTTCAGAATGGACTGGTTGGATCTCCTTGCAGTCCAAGGGACTCCCAAGAGTCTTCTCCAACACCACAGTTCAAAAGCATCAATTCTTCGGCGCTCAGCCTTCTTCAACAGTCCAACTCTCACATCCATAAATGACCACAGGAAAAACCATAGCCTTGACTAGACGAACCTTTGTTGGCAAAGTAATGTCTCTGCTTTTGAATATGCTATCTAGGTTGGTCATGGAGAAGGCAATGGCACTCCACTTCAGTACTTTTGCCTGGAAAATCCCATGGATGGAGGAGCCTGGTGGGCTGCAGTCCATGGGGTCGCTAAGAGTCGGACATGACTGAGCGACTTCATTTTCACTTTTCACTTACATGCATTGGAGAAGGAAATGGCAACCCACTCCAATGTTCTTGCCTGGAGAATCCCAGGGACGGGGGAGCCTGGTGGGCTGCCGTCTATGGGATCGCGCAGAGTTGGACACGACTGAAGCGACTTAGCAGCAGCAGCAGGTTGGTCATAACTTTCCTTCCAAGGAGTAAGCGTCTTTTAATTTCATGGCTGCAGTCACCATCTGCAGTGATTTTGGAGCCCAGAAAAATAAAGTCTGGCACTGTTTCCACTGTTTCCCCATCTATTTCCCATGAAGTGATGGGACCGGATGCCATGATCTTCGTTTTCTGAATGTTGAGCTTTAAGCCAACTTTTTCACTCTCCGCTTTCACTTTCTTCAAGAGGCTTTTTAGTTCCGCTTCACTTTCTGCCATAAGGGTGGTGTCATCTGCATATCTGAGGTTCGTGATATTTCTCCCGGCAATCTTGATTCCAGCTTGTGTTTCTTCCAGTCCAGCGTTTCTCATGATGTACTCTGCATATAAGTTAAATAAACAGGGTGACAATATATAGCATGCAATAAATATTTTTGGAATGAATGAATTCATGTCTCTTTCAGTTTTTGTGTTTCCTTAAGACTGATTTCTGTAGGGGATATTGAGCAAAGAGAATTTATACACTTACAGTTGTGAAAGATACTGCCAAATTGCTTTACAAAAAATACTGAACCAGTTTACCCTCCCACCAACTTGAGCTACAGTCAATTGTTTCCTTTTTTTTTTTTTTTTTTGCCAGGGGAACAGTTAAAAAATGGTATTTCATTTTGGTTTTAATTTTGTATATTACTCATCACTGGGTGAAGTTGAACATCTTTTCATATATTTTCGTGTCTTATGTACTTCTTCATCTGTGATTTGTGTTCCTATACTTTGCTTTTTGTAATTGGACTATTTTTTTTCTAATTTGTAGAAACTCTTTGCTTATCTGAGATAGTACCATTTTGCTGGTTATGTATGTTGCAAACATTTTGTGGAGTTACAAGCAGAATGGTTCAATGACGACTCCTGGAATCCTTCTGTTGTTGCTTGCTCAGGCTGAGGATCTCTGCCCTTCCCTCAGTGGGAGTGGCTGTGACTCAACCCAAGTTTGCTTTGGGCTGAGGGCTCCCCTTCCTCCCAGGCATACCTCCAAGTCTTGACTGTTCCCTGTATGCAAAGCCTCTTCAAGCCTACACAATTAAAAGGCAGCACCCAGAGTGGACTGAGGAGAACACAGGGTGTGTGTACCTCATCTTGCTGAGTGTTTACTTGAAAATTTTCCCAATAAAACCTGCTCTTCATACCCTTTTCATGTGGCATTGTGGTGTTTGCCTTCGCCTTCTTCTCCACATTTTTTTCTCCCAGTGTGTTATTTATCTTAGACATTGTTCATGATGTCTTCTTTTCATATGCAAGGTTTTACTTCTACATCGTCAAATCTGTCCATCTTCTCCATGACTTGTGGATTTCACGGCTTGCCTAGGAAATGTTTTCTTACCCCAATCATGTAAAATATTAGTTTCTGTTTTCTTCTGGTTCTTTCATAGGTTTTTAATGTATCACTCCTTATCCACCTGGAAGACATTTTTGGATGTGGAGATGCCCACCTCCCAGGGGTCAACAGCAGGGTTTCTATCCTCAGAGCTGCTCTTGAAGTAGGTTACTGTGCTAGATTAGTTATCTATTGCTGTATAACAAATTACACCAGAACTTAGTGGCTTTAAACAACAGCCGATCTGAATTACCTCACCGTTTCTGTGGGTCAAGAATTTAGGAGCAGCTTGGCTCCATGGTCTAGCTCAAGATTCTCATGAGGTTGTAGTCAAGATGTTGGCTGGGGCCACAGTCAACTGAAGGCTTGACTGGGGCTGAGGGATCCACTTCCAAGATGGCCCACTTTTATGGATATTGGCAGGAGGCCTCAGTTCCTCACTGTATGGCCATCTCCGTAGGACTCGCTGTAAAGTAGCCTCACAGCATGGTAGCTGGCTTGCCCCAGATAGGCTGATCAACAGAGAGCAGGGTGCAAGCCACAGTATTTTTTTTTTAATATTTATTTTTGGCAGTGCTGGGTCTTCACTGCGGCACGGGCTTTTCTCTAGTTGTGGCGAGTGAGGGCTACTCTCTAGTTGCAATGCTTGGCTTCTTGTTGCAGTGGCTTCTCCTGTGGTGGAGCCCGGGCTCTAGGGCATGAGGGCTTCAGGAGCTGCGGCTCCCTGGCCCTAGAGCACAGGCCCAGGAGTTGTGGCACACAGGCTTAGTTGCTCCGAGGCATGTGGGATCTTCCTGGAGCAGGGATCGAACTCGAGCCTCCTGCATTGGCAGGCGGACTCTACCACTGAGCCACCAGGGGAGCCCAAGGCACCGTATTTTTGATCTAGCCTCAGAAATCACACTCTGTCTTTGCCTACAAGATCCTATTGATCAAGGAAGGAATATGCAGGGACGTGAGCAATGGGAGGTGAGTAATGGGAGGTGCGGCTCTGTGGAGGTGAGCTGCCACATGCACTATAGTCAACATTTTTGGCTCTCTGGTCCCTGGCCCTGGGAATGAGGGTCCTGTGGGTCCAAAGTACGCTCGAGAAAGCGAAGAGCTGGGAAAGTGAACAGTGGTCCAGTGGTTAGGACTTTGCGCTTACAATGCCAGCACTAGGGTTCGATCCCTGGTCGTGGAACTAAGATTCCACAAGCTGGGCTGCATGGCTGGAAAAAAAACAACCCAGTGAAGACCTATTAATATCAAAGTGAGACAACTGCTCTAAATGTCTGAAAAGCAAAATGAAAATTCTATGAACACAGGGGTCCCAAAGACTCTTAATTTTGCTGTTTTAGAATTCAGGAGAAAGACAGACCATTCAGAATCAAAGAGAGTGACAGGGTGAGAGCATGACCTCGTCTGCATTCCTGCAAGCTCTCACTGGCCCTTGCTAGTTATGTTGGTCAAAGTCCAATCAAGGATACAGGAACTATTCTAGGTGTTTGGAGCAGTTGGAACTTAATGCATAAAATTGTTTACACATGTGATGGAAAATGGAGAAGGGAGGGCAACGTTGAGATAAGTGCATGCAGGAAGCGTCTGTTGGCCCTGAAGCTGGAGGGATGCAGGAAGACTTGGACCACTGGGGCCCGGAAGTGGGCTCAGGGGGTAGACGCTGGAGCTGCAGTGGTTCTACCCTCTAGGATCTGCAGCCACAGAGGAACTCCAGCTCCTGAAGCAGAGAGCAAGGAGAAGCAATACCCTGAATTGTCCCTTCCTCCTGTCCTGCAGTGTCCCTCCAGCGCCTTCCATGGACTCCAGGAATCACACAGGCAAAGCCGAGCCGAGGAAGGGGAGGAGTGGGGAGGAAAGTGAGGGCACGAGACTGGGGACTGGCACATTGGTGTCAGGTGTGTGGCAGATTTTATTTCCCCCCCAAAATGCCCACAACAATATTTCTGGTCCTACCTCTTTTTCTAGAACCATGGCACCCTCCCATCAACAGGTAGAGTCTGAGTCCCCTGCCTCCATCCTGGGTGGAACTTTGTAATTAACTCCATAAATGGAAGGAGTCACAGGTGATGCTCACTGGCTGCTGGGGCTGGGTCATGAAAGGTGATACAGCTTCCCACCTGGGATGCTTCTCTTCCAACCCAGCGGCCAAGCTGTGAAACAAGTCCAAACCAGCCCAAGCGAGAGGCTGCACAGGGAGGCCCATGGGGAGAGAAATTGACGCCCCAGCTGATAACCCACATCATCCCTCAGCGCCCCACCTCTCCAGTCTCCGAGCCTTCCAGTTGAGGTCCAGACATCCTGGAGAAGAGACAAGTTGTCCCCGCTGTCTGAATTCCTGACCTAAAGTATCTGTGAGCATAATTATTATTTTTTTTTTTATGTTACTGAGTCTCGGGAAAAATCATTCTGCAGTGTATTGTAACTGGGACAGCTGGGGTGAGGGGCAGGAGGCATTCGGGTATATCTTTGGAGCTCCAGGGCAGTATCAGCCTCCTCTCAGATCTTCTGTTTTGGGGCGAATCCCAACCAATAATTGGAATTGGTTTGCGGGTACGTGGCAGCTGGTCTCATTCTCCTGTAAGTTCTTATAACTTTGTTTTTGTACCCATTCCCTTGGAGAATTCATGAGTTCATTTTATGCGTATTTATTGAGGGCCTAAGCTGTGCTGGGCAATGGCTAGACTCTGGAAAACAAAACAGGCACAGTTCCTAACTTCAGCTGGAAAACAAATCGCCTTATAAGTAAATGCATAATTACAAATTGAGACAAATGCTCTGGAGGAAAAATGTCCGACGCAGAGAGAATGTAACAGGGGATTTAGATTTTGTATGGGGTGTTGACAAAACCTCTCGCAGGAAGTGAGCTCTCCCCATCTCTCTCTCCCAGCCCCCACCTTCTCCCCTTTGCTCTCTGATGCTTATTTCTTCCAAGCCATGAAAGCTTTTATGATACACTGTTAAAGCTCAGGGAACCCTACTAAATGCTCTGTGGTGACCTAAATGGCAAGGGAATCCAAAACAGAGGGGATACATGGATACATATAGCTGATTCCCTTTGCTGCACAGCAGAAACTGACACAACATTTTAAACAACTACTACATACTCCAATGAAATTTAATTAAAAAAAAAGTTAGCCAAAACAGGATTTCCTAGTGAAGAGGCTAGCCGGACACACCTATACTAAAAAGCATTTACTCATAAAGAAACCCAAATCACCGGGGTGGTTTTTTTCTGGGTGACACATGAAAACTAGGACTCTGTCCCTCAAAGGGTGCCCAGACTGCCTACACATCAATTTGTCATCGAGTTTTAGAAGAGTGGCTGACCGGTATGTGCGGCCACTCTCAGCTGTAGTGTTTTCTTGAAGGGCGACAGAGGATGAGATGGTTGGATGGTATCACCAACTCAATGGATATGTGTTTGAGCAAGCTCTGGGAGTTGGTGATGGACAGGGAAGGCTGGCGTGCTGCAGTCCATGGTGTTGCAAAGAGTCGGACACGACTGAGCAACTGAACTGAATTGAATGAAGCTCAAGCGTAGTGAGACCTCTCCGGGAAAAGAGAAGAAGGGGGGGCTTTGGGGAGGCAGGGGAGCTGCATGTGGAAAGCCCCGGGCACAGGGACTGGCTTGCCGGCTGGGGGCGAGAATGAGGAGCAGGTCAGGTCCCCTCACAGCCACTGTGGTGTGCTCCATGTCTGTCTCTGCATAGAGAGATGGGCCTGAGCTGCTATTTCCAGCAGGCTCCATGGGGAAAGGGGCAGCTCTGAGACCATCCCCAAGGCTCTTATTTCCCTATGACTGGAAAAGGGGGGTTCCTTCAGAGATGGGGCTGGGTCTTTCCATCTGCTGCCTTTTCACAGGGCCGTCCTGCCTGTGGTGGCATCCGTGTGGTCCATCAGAACTAAGCTCCCACGCAGCCTCTTGTATGTGCTTCCCTGTGGACTTGAGAGCAGACATGCGTGGGTGACTCCATCCCCTCCACCACTAGCGGTGCCCGCATCCGCACAGCCTGGTTCACCAGCCCCAGAAGATATACTCATTCAAGATCCTTGCAGGGACCAGGGTGGTCCTTAACACAGCCAGACTTCAGAGCCCCAGCCCTGCTTCACGATACTGTCAGGGCTCCCACAGCAGACAGGAAGATCTACCTCCTGGGCCTCGATCCCGGCTCACTCCATCTGGATCTGCTCTCAGCTCTGATTATTCCTGCTCAAGATAACAGAGGCCAGACGTACAAATGGGTGATCACTGTGGACATGCCCACCCCTATCTTTTGTCAGTGGCCAGGACAGGAATACACACAAAAGCCCACATTCTGTGTCTAAATAACTAAAAATTAAAATCAAGCTTTCCAAAGTTTGTTGACAAATGTAACTTCATAGTGATGGGAAAGGTCAGGTGTGAATTTCAGTCTTGGATTCTGCAGCGTCTGGCGCTGGAGCACCGATGACTCCTAACCACCACCAGCCCCACTGCCCTGCCCATTCCCATCCCACCCTGGAAAGGGCCTCCTGTATGTATATGCTCACGCTCTAGCCCACCAGTCCAGTGCTGTCTATTTTCTGCCCTCCCCAAATTGCCCCTGCACACATTCACCTCTGGGCCACCTAAGGGTGTGGAGAAAGAGTGATGTGTGTCCTTGGGAGGACAGATGAAGGGATGAGGTCCGGGCAGTCCCTGGTAGTGAACTTAGGGCTGTCTGGGGGGCGGAATTCTGGGGTCCCAGGATCCCAGAGCATGACTAGAGGGGAGAAGAGGCTCCAAGTGGGTGTCCCTTTGGTCTGATGGATGCCTTGCTCCATGGGCAGAGATATGGCCAGAGCAGGACCCTCTAGAGCATGGGACCGAGGCCAGGGGCCGTGATTGGCCAGTTCTAATGGTACTTCTCGTCCTAGAGAACAGACCAAGTCATGCTGGGTAGAATTGCTCTGTGTCCTTTGAGCTGTCACTCATTTCTTTTCTGTCTTCCTGTGCAGCTACTAGGAACCTTCATTTGGGCTACTCACCAGCTTGGCACCCATCCTTCCAAGGCGGATGTTTGAAATATTTCACCACCATTTAGGACAGGCAATTGAGCAATCAGATCAGATGCCTGCCCAGTGCTGAAGTGGAGTTCTGGAGGCCTTCTCCTGGGCTAGGCATTGACTCTTCTGTTGCTAGGTGACAGGGAGATAGAGGAGGGGTCAGGGCCACAAGAAGGGACACTGGGGACAAGGCTTGGGAAAGGGGCCATTTATCATCAGTATGGAGATATTTTACTATTTTAACCAGAGTGCTGCTGTGCTCGTGAATATCAGCTCTGCCTTCTCCCCATCTTCCTTTGATGTTATTAGGGGCAGCATTCTCTGCAGCTAAAAGATTATATTCCCAGCTTTGCTTGAACCTTAGAGATGGCTCATAATATATATAAGGGCAAGTTTTCAAAGGGCTCTTTTGACTGAGAAGAGTCCTCTTTGCCCCTTACCCTTCTCCTTCTTTCTATACCTCTCCTGCCTGCGATGATGATGGCTGGAGCTGCAGCAGCCATCTTGCGACCTTGAGAACAGATGCCCCATGCTGAAGAAAGTAAAGCAGAAACAGAAGAAACTTGGGACCCTGATGACTGTAAAACTGCCACACCAGCTCTAGACTGCCCACTGCTGGACTCTTTTTTTATGAGAGGATAAACCTCAAATTTTAAGACTCTGTAGTTAGGTCTCTGTTATTAGCATTTAAATTTGATTGCTAATTCATTTGAGTTCCAGTCCTCAAGGCCCATCTCTCCAGGGTCAGGGATGTGGCCAGAAGAGGAATCCATTTGGCATGAGTCTTCCATGGGCTAGATGTATTTTGTCAGCTAATCCTTAAAACCTTTCTGGCAACTGGTGTTACTTTCCTCACTTTGACAGTTGAGAAAACTGGTCTGAGAGGTTAAGTGGCTTGATTGGTGGCAGAACTAGTGCCAAGGCCTGGGTCTTGCACCATCTCCACCACACTTGTCATCTATACAGGCAGGACTGGGGTCTCTGGGGACAGTGCCTAGGAGGTCCTCTGAGGCTGGGCAGTGTGGGAATGGCCTTTGCAGATTCAGCGATGCACCTGGCACTCAGGCATCTGTCTGCCCAGAAAAGTGGTGTGTGTAGTGTATGAAAGGAGACTTTAAAAATCTCCTGTCTTTCCCTGTTGTTATTCTTGAAAGAAAAGCTCAGAAAATCTCAGTGGAGCTATGAAATAGAGGGTAGGGAGTTGCTGTGAGGCAGGTAGCAGGCAGCCTTCTGCCTTCCAAGTTCAGTGAAGGAAAAAATCCCTGGGCAGAGGGAGAGCATGGAGGGAGCCGTCTCTGAGGTGGGGGCCTCGGAGGGGCCTGCCAAGGTGTTCAGGCTCCTTAGGCTTGGAGGTTGCTCAGCCCGGTACACTTGTTCCCTCCAAGCCTGAAAACCCAGCTTCTCCTGGTCTCTAAGGGCAGCCGCAGTAGGAGGACCATTCTCTGAGGCGGCTTTATTGTCCCAAAGGTCACTAGTGGATGCTGATGGAGGCCCAGAACCTGGAGGCTGGTCTTCATCCCTTCTTGGACGTCTGTGCCTGACACTTCCATTCCTAGTACATTTTGAACGAATAGAGAACTGTCCATAAGCCTGAAGCCCTCACCTTCCTGCAGCTCGGCCGATGTTCTACATGACCTGTTTGTCTCTTCAGGGCCCCAGGCCTCTCCCTCATCCTCCCCTCCCTCTGCCCAGGTTCTTGCAGAGGCGAAGCAACCTGACAGCCCCCACAGAGAGCATGCCCTTGGCAAACCAGCTTCCCCAGCACTGGAGAAGGAGCGAGCAGACGCAGGGCCTCCCTGTCCCTGACTCCCCTCGGAAAACATGACCCACCAGGCCCTCCCGACAAGCCCCCCAAGCCTCCTCCCCCTTCACAGGCTCCCAGGCAGAGGAGATGGAAAACAGAGCCTCCTGAATGTTTAACTTCAGCGGAGATGATAATAACTTTCCCATGGACGCAACTGTATCCTTTCCCTGTGTTCCTGCGGGGATCCCGAAACTCCATACGGTTCTCATTTGCAGCTCGTTCCTGAGGAGGCCTCATTTCCTCGCCACACACCCCTGATGTGGTCAGGGTCTCCCTCCCACAACCCGGCCTGAGCGGGGGTGGGGTGCAGACGTCCCTGAGCTGCTCCCTCTTGACTGTCCCCGCTCCTTTGCCTGCCTGGCCTCCCCCAGACCCCTCTCTTGGCCTCTGCCCTTCCTCTAACCACCTCCCCTCCCAAGGCCTCAGACCTTTAAGTCTCTACTCCCCATACCCAGGGGTTGTGGTCAGGACTGGGCCGTTCCCCAGGCCGTTGTGCCCTTTGGAGAAGCTTCTCCCACTCAGCCTGGTAGGCATGTTGAATGATTCTACGGTCACCATTGGCGCTATATCCTATGTGAGTGGCGCCTCCTGGAGTTAGAGACAAATGGCTCTGCTGGTAGGTCCTAAAAGAAGAATAGGTTCAAAGTTAGGAAAAGACTCCAACCCGCTCTTGCCAGGCAGCTCTGCCCGCCCCCACCTCCCCACCCACCAAACTCTTTTCAGCATACACCTCTCATAACTTTGATCTCGCAGGAAGCCCAGAGGAGTTGAGAGGAGGAAAGAAAAGAACAATAGACGTTTGGTGGTTTTTTAAAAAACATATTCACATTCCTGGCATCTCCCAAGCTTCAACTGCCACCCACCCCCCTGCCTCCATGCAGGTATGGAGTGGGCGTCTGTTATCAGCATTTGAGAAAACGGATTAGGCGAAGGACTCAGGGAGGTGAAATGATGAACCTGGATGTTAGAGGCAGATCAGGGCCCCTGAGGGGCTAGTTCTGCCCGCTAGACTCTAGTTCAGAGTCAGAAGGCAGGAGGGGAAGAAAGAGTGAGGAGGCCGTGGGCTTAATAGTGAGACATGTGGATGGTGGGGCCAGAGGCTCTAGGGGGAAGCCTCCTGCTCCACCATTTGCAAATCGGGTAACCTTTTGTGAGTCACTTAGCCTCGCTGTGCCTCAGCTCCCTCATTTGTAAAACAGGGATTAAAATAGGATGGCCATGGGTTAGTAAAGGGAAAGTCTGAAGAAAACTGCCAGATGTGAAGTAAGTGCTGTGATCGCTGTTATTAGATGTGGGGAGGTCGGATGAAAGGCTACTTCGAAACTGGCTTCTCTCACCCTCTGGCCCACCTCCCCACAATGCACACTTGGAGGTCTTTGAGGACAAGTAAGCCCCATGGGGGCTTCTCTGGTGCCTCAGACGGTAAAGGATCCATCTGCAATGCAGGACACGTGGGTTTGATCCCTAGGTTGGGAAGATGCTCTGGAGTAGAGCATGGCAACCCACTCCAGTATTCTTGCCTGCAGAATCCCATGGACGGAGAAGCCTGGTGGGCTACAGTCCATGGCATCCCAAAGAGTCAGACATGACTGAGTGACTAACACTTTCAAGCCCCATGGACATTTCTTCTCTTGCCTCTGCATCTGGCTGCCACTGAGGTCACAGCCCAGTGGCTTCTCCACCCCTGCGCTCTCGCCACATTGGCAGCTCTCTCGGCTCCAGTAGTGCCCAAGAAACACCCACAGAATCCTGAGTATCTCCAAAGAAGCAAGAGCTCTGAGCAGTCCTCAGGAGCCCAGATTGCCATCACAGGCTGGTCCTTCTGGGCAGTTCTTTTGTCTCAGGCTGGACCCAAGGTAAATAGATGTGATTAGGAGATCAAAATGCTTTCCACAGGTTTGGCCCGAGGGGGCCCTTTGATCTGCTACCATGCCTTCAACACGCACCCCATCATCTCCACCACCCCTGGAGTCCTCTCTGCTAGGAAACCTCTCCCTGCTTTCATCCCTGGTCTTATCAAAATGCTGCCTCAGCACTCAGTGCCAGGTTGGTGAGCCTTGCCTGTTGATGACCTGAGTGCCCAGCTTCCCAGGTGTTTGCTAAATCACCAACATGAAGCTGAAGCCAGCGTGCTCTAGCAGGTCTGCCAAACCCAAACAGTCTCATTTTGAGCCTCAGTTGCCAAACCTGAAATTTCAACATGTTTGTGAGTGGTGGATGGGTGAATCTCCTCTGCTTCTTGGGCTATCTAAGTAGATGCAGGGCCTGCCTGGTCTCCCAGAACTTGGCCCATTGAAGGAAGAAATCATTACGACTATTATTTTTCTTTTGAAAAGGGTATATGTTCCAGTTAGTGCTTACTGTGGAGAACCTGTGGAATTTTCCTTAAGACTGGAGAGATGGCTTGGAAGGATTATGTTTTAACTGCTCAAAATGGACCCTCTGTCACCCATGGTGGAGAAGGCAATGGCACCCCACTCCAGTACTCATGCCTGGAAAATCCCATGGTTGGAGGAGCCTGGTAGGCTGCAGTCCATGGGGTCGCTGAGAGTCAGACACGACTGAGCGACTTCACTTTCACTTTTCACTTCCATACACTGGAGAAGGAAATGGCAACCCACTCCAGGGTTCTTGCCTGGAGAATCCCAGGGACGGGGGAGCCTGGTGGGCTGCTGTCTATGGGGTCGCACAGAGTCGGACACGACTGAAGCGACTTAGCAGCAGCAGCAATCACCCATGGCCTCCTCCTCAGGATGTTTAGGCCACTAGGCCCCAAAACTCTAAGGGAGGTGTATGCTGAGGTGGCGAGGCCTCTCCTAGCCTTTGGGGTACATATCAGGATAGGCCACCATGGCCAGGTTTCCCTGCTACCAACACAGGCCACGGGGGCTTCCACTGGCCTGCTCCTGGGACCCTCGTCCCATCACCAGGTCTCAGCCCTGCTTGGGGAGTTGAGGGTATGCAGTGCAGCTGGGTTTCTGTGAGGGAAGAACTTCCTCATTAAAGGAAAGCTGTCGTAGGAGACATGGAGAAGCATTGCTGGGAGAATCTCCAGGAAGGAGGGAGATTCCTGCCCAGAGCTTCCCTGGGGGGGGGCAAACAAATTGGGGGCTCTGGCTGCTTTTATGCTTTTACCTCCAGGAGGGCCAGACTCCTTTTTTGAATCCAAGAGGGATCTATAACCTAGGCTTCTTTATTCAACAAATATTTTGTGAGCGGTTGCCAGGTGCTAGGAGCTGGCCTAGGTGCTGGGGATGTATCGGTGAACAAAATGGACAGAAGACTCCATCCCCTCATGGATTTTGCATTCTAGGAATGGGGTAAGACAATGAACATACTACAGGAGAAATGATTGCATTTCTTTAAAAGAGAAATGCTAAGGAAAATGTAAAAGGAGAGGAGAAAAGGAGAGTTGGGAGGATGAGATGTGGGTGGTGGCTGCCTTGAATAGGGTGCCATTGGAGCAAAGGCTCAAAGGAGGTGAAGGAGTAGGCCAGACAGTTATCTGGATGAAGAGTGTTTCAGCCAGAGAAAACAGTCAGTGCAAAGGTCCTAAGGCAGGATGGCCTGGGACGTTCCAGGAGCACCAAGGAGGCCAGGGTGGCTAGGGCAGAGGGAGGGGGAGAAAACGAGGTATGAGCAGAGGTGCAAGAGGTGGGGCAGATTCTTGTACCCTATGGTATCCAGGAGATCACTGTCAGTGCCTTGGCTTTTACTTCGAGTAAAATGGGGAGTCACTGTAAGGCTTTGAGCAGAGTGACATCATCTGACTTAGATTTTTTATTTAATTTAATTTAATTTTTATTTTATATTGGCGTATACTTGATTTACAATGTTGTGTTAGTGTCATGTGTACACCTAAGTGATTCAGTTATACATATCCATGTATCCATTCTTTTTCAGATTCTTTTCCCTTATAGGTTATTGCAGAGTATTTAGTAGAGTTCACTGTGCTATATAATAGGTCCCTGTTGATTATTTTTTACATAGTAGTGTATATATGTTAATCCTAAATTCCTAATTTATACTTCCTCCTCAACTTTCCCCTTTGGTAACCATAAGTTTGTTTTTGAAGTCAGTGAATCTATTTCTGTTTTGTAAATAAGTTCATTTGTATCATTTATTTTTTAGATTCAGCATATAAGTGATATCATATTTGTCTTTGTCTGACTTACTTCACTTAGTAATAATCTAGGTTCATCCACATTGCTGCAAATGGCAATATCTTGCTCTTTTTTATTGCTGAATAATATTCCACTATATATATGTATCACATCTTCTTTATCCTTTCATCTATCGATGGACATCTGGGTTGCTTCTGTGTCCTGGATATTGCAAATAGTGCTGCAAGGAACATTGGGGTGCATGTACTTTTTTGAATTATGGTTTTCTCTGGATATATGCCCAGAAGTGGGATTACTGGATCATATGGTAGCTCTGTTTTTACTTTTTAAGGAACTTCCATACCATTCTCCATAGTGGTTGTACCAATTTACATTCCTACCAACAATGTAGGGGGATTCCCTTTTCTCCATGCCCTCCCCACATTTATGTTTTGTAGACTTTTTGATGATGGCCATTCTGACCAATGTGAGATAATACTTAGTGTGGTTTTGTTTTGCATTTCATTTCAACATCATTAGTGATGTTGAGCATCTTTTCATATGCTTTTTGGCCTTCTATATGTCTTATTTGGAAAAAATGTCTATTTAGATCTGCTGTTTGTTTGATTGGGTTGTTGTTTTTGATATAGAGCTGCATGAGCTGTTGGTATATTTTAGAGATTAATCCCTTGCTGGTTGCTTCATTTGCAAATATTTTCTCCCTAAAAGTGTGGGTTGTCTTTTTGTTTTGTTTATGGTTTCCTTTGCTGTGCAAAAGCTTTTAAACTCAATTAGGTTCCATTTGTTTATTTTTGTTTTTATTTTCATTACTCTAGAAGGTGTGTTCAAAAAGATCTTGCTGTGGTTTATGTCAAAAAGTGTTCTGCCTATGTTTTCCTCTAAGAATTGTATAGTATCCAACCTTACATTTAGGTCTTTAATCCATTTTGAGTTTATTTTTGTGTATGGTATTAGAGAATGATCTAATTGTATTGTTTTACATGTAGCTGTCCACTTTTCCCAGAACCATTTATAGTCTCTTCTCCATTTTATATTCTTGCCTCCTTTGTCATAGATTAATTGACTGTAGGTGCATGGGCTTATTTCTGGGCTTTCTATCCTATTTCATTGATCTATATTTCTGTTTTTGTGCCAGTACCATATTGTTTTGATGACTGTAAGCTTTGTAGTATAGTCTTAAGTCATGGAGCCTGATTCTTCCAACTCCGTTTTTCTTTCTTAGGATTGCTTTGGCTCTTCAGGGTCTTTTGTGTTTCCTTACAAATTTAAAATTTTTTTGTTCTAGCTCTGTGAAAAATGCCATTGGTAGTTTGATAGGAATTGTATTGAATCTGTAGATTGCCTTGGGTAGTATAGTCAATTTTGACAATACTGATTCTTCCAATCCAAGAACATAGTATATCTTACCATCTGTTTGTGTCAGCTTAGGTTTCTTTCATCAATTTCCTATAGTTTTCAGAGTACATGTCTTTTGCCTCCTTAGGTAGGTTTACTCCTAGGTATTTTATTCTTGACTTAGGTTTTAAAGGGGTCACCTTTTTAATACAGACTTGGCAAAATTATTATGCAGGACTAAAAGGGACTAAGCAATACTAAATTTAAGTATTGAGTTTCTAAAAGTGTTAAGCATTATTGGTCCCAGTTGCTAGGAGTCTAGCAGGCTCTTCATTTAAGGACCTCACTGTGTATGTGTATGAGTGTGTGTGGGGGGGCAGGGGGATGTCCTGTTAGAGGCAGTAAACACATTCAATTATAACACCAAGGGAAGAAGCACAGAGACGATGCGAGGGGTCAAGGAAAGCCTTCTCAAAGAATGACAGAACTGGGTTTTGAAGACTGAATAGGAGTCTTCCAGGTTGGACAAAGCAGGAAAGGTCATTCTAGCAAAGGATATAACCTGTGGAAAGGAATGGAGGCTTGAAAGAGCAGAGAATTATAGTAATTCGGGGAATGAGTGGATGTTGTATTGTGGCATGTGCCAGAAGGAGTGGTCAGAAATGAAGTTGAAGAGAGAAAGGGGAGAGACAGAGTGAAAGAGAAGAAATGCCCACCCCTTTTCCCATGGCAATTGGAGATGTGGTCTCTGCCCAGGTTTCACATGTCAGCAACAAAAAGATCTCTGGTTTCCGAGATTTCACCTGACCAAGTCTCATATATTCTCTGTGCTGTGTTTTGTCCTAGTTTGGGTTGATTTTTTTTTCACTTTTATGTTTTTATTTATCAAAACTTGCACAAACCTGACCTCATTTAAAATGACACAAAACACACAACCAGGACACACACAGAGAAGCAGACACAGTGCAAGGAGTTTATTTGGGAGGTGATCCACAGAGACATCAGTAAGGGCACAGGAGGGAATGAGACAGGGAAGGGGAACAAATAGTAGAGAGAGGGTGAATAAGCAGATGAGAAATAGACTCAATCCTGCCAGGTCGTCTGGGAATGAGTGTAGAATTTACCCGAGGGGTGATGGAGCTGGGCTATTAATTCTTCAATCCCATCAGTCATTAGTTAAGGGCTGCTCCTTTAGGGTGGTAACTCCTTGGTCCTCATAGCCTGCCCAGAAGCCAGGGAAAACCCCCAGGCAAAGAGCTAGGCTATGAATGTTGCATATGGTACCCATTACAATTTGTATACATTTCTCCAATCACCTATTATGTCTATACCACTGTGCTGGAGAGGTCTTGAGCCTACCTGGGGCCAAGGAGGATGCCAATGTGGATGGAGTCAAAAGAAGATCAGACCCAGGCCCACCCTGGGGTATTCTGGGCTCCATCTTGCTGTGGTCCACATGACACAGACTCGGGTAAAGGGACGGATGTTTGTCTTCTTGCGTCTGGCTTCTTTCACTTAACCTAATGTCTTCATGGGTCATCCGTGTTGTAGCCTATGTCCAAATTTCATTCCTTTTTAAGGCTGAATGATATTCCATGGATAGACCATATTTTGCTATGGACCTCTCGGTCACCTCCACTTTTTGGTTATTGTGAGTAATGCTGCTTTGAACATGGGTGAGCGATTATCTGTTTGAATCTCTGCTTGCAGTTCTTTGGGGTCTGTACCTAGAAGTGGAATTTCTGGGTCACAGTGCAATTCTATGTGTAACTTGTTGAAAAACCATCATTCTGTTTTACACAAAGGCTGAACCATTTTCCATTCCCTCCAGAAATACATAAGAATCTCCTTTAAAGACACTTGGGTACTGCTCTTCCCACCAGCTGGGGAGGTATGGAGGATAAGGACCCTCCCCACTCCACAGAAGGATTGTGGCAGTTTCAAGTGAGGACCTGGACTTCCCAGGTGGCTCAGTGGTAAAGAATCTGCTGGCCACTGCAGGAGACGTGGGTTTGATCCCTGGGTCAGGAAGATCCCCTGGAAGAGGACAAGGCAACCCACTCCAGTATTCTTGCTGGGAAAGTCCCACAGACAGAGAAGCCTAGTGGGCAACAGTCCATGGGGTCACAAAGAGTCAGATATGACTGAGCAACTAAACAGCAAGTGAGGATACACCCAGACTTACATGGCAAGGGTTGGTGACAGCTGAGGACACCCTTCGGTCTCTGAGTGTCCAGTTCACTCAGCTATGGGCTGCATCATTTCAGCTGGACTATGTCATGGTGCCGGTCAGCTAGGAGGACATGGGTTTGGATCCGCCTTTCCTGGGGCTGGGTGACAGCTGACAAAGGAGTTTGACATCCTTAGCCTCAGTTTCCTTCTCTGTTCAAACAAATGGGAAGCGTAACTGGGCAGGGGTGGCCACTCAGTGAGGTCATGTGAGTCTCAGGCTTAGCATGCAGGGCCTGGCAGATAGTACGTGCTCAGTCAGTGGACATCACTATCATTATGATCTGTTTCTGGGGATCCCTCTGTGGGTGAGCGTCTAGGTGGCAATGCAAGAATGTAAAGTCAAGGTTATGAGATTCCTTGATGTCCATTTCTGTGCTAGGATTTGGGGCTGGAGCGCAGTTGGGGATGCCATAATACACTGCCCAGGTTACCTTTAAGAAAGCACTTGGGACTTTCCTGGTGGTCCAGTGGCTAAGACTCCATGCTCCCAATGCAGGGGGCCTGGGTTCGATCCCTGGTCAAGGAACTTGATCCCACCATGCTGCAACAAAAGTCGAAGATCCCGTGTACTGCAACTAAGACCTGGTGCAGCCAAATGAGTAAATAATTAAAATAAATATATTGAAAAAAAAAAAAAAGAAAGCACTTGCTGCCCTGGTTTGTGGGGTATTTTCAGGGGCCCCCTCTGACTATAAGGACTTTCAGGGGCAGCCTCAGCTACAGAGTGTCTCGGTCAAAGTCATGCCCTTCCAGTGACCTTTTAATGTGGGGGTATAAAGGCGTAGGCATCTAGGCCCACCTCTGGACAACTCAGTGGAAGGCTGAATGATGCCCAACAGCCCCCCAAGGTGTCCATGCCCTAGTTCCAGGAATCTGTGTGTGTCACCTCACATGGCAAAAGGGACTGTGCAGATATGATTAAGGATCTGGAGGTGGAGAGGTTATCCAGGTAGAACCAATGGGGGGCTTCTAAGAGGATGGCAGAGGATCAGGGTCACAGAAGGAGATGTGATGATGGAAGCAGGGGTCAGAGTGATGTGCTTGCTGACTCTGAGGTTGAAGCTTGCACCCAGGGCCAAGGGATGTCTGCTGATGGCCTCTGGAAGCTGGAAAAAGCAAAGAAATAAATGCTCCCCTGATGCCTCCAGAAGGAATGCAGTCCGGTTGACACCTTGATTTTGGATTTCTGATCTCTTGAATTCTAGGAGAATAAACGTGTGGTGGTGGAAGGCAGCAAGTCTGCGGGAATTTGCTCCAGCAATAATAGGAAGCTAGTACAACTCTGAATGCGGGGCCGGCTCCAGCACTCCCTCTGCTCAATCCTGCTCTCCTCCTGCCCTTCCACAGGGGTTGGTGCAGCAGGCTCTACCTGATAAGCATCCTGTGTCTTAAACTGCATCTCAGAGTCTGCTTCCTGGGAAACCCAACCTGCCACAGCTCACACACACACATACACATGCGCGTGCACGTGTGTGTGTGTGTGTATGTATGTATGTATATTGTCGTTTAGTTGCTCAGTCATGTCTGACTCCTGCAACCTCATGGATTGTAGCCCGCCAGGCTCCTCTCTCCATGGGATTCCCCAGGCAAGAATACTGGAGTGGGTTGTCATTTCCTTTTCCAGGGGATATTCCCAATCCAGGGATCAAACCCACGTCTCCTGCTTGGCAGGCGGATTCTTTACCACTGAGCCACTCGGGCAGCCCATATGTATGTAATATGTGTATATGTGTATGTATACACACACATATATTTATATATTTTGCAGCTTTATTACGGACAATTTCAAACAGACACAAAAGTAGCAAGAATAATGATCTTCTGTGATCTCATCACCCCCAGCTCAGATAATCTCCAACTCATGGTTAATCTTATTTGATTCATGTGGGAATGGTAATTTAAAGGGCAAAGCAAAGCTCTCATCCTAGAAAACGTTCTGGTCCGCGTGGGGACTTCAGAAGGTGCAGACATCTCTGCGGCCAAGAGAATGCCAGGCCACAGTCCCCACGTCAGTGAATATGGGGCCAGGGCACAGAGAAGCAGCCTTAGAGAAAGGCAAGGCAGAGGAGACGCAGCCAGAGCAGCAGGACAGTTCCGTCTTGAAGAGTGGGTCCTAGGTCACGGGAAAACTCACCTAAAGGGTCCCAAGTCTGGGCAGGAGGCAGGTGATGTGTGAAGGGACAGTGGCAGGCAGCACTTACCTTTGTGTTATACTCCATTGTCTTTCTGATCTTCCCCTAAAAAAATAAGCCTCTCCTGCTTCTACATGACCCTGTCAACAATAGCAATGTGAGAATAGTGCCAGGTGCTGGGCGAAGCACTTTACACAGGTCTTCTCACAAATCTGCCCAACAACCCTAGGAGGCAGACTCTATTTTTATCCCCATTTGAGTGAGACTCAATGAAGTAAGGCCACTTGGCCAAGGTCCCATGGATGGTATATTAGTTTCCTAGGGCTATTATAACAAATGACCACAGACTGGGTGGTTTACAACAATAGAAATAGATTCGCTCACAGTCCTAGAGGCCAGCAGTTTGAAATCAAGGTGTTGGCTAGGCTGCACTCCCTCCAGAGGCTTTAGGGCAGAATGCTTCCTTGCCTCTTCCCACTTCTGGTGGCCCCAAGTGTCCCTTGGCTTGTAGCTACATCACTCCATCTCTGCCTCTGTCTTCACATAGCCTCCTTTCCTCTTCCTATGTCTTCTCTGTATTTCTTTTACCAAGACATTTGTCACTGGGTCCTGGGTCCACGTGGATAATTCAAGATCTCATCTCAAGATCCTTACTTGAAATACATCAGCAAGCACCCTTTTTTCCAAATAAGCTCGCATTCCCTGGTTCCAGGGGTTAAGACATGGACATAGCTTTTTGGATGCCGGCAGTCAACCCACAACAGGTAGGAAGAGGGGGACCAGGGGTCTGCACGTAAGAAAAAGGATCTGCTGTTCCTGGCATGTGATACAGTCTTGCCAAGAAGAGCAGGACCAGTAGGAACCCCTTGTCCTAGTTTTATGACGTGGCCACAAGGTCTTTGACACACCTCCCATGGAAAGGTGGTGTCATTGCCTCTCACCTTGAACCTGGATGGGCTTGCGACTCACTTGTAACCAAAAGAATGTGACATGACCTCCAATGGTGCATCAGAAAAGGCGATGCGGTGTCTGCCTTTTTTGTGGAACCATTTGCTTTTGGAGCCCTGAGCTGCCATGTGGACTGACTGACTGCCCTGAGGCTGCCATGCTGGGAGGAAGCCCAGACCATATGGAGAGGTCCCACCTAGGTATTCTGCCCAAGAGCTCTAGCTGAGACAGCAGACAGCCAGCACCCACTGCCTCCAGATAATTCCAGCCCCATCTATCCAGCTTCCCCGCTGAGGCCCCAGAAATGATGGAGCAGAGACAAGCTGTCCCCACTGTCCCCTGTCTGAGTTCCTGACCCACAGAATCGGAAGATAATAAAACGGCTGCTCTGTGCCACTGTCTGGGGGTGGTTTGTCACACAGCAGTAGTAATCAGGACACCCCCTCCTTGTCTAGAGAAAGCCCCAAACTGGAGGTCATCAGTTCCTGAGAAATAAATCTGATTCAGAGAGAGACAAAGAAAATGTATCCTGTTTGAACCAGCACCCCTGCCCCAATTCCCGGTGGTTCTGTGATGAGAGATGGGGCGGGGGTGGGGCATAGAAAATGGAAACAGCTCCTTTCAAGCATGAGAAACCGCCCCTCCCCGAACTCACTCACAGACAGAGCCTTGGGGCCTGAGGCTGCAGCCAAGCCTCCCCCCAGCTGCCTTCCCTCCAGCCTCTGCCAGTGGAGCCCAGCAGCAGTTACCATTTCCCATGCAGCTGCAGCTGACAGCAGGTCCCCCCCACCCCCAACACTGGCCCCATCCCTCCACAGGTCCTGACCGCATGCCCCCAGGGGCCCAACCTACCCTAGCCCAAGGGGCTGACGCTCCTCCAGTCCTGCCTTTGCCAGGGCTCGGGGTCTGTCTGCAGCCCGGGCTGCCAATTATAGCACAGGCTCGCTCACTCGCAGGGTTGGATCTTGGGATTTTTGTCATTTGCTATGCGGAGGTTTTCTTTCTGACTAATTTGTTTACCAGGTTTAATTCTTCAATCATGTTTTCATTTTACGAGATTTCAGGGTAATTATGAACTTTGAATAAATCCATCTGAGGTACCAAAGTGCACTCTGCTACACGAGGGCCTGCCATTCTGTTGCTACACTTGAGATTTGGTGTGAATAGGACCTTTCCTGCCCGCCCCCACCCCCCAACGCCAGCAATTGAAAACAGCTGGGCCTCTAGGAGCCAAGGTCGGGATTTGAGAAAAAGCCACAAGCTGAAAACCACATCGGAGTTGGGGAGAGATGGAATCAGGCGGGTGTGTGAGCGAGGCTCCAAAACCTGTGAGAATCTGGCCTCTCTCCACCCACCTCGCCCAGGCTGCTCCCCCCACCCCAGGGCATCTGGCAGAGACACCCGAGGCCCCGGCTGTCCCAGCGTTGCCAGCTGAATGTCTGCCGCAGCAAGATGCAGTGATTCCTGGGAGAGGACCAGATGCAGAGGCTGGAGCCTCGGGCCCGAGTTCCAGTTGCATAGCCCTCAGCAGTGTGGCCACAGGCAAACTTTCTGACCCTCAGGAGCAAAATAGAAATAGATCGAGGGGGATGATGACCCCCTCCTCTTTGCAGGCTTGTCATGAAGGACTTGCTGTATGAAGCGGCATTTTGTAAGCTGTATCATTTGGCACAGTTGTGAGGTGGTGGTATTGTGGAACAAAGTCTCATGGTTGTATCGGCAGGGTCACACTGGCAGGCTGGGGTGAGGAAAGGCCACCAGGCCCCTAGATGTCTTGACTCCATCACCGTTTCACAACCAGTGTGTCCGGGTTCCTGCTTGTGCTGGGATGGTCTCTATGGAGTGTGTAAGCCTATGAACTATGACTCTGATTCCCAGCACCTTATCAATGCTACACAGGAGGACTGCGTTAGTCCCACATCTTATCGGTACCAACAAATTAGAATTGCCTAATTTGCATATCCATACCAAGCCTACAGCCAGCTCAGCCTGATGGGTAGTGCAGGGTGCCCTAATCACAACTAAGATCAATGGTTTAGGCTTAGCTAATTTACATGCAGCCAATCATAGCCAAGGAATGAACAGCAACGCTGCTAGGGGAACCAATCGTATGAAGGGAATTCTCCATCACAGAGTATAAGCCCCTGAGCTTCCCCAGCTGCGTGGCGCTCACTCCCATCTCAGGGGAGATGCCATGGGGGGCTTCGGACTTGCTCTGAGAAGGATCCGGTGCTGGATCCCATCCATAGTGACAGCTTCAGTGGCCGAGGGCAAGAGGAAGGGAGTGGCTGTACCCTTGTTCTGTTTGGGATCTCTCAGAAACAAGCCTGATACCAAGATTCAAGGGCAGGAAGCACCAGCAGGGGCACGCCGATATGCTGGAAGACAGTTAATAAAGGATGCCCGAGCCAGCCAGGCACCTCTGTGGGGAACCGTAATGGGCTGAATTGTGCCCCTCCACAAATTCATAGATGGAAGTCCTAACCCCCAGGACCTCCGAATGTGACCGCATCTGGAGATAGGATCTTTAACGAGGTGATTCAAGTAAAATGAGGTCATTATGATGAGCCCTGATCCAATCTGACCAGTACCCATAGGACAGACACATACACAGAGGGATGACTGTGTGAAGATAGGAGGTGAGGAAGCCGGGGAATTCATCCACTAACTTGCACTAGTCATTCACTGGGGGCTGTTTGTGGGGGGCACTGATTTGCAGCCCTAGTCTGCCTGGGGGCAGGCAGAGCAGCGTTGGTCATCAGTTGAAGCCCCCAGGGGAAGAAACTCAGGGATTACCATTTGAAAGTCGGGCCTGGATGCCCCAAATTGTGAGACCGAGGGGACTTGTGGGTGGCAAAAGTGATGGTGGCCCCTGAGATGTATAAGAGGCATCTTAGGTACCTGCCTAACAAGCAGTAAGCTTGTTGCTGTTCAGTCGCTCAGTCGTGTCTGACTCTTTGTGACCCTATGGACTGCAGCACACTAGGCTTCCCTGTCCTTCACCATCTCCTGGAGCTTCCTCAAACTCATGTCCATTGAGTCGGTGATGCCATCCAACCATCTCATTCTCTGTCATCTCCTTCTCCTGCCTTTAATCTTGCCCAGCATCAGGGTCTTTTCCAATGAGTCGGCTCTTCCCATCAGGTGGCCAAAGGATTGAAGCTTCAGCTTCATCATCAGTCCTTCCAATGAATATTCAGGGTTGATTTCCTTTAGGATGGACTGTTTTGATCTTGAAGTCCCAGGGACTATGGCACTAAGCTGCTATGGCCTTTAATCTCTGCCCCAAAGGAATATATATATATATATATATATATATATGTGTGTGTGTATGTGGTGTGTCTGTTCATTGGAAGGTTTAGCTAGAATATATATTTTTATATTGGATTATCCATGTAATACTGTATGACCCTGTAATACAGTGCAAAGGTGACCTCTGGTTAGTTTCCATGCCAAAGCCCATGGGCTGAACGGACATGGACACAACTCACTGTGGTCTTGAATTCCTGTAACTTTGGTGCCCTCCCTTGTGAGACCGGGAGCATGTCAGTGCCTCTTGCTAATTTTAGACTCATACACTGGGCTCAGGTAGGATGAGGATGCTTTGAGTCAGGCTTCTTGGTTTCAAGCAACTGAAACTGATGTTACCCAAGTTCAGTAGGAAAGGAATTTCTGGAAGGTGTGGGGTGGTCCACTGACTTGAGAGAAAGGAATAAGACTCATAGCCGAGAATGCTCTAGTAGGTGTGGGGAATGGCCAGCACCTGCCCCAACCCTCACCAGCCTCCGTAGCACACTGTCTTTGCTGGCCCTCTGAGGTTGCCACCATGGGGTCATTGTCCCTGCCTCTCTACGACATTCCCTGGAGATTCAGTTGGGGCTTTCTGGGTCACCCTATCAGAGTGGCCTCTCCACGTGGTCTTTCCAACATGGCAGCTTAGAACAATGGGATTTCTTACACATCAGCCCAGGGCTTCCAAGAAAGAGCACCAGACAGAAGCTGTATCATCTATTATGATCTATTGTTGTAAATCACACAGCATCACTTCTGCCACATTCTATTCGTCCCATGTAAATCTGAAAAACCCGTCCACATTGGCTTTTCTAACCCCCAGGGAAGGGATTAGACTCCTCCACCCTTTGATGAGAGGACTGTGAAAGAATTCAGGGACATGCTTTAAAACCGCCACAGTGGGCTAGGAGATGGCAAACAGCCACTTGGCTTGACAGTTTGATTGGACCAACACATTTTTCCTTCTTGATTTTCTAATTTGGCTGCTTGTTTCCCATGATGCAGATAGGCCTGGCTCAAACTCCAGGCCACATGTTAGTAACTAACATGTATGCACCCCGTTGGTTGGACCCACCAACTCCAGTTCATCCCGCTTCATCATTATGCCAGGAGAGCTCATTCCAACTGAAATTTGACTATTGGTTTTTAATTTGGGTGCCATTTTTCATGCTGATGGCTCTTCTGGCTGACAGTGAATTACCCTGGGTGCAAATTAAATACAATAGAATTGCTAATAAGGCCATTAGAATACGCTGACAGGAGGAAATCTACAAGTTGTCAGACCTGGGTGGGCTCTCCACTTGCCTTTGGGACAGAATTCACTTGACTTCAAACGGACCTGTGCCTGGGATGGGTTCAAATACTGGAAACAGACACCTGCAGGCACCCGGAGGGACTGAGTGACTGCAAGGCCCGCGAGCCTACACTGGTTCAGCTGTTTCTCTTTGCAGGAAAAATCTTGTCCTGTGAATACACGTGTCCCTAGGGATCTCTGTCTAATGTTCCATACACTCTTCTCATGCAGGGAAGTGTCGAGATTTAATTCTCCACCTCCAGGCCCACAAGGAAGGCACCAAATATCTGGAACAATGAACAATGTTTTCAAATTTCTAAATTTAGACGGAAGGTGGGAACACACCAGCAGTTTTCCTCTTGTGTCTAATTCTGAGCAAAGATAGAGTCTTTATCTGTTGGAGACTTTGTCATTGCATGGTCAGGGAGACTTTGTCATTGCATGGTCAGTCCCAGTTTCTTTTCTTTTTTTTAATCCCTACAAAACTGACTGAGAGAAATAGATTCAGGAGTTGGACCCTAAGGATGGGCTCGCTGCTAAAGAGTGGTTCTGTAAATCAGGAGGTGTTAGACCTTCAGAGGAGATAGGAGGTGGTCTTGAAGGGTGAAGCTGTAAACCCGGACGCTGTGCAGAGCTATTGTTTGGGAGGGACATTGTGTTGGAGATCATTGGTAAGAGAAGGACCCCACTGCATCAGTAAGAGCTAACAATTATTGAACCCTGCCTGCTATATCTAGCCACTTGAAACACATTTCATCTTTACATCAGCCCTCTTCTCTGTAGATTATGGTCATCACCCCCATTTAGAGGATGTCAATCTTGAGGTTAGGTAATTTTTCCAAGGTCACCCAACAAGTTTAATTCATCCAGTGTTATTAGACTGGATTCAGCTGCCAGAGGCTGACTTAAAGAAGAAAGTTATTCTTTCTTAGAAAAACAAAGATGGGGGACTTCCTTGGTGGTACAGTGGATAAGAATCCATCTGCCAATGCAGAGGACACAGGTTCGATCCCTGGTCTGGGAAGATTCCACGTGCCATGGAGCAACTAAGCCTGAGTGCCTAGAGCCTGTGTTCCACAGCAAGAGAAGCCACGGAAGTGAGACGCTTGCACACCACAAGAGAATAAAAGGGAGGGAGACCCTTCTTTAAGCCTCCTCCTTCCTACTGCCTGAAGCGTGGTCCTCAGCTAGAGCACGTGCAGCCCCCTTGAACCAAGAGGTGGAGATAGGGTTGCCCCCGCTCGCCACAACTAGAGAAAGCCCACGCACAGCAAAGAAGAACCAGTGCAGCCAAAAATAAATAAATTATTTGAAAACAACAACGGGAGGTAAGAAGTCTAACTCTGGTACAGCAGCTCCATAATCATCTGTCATCTACGTTCCTTCTGTCTTGTTTCATCATTGCCAACATATGATCTCTTCTGCCTTGGATTGCCGGGTAAAATACAGGGGACCAGTTCAATTGGAATTTCAGATAGACAATTTTTTTAGTGTAAGTATGTCCCGTGCCATATTAAATAATTAAGTAGCACAATTAAATTAAACATTTTTAATTAAAAATTTAACGAATTAAAATAGTTCATTTTTGCTTCATCTGGCAGCCCTATCTCCACCTCTTGGTTCAAGGGGGCTGCACGTGCTCTAGCATTGAGGACCACACTTCAGGCAGTAGGAAGGAGAAGGCTTAAAGAAGGGTCTCCCTCCCTTTTATTCTCTATTTATGTATGTATTTTTGGCTTCGCAGGGCTTTCACTAGTTGTGGCAAGTGGGGGCTTCCCCTGTCACAGAGCACGGGCTCTAGGGCACGCGGGCTTCAGCAGTTGCAGCGTGCGGGCTCGAGAGTGCGGGCTCGGTAGTTGTGGCGCACATGGACTTACTTGCTTCTTGACATGTGGCAGGTGGATTCTTAACCACTGGATCACCAGGGAAGTCCGTGGTCCTTCCTTTTAAAGACACGTCCCCCCACATGGCTTTTAGGGAGGCTGGGAAATACAGCTTTTATTCTGCGCAGCCATGGGCTCAGCTGACCATCAGAGCTTCTGTATTAACCGGTATCAGGGGTCAGCTCCGTGTCTGCCACAGCTGTGACTTAAACCCCAGTCAGAATGGCTTTCAAGTTTTGGGGCCTAGTCACCCTAATAATCCTGCCTCTTCAGCATTTTAGGAAAGAAAGTGTGTGTGTTTCACACCGCCCTCTTTAAACCCTTTTCCCAATTTCTGGGTGCCTCTACTCTGAACTCTGTGCTTTTGCTGCTAACAGCCAGCACGTGCAACACTCTTCGGAGGTCTGCCCTGGGGCTACCGGAGCCACTCCATCCCCGCCCCGGGAACTAGGAATGGCACTTGGCCAGTGACTCACTGCGCGGCAAGTCTGCAAGCCCAGCTCCCTGGCCTGGAGAAAGACTAAAGCGTAATTTACACTCCACCGCTTTCCTTTTCTTGTCCTGCTTTCCTCACTCCCTTAACTGGTCTACCCTGGAAGCACTGCCTTCAGAAATCGCTTGCACACAAATCCTTGCCCAAGATAAGGGCTTACCCTGGAAAATATAAATAGGAAATGGGACAGGACTTTTGAAGACAAAGCAGTTCATTCTCACGTGCCCCTCTGTGATAAAGAGGCCAAAGTGACTTGCAAAGCCCTTGAGTTTGATTTAGGTCACACCCCCACCTTAACTGGCAAATCCTGAGTTGTGACCACTGTTATAAAGTTGGGCATTTAATATTTATTCCTGTCTTCCTCCAAATTGTATTTTTTTCCCCTAGGGCATGTGTATTAGTCTGGGTTTGGTTGAGAAAATAGGACTTGGGGCTTCAAATAGGAAGGAATTCAATACTGGAGATAAGGTGCTTACAAAACAATTGGAAGAGTCAAGGTCCAGGAAAACTGATACCAGCTCTCAGATTCCTCCAAACTTCTAGAGCGTCAGAGAGCCCAGGGAGTACAGTTGCAGGACCAAGGGAGGTGTTCCTCAGACATGCCTGGAGGTTGCTGTGAAAATTTCCACTTGTGGTTCGCTTTGTGTCTGCCCTCTGTTGCTGGAGAAATAATAATTATGGCTTCTTGGCCTCTCTTTAGCCTTCCAAGTCATATGCAAATATGGTAGCTCCTCATCACAGGTTTCTCCTGCTATCTGAAAGTAGAGTGTTTCTGTGAAAACTTTTATAAGCCAAAAGGGTGTAAAGCAAAGAAGCAATTACCTTAGGACGCATCTTGCTAACAGGTGCACAAAATAAATGGCGATAAATAAAGCGCAGATGCTCACAGACACAGGTGATATCCATGGCGACTTTTTGATGTTGAGATGCTGAGGGTAGTTCTCAGGAAGGAGCTTGGCAGGACCACTCTTACTGCTTGGGGTGCCCGCTGCCTCTATCACAACTTGCTGCAAAACAAACATTGAATGCTGTGTTTTTCACCTTTTTTTTTAAAAGCAAAAATCCTTTTAGAATTTCTTAGAGTTAGTGAAAACAGGTACTAATATGGGTCTTTAGGAAAAGCGAAGTGGAGTAAAGTGAACTTTAGAAAATCGAGGAATATCTGTATTTGTGGATTCCCTATTTACAAATTTGCCTACTCACTAAAAATTTATTTGTAACCTCAAAATTAATACAGCACATTTTCGGTCATTCATGGGCTTATGCAAGAGGGGTCAGAAACTGGAGTCATCCAGTGCGCCCATTCCCAGCTGAGGCTGAATGTGGTGACGCTCTGCTTTTTTTCTTTGGTGCTTATACTGTAAACCAGTGTCTTCTTCATGGTCTAAAGTTTAGTTCCATGTTTTTTCACATTTCTGAGCTTTTTTGTTGGTGACTGCTATTTGAAATAGCCCCCAAATGTAATGTTGAAGAGGCTGTGGTGAGAAATTTGTGTGGTAGATAAACTTCATTCATTTTGGAAAATTCTCAGCCATTATTGTTTTCAAATATTTCTCCTACCCTGTTCTCTCTGTTAGACATGTTCTCCCACAGCCCTGTGATCTCTGTTCTGTTTCTTCCTCCTACAATTTTGTTTCTTTGTGTTTCCATTTGGGTAATTTCCATTGTCCTGTCTTTGAATTTGCTGATTTTTTCCTTAGCTGTGTCATCTCCTGCTGAGCCATGAAAGGCACAGTCATGTTTTTCATTTTTAGCGTTGCCATTTGATACTTTCTTTCTTTCTTTGGCTATGTCAGGTCTTGGTTGAGTCATGAGGGATCTTCCATTGTGGCACACGGACTCTAGTTGTGGTGTGTGAGCTTCAGGAGTTGTGGTGCGTGAGCTTCAGGAGTTGTGGTGCATGGGCTGAGTTGCTCCACGGCATGTGAGATCTTACTTCCTCGACCAGGGATTGAACCCGTGCCCTCTGAATTGCAAGGCAGATTCCTAACCACTGGACCACCAGGGAAATTACAATTCTTTCTTTTTTAAAAAGAATTGTTATCATAGTATAGTTACTTTATAATGTGTTAGTTTCTACTGTAGAGCAAAGTGAATCAGCTATACATATATATACATCCCCTCTTTTTTGGATTTCCTTCACATGTAGGTCACCACAGAGCATCAAGGAGAATTCCTTGTGCTGTTCAGGAGGTTCTCATTAGTTATTGATTCTTATAGTTTTATTCTCTCTGATGAAATTACCCATCTGCTCTTGCATGTTGTACTTTTTCCACTAAGGTCAGTGTTCAGTGGCTTGGTTGCCCTGTGACCTCAGCTCTCTGAGTTCAAGGCAAGTTGTGATTTTCAGATTGTCCAGATTTCTGTTGTTGTTCAGATCAGATCAGTCGCTCAGTCGTGTCTGTTGTTGTTACTAGTGTGCTATTTTCAACATTCTGCATCCTAAGCGGACTGCAATTTTTTTAAAAAAGAGAGATGCTTCTGTAAGAAAAGAACAAGAATTAATGTCTTGTTAAATTCCTAGTTTCTTTCAGATCCTTTATATATGTATATAATAACCAAACCAAGGCACCAGTATTTACATGACTGAATTCAAAAGGACATAAATGGTGTAAATGACTGATCAAACTTAGTATATTACCCACTGTTATTGACTGAATTACATCCTCCCCAAATTCATATGTTGAACCCCTTCCCCTAATCTGACCATATTTGAAGACAGAGATTTTAAAGAGGTGATTAAGTTTAAATGAGGCATCAGGATGGAGCCCTAATTTAATCTGACTGGTGTCCTTAGAAGAGACATCAGGGATGTGTGAGCAGAGAGATAAGGATTTTGGTCACCAAAATTACAATATATGAGTTTTTCCCATACTACTAAGTGATTCTGGGTCACCAGCTGGGTGTCCTACAATTCAACTCAATTCTGACACTATCTACCCGGAGATAGCATCAGATCCCACAGGTTAAGGGCTCAATGCTACAAGACTGCCCCCTATCTCCCGCCCCCTCCCCCCGCCCCAATCATTTTAGATGGCATTAACAAGCCCAGGTTATCTCCTGTTCTTCTGACTGACAGGCTACAGGTTAGAGGTTCCAGCAACACCCCCCTCCTTGGGTTCAATTAATTTGCTAGAGCGGCTCATGGAGCTCAGATTACTGGTTTGTTACAAAGGATATTAAAGGATACAAATCAACAGCCAGATGAAGAGATACACAGGGTGAGGTCCTAAACAAAGCAGCTTCTGTCTTGGCAGAGTTTGGGGCCCAGGAAGGCAGGCAAAGTGGAAGCATTCTGGTTCATCAACCTGAAAGCTCTCTAAATCCCATCCCTTCAGGGTTTTATGGACGCTTCATTACATAGGCACTATCGATTAAATCATTGGCCACTGGCAACTGATTAACCTTCCAGCCTCTCTCTCCTTCCTGGAAGTTGGTAAGGGGAGGGACTGAAAGTTCCAACCTTCAGGTCACATGGTTGGGTCCTCTGGCAACTGGCCTTCATCCTCAGGTTACCTGTGTGCTTTCAAAAAGTCACCTCATTAACATAACAAAAGACACCTTTATTGCTCTCAACACTTAGGAAACTCCTATAGTTTTAGGAGCTCTGTGCCAGAAACACGGATGAAGATCAAATATGTTTAATATATTTATTTTAAATCATAATATCACAAGAGAAAAGACTGGACATGGTGAGAAGGTAGCCATCTGTAAGCTAAGGAGAGAGGTCTCAAGAGAAACTAACTCTGACCCCTTCTCGATCTTGTACTTGCAGACTCCGGAATTGTGAGAAAATTAATTTCTGTTGTTTAAGCCATCCAATCAGTGGTATTTTCTTAAGGCAGCTCAAATAGACTGGTATACCCCCAGTTGCAGGTATGGTAGATTGTTTTTTTAGTTAATTAATTTTTTTGAATTGAAGTATAGTTGATTTATAATGTATTAGTTCTTTGCTGTAGGTGTACAGCAAAGTGAGTCATATACACACATGTATAAATACATACACACTCATACATATATGTTCATTCTTCTTCAGATTCTTTTCCCTTATAGCTTATTACAAAATATTAAGTATAGTTCTCTGTGCTATACAGTAGGTCCTTGTTAGTTATCTATTTTATATGTAGCAGTATGTATCTGATAATCCCAAACTCCTAATTCCCCAATCCCCTTCCTCCTTTGGTAACCATAAATTTGTTTTCTATGCTGTGGGTCTATTTCTGTTTTGCATATAAGTTGATTTATATAATTATCCTTTTTTAGATTCCACATATAACCAGTATCATTTGATTTTTGTTTTTGACTTACTTGGCATCATTTCTTTCTTTTTGTTTTCTGGCTGAGTAGCATCCCATTGTGTGTCTGTATCACATCTTTATCCATCCATCTGTCAGTGGACATGTAGGTTGCTTCCATGTCTTGGCTATTGTAAACAGTGCTGCAATGAACATTGGGGTGCATATATCTTTTTGAATTAGAGTCATATCTGGATATATCGGAGAAGGCAATGGCACCCCACTCCAGTACTCTTGCCTGGAAAGTCCCGTGGATGGAGGAGCCTGGTGGGCTGTAGTCCATGCAGTCGCTGAGGGTCGGACACGACTGAGCGACTTCACTTTCACTTTTCACTTTCATGCATTGGAGAATGACATGGCAACCCACTCCAGTGTTCTTGCCTGGAGAATCCCAGGGACGGGGGAGCCTGGTGGGCTGCCATCTATGGGGTCGCACAGAGTCGGACACGACTGAAGCGACTTAGCAGCAGCAGCAGCTGGATATATGCCCAGGAGTGGGATTGCTGGATCATATGGTGGTAGAGTCTTAAAAAATGGCTCCTAAAGAATCATCTCTCTCAGGGTTCACTTCCCTTTTCAATGAATCTTTAGCTTCTTCCGTCAAATTGTGGGATTAAGTGGCCTTCAGGGAACGCGTAGCTTCTACTTTTGCTTGGGGAGGAACTTCCAGCTAACATATAAGGCCCAGGCTACCCTGCTGGAGAGAGAGACCACTTGGAGGGGACGAAGCTCCCAGATACATCAGTGAATCTTGCCAATACCATGAGAAGACAGAGGCCCAGACATCCTAGTGTGCCCCCAAGCATTTGAGCCACCCCAACTGAGCTGTGTGGGTTCTCCAGCCCCACCAACATCATGCAAAGCAGAGTCATACTTCCCCCCTCCCCCACCCCAAATTCCTGACCCCCAGAGTTGTGAGAAAAAAGTGGTAGTTGTTTTTGGCTGCTGAGTTTTAGGATGGTTTGTTAGGTAGCTAAAGCTAGGTAATAGGTAGCAATAGCTAGCTAATACAGCAGAGACCTCCAGGTGCCCCACAATGTCCCCTCTTTTGTCCTCATTTAAAAAAAAAGTCTCATTTTTCAGCTAGATACATGACCACTGGAAATGAGAATCATATTTCTCAACTTTCTTGGTAGCTAGATACAGCCATATGATTTAGTTCTAGTCCATGGGGTCGCTAAGAGTCGGATACGACTGAGCAAGTTCACTTTCACTTTTCACTTTCATGCATTGGAGAAGGAAATGGCAGCCCACTCCAGTGTTCTTGCCTGGAGGATCCCAGGGACAGGGGAGCCTGGTGGGCTGTTGTCTATGGGGTCGCACAGAGTTGGACACGACTGAAGTGACTTAGCAGCAGCAGCAGGGGATATATGTAGAAACGGTGTATACAACATCTGGGTAATATCTATCTTTGAAGCCTTGATCTTAACAATACATCAGAGTCTACTGGAAATGCCATTGCAATTGGAGAGAAAGGAGCACTTTTCTCCATGAGCATCTTTGCTTCCTACCTTACCTGAATGAGATAGGGGTTGCTTTGGTGCCGTTAGCAAAAAGTAAGAGCAACAACAACCAAAACAGTGTACTTTAGGCAAGATGCGAAGATCGAAAAATCAGTGGAGGAGAAAGGAGCTAAAAATGATAGTGTGAGGATGTGGAGAAAAAGGAACCCTTGTGCAGTGTTGGTGGGAATGTAAACTGGTACAGCCACTATGGAAAACAGCATGGAGATTCCTCAAAAAACCAAAAATAGAAGTGCCATATGATCCAACAATTCCACTTCTGGATATTTATCTGAAAAAAAAAATGAAAACACTAATTTGAACACTTATAAGCAATCTCATGTTCACTGCAGCATTATTTACAATAGCTAAGACATGGAAACAGCTCAAGTGTTTATTGATGAATGAATGGATAAAGGAAGTGTTAAATGGATAAACTGTTATATATATATATATATATAAACATTGGGGTGCATATATATATGCATAAATATATATATATCTATATATTGGACTACTACCCAACCATTAAAAGAAGGATATCTTGCCATTTGCAATAACATGGGTGGACTTTGAGGGCATTATGCTAAGTAAAATAAGTCAGACAGAAAAGGACAAATACCACATGATCTTGCTTATGCTGCTGCTAAGTCGCCTCAGTCGTGTCCGACTCTGTGCGACCCCATAGAGGGCAGCCCACTAGGCTCCTCTGTCCCTGGGATTCTCCAGGCAAGAATACTGGAGTGGGTTGCCATTTCCTTCTCCAATGCATGAAAGTGAAAAGTGAAAGTGAAGTCGCTTAGTCGTGCCCAACTCTTAGCGACCCCATGGACTGGAGCCTACCAGGCTCCTCCATCTATGGGATTTTCCAGGCAAGAGTACTGGAGTGGGGTCCCATTGCCTTCTCCGATCTTGCTTATATGTGGGGTCAAAAACAAACCCAAGCTCATAGAGTCAAGGAACAGACTGGTTGTTGTTCTGATGAGGTTGGCAGGGGGAATGGGCATGAAATGGGTGAAGGGGGTCAAAAGCTACAAACTTCCAGTTATAAAATAAATAAGTTATGGGGATGTAATGTACAGCATGATGGCTATAGTTAATAACACTATTATATTAAAAGTTGCTAACAGAGTAGACCTTAAAAGTCCTCATCACAAAAACATTTTTTTGTTTTGTAATTATGTTTGGTGCTGGATGTTAACTAGACTTATTGTAGTGATCATTTTGCAATATATACAAATTTTGAATCATACACATGAAACTAATATAATGTTATATGTCAATTATACCTCTATTAAAAATTTGAGAAAATATGACACAGGGAAATCCGGTTGGAAGGACTGCATTTAACCTGCTAGCAATCTGTTAATGTTTTGTATGCCTTGAGAAATAAGTTGTGGTGAATCTTCCCATTGAAAATGGATTTAAATCAAGACTTTGGGGCCCTCTGTCTGACTTTGGGTCTGGAATGTTCTCATGGTAATAACGCAGACCTGGTACTTGTATCTCAATTACTCACCCACAGTTTATGCTTGTGATCTCGCTGTGGTAGAACTTATACAGATCTTCCTGTTATATCCTGCTGCTGCTGCTGCTGCTGCTAAGTCTCTGGTTGCCAGTAAAAAGTCCTTCCAGGTGTAGTAGAAAGTTCAGAGGCATCAAATGATTAAAACTCTGGATGGGAACCTATGACCGGTAGGGATGCCACTTGAGGGCTCCTCATTCTGGTTGCCATAAAGTCCTGTGCATTCTTCGTCTCTCTTGATTCTATTGCCTTCTCTTTCTCCATGGCCACTTCTCTGTTTTTAGCCTTTGTAATTTCTCTCCTGGGCTCCCCATCCTCAGTCCTGTCCCCTGAAATCTACTCTCTGCTCGGCAGCCACAGTGATTTCTCTAGAAAGTATATCAGATATATGACATACCTGTGTTGAAAATCCTAGCAAGTCTCCCCAGATCCTTCCATAAGAAGTATGAATCCTCGTTCAGGTTCTGCGTGATCTAGCACCAGTTTCTCTCCCTACGTCATCCCTCTATTCTTCTTTCACATGCTGGCTACGCTCCAGCTACACTGGATGACTTGAAAACTCCTCAAGCAGCCCATTTTGCTTGTGAAAGCCTGTGAAATCCAGGAAGATTCCACATAATCTGTGAAAGCCTCAGGGGCTCTTCCCCAGCTCCTTCTTCTAGGCCAATGCTTTGCTGCCTTTTAAGATTCCGTTTATGTGTTAGGTTACCTCCTTAAGGAGGCCTCTCAGATTAGGGACTTCTTCTTTGTGTTCCAAGCATGCCTCTATCATTGCACGTGTCAGGCTGTTTTCTGATGGTCACCCTTTCTCTCAATACTGCAAAGCGCTTGATGTGAGTGTAGCACCCAGAGCCAGTGGCCCTGCCCTGCCCCGTATCCTCTCAGCAATTACCATTCCTGTGCCCAGCAGCAGAGAGCAGGCTGAAAGTGCCAGGGACTGACAATGGCTCCTGAGCACAGCTCTCAACCAATGGATGATAGGAGCATGTATATAAATACCCCAATTCTGTTGCCCCTTGGGTGGGATAATGCTGAGGCATGTGCTCTACACCATCTTCCTGAGTTTCCCCTGTGGGCATGAGTTCCTGTTGCCCACAGTGGTAGCCAGTAAAGCCCACCCTTCATTGACTGACTTCCTTTCCCTGTCTCTCCTTTGCCATTCCCCAAACCTCCCAAGTAGACCTTTTAGCTAGCACTCACCTCTTATCTCAGGACCTGCTTCTGGGGGAATCCAAACCATGGTGGTCCCTTGTCTCATTTATCTGTGTCTCTTTCCATAGCACCTAGTTTAATCACTTGCACAGAGTAGGTCCTTGATAATAACTTGTCGACTGGCTGACTATCTGTCTGAATGAATAACAGAATTAAGTAATGGTTGGGAGGACCACTTTTCTGGTATCATCCCCTATTCTGCTTGTGGTAGGCAAAGAGATGTGTGCCCCGATCTGATACCTTCGAGGAAGTTCTTAGGATTTCCCGGGTGGTGCAGTGGATGAGAATCCACCTGCCAGTGCTGGGGGCATGGGTTCAATCCTTGGTCCAGGAAGATTCCACACGCCATGGAGCAGCTAAGCCTGTGTGCCACAACTACTGAGCCCATGTGCTGCGACTATGGAAGCCTGCACACCCTAGAGCCTTTGCTCCACAAGAGAAGCCACTGCCATGAGAAGTTGCTGTACCACAATGAAGAATAGCCCACACTCGTCGCAACTAGAGAAAGCCCATGCAAAGCAACGAAGACCCAGCATAGCCAAAAATAAGTCAGTTTAAAAAAAGGAAGTTCTTGTTGCCCATCCCTGGGTATGCGATGAGCAGACAGCGCCCAGCTGTCTCAGTACAGACAGCCACCTCGCTCCAGGTCACACCCTTCCCAGGCAGCCCATGCCTGGTGACTGAGTACAAAAAGATGCCTTAGTAGAAACTATAAAAAGGATATGATGATGTGGCCATTTTTATCTCTGGCAGGAAAACTCCAGTGGGGGATCCTTGCTCTGAGGCTTTGTGGGGCCCCTGCCACAGCTGAGCTTCCCCTTCTACCCTATCCTGCCTCCCCCTGTGTCTTTTCACAAGACATCATCCCTAATAAACATCATGCCCTTCAAAGCCGTCTCATCACCTGCTTCCGGAGAGTCTAATCTGCGATGCTTCTCTCCCATCCATTTTGTGGCTTGGTCACCCTGATGCCCTTGCTATTGCCTCTAGAGACTACGCTTTTCTGATCCCACCCTACTGTTCACATGAATATCCACATCCTCCGCCCAGTAATAATACCTGGATGGTGCTTTGCAGACTACAAAGTATCTCCCCAGGTGATATCCCATTCAATCCTCACAATTGTTGTTCAGTTGCTCAGTTGTGTCTGACTCTTTGTGACCCCATGGGCTGCAGCACTCCAGGTTTCCCTGTCCTTCACTATCTCCTGGAATTTGCTCAAATTCATGTCCATTGAGTTGATAAGACCATCCAACCATTTCATTCTCTGTCACCCCCTTCTCCTACTGCCTTCAGTCTTTCCCAGCTTCAGGGTCTTTCCCAATGAGTCACCTCTTTGCATCAGGTGGCCAATGTATTGGAACTTCAACATCAGTTCTTCCAATGAATATTCAGGGTTGATTTCCTTTAGGATGAACTGATTTGATCTCCTGGCACTCCAAGGGACTCTCAAGAGTCTTCACCAACACCACCGTTTGAAAGCATCAATTCTTTGGCGCTCAGCCTTCTTTATGGTCCAACTCTCACATCCATACATGACTACTGGGAAAACTATCACTTTGACCATATGGACCTTTGTTGGCAAAGTGATGTCTCTGCTTTTTAATATGCTGTCTAGGTCTGTCATAGCTTTTTTTCCAAGGAGCAAATGTCTTTTAATTTCATGGCTGCAAAGCAGTGGAAAGGTGGGGTAGGTGTTTTTATTCCCATTTTGCAGATGGGGACCCTAAAGTTTAAAAAATAAAACACAAGAATTTGCCCAAGACCACACAGCTTTGCAATGGAAACTGGAAAAGAAAGTGAAAGTGTTAGTCACTCAGTCCTATCCGACTCTGCGACTCCAGGGACTGTAGCCTACCAGGCTGCTCTGTCTATGGGATTTCCCACGCAAGAATACTGGAGTGGATTGCTGTTTCTTTCTCCAGGGGATCTTCCCAACTCAGGGATCAAACACATGTCTCCTGTGTCGGCAGGCGATTCTTTACCGTCTGAGCCACCCAGGGAAGCCACCGGGGAAATTGGAAGTGAGAAGCTGTTGGCAAGCACGGGGATGTCAGCAAAGGATGTCCCTCTGGGTGGCTTGCGGGGATACCGGCTGTGCAATATCTGCTCTAGGAAATATCTGGTATTTGGGTCCAGATGCTGAATGTCCCCATTGACTGTTTCCTGGGAACAGTTATGGCCCTCAGTACCTGAAGCTGAATTAATGTGTGAGATTTGCTCTGGGGTCATCTGTGCAGGTAAAATAGTTGAGGGGGAAAGACTGAGACAGATCTAAGAGTGAAGGCTTGGGAGCGGGTGGTTGCCAGTTGACAGCCCCTGGTGCTTGCAGATGCCGGGTGAGGGAGGGAGCTATAGGGGAGGAGGGACTCTATCAGGATTCCACCTGGGGGCCGCCCCCACCTTCTGCTGAGGGCTGCCTGGTGAAAGGGGCCTGTCGACAGGAGACAGGAGAAAAGGGTGTCAGGGTGAGAGATTTCCATCTGGAATTTGAGAGTCCCTCCCTCAGTTGATACAAATCGGCTGGCAGCACTCTGCCCAGGAGCTTTAGAAGAGTGGCTGCTGAATAAATGAATTGAAAACAAAGGCTGTTCGTGTCTTATCAGCTAGTGCTCCCCGCAGGCGCTGAATGGACACCTAGGGAGGGAAACAAACTCAGATGAATGGGCAGCTTAGGCTGGGGGAAGAAACCAGGGGGCCATTTCAGATAAAGTCCTGTGGCTTCATTCAGCCTGACCCTGGGACTGGGGATCCAGAGTGTGAGGTACACCTCAGGGGGGTCCCACCCTGCTGAGGGCGCTAGGCTATCATACTCCCCCACCCATCAGTCCTTGGCAGGGCCGCCCTGCCCTTGGGAGAGAGACACTTGTAGCCAGAATAATGCTGCTCCAGGAGCACAGGGCATGTCCTGTAGAGAACAGACAGGTGCTAGTTATTTGTAACAAAAGCTCACCGAAGCCAGTGGGTGACCCCAAACAGTACAAATATCCAGGGGAAGCCGGGAGGACACTGACATTGGCAAAAATGATTCTTTGCTCTTGTTGTGAGCTCCATGGGGGCAATTTCGTATCCCCAGCCATCTTAGGCACAGTATACAGCCCACCTAAATCACCGTTGCCAAGGGATGGAAGACAGACTGTCCACCCATGCAGGGGACCAAGATGAACCATGACTCTCTGGGAACAAGGCAGAAGTCAAGGCATGGGGTAGGGTCTTAGCTGGCTCTGGAATGATCATTTTAAACCAGGGGTCAGTTGTGCAGCCTCTCAGACACCAGCTCGTTCCTTTGAATGAGTGATGCCTTCAAGGATGTCAATTTTGTGTGTGTGGATGGGGTGGAGGGTCCGGGAGCAAAGATGTCTCTCAGCTTCCCCTCAAAGAGCCCAGATGGTTCTGAGCTTAGAGAAGAGTGAGATCAGAGAGAAGCAGACTTCTAGAATAGGCGAGAAGTCTCCTGTGCAGAGCTCAATCAACTGAAAAGAGCCCAAAAGAGGACTCTGGCGGGTCTGCTTACCCCTGCTGTGGCCCTGGCTTGGGCACTTCTTATTCCTTTAAGCTTTTGGTATTTTATTCTTTCTAAGTCTGATTGTTACTCTACTTCACAAGCAGGCGGGCTCAAGGGACTGATGGTAATTAAAATCACTGGAGATTGGTCTAAAAAAACTTAGAATGTCATTATTAATTTACAGTGAGAAATTCCAGAGATTTACTCATTTATTTATTCCATGAATATCTGAGTGCTGATCTAAACCAGTTTGATCATGCATAACCCTAAAGTTCTTTCCGGAAGGTAACATAGCCTTCAGGCCAGAGACAAAAATCACAGTGGTTATTTTAACAGACAGAATTTAATATAGAGAACTGTTAGCTAGTGATGGGGATACCTTGTTTTATTGCACTTCACTTTATTGTTTTTTTTTTTTTTTTTTTACAAATTGAAGGTTATTGGCTCCATTTTTCCAACAGTGTTTGCTAACTTCGTGTCTCTGCCTTTTCATAATTCTTGCAATATTTTAATTTTTTCCCACTACTGCTGTATTTGTTATGGTGATAATTTGTTGTTGTACTTTTGGTTTGTTTTGGTTTATTTGGTTTTTTTTTTCTGCACTGCATGGCATGTGGGATCTTATTTCCCCAACTGGGGATTGAACCCATGTCCCCTGCATTGGGAGCACAGAGTCTAAACCACTAGGGAAGTCCCCTGTTATGGTGGTAGGTAAACAGAGATCTTTGTTACTGCTACCACTTGTTGAAGGCTCACATGATGGTTAGCATTTTCGAGCACTAAAGTTCTTTTTAATCAAGGTATATACATTAGGTTTTTAGACTGATGCTGTTGCACATTTAATAGACTGCAGTATCATGTAATATAACTTTTATATGCACTGGGAAGCCAAAAACTTCACGTGACTCATTTTATTGCCATAGTCACTTTGTTGCGTGCCCTGGAACTGAACCTGCAATATCTCCAAGATCCGCCGGATCAGGAATTATTAACTAGTCACCAAAGAACCAAAAAAGCAAACAGGATGCTTGAAGGCATCATGGAGGTTGTAATTTCAGGCAGTAACTTCCACTCCTGGGGGATCAAAGGAACAAGTTGGAATGATTAAAACCTGGAAGCTTGGAGTGGGGATCACATGCGGCTGAAATTCAGATACTTGAGGAAATAACACCTGCTGGCTGGTACTGGTGTCTGAGCTCAGAGGAGGCGCTCCTCAGGGGAGGGACCCTGACCCTTGAGGAAGCCAGCTGATTTTGATGTCTCTGAGCTCAGAAAAGCAATCTGATGGAGCTGGAACCAGCATCATAAAGAAGAGTATGTTTGAAGGTGAGGCACAATATCTTAATAACTGACCCATCTCCAAAAAGTTTGAGGTTGAGTGAGAGTGAGCTAGACTCCTCTGCCAAAACCCCACTACCAGTTCACACAAAAGCAGGTCTCTGACCAAACATCCACAGAGACATTCATTAAACATACATTCATTAGAAACCAGGTACAAAAAAGTCCTATCGACGTATTTTCTAGGCTTAAGGAGTGCCTGCACTCAGCCAACTCTTTGCATGAAAGTCCATGAAAGTCTTGATTGCATCAAGACAGATGCAATCTCCCAGAAGCATCAGGGAACCAGAAATCCTCCCAAATGAAAGATTGGATAAATCTGCAGATGCCATCTCTAAGGTGCAGCCTTACAGGCCTTACTAGGTTCTGAGAACCTCTTCATGTAAAGGTAGAGAGTGTCTCAAACATATGTAAGCAAATCAATAGATCCCGAATCTCTTTAATTTCACCAATAGGAGCCTATTTCTAACATGTGTCATGCTAATTAATAAGGCACCAGTTTCATCAATGAAAACCTACTTCTGACTTTCACTTTGCTAATTAGCAAAGCCTCAGGTATTGATGAAGCTCTTGTGATCTTGCATTTGGATGTGGCCTTTCTGATACAGAGCTAGCTGACTAACTAGAGAGGGGATTTTTCTTTTTTTTTTTTTGTAATAATTCCTATCAGTAGTGGATTTTTCAATGAGGGCCAATGACTACCTCCAGAATTGAAGTTTCAACTGACACAGACATAATGTCACACTATTTATTTCAAAAATAAAATGCACACATTGTAAGAATGTTTGTACCAAGTGCCTCCAGGATTTGGCTGTAGATCAGACTCTGTCCCCACTCTGAAGGACCTCCTGGCCTGGAGACAAATGATAAATAGGAGACTGCAGGATGTATGAAGTGCGTGGGTGGGATGGTGGTCAGCCAGCATGGTCTGGGTGCTTTTGTGAAAACATGAGAGGTTGTTCCACTCAACTGTCAGCAAACCCCCTGTGTAGGCTGAGTTACCAGATAAAATACAGGATTGTTGTTGTTGTTTAGTTGCTAAGTTGTGTCCTACTCTTTGGGACCCCATGGACTGTAGCATGCCAGGCTCCTCTGTCCTCCACTGTCTTCCGGAGTTTGCTCTAACTCATGTCCATTGAGTCAGTGATGCCATCCAGCCATCTCATCCTCTGCTGGCTGCTTCTCCTTTTGCTTTCGGTCTTTCCCAGCATCAGGTCTTTTCCAATGAGTCTGCACTTCGCATCAGGTGGCCAAAGTATTGGAGCTTCAGCTTCAGCTTCAGTCCTTCCAATGAATAGTCAGTGTTGATTTCCTTTAGGATCGACTGGTTTGATCTCTTTGCAGTCCAAGGGACTCTCAAGAGTCTTCTCCAACACTGCAGTTCAAAGCATCCATTCTTTGGTGCTCAGCCTTCTTTATGGTCCAACTCTCACATCCATATATGACTACTGGAAAAACCATAGCTTTGACTGTATGAACCTTTGTCAGCAAAGTGATATCTCTGGTTTTTAATACACTGTCTAGATTTGTCATTGCTTTCCTTCCAAGGAGCAAGTGTCTTTTAACTTCAAGGATGCAGTCACCATCCATAGTGATTTTGGAGCCCAAGAAAAGAAAATCTGTCACTACTTCCACTTTTCCCCCTTCTATTTGCCATGAAGTATATAGGATGCCCAGTTCAATTTGCATTTCAGATCAATAACAAATAATTGTTTTAGTGTAAGTACTTGTATTTTATTTGCTAAATCTTGTGAACCAACGTCTAGGCAAAACCAGAAGGAAAGCCAAATGGGCAGGATTTGGTTTGGTGGGTATGGATCAGTCAAGGCAGGAGAGTAAAATAGTTCTAGGCTCTGTGCTGGACACATCCATTGCCTTCTGCCTCCCCAGACAAACCCAAGTGTTTTGAAGATCAGGGGGGTCCCCTCCCCTGAGCAATGCTGATCCCAAGCCATGTGTGGCCTCTCTGAACTCTCCTTTTATAAATGTTGCAGAGTAAACCCCTTCTGCCAGCACATTCTTTCCTTAACAGACCCCAAGTAGCTGATTATGTTTGTTCTCATAATGGCTATACCGTTTTGCTTTCCTCTTCTAAATAGTTCCCCTGGATGGGATGTGTTTGCTCACAGCCTTCATTTTCTTTTTCTGCTGATGGCTGATCTTATTTTCCACTTACCCAGGTCTACTGAGCTGGGACTTCTTCTCACCTCTGACTTCTAGGCCTGTGCCCTTTCTGCTGTTTGGTGGCCGTCTGTGTCCTGGAAATCGTGATTCTCATCATAGTGAGGTAGTTGTTAGGTAAAGTGAAGGACTCTAGGCTTAGAGTCAGTATGAAACTGTACAATTCAGATTGAGGCTTGAATCCACAGGCTAGGACTTGAACCCAGCCACAAACCCAGTTTTGGGACTTGAACCCATGATCTCTTCATTGAAATCGAACACCTGGTCTCAGGACTTAATGAAGTTCAGGTTCTTTATGTCTCATCCCAGAAAGAAGTCAGTGGGAGACAAAGTGATAGGTAACAAGGGGATTTATTGAGAAACATACACATTCCGTAGACAGAAAGAAATCTGTCTCAAAAGGCCAGAGTGGCCTTGAGGTATGGAGTGGTTACTTTGTAATTTCATAGTGTAGTAAGTGGGAGGGGGTGGAGCAGAGATTTGGAATTGGACCACTGACTACTTTTGGCCTTTTATGGTTGGCCTTGGAACTGTCATGACATCTGGGGATGTGTTATTTAGCATCTGCTAATACATTACAATGAGTGTATAATGAGATTCAAAGTCTACTGGAAGTTGACTCTTCTGCCATCTTGGGCCTAATCAGTTTTAACCAGTTACGTCATAGCCTCAAAAGCCATGTCATTCTTTTAAAAGTTGTGCCCTGCCCTCTTGCCTCCTGTTTCAAGAGGGGCTTGTGCTGTGTGCTTAGTCACTCAGTCATGTCTGACTCTTGGCAATCCCATGGACTGTAGCCCGCCAGGCTCCTCTGTCCATGGGGATTCTGCAGGCAAGAATACTGGAGTGGGTTGCCATGCCCTCCTCCAGAGGATCTTCCCAACCCAGGGATCGAACCCAAGTCTCTTGCATTTCAGGCAGATTCTTTACCATCTGAGCCACCAGGGAAGCCCCTCCAGAGGGCTTGGACCTTATTTAGAAGTGGAGCCATCAGAGATGGGATCAGCAACATGGGGAGGGCTTTGACGCTTAGGGTGTACATATGTTCTGTGACTCATGCAGGTTGACGTATTAGAACCTCGTGATAAACCTGAACTCTGGGCACACAGAAGGACCCAGGGCTAGGCCTTGTCGGTGATGTCCCAGCTCCAGGTGATACAGCAATGAAAGGAGCAGTCTTTGGGTCAAAGGCCAGAGATGCTGCTGGTGGGATATCAGGGCAGGGTTGGAGGCTTTCATCCCACTTTGCAAAACCAGCCCCATTATTTTAGTCCTGTGGCTTGGTTATACCTGTGCCATCTGGAAGATGGGGGGAAGGTTCATGATGTACCTGAGGATCATGATGTTTCAAATCTACCAGGTTGGGCCCAGGAATTGATGGCAGGGCCGAGGGGCAGGGGTTAAACGAGTGCAGACTTTATGGCCAGCCAGGTGGGAACTCAGAACAGAACTTTTCTTTACTAGCTGTGTTCTAGGGTGACTAGACAATCTCTCTGATCAGCAATTTTCCCACATCAAAATGAGAATTACACTATGCACCTTTTGGACTTTTAAAAAAATATTTATTTTTATTTATTTGGCTGTGCTGTCTTTAGCTGAGGCTCAAGGGATCTCTGATCTTCGTTGCGGCATGTGGGATCTGTTCCATCTGACCAGGGATGGAAGTCAGCCCCCTGCATTGGGAGTGTGGAGTCTTAGCCCCTGGACCACCAGGGAAGTCCCTGGGGTTGTTTTAAGATTTTATATATATATATATATATATATATATATATATATATATATATATATATGGGCTTCCCTTGTGGCTCAGCTGATAAAGAATCCACCTGCAATGTGGGAGACCTGAGTTCAATCCCTGGGTTGGGAAGATACCCTGGAGAAGAGAAAGGCTACCCACTCCAGTATTCTGGCCTGGAGAATTCCATGGACTGTGTAGTCTAGTTCAGTCACTCAGTTGTGTCTGACTCTTTGCGACCCCACGGACTGCAGCACGCCAGGCCTCCCTGTCCATCATCAACTCCTGAAGTTTGCTCAAACTCATGTCCATTGAGTCGGTGATGCCATCCAACCATCTCATCCTCTTTCATCCCCTTGTCCTCCCACCTTCAATCTTTCCCAGCATCCGGGTCTTTTCAAATGAGTCAGTTCTTCGCATCAGGTGGCCAAAGTATTGGAGTTTCAGCTTAAACATCAGTCCTTCCAATGAATATTCAGGGCTGATCTCCTTTAGGATGGACTGGTCAGATCTCCTTGCAGTCCAAGGGACTCTCAAGAGTCTTCTCCAACACCACAGTTCTAAAGCATCAATTCTTCCATGCTCAACTTTCTTTATGGTCCAACTCTCACAGCCATACATGACCACTGGAAAAACCATAGCTTTGACTAGACAGACCTTTGTTAGCAAAGTAACGGCTCTGCTTTTTAATAAGCTGTCTAGGTTGATCATAACTTTTCTTTCAAGGGGCAAGCATCTTTTAATTTCATGGCTACAGTCACCATCTGCAGTGATTTTGGAGCCCCCCCAAATAAAGTCTGACACTGTTTCCACTGTTTCCCCATCTATTTGCCAGGAAGTGATGGGAGTGGGGTCATAAAGAGTCTAATGTACACACACACACATGTCTAGCACTGTTTCCGGCGCGTAGTTGTTACTCGATATGAAATGGTGCTGCCAGAGTTGGTGATGATGGAGGTGCTGGTGCTGGTGGCAGTGGCAGTGGTGGAGGCTGTGGACTTGGCAGCTGTTCACATTACCTTGGCTGGCCCAAGACACTGAATCCTTATAACTTACTCAGAGGCACTGGGCCAAAAGTGTTTGTTCATTCATTTATTTTATTGAAGTATAGCTGATTTACAGTGTTGTGTTAGTTTCTGGTGTATAGCACAGTGATTTAATTATACATATTGTATATATATTTATTCTTTCCTATTATGATTTGTCGCAGGATATTGAATATAGTTTCCTGTGCTATACGATAGTACCTTGTTGATCCATTCTGTATATAAAAGTTTTCATCAGTTAATTCCGAACTCCTAATCCCTCCCTCCTTGCTCCCTCATGTGGCTTGTAGACCAAGTATTTTCTTATTATTGTTTTAAATCTATAAATTCCTTAAAAAATTTTTTTTTGCTGTACTGCGTCTTTGTTGTGGCATGGGGGCTTTCTCTAGTTGCCACACACAGGCTTAATTGCTCCACTGCATGTGGGATCTTAGTTCCCCCACCAGAGATCGAACATGTGTCCCCTGCACTGCAAGGTGGATTCTCAACCACTGGACCACCAGAGATCAAATCAGATCAGATCAGTTGCTCAGTCGTGTCCGACTCTTTGCAACCCCATGAATCTCAGCACGCCAGCCCTCCCTGTCCATCACCAACTCCCGGAGTTCACTGAGACTCATGTCCATCTAGTCAGTAATGCCATCCAGCCATCTCATCCTCTGTCGTCCCCTTCTCCTCTTGCCCCCAATCCCTCCCAGCATCAGAGTCTTTTCCAATGAGTCAACTCTGCGCATGAGGTGGCCAAAGTACTGGAGTTTCAGCTTTAGCATCATTCCTTCCAAAGAAATCCCAGGGCTGATCTCCTTCAGAATGGACTGGCTAGATCTCCTTGCAGTCCAAGGGACTCCCAAGAGTCTTCTCCAACACCACAGTTCAAAAGCATCAATTCTTCGGCGCTCAGCCTTCTTCACAGTCCAACTCTCACATCCATACATGACCACTGGAAAAACCATAGCCTTGACTAGCCGGACCTTTGTTGGCAAAGTAATGTCTCTGCTTTTGAATATGCTATCTAGGTTGGTCATAATTTTCCTTCCAAGGAGTAAGTGTCTTTTAATTTCATGGCTGCACTCACCATCTGTAGTGATTTTGGAGCCCAGAAAAATAAAGTCTGACACTGTTTCCACTGTTTCCCCATCTATTTCCCATGAACTGATGGGACCAGATGCCATGATCTTCGTTTTCTGAATGTTGAGCCTTAAGCCAACTTTTTCACTCTCCTCTTTCACTTTCATCAAGAGGCTTTTTAGTTCCTCTTCACTTTCTGCCATAAGGGTGGTGTCATCTGCATAACTGAGGTTATTGATATTTCTCCCAGCAATCTTGATTCCAGCTTGTGTTTCTTCCAGTCCAGTGTTTCTCATGATGTACTCTGCATATAAGTTAAATAAACAGGGTGACAATATACAGCCTTGATGTACTCCTTTTCCTATTTGGAACCAATCTGTTGTTCCATGTCCAGTTCTAACTGTTGCTTCCTGACCTGCATACAAATTTCTCAAGAGGCAGGTCAGGTGGTCTGGTATTCCCATATTTTTCAGAATTTTCCACAGTTTCTTGTGATCCACACAGTCAAAGGCTTTGGCATAGTCAATAAAGCAGAAATAGATGTTTTTCTGGAACTCTCTTGCTTTTTCCATGACCCAGCGGATGTTGGCAATTTGATCTCTGGTTCCTCTGCCTTTTCTAAAACCAGCTTGAACATCAGGAAGTTCACGGTTCACATATTGCTGAAGCCTGGCTTGGAGAATTTTGAGCATTACTTTACTAGCGTGTGAGACCACCAGAGAAGTCTCTATCAATTCCTTTTAACTTGCATACCTCATTTCCATTATTTGCCACTCTTTATGGGCAATCATCCAATTCCTCGACTATGAATATTTAATTTGTATTTTCTCTTAGAAAATGTATATTGCTTTGGGTATGTGTATGTTTCTTTTTCTTTGAAAATCAGCTTTATGGAAGCATAATTTACATGCACAAAATACCCATTTTAGGTGTACAGTTCTATGAGTTTTGACAAATGTATATACCTATTTAACCACACCTGAATCAAGACACCGATCACGGCCATCATGATGAAAAGTTACTTTGTATCCTTTTGCAGTCACTCCTCTCCCTCAGTCCTACCCCTAAGCAACATAAATCTGCTTTTTCTAACTAGGTATTAGTTTTACCTGCTCTAGAATTTCATATACACAGGATCACATAGTGCATACTCTGCTGTGTCTGGCTTTTGTTCAATATATTTTTGCATGTTATTGCATGTATCAATAGTTTGTTTCTTTATATTGTATGACTATACTACAATTTATTCTCCCATTGATATAGTTTAAATTTAGGTACCTTATGCATTATTATGTACATTTATGTGTATGGTTAGGGTCTTCCCAGGTAGCTCAGTGGTAGAGAATTTGCCTGCCAATGTGACGAGATGCAGAAGATGTGAGCTGATTCCTGGGAAGAACTCCTGGGGGAGGGCATGCAACCCACTCCAGTATTCCTGCCTGGAGAATCCCATGGACAGAAGAGCCTGGTGGGCTACAGTCCATGGGGTCGCAAAGAATCAGACATGACTGAGTGACAGATCACCAACATATATAGTTTAAATTTATGTGTATTTATGTTATGTATCTCCTTCTGTTTCTTAGCGTTTTCGCTAAGCATAAGCTTTAAGATTCACCCATGTGGCTATATATATATATATATCTCTAATCCACTGCTACTAAATGTTCTGTTTATTCCACTGTGGGCAGCCCCTAGGTTTGACCTAACCATCCCCTCAGTAACGAGTGCCCACTGTTTCTCCTGACCACAAAAAACACAGCATTGAGCATCCTTCTACATATAACCATGGGATATACATACCAGGAGATATACCAGGGATATATACTGACAAAATGTGGTCCACTGGAGAAGGGAATGGCAAACCACTTCAGTATTCTGAACAGTATGAAACCCCATGAACAGTATGAAAAGGCAAAAATATAGGACACTGAAAGATGAACTTCCCAGGTCGGTAGGTGCCCAATATGCTACTGTAGATCAGTGGAGAAATAACTCCAGAAAGAATCAAGGGACGAAGCCAAAGAAAAAAAAAAAAACCCCAGTTGTGGATGTGACTGGTGATGGAAGCAAGGTCCAATGCTGTAAAGAGCAATATTGCAAAGGAACCTGAAATGTTAGGTCCATGAATCAAGGCAAATTGGAAGTGGTCAACAGGAGATGGCAAGAGTGAATGTCGACATTCTAGGAATCAGCAAATTAAAATGGACCGGAATGGGTGAATTTAACTCAAATAACCATTATATCTACTACTGTGGGTAAGAATCCCTTAGAAGAAATGGAGTAGCCATGATAATCAACAAAAGAGTCCAAAATGCAGTACTTGGATGCAATCTCAAAAATGACAGAATGATCTCTCTTCGTTTCCAAGGCAAACCATTCAATATCACGGTAATCCAAGTCTATGCCCCGACCAGTAACGCTGAAGAAGCTAAGTTGAACAGTTCTACGAAGACCTACAAGACCTGCTAGAACTAACACCCAAAAAAGATGTCCTTTTCATTATAGGGGACTGGAATGCAAAAGTAGGAAGTCAAGAAACACCTGGAGTAACAGGCAAATTTGGCCTTGGAGTACAGAATGAAGCAGGGCAAAGGTTAACAGAGTTCTGCCAAGAGAACGCACTGGTCATAGCAAACACCCTCTTCCAACAACACAAGAGAAGACTTTACATATGGACATCACCAGATGGTCGACACCAAAATAAGATTGATTATATTCTTTGCAGCCAAAGATGGAGAAGCTCTATTCAGTCAGCAAAAACAAGACTGGGAGCTGTCTGTGGCTCAGATCATGAACTCCTTATTGCCAAATTCAGACTTAAATTGAAGAAAGTGGGGAAAACCACTAGACCATTCAGGTATGACCTAAATCAAATCCCTTATGACTATACAGTGGAAGTGAGAAATAGATTTAAGGGACTAGATCTGACAGAGTGCTTGATGAACTATGGATGGAGTTTCATGACTTTGTCATAGGAGACAGGGATCAAGACCATCCCCAAGAAAAAGAAATGCAAAAAAGCAAAATGGCTGTCTGAGGAGGCCTTACAAATAGCTGTGAAAAAAGAGAAGCCAAAAGAAAAGGAGAAAAGGAAAGATATACCCATTTGAATGCAAAGTTCCAAAGAATAGCAAGGAGAGATTAAGAAAGCTTTTCTCAGTGATCAATGCAAAGAAATAGAGGAAAACAACAGAATGGGAAAGACTAGAGATCTCTTCAAGAAAATTAGAGATACCAAGGGAACATTTCATGCAAAGATGGGCTCAATAAAGGACAGAAATGGTATGGACCTAACAGAAGCAGAAGATATTAAGAAGAGGTGGCAAGAACACACAGAAGAACTATACAAAAAAGATCTTTATGACCCAGATAATCACGATGGTGTGATCATTCATCTAGAGCCAGATATCCTGGAGTGTGAAGTAGAGTGGGCCTTAGGAAGCATCACTACAAACAAAGCTAGTGGAAGTAATGGAATTCCAGTTGAGCTATTTCAAATCCTAAAAGCTGATGCTGTGAAAGTGCTGCACTCAATATGCCAGCAAATTTGGAAAAGTCAGCAGTGGCCACAGGACTGGAAAATTTGTTTTCATTCCAATCCCAAAGAAAGGCAATTCCAAAGAAGGCTCTAACTACCGCACAATTGCACTCATCTCACATGCTAGCAAAGTAATGCTCAAAATTCTCCAAGCCAGGATTTAGCAATACGTGAACCATGAACTTCCAGGTGTTCAAGCTGGATTTAGAAAAGGCAGAGGAACCAGAGATCAAATTGCCAACATCTGCTGGATCATGGAAAAAGCAAGAGAGTTCCAGAAAAACATCTATTTCTGCTTAATTGACTATGCCAAAGCCTTTGTGTGGATCACAATAAACTGGAAAATTCTGAAAGAGATGGAACACCAGACCACCTGATCTGCCTCTTGAGAAATCTGTATGCAGGTCAGGAAGCAACAGTTAGAACTGGACATGGAACAACAGACTGGTTCCGAATAGGAAAAGGAGTTTGTCAAAGCTGTGTATTGTCACCCTGCTTATTTAACTTCTATGCAGAGTACATCATGAGAAATGCTGGGCTGGATGAAGCAAAAGCTGGAATCAAGATTGCTGGGAGGAATATCAATAACCTCAGATATGCAGATGACACCACCCTTATGGCAGAAAGTGAAGAACTAAAGAGCCTCTTGATGAAAGTGAAAGAGGAGAGTGAAAAAGTTGGCTTCAAGCTCAACATTCAGAAAACTAAGATCATGGCATCCGGTCCCATCACTTCATGGCAAATAGATGGGGAAACAGTGGAAACAGTTGCAAACCTTGGCTCTGACATGAGTAGTTTGAAAAAAGAAATCTCTTATTTAGAATTTGTTTGAATTTTTTCTTAAAGTGTGGACTACATATATAAAAGTTCTCAAATCATAAATGATTTGGTGAATTTCAAACTGAAAATGCCATGAAACAGACCCTCTGCCTGCACTCCAGAAGCCCTCCAATTGCTACTTGTCATAGATTAGTTTTGCTTTTGTTTTTCTGTTGTTATTTTGCTTCATACAAATGGAATCATGCTGTATGTTCTCACTTGTGTCTAGCATTTTTCACTCAATATTATGTTTATAAAGGTCATCCATATTGTTGTGTCTAATTGCAGTTTGTTCATTCTAATTTCTGTATAAGTATTCCATTATATAATTATTCATTCCACTGTTAATGGGCATTTGGGAAGTTTCCAGTTTGGAACCATAAAGAATAGTGCTGCTATGAAAATTCTTGTACACATCTTTTGTTGAAATTTTGTACACATTTCTACTGGGTCATAGGCTCTACATATGTTCAGTTTTAATGTTTTTTTGCCAAATGGTTTTTCAGAGTTGTTGTACTGATTTACACTCTTGACAGAATGGTTTGAGAGTTCTGGATGCTCCACATCTTTGTTAATACTTGGTATTTTCCATCTTCTTTTCATTTTAGCCATTCTGGCAAGAATATAATTGTATCTCATTATAGTTTTAATTGGCATTTTCCTAATTCCTAATTAAGTTGAATGCCTTTTAGATATTTAATTGCCACTTGAATATCTTCTTCTTTGAAGTATCTGCTCAAGACTTTTGCCCATTTCTCTTTTTCTTATTAATTTGTGAATATTCTTTCTATAACCTGGATATGAATCTTTTCTTCTGATATATGTACTGACAATATCTTCTTTCAGTCTGTAGGTTGCCTTTTAATTCTTTTAATTTCAAATACTCCAATAGCCCTTTTTGTGCTCTGTTAACGACATCTGTGGCCACATCGAGCCTTGATGATGTTTTTCTCTATAAGTTTTATTATTTTATCTTTCATATTTAGATTTGCAATTCTTCTGAAATTAATCTATATGTATGGTATGAGATAGGGATCCAGATTCTTTTCTTTTCCCCATTAGGTATAAAATTAACCCAGTACCATTTATTTAAAAAATTATCATTTTCTTCCCCACTGCACACGAGTCACACTGTCATAAATCCAATGATCTAAATGTATGTCTGCTTCTATTCTTTTCCATTGATCAGTTTATCCTTGTTCTAGTACCTCAATGGATTACATAGAGATAACTTATATACTCTTGATTAACTTAATTCTTAGACACTCTATAGTTTTATAGCTATTATAAATGATCTTTTGTTTTTATTACATTTTATAGTTCCTAGTTACTTCTGGAAGTTGATTTTCTAGCTGGAAACCTTTATGTATGTCTTCTATTAGAGTTAAGAGTTTGTTGATTGAATTTTTATTTCTAGATAGATGATCATATCACCTGCAAATAATAGTCTAATATTTTTTCTTCCAAAAATAATACTTCTGTGACGCTTAATTTTGTGTGTCAACTTGGCTAGACTATGGTGCCCAGCTTTTTGGTGAAACGCCAATCAAGGTATTACTGTGAAAGGATTTTTTTAGACATGCTTAACATTGAAATCTGTAGACTTTGAATAAAGCAGAATGATATGGGTGGGCTGTATCTAATCAGTTGAAGGCTTTAAGAGAAAAAAGACTGACATTCCTAAGGAAGGGGGAATTCTGCATCTAACGTGTCTTTGGAATTGAGCTACATTAGCACTTCCTTGGATCTTTATTCTGCCAGCCTACCTAGCATATTTCAGATTTTCTGGTCCCCATAATTGCATGAACCAATTTCTTAAAATAAATCTCTATCCCTCTCTATCATCTATCTATCTACATTACATTCTATTGGCACTTAGACTTACATAACCTCTTAAAAATTTTCATTTTCTAACATTAGCCAAGGCTTTCACACTATGTTAAACAGTAGCGGTGATAAGAACATCTTTGTTTTATTCACAGTCTTAAAATGAATCTGTCTAAAGTTTGCCCATTGAGTGTACTTACTGTAGGTTTTGATATGTAATCTTTATCAAAGTTTCTTTGTATTCCTAGTTTGCTAGGCTTACTGATATTGAACCTTAGTTGAATTTATGGGATAAAACTTTTATTATGATGAATTTTTAAAAAGTCTCTTGATTTCAGTTAGCTTTTGTTTGGGATTTCTACATCTGTGTTCATAAATGAAAAATCCCTGTAAGTAACTTTTAAAATTTTTGTCACTAACTAGTTTTGAAATTAAGATTATACTGGCCTCATAATGTAAGTTGGACAACTTTCACTCTTTTTTTAATTCCTGAAACAATTTCTATAAAATAGGAATTATGTTTCTTAAGAATTTCATAGAACTCACCTATAAAACCAGTGGGGCCTGAAGTTTTGGGGAGGGGATTCTTTGACTGCCATTTCAATCACTTCATCTTCTTGATTAAATTGTGACATTTTATATATTTCTAGAACTTTGTTTCATTTTTATTTTCAATATTAGTAGTACAGAGTTAATCATACTGCTTTTCTCTTTTTTAATCATCACTTTTGTGTTTGTAGTTATTTCTTCCATATCTTTCTGTATTTTATTTATTCACATTTTCTTCCTTTTATTCTTGATAATGCTTGCCAGGGTTATGTCTTTTTTAGTGTCTTTTTATAGAACCAGCTCTTGACTTTTAAAATATTGCCTATGGTTTTTGCTGCTGTTCTCTATTTCATAGAGTTCTGCCCAGGATGGAGCCAAATATCTGTAGTTGTTTTCAATAAGAGCTGAACACACAAGAAGGTCAACTGCAGTTTCAGTGTATCAATAATTGGTAACTATAGCTGTCACAGTCTAGTCTCACCAAAGCTGCAATTATTCTACAAGGAGGGTCAAATTGTTACTTTGGCCACAGTACATACATCAGGGAACCCTTCACAGGAAACAAGAGAATAGAGGCTAATATTGGAAAACCAGCAAAATTGATGACACATGCCTGGACTTCTTAGGACTTGTGGTCCATTCAGCAAATGTACCTTGAGAAGGCCATGAAATCTTGGCCAAGAATTTTGCAGGACCAATTCAGAGACAGAACTACTTGATCGTGATAAGCATCTTTGCAGAATCACTTGATATGCTTATTGTTCCGGCTCAGACCCCTGCTCTCACAGGCTCAGATCTTCAACAGGCAATTTAATAGCATGGGCATTGTAAGTCACTTATCTCTAGTAATGGTCTACTTTTGCTTCAGTTGAATATAGAGAATTTATGGACAGGAACTTTATCCAACTGTGGCCATCCTCCCTGCTACCCCCAGATAAGTGGGCAAATGATAAAGCTGGTACAGTGTGCTAAGGATGCTCTGAAGTAGATTACTGTAAAGATGAGCCATAAGACATGCCAGGTTTCTCGCTGCCCCATATGTCACACAGTATTCAAACTTTCTAGCCCGTCCTGCTGAACTGGGGCCATGGGACAATCCTATCAGAGTGATCTCAGCTATCTCCACACAGATAAATAAGTATGATGTCTGAATGCCATTTTGTCTGTAACTATATTTCACTTATTTTACCCTATGAGTTAGTCTTTGCAAACTCGTCTTTGCGGGAGTCAGCCAAGGGTGGGGTCTGCTGCTAGAATAATTCATGACAGGACCCTCAAAGTGCAGTTAGGTCAATGTGGAATTGTCCAGTTGATCAATGGTAAAATCTCCCTGTCAGTTATTACTTGAGAAAGACAGACGAATAGAAATGTCTCCTTCAGAGTCACTGGTGCTGATTTTCAGAGACTCACGAGGATTCCTCAAAGCTGTAAGGATGGAAGCAATAACTTTTCAGTCACTGCAACTATATCCAGTATTTTACTTGGGTAATTCCCAAAAGTACTACTGCAAAACAGTTCGTCACAGCCCAGATTTCCTGGGAAGTCACCCCGAGACAGATATTTGCATGCAGGAAGTTTATTGAGCAGTGCTCTCAGGATCTCCACCTAAGGACCATGAAGGATGCAGAATTGGGCAGAGGAAATTTAACTGTGATGAGGTTGCAGCCAAGGCCTAGCAGACCCCATGGGGAGCTCTGCAGCTGAGATGGTCCTTCAGAGTTATCTCAAACTGAGATGAGGGGGCCAGGCCTTTGTATTTCCACATTGACCAGTCACTGGATGCGGGCTTGCCCCTGGGAAGGGAACGTGAGGTAGGCATCTTCAGCTGAAGGCAGTCCCCAGGGAGGGAAAGCTTATGGCTCTTACCTGCCAACACTCCCAGCAGCAGAGGGAATGGGTTTTTCAGCCCCAAAGTGGGACATTTAAGCAGTGTCGCACGGCACCCACTATAGTCTATCCCTTGCGCCATTCAGAGAACCAGTTTGGGGAGCAGCTCCTCCAAGATTCAAGTGGGCTTCAGTTCCTGGAAAAACTTACCAGAAGGTTAGTGAGATGAACAGCAGACCCAGATAGTGAAACTGGCCTCCAGATCACAACGGATATTCACCATCTCCTTTCTCCACTATTTATTCTAGATTCCATGTTTCGAGAACAATTCTGTCAGTGTAGGTGACTTATCTGGTAATATAACGCAGAGTCTTATCCATGAGGAGTCTGGGCCCTGGTCACTCTGCCCTTTTAAGGCCAGGGTTGTGACATTTATCCATATCTTATCAACATTGGCCAAGGAAGTGCCAAGAAGTGCCCAAGGTTATCATCTGAATGCCAAATATAATCCCCCCTATCTCCATTGTGTAACTCAGCCCTACCTCCTCTTGAAGATCAAGGCCAATTAAACCTACCAGGAAAGTGACTCTTCTTGTCACCTGTTATCTTGGATGTCTCTAATTTTTTATTCCTCAGTTCCTCTCTTACTGCTTTTTCTCACAGCAAATGGATATGTTCTAGTATACCACTTAAATTCCCTGGTCATTCTTATATGCTTTTGTTATTTCTTAGCAATTGCCCCAGGGATTACAATTAACATGTTAAATTCTAATAATCGGTATAGATTAATGCCAGTTTAATTTCAGTAGTATACAAAACCTTTTCTCCTATAGAATTCTGTTCCCCCTTATATTGTTATTGTCACAAACTACATAGTTATACATTACATGCCTATCAATATAGATTTACAATTATGTTATGCAGATGTCTTTTAAATCTGATAGGAAAAAAGAGGAGTTACAAATGGAAGATACATAGATAAACAACAAGCTCCTACTGTATAGCACAAGGAACTATATTCAATATCTTGTAAGAAACTATAATGGGGAAGAATATGAAAAACTTTCAGTTATTGTGCTGTTCAACTCCAGATTTTTTATTTGCTTCTCTTTTATAATTTCTCTCTCTCTTAGGGACTATTTTTATTATTACTGTTTTCTGTGTATGGGTTATACTTTCTTGTTTCTTTGCATGCCTCAAATATTTTTGTTACAAACTGGACATTTTGAATATTATAATGTGGCAACTTGGGAAATTAGACTGTCTTTCATCCCAGGATATTTTTGTTGCCACTTGCTGCAGTTATAGTTGGTGTTTGTTTGTTTTTCACAGGCTTTTTTGAACTAAGTTTTTAAAGACTGTATTCTTTGTGTGTGGCCAATGAAGTCTCTGTGTGATTAGCTTAGTTGTCAACTAGAATTGGAGAAAAAAAATTTTTTTTTTTAATTCCTAGAACCAAGAAACAAACAAAAGGAAAAAAGCTCTATGCATATGTTGGAGTACACCTTCAGTGCTCAGCCAGGTAGATTGCAACTCTGCCTTAGTTTTCACTTCCTGCTTGTGCAGAGCCTGAAGGTCAGCCAGAGATCAGAACTTAGAGCCTTTACAGGTCTTTCCTGAGCATGCACACAGCCCTGGGCAGGCATGTGCCCTTCTATAATCCTAGGAATCATCAGAGCCTTTCAAAGCCCTGACCCCAAAGCACCTCATTACCCAGCTTTTTCCTCCCAAGCTTTTAGTTAGTCTATGGTTTGTTTGCCCCGACTGTTTCCTATTGCCCCAGACAACAGTGACTAACACGTGCTGGGCTGTGCTAAGTCGCTTCAGTCGTGTCCTGCAGACTCTTTGCGACCCTATGGACCATAGCGCACCAGGCTCCTCTGTCCACAAGATTCTTCAGGCAAGTATACTGGAGTGTTTTGCCACGCCCTTCTCCAAGTGACTAACATAGCTGCCTATAAATATTTTTAAGAAATGCCTCTGGTAGTCATCTCAGCAGAGGGAGAGTTCTGAGTTAGATGAGATAAAGGCCAACCCTTTGAGTTGGTTCTCCAGGAAGCCATCAGACAGGTCAAAAGAAACAAGCGCAATTCTTTGTGAGTAAGGTTTCTTCTTCTCCCTCCAGTACCAGTATGAATACTGGGAATATGGGCTGTTATCATCAAGGCCACCGTGATGGGAGTAGGTGATAGGAGCAGAATTAGTTAAAAAGTCACAAAGTTCACTGTTCTTATTGAGACTCAACCTGTTTTTCTTGATTAAACATTCCCCTGGTTGCTGCAACGTTTAGGTTACTTTCCAGAGTTCTGCAAAAGTTGATTATGATAGTTTTTGCCAGTTATTTTCATTACCTTTATGTAAGGATGAACTTGTTGGCCTTTGCTATTTTGCCATTTTTTGCTAGCATTAGCCTTTATTTTTAAAAATATTTATTATTTATTTGGGTGTGCTGGGTCTTAGTTACAGCACGTGAGATCTTCAATCATCATTGCAGCATGTGAGATTTGTAGTTGTAGCATGTGGGATCTCGTTCCCTGACCAAGGGTCAAACCCAGACCCCCTGCATTGGGAGCACAGAGTCTTAGCCACTGGACCACCAAGGAAGTCCCTAGCGTTAGCTTCTAACATGGAGAAGTGGGTCATATTCTGAAGGCTCAGAGAGTTTAGAGGTATATGGCAACTTAAAAAAATTTTTTTATTGCACTGATCCAGATGTCCCTGTTTTATATCTCAGGGTCCCACTCTTTCCCAATCAGGGCCATAATCTTGGTATAGCACACCTGCTGGAGTTGAGAATTTTACTTTCTCTAGAGCTCTGCTACTCTTATAATTAAGTCCTGGACCTGACTCTCGGCTTTTTCTACCTGGTGGCTGCAGGAGATAAGAGTTTCTTTCAATGCAGTTGGGATGGGATACTGATAGAAGGGAATTCACTGGCCTGGTGCAATGTCTCAGGCATATAAGAGATACAGGGAAAATAATAATTATAAAGACTATGAAATTGGAAGTATGTTTCTGGGAGCTGTTGATTCATTGAAGGAAAACAATGAAAAGTTGTGGATGACAAATCACAAATTAAAAGCAAAAAGTAAAAGCTGTGGAGCCTCCATAATAATGCTAATAAATACAATAATACTAAAAACCACTAATTATTTCAAATAAGTCACAAAAGGAGAGAAAAGAAAACACAGAACTTTCAGGACAAATAGAATGTCTTCAGCAGACTTAAAATTAAATAGTCATTAATTATAATACTTGTAGAGTAATAAGATAAATATATATTCACTAAAGGAAAGCAGACGTGACTATATTCTCAAAGAAATAAGTTTTATGGAAAGTATTACTACATGCTGGGAAAGATTGAGGGCAGGAGGAGAAGAGAACGACAGAGAGGATGAGATGGTTCAGTGGCATCATCAACTCAATGAACATGAGTTTGAACAAACTCTGGGAGATGGTGAAGGACAGGGAAGCCTGGCGTGCTGCAGTCCATGGGGTCACAAAGAGTTGAACGTGACTCAGAGGCTGAACAACAACAACAGATAAAAAAGATTTCATGATGATTTTTTAAATGTGTGATTCACCAAGAAGATGTACCAATTTTATTTTACATATTTAACGGAGAAGGCAATGGCACCCCACTCCAGTACTCTTGCCTGGAAAATTCCATGGACGGAGGAGCCTGCTAAGCTGCAGTCCATGGAGTCGCTAGAGTTGGACACGACTGAGCGACTTCACTTTCACTTTTCACTTTTATGCATTGGAGAAGGAAAAGAGGATAATTACAATATTGTGATGGTTTTTGCCATACATTAACACGAATCGGCATTAGGTATACGTGTGTCCCCTCCCTCTCAAACCCCACTCCCACATCCCTCCCCATCCCACCCCTCTAGGTGGTCATAGATCACTGGTTTTGGGTTCTCTGTGTCATACATCGAACTCCTGCTGTGACTCTCGCTGTGCTGTGCTAAGTTGCTTCAAGTCTGACTCTTTGCGACCCCGTGGACTGTAGCCCACCAGGCTCTACTGTCTGTGAGATTTCCCAGCCAAGAATACTGGAGTGAGTAGCCATTCCCTTCTACACACACACACACACACATATATATATTTGTTGTTGTTGTTAAGTTGCTAAGTCATGTCTGACTCTTTTATGACCACATGGATTGTAGCTCACCAGGCTCCACTGTCCATGAGATTCTCCAGGCAAGAATACTGGAGTGGGTTGCCATTTCCTTCTCCAGAGAACCTTCCCCACCCAGGGACTGAACTCGTGTCTCTTACATCTCCTGCATTGGCAGGTGAGTTCTTTACCACTAGTGCTACCTGGGAAACCCCGAATTTCCACTGGCTATCTATTTTACATATGGTAATGTATATGTTTCAATGCTATTTTCCCAAATCATCCACCCCTCTCCTTCCCCTACCGTGTCCAAAATGTCCGTGCGTCCTTTGCTGCCCTGCACGTAGGATCTTCAGTACTATCTTTCTAGATTCCATATATATATGCGTTAATATGTGATATTTGTCTTTCCTTCTCTGACTTACTTCACTGTGTATTATAGGCTCTAAGTTCATCTACCTCACTAGAACTGAGTCAAATGCATTCCTTTTTATAGCTGAGTATTATCCCCTTGTGTATATGTACCAGCACTTCCTTATCCATTCCTCTGTCGATGGACATCTAGGTGCTTCCATGTCATTACTACTGTAAATAGTGCTGCAGTGAACACTGGGGTACACGTGCCTTTTTCAATTCTGGCTTCCTCAGGGTATATACCAAGTAGTGGAATTGCTAGATCATATGGTAATTTCATTCTTGATTTTTTTAAGGAATCCCCATACTGTTCTCCATAGTGGCTATATCAATTGGCATTCCCACCAACAGTATGAGGGTTCCCTTTTCTCCACACCATCTAGTATTTATTGTTTGTAGACTTTTTGATGATGGACATTCTGACTGGTGTGAGATAAAACCTTATTGTAGTTTTGATTTGCATTTGTCTAATAATGAGGGGTGCTGAGCGTATTTTCATGTGCTTATTAGCCATCCAGATATGCCCATTTTCAATGTCCAGTTCAGTTCAGTTGCTCAGTCGTGTCCGACTCTGCGACCCCATGAACCGCAGCACGTCAGCCTCCCTGTCCATCACCAATTCCTGGAGTCCATCCAAACCCATGTCCATCGTGTCAATGATGCCATACAAGCATCTCATCCTCTGTCATCCCCTTCTCCTCCTGCCCTCAATCTTTCCCAGCATCAGGGTCTTTTCAAATGAGTCAGCTGTTTGCATCAGGTGGCCAAAGTATTGGACTTTCAGCTTCAACATCAGTCCTTCCGATGAACACCCAGGACTGATCTCCTTTCGGATGGACTGGTTGGATCTCCTTGCAGTCCAAGGGACTCTCAAGAGTCTTCTCCAACACCACAGTTCAAAAGCATCTTTCTTCTGCACTCAGCTTTCTTTATAGTTCAACTCTCACATCCATATATGACTTCTGGAAAAACCATAGCCTTGACTAGATGGACCTTTGTTGGCAAAGTAATGTCTCTGCTTTTTAATATGCTGTCTAGGTTGGTTATAATTTTCCTTCCAAGGAGCAAGTGTCTTTTAATTTCATGGCTGTAATCACCATCTGCAGTGATTTTGAAGCCCAGAAAAATAAAGTCAGCCACTGTTTCCACTGTTTTCCCATCTATTTGCCATGAAGTGACGGGACTGGATGCCATGATCTTAGTTTTCTGAATGTTGAGCTTGAAGCCGACTTTTTCACTCTCCTGTTTCATTTTCATCAAGAGGCTCTTTAGTTCTTCACTTTCTGCCATAAGGGTGGGGTCATCTGCATATCTGAGGTTGTTGATATTTCTCCTGGCAATCTTGATTCCAGCTTGTGCTTCTTCCAGCCCAGCGTCTCTCATGATGTACTCTGCATATAAGTTAAATAAGCAGGGTGACAATATACAGCCTTGACGTACTCCTTTTCCTATTTGGAACCCATCTGTTGTTCCATGTCCAGTTCTAACTGTTGCTTCCTGACCTGCATACAGGTTTCTCAAGAGGCAGATCAGGTGGTCTGGTATTCCCATCTCTTTCAGAATTTTCCACAGTTTATTGTGATCCACAGAGTCAAAGGCTTTGGCATAGTCAATAAAGCAGAAATAGATGTTTTTCTGGAACTCTCTTGCTTTTTTGATGATCCAGCAGATGTTGGCAATTTGATCTCTGGTTCCTCTGCAATTTGATCTCTGCTTCCTCTGCCTTTTCTAAAACCAGCTTGAACATCAGGAAGTTCACATTTCACATATTGCTGAAGCCTGGCTTGGAGAATTTTGAGCATTACTTTACTAGCGTGTGAGATGAGTAGAATTGTGCAGTAGTTTGAGCATTCTTTGGCATTACCTTTATTTGGGATTGGAATGAAAACAACTTTTCCAGTCCTGTGGCCACTGCTGACTTTTCCAAATTTGCTGACATATTGAGTGCAGCACTTTCACAGCATCAGCTTTTAGGATTTGAAATAGCTCAACTGGAATTTCATTACCTCCAATAGCTTTGTTTGTAGTGATGCTTCCTAAGGCCCACTCTACCTCACACTCCAGGATGTCTGGCTCTAGGTAAGTGTGAGTGATCACACGTTTGTGGTTATCTGGGTCATGAAGATCTTTTTGTACAGTTCTTCTGTGTATTCTTGCCACCTCTTCTTAATATCTTCTGCTTCTGTTAGGTCCATACCATTTCTGTCCTTTATTGAGCCCATCTTTGCATGAAATGTTCCCTTGGTATCTCTAATTTTCTTGAAGAGATCTCTAGTCTTTCCCATTCTGTTGTTTTCCTCTATTTCTTTGCATTGATCACTGAGAAAAGCTTTCTTAATCTCTCCTTGCTATTCTTTGGAACTTTGCATTCAAATGGGTATATCTTTCCTTTTCTCCTTTTCTTTTGGCTTCTTTTCTTTTCACAGCTATTTGTAAGGCCTCCTCAGACAGCCATTTTGCTTTTTTGCATTTTTTTTTCCTTGGAGATGGTCTCTCTCCCTGTCTCCTGTACAATGTCACAAACCTCCATCCATAGTTCATCAAGCACTCTATCAGATCTAGTCCCTTAAATCTATTTCTCACTTCCACTGTATAGTCATAAGGGATTTAAGTCATACCTGAATTGTCTAGTGGTTTTCCCCACTTCCTTCAATTTAAGTCTGAATTTGGCAATAAGGAGTTCATGATCTGAGCCACAGTCAGCTCCCAGTCTTTTTTTTGCTGACTGTATAAGAGCTTCTCCATCTTTGGCTGCAAAGAATATAATCCATTTGATTTTGGTATTGACCATCTGGTGATGTCCATGTGTAGAGTCTTCTCTTGTGTTGTTGGAAGAGGGTGTTTGCTATGACCAGTGCATTCTCTTGGCAAAACTCTATTAGTCTTTGCCCTGCTTCATTCCGTATGCCAAGACCAAATTTGCCTGTTACTCCAGGTGTTTCTTGACTTCCTACTTTTGCATTCCAGTCCCCTATAATGAAAAGGACATCTTTTTTGGGTGTTAGTTCTAAAAGGTCTTGTAGGTCTTCATAGAACCATTCAACTTCAGCTTCTTCAGCATTACTGGTTGGGGCATAGACTTGGATTACTGTGATATTGAATGGTTTGCCTTGGAAATGAACAGAGATCATTCTGTCATTTTTGAGATTGCATCCAAGTACTGCATTTCGGACTCTTTTGTTGACTATAATGGCTACTCCATTTCTTCTAAGGGATTCCTGCCCGCAGTAGTAGATATAATGGTCATCTGAGTTAAATTCACCCATTCCAGTCTGTCTTAGTTTGCTGATTCCTAGAATGTCAACATTCACTCTTGCCATCTCCTGTTTGACCACTTCCAATTTGCCTTGATTCATGGACCTGACATTCCAGGTTCCTATGCAATATTGCTCTTTACAGCATCGGACCTTGCTTCTATCACCAGTCCCATCCAGAACTGGGTGTTGTTTTTGTTTTGGCTCCATCTCTTCATTCTTTCTGGAGTTATTTCTCCACTGATCTCCAGTAGCATATTGGGCACCTACTGACCTGGGGAGTTCCTCTTTCAGTGTCCTCTCTTTTTGCCTTTCATACTGTTCATGGGGTTCTCAAGGCAAGAATACTGAAGTGGTTTGCCATTCCCTTCTCCAGTGGACCACATTCTGTCAGACCTCTCCACCATGACCAGTCCGTCTTGGGTGGCCCCACACGGCATGGCTCTGTTTCATTGAGTTAGACAAGGCTGTGGTCCGTGTGATCAGATTGGCCTGTTGTCTGTGATTGTGGTTTCAGTCTGTCTGCCCTCTGATGCCCTCTCTCAGTGCCTACCATCTTACTTGGGTTTCTCTTACCTTGGACGTGGGGCAATGTGTATACTTCTCATATGAAGGCCCCCAAATAAAGCAAATTATTATTCCAAAGGGAAAGCCCAATCCTTGATCATAGTGGGAAATTTTAACATGCTTCTCTTAGTAACTGCTAGTACAAGCAAGACAAAAATATCAGTAAAGATATAGAACATTTGTACAACACAATTAACAAACATGACCTAGTATACATATAAAAACAATAAACCTCACAACTATAGAAGATAGGTTCTTTATCCAGTCCAGTGAAACAGTTACAAAAATTAACTAGACTGGGCCTTAAGGTAAGTGTCAACACATTTCAAGAAATGGAGCGTGTTCTCTGGCCACAGTTTATAAGCTTGAACTCAATAATAAAAAGATAACTTAAAATCCTCATATGTTTGGATTAAGAAATACATTTCTAAATGACCAAATAAGACATCACAGTGAAAATAAGACAATATTTTGAACCGAATAGTAATGAAAATGCTACGTACCAAAACTTGTGAGACACAGCTAAAGCAGAACTAAGAAATGTAGTACCTCAAATACATATATTAGTAAAGGAGAAAGCCTGAAAATTAATGAGCTGAGCACTCATATCAAGAAGGTGGAAAAAGAACAGCAAATTTCAACCAAAGAGAATAGAGAAATGAAATAATAAAGGTAAAAACAGAAATCAATGAAATAAAAGTAAAGATATTAATAGAGAGGTTCAAGAAAATCAAAACCTAGTTCTCTGAAAAGATTAATAAAATTAATAAATCCATGTCAGGGTTGACCAAGTAAAAATGAGGAAGACACAAATTATCAATATCAGGAATGAAAAAAAGGCTCACTGTAGATCCTCTAGCTATTACAAAGATAGTAAAAGGATATTATGAACAATTTTGTGCCAATAAAATAAAAATTTTAAATGAAATGGATGAATTACTAGAAAAATAAAACGTCAAAAGGGTGCAAGAAGACATAGAAAGTCTGACTATTTCCATAGCTAAATTGAAACTTTTAAAAGTTTCCCATACCCCCTACTCCACCCCCACTCCCAAACTCCAGGCCTAGTTGACTTCAACCAAGAATTCCACCAACGATTTAGAGAAGAAATAATAGCAATATTACAAACTCTTCCAGATAGTGGGAAAAGATGGATCATTTCTATACTCCTCTGGTAAAGCTGACATTACCTAGATAACAGAACACAACAAGAACATGGTAAGAAAGAAAATTTACAGGCCTATCCTTCTCAAGACCATAGACGCAAAGCACCCTAATCAAATACTAGCAAACTGAACCTAGCAATAACACACAGAGGGGAAGCAACAGGATGATACGGGCTCCCCTGGTGGTTCAGACGGTAAAGAATCTGTCTGCAATGCAGGAGACCCAGTTTCGATCCCTGGGTCGGTATAATCCCCTGGAGAAGGGCGTGGCAACCCACTCCAGTATTCTTGCCTGGAGAATTCCATGGACAGAGAAGCCTGGTGGGCTACAGTCCGTGGGGTCTCAAAGAGTCAGATACGACTGAGTGACTAACATTTTCACTTTTTTTCCAAAAGGATAATATACCTTTACCACAGAAGAATTAATCCATAAATGCAGAGTTATTTGGATAACAGAAATCAACTAATAGAATTTACCACATTAACAGAAAAAGGAAAGGAAATCACACCATCTACTTCATAAATGAAGAAAAAAATGTTTGATAAAAGGTAACATTTATTGGTAAGAACTCTTAGCAAACTTCCTTATTTCGATAAACACTATCTATGAAAAATTTGTAACAAAAATTATGCTTAGTGGTGAAATATAGAAAGCTTTCCTTTGAGATTTGGAAAGGGATGTTTCCCTATAATGGTTCTTGTCATTGCAGCAAAGCAAGAAAAATAAATAAAAATTATAAGAACTAGAAAAGAAGAAATCAAACTGTAATTATGTGTAGAGGATGTTACTGGGTACATAGGATATTTAAATAAAATATTTCACAGATAAACTATTAAAATTAATAACAAATTGTTGTATACAGGGTCAATATAAATCAATTATATTTACATATATTAGCAAAAACCAGAAACTAAAATTTGGTGTTTTTTACAAGAGCATCAGAAAAGATCAAATACTTAGGGACAAAATGTTTTTAAAGGAGACTAAGATATCCTGCAGAAAGCTATTAAACATTACTAAGAGAAATTTTAAAAAAATAAAGAAATATACCATGTTCTAGACCTGGGCTGTTCAATACTACAGAAATGTAAGTACTCCCCAAACTGATTTTCATATTCAATGAAATTACAATAAAAATCCCAATAGGTGGTTTTGTTTGTCTGTTTTGTGGATCTTAAAAAATTGGTACCAAAATTTTATGGAAATTCAAAGAGAGCTGTGGCATGCTTGAATAAGAGAGTAGGAAGGCTTGTTCTACTGCAAATCAAGACATTTTAAATTGACAGTCATTAAGACAGAATGCAGTTGGTAAAAAGACAGGAAATAAACCAGTATGACATAATAGAGGGCCCAGAAACGAATCCTTGTAAATGTGTTTTTTTAACCAAAATTCTTTTTTTCTTTATTTTTAAATTGAAATATGGTTGATTTACAATGTCATATTAGCTTTAGGTACAACATAGTGATTCAGTACTTTCATAGATTCTATACTATTTAAAGTTGTATTTCCCTGTGCTGTATAGCATATCCCCATGGCTATTTATTTTATGCATAGTAACTTGTAACTCTTAATCCCATACCCCTAAAATCTTTGCAAATATGAATACCGATTTGTGACAACAGCAACATTACAGAACAGCAGGGCAAGGATGGTCTTTTCAATAAATGGTGCAAAAGGGCAAATGAACAGCTCTTTTTACAAAAATAATCCTCCATTCTCTCATTTCCTCAGTCCCTAATAACCTCTCTTCTACCTTCTGTCTCTATGAATTTGTTTATTCAGGATATGTCTTATAGTAGAATCACACAATACTTGTCCTTTTGTGTCTGGCTTATTTCACTTAGTGTAGTGTTTTCAAGATTTATCCATGTTGTAGCAGGTATCAGAATTTCATTCCTTTGTATGACTGAATAGTATTTCATTGTACAGATATACCAAATATTATTTATCGGTTCATCCATCAGTGGATGCGTGTTGTTTCCAACTTTTGGTTGTGGCGAACGTGTGCTGTGAACACGGTGGGACAATGTCAGCATACTCTGAGTCCTTGCTTTTAATTCCTTTGGGTATATACCCAGGAGTGGAATTGTTGGGTTATATGAATGCATTAATGTTTCAAGCACTTTTTACATGCTTTACATTTCACAATGAAAAGAAAAATGAGAGGAGTGAGATGAGAAAAAGGAGACAACAAGTATAAACAAGTCTTGAGTATTTTGTTCCTCAGGGAGGCAAAGAAATGGAGTGGTAGCTGTAAGAGGAAGCAGGCTCAGGGGAAATTCTTTATGATGGGAAAGATGAGAAATGTTTGTATGCTAATGAAAGTGAGGTAATAATGGAAGAATAATGCAGCCGAAGAGAAATGAGAGAAGCCCCATCCTCGTGTGGATGAGAGGGCGTGGTGTTGACTTGAACCAGGAGCCGGGGATGGTCCATCTCCAGTAGCAGGGCTGTGGCTGCAGACACGGTCTCAGGTGTGGTCGCAGGGCCGATGTGGTGGTGAAACCATATGAGTCTTCTTCCATTGCTTCAGTCTACCCCCTGAGCAGGGAAGCAAGGCCATCAGCTTTGAGTGAGGATATCGGAGGAAGTATTAGAGGTGGGAGGACAGCTCAGGAAGTGGGACATGGTCACCTAGGAAAGTGGGAGGGTGGATGGACGGGGGAAGTATTGGGATGATGGCTGGGCAGCATTTAGGGCACAAATGAAGTTCATGGTCACTAACTTAGAGTGGGCCTGGTCAGTGTGCTTGGAAGCTTTTTTCCATGTGAGTGCAGCCAGAGTAGGTGTAGAGCCAGGTATGACTGTTGTTTGGCCAGGTGAGCACCACAAAGCCAGAGAGAGGTAGAAGCTAAGGGTTCTGCCGACAGTGACTGGAATCACCAGTTACAGCATTTGAGCAGCATAAGGAGGGGGCAGGGAGGGACATTGGAAAGGTGGAGGGTACGTGACCATGGAAGTCAGGAGGCCTTAATCAGAAAGTGGGATGCATGACGTTGAGTTAAAGAAGAAGCTGCAGTTGTGGGGGACAAGGCTTAAAGTTCAACTGGGGCAGTGACGGAGGATGGGGACAAGAGCAGTGGAGGCAAGGAGGTCAGAGAATGGGGAGGCCAGGCTGTTTCATCTACCTGTAGATGAACACTGGTTCCCTCTTGAACCAATACTTATTTCCCCGGACGTCTTCAATACCATCAACAGAGGTCAAGGGGAAGACCTGTGTATTTTGCCTCTCCTAGCATGGGTCATAGGGGGCTAAGGGCCTGGGGCAAACATCACACACACTATCCTCACCTCCCAGCCCCCACCCAGCCTTCTGCCCACCTCTCATGGTCATCAGGAATCAAGAAGGACCATTGAGGGTCACATATTGAGCACAACTGATACCTACTGTTTACTTACTATGCAGCAGGCATAGTGCTGAGTACATTTCTTCTCTCGTTTAACCCTTTTAATAACAGTGAAGAAAATATGGTTCATTGGCCCATTTTACAGCTAAGAAAATGCAGACTCCAAAAATTTAAGCCCTGGTCTGCCAATTTCAGCATCTGAAAGCTTGATCTTGCTGGCTTCCCTGGTGGGCAACCTGGGGATGAACCAGCCCCAGCCCTTGTTTCAGGTGTAGAAATAAGTCATTGAACTCTGCTCAGCACATTGGTTCTTTTGCTCTGGTTCCCTGTGGGCCTCCTCTCCCTTCCTGTGTGTCCAGACCTCACTCTCTCTCTGCCCCCCAAACCAGGGTAACCCACATCCAGTTTTGCCCTGGATTGAGAGTTTCCCAGGCTGCAGGAATTTGAACCATAAAATCTGAACATGGGGGACATTTCTGGGCAAGCCGGGATGGTTCGATCTCCCTGGCTACAGCTCACACTTTGGCGGCTCCTCTCCTCACCATTTTTTTCCCCTTCTTTGGTGGTTTTGAAACCACACAACTCAGATTGGGGCTTGAACCCAGTTTTGTATATTACACACCTGGCCTCAGGACTCATTGAAGTTCAGGTTCTTTATGTCTCAGAGCGAACATTAAGAAGTAACAGGTAAGAAGTAGATTTATTGAGAGCAATAAAACACTCCGCAGACAGAGTGTGGGCCATCTCAGAAGGTTAGAGTGGCTTGGGAGATACACATTCTATAGACAGATGCGGTCCATCTCAAAAGGCAAGTGTGGCCCTGAATTATGGGGTGCCTGTTTTTTATTTCCTAGGCTAATGAGTAGGAGGATTGTTCCAACCATTTTGGGGAAGGAGTGGGGATTTCCAGGAATTGGTCCACTGCCCACTTTGGGGCCTTTTATGGTCAGCCTTGGAACTGTCATGGTGTTGGTGGGTATGTCATTTAGCATATGCTAATATATCACAATGAGCATATAATGAGGTTGAAGGTCCACTGGAAGTGGATTCTTCTACCATCTTGGACCTAGCTGGTTCTAAGCAGTTTATGTTGTATCCTCCAGGGCTATGTCATTCTTTTAAAGACTCTGCCCTGCCCCCTTCCCTCCTGTTCCAGTTTTGCTCATTTCATGCATGGCATTTGCTTGCCCTTCTTTCTCTCTCCCCTTAGGGGCCATGATTGCTTTCAGGAACCCTTTGGGAGCCCAGCACCCAGGCAGGAGGAGTTTAGAAACTTCAGTGAGGGCTTGGGATGGGCATTTCTTGAGCAGGGTGCATAAATGCCCCTAGTCTACCTGACCATCACCCCCAAACAGACACATCAATGAGCTAGAACATTCTGGGCTCAGCTGACACCTGGGAATAAAGAAAAGGGCAATCTCTAAGGCAGGTTCCCCATTCAGCTCATTCATTCATTCATCAAATGCCTAGTGAGACCTACTCTGTGCCAAGTTCTGCTCTAGGCAGCAGTGAGCAAGCCAGGTAGAATGCCCAGCTTATGTTCCCTGGTTTTCCCAAAGCATTTGTCTCCCTGTCACCTCAGTTAAAAAATAAGGCATTGCCCAAGTCTTCCATATCCTTGTATTCCCAATCCCTAGTACAGGATCTGTTACAGAGAAGATGTTCCATAAATGTTACATGAAATGAATGGCTGTTTGAATGAATGATTGAAGGGAGGTGTCCCCAGGATGGATAGTGGCCAACTGCTTAGTGCGAGAGTGATAGCTGATGGAAGAATGCAGGTCTGCGAGGGGCTGAGGTGCAAAGTCAAAGTGAAGTGGACTTCAGGGAAGTCTGGGGGTGGGGAGCAGAACTGCCTGCAGCTCCCAGTCCCCTGCCCCCTGAGAGGGTTGTTCTAAGGATCCTCTAGGGCAGTGGTCTTGAGACCATCCGCATCACCTGGGAACTGGTTAGACATGTAAATTCTTGGGCAATCCCAGAAGCGCTGACTCAGAAACCCAGTGGCTTTAACAAGCCTCTAGGGGATTCCGACTGTGCTCCAAAGTTTGAGAAACCACTGTGCTGGGTCAGCAGAGGAAGAAACCTTTTGTAAGCAAGAAATTCTTTCTCTCCACCCTGAGCACAGAATCATGGGAGTGGGTTTCAGGCCTCCCTGCTGGGTGCATAGTAGAATCACCTGGTGCTTTACGCAGACCAATTACATCAGACTCCCCTAGCCGGGAGGATGCAGGCATCAGCAGCTTTTAAAGCTCCCCAGGTGATTCCAAGTGCGGCCACGTGGCCTATCAGAAGCCCCTAGAGGGCTTGTTACAGCACCGTGTGCCAGCCCCACCCGCAGGGCACTGGGGGTGGGGCAGGGCCCGGGGAATTCGCATTTCAAACAGGCTGCAGGGTGAGGCACACTGTGAAATGGACGCAGATCAGGTTGGGGATGCGTGGAAGGTGAAGGGGTTGAGGGAGAAATCCCCGCTTTCTCCCCGCCCCCACAGCCCCGAATTAAACACAGGACAGCTGGGTATGAACTCTACCCGTGTAGTGTTTTCATTATGTTCCGTCTGCAGGAGAGGGATCAGGCTGGTTGACATTTGTGGAGAAGCTGAGCTGTGGCGTGAGCCTCCCTCAGAGAAGGCAGGGATAAATCGTCACCATCTTGGCAGATCCCCAGGAAAAGCAATGAAGAGGCGCCACCTGCACTAGGGTATCTTGGGCAGCGTGGGGACAAAACCTGACTCCCTTACCTTCGTGCTAGCCCTGGCCTCCCTGCCTGCATTTTCTTAGGAGCAGATGCTTTCCTTCAGGATTTGATTTCACTGCCACTTGCCCCCAAACTCCCCTAGTTGGGAGGGGAATGGGGAGCCGAGAGACACGTGTTCAGCGCGCTTTTCAGTCACCCTGAGTTCATTTATTCAACAAATACACACAGCGGCTCTCGGAGGGCACAGGGAGTTGTGTCTGTTTTGTGTTTCCTGCGCGGAATGAAATAAAGCGTTGCCAATATCGACAGCGGCTTCCTGAGCACATCTGCCGTCTCTACTCCAGACGTAAGCAGCAAATGGAACTTGATGACCGTCATTTCTATAAGGACCCTTTTGTTTTTATGACCTCGTTGTGTCTGGCTCCGTAAACTTCGGTGACGTACCTCCCCGTGACCCTGCCATCTGGCTGCGGCTGCCCTTGACCTCAACCGCGTGTTTGTCAGGCTCCCATCATTGGCATCTGGGTCCTGCCTCGTGCTTCTTTCCCGTTGTTTGGGCAGCACAAGGAACTGATCCACCTCTCTGCTAAACCCAATCCGTGGGGGTCTCACTGGATCCTCAGAGTAACCCTGTGAGGTGAGTGCTATTATTGACTATACTTTGCAGATAAGATGCTGTGTGGTCCATGCATAGCTGGTGTGTGTTAGGGCAATTCCCCTCTGCACCTGGACACCCGTGTCCGCGAGACCTGGGTGTCCCTCTTTTTCTGGGTGCTCAGTGCCGCCTTTCACCTACTTCTGTGGCTGTGGGGCTGCTCCCAGTCCCCTGCACCACCACCCCTACCCAAGGCACTGCTTTAAAGGGTGAGGTGAGGTACTTTCTCACTTCTGGGCAGCACCCTCAGGGAGGCTGGTCTTCAGGGAGGCTGCCTGGGACCCCAGGAGGCCCAAGAGTAGAGATCTGGACCCCAAGGCAACTCCGGACCTCAGTTGCCAAACCTTAATCCTTGTGCTGCTCTCAGCTGGGCCTCTCAAGGTCTGTCTGCCCCCAAGGCCAGGAGGCGGGGGGGGGGGGGGGGGACTGTCAGGAGACGCCCAGGGCTCTGCCGGGAGCAGAAGGGCTGTCCCTGGGGAAGGCCTGCCTCTGCCTCCAGTGACCTTGGGCAAGTCACTTCCTCTCTCGACCTCAACTTTCCCATCTGGAAATGGGGCCTCTGCTTTCATGTTTGAGGTTCACATCTCATGTCCCTTCCAGCTCTAGAAGCTTCTTGATGTCCTGAGCTGCTACAGAGATGGAAGGGTAGGCTCTGGGGTGGGCTCTCGGGGTTTGAATGTGAGGCGGTTCTGCCGGTAGGGCTCTGTTGCCTTGTTGCTAAAGTGACCAAGTGAATAAAGTCCCTTGTCTTTTTTGGATCATTGTCTGCCAGGGGACGTGTGTGCGGGACAGGGAATTCACGAACCAGGGCAGCCTGCCATGCTGTGTAACTCGGTGCTTCCTGTACTCTCATCTTGATGAATCAGTAGAACTCAGTGCTTTAATCACAGTAAGGAGGAGACGGCCCCATGAATAGGGGCGTCTGGATGGACAGATGGAGCCCACAGCGAAGGGGGATGAGGCCCCGGCCTGTCCTGACCCCCTCGCCCCTCTGGGCCTGGAGAGGCCACCCCCATCATCACAGGGGAAGCTATATGTCTCACAGCAGGAGGGGGGGGCCACCCTCCCAGCTTCACCTGAGGGGCCAGCTGGCAGCTCCCATGGGTGTGTTCCAGGTATCGCCCTGAGCCCAAGCACCTCTACACTGACTCAGCCACCTTGCCTCTTCTCTGGAGAATTCTCTCTCTCTCTGACTTCCCCCTAGAGCAGGCCCTCTACAGCCTGGCTGTGGCTGTTTTGCCATCACACACAAAATCCTTTTGCCAACAGAAAAAACTGAAAGGTTTTGCCTGCCATTTGAGGCCTTGTCTGCGTCGGCCACACCCACGCATCCGGGCTTAACTTTGCAGGCCCTAACCCTTGGGCCACGCTGGCCCACCCTGGGTCCCCCACCTCTGGCCCTACTCAGGGCCTTGCTGAGGCCTCCCCCACATAGCACATCCTCCCCAGGGGTCTCGAATGCCTTCCCTGACTAGCTCACAGCCTCGTCAGCACCTGCTGACTCCTGGGTGACCCCAGAGTGCGCTGTCTTCTCGTCTCCTGTCCTTGACCATGGCCTGCATGACAGCAACCACACTTACCTGTGACTGCAGCCTCTGGCCTCCCAGCCCTGCGCCTGAGTGCAAGTCCCGCTCAGCTGATGAATGCGCCGATCTTCCAACAACCCGCAGGGGTGGATTTTCTATTGATAGATGAAGAAACAGGGGCTTACAGAGTTACTGGCTCAGGTCAGGTGGCTAGACGGTAGCAAACTAGGTCACCAAGCCCTGATAGATTACCCTGCCCCTCCTGAGACCCATGGGTGGCAATAGCGTTAGGGTAGGTGGCACTGGCCAAGGTGACTGGGGAATGTTTGTGGGATTTTGAGTTGTGGGTGTGTGTGTGTGAGTGTATATGTGGTATGTGTACATGTATAGTGTATATGTGTGTATGTAGATGCGGTGTTATGTCTGTATATGTGTGTGTGTGTGTTTCCCAAGAAGGCTTTTTTTCCTTCCTCTTCCTTCCCCTTCATTATTTGTGGCTGAGAGTTTGTTCTTCAAAACTTAAGGCAGTTGAAGAAATTCAGTGCCCTGAGGAAGCTTTTATTTTTTAAATTTATTTTTTCATTTAAAAAATGTATTAAACTATTGTTAATTTATAATACTGTGCTAGTTTCAGGTGTACAGCTTCAGATTCTTTTCCCTTATATGTTATTATAACATATTGAATATAGTTCCCTGTGCTATACAGTAAATCCTTGTTGTTTATCTATTTTATTTATAGTAGTGTGTGTCTGTTAATCCTATACTTCTAATTTATCTCCTCCCCCTTTCCCCTTTGGTAACCCTAAGTTTGTTTTCTATGTCTATGAGTCTATTTCTGTTTTGTAAATAAGTTAGTTTGTATCATTTTTTTAGATTCCATATATAAGCGATACCATATGGTACTTGTCTTTCTCTGCTGACTTGCTTCGCTTAGTATGATAATCTCTAGGTCCATCCATGTTGCTACAAATGGCATTATTTCATTCTTTTTCATGGCTGAGTAATATTCCACTATATACCACATATTCTTTATCCTTTTGTCTGTCAGTGGACATTTAGTTTGCTTCCATGTCTTGGCTATAGTAAATAATGCTACTATGAACATTGAGGTGCGTGTATCTTTTTGAATTAGGGTTTTCTCTGGATATATGCCCAGGAATAGGATTGATGGATCATATGATAGCTCAATTTTTATTTTTTTAAGGAACCTTCAGATTGTTCTCCATAGTGGCTGCACCAATTGATATTCCCACCAACAATGTAGGAGGGCTCCCTTTTCTCCCTCCCGAATGTAGGTGGCCCTCATCCAATCAGTTGAAGGCCTGAATAGAACAAAAGACTGTCCTCTCCTGAGCAAGAGAGAATTCTCCCAGAAGATGGCCTTTGTACTTCATTCACACCATCAGTTCTTTGTGGGTCTCTGGCCTGCTGGCTCACCCTGTATGTAGATTTTGGACTTACCAGCCCCTATAATCTCGTGATTTTGTAAGCCAATTCCTTATGATCAATCTCTGTATCTATCTATATACACATGCGCGTGCACACATACACACACACACACATATACATATATATATATATATATTTATGCCATACATCATATTGGTTCTGTTTCTCTGGAGGAAGCCTGATAATACAACCTGCTTCCTCCCAGAGCCTAGGTTGGCTCCAGTATCCATGCCCCAGGGTAGGACAGAGGCTTTGTGCCCATAAAGCAGGAGGTTACTTAAAACCTTGCCCCAAGTCACAATTTTTCTGTGGCCTTGGAATTGGAGTGGTGCTCATCAAACTGAGCAGCTGGTCATCCTCTCTGAGCCCTCCCTCTCCATCACCTGCCAGCTTGCCCTCAGGCTTCAGAGCCTTCTGTTCTGCCCACCCTGCTGGACCCAGATGTCAGCATGAGGCATAGCTCTTCCCCATGCCCAGGGAGCCCAGCTCCTTCCTTTGTGCCAGGAGGCATTTGAAGATATGGGAAGGCATTCTCTCTGGACATCTGGGGCCCGGTCACCCTCAGTTTTAGTCTGCTTGGACTGCTTTAACCAAATACCATAGTCTGGGTGGCTTAACAGAAACTTATTTCTTACAGCTCTAGAGACTAGAAGGCTGAGATCAGGGTGCCAGCCTGGTTGGATTCCTAGTTAGGGCTCTCTTCCTGGCTTGTGAATGGCTGCTTTCTCTCTGTGTCCTTGCAAGGACAGGTAGAGAGCTAGAGGAAGGAAGCTCTTCTTATAAGGGCACCTTTCCTATTCAACCAGGGCCCCACGCTCATCATCTCATTTAACCTTAATGACTTCCTGATAGACCCTTTCTTCAAATACAGTCACACTAGGGGTTAGGGCTTCAACATGTGGGTTTGGGAGGGATGTGATTCAGCCCATAGCCCTTGGAGATGGGTTCCTTTACTTGAAAGCTTCTATATGAGTGAGATCCCAGGGCTCTCATGTGGAGAAATAGGAAGTGCCTTGAAAGGCTGTCTGGGTACTTAATAACACTTGTAAAGACTTAGTAAGCCCAGTCTGTCTCAGGTCCCACCCAGGGTTGCCCTCATGGGTCATACTTGTAGGACCCACCCTGATGGCAGGTAAATCATTTGATGCCTGGTAGATGCTATGAGGGCCCACATGCAGGACTGGGGTTGGGGTCGGGCTTAGGTCAGGGGTGGTTTTGTCAAGGGACTCAATGTTCGCATTTAATCAAGGGGGAGTAAAATGGTGTGTGTGTGAGAGAGAGTGGGAGAGGGAGAGTGAAAATGAGAGTATTTGTGGTAGAGAAAGGTGAGCTACCTGTACACAGACTTTTTAAAAAGTGTTTTATGATGGATCTTTGCCCATGGGAAATTTTTCTTCCTAAGCTTTTCTGCTTGCGGGCTAAAACTTCTGGGTAGAGTTGCCAGAGAAAATACAGATGCCCAGTTAAATGAGAACTTCAGATAAACAACAAATAATATTTTCAGTCTAAGTATGGCCTGGCCCATGCACTATTGGTGGGCATACTTCTACCAAAAAATTCTTCATTCTTTCCCTGGAATTCCAATGTAACTGGGTGCCCTGTATTTTTATTTGCTAAATCTGGCAGCCCTACTTATGAAGGCTGGGTAGGCCACATGCAGAAATGCAAATTGGGGAGTATTAATAGATCACTGGGCCAGCACTGACTTCCGCATCTAGGCAAGCAAGCCCTGGATTGTGGGAGGGGTAGTTGCTGTCTGCAGAAACCCCGGGAGGGAAGCTGGCATAACTCAGCCCCACCTCCGCTGCTGGTTGCTGCTGCCCCCCACCCCTCACCCTGCTGTGCCATCTCACTCATTTCTGGACCTTCACTGCACAGCTGGGCCTTTAGGAAGAGCTAGCCCTACCTGGTCTCTAGCTGACCGATGGCCTAAGACAGGCTTTTTGGACACCCTTTTTAGCATGGGGCTTGTAGACACCCTGGATTGGGTGGTGTCAAAGATGAAGGTTTTGGGGGGGAGGTCTCAACTCATTTTTTACTACCTTTTAGGTAGACCCGTAATGAGGAAAAGTCCGAAGGTAAGTCCCCCTTGGACCAAAGGGCATAGGGTGTGGCCTCCGTGGGTCAGCAGATTACAAGAGAAAGCACATGCTCAACCTTTTGCTGAGTTGGGATAGTCACTTTGCTTTCTCCTAATCTCAGCCTCCCCCTTTGGGAAAGAGATTATGCAAATATATCCCTTGTACAATAGTTGTAAGACTTCAGGTAGAAATAATATATAAAAAGAGATTGACATAGTTTCTAGCCAATGGAGCCAAGAGAAGGTGAGTTGGGACCTCAATGGTTCCAGGTACTAATAAGGTACTTGTCTAAGTCAGCTTGGTCTGACTTCTTTTAACTCTGTCTCCTCACCCCAGATAGTGTCATTTCTCTCTTCTTCGAAGTCCCAAATTTCTTGAGAGAGGTGTATACACCTTCTTACTTCCACTAGCTTACCACAACTGGCATTGCCACTTTGCCAACAGAAGATTGCTAATGACTTTCTGATGACCATGGCCAATGGCTTCCACACGATCCTCTGTCTCTCAGAATAGATGGCTCTTATAGACACTCATTGCTTACTCATCTAGCTTCCATTCACCCTTCATAAGAGCACCTGGACTGTCCTTCCCAGACCCGTTTTCCTCTATTGTCTAGCAACTGTGTAATTTGGGAGGAAGTTACCCCTCCAGGGATGGATCCAATTGGCCTAAGTCAGTCAGCCTGATCTTCTCCCTTTTACCACCATGATTGCTTCAAGAGTGGGCATGGAAAGATGGAAAGAAAGAAAAAAGAACAAGGTCCTTGGTGATATCATTAAACTGCTGAATTAAACTCATCCTGAAACCTATGCCAGTCATGCACTTTCCAGTTGTGTGAGCCAATAATTCTCTTCAAGGCTTACATTAACATGAGTTGTCTTTTCTGTTACATAAAGGGTCTTCACTGACACACATCTCCATAGCATTAAATGTTGTTGACTATCTTCTGCTTGAGTAATGGAAAACCCAAATGATTGTGGCTTAAATGTATTAGAAGTTTTGTTCATTTTTCTCTTGGGTGATAAGAGTTTTGCAGGGAATTTGTTGCTACCATTTATTGCCATTTCAGCATCTCAGAGATGATCTTCCTGACCCAGGGATTGAACCTGAGTCTCCTGCATTGCAGGCAGATTCTTTACTATCTGAGCCAGAGTCAGGTCTCATAACAGCATCTCAAAGATGTTAGAGCAATTCTCTCAACTTTTCTCTCAGGAGGCCAAGATGGTTTCTGCAGATGTAGCCATCATGTCTGTAGTCAAGACACAAGGAAGAGAGAGGGCAGGAGAGGTACCTTCACCAACTGGTTTCTGTTAATGTCTCATTGGCCAGAGCCATGTCATATGGCTGCCACTAGCTGCAAGGGAGTCTGGGAAAGAATGGCTTTAGCTTTCTGGACCCTGGGGTAGAGGCAGGTTGGCTAGAGAAGAGTCAGAGTGAAGTCAGAATGAGCCACTTAGAGGGTCCATCTCAAGGCTCCAGGGCTCCTTCACAGAACCGCATTGTCGGACTCCCAGGCATCTTCTCTGGATCTCTGCTGTCTTGGGCAGGGTTATCAGCTTCTGGAAGACTCTGGATGTCTATCCCCAGGCCCACTCTCCCTCCTGTTGGCTCAGCCATCTGTGTATCCCATCCACCTAATGTCCCACAAAGAGCTCCTGGCTCTTTATACCACCTCCCTCACATCGCTTTTAAGCCCAAAGTCAACATCACCTTCTCGATTCTCATCAGACTCGCCCAGAGTTAGCGGCCCTTACTCAATATCCAGGACCTGAGAATTGTGCTGGTGCTGGTACTTGTGGAAGGAAGGAGAGCTACCTTCTAGAGCGTCCCTGTTGGAGGAGAGGCAAGTGGGGGAGGACTGGTGTATCTGAAGGGAGAGAGCTTTGGAAGAAAGACTGCACTGTCACCGTGGACCTCATTTCTGGTTTTGACTAAAATTCCCAGGTGGCGCTAGTAGTAAAAAACCTGCCTGCCAATGCAGGAGACAGAAGAGATGCGAGTTCCATTCCCGGGTCAGGAAGATCCCCTGGAGGAGGACATGGCAACTCACTCCAGTATTCTTGTCTGGAGAATCCCACGGACAGAGGAGCCTGGCAGGCTACAGTCCATGGGGTTGCAGAGTTGGACATGACTGAAGCGACTTTGTACACACAAAATTATGTAAACCTGCAGTGTGATATATATATTTTAAATCTACCTGCCCTCTGGGCTTCAAGACCATGTAATGATCCCAGGAATGGGCCTCTGATTTCTCAAGGCCTACCCAGACCTCAGATGGTCCCCAACCTCCAGAGGGTGTGAGGATAGCCTGCAGTGTATCCCTTACCTTCCTCGACCTTGCTTGAAAATAACAGAAAGTAAGCACCCAGATGTGTTGAAAGAAAGGGGAGGGAGGGAGGCGGAGAGAGGCAGGCATATGCCGGGGAGTGTGAGCAGCCCAGGGCTCACAGGGCTGGCTGTCTTCATCTGTAATCTCAGGTCACCTCCCTCTGTGGGCCTCAATTTCCTCTTCAGCAAAGAAGGCCTGGATCAGATCACTCCCCAGGCCTCTTCTAACTCTGACATTCTGTGATTTTCTAATTTCCTTCAGACTCCGGGGGCCCACAGACCCCATGCTAACGTGGATGAATAAAACATGGGCATATCCTAAAGCTCTAAATATCGCAAGTATTTGCTTTGGATTTGTTCTCACTTAACTGCGTGGTAAGCAGCATCCAGCTGGGGCCCCACAGCCTCCTGTCTGGATTGTTCGAGGGTGGCCGGGCTCCTGAGGAGGCTGATGGCGTGTGGCAGAGGCCCTCCCTCTGGGGACCCTCGCCCACTCTGACTCTGTTCTTTGGCCTCTATCCCAAACCTTCCTCATGAAGTCCCCTACCCACTGGCGCTCTAGACCCTGATCTACCGCCTCAGGGACATTTCCCTTGGATGTCGGCACTGGCACCTTCATACATCACCTGTCCACTGTCCACACTGGAAGACAGCTTGTGTCCCACTGTGACCCTCTGGAGGCTGTGTATCCTATGTCTCTTCTGTGGGAACTCAACAGATATAATTGTGTTTTTTATTTTTAAGTTAAAAAAATATTTTATAGAGCAGTTTTAGGGTTACAGAAAAATTACACAGAAAATATAAAGAGTTCCCATGTCCTCCTTTCCCCTCTCCCATAGTTTCTGCTGTCATTAATACCTTGCATTATTTGTGGTATGTTTATTACATCTGATAAGCTAATAGTGGCCCATTATTATTTACAGAAGTCCATGATTTACATGAGGGCTCACTCTTGGTCTTTTACATGCTGTGGGTTTTGCCAAATGCATAATGTCATGTATCCACCTTGACAGTATCATATGGAACAATTTCACCACCCTGAACACCAGCTGTGCTCCACCTATTCATCCCTTCCTGCTTCCCTCCCCCATGACTCCTGGCAACCACTGATTTTTTTTTTTAGGTTTTTTTTAATTGAACTATAGTTGATTTACAATGTTGTGTTAGTTTCAGATGTACAGCAGAGTGATTCAGTTATACATATGCATATATATTCCTTTATACATATATGTATATATACACATATATGAGGAGGGCATGGCAACCCACTCCAGTATTCTTGCCTGGGAAAAAATCCCATACATAAGCCTGGTGGGCTACAGTCCATGGGGTCAAAAATAGCTGGACATGACTGAGTGACTAAGCACAGCACATACACATATATATTCTTTTTCATATTCTTTTCCACTATAGGTTATTATAAGATATTAAACATAGTTCCCTGTGTTATACAGTAAGGTCCTTGTTGTTTATTTTATATATAATGGTGTCTGTCTGTAAATCCAAAACTCCTATTTTACATCCCAGGAATGGGCCTCTGATTTCTCAAGGCCTAGCTAGACCTCAGATGATCCCCAACCTCCAGAGGGTGAGAGGGTAGCCTGCAGTGTATCCCTTAGCTTCTTGGACCTTGCTTGAAAAGTAACACAAAATTAATCCTTAATCTTGAGCATCCAAGGATTTTGGTACCTAGGGAAGATTCTGGAACCAATCCCCTGCTGATACCGAGGTACAGCTGTATAATATGAGCCATAAATCTGAGTGTTTTTAAATCTTAAAACTTTATCCTAAATTTTGGATTAACAGACAGAGAGCGACTAACACTTTCCCTTTGGTAACTAAAAGTCTGTTTTCTATGTCTGTGGGTGTTTCTGTTTTATAAATAAGTCCATTTGTATCATTTTTTTTAAGATTTCACATGTAAGTGATATCATATATTATTTGTCTTTCTCTGTCTGACTTAACTTTATTTAGTATGATAGTCTCTAGGTCCATCCATGTTGCTGTAAATAGCATTATTTCATTTTTTTTTTTTATGGCTGAGTAATATTCCATATTGGGCTTCCCTGGTGGTTCAGATGGTAAAGAATCCACCTGCAGTGCAGGAGACCCAGGTTCGATCCCTGAGTCAGGATGATTCCCTGGAGAAGGGAATGGCTACCTACTCGAGTATTCTTGCCTGGAGAATCCCATAGACAGAGGAGCCTGGTGGGCTACAGTCCAAAGGGTTGCAAAAAGTTGGACATGACTCAGCGACTAAGAAATATTCCATATTACTCCATGTCATGTGTGTGTGTGTGTGTGTATACACACACAAAACATCTTCTTTATCCATTCATTTGTTTGTGGGCACTTGGGTTTTTTCCATGTCTTGGGTGTTATAAATAGTGCTGCTATGAATATTGGGGTGCATGTATGTTTTCAAATAGACATTTTGTCTTTTCTGGACATATACCTAGGAGTGGGATTCCAGGCTCATATGGTAGCTCTATTTTTAGTTTTTAAAGGACCCTCCATACTGTTCTCCATAGTGGCTGCACCGATTTACATTCCTACCAACTCAACCACAGATCTTTTTCCTCTGTAGTTGTCTCTTTCCCACAGTGTCATATAGTTGAAATCATATAGCATATAACCTTTTTAGACTGAGTTCTTCCACTCCTAGCAGTATGCATTTAAGTTTCCTTCATGTTTTTTTTTTTTGTGACTTGATAGCTCATTTCTTTTTAGCAATGAATAATATTTCATTGTATAGATGGACCACTCAATAGATATAATTTTTGATTGATCAATGGGTGGAAAAGATCACAAATACAAGAAGAACAGCAATCCTCTCAACACAAAGTCTGTGAGAAAGCTAGATTTCAGGATGCTTCTGCATAATGTACACAGTGTGGCCAACAAAGAAAATTCAACAACCTGAGAGTTGAATTTAGAGTATTAGCTATGAGACAAATTATGTTTATTACAGAAAATTCTCTCTTAAGTAATTGCGTTTGTAATAGGATTCAGTTGGGACTTCCCTGGCTGTCCAGTGGTTAAGAGTTTGCATTTCCACTACAGGGGGCATGGGTTCCAGCCCCCCAAATTAATGAATAAAACAGGATTCAATTAATTTTTCTATGACACTTCAGGCATGCATTCACACTAGAAATTATCTATACCATGTTAGATATTGTGCAAACAGGGACACTTTGGAGAGTAAAAGGGAGTGCTGTTAATAATTATGCCCAAACAACAGATGGAAGCCAGGACTATCCCAGATAATATATAGTCTTTCTATTTATGACTATTATCTGTCGTCTTAAAATAGCTGAGGGACCATAGGATATTTTTGTGTTTCTTCAAAAGTATTGGCTGGCGTATGAGTGAAGGTTACGCCAGTGGTAGTGACACTTTGAGGAGCAAACCCCAGTTTATCTTTCACTCACATGAGTCCAAAACGCATATTGTGGACTGATGGGAATGGGAGGTAGAGGGGGTGGGCTCAGCTCCATGCAGTCATTCAGGGACCCAGCTTGATGGAACCTCTGCCATCTTCCACATGTGCTTTTCAAGTATGGTGACCAATCATTGTCTCGGAATGAGGAGTTTCCTGGGTGAAGATTTTCAGTGGTAAAACTAGGACAGTTTCTGGCAAACCAGGCCAGTTGGTTCTATTTCTAAGGTTGCCCTGAAGATTGACATCTAACTGATCTGGAGGGGAAGAGAGAGAGAATGACTTTTAGGAGCCAGACCGCTCATCCCTTTTGCCGTTCTCTGGGCCAAAACAGTCTCATGGCCTCACCCAGCTGCAAGGGAGACTGGGAAATGTAGTCTAGCTGTGTGTATAAAAGGAAGGAGAAATTGGTTTGATGATGACCGAACTGTCTCTGCCATGGAAGGGAAGTGAATAATGTCTTATTTTACTACTGGGCCCTCAGACTGAGCTTGACTTCTCTTTTCTTTTTCTTTAAGTTGTGGCATGCAAACTTTCAGTTGTGGTGTGTGGAATTTAATTCCCTGACCAGGGATTGAACCCAGACCCCCTGCATTGGGAGCATAGAGTCTTAGCCACTGGACCACCAGGAAAGTCCTGAGATTGAGTTCTTTCTTAACTGGCATATGTCTGGGAGAGTTTACTGCCTCCTGCTCCCCCACCCCTATCTCCCTTTAGAAATTGAAGTCGTGTAGCAGTCAATGGAGTCAACTCCAAGTGTCCACACGGCCCAGTGTCTGCTGATGGAAAGTCTGCAGCACTCTGGGGTTCTGGGAAGGTTGGGGGCACTGATTGTGGAGGTTACACCCTGCAGCCACAGAAACTCATTAGAAGGGAATCAGGTTGCAAAGCAGAGAGGTGCCACATTTGGTTGTGCTGCAAACTGAAAACTTATGCTTTGTGAAGTCGGTGCGATACATTGTGGCACCCACCTTATAGCAAGCAATATGATCAGTCTTCAACACGACTGCTTTTTCTGGCCCAAAACCATCAGTAGATCATTGGTGCAGGCTGAGCCTTTCCATGGCAATTAGCACCCCTTAACTAAGGTGCTTCCTTGGTGGGGGGCTTCCCTGGTGGCTCAGCTGGTAAAGAATCTGCCTGCAATGTTGGAGACCTGGGTTTGATCCCTGGTTTGGGAAGATCTCTTGGAGAAGGGAACGGCTACCCACTCCAGTATTCTGGCCTAGGGGATTCCGTGGACTGTATATCCATGGGGTTGCAAAGAGTTGGATATGACTGAGCAACTTTCACTTTTGCACCCTTAACAACCTTTTCTTCTAGCATCCTTGAGAAGTGGGTTAAGGCTATTAGCCCCAGGCTGGGGGAAACTACTGTGGGCAGAGTGATACTACACGCTTGACTTGTGCAGGCTTGGTCCTGCCCTGGGTGAGGGGGAGTTTGGGCTGGAAGCAGACAAGGAAATGATGCTAATTTCACTCCTTTTCCTCTGGACGCCTTCTGTGGGAGGCGGGGCTGGGAGCTAATGTGAGTGGGCATCAACAAGACCACCCAGGACAAACCCAGCTAGAGGGACCTCGGTTTCTGCAATCCCCATCTTTGGCTATCTTTTCAAAGCCTGGGCTTGCAACCCAGACCTTTCCTTCTGTAACTCTCTTTGAGACACAGACTCAGTTGACCATTGTATTCATTTCCTGTGGCTGCTGTAACAAAAGATCACAAACTTGGTAAAAACTAATACAATTTTGTAAAGTTTAAAAAAAAAAAAAAAGATCACAAACTTGGTAGCTCATAGCTTTGGAGGCCAGAAGCCTCAAATTGGTGTCCTTGGGCCGAAATCAAGGTGTCAGCAGGGCCACTCTCCTTTTGGGGGCTCCAGGGGGAAATCTGTTCGTTGTCTCTTGGCAAGCCAACTTTCCTTGGCTTGTGCCATCATGGCTTCAATCTCTGCCTCTGTGATCACATAGCCTTCTCCTCTTCTCTGTAATCTCCATCTCCCTTTTGCAAGGGAGCTTTTTGGGTCCATCCAAGTACTCCAAGATAATCTCCCCACCTCAAGATCCTTAGTTTTAAAAACTAGTTAATTCATAGTGGTGCTAGTGGTAAAGAATCCGCCTGCCAACACAAGGAGACACAGGAGATGCAAGTTCGATCCCTGGGTTGGGAAGATCCCCTGCGGGAAGAAATGGCAACCCACTCGCGTATTCTTGCCTGGAGAATCCCATGGACAGAGGAGCCTGGTGGGCTGCAGCCCATAGGGTCACAAAGAGTTGGACACAACTGAAGTGACTTAGCACAATTAATTTTTGACTGTGCCAGGTCTTCAGTGCTGCACCCAGGCTTTCTCTAGTTGCAGTGAACAGGGCCTACTCTATTCGTGGTGCACAAGCTTCTCACTGTGGTGGCTTCTTTTGTTGTGGAGCACGGGCTCTAGAGCAGAGGCTCAGTAGTTGTGGCACACGGGCTTGGTTGCCACATGGCATGTGGAATCTTCCCGAACCAGAGATCAAACCCATGTCCCCTGCACTGACAGGCAGATTCTTAGCCACTAAACCACCAGGAAGTCCCAAGATCCTTAGTTTAATCACATCCGCAAAGTCTATTTTTGCCCTGTAAGGTGACATTCCAAAGATCAAGGGGGCATTATTCAGCTTACCACAGCCGCTATGGTACAAAATAGAGCTGACCCTTGAACAAGGCAGGGGTTAGAGGCACTGGCCCTCCCTGCCGTTGACAATCCAGGTGTAACTCTATAATCAGCTTTCCATATACTCGGTTCTGCATCCGTGGATTCAACCAACCTTGGATCGTTTGGTAGTATTTACTGTTGAAAACAATCTGTGAATAAGTGGACCTGTGTAATTCAAACACGTGTGACTCAGTGGTCACTGGTATGTCAAACAGACCCTCTCTGAGGATACATGTGGTGGTGTTGCTGAACACAAGTGCATATGCCCAACTCACAATGAGGCCAAACAAACCGAAACGTTGGGGTTTGGAGCAGACAAAGGTTTATGGCAGGGCCAAGCAAGAGGTTTGTGTTCAAGAAAGACACGAACTCTTAAGTGGTTTTCAGGGCAAAGCTGTTATAGGCAGGGTGTGTGGCTTTCTTCTGATTGGTGATGAGGTGACATGGCGGCACTCCAGGAATCTCAGGCAGTAAGAGAAGATGGGAAGAAACCACCTGCTCTATGCCTGATGTTCCTGTTGCAGGAAGGGGGACTCCTCTCAGGCCCTGAGAGCGAGTTCCTGTCTAACGCTCAGAAATGAATTGTCCAAGGAGACACATGTGGTGACAAAGCAAGAGACTTTATTGGGAAGGGGCACCTAGGTGGAAAGCAGGAGGGTAAGCTGAGCGCCAAAGAATTGATGCTTTTGAACTGTGGTGCTGGAGAAGACTCTTGAGAGTTCCTTGGACTGCAAGGAGATCCAACCAGTCCATTCTAAAGGAAGCTTGGGGCTGGTGCACTGGGATGACCCAGAGGGATGGTATGGGGAGGAAGGTGGGGGGGGGGGGTTCAGGATTGGGAACACGTGTACACCCATGGTGGATTCATGTTAATGTATGGCAAAACCAATACAATATTGTAAAGTAATTAGCCTCTAATTAAAATAAATAAAAAAATAAAGGAGATCAGTCCTGGGTGTTCATTGGAAGGACTGATGTTGAAGCTGAAACTCCAATACTTTGGCCACCTGATGCGAGGAACTGACTCATTAGAAAAGACCCTGATTCTGGGAAAGATTGAGGGCAGGAGGAGAAGGGGACGACAGAGGATAAGGTTGGATGGCATCACTGACTCGATGGACATGAGTTTGAGCAAGCTCCGGGAGTTGGTGATGGACAGGGAAGCCTGGCGTGCTGTAGTCCATGGGGTCACAAAGAGTCAAACATGACTGAGCGACTGAACTGAACTGAAGGGACCCCGGGAGAACAGCTCTGCCACTGTCGCTCACAGTCTCAGGTTTTATGGTGATGTTGTTAGGTTTCTGGGTTGTCTCTGGCCAGTCATCTTGCTTGGTATGACTCAGAGTCCTTCCTGGTGGCGTGTCTCTCTCAGCCAAGATGGATTCCAGCATGAGGGTTTCTGGGAGATGGGAAAGACATATGGGCTGACATCTCCTCCCTCCTTTCGGCCCCTCCTGAATTCTCCCATTTAGTTTTCAGCAGCAGCACTGAGTTCTTTATCAGGACCTTCTGTTGTGAGACAATGAGACAACTCAGGCAAATGGTTATTATCGTGCCTGGCCAAGGCGGGTGGTTTTGATCAACAGCTCCCTAACACCTCTGATCTCATTTAATTCTTCCAGAGCCCTCTAAGTGGGTATTATTAATTCCACTTGGCACTGTAAGACTGAGTGGTTAAGTAACTTACTTAACGCAACACAGTGGGTAAAAGATGAAGCTGGACTTGAACAGGGCTGCCTGACTCCAGAGTCCAGGTTTTTCCATGGAAACACAGTTATATTCTGGAAGGGCTAGACTCAGTTGGAATGCAGATGACTAATCCTGTTGACCTTCTTGCCTGTGTTGGAGAGTCTGGTCTTTCTGCCTGTGTGATAATCTGATTTATAGTAAGAAATGGCTATTTGGTTGTCGCCCCCTTTTCTGGCACAGAATTCCTAAAATCCTTGGAATTTCCTAAGTGCTCGGAGCCATAAAGACATCTTTTGTTATGTTAATGAAGTGACTTAGAGAAAGTACCAAAGGATGGGGGCTTGTTGCCAGGAGAACCAACCACAGGATTAGAAGGTTAGAACTTTCCATCCCACCCCCTGACTTCTGGGGATGGGGGAGGAGCTAGAGATTGAATCAATGCTCATTGGCCAATGACTTAATCAATCACGCCTATGTAATGAAGCCTCCAGAAAAACCAACAAATCAAAAAAAAAAAAAAAAAAAGACGGTCTGGAGAGCTTCCAGGTTGCTCCACATGTGGAGATGTGGGGAGAGTGGTGAGCCCAGGGAAGGCATTGAAGCTCCGCCCCCTTTCTCCCCACCTTGCTCTATGCATCTCTTCCCTCTGGCTTTTCCTGACTTAAACCCTTTTAAAATAAACTGGTAATCTAGTAAGTAAAATGTTTCTCTGAGTCCTGTGAGGCGCTGTAGCAAATTAATCGAACCCAAGGAGGGAGTCGTTGGAATCTCCAGAGTCAGAGGGTCAGAACCACAGGTGACAACCTGGACGTGTGAGTGTGTCTGAAGTTAGGGTGGGGAGAGGCAGTCTTGTAGGACTGAGCCCTTAGCATGAGGTTATCTCAGGGTGTTATCTCAGGGTGGATGGTGTCAGAATTGAGCTGAATTGTAGGACACTCAACCTGGTGTCCTGAGCCTTGCTTGGATGTTTGAGGAAGCCCCTTCCCCTACAAACATGCAGGAAACTGGGTCCAGGAACCTAAAAGAGCTGGTGTCAGGCAAGTGGAATTGCTAGAGCAGCCCTGGCTCACAAAAACATGTGGTTTGGTAAGAGATGGGCTTAAAGGGTGGAGGTTGAGGATCTTTAAAGAGTGGATTCCTGAGTAACTATGTGGTCACCCATGCTTTGGAGCGGCAGCTACTAAAGATGAATCCAACTCTGGGGGAGCTGATGTGCTGGATGCGTCAAAAAATGCAAAGTAATAAGAAAAAAGCCAAACATCCTCTGCGCTTGGTGGTTGTTATCAGTAATAGCTGGCGGGGACACTGATGATAGACCGGTCAGATTTCAGTGAGTCTGAGCTTGGCTGCTGGCCTCACAGCTGTCCCCCAAGGTAAGAATCAAGGTGGGGGAAAGACAAGCCCAAGAAACTATTGAAACCAGGGAGTACAATGTGAAGTAACTGTGCACGAGTTTCGGAGGCGCATCTTGGTTCGAACGTAGCAGAGCGGAAGAGCACGTTTGAGTTGACGCAGAAGCAGCAGCTCTGTGTGGAGCTACGGTAGGTGGCTGGAGGCGACCCAGACGCATGGGAGGTTATTCCCCAGGGATGAGCCAGCCTGGTGAACGGGATTAAAGCCACTGTAAGATCTGCTTATCCTGAGAACCGGACGGTCCTTCACCCCTGTGAATGCCAAGCAGAACACACCAGGTAAAGCAGCTGATCAGCTTAGTAAGCAAGCCATCTGGAATGGCTTTATGATGACCAGGCTATTCATGCTGCTGAATATGCCCATTGCCCAGGTCATAGTCAGTGCTATCATTAAGGGCATCTTTTTCACATGGGCACCCCCTCAATCATTAAGAAAACCAGAAAACAGTTCAGGAAACCTTATCAAATTTGGTGTTTCAGCTTCACCTCCCTCATAGGTCTTAGAGATGCCAATGGAAACATTGGTTAATTAACAAGAGAATGGGCAGAGGCCAAGGGTAGGGTGAGGTGACTCTTCCCAACAAGGTGGAAGTTTTAAGTGGTTATTAAGAATTAAGGTGAATAAAGCAAATATTTGCAGGGGTGAGACAAAGAGGAAAAGTCCCAGTAGAGTGGAAATCTTCAGAAGGCAATTGTTAGAATCTTTAGATGAGATGAATGAAACCGGACGTGTGTATGTGTGCACGCGCGCGTGCACGCTCACTCAGTCCTGTCCAACTCTTTGCGACCCCATGGACTGTAGCCTCCTCCATCCATGGGATTTTCCAGACGAGAATATTGGAGTGGGTTGCCTTTTTCTACTCCAGGCGATTTTCCTGACCCAGGGATCGAACTAGCGTCTCTTCCATCTCCTGCATTGACAGGTAGATTCTTTACCGCTGCACCACCTGGGAAGCCCCAGACTGAACATTGATAGGGTTAAAACAAAGATTTTAACACAGCACTACCTAAAGTTTGGGGGGCTTCCCTGGTGACTCAGTGGTAAAGAATCTGCCTGCCAATGCAGGAGACATGGATTTGATCCCTGGGTCAGGAAGATCCCCTCGAGGTAGAACTAGCAACCTACTCCAGTATGCTTGTCTGGAAAATCCCATGAACAGAGGAGCCTAGCGGGCTATAGTCCATGGGGTTGCAAGTCCATCCTACATGCCCTAGTCGAGAAACTTAAGAGCTAGAAGACAGAGATTGCAATGAGAAATCTAATCAGCAATCGCTTGCGGCAGCACGTAGGTAGGTTAATCAAGATAAAGACTGACAAAAGGGCCAGGGTCCCTTCTTTCCACTGCTCACTGGGGACCCAAAGCCTTTTGCACAAGAGTCAGTAAAATGGTCAGGGGTGGAGAAGATGTTTCCCGGACTCGTGATATGGGAATCCCATGAACCCGTTGGTGAAGACCTCACTCGGGCTACAGCCAGATGTAGAGACTCTAGAGATGTAAGGGTGGATCAGATGATGAGAGTTGGAATGTTTAAGCTGGTATTATGTAAAGAAGTTGTATCGCTGCTAGTTAAATGTTTTATGGGAATGGCTATTATGTCTGGCTTGGGAACACTTCCCCTACCTAGTGTTGTAAAATCCAAATCTGTGGATGAAATCCTAAGGGAGGCTACAGTTAGGACCGTAATGGATGGTACTAAGGTAAAGTTTTGTGGGAGAAGCCGTACGTTGGAATAGGCTTTCTGTGAAGTGGTGGTGTCTCTCTTACCTGACTGTCATGGGGACGGACATACTATCTGACCGGGGAATGTTTCTCCCACTGAGGATTGTAAAACAGAGGACACGTGACTCCACCCCTCAAGCAACATTAATGGGACTTGCTAAATGGGAACCAGTAAGACCGCCTAAGCCCACACAGTGGAATAGAAGCTGGAGTACCAGTAGGGAAAAAGTCCCTGTGCCATAGCCCAACGTGGGACTTAGGGCAGAAGCCTGTCAGCGTTCCCCATGACAACTGGGACTTGCAACTAGAGAATTCCCATTTGAGGGCTACTTGCTAGCTTGTTATTAGACTTTATTTATTTTTCAATAATTTTTATATTTATGTATTTTTTTTCTTTTTGGCTGTGCTGAGTCTTCGTTGCTGCTTGGGCTTTTTTTCTCCAGTTGCATTAAGTGGGGGGCGCCACTCCTCACTTGCGGTGCGTGGGCCTCCCGTGTGGTGCCATCTCTCGTTGTTGGGCACAGGCTCTAGGGCATGCAGGCCTCAGTAGTTGTACCGTGCGGGCTCAGTAGTTGTGGTTCCTGGGTTCTAGAGCACAGGCTCAACAGTCGTGGCACACAGGCGTAGTTGCTTTGTGGCATGTGGGATCTTCCCAAATCAGGGATCAAACCCCATGTCTCTGGCATTGGCAGGCAGGTTCCTCACCACTGAGCCATCAGGGAAGCCCAGACGTTATTCATTGAAGCTACCCCTATGACTACAGGATATAAATGATCTTGAAACTGAAAATCCCCACAATGTCTTAGATGGTGTCAGAAACACTCTAATGGGGATGGCAGTGCCCAGAAGAGTTCCATAACAATGTGTTTCCCTGGGTTATACATGCTCTTGTTATGGGAGAAAGCAAGGAGGAGATACAAGTAGGGAACTGTGCGAGGAATTGCTGGATTCTGTCATCGCTTGGACAGTGCCTTGTAAATAGTTCTCAACAGACAGAAGGCTGGTTGGTTTGAGGGCAGCAGTTCCATGGTAAATGGCCAACATCCTGTTGGGGAGGCCATCACTCAGATCGAAGAAGGTAAAAACAAATTAGCTCAGTGGGCTGAGTTGCATGCTGTTTGCCTAGCAGTGATGAAAGAATTGATCAGTGGTAAAGCCCCTGTGTCTGAGTTTTTACTGACTCATGGGCAGCGGCCATTGGCCATACGGTCAGGCAGAGGGCAAGGGAAACCTGGCTAATTAAAGGGATGCCTGTATGGAAATCACTATGGGAATTTGAGGGGGGCATGAAGGTAGGATGTGTTAATGCTTGTTGGGAGAACCCCCTTCCGGGTTTGGGGGGTGACTGGAATCAACAAGCAGATATCCATCCCCACGCTTGCTGGAGGTGGCCACCTGGGCCCATGAAGCGAGTGGATATGGGGGTGCTGCAGCATTGCAGAGACGGGACTGATCCGGACGTGGTCTTCTTGTTCCCTCTGAGACGCAAGATGCCAAATAAGAGCTGTTCTGTCAGCGAGACAGACGGGGGTGCGGTGGGCTGTGTGGCAGATTCTGGTGGGAAGACCTTGACTGTAGCTGCCAAGTGAGGCCAAGGCTGGAGGCTCAGGGCTCCAAATGGATCCTGGGTCCTGACAGGAGCAATGTTGAGCCCAGCCTGGGCTTTACTTGCCCGGTGGTCGATGCCAGTTCTCAGGGTGTTAGGAAAGGACCCGAAGACAGGAGAGCACACCAATTTGAGCATCTGGGCATCATTTCTTTAGACCAAGGAACACATTTCACCAGTTCATAATGTCCAAGGATAGACAGATATCCTCCTCAGAGTGTGATGGAGTCAGTTAGAACAGCAGTTGTCTATAATGGTGGACAGAAGCATGAAAGCTTCCATGCCTTCACGAGTATGTGCTCACATGCAGCTTGAACATGAGTGAGGCCAAAGGAGTGTCCCCCACTTGGTAGATCTGTTTTCCTTTCTGGTGGATCTGAGAGGAATGACTTACATTATTTCCATTTATCTCATTGGCTAGAACCCCATCCTATGACCTCAGTCTCACTTCAAGGGAGTCTGGAAAATGGTGTGTTTCTGTGACTCTGGAAAGAAGAAAATTGCTACAGGACTTGGGGCAACATATAGGATTATTGCCTTGCAGGACTCTCCATTCTTGCTCATCTTTCCCTGCCAAGTGTCTAGTGCTCCATCACTTGTCCCCTCTATCACATGCATCTCCAGATTTCATTTACCCTAAGAAATATGACCAATAGTAGCCTAAAACATGATGCCTCTCAGAGATGGATGCATGTTAAAACAAATTTGAGCTTTTGGCTAGAGGGTTAAGGCTGTGATATGAGAATTTCAGGCATGAGTAGGCCAGTTGGGGAAATATTTGGGGTGTTCTGAAACGACAGACCAGGCTTGTCCTGTGTACCATCTTTTACACCATTTTGCCACTGCCCGGGGAACATTAGAGCGAGACGTTTTGAAGTCATCAGGCTAAGCAGTTTGAGTGGCCGTGATATTAGATGCAGCCAGACCATTAAAGCATGATTTTCATCTGGCTGTTTAAAGGTATTGATGTGAAGTGGGATGAAATTATTGTCCACTCCAGCTGATTTGGAATCAGCTTTCAAATCATCCATCTGTCTTCCCTCCCTCCCTTCCTCTCTACCTCCTCCAGAATGAAAGAGGCTTAATCCAGAGTGGGTCTGTAATGAGGCCCGAGAGGAAGACTGAGGTCTGTGTGTTTCTTACGGTCAGACTCCAGCTCGCCTTTTCATTGGCTACACCCATCCCCCAGCACATCTTCCAGTCCTGTGGTGCCTTTACACCGGGGCCACCTAGTTAGGCTGGGACTACATTTCCCAGAATTCCCTTCTTCGCACAGTTCCTGGGTTCTACCTTAGGGTTGGCTGCAGGAGAAATTTCTGTGAGATTTGGAAGGCAGAGGGGAAACAGCAGCCACTCTTACACTCTGCAAAGAGTCAGGTGCTGTGGGAGTGCTCCCATGTTGTTGCTGATCAGCTGGCTCACTTTTCTGGCCCCAGGGTGCAGCCAGGCGCTCTGGCTGGATCTTTTCCTTTGCTTTCTCCAGATCCTGGGCCAAGCGTCTCTGCAGTCATGGCTGAGGGTGCCAGCTCTTCCTTCAAGTGACTCATACCATGGAGGTTAGAGGCAGTGCAATGTGGACTCTGGCTGCTGTGGTGGTTTCTGGTTTATCTTTACACTGCCCCACACCAGCCTCCAAGATGGCACTCGATGAGTCCCATCTCCTCCTACGACTACTCAAGGGTAGTCGTACCCTTGAGTCATCCCTTCCACATTGTTCCCTGTTGGTCTGTGTGACCATATGAGCATGGCAGAGGTGATGGCACGTCACTTATGAATTAGGTTCTTATAAACACTGCACCTTCTGTCTTAGTCTCCTTCCCGCTGTCTCTCTCTCTTTTTCTCTGAGATCTCTTCAGCTAGGAAAAACCAACTGGTATGTCAGGAGTGGCCCTGTGGAGAGGCCCATGTGCTAATAGTCATCAAGGCACCAAAGGACTCCCATCAGCAGATATGTGAGTGAGCCAGCTTGGAAGCAAATGCTCCAGCCCCAGTCAAGATTTCAGATGACCACAAGCTCCAACTTACACCTTAACTGAAACCCCATGAACAGACCCAGAACCAAAACCACTCTGTTAAGCTACTCCCAGAATCCCAACCGTCAGAAACCGAGATAATATGTGTTTTTTGTTTCAAGTAACAACATTTTGATGTAATTTGTTATATGGCAATAGATAATACCACAATGTCCATCTTTTCATCCCAACTGCTGGCCTTGCTGCCTTCAGGCCCTCAGTCAGATGCTAGTCAATGGTCTCACATGGGCAGCTTAACCTGCTCCCACAGTAAATCCCTTATTCTGTATCACTCAAAGTGGATCTCCTTCCTTGATCAAACCTTCCCTGATACCACAAGGAACTAATAGGAGACATTCCCCAGTCTTTTCATCATTGGTTTTTCCTTAGCAGAGGTTCTCAACTTTTCATCAGAACCACCCAGAGAGCTTTTAAAAAAAAGTACTAGTGACTAGGTCCTATCTCCAGAAATTGTGATTTAATTGGTCTGAGGTGTGGCCCAGGCATTGGGATCTCTTAAAGCTTCTAGCTGCTTTAATATGCAGACTGGATTGACAGCCACTGACCTAGTCTGGCTCATTCCCCTGGTCCCTCCAGGTTCCCACTTCATCCTTTCTTGGGCTGGGGCATGGGTAACACAGTCTAGGAACCTGTGGTAACCTTTCTTTGGGAGATCCTGACACCTAGAAGTGGGGGCCATAGGGAACCTTCTCACTGGTGGAGTTCTCACTGCAGGAAGGCTGAGTTCTCAGGGCAGCCGGACAATGTGGTAATGGCTTCCAGGGTCTGATTCTGGTTCTTTAACTCCATCATCACTGCCATCAATGCTGTGCAGCTTAGCCTCTTGATTCCATTTCTTTCTGCTTAGATCAGGGAACTTTTAGGGTCTGTTCCAATGCTGAGAGTCTGGATTTAGGAAGTACATTTTATGTTAACTCCCCAAGTGACCTTAAGGATACTCAGCCCTTCCATGGGCCTCAGTTTCCTCATCTGTCAAAGGGGGACTGTGTAAGATGAGCTCCAGAGCCTTTGTCTTGGGTTGGGTTGCCTAGGAATAGGCTCTGGGATGCTTTGTGAGTATGTGGCTTCTGGGGGATTCCTTTTTAAGGTCAACATCCAAGAGTGAGGGAAGCAGGATTGGGCAGAGGCAGAGCTGAACTGTGATACAGTCATCACAGGGCCTCCCATGACCCCCCTGGGAGCCTTGCAACCAGTGTGGTCCTTCAGAGTTGTCATGAACTGAGGCAAGGGGGTTGAGCCTTTGTACTTCCAATTGGCCAGTCATTGAATATGGTGTGCTCCCAGGGAAGGGAGGTGTGACTTTGAGTTATCCTGAGCTGAGGGAAGTTCCTGGAGAGAGAGTCTGCTGAGAGCTGTCAGCTAGAGGAATGAGTCCCTTTGACTTGAAGGAGGGAAGGAATCTGAGCAGGACACCCTACCAAGCGCTAAAGACTTCCAGTTCGAAGATCCTGTGATCACAGCCCCAACTCCAGGGTGATCTGTGGAGAAAGGAGTGGACTTTTTACTCCCTTCAGCTAGGCATGACATCAGACACCTCAGAGTAGCTTCAAGGTTCCAGGAGACCAGAAGCTTGATTAAAGCACAACTGTCCTTAAAACCTCTGTCACCCTTAGCAGAGGGCGAGCTAGAGGGAGGTGTAAGTCAACTTGCTTCACAGAAGCAAGGCCCTGGGGAAAAATTAAAAACCACTCCTGGAGGAAAAAGTGGCTTCCAGAAGGGAAGTCTACCAGGTATAACACTCAGCTCCCCAGAGCACAGAAGATAATGGAGTTGCAAGGGGCTGTGGTCGCCATGGTAATGGCAGCTCAGATTCCAACTGAATGAAGCTACTGGCTGGCCTGTCAATCACCCAGCAGCCACCTTTTCAGTGGGAACTGGTCTCGGTGCTGGACAGGGGTAAGGAGGAAAGGCCACCTCATATGTGTATACACTGGGCATGTGGGGGCCTTGATGCTCATGTGAGTATCTTCGCATATATGATTTTTTTAATAAGGGCATCTGTGCATATGTTTGTGGCCCTGGGTGTGGAAAACTGAGTCCAGCTGTATTTGTCTATTGGTGCTGGGGGTGGGGTCTGCATGTTGGAGCCCTGCCCATGAACCCCACAGGCAGAGCCGATGAGTCCATTTAAGAGGCGTGACTTGCGGGCCTCTTTGCCCTTCTTCAAAATATCAACGACTGCCATTGTCCACTCAGCCTGAGAAAGCCCTTTCTTTGAAGAAATTTTCTACCTTCCGCAGCTTCTTTTAAAGCACAGACCATTGTCAGTTACCAATCCACGAAGAATGGCAGGCTTCCCCAGAATATAGGCCAAGAAACAGAAGAAGCTGGACCTAGCTTAGCAGCTCTCATACATATCTGTGTGGATTTATGAATGCGTGAGTAATTGGAGTAGGGCGGGGGAGGCAACCAGGAGAGACAGTTGTCTGATTGGGGAGTGGAAGGGTTCCTGGAATCAGTCTCAAGTCCATTTCCATTTCTAATTCAATTGCGTTTCTTGAGCACTTGTGTTTTGTCAGGCGTTGAGCTGGGGGCTGATAGGGGAATAGGGCTGATGGGGGCCCTGCCCTCTGGCAGCTCAGTCTCTGGAGATATGGATTCCTTCAGGAGTTTCCTGGCCTGAGACCAGTACAGGGTGAATTATGGGGTGGGTCTCACCATGGGCAACTGGGCTTCAATCTCCACTCCCCTCCCCGGGGATGTCTGAAGGCCTAGGAAGCTGGGGTGATTCTTCACCCACTCCTGTGTGTCACTGGCCAAGGGCTGCCCCCAGAAGACTGTACTCCCTGTGCCTGCTGCCTCCCCCACTCACCAGCCAGAGAAAGGCCTTTGAGGAGAGCACGCAAGTGGCAGGTGCCGCTCTGTGGCAGTTGGCACGTACCAGAATGATCAATGCCAACGGGATGAGGGTGGGGCAGTGCCAGCATCTGCTACGCCCCGTGTGGCCCTTCCAGCCGTGTTACCAGGGCAGCTGGTCCTCCCGGCCACAGCTTAGCAGGCCCCGTGGTGACAGACTTCAGTCCTCAGACCTGAGCTGGGTCAGGGCCAGAGAGTCAGGGCTTCTGAAACATTTGCAGACTTGAGCTGCCTGGACAGCCTCCATGAACCATAGGCTATGGACCAGGCAAGCCCACTCAGCAGGGAGCCGGGGCCCCTCACTCGTCTTGATGTAAGCTCAGACTGTGGCCTATTGGCCCAGAGCTTCAGTCCTCAAGAGACATCTGCAGGGGTCTCAGCTCCCATCCTCCTCTCCCCACTTCCATCTGCTCCTGATTCCAGGCCAGGAATCCTCCCTGGATGCTGGCAAGAGCTCCTGGCTTCTGCTCACTCAAGCCCAGCCCGTTCTCTCCCAAGGACTACTTTGCACTTGGCCTTGTCACTTGGTTGAGGAAGAATCCTCTCGATTCCCATGCCTGCTTCCTCCCTGCTCTGAATTGAGGGGAGACCTTCGCTTCCTAGATTATAATTAACTCTGCCCCCTGCAAGCCTCCAAGTGATCGAGTAAGGATGGAGGGAGGAGGGTGAATCAGAAGGTAGGGGCTCGGGCAGTCCCCCTTGGTCTCATCTCAGGTTGCTAACTTTCCTACTCCATTCTGCTCCGATTCTCACCCATTTATAGATTCTCTGGATGTTGAATTCAATTCAACAGTTGCCAGAAGACTTTCTGTGAGCCCAGGACTGTTCCAGCCTGAAAGGATAAAAGGAAGTCTAAATAAGCCCCTGACACCCGAGGGGTAGGGGTGGGGGGCACAGCTGAGCTCAGCATCGCCGTAAGTGACATGTCTCATTTCTTTGGCTTTTGACCTGCCTGAGCCAGAGCTCCAAGAATCTTTATGACTTGGGGACGTACTGGGCTTCTGAGCCCCAGGAGATGGACCCCAACCCAGATGAATGCTCAGTCTGCAGTGGTCTTGAGCTAGCCTAAGGTAGACCTTGTCGATGGGGAAGGTCTGTAGGAGGCCTTTGCCGAAGCGCACTGTTCACCAAGGTGGGGAGGGAAATGTACAGTCTCCACCAACATCAACAGTGAATCCCAGGCTGTTCCACAGGCTGCAGCACTGGGGTGTTGCCCCCTCTGGTCGGTGTGTGGTCTCTGCTTGGCGGTTTTAATGATGTTGCTGCTATATATCCCTGATGGTTTTGCAGACACTCTGCCAAGATCTGCCATTCCTCTCCCCAGGGTGAAATGAGCAGGCTGCCTTCTTACCTCTACCATGCCGGCTCCTGCCACTGACCCCCAAGAGAAGAGCTTTGCCTGTAAATTAACAGTTCAGAAAGGAACCCCTGACTTTTGTTGATGGTGAAATAAAAACTGCTCCAACTTCTTGCCACAAAGGTCTGGCCAATACTGTATTAAGGGCAGATAGTTGTGAACAATGAAGGCTCTCAGGAACTGGGAAATCCTCTCATGCAAACTCCTCTTCCTCTTCCTCTAAAGATCAGACCCGCAAGATCAAGATCTATGGAGACGGGAAACGCGGAAACTTGAGGAAGGACTGTAGAAAGGGGGAAAACATGTATGTTTCTTTAGTACACCTCCTTTTCCACCACGCCTTTCCTGGTGCCCAGCAGCAACAGTCTTACATTTTCGTAATGCTGAGCAGTTTTCATTGTGCTTTCACAAACATTATGATTCTCATTATACCCACAGAGGCTCAGAGAGCCCCAAAGACTTTACCCCAGAATAGACCCCTGTTTCAGTTAAGATTAGGTACAGAGACACCAAACAACTGTGAATTAAAAAAATAAAAAACTTGCTTCTTCTTTCCCATTAGAGTCTGGGGGATAGGCAGCTCTATTTTGAAAAATCATAGGGACCAAAGATCCATCCATTGCTCTGCCAAACCTAGCATGACCTCACCTTCATGATCCAAGATGGCAGCTCCAGCTCCAGCCATCACATTTGTATTCCAGGCAGAAGAATAGAAGAATGGATGAAGAATAAAAAAGGGGGAAAGAGAAGCATGCCCCTTCCCTTTAAGGACATGTCCCCAGAGTGGCACTCACTACTACTTTCACTCTGTAACTTAGTCACATGGCTGAGTCTAACTGCAAAGAAGGCTGAGAAATGTGGTCTGTTCCAGATGATCATGTGTTCAGGTAAAAATTGGGGCTTCTGTGTCTATGAAAAGAGGGAGAACATACATTGTGGGAGAACTCATTGTTTCTGCTATGGTGACTTTGCCATCAAGGGGAGAAACCAGCTTTTAAATCTGATTTTTCTGACTCTAAATTCAGCCTTCTTTCTTTTGCATGCCATGTGGTATCTCTTCTGTGTAGTCTGATTCACAGAATCATAGAATTTCCTCACTGGGGAACACTTTGAGGGGATCCTTCTATTCTCCTTGAGTGGCTGCCTGAAATAGCTCTAGAGTTGGCTGGATGAATATCCACTGCCTCTCTGGAACATCCCCTGGGCCAGCTCATTTGGTAGTGGTTCTTATTATTATCAAAGATCTTTCTGTGATTGAACCCAAACCAGTTTCTGTGGTCCTCTGCCCATTGATCCTCATCTTGTCCTTTTGTACCTCTCAAAGCAGAAAACATCTATTCTTTTCTTCCCTCTTCTGCAGAACAGCCTTTCAGAGGTTTGAAAACAGACCCTCCTGATCCCCCTGAGTCCTCTCTTTTTCAGACTAAGTACTCCCTGTTCCACTAACCAGCCCTCAGGTGGCCTGGTGCTGAGGTCCTTCACCATTCTGGACATCTGCCTCTTACAGTATGACTTCCTAGGTAGTCACTAGGACACATTTCACAAGGCCAGAAGGATCTCCCTGAAGAACAGAGCTGCAGGGTATTCAGCCCCCAACCACCTCAGCAAGAGAGACTTCTGTGGGATAAATGCAGGGACTGTTAGATGTCTCTGCTTACACTCTAAATTCTCTGTGAAATGCATGGTGGGTATGGGGCCAGGATAGGGAACCTCACTACTCTGACATCTGGGATGCTCGTTCAGGGCTTCTTTAGTCTCTTGAAATTCTAAGTGTTATGGACTGTATGTCTGTTCCCCCCTCCCCAATTCATCTGTTGAAACTCTAATCCCCAGTGTGATGACATTTGGAAAGGGGTCTTTGGAAGGTTATAAGTCATGAAGACGGAGCCTTTGTGGTAGGATCACTGCCCTTAGAAGAGACACAAGAGAGTTCTCTCTCTGCTACCTCCCCACCAATCTGTCTCTGTCTCCCTGCCATGTCAGGAAACCAGGAAGATGGTTATCACCAGAACCTAAATGATGGTACTTTGATCTCAGACTTCCAGCCTCTTGAACTGTGAGGAATGCCTGTTTCAGCTGCCCAGTGTGTGGTATTTTGTTGAGCAGCCTGAGCTAACTGAGAGACTAACAGGTGATTTCTTATAAAAACCATAAAAGCCAGAAGGCAGTGAGATGGCATATTCAAAGTGGTGAAAGAAAAAAGCCTTCAACCAAGAATTCTCTATCTGGCAAAACTGTCCTTGCAGGAGGAGCACAGGCCAATGGATAACATCTGGATGCTTGTATCAGTTAGGATCAAATTTGCTGCAGGTAACAGAAAACCCAGCTATCAGTGGCACACATGATAAAGATTTTCTCTCTTGCAACAAAAAATCCAGATTGGCATAATGGCTCCACTATGTTGTAAAGGACCCAATCTCCTATTTTCTTGATTTGCCATCCTTAACATAGGGCCTTTATCCTCATGGCTGCAAGATGGCTGCTTCACTTCCAGGGACTGCAACTGTATTTCAGGCAGGAAGAAAGGGGAATGCAAAACACAAAGGATTTTTTTAAATTTATTTATTTTGGCTGTGTTGGGTCTTAGTTGAGGCTTGTGGACTCTCTAGTTGTGCTGTGTGGGCTTCAGTAGTTGTGGTGCCGGCTTAGTTGCTCCACAGTGTGTGGGATTTTAGTTTCCTGACCAGGGATTGAACCCATGTCCCCTGCATTGGAACACAGATTCTTAACCACTGGACCACCAGGGAAGTCCCCAAAGGATGTTTTTAAAGGGGGAAATGCTGTCTTTTCCCTGGAAACCCCAACTTGTGAGTTTTGTTGATACCACAGTGACCCAAACTGGGCCACCTGTCTTCTGCCCAGCTGCAAGAGAAGCCTTTTGGTTTTCCAGCTTCTGTGGTCAAAGATGTCGGAAAAGAGGGTTGTAAACAATTTGGGGGTGGTCATTCCAGTGTGTGCCATAATGTTCTGCAAACTAAAGAAACTGGGCTCAACAGCTTCCTAACTCCTTTCCAGCTGGGATTGTGTGTGAATGGGAATGGTGAGAGGCTGCATGAACTCATGGAAAAAACACTTTCAGGGCTTTGTCATCGGAGAGTCTGGAGCTTAACTCCTGCTCGGCCATAACAAGCTGTGTGACCTTGGATAAGTCACTTTACATCTCAGAGCCCCACTTGGTTTATGTGTAAAATGGAGATAATATTCACTTCTCGAGAGTGCTGTGAGTCAGAGTCATGTGTCAAGTTTCTAGCACAGAGATGGGCCTGTAGTAGATAACTCATCCAAGTAGTAGTTGAGTCCAGCTAAGTGTGGCTGGTGAGTCTCTTGGGGAGCCAGGGTCCAGCTTAATCTTCCCTCAGGACCAAGAACTGCCTCCTCCATGCCCCTCCTCCCACCCGCCAATCGCAGTCACTAATGGTGACCAAGAATGATGCAGATCACACTGGAGCCCCTAAGGGAGCAAACTAATTGGTCCTGGTGGAGATAATTTGGACCACCCAGGCAGGCAGCTCAGCGTGGAGAGGCCGCCTCAGTAGACGTTAAACATTCACCAGAGAGTAGCGTGGAAATGCTGGCAAGGCTTTAATCACAGCAGGGCTGGCGGGTGCTGAGGCCGTGCAGATGAAGACAGCTCGGAGCCTGAGGGGCTGCCACTAAGGTGACATGAGGGGTGCGACCCTGAGCCAAGAAGCACCTCCTGGTGCTGGGCAGGGTGTCCTCTCTGGGGAGTGAACCCTGTGTGCAGCGCTTTTCGTTTCTTAAAGTAGAGCTGAAAGGGCTCTGGTGCCAGCAGAAGAGCTGAGGGCTTCTCTTGCTCCCACTGAAGGTTGTAGTTCTCCTGCCATGATTCTGGCTCCCTCTGCCAGGACTACCTGGATGATCTGTAGGACGCCTGGGGCCCTGGATGACACTGGCTGATGACACAGAGCTGAGTGAGACTTGGAAGCACTCACTGAGCAGCTTGGGCAGGGCAGGCTGGGGCTGCCTTCTGAGGACCTAGGGTTTGGGCCTTATTACGGGCTGTGCTGTGTCCCTCTCCTGATCCATACCTTGGAGCCCTAACTGCCAGTTAGGATGGCAAAAGCTGAGTCCATTTGAAAGTAAGGCCATTAAAGAGGTGATTTAACTGAATGAGGTCACATGGATGGGCCCTAATCTAGTCTGACTGGTGGTGTTCCTATAAGGAGATTAGGGCACACACATAGGGGAGGCGATGTGACAACACAGTGAGAAAATGGCCACATCCGAGCCCCCAGGGGAAGCCTTGGAGAAAACCAACCCTGCTGCTCCCTTGATCTTGGACTTCCAACCTCCAGAATCATGAGAAAATGTGTTTCTGTTGTTTAAGACCCTTAGTCTGTGGAGCTTTGCTATGGAAGCCCAAGCTGACCAGTACAGGCCCCTACAACTGTTCTGTGCTTTCATCCTGACAACGAAGGATGCCAGTTTGAGATGGTTGGCATTTATCATCCATCTCCTTATGTCTATAAACTGCCACATGCACCATGTCTGCATTGTCCGAAAATATTAATAATAATAGCCAATAGGAGCCGATTATAGCTAATAGTGGGGTTTGGAGAGTAAACATTTTGGAATACTCTTTAAGAAAAAAAGACAAAATTGCAAGTTCCAAACCTAGTATGAAACTAAATGTTTAAATGAGAAAACAAATAATAAATTTTAAAGGCTCACTAAGACCTCAAACTTCATAAAATCCAGAAAAATGATATAATATTTTTAGTAATTAACAGTCTGAAACACTTTTATGTCTCCTTTTTCTACTTTTTGGGGCTGCACAGTTTTGATTGTCTTTTCATATGATAGCGATTTTTTCATATTTTTTTTTACAGAGACAATATAAAGATCATTCAACCTTTCCTGCAGCCTGCTTGATCTTCTTTTGATAAAATTAACAGCATTGTAAAGTTTCTTTTAGGTTCACAAGTTGTCATTGATAATTAGTTTCCATTGTGGTCTCATCACAGAGTAACATTTTGACACATCTGTAGGTCTCCTTTCAGTTTGTTTTTGACTCCTACCAAGATGCTTCTGTCTTCCTGTCCTATTTGAATTTTGGTATGATCAGTATTCTAAAAAAACACACAAAAAATTAATTTGAAATTAAGGTTTCCATATTGGGCTGCATAATTGCATAATAAAATAAAATTATTCTTAGGCTGCATACATTGACATGTTGATGATCACATGAGTTTTGTCACTGGGGCACTTGTTTCTTCAGGCTGTTTTGCTGCATCAGTAGTGATTTTTTGTGTCATTTTTTCTGGATCTACCAGACTTCATCAGGACAAGATATGTCAGATATGCTAAGATGCAACCTGAAATACTGGGATGCATAAAACTTACCATTCTCCAAACAGACATATTTATGTTTGTAGGGCTGCCACAGTTTTGTGCCCTACAAACACATGAATTCTGATAAATCCTATTTTGTGCAGTTCCCATCAGAAAGGAAATAAAACTATATGGTGCGTTATTAATTGCATACACTGCATTATTGAGTATATTCCTGACAGAAGCTAATTTCCATTTCGTCTAGGCATCAATGAGAACGGGATTTGTCACTTACCATTTTCCACGTCTGATGATTGGAAGATTTTCCACAGACTAGCTTCTGGCACCATACATTTCAAGCTTTGTTTCTCTCCACTACCTCCATACTTTTGGAAGCTGGGAGCCATAGGATACTATGACAGATTGCATTTTCCAAAATGGATGCAACAAGAGCTCCCATCCCCCATGCTCTTCTTGTAATGGGATATTGACATTCCTCTCATTGAGGCTTGAGGTCTGTCTTCCTTCCTCTTGAACATGAGTGGGTCTGTGATTACAGCAGAAGTGACACTAGACTTTCAAGGTTAGGTCATAGACAGTGATATAGCTTCTGCCTGGGCCTCTTGGGGGGCTTCCCTGGTGGCTCAGCTGGTAAAGAATCTACCTGCAATGCGAGAGACCTGGGTTTGATCCCTGGATTGGGAAGATCCCCTAGAGAAGGGGATTCTTGCCTGGAGAATTCCATTCCAGTATTCTTGCCTGGAGAATTCCATGGATTGTGGACAACTGCCCTTGGAACCCAGCTACCATGTTGTGAGGAAGCCCAAGCCACACAGAGCAGTCATAGCCAGCCAGATGAGGTGCCAGCAAACAGCCATCATCAACTGCCAGATAGGTGAGTGAGAAGCTTCCAGATGATTCCAGCCCTTAGATTTTGAGCCACCCCAAGTGATACCATGTGAAGCAGTGACAAGCTTCCCCAGCTGACCCCTGCCCATTGGCAGACTTGTGAGCAAAACAGATGATTGCTGTAGTTTTAAGCCACCAGCTTACACTCTGGGGTGACTTGCTGCATCCAAGTAGATACCCAAGACACACACTTTTATATTGTAAAAAGGCTTGTACCTCCAAGTCACAATACGGGGTGAATCAGCCCAGAGGGAGTGCTCCCAAAGGCCATTTCTACTCTGCCATTTCTACTCTACTCTACATATCATATATATGTATATCCCTAAAAAAAACTAGTTTTATCCTCACTTCAACTTCCCCTCAGCCAGATCCCAGATATACCCATGACTACTCTTATGCTACCAGACCCAGTGGGAGGTGTGATGAAAGGGAAGTTAAATTGAAAACAGATGGTGGTCTGTACAAAACACACAAGCTCCCAGCTCTACCTGAGACAAACTTAGAAGGGGCCAGTGCAAGGGGCCCTGAAGCTCAAACGTTATGGGTTCACAGGAAGTCTACTTCTGTAGCCAATGTTTCTTGAACACTTTCAAAGTGCTACCTGGGTTAAGCTTTCTACATGAATAATCATATTTGAGCATAAATCAAGACCCTCTAGGTGGGTATTATTCTTCCCATTTTATAGATAAGAAAACAGAAGCCCAATGTAATTCAAATATGTTCAACATGTATTTATTCAGCACTTGATTTTATAACTATTTGTGTATTATCTTATGTTGCACAAAGGATCTACCCATGTTGGGTGTTATACTTACAACAACCCTCCAGGCACAGTTCTTATATTCATCTTGTGGAAAAGCACATGGAGGCAAGGTACTGAACTGGTATTGTGGGGAATATGAAGTATAAGATGCATTCTTTACCCTCCAGAGTCTGGGTTCCTCAAAAGGAAAAAGAAATGCTTTTAAGGTAACCAAAGATGCTGAGGATGATATCATTACATGAGAGAGAAGTTCTGAAACACCCAGTAGTGGGAAACAGGCCCAAGAAGTGGTATCCCACTCATGTGCAAGTTGAGGATCACCTTAACACTTTACGGACCAAGGATGGATTTCTCCTTCTGGTGGACTGATGTGCCCTCATTGGGTGAAGTCATGGATAATTAATAAACATTTTTGCCCTTTGGGCATGAGACCCTGAACTATATTCTAGTCTTGTCTTTAAAGAGCTACAGTCCTGTTGAGGGAAAAAAAGCCAAATAATTATAATAAATTAGCTACCACTCCAATTCTTTGAGAATTAGTCATCCTGCTAGGCATCCTCCTCCCATTATATTGTTCAAGCCTCCATGCAATCTTCTGGAGATGAGCATTACTATTCTCCTTTTTTTGAGAGAGAGAATTGAGAGACTGTAATTTGGCTCAGATGGTAAAGAACAGTCCTGTAATGCAGCAGACCTAGGCTCAATCCCTGGGTGGGGAAGATTCCCTGGAGAAGGAAATGGCAACCCACTCCAGTATTCTAACCTGGAGAATCCCATGGACAGAGGAGCCTGGCAGGCTACAGACCATGGGGTCACAAAGAGTCAGAGGTGACTGAGTGACTAACATTTCCACTTAATTTTTTCACAGATATTAGGTAGCAGGATGGGGATTTGAAGCAAATATGTCTTGTCTCCTTGCCCACTTGCTTTCCACTCTGATTAATGCTATAGGGTTCTACTCTAGAAATGGTCCAAAGAGGTGGCCTAGGAAGCCTGACTGGAAAAGGCAGGAAGACATCTGTTTCCACAGAGAAGATAGAACCTTAAACATAGAGTGTGGGTCCATTTATCCTGGTAGAGAGATGTGGGGAGGACATGAGAGGAAAGGAGGCAGCATGAACAAAGGCAGAAATTGACAGGACATTGGGACTAGTGCACAAAAAGGGACTCGAGTGGAAAGTGTATAGAGATGATGGGAGATAATTTATTGTTACATATTTGATAGAGCTTTTTTTATTGCTACTGTAAAATAATGTATTTTTTTTAAATTTCTACTTTTTGTTGCTAATATATATAAATTCAGTCAATTTTTGTATATTTACCTTATATCCCATGACCTTGCTAAGTTCAGTTATGAGTTCTCGTAGTTATTTGGTAAGTATCCTTGAATTTTCTACAGATACAGTTATATCAGCTGAAGACAAAGGCAGTTTTATTTCATTCCAATTTATATGCTTTTTCTTATCTTATTGCACTGGTTAGGACCTCTAGTACAGTGTTGAGTAAAAGATGAAAGCAGAGATCTTTGCCTTATTCCCAATCTCAGAGAGGAACACAATCACTATTTCATGGTTAAGTATGAAGTTAGCTGTGGGTTTTTTGTAAATACCCTTTATCAGGTAGGGAAAATTTTCTTCTATTTCCAGTTTGCTGAGAGGCTCTACAATGGACTTGTCAAGGCTTCTGAAAATTTGTAGCCTGGTCTCAGTTGTGCTATGGGGAACTAGGTCGTGACCTTTTATTCATTCATGGAGTATTTATTGACTTGGGTCAGTGTTCTTAGCTTGGAGGTAAGGAAGACAGACAGAAGCAGTCATCCTCAGAATATGGTAGTATCCAGCAGAGTGGCAATCTCTTAAGGTCATCAGCAAGAAGGGAGAGCTGCATGGTGACTAGACAGGAAGGGCAGAGAAGAGGAACCAGAGAGACTTGGTCCTAGGGCAAAAGTAAGGCAGCACCATGGGAAACTCTAGAAATAATTGGAGCACATGAGAAATAGGAATGCTAATTCCCAACATTATCCCCATTTGCAGATTAGGAGACTGATGTATAATGGGACTAAATAATTTGCCCCAGGTCATATAATAGTAAGTGGTAGAGCTGGCATTTGAACCCAGGCAGTCTGGCCAGAGTCCATACTTTTAATCACTGTACCATCCTATCTAAACCATGATCTGATTGTTCCATCCTTTACCTCTGTTCCCCTTTGAACAGATGGTGACAAATGTCACTGTCTTCACTCGGCCGAGTGCAACCCCATTTGTCCTGAGGACCCCATACTGGAAGGAAACCAGGACTGGCCTGGACCCAGCAGAGCCCCTCTGCCTAAAGAGGTGCACAGGTTCTGCAAGTGTGGGCAGGGCCTGGGTTGGGTGTTTATCTTCAAGGTCAAAATCAAGCTTGTCGAGGGGAGCCAGGTCTCTGCCGGGGGTGCGGGGCAAAGCTATATGGAGTCCATCTGTAGGGAAGGGTGGTTGGCCTACCTTAGTATTTTTTGGAAACCTTTTCCTTCAACATAGCCTTGTCAAAGGATGACTCAGCTCTGAGATGTGTTTGAAAATTTTCACGTTAAAGAGACTCCTTTCTTCTGTCCTAGCTTCTCTTCTGCCCAACCCCCTCACTTCCTCTGATTGGTGTCTCTTATTTAGTAATGAGCGCTGGACTCCTGTAACCCTCCTGACAAATGGCTATGCCTATTCCCATCTGTCCCAGGAATATGAGATCAGAGACCTTGGAAATGGGGCTGCGCACCTGAAAGACAGGGTTTCTTGGACATAAAATGTTTCTTATGCTTTATTGTACCTCTTGTGAAGAGTATTGCTTATAAAACTTTGTTGTGATCGACTGCCCCCCTAGCCCTGTCACTTTCTTGTAGATGATTTCTGTTAGACAATTCAGCCAATGGGTTGGAATGAATGCAAACTGGTTTTCTCCCTAAAGCATCAGCACAGCCTGCCCAATGGGACTGAGCCATTGTGGACAGACAGACTTTCTCTGCCACTTCATCCAGGGCTTTCCTGGTGGCTCAGATAGTAAAGAAGAATCTGCCTGCAATGCAGGAGAGCTGGGTTCGATTTCTGGGTTGGGAAGATCCTCTGGAGAAGGGAATGACTACCCACTCCAGCATTCTTGCCTGGAGAATTCCATGGACAGAGGAACCTGGCGGGCTACAGTCCATGGGATAGCTAAGAGTCAGATACAACTGAGCAACTAACACTAACTCACCTACCCAGGACATGTGCGACTCGGGGAGGAGGACATGGTTTCCTGAAAGTGGGGGTTGAGAGCCAGTCCCTCTGTCCAGCAGAAGAGCCCAGCCTCTGGCTTAAGAGCAAACCAACCACAGCATTGCGGCCGGGGCTGAGCACGGAACATTTGGAGCTGGCGTAATTGCTTATGTAGTTTTAATTGCTCATTTATCATGCTAACAGGCCCAGAGTACTGATCGTTTGCGATGTGTTCAGTAATTAAAAGAGCAGGGGTGAGGTCGGGTGATGAGGAGCGGTGGGGTGAAATGAGGTGAAGAAAGGCCAAAACGCACAGCACAGGAGGCAAGTGGGGAGGCAGTAGCTTGTCCCCTTTCTGACACGGAGCAAAGGCTGTGTTCCATATGAGCATTTCCCAGCTGTTGATTTGAACCCAAAAGCAACCGTGCTCCCAGCTCCCTGCGAGGAAACCCAGTCCCTAGACAGTACTGTTTGGTTTGCACAGCACGTCTGCCCACCTGATCAGGGATTTGGGCCACCCAATTTTCAGGTGAGGAAAAAGAGGCTCCATAAAATGCTTTGCCTAAGACCCCATGGCAGCCAGCAGCTGGTGGAGTAAAAACCCAAACCCACATCTCGTCATTCCAGATCTCTGACCCTTTTTTCCTCTAGGGCATCAGCACATGCCAGTTTCTCTTGGCCACATTGACATTGCTGCAGTTGGTGGATTCTGGAATGAATACCCAATGGTCTAGGGGATTTCTAATGCTGATTCCTAGGTCTGCCTTATAGAAGCACGGCAGGGTTTCAAGGGGTGGTTGAGGAGTCCAGTGTTAGAAAACTCCCCACCTCCACCAGTGCTGATGATTGTCCAGGCTAGGATCCTCGTCTCAAGCACACGCCATTGGCCCCACTCCCTCTTCAAAGAAAAGCATCATGGCAGGCATCTTGGTTTGAGTTCCCCCCAGAAATAGATTCCAGGTCAAGGATTTGAGAGTGAAACGGTTTATTTGGAAGGTGAAGGGAAGGCTGGAAGGGTTGAGCAAAGGGGAGGGAAGGCAGAAAATAGAGGGCGCATCATCAGACAAGTTACCTCTGGGGCCACATGGGCTTAATCCCCATAGGGGACGACTAGAGACAACACAGAGCATACCTTGTAGTCACCATGTCCGAGGGGTGAGCACACTGGGGGGTCTCTAGGCCAACTGTCCTGGGGGTGAGAGTGTACATTCTCTGTTACTGTCACTTTCAGCCGAACCTGCAGGGTAGAGCAGATTCCAGCCCCAAGAGAAAGTCCTCAGGCAAAAGAGATGAAGCTTCTGGCATCTGTGGGTTTGGCGGCTGTGCACTACAGTGGCAGGCCCTCAGGGATGCAGGCACAATGGGGACAGTGTCCCTACAGCAAGCATCTGTCATACTGCCGTAGAGCAGACCCCGTCCCCAACCAGCTGTGCTGTTCATTCAATTTGCGAATTGAAATCGTATTAGCGTTCCCCTAGGAGTTATTGATGGATTCATTTTCCTTCTGGGTTTCTTCCTATCCTCCCGCTAATGGGGAAGATCCTCTGGACTCGAAAAGCCAAAGGAGATGTAGCCGCCACTGCTGGCAAGAAGGCAGTGGAGAGGGAGCTGCAGAGAACCTGAAATCTGTGATGTGGTCTGTTCCTTCCAACTGCAATTCAGGAACATCATCCTTGTTCCTAGAGGAAGACACAGATGGATGATGTGGGCATGTACAACCCACCCTAGAAAGTGAACCCAGGGTTATGCCTTCTGCCTGGCCAGATGACTATAGTTTGACATCACCCTTTCCCTCTCAAGAAAGCACATTGAAAAGCGGGTGAGTGGGCACGGTGTTATTTTAGAAGTAACATAGAATATATTCTAATTTGTTTAAGCCAAACTTGAGATTAGTGTCTTTTTATTGTTACTGTCAAATTTTGTGTGGCAATGCACAGACGATGGGGACCTAGTCACTGAGAGCTACTATTCTGCACCATCACAAAGAAATGCATTTGTTTTTTTCTTTTTGCATCCAGGGCACCAGACTCCCTGGAAATGGTTTATTTGCACACATGGCCAACTTCCCATCAGGTGGCCAATAAATCAATCAACAAATATTGATGGTGTGTCTACATTGTGCAAGACATTGTGAGGAATTATTGTAAATATAAACATGGTCCCTGTCTCAAAGAAGCTCACAGTCTAACTGGGGGCAAGATCTGTAGAGGTGAAAGGGAACTTATAATGTAAAGCAGTGTACAGATGCTGAATGAGTGGGGAACACTCATTGATTGGGCTTGGGAGAAGTCAAGGAAGACTTCTTGGAGGAAGGGTGATTTGAGCTGAGCCTTGCAGGATGGGTAGGAGTTGGGCGAAAAAGAGAACAGTGAAAGGCATCGCAGGCAAGAGTTAGGAAACACACAAGGCTTGTTCGGAGCCAGGCAGGGTGTTTGCCTGGCCACAGTGGGGCTCATAGATGGAATAGACACTGTGCAAGCTTGTGGGACACTCTGGATACTATTGTACCTCTCTCATTGGAAGCCTCACCCAGTCTTCAGTGTTGGAACTTGATCATGGCCATAGATGGAACTGTGTCTCTCCAAAATTCATACACTGAAGCCTTAACCTCCCAATGTGACTATATTTGGAGATAGGGCCTATAAGAAACCCCTATAAGGAGATAATTAAGGATAAATGAGGTCACAAAAAATGGGTCCTAATCATATAGGATTGGTGGTTTTATAAATGTGTGTGTGTACCGAGTCATATCCGACTCTCTGACCCCATGGATTGTAGCCCACCAGGTTCCTCTGTCCATTGGATTTTCCAGGCAAGAATACTGGAGTGGGTTGCCATTTGCTTCTCCAGGGGATCTTCCCCACCCAGGGATTGAACCCACATCTCTTGTATCTCGTGTATGTCTTACATTGGCAGACGGATTCTTTACCACTAGAGCCACCTGGGAAGGCCCAATATAAAAAGAGGAAGAAATCTCTCTCTCTTTCCTTTTTTCCCTCCCTCCCTTTTGCTCCCTCCCTGCCCCTCTCTCCCTCTGTGCCTGCACTGAAAAAAGGCCATGCACGGACATGAGGAAGGCTCGTGTCTGCAGGCCTTCACAAGACACTGACCCTGCTGACGCCTTGATCCTGGACTTCCAGCCTCCAGAGCTGTGAGAAATAACTTTCTGTTGTTTAAGCCACCCCTGGCCTGTGGCAGCCTGAGCTCAGACAGTCCCTCTCTACATAATGAAAGACAGGTGCCCCTGGTATGTTTATTCACATTCCAAACAGGTTCCAGCCAGGGTACATGGAGCTGGCAAGGGTCCCAGGGCCTCCCTGACTCCACCCACTCCACTTGCAGGGCAGCCTGGCTTCTGCTGCCCTTTCTGGAACCCACAAGCCTTATGCAAGTGCAATTCTCTTCACGTCAAGGATGCACTGGCCGTTCAGACTGGTTGACTTGCTTCTCGCCCCATGTCCCTCCCCAGGCCATGTGCGAGGAGGGATGCCAGATCTAGCAAATAAAATCACAAGACAGCTAGTTGCATTTGAATTTCAGATAGTGTAGTCGCTCAGTCATGTCTGACTCTTTGCAGCCCCATGGGCTGTAGCTTGCCAGGCTCCTCTGTCCATTGGGATTCTCCAGGCAAGAACACTGGGGTGGTTGCCATGCCCTCCTCCAAGGGATCTTCACGACCCAGGGATTGAACCCGGATCTCCTGCATTGCAGGCAGACTCCTTACCATCTGAGCCACCAGGGAAGTCAATTTAAGATAAATAAATAATTTTGTTACTCTAAGTATGTCCCAAGTAATGTTTGGAAATACACTAAAACATTATTCATTGTTTATCTGAAATTCAAATATAACTGAGTATCCTTATTTGATGTGGCAGCCCTCTGTGGGAGGGCATATGAGCATGCGTGGCCAGTCAGGAGACTCCATGTTCTAGATCACAGCAGTTGGCTCAGGGCTAGGCACGTGACCCAAGGTCAGACCCTTCTCGCCAACACACTCTGGGGCTTCTGTTGGTGCCTTTGGGACCAAAACCTCCCAAGCTGTGAGGATGAAGGAAGTCCTACAGCCATGAGAGTTTTTCCCCAGGGATCCTCCTGTCTGACAACCAAGTTCACGTCGAAGAAAACAGAGCTGAGATAGGGAAAAAAAAATATGTCTAAAGATAGTGTCACCCCCTTAAACTTCAACTAAAACAGGAAGCAGTTTGAGTTGGGAATTCTTCACTCAAAACTGCCTCAGAGTTCTGGTGAAATCTGTGAGGGCAAAGTCATTGCAGGCCCACAGGACCCAAACCTGACTAAATTCAAAGGGACGGCTGCTCCTGGGACCTCCCCGTTTAGTCACTGAGAGAACAGGGATTCCCTGGCCCAGAGGGCGATGAAAAAGTGCATCTGGCTACTGGGGTGGCTCTGAGGTGCCACCTGGGTGATAGAATTTTCACCTCTGCTATGCTCCTGCCCCCTTGCTTCCCATGCCCCTCATAGGGTCTTTTCTGCTTATCCTCTCCTCACATCTAGCTCTGGTTTCTTCAAGCCTTCTTTGCTTTTTATTTTATTATCATTTTAAAATTTATTTTTTATTATTTAGTTTGGCAATGCTAGGTGTTCGTTGTGGCTCACGGGCTTTTCTTTTTTTTTTAATTTTTCTTTATTTGTTGTTTGTTTTTGCCTGCTCTGGGTCTTTGTTGCTGCACTCGGGCTTTCTCCAGTTACAGAGAGCAGGGGCTACTTTCTAGTTGCGGTAAGCAACTAAGCACAAACCCCTGAGGGGCTGCAGATTGATCCTGAACATCTCCTGGGCTGGGCTAGGAATAACGGAGCTAGAAGGACATTAGGGCTGATCCAACCCAACCCTTTCACCATCCCTATCACATAGATGAGGAGACTGACATTCAGAGTGGTTGAACACCAAAGGCTTCATCATAAGTTACAGGGAGTTCATTGAATAAGAGGAAAGCCATTTGGTTTAGGGGAAGGGTCCCTGGGTCTGGCTTCAGAAAGCGTGTATGTTCATTTGGGCTCTGTCACAAATTATTGAACCTCTTTATGTCCATTTCTCCAGCCTAAGAATGAACTTAGGGATTTCTCTGGTTGTCCAGTGATTAAGACTCTATGCTCCCAACACAGGAAGCTCAGGTTCCACCCTGGTCTGGGAACTAAGATCCCACCTTCCATGGTGCAGCCAAAAAAAAAAAAAGAACAAGCTTAAAACCCAGTCCCATTTACCTCATCCTGATGTCCGAGGCTGACAAAATCACAAAATGCCAAATGAATGTGCTGGACAAAGGCTGCGCAGTATTAATGTTATCAGTGTTACTGTTATTTAACAAGGCTAATCCACCAGTGAAGGAAATGAGCACACATCACAAAATTAATTATAGATTTTTTTTTAAAATGACTGTTTATATTGAAAGGAAGGCCTCATTTTTGCTGCACAATTTCAGGATAAGTCGTGTTTTGGAAAAATATTAATATTCAGAGCTGTGTTGATTAGCTTCACTCCTGTTGCTAAGCAACAGGGTCCTTTGTAGCCTTGCAATGTTGGGATTTTTCTAGGGGTGGGGGCGGGGAAGGGGATCGGGGATTAGAGGAAGGAAAGTACATTACAGTAAATTATTCCGCTGGTTCAGCCAATTCCAAAGTTGCTTCAAAAAAAAAAAAATTTGACTCCTTTAACAACCTATGTGATGATTATAGTTGTCGGACGAGGAAAACCAGAACGCGACCCAGAGCTCACCACTCACCCATGACTTGAGTTTCAGGTTTGGCAAGACTTGTGTTTACTAGATCAGGACTAAACCACACATGGCCCGGGGCTTTCCACCACTGACGTTCACCACGGTTCAGCAAGGGCAGCCTGCCAGTGTGGAGATTAGGGGGCCATGAGGCTGTGAGGAGTGTCTGCTCTGCATCCAATGAGCCCATCTCACTGAATACCTGCTGGGGCCTGAGTTGAATTCTGACACTTCAGTGGGGACCATTCTGGTGCAAGCCAAAGAGTGTGTATCCTGGAACAAAGTGGAGACTCATGAATATTGGAAATGCATTGAACACCCAGGACAGGATACATAGAAGTACCCTACGGAGCCCCTAGAGGAGGGCATGGCTACCCACTTCAGTATTCTTGCCTGGAGAATCCCATGGACAGAGGAGCCTGGCAGGCTGCAGTCCATAGAGGGTTGCACAGAATCAGACATGACTGAGGTGACTTAGCACGGATGCACACACCCTATGGAGTACCTACTATGTGCTAGTGCTACAGGATTAGCCCACCAAATTCTTGCACCAACACTAGGAGAGATGGAGTATCACCCCATTTGGGGGACTGGAGTATCACCCCATTTGGGGGACTGAGGCACAGAGAGATTAAACAACTTGCCCCAGGTCACGCCAGCTAGTGCAGGGCAGAGAAAGGGTTTAAACTCAAGTCTTCCTGTGTCTGAGTGTCATGAACTCACTTGACTAGGCTGCCTGCTCCTTACTGGCTAGGAGGAGCTGGGAAGGGCGTGGAGAGAAAATCTTGAGACTTTGAAGTTGGCTGGTGCCTTCTGCTAGGTGGAGGCCTGTTCAGGGAGTTTCCAATTTCATCGCAGATTATTTTATATGCGATACTGTTCTAGTCACGATTGCTGCATTAATTACCCCAAACTTAGTACTGTAAAACAACGCCCATTTAATCATGCTTGTGAATCTATGGGTCAGCAATTCGGGTCAGGGCTGGTTGGGTGATTCCTTTGCTCCTCATGGCATCTACTGAGACCACCCTGTGGCTGGCTCTGGAGAGTTCTAGATGGCTTTCATTCATGTGTTTTGTGCTGCGGTGGGGACAAGCTGTCATCTAGAGCATCTCCGGCAAGGTAGTCAGGAGATGGTAGTCAGGCCAGGGTGATGGAACATTTTACATGGCAACTGGTTGCCCCATAGCAACTGTCCCAGGAGACCCAGGGGGGAGCTGCATGGCCCTTTCTGACCTAGCTCAGAAGTCACACAGTGTCACACATGCCATACTCTGTTGTAGGTGAATTTGAACTTCTTGCTTCGTCATGAAAGACTTTGGAGACAGAGTGAAAGGTAAGAAGTAGATTTATTTAGAGAGAAACACATTCCACAGACAGAATGTGGACCATTTCAGAAGGCAAGAGAGAGAGCTTCAAAATATGGGGTGGTTAGTTTTATAGGCTGGGTCATTTCATAGGCTAATGAGTAGGAGGATTATTCCAAGAATTTGGAGGGAGGGGTGGGGATTTCCAGGAATTGGGCCACTGCCCACTTTTTGACCTTTGATGGTCAGCCTCAGAACTGTCGTGGTACCCATTGGTATGTCATTTAACATATGCTAATGCATTACAATGAGCATAAAATGAGGCTCAAGGGCCACAGGAAGTTTACTCTTGTGCCATCTTGGACCCAGTTGGTTTTAACCAGTTTTTGTCATGTCCTGTGGCTATGTCATTCTTTTAATGACGTTAAATGGTTGTGTCCCGCCCCTTTCCATCCTGTTTCAATCAAGTAAAGCAGTCACAAGCCCACTGAGACCCCAAGTCTCAATGAGAGGGGTATCAAAGAATTAGGGGGCCCTGTTTTAAAATGTCCCCAGGTACTAAGTTCCTTGTTCCAGTGAGAAATAGAAAAGTTTAAGTTCGGTTCAGTTCAGTCGCTCAGTCGTGTCCAACTCTTCACGACCCCATGAACCTCAGCACGCCAGGCCTCCCTGTCCATCACCAACTCCCGGAGTCCACCCAAACCCATGTCCATTGAATCAGTGATGCCATCCAACCATCTCATCCTCGGTCGTCCCCTTCTCCTCCTGCCCTCAATCTTTCCCAGCATCAGGGTCTTTTCAAATGAGTCAGTTGTTTGCATCAGGTGGCCAAAGTATTGGAGTTTCAGCTTCAACACCAGTCCTTCCAATGAACACCCAGGACTGATCTCCTTTTGGATGGACTGGTTGGATCTCCTTGCAGTCCAAGGGACTCTCAAGAGTCTTCTCCAACACCACAGTTCAAAAGCATCAATTCTTCAGTGCTCAGCTTTCTTTATAGTCCAACTCTCACATCCATACATGACCACTGGAAAAACCATAGCCTTGACTAGATGGACCTTTGTTGGCAAAGTAATGTCTCTGCTTTTCAATATGCTATATAGGTTGGTCATAACTTTCCTTCCAAGGAGTAAGCGTCTTTTAATTTCATGGCTGCAGTCACCATCTGCAGTGATTTTGGAGCCCAGAAAAATAAAGTCAGCCACTGTTTCCCCATCTATTTGCCATGAAGTGATGGGACCAGATGCCATGATCTTCATTTTCTGAATGTTGAGCTTGAAGCCAACTTTTTCACTCTCCTCTTTCACTTTCCTCAAGAGGCTTTTTAGTTCCTCTTCACTTTCTGCCATAAGGCTGGTGTCATCTGCATATCTGAGGTTATTGATATTTCTCCCAGCAATCTTGATTCCAGCTTGTGCTTCCTCCAGCCCAGCGTTTCTCATGATGTACTCTGCATAGAAGTTAAATAAGCAGGGTGACAATATACAGCCTTGATGTACTCCTTTCCCTATTTGGAACCAGTCTGTTGTTCCATTTCCAGTTCTAACTGTTGTTTTCTGACCTGCATACAGATTTCTCAAGAGGCAGGTCAGCTGGTCTGGTGTTCCCATCTCAGTTTGGATGTTCCCCAAAATTGTGGAAATGTATGAGCAATAGAAACTTTGATATTCAACACTGCAAGTCTTATACTGATTGATTTAGGGGGTGGCCAATTTAATAAAAGGTAGGCTTAAGAAGGGGCTTCCCTGGTAGCTCAGCAGTAAAGAATCTGCCTGCAATGCAGGAGCGGCAGGAGACATGGGTTCAATCCCTGGGTGGGGAAGATCCCCTGGAGGAGGGCATGGCAACCCACTTCAGTATTCTCGCCTGGAGAATCCCCATGGACAGAGGAGCCTGGTTGGCTACAGTCCATGGGATAGCAAAAAGTCAGACATGACTGAAGCAACTTAGCATGCATTTACGCAGGCTTAAGATCTTTTGTTTGTTTTTTTGGAGTTTTATGTTCAAATGTATTCATCAGCTATCTGACTGACCAGCAAAGTCTCATTTGTAATTAGTGAGCCAGTTGCATATAATGTGTTTATGACTTTTAAAAACCTTCATTCCACTGTGATCACAGTTGAAATATTGGTTTGGTTAGGGAAGGCTTTTCTGGTAGAAATCAACTGAGATCATGATGTAGTTGAAAGACACTTTGAATATTTTAATGAGCTCCACAATCCTATGCTATCCTATTTCCCATTCTCTGATGCTCTGTATAAGGTACTATGTTGGAGTCATTTTCTAAATTGAAATTTTGAGATGCACAAGACCATCTATGGCAAAGACTATTCTCCAGTATAGTACCTCTCCTTCTAACAGTGATCAAACCCTGATTTTAAGCTAGGCACATGGCCACCTAGAAGAAAAACTATATTTCCAAGCCTCCTTAGCATGTAGGTGTGGCCATGTGATTAAAATCAGGCCACTGGGATATGAGAAGAAGTATCATGTGGCTGCTTCCAGGAAACTTCCTGAAGAGACAGTTGCTATTTAACCATTTCTCCTTTTATTTTTCATCTCTTGCTGCCTGGAAGGTAGATGTAATGATTGGAGCTCTAGCTACCATAATGGACCATGAGGACAAGGGCTTTCTCTTCAGCTAGAAGGAGCCAAACTGCCTACCTCTGGATTTTGCAAATGGAAAAGAAACCTCTATCACATTTAAGCCACTGTAGTTTTGATTCTCCTTTTATTTTAGCCAAACCTAACCTAACCTAGTGAAGATCAAAGTATAGTATGAAATAAGTGACTTACTCTGCAAGTTGAAAATGGGGACGTCTAGCCTAATTTCAGGATTATGGGGTCACTTCCAAATATGAGAAATAATCTGAGAAATGCATGTTGAAATACTGGAATTTCTAGTACATTTACAGGACTTAATAAGACAGTGTGACAACATGTTTGAATTTAGGGCTAGCCAAGAAACTAGAGGACAATGGTAGCTATATAGCAAATGTCAGAATTTAAAGAGAAATTTCATATGAGCCCTGATGAGGAAATCCTACTCAGTTCCATGGCCTTGAATTTGGGGATGGCATTCTAAGTAGACAGATGAGCAAGAGTGAAGGCCAGGTGGTATGGAAATGCATGGAGAGTTTGTAGAAGGTCCACATGGCTGGGTGGGAGACCAAGCTGGAGAAATCTCTTCAGTGGAGCAGATCAGGCTTTTTGCCCAGGTCCTTCTACCAGGCTCCAGGCAGCCATGTGAGCCTGGGACTTTTCTTGTATGATGAATGTCAGGGGTCTTAGTAGCTATTCTCCCATAAAGGTTTCTTGAGCCTCATGTAGCTTTTATTTTTAATTTTTAAGTTTTTGTATATGGTGTGAGATAGGGATCCAACTTCATTCTTTTGCAGGTGGATATCCAATTGCCTTTGTCCCCTTTTTCCAATGCCTAGATCAAACACTGAGGCCCTTGATTCATGGGACAAGCAAACACCACAGATTTCAAGTGAACAAATAACAAACATGAGCAGAGGCCAGGCCACACTCTTGGCACTGTTGTTTACTAATTTTGACCTCAGCAGATTAATTTTAAATGCTGATCATCTCACCCAGCACATTCTGATAAAGGCCCTGCTGAGTGCTGAGCCACAGGAAGGAGTTTCTGGAAGCCCAAGCCTCCTTTTAAGTGCCTCTCCCCAGAAATCTTTTCCTTGGAGTTGGTGAGGTTTAGCAGGTATGTGGATTAGCAGTGAAGATTAGTACCATCCTGCTGAGAAGATGGCCAGTTGCCCAGAGCCTCGATCCACAAAGCTTGTGGTAATAATCTAATGTGGGGTGAGGGCAGGCGATATCATAATGAGATTCTTAAACCCAGTTTTCAAAGACTGAGGTAGTTTTTTTTTTTTTTCAATTTTTAAACAATAACAATGAATAAAATGTTCTCCTATGTTAAGATGTTAGGGGAGTTAATGCACCAAAACATGGCTCTCTGAACTCCCTCCTTCCAGGGAAATTTAAAGGGCAAATAGTCAGGATAAGGAGTGAGCAAAGGCAAGCAGGTTGTGCCTTGAAATGTTGGTGTAGATGACTCAGGATTTATGTCTTTGATCCATTTTTTAGTTAATTTTGTATGTAGGGTCTGAAGTAGGGACCCAGATTCATTCTTTTGCACGCGGATATCCATTTGTTCCAGCACCAATTGCTGAATAGACTATTCTTTCCCCATTAAGTGATCTTGGCACCTTTGTCAAAAGTCAGTTGACCGTGGATGCATGGGCTTGTTTCTGGACTCCCAATTCTATATGTCTGTCCTATTTCAGTACCATACTGTTTTGATTGCTGTAGCTTTGTAGTGAGTTTTAAAACTGGACAGTATAAGTCCCCCAATTTTGTTCTTCTTTTTTAGGATCTTTTGGGCTATTTGGAGTCCCTTGCAATTCCATATGAATTTTAGGATCTGCTTTTTTACTTGTGAAGAAAAGGCCATTGGGATTTTGATAAAGATTGTATTGAACTATAGATTGCTTTGGTGAGTATTGCCACTGTAACAGTGTTAAGCCTTTCACTCCATGAACATGGGATGCCTTTCCATTTATTTAGATCTTCTTTAGTTTCTTTCACCAATGATTTATAATTATCAGTATACAAGTCTTATGCCACCTTAATTAAATGTATTTCTAAGTATTCTTTTCAGTGCTATTGTAAATGGAATAATTTTCTTAATTTAATTTTTGTGTGTTGATCTTGTATCCTGCAACTTTCCTGAATTCATACCTGTTAAAGGACTTGAAAATTATAGAAAAGCCCAATTCAACCTGGCTTGAACCATAAGAGAGGTTTATTGGCTCGCATAATTAAGAAGTCTATGGGCTTCACGCATGGTTATATCAAGGCTCTGGCTCCATTTCTCTATACGTCTCTGTTTTATCCTTCTCTAGAAATTAGATCTGTGCTCAAGTTGACCTCCCTCATGGTTTCTAACAGAAACCGGGTCTGCATGCTTCCTCAGTCATATCCAGGGAAAGGATTTTTTTAAAAAGCATTTCCTTCCCTCAGAAGTCCTAAATGTCTCTTTGATATGATCATCCCTGACCTTGTGACAGAGATAGGCTTTCTCTGATTGGCTTAGGCTATGGAGGTAGGAATAGGTTCAAACCCACCCAAACTGCATCTTTGCTACATAAAGTGTATGTGTGAGAGGGCAGGGTGGGTACTAAACAAAGAGAGGTGGTTCTTAGAGGAAAACCTCAGGGCTGTTAGGAAGGGGAAGAAAGAGTGTCTGCCAAACCTATGAAATTTGTATAGTGCCAAGCAGCATTCGAGGAATATTTGCTGAATGAATGAATGAGAAGTTCCACTAGTCCTTTCACTGATACACAGCCTCCATCTAGTGATGGCCAACCTTTCAACCTCTGGAAATCCCCTACTGAGATCCCAGGCTCTTCTATGGGGAAGAAAGAGTTCTTTCTACAGCCTCCATAACTTCTCTGCTTTCCAAGCAACAAGACTCTGATAGAATAGACCTGGAAAACAGAACACTGGGAATCCACATATTTGGAATGAGCAGGGTGGACCTGGTGGGTTCACGGTGTGACTCTGAAGTCCTTGTCTGCAAATTGTTCCCAAAACCTGATGCCTGACATTCTGCCATTAGGAATTCACCCTATTGGTTTAAGTTTAAAAGACTTTTTTACCTTCACACCACCCCCCACCACTCCCCAAACTGGGGTTTTTGTTTGCAATGAAGCATCTTAACTGATAGAGTAGGGAGCCTGCCTTTGTACGATCCAAGCCAAAGCAACACTGATGTACTCTGAAGAGTATATTCAGCAGTAGAGCATAACCTATACCAGAGAAATAATGTCAGGGATAAGGGCCCCAGGAACCTCAGGTCCTGAATTATGAGAACTCACTTCTCTTCCAAGACATTCAGCTTGAGTTTAGTTTCATCAGGTACAGACTCAGCCTCTTCTTTAATTAATATTAAGCTCCATTGTAGCAGGACTACAATAGCTCTGGTCTCACATGCATTTCTAGATCTTTGCCACTCTTGCATCAGAGGTAGAGTCTATGACCCTTATCCTTGAACCTGAGTGACCCTGTTACTACTTCAACCAAGAGAGTGTGGAGGAAATGATGCTCTATGACTTCTGAGGCTAGATCACAATGTAATGTACTCTTGCCTTACTCTCTTGGGACACTTGCTCTGGGAACCCAGCTATCATGTTATAAGGAAGCTCAAGCAGCCCATGGAGCGGAACCATGATTCCCAGCCCACAGCTGCAGCTCAGCTTCCAGCCAGCACCCAGTACCAACTTGCCAGTCATGTGAGAGAGTCATATTGAAAGTCAATCCTTGTGTGGTAGGGAGCATCTAAGGGGGCACCCAATGATGGTATTCTTACCCTTGTGTCATCTCCTTCTCCTTAATGTAGACTAGACTAAGCACCTACCTTCTATCCAGCAGAAGTGATAGGATGGTTGGGTTATATAAAAAGACTGTGGCTTCTGTCTTAGACACCCTCTCATGTACACGCTGTCTCTTGCATTTCTTGCCCTGGGGGAAGCCAGCTGCCATGTGGTGAGGCAGTCCTGTAGAAAGGCCCATGTGCTGAGAGACTAAGACCTGACATCAGCCGTGTGAGTGAGCTTGGAAGCAGATTCCTCACCAGCTAGGCGTTCAGGAGAGAACCCAAGCGCAGCCAGCAGCTTCATTACCATCTCATGAGGCACCTGAAGCCGGAGGCACCTGGCTAGATTTCACTCACATTTTTGATCCACAGAAAATATGTGAGATTATACATGTCTTTTTAAGCTACTAGATGTTGGGATAAAGTACTGGGCAGCAAGAAATAACTAATACCATCTTCTACTCCCTGATCAAGTCAGCTCAGCTGATGCTATGCAGACAAGAGTGAAGGTGTCCTCTCTAAGTCCTGCCGAAATGAGAGAACTGTGAGTAAAATAAATGATTGCTGGGTTTTTAACCCACTAGGTTTTGGAATCATTCATTACGATCCTATGGTTAACTTTTTCTCATTGGGAGTTATATGACAGATGTTGGGGGAAAAAAGCAACAATCAAACCAGGCCTCAACTTTCATCTACTATAGCCTAGTGTATTCATTTGCTAAGGCTGCCATAGTAAGGGCCACAGACTGGGTGGCTTAAGCAATAGAAATTTGTTGCTTCACTGTCCTAAAAGCTAGAAGTCCAAGATCAAGGTGTTGGCAGGGTTAGTTTCTTCTGAGGCTTCTCTCCTTGGCTGACAGATGGCTGCCTTCTCCCTGTGCTCTTGCAAGGTCTTCACTCTGTACCTATGTGTCCAAATTTCCTCTTCTTATAAGGACCCCAGTCATAGTGGGTGAGGGCCCACTCTGAGGGCTTCATTTTCACTTAATCACCCCTATAAAGATCCTATCCCCAAATACAGTCACATTCTGAGATTGTAGGGGTTGGGGCTTCAACATAGGAATTGTTAGAGGGCACAATTCAACCCATAAGGCCAGTCAACCCAATTCTTTTAGAAGGTCCATAAAGAACTCATTTTTCAAGAAATAAAAGTCTTTCTCTCTTCTTGTTAAAGCATTCCACAATGGGACAATTGTTATAGTCTTCCCAAGGTTTTTTTTTTCTTTTAATCCGTTTTAAAATTACTTCTGCCTTGAGGGAAACAATACCTACTACTACTGCTCCTAGTAATCCCTCTTGCCTCCCTCCCTACAGGTTTGTGGGATTTACCGTGGCAAGTCCAGAGCTTTCAGGGGACAGAGGCCCATGGCAGTCATTCCACCTTCCAGGACCAAAAAAGTACCATAACCTCCAGGAAAGGGTGTTTAGCTGGAGGGGCATTTGAGTCATCCGGGGACCAGGCTGGGGTTCGTGGGTGGAGGGGAAGATCTTTGCAAAGTTTCTGGAAGCAGTGTAAATTGAAGTCACGTGAGAAAAATAAGTACCTAGCCCAGTGCCTGTCCTCTGGTTGTGCCGATGTGTAGAGAGGAGGACAGAAAGGGGGCTCGAGGGAAACAGGACACACACCAGAAGCACCTCAGAGAAGCCTTCGGCTCAGGAAAAGTCTCTGTTGACTAGCAGCCTCACGGTTTTCACCACCCTGACCCGTGCCCTGAGCAGGAGAGCTCTGCTGTAGTAGAATGATGGCCCATAGTGGGAAAACTTGCCTCTTTCCCACCCTTCATTTTGTAGGGACAGAGAAAACAACCTGGGGGGAAGTGTCTGGCCTAATAACTGGAATTAATGCTAAGCTGAGGGTCAGAGCTTTCTGCTTTGCCCCAAGTCAGCAGCCCTGCTGTGGTCATCAATCCTGTGTAAGTGCTTAAGAGGAGGCCAGGAATCATCTCCTCTGGCCTCACTAAACCCACCACCAACCTAGGATGGTGGGCTGCGTGTTTTACCCCTGGAGTCAGTGTTTGCCTGGACACTGGGCCTGCTGCTGCTGCTGCTGCTAAGTCTCTTCAGTCGTGTCCGACTCTGTGCGACCCCATAGACGGCAGCCCACCAGGCTCCCCCGTCCCCGGGATTCTCCAGGCAAGAACACTGGAGTGGGTTGCCATTTCCTTCTCCAATGCATGAAAGTGAAAAGTGAAAATGAAGTCGCTCAGTTGTGTCCGACCCTCAGCGACCCCATAGACTGCAGCCCACTAGGCTCCTCCGTCCATGGGATTTTCCAGGCAAGAGTACTGGAGTGGGGTGCCATTGCCTTCTCTGGACACTGGGCCTAATGACTGCCAAAGGCCTATGTCTGCTTGAAGTTCTGTGACCTCTGTGGGCCTGCGTCTGCCACAGGCCTATATCCACCAGGGGGCCTGGGTCTGTCTGAGTCTTTGCTATAGGCTCTGTGGACTGCCAGAACCAAAAAAGTACCATACGAAGGAGAAAGGAGGGGCCCTTAGTGGCTCTTTCCCATCCAAGCTGTTCATGTCAGGGGGTGAGGGGCATAAGTTCGAGGTATAGAGGGGCAGCCTTCTTCCACAGGATTCTGGGCCTGCTTTCCTGGTGAGGTTTGCTTGTCTGCTCTCGGTGGACACGTCCTGCCAAGGAAAACAAAACAAGGGCCCAGCAGAGAAGCCACTGGGTACAGAGCACAAGCCTCTAAATAGCTCTTCAGCTCCAGTCGAAACCTCAGAAATGTGACTCTGGGTAGGACAAAGTCTGCTGAGGAGCAGAATTGGGACAGATAGATAGCAATGCAGGGCTGCTGTAATTCCTCATAATCGCAGGTTTAGAAGAGACGTGTTCTTCACCGGAGACTCTCAAAGTGCCCCATGGTGGCCAGACTTCATTTTACAGAGGGGTCCCCCCAGTCACCTTCTCACAGTGGGTGGGGACCCCACCCAGAGAAGGCCCCTGACCCAGGAGGGTTGGTTTGCTGGTGGGTGGGCCTCCTGGCTTCAGCCCAACATCCTTGGCTGAGGCTGGAAGATGCTGATTACCATGAAAAGGGGACACTTCAGTGGCTGGCTCTCTGGGCGGCTGAAGGGGAAGGTGATCGTTCTGTCACTGTCTTTCTTGGCCAATTAGATGATTCAGCATATTCCCAGCCTCTCTCTTGGCTGAGGTGATTTATAGTAAACTCTGTGGGCCTGACTAGGGTGAGTGATGGGGAATAGGGCCCATCTTCCGTGTGTTTGTGTGTGTGTGCGCACGCACTTTACACATCATGTACACAGCACTAGATGGGGGTTGTGTGCGAGAGCTGGAAACATTTGCAGGCCTCTCACAGCCATTCTGCTGGCTGTTTCTACTGGAGGAATTCTCTCTGGAGAAAATGTTTACTTACGAGTATCTCTTCAAGGAAGAAAGGAGGAGGAAGGCAGGGTTTTAGGGCATCGTCCACTCACCTGTTGTGAGTTAAGAGCTTTGGAGAAACAGATGAGAAAGTGCTTGATCTGAGGGAGGTGGGAAGGGCTGAGCCACTTGGCCCTCCCTGGTGTCCTAGCTTGCTTCTCTGCCAGCAGCAGCAGCCGGTGGGCCTGAGGCCAGGGTAGAGGCTATGGGCAGACATGGTGGGAATGTGTGTGTACATCTGAGATGTGCCTAAGATGCACTTCTGCAGCATCATTCAAGCATTTCTTGTAGATGTTTTGATGGGTTGCTCTAGGTAATTGCTCTAATGTGCGGCTCTGTCCATCCTGGCATGCAGGGATATCTTGTATCTACTGAACCAAGATGGTGAGGGAAGTGGTACTGTGTCTTAAGGGGTGAGGGAGCCCCAGCTCAATCTTCCTGGAGGAGTCAAAGATGGACCACAATGGCTTTTTGGTAGCTGTTTCCATCCATGTGTCTTGCTCCCAAAGATTCTCTAACTTCTGTAATAAACTCTTCATATCATTTATAGAATACTTACCATTGCTGGCCACTCCCTGAGTCACTCATTGTCACCATCTATCCTATCAGCATCACCTTTCCCCATGTATAATAAGTACATAGGACAGGCCAACAATTATTCCAAATGCTTTACAGATCTCATTTATTCCCCAAGATGATCCAGCAATGGTTAATTGCCTGTGTCACCTTGCCCGGGCCACGGGCAGCCCAGAACATTATTTTGGATGTGCCTGAGAGAGTGTTTCTGGCTGAGGTTAACACTTGAATCTGGAGCTTGAATAAAGCAGATTTCCCTCCCCAAGGTGGGAAGGCCTTGCCCAACTAGTTGAAGGTCAGACTAGAACAAGAAGGCTGAGTAAGAGGTAACTTCACTTGCCTGACTGATGAGCTGGGCTAGTGGTCTTCTCCTGCTCTCAGAGTGGAACTTAAAACATTGGTTCTCAGGCCTTTGAACTCAGACTGGAACCACCGCTGGCTGCCTTGGGTCTCCAGTTTGCTGACTATGGATCTTGGGACGTCTAAGTCTCCATAAATCTCTATATGTGGTATGTACAGATAGATATATGGGTATATACACCTTATTGGTCCTACTTCTTCAGAAGACTCTAATACATGTCCCCATTTAGTGCACAGGGAAACTGAGGCATGGAGAAGTGAACTCATTGCACGAGGTCTTATTTAGGAAGTTAGGATTTGCACCCAGGCAACATGCAACCCACTCCAGTGTTCTTGCCTGGAGAATCCCCATAGATGGAGCCTGGTGGGCTGCCATCTATGGGGTTGCACAGAGTCTGACACGACTGGAGTGACTTAGCAGCAGCAGCAGCAGCAGCAGCAACATGACTCCAAGGACCTCCAGCCTAAACCACTAGATCTCCTGCCCTCTGGCTCCTTGGCTTCTGCATATTCAAATAATTCTTCAGCATGGGAGAATGAGCTGAGAAGTGTGGGTCCCTGCGCCTGGCCACTAACTTGTAACCCTTGCCCCATCCAAAACCCTGGAGGCCCCATCATAGGATTAGTGAGAATTCCTGAGGGCTGGCTTACCACATCCTGGGTTCTCCAACCACAATGACCTTGAGAAGCCAGGTGATGAGGTGAAGCAGGAGGTGAGAGGGGGCTTGTGTCTAGCTGGCCATGGACAGGTTGTGGGGCCTTCCCTCTGTGCCTCCGTTTTGTCAACTGTGAGAGGGAAGTTGGAGCCTCCCTGATCTCGGTGGCTCCTGAATCCTGGGGTTGCACAGGGCTGCGACTTTCTAGATGAATCATCAAGCTGCGTTAAGTAACCACCTTAGCCATTTCTCAGCCTGAGGGCTTCACAGGAGACTGCAGAGCAAGGAACGTGGAGGCTGGCAGTTCAGGGTTTGCAGCCCCCCTTGGCCCTTTGCTGGGAGACTTTGGGCATGTTTGCTCATCTCTCCCAGCCTGTTTCTATAAAATGGGGCTAGTGATACCAAGTCTGAGACATGGCTGCCATGGTTACAGGAGGTGAGGCCGGCACCGTGCTGAGATAAGTGGCTCCATAGTCTATGGTGCGTCCTTCCTGTCCTGACTCGATTTACGTCAACGTGGCTCATTTTCCCAGCCCGAGGCCTTTAGGCGTCACTCCGCTTCCCTTTCGGGAGTCTGAGAAAGCCTTGAGAACACAGCAGAAGCCAGCTCCTCCCTTAAAGGGTCAAGCTTGCTTCCTCTCTTGATTCGCTCCCCCTCTTCCTTGTTTCCTGGCTCTTTTCCCTGATTCATTTCTATTTCTCCATAAGCAGTTGCTAAGAAGCTCTCTACATGTGCATTTATGCTGTTTCTTTCAAGGTCACGTTTCCGCCAGCTTTCCGCACGTGAAGCAAACAGCCTTCCTTCTTCTTAGCCCAGTGTCACGTGGCTGCTTAAAGCAGGGAGGAGGGTGGGGGCTGCCTCCACAAGGCCCTGTGTGTGCGTGTAGACGTGGACGTGTAGATATAGAAATCACATACGTATGTTTCTGTGCATACATGTGTGTGCACCTAGGCATCCACAACATCCATGCATGTTTGTGCACGTGTGAACATCCATATATATGTATGTGTGAGCACATGTGGACACGGTGTACACGTGTGTATGTGAAGTCACCCATGGAGGCATCAACACTCAAATGTGGTTCTCTAGTAGATGCATAAGTGAGTCTGGTAAGTTTCTCTTCTCACCTTGCCCCCAAAGTATAAAATTGCCAGTGAAAATCAAGTTGTCTCTACAGGGCTTGAAGGAAGTAAGATGTGCTTGGGTAAAATGAAGTATCCCTGACAGGTGGTGAGCTCTTCATCTCGAAACCAAACATTTTGAGATGTTGCCTTCTCCCAGAAGGGAAGAAAATTCTTAAGTCAAGCAAACAAACGAAAGAAGGTGGGGGAGGCCTACTGGAATCACAGATTAGAGGACTCAACATAACAAGAGTGCCAATTTCCTCTCAAATCAACCTATATATGGATATAATTCCAGTCAAAACCCCAGCAGGATTTCTTACGGGTATAGACAAGCTGGTTCTAAAATGGGTATGGAAAAAGCAAAGGAAATAGAAAAAAAATTGGAAAAGAAGAAGGTTGGAAGATTATGCTATCTGAGTTTAAGACTTACTATAAAGCTACAGTAAGACAGTCTATCGGCAGAGGGATGGAGAGAGATCAATGGAAGAGAATAAGGAGTCCAGACATAGACCCAACAAAATACGGCTAATCAATTTTTGACAAAGGTACAAAGCAGTTCAATGGAGGGAGTATAATCTTTTCAATAAATGGTGCAGGAACAATTGGACATCCATAAGCAAAAAAAAAAAAAAAGTGAACTTCAACCTAAACCTTACACCTTACACAAAAATTTACTCAAAATGGATCACAGGTCTAAATGTCAAGTCCAAAACTTATAACACTTGTAGATAAAAATAGAGGAGGAAATCTTCATATTCTAGGGTTAGGCAGAGTTCTTTGACATGAGACCAAGAGCATAACCTATAAAAGAAAAATTGATGAATTTGACTTCATCAAAATTGAACACTTTTGTTCTGCGAAAGACACTGATAAGAGAATGAAAAAACAACCTACAGACTAGAGAAAATATTTGCAAATCACATATCCAACAAAAGACTTGTATACCAAATGTGTAAAGAAGTTTCAAGGCTCAACAGTAAGAAGACTTAACAGTTTAATTGTGGTGGTGGTAGTTTAGTCACTAAGTCGTGTCCAACTTTTGTGACCCCATGGACTATAGCCCTCCAGGCTCCTCTGTCCATGGGATTTCCCAGGCAAGAATACTGGAGTGAGTTGCCATTTCCTTCTCCAAGGGATCTCCCCAACCCAGGGTTCCAACCCATGACTCCCACATTGCAGGTGGAATCTTTACCATCTGAGCCACCAAGGAAGCCTCCAACAATTTAATTAAAAATGGTCAAAAGACTTGAACACTTCACTGGGGGATAACAGGTGGCAAATAAAAAGAAAACAATGTTCAACATCATTCGCCATAAAGGAAATGATGAGAAATGTACTACCTACCTATCAGAATGGCTAAAATAAAAAACATGGACCATAGCAAGTGCTGATGGGGATGTGGAGTAACTGGACCTCTCATACATTGCTGGCGGGAATGTTAAATAGTACAACCACTCTGGAAAGTGGTTTGGCAGTTTCTTATATAGTTAAACATACAATTTTGATATGATCCAACAATCTCACACCTCAGTTATTTACCCAAGGGAAGTGAAAATGTATGTTCACACAAAAATCTATCCACGGATGTCCACAGCAGTTCTATTCATAATTACCCCAAACTGGTAGCAACCCAAATAACTGCCAGCAAGTGAATGGTTAAACAAATGGTGATATACCCAGATGATGGAAAACTATTAAGCCACAAAAAGCAATGGCCTATTGATATATTCAACTTGGATAAATCTCAAAGGCATTCCATTGAGTGAAAGAAGCTAGTCTTCAACCACTTAGATGCTGCGTGATTTTATTTGTATGAGGTTCTGGAAAAGATGACACTATAATGATAGGGAATGGATCAGTGGTTGCAAGACATTAAGAGTAGGGGAGAGCGTGACTACAAAGGAAGGTAGCACAAAGAAATTGTTTGAGGTGATAGAAATATTATGTATCCTGATTATAGTGATTGTTCAGAGGCTCAGTCGTGTCCAACTCTTTGTGACCCCATGGACTGCAGCACACCAGGCCTCCCTGTCCTTCACCAACTCCAGGAGCTTGCTCAAACTCATGTCCATTGAGTCAGTGATGCCATCCAACCATCTCATCCTCTGTCGTCCCCTTCTCCTCCTGCCCTCAATCTTTCCCGGCATCAGGGTCTTTTCCAATGAGTTGGCTCTTCACATCAGGTGGCCAAAGTATTGGAGCTTCAGCATCAGTCCTTTCAATGAATATTCAGGACAGATTTCCTTTAGGATGGACTGGTTTGATCTCCTTGCTGTCCAAGGGACTCTCAAGAACCTTCTCCAGCACCACAGTTCAAAAGCATCAATTCTTCAGCACTTAGCCTTCTTTATAGTTCAATTCTCACATCTGTACATGACTACTGGAAAAACCATAGCTCTGACTATGTCGGACCTTTGTCAGCAAAGTGATGTCTCTGCTTTTTAATATACTGTCTAGGTGTGTCATAGCTTTCCTTCCAAGAAGCAAGCATCTTTTAATTTCATGACTGCAGTCATTGTCCACAGTGATTTTGGAACCCAAGAAAATAAAGATTGTCACTGTTTCCATTGTTTCCCTATCTCTTTGCCATGAAGTGATGGGACTGGATGCCATGATCTTAGTTTTTGGAGTGTTGGGTTTTAAGCCCACTTTTTCACTCTCCTCTTTCACTTTCATCAAGAGGCTCTTTAGTTCCTCTTCACTTTCTGCCACAGGGTTGTTGATATTTCTCCCAGCAATCTTGATTCCAGCTTGTGATTCATCCAGCCCAGCATTTTGTATGATGTCCTCAGCATATAAGTTAAAAAAGCAGGGTGACAATATACAGCCTTGACATACTCCTTTTCCAATTTTGAACCAGTTTGTTGTTCTATGTCTGGTTCTAACTGTTGCTTCTTGACCTGCATACAGGTTTCTCAGGAGACAGGTAAGGTGGTCTGGTATTCCCATCTCTTTCAGAATTTCCCACGGTTTGTTGTGATCCACACAGTCAAAGGCTTTAGCATAGTCAATGAAGCAGAAGTAAATGTTTTTCTGGAATTCCCTGCCTTTTTATATGATCCAAATGATGTCAATTTGATCTCTGATTCCTCTGCCTTTTCTAAATCCAGCTTGTACATCTGGAAGTTCTCAGTTCATGTACTGTTGAAGCCTAACTTGGAGGATTTTGAGCATTATCTTGCTAGCATGTGAAATGAGTGCAATTGTGCAGTAGTTTGAACATTCTTTAGCATTGCCTTTCTTTGGGAATGAAAACTGACCTTTTCTAGTCCTGTGGTCATTGTTGAGTTTTCCAAATTTGCTGGTATATTGAATGCAGCACTTTAACAGCATCATCTTTTAGGATTTGAAGTAGTGTTATAAAAATCTATACTTGTTAAAATTCACAGAACTGTATACACATACACACACATGTTGAGAGGTGTCCCTTAATGAATTGAACACTCTGTACCATTTATCTACTTGAAGGAGTCATAATTCCTTTTCTCTCTCTTTTTTTAACTTAGTGGTTTATTTTTATTTAATTTTATTTTTGGCTTCATGGCATGTAGAGTCTTAGTTCCCAAGCCAGGATCAAAACCCATGCCCCCTGAAGTGGAAGTGTGGAATCCTAAGCACTGTACCACCAGGGAAGTTCCTCTTTCCTCTTTTAATAGGTTCACTGTTGTTGGACAGACACACTCATCACCTGTAGAAGTTAGACGGTACATATTTGGCACAGAACTTCTTATTCATTCCCAACTGGATGCTGCAATCTTTTTTCTGCCACCACCCTACGCAACCCTAACCTTCTCTTCTATCACAATGGGCCCATACCTATGGGAATCATATCTTTTGGTCTATGTGTTTGTAGCTGCAGTATGGACCATGCTGGATCTTAGTTCCCCAACCAGGTTCTGAACTCATGTCCTGCAGTAGAAGTGGAGTCCTAACCACTGGACCACCAGGGAAGTCCCAAGGGGACTGTATCTTTTAATCGTAAGTGGGCCATGTGGTCTCTGGAAGAACCAGTGTTCTTATGGACACATCTCAATTTTAGTGTTTGAAATTGAGACTGGCCACAGGATAGCCAGGGCCCATGGTGGTCCTGGCTGACAGTGTCTCTGGCTGGCTGGCAGCCCCATATGGATGCTGCATCTATCCCCTTTGGAACCCTCTTCCTTGTCTCCCCCAGAAAAGGGGATAGCCCTGGTAGAAACACAACTCCTGATAAACAGAAAAGCAGATGAGGACTGGCAGAAATTAGGCTCCTCAAAGCAATCAGGCTGAAGATAAAACAGAAATTTAATGAAAATTGAAAATCCAATCCATATTACATAGCCATTAAAAATGATGTTTACCAGGAGTTTGGAATAGCATGAAAAATGCTTGTATCACTACGTTGAGCAAGAAAAGAGAAAATTACCAAATTGTGTGTACAGTTGATCACAATTATGTTTTAAAAGATGTATAAGTAAAAAGTCTGGTGGTAAACATACCATGATGCTGGTGATGACCGACTTTCAGGGAGAAGACGCACCTCCCCCCACCACTCTGTACTTTAATCTATAGAGTTCACATTTTCTAGAATGACTGCCTACATCTAATTTAAATTAATCTTTATACTTAGAAAATAGGATGTTGGGGCTTTATATTAAAAATACCATTTGGGGCACTAGCGCTATATGGGTAAATGATCAAATATTTATCCGGCACCTATCATGTCCTGAATTCTCTGCCCAGTTAAACCATCACTGCCAAATCCCCACCCCGCCTCTTTGGAAAGCTTCTCTAACACACACAGTGTCATCGTCTGTGCCCTGCATTTGTGACCAAGTGCCTCACTGAATAACTAAGGCAAGCTCAAGGATCTGGCATGGATATCATCAATGAGCCATGACAGTTTCTCCAAGACAGACACCCTCTAATCAACCCATGCCTGGGTGGAAAAGGTCCCCAGTTAAAACTCTGGTCTCTGCCATCAGGTTGCAGGCTCCCTGCGACTTGGGCTCAGCCATCCTCTGTTCAAGCCCAGCCCCCAGAGCTCATCAAACATGTCCTCTTTTGTGTCTGGTGGCCACTCTCTCACCGCCAGCTTCCCCTGATTGACAGAGCCCACCTGTCAATCACAGGCCCAGCTCAACGGCCTTTGAGGAGTTAATGCGGGGCCCCTCGGCCCTGTTGGAGTTAATGCCTGCCTTCCCTGACATGGGCATTCTTCCCCTCAGGGCTAAGACCTCTCCCAGCCTCCCCGCCATGCCCCCAGAGTGTCCTGCAGGCCTCTCACAATGCCTGGCCGCCTTCATTAGCCCTGTGGGCCTTCTGGGCCCCTTCTCTGTGCAAGGCACCATTCACACTGATCCCCGCCCTCCAAATTCAGTGTTAGGCCACCTGACCCCTGTCAGCAACAATTTCTGTGACACGATTCAGTGTGGGAAAGGCCAGTGACACTTTCTAGACAGATCAGGCCCCACACGGCCTCCTTTTACCCTGCCCACCTCCATGGCCATGCCCTCATGAGCGGCCTGGAAGGCTCTGTGGGGCGGGGGCGGGGGGGGGCATGCCCTCCTGAGGTCTGCTCTTGAGTTTGGAGTCCCTGGAGAGGGGTCCAGAAAGGCCTTTCTCATCTCCTGTTACCCACAAAAGTGGTGCCAGCCAAAACAGGGGAAGCAGGCATGGGGCTGAATCTGTGGTAGGGGAGGGAAATTCAGCTGAGCCCCCAAAGGAGAGGGAATGGGGCTCAGAGCCTACGCTGGGCACCAAGAAGGTGGGTAGGGGAGAGTAGAGTCCAGAGTGTCAGAGAGAAAGGGAAGGATGGGGAGGGGTAGAGGTGGGGAGGAGACCAACTTTGCGGATAGGCCGTGTTCTGAGCCCAGGGGCTAAGACTGGCAAGAGAAGTTGCCAAACTCCAGAAATTCCCAGTCTAACTAGGAAAACATTTGAAACCTACTGTGGTGAGAACACTAAAGAGGGCAGATATAGCTCAGCAGGGAGTCCAGAAAAGGGACTCATCCTGAACTAAGTCTTGGGTGATGAGTAGCAGCTGGCCAAGTAAAAGAATAGGGAAGGGCATTCCAGGCGGGGGGAACAGAAATGTGAAGCCACCCCGCTCCAGACTTCTTTCATTTTCTCCCAGAAGTGCCTTCAAGGAGTTCACCTGGGAGCTTGGTACCAGCTCCACTTTCATTGTCTACTTAAGGTCATGGCTGATGAACCCATGTGCCCTGTGGGATTTTGAGCCTGGGAGTCTCAGATATTTCACAAAGACATCCCCTACCCCGTTGGATGGTGCCACTGTTGCCGAGTAACAAACCGCTCCAAAGCCTGGTGACTTAAAACAAGCAGTCTACGCTGCTCATGGATCATAGGTCAGGAATTTGGACAGGGACAGCTTGTTTCTGCTTTATGATGACTGGGACCTCAGTTGGGAGATTAGAAGGCTAAGATGACCATCCTAGATGACCATGGTCATCCTAGAAGGCAGGGTGCTGGAATCATCTTGAAGCTCCTTCAGTCACAAGGCTAGCACCTGGGTTGAGATGCCTTGAAGGCTGGACTCAGAGGGACTGCCTCTCACATGGCTTGGGGTCTCACAACATGGCAGCTGGGGCCTGGGAGGAAGTGCCCCTGGAGATGACATGCAGAGAGAGAGGGTCTCAAGGGGGAGATTTCATGGCCTCAGCTGGCCTTGCCTGGGAGGTCATTCACTTCTGCGGTGTTCTTCTGGTTCCGAGTGAGTCACTGGGCCATGTCAGATTCACAGGGAAAGGACATCAATGCCACTTCTCAATGGGAAAGTGGTCAGAGAACTTGCAGACTTGTTTAAAACCTCCCTGAATGATGCCTCTGGGCTAGTCCTGCCCTCTATCAGACACTTATCAGGGGGCTTTTTTGTGGTGGCCACATTAAAAGAAGAAACACAAGAGTTCCTAAAAGAAATCCAAGAGGGCCATTGAGGGGTTTATTAGGGGGAAAGCCTGGATTGAAGAGTCACACATTATTTGAATGACAGCTTGGACCACGACAGCCACCAGCAGCAAGTTCATTCCAGAGGGACCTTAATGCACATGTCAGCTCAAATAGACGTCTGTTCTGTTGGTTGACAGGAATAGCAAATGCATAGCATCGTGCACGTAGGGAAAGGAAGAAATGTTTAGAAAAAGGGAAGGATGAGAGAGGCATTTTACTAATTAGCAAGATGGGAAAAGTGTTCCCCCTGCCCCTTTGAAAGCCCGTTTTATAAAAGAGCCAGAGGAGGGGTTAGAAAGCATTCAGACTCTCAGCCTTGGGTAGCCACATGGCTTTAGACAGATCACTTTGGCTTTCTGGCCTCTGTTCCCTCATCTGGTACGTGAGAGGACCAGATGAAGGTCTGTGAGGTTGGTCTGAAGTTACTCTTGATTTTAACCAAAAGGAGCAGCATCCAGTAGGTCAAGGGGAGTGTGACTGGTTCAGGGGCCATCCTTCAGTGCAGGGGTCTCCGCCGAGCCCACCAGCATGGTCCTGGGTAGGAAATCAGCCAAGCAGAAGTTGGGGGGTCTGTGCCCTCAAAATGCTGTGTGTTTGAGTTTCCAGCCAGAGTAGATAGAGGCCCCAGAAATCCAGCACAATGGTTTCAGGGTGTGTTTTCCTTTGTGAAGAATCCCATGCCAAGGCACTGTTAAAATTGATATTAAAAAGAAGAAAAAAGAATTCCTCAGTAGCTTCCATATGGTTTAGAGAGCAAAAACTTGGCAATTATTCTAAGTTGGCCAAAGAGCCATGTGACAGATGATTTTTTAAAATCCTGAATGGAGTTCCCTGACACACCCTGGGTGGAATCCCAGCCAGAGAATCCAGGCATTTCCTTCCTGCCTGGATCAGCTCCCTCCTCAGGCTCCCACATAGGATCCTGCAAAGCCAACGGAGGACCACAAGACCAATACACCACTGGCGCCTTCTGGAGGCCTGAGGAGGAGGTGGAGCCATATGCAAAAGCTGGCCACATTCCCCTAGCCTCTGGCTCTGAGTTCCAGGTCAGGACCTGGGGAAAGGCAGAATCTTGGATGATGAAAAAGGTCATCACAGAAGATAGATAGGAGGAAGGGAGATTTGCTTCCAGCAGGTTGGGGACCAGAAGCCTGCATACCTGGCATTTCCTACAGTCCCTCTTCCAATGCCCAGGTTGCCTGGAAGATGACGGTTTCCAAAGATGGCTGTAACAGGAACTCTCATTTATCCTATACAATGTAAGGGCGGGGGGAGTCTATGTCCCCTCCCCCTTGAATCTGGTGGCCTGTGATTATAGCTGAAGTGACACTGTCTGACTTCTGGAGGATAGGTCATTGAAGGCCATTGAGTTTCCTCTTCGATCTCTCTTGAGAGTCTGATTCTTAGAACTCAGTGACTATGCTACAGGGATGCCCAAGACACATGGATGGGCCCACATGTAGGTGTTCCAGCTGATGGCCCCTGCTGAGGTCCCAGCCAAAAGCTCCCAGATGTGTGACTGAGGGAGCCTCCAGAGGATTCCAGGTCCCAGTCTTTGAGACAGAGGATGAGATGGCTGGATGGCATCACTGACTCGATGGACGTGAGTCTGAGTGAACTCCAGGAGTTGGTGATGGACAGGGAGGCCTGGTGTGCTATGATTCATGGGGTCACAAAGAGTCAGACATGACTGAGCGACTGAACTGAACTGAACTGAACAGCCTTGGAGTCTTCCCCATCGAAGCCCCAGACATTATGGAGCAGAGACAAGTTGTCCCTGTTACACCTTTTTCAAATTCCTGACCCACAGAATTTGTGAGCAAAATAATATGACATTGTTTTAAGCTGGTAAGTTTAGGGCTATTTGTTACACAGCAGCAGTAACTGATATACTTCTGAACTGGCTATAAACCAGTATTTCTTAAACTGTAGTTCTTGGACTGCCTATAATAGAATGGGGAGTAGGTGGCAGGGAGACGGCTAAAAATACTGGTCTTGGCTCCCCACACCCAAGGAATTGTAATTTCTGGGGAATGGGATCAGAAAATGGATTTTTAAAGCAAACACCTCCACATGATTATTCTTAGGCATATTGACGTAGACAAACACCATTAATGCCAGGTCAGGGAAACAACCGTGACAATGATTGTCTTGGTTGTTGTTCTGACTGAAAGTTGCAAACCAGCCCTCACTAACTTTAGCTCCAAATGGGACTTTCTGAATGGACAAAGACACAACTTTCACCTCCTGCTTTTCTGTGTGTCCCCTTGATGTTCCCCTCTCTTGCAGATTAACCATCTCTTCTCAATGCCTCCTTGTAGCCATCTGTGGTCACATGACCAAACTGAAAGGTAAGGAGAAAGGTCATGTGGCAAATTCTTGGGCGCTGTCCTTCAAAGACAGCTGATACGTGTCCTTTGTCCCTTTTTATACCTGTTCTCCATTCTGCTGGCTGGAATGTAGACGTGGCAGCTGGAACTGGAGCAGTCATCTTGGACCAAGAGGCGACCTTGGGAATTGAGACCATGCACACTTGAATGACAAGATAGTAGGAACCTGGGTCTCTAAGCCACCATACCAGGCATGAGCTTCATTTTTCTGGATGTTTGCACATGAAAGAAACTATCTTGTTTAGGCCACTGTGACTCGTTATTTACAACTGAAAGTCACCTTTCTTGTTGTTGTTGCTCAGTTGCGAGGTCATGTCCAACTCTTTTCGATCACATGGACCGCAGCTAGGCTCCTCGGTCCTCCACTATCTCTCGTATGTTCCCTGTGTTTAGTTGCTCAGTCGTGTCCAACTCTTTGCGACCCCATGGACTATAGCCTGCCAGGCTCCTCTGTCCGTGGGATTTCCTAGACAAGAATACTGGAGTGGATTGCCATTTCCTTCTCCAGGGGATCTTTCCAACCCAGGGATCGAACCTGTGTCTCCTGCATTGGCAGGCAGATTCTTGACCACTGAGCCACCTGAGAAGCCTGAAATCCTCATTAAGGCTTAACTTTTGTCTAATGAGTCTAATATTCATTTATAATAATAAATGCCATCTAATGAGCACCCTATATGCTAGGCTGAGTGGTGACCATTTAGCATACATGATTTCATTTAATCTCACAAAAAGTCTCTATGAAAAAGTTTCTCTCATTAGCAGCATGAGAAAACAGGCTCAGAGAGGTTACAGGTCATGAGCCCGAGGTCACACAGATAGCAAGCAGAGGAGCTGGAACTCAGACCTAATTTCGGTGAATCCAAAGCTCAGGGGTTAACGTTTCAGTGACCTTCTAGAAGCCAACTCTCTTCTCTTCTGTCCGACTGGAGCCAGCTCTCCAAGCTGGCATGCTTCTTCTCCCCAGGGGGCAGAAACCTAGGACACTCCCAAAGATCTGGCAACTTCGGCCTGGATGGGGTTCTTTAGCAAGACCGTGGATGAAAGAGAACATGCCAGAACAGGCTGGGGCAAGAGGGCAATGCCTCTGAAAGGAGTTTGTCAAGTTGCATCGGTCCCAGGCTCTGATAGGGTTAGAGAGAAAGCCACCTGTGAAAGGAAGCTGGGTGTATATTTGCGTCAAGCATAATAGGGAGTGGATCCAGCCAAGGGTAACTGCTCTGGGGAAGTTATCAGGCTTGGAAGCATCCCTGATTTCACATGAGTGATCACTAATTGCTCATTCTAGAAAACTAGAAGCCCCTCTCTCCTCTCACCTTTACCTTCACCCCACTCTCCACCTCAACTTCTTGGCTTGCAAACCACCAATTAGGAGGCAACAGAAACTACCAGCTGCTAATTAATACTAATTAACAGGCCTACTTACAGCAAATGCTATTTAAAAAGCCCAATGTTTACCTATTACCGAGTTAAATTGGAAAGGTCATGCCAAGTTTACTCGGCTGCCCTGACGTCCTTCCATCCATCACCCTTCTTTCCAGGCCCTTCCTTCCTCTCTGGCCACTGCATGTGTCATTCTGACGTGTCTGCTCCTGAAGACAGAGGCCCTGTCTCTCTGGATGCTTGTCACTGGCCGCCTTCGCCCCTGTGCTTTGAATAAATGCTTTGGTGGAGGCAGAGGACATTGAGTTAAGTCTGCTGGGGATGGCAGTGGTATTGGAAAACCTCACAGGGTCTTCTGAAGGTGGTCTTGAAGTTCAAACTGGACACACTCATCTCCACACCCTCCTACATCTGTGAGTTTTTGTATATCCAAGTGAAGTCAAATCAGAGACATCCATGAAATGTTTCTGGCTGTCCAGGCACGTGGAGGAATTGCACTTCCTGGGCTGCAGTGGTTGAGTGGAATCATGTCACCAGTCACAGCCAATGAGTTATGAGCAGGAAGTGACCTTGCTTTTCCTTTGCCACAGTGGATGGGAATATTCCAAATAATGGCCCATCAACCTGTGTCCTGGAGTGAGGACAAGATAAAGTAGAAGTCTCAGCCAACCTCAAATGGGCATATTATGTGTGTGTGTGTGTGAAAAAATGAATCTTTGTTGTGTTAAGTCCCTAAGAATTTAGGGGACTATTTATTACTGCATCAGAGCTTAGCGCTTGCCACAGTGGTTCTTAACCTCTTGGTGTTTTGGGTCCATTTTCCAACTTGGGAATTCTTGTTAACATACTCAAAGGAATTACAAATCTCATAGGACACTAAACAAGTTCACTGTGGGCATGAGTAACTTCCTACTTCAGCTTTTTTTTTTTTTTTTTTTTTACATCTTCACAAGCACCCAACAGCTATGACTCTTCAGTTCTGCATCCTTGGCATTAGTCAGTGCTCACCCCATTCCAAATAATCACCATTTCCCTAGAGTTGGCTTGCCACCTGCCATGCCTCATTCCCATTCTCCCAACCACAGTGCACTATGTTCCACCTGACACGGCGCCAGGAGAGTGTCATTCTCCATCCTTACTCACCTGTGACATGGGAATAATGGACACCCAATACACTTCCAGGCAATCGATCCCAGAGATCACAAGAAAGAAAGGCTCCTAAACCAAGATAAGGAGGTCAGATCACACATGATCGTGAGGCAAATGAAAATACAGAGATGCAGCAGATTGGAACACTTAGGACAGGGGTACCATCCTATATCCTGGGTGGGCAACGCTGTCTCTCTCTGCTGCCTCTGCCTTCCTCACTTGACAGTGTGGATATGAAACCGCAGTTGAGGTTTGAGGTGCACAGAAGTCTGGAATGTGCCTGGGGCCAGTGTCACGCTCATGCTCAATTGGAGAGGCTCAGAGACAGAGTGCCAGGCCCTGGCTGCCGGTCTTCAATTAGCCTGGGGAACAGCCGTGGTTATTTGCATTTCTTGGACACATGGGGCCAGAATGAGTGTTACCAATGGGTGGCTGAATATCGAGTGCCTCATATGCCTCATGTATATTTAGCTTATTATGAATATTTAGTGCCTCAGGTGCCTTAAATATATTTAGTGACTCATGAATATTTCGTGTCTCTTGTATATTTAGTACCTCATGAATATTAGGAATCCCTTGCTCCTTCCATCTCTCTTTATTTCTCTTCAGTTCTCTGCTCTGTGTTATCGGCATAACATCTATCCCTGGTTACAAACGTATCAGTGGCAAATTTTATCCAGCCTACTTGTGTGGGCTTCCCTGAGGGCTCAGCTGGTAAAGAATCCACCTGCAATGTGGAAACCTGGGTTCGATCCCTGGGTTGGGAAGATCCCCTGGAGAATGGAAAGGCTACCCACTCCACTATTCTGGCCTGGAGAATTTCATGGACTATATAGTCCATGGGGTCGTAAAAAATCGGACACGACTGAGCGACTTTCGCATCTACTCATCTTCTGTGGCAGACTTGAATATTCCCAAACAGTACAGCAAATGTACATTATGTCAGTTGTAGCAAAAGTGACATTGTCTGTCTCGGTCAGCATTTTGTTCTATGACATCTATGGGGTACCCCAGCCCAGGCACTTTAGAGGCTTATCTCATAAAGTCTGAGCAACCAGCCAGTAAGGTTGGCCTTCAGCTTACTTTCCACATGAGGACATTGAAACACAGAGAGGTTTAGAAACTTGCCAGAGGCCACAGAGCTGGTAAGAAGCACAGTCAGAACTTGAACTCAGATCCATTGAATGTTCTCTGGCATTGCATATGGGGGCTTTCGTCTCCACTGGGAGCTAGGTTATGTTCTGCATCAGCTTGCTGCTTCCCATCTTATCGCCTCCACAGTTCCCGCTAGGGTCCAGGCTGCTTGCACCCTTCTCTGGGCCACTGCCATACCCAACTCAGCCTCTCCTCCCACTCCCACTAATCCGATCTCTATATGGTCTCCAGAAAACCATTTAACAACACAAATCTGATTACGTCACATCCTCCACTTCAACTCTCCAATGGCTTCCCTTTGTTTTCCAAATAAAGATCCATGACCTACAACTTACTACAAGGTCAGCATGGTCTGACCCCCGCTGACCATCCTAGCTTCTCTCTCACCCTGTCCCCATCGCTGTCTTCTGGCCACGTATCATTCTCTTATCAGTTCTCAAACATGCCAGGTTAGCTCCCATCACAGGACATTTGCATATGTTTCTTCTGGCTGCCATGCTTTTCCCTTGCTTCGTCTAGTTAACGCCTGCTTGTCCGCATATCTCAGCTCGTATACCCCTTCCTCCAAGAAATTCTCCTGACCCCTCTAGTCTACGTCACTTTCCTAGTTTACAAATTCCTTCTCCACAAAGGACAGGTGTCAGTTTATCATGATGTTTGCATTGGTGTAATTATTTACTAGCTTATTCCCAGGCCTGGAAAGGCTCTGAGGTCAGTGACATTAGGCCTTTGCTCCCCACTCCATCTCTGGTGGTGGTTTAGTCACTAAGTCGTGTCCAACTCTTGTGACTCCATAGACTGTAGCCCACCAGAATCCTCTGTCCATGGGATTTCCCAGGCAAGAATACTGGAGTGGGTTGCTATTTCCTCCTCCAGGGGATCTTCCCAACCCAGGGACTGAACCCAAGCCTCCTGTATTGTAGGCAGACTCCTGCATTGCAGGCGGATTCTTTACCAGCTGAGCTACGAGGGAAGCCCACTGAGCTCCTCTCTCTCTAGTGCCCTCTCTAGAGATGTTTGCATGCATGTCTGTACGCACACAGCTGTGTCTGACTCTTTGACTCCACAGACTGTAGCCCAAGGTATTTGTTGTCAATATAGATTCTTTTCCTGAGGAAGTTGCCAGAACCCCTGCCTTGGGGCATCCTCAGCTAGTAGTCCCTCTTTTGTGAGGGAGAAGACTACCTCTTTGCCTTACCTGGAATCAAATTGATGGCCATCTATGTAGTGTGACCTCAAGTGGTTTCAGAAGTACCCTCCCTCCCATTACTCTGCTGGAAAGTTCCATGACAAAATCATGCCTTTGGGATGGAGTCTTCTCTGAAAATGCAAATAACTCTGAGAGAACTTTCGTATAAAGCCATATGACCTACTGTATGCTGGAGACTACACCAGACGCTTGCCACTCATGAGGCATGTTAGTTATCTCTTGCTGTGTAACAAATTACCCCCGAACTTTGAAGCTTAAAACAACACACATTTATTATCTCACAGATTCTGCAGGTGAGGAACCCAGGTTGGCTTAACTGGGTGCCTCTAGTTCAGAGTCTCTTGTGAGGTTGCTGTTAAGACATCAACCAGAGCCAGAGGCTCTCCTAGGTGGGGGGTTGGAGGGGATCCACTTCCCATGTGGCCAATGCCAGCCTTGGATCTTCACTGGATAATTACTGGAAACATCAGTTCTACACCACATGGGCCTCCCCAAAGGCAGCTTACAACACGGCAGCTGGCTTCCCTCAGAGTGACTGAGCAAGAGAGGGTGGGCAAGATGGAAACCAAGTCTTTCTGTAGCCTAATCCTGGAAGTGACATCTCTTCATTTCTGCATATTCTATTTCTATTCATTAAAACTCAGATAACAGATCTAAATAACACTCAAGGGGAAGGGATTACACAGTGAGACTTTTATCTTCATTTCAAAGGGGAGAAAGCTGGTTCAGAGAGGGTGTAATCATGAAATTTTATTTAACTTGGCTAGTCTGTAGTACTCAGTTGTTTGGTCCAACACCAGTCTAGATGTTGCTGTGAAGGTATTTTATAGATGCGATTAACATTTCCAGTCAATTGCCCATAAATAAAGGAAGTTACCCTTAATAATGTGGGTGAGCCTCATCCAATCAGTTGAAGGCATTAAGAGCAAAAACTGGGTTTCCCCAGAGAAGAAGGAATTCTGCCTCAAGACTATAGCATAGAAACCCTGCCAACCTGCTGGCCTGCCTTATAGATTTGAGTCAAGACTACAACATCCAGGTGGTGTGTGTATATGCATATATATATACACACACACACACACAATGGATTATTACTCAGACAGAAAAACAAATGAGATAATGCTATTTTCAGCAATATGGGTGGACCTAGAGATTATCATACTAAGAGAAGTCAGCTGGATACAGATAAATATCATATGATATAACTTATACATGAAATCTAACAAAAATGATACAGTCATTTGTTTATAAATGATTTATAAACTTATTTATAAAACAGAACCAGACTCACAAACAGAAAACAAACTTACAGTTACCAAAAGGGAAAGGAGGGGGATAAACTGGGAATTTGGGATTAATAGATACATAGTCAGTTCAGTACAGTTGCTCAGTCATGTCTGACTCTTTGCATCCCTATGGACTGCAGCACGCCAGGCCTCCCTGTCCATCGCCAACTCCCAGAGTTTACTCAAACTCATGTCCATTGAGTCGGTGATGTCATCCAACCATCTCATCCTCTGTCATCCCCTTCCTCTCCTGCCCTCAATGTTTCCCAGGATCAGGGTCTTTTCCAGTGAGTCAGCTCTTTGCATCAGGTGGCCAAAGTATTGGAATTTCAGCTTCAACATCAGTCCTTCCAATGAATATTCAGGACTGATTTCCTTTAGGATGGACTGGTTGGATCTCCTTACACTGTATATAAACTATAAGGACAGGGAACTATACTTAATATCTTGTAATAACCTATAATGGAAAAGAATCTGAAAAGAATACATATGTGTATTCTTTGCTATACACTGGAAACATTGTAAATTTACTATACTTCAATAAAACAAAACAACTCCTGAATCTGAGTTTCCAGTCTGTCTGCCTCACCATGAGTTTTAGACTCAAGATTGCAACATAAGTTCTTGCCTGAGTTTCTAAACTGCTGGCCTGCCCTACAAATTTTAGACTTGCCAGTCCCCTCAATCATGTGCTTCAGTTCCTTAAAATAAATTTGTTTATAGACATAAACATAAATTTGAATATCTATATCCATTTATCTATCTAAATCTCCTATTGGTTCTATTTCTCTGGACAATCTACTGATAAAATAAGTTTTCCCAAGTCATATAGTTGGTAAGGGGCAAAACAAAGAGGTGGAGAAAGAAGTTGAGAGTATAAAACAGCCATTCAATCAACAAATATTTCCTGAGTAATGTGACAGATGGTATTTTCCAAAGATGGCCACCACAGCATATCCCAACCCCCATGCTCTTCTTATAATGTGATATTGAGACTTCTCCCATGAAGAGGTGGGCTCTGTGTTCTCTTCCAATGAATCTGAGTGGATATGTAACTACACAGAAGTGACACTATTTGATTTCTGAGCCTCTGTCTTAAAAGCTGACAGCATTTTTGCCTATCCCTCTTGAGAGGTCCACACTTGGAATTTGGCAGCCATGCTGTGAGGCAGCCCAAGCTAGCCCATGTAGAGAGAACCCCTGCCGAGGCCCTGCGTAGGTAGGGTTTTCTGGTGGACAATCCAGCTGGGCTTCCAGCCAGCATCAACCACCAGACAGGCGGCTTGACAAGCCTTCAGACAATTCCAGCAGCAGCCTTCGAGTCTTCCAAGAGATCTCAGCCATTCTAGAGAGGAGCCAAGCTGCCCCTGCTGCACTTTGTCTGAATTCATGACACACAGAAACCTTGAAGGGTTAAAAAAAAGTTGCTTTAAATCACTAAGTTTAAGGGTGATTTGTTACACAATTATAAATAACTGGATTATCTGACCCTGCATCAGGCCCTGTTGGAGGCGGATACATGGGTGAGTAAGATGAATCTGTTCCAATGGAGCTTTGTATTAGGCAGCTTGGACTGCTATAACAGAGTACCACTGACTGGAGGCTCAGACAGACACTTAGTTCTCACGTTCTGAAGCCTGAGAACTCCAAAATCAAGGTTATAGTTAATCTAGTTCCTGGTGAGGACTCTCTTCCTGGTTAGCAGATGGCTATCTTCTTGCTGTGTTTTCACATGGCAAAGAGAGATCTCTCTGGTGTCCTTTATTATAATGGCATTAATTCCATCATGAGGTTCCACTTTCATGACCTATTGTTGTTCAGTCACTAAGTCGATTCTTTGTGACCCCATGGACTATAGCATACCAGGCCTCCCTGTCACTCACCATCTCCCAGAGTTCACCCAGGTTCATGTCCATTGAGTCGGTGATGCCATCCAACCATCTCATCCTCTGCTGCCCTCTTCTCCTCCTGCCTTCAATCTTCCCCAGCATCAGGGTCTTTTCCACTGAGTTGGCCGTTCTCATCAGGTGGCCACAGTAGTGGAGCTTCAGCTTTAGCATCAGTCCTTCCAATGAATATGCAGGGTTGATTTCCCTTAGGACTGACTAATTGCCTCCAAAGACTCCACCTCCAAACACCATAACATTGGGAATTAGGGCTTTAACATGTGGATTTGGGGGTGATACAAACAGTCCACAGCAAGTTTACATACCAAATGAGGGAGACAGTTCATAACCACATAAACAAAGAGGTAAATAACCTATTAATGCTATTGAGAAAATAAACATCCAAGTATTCTGGAGGTACTGCTCAAACTAGAGTGGTCAGAGAAGTCTTGGAGGAGGTGCCATGTGGGTTGAGATGTGAATGGTGGGGAGAGGCAGAGGAGCAAAGAACAGGGGAAAGGCATTCCCAAGTGAAAGACAGCAAGTTCAAGGCTCGAACCAAGGCCTGACTTGAATGGGGGCTCTTTGAAGGATGTCAGCAGCTGGGAGGTGGCAGAGGGCTCCAAGGGGTCTGATAGCGGTGGACCCCCATGGCCTGAGGCCAGGATGGGAAACTGCACTGATGGAGAATCAAGTGCCAGGACTCTTCCGTGTGTCGCTTCACAGCCAGCCTGTGGGTTGGTTGGTGTGCACAGGGTGAGGAGAGGGGAGTACAGGACAGATCCAGTGCTCAGCAAAGCGGATCCTGTGAGGGGTCAGCACGAGCTGCCTCAGAGTTGGTCCAGCCCTTGCCCGAAGCCTGCCCTGTGCTGTGCTGACCTCCACTCTGGCCATGGCGGTGGGGGTGGGGTGGGGGAGGCAGAGAGATGCGCACGAATATTAATGGGCTTTTTCTCCTTTCAATAAGCTCAGCAGAACTCTGGGCTTTGTCTGGCGCCCCTGCTCCCCAGGGAGATCTCATAAAGGGCCTCAAGCAGCAGGCCAGAGCTAAGGACGGGGCAATCCGGGCTGTCCTCACAATGGCAGGGTGAGGAGGTTAAAGCCTGGTGTCAGCTGCTCAGATTCTCGTCCCTGGGGCTTTTCCTGCCTTTGTTATTTCTGGTCATAGGCCTGATATTTGATGGGGGCCTCTCTGTAGCTAACTATGGAAAGGTTCGGGTGGGGGGGGCGGCAAGGCTGGCCTTGGCCAAGGTTACAATGGACGGGTGAGCCGTGGTGGGGGCGGGGCACAGGGAAGGCGCTGAAGGCCCTGGCTGTGTGCACAGTCTCCAGGCTGTCAGACTCCCAGCACCAGGGGCTCCACGGGGCTCATCAGTTTGTATCTTACATCCCCAACGTCTCAGGCAAGAAACTCACAACTGCCTCATCCTGCGGACAGTTCTTGCACGGCAAGCATGGTGGGGTTTCAGGGGAAGGATCTTGCCACGGGAAGACACTGCTGGGGAGCTAAGGTGGCTTCACACCAGGACTCTCCAGGAATGGCGTGTGAACGCACTCAAACTTCACATCCCTGTCAATGGGAGAAGGGTAGATAACCTGTGGTCTAGTCATACAATGGAATACTACTCAGCAGTATAAAAGCACGTATATAAAATATATAACAATAATATATATTACATATGTTATATATTAACATATTATAAAATGTTTAAATAATTTTGTTGTTCCATCGCTCAGTCATGTCCAACTCTTTGCAACCCCATGGACTGCAGCATGCCAGGCTTCCCTGTCCTTCTCTGTCTCCTGGAGCTTGTGCGAACTCATGTCCATTGGCGATGCCATCCAACCATCTCATCCTCTGTCATCCCCTTCTCCTCCTGCTGTCAGTCTTTCCCAGCATCAGGGTCTCTTCCAGTGAGTTGGTTCTTCGAGTCAGGTGGCCAAAGTATTGGAGCTTCAGCTTCAGCATCAGTCCTTCCAAAGAATATTCAGGGTTGATTTCCTTTAGGATTGACTGGTTAGATCTCCTTGCAGTCCAAGGGACTCTCAAAAATCTTCTCCAACACCACAGTTCAAAAGCATTGATTCTTCAGCACTCAGCCTTCTTTACAGTCCAGCTCTCACACCCATACACGACTACTGGAAAACTATAGCTTTGACTATGTGGGTCCTTTGTCAGCAAAGTGACGTCTTTGCTTTTTAACACGCTGTCTAGGTTGATCATAGCTTTCCTTCCAAGGAGCAAGTGTCTTTTAATTTCATGGCTGCAGTCACCATCTGCAGTGATTTTGGAGCCCAAGAAAATAAAGCCTGTCAGTGTTTCCATTTTTTCCCCATCTATTTGCCATGAAGTGATGGGACCAGATGTTGAGATCTTAGGTTTTTGAATGTTGAATTTTTAAGCCAGCCTTTTCATTCTCCTCTTTTACCTGCATCAAGAGACTCTTAAGTTCCTCTTTGCTTTCTGCCATTAGGGTGGTGTCATCTGCATATCTGAGGTTATTGATATTTTTCCCAGTAATCTACATTCCAGCTTGTGATTCATCCAGCCCAGCATTTCTCAGGATGTACTCTCTATATAGGTTAAATAAGCAGGGTGACATAAGCAGGTTTAAGTAATATACTTTATATATTCTTTATAAATAAAATATAAATATTTAATATATTTTATTTCTATATATTATGTTCTATATAAAATTTATTTTACAAATATTTGTATTACATATTTATATTGTATACATATTTCTATATTTTATATTAAACATAAAATAGTTGATATTTATATCAAAATTTTAATATTTCTATATATATATAAAATTATGAATATGTGAATATGTTCTTTATATATTTTATATATTCTTTATATACAAAAGAACATATAAAGACTTCAATAACATGAACACATCTTAGAGACATCATATTTTGTGAAAGAAGCCAGAGTAAAATGCTGTTGGATTCCATTTATATGTGGCAAGTTCACAGAGAGGCAAAACTGATCTATAATTAGAATTGCTAGAAGTCAGAATAGTGGTTGCTTATGGGGGCATTCATTGATCTTGGCAGGGCATGGGGGTACCTTCTGGGGTGAAAGCAGAAATTGTTCTAAATCTGAATTTTGGCTATGGTTAATATTGTCTATACACACATACAAATCCATCAAGCTGAACTTTTAAGATCTGTGCACTCTACTGTATACATTTTACACTTTAAGAAAACCATGACAATTAGAAATGACCTGTCCAAGGCTCATTTGACCTGTCCAAATGACCTGCCTACCTCTGCCACTCGAGTCAGATGACAGTGCTGGGTGTTAATTAGCCCAGGGGCTGTTGTAGGACTATTCAGGGAGCTGGGTTCCAGCCATACTGAGGATTTCAAGCCACATTCTCCAAAGGAGCCTTTGGCTGGCACCTGGTTCCTCAGTTCAGCTCTGCCCCTGTCCACGGTGCTCGGGTGGCAGCAGCTAGCAAGGGGGACTGCCCTTGAGCGCAGCAGCTGCAAAGCCCTTGGGCCAACCCTCCTCTCAGCACCTAAGCTCACACAGGTAGGGGCCAGGGGCCTTGGCTGTCTGCATGGCTCCACCTTTGCTGGTGTTTCCCCATTGCTTTCTTCCTGCAAAAAAAAGCTGGCTATGGTTACATGACCACAGCCTTCCCCCAGGAGCTCCTACACTTGCTAGTTTGGCTTCCTGAATATATTTGCAATTTTGATTGAATCTCTGGACTTTATCCTGCCTGTCCATCTCAACTTGAATTACCTTCCCCTACATATAATCTGCCCACTGCAGACACACAGATCCAGAAATAAACACCTCTCCTGAAATCAAAGAGGTCAGAAGAGGCTGACCTCTTCCTGAGTTGTTTGGGGGAGGTCCCAAGTGCTGCTTTGCATCCTGAAGCCAACAGGAAGTGAAGTACCGAAAACTGAAGTTATGGATGAATGAGTAACCCAGCAACTGACCCTCCCACTGGCCCTGCCAGCTAGGGCAAGACTAGGAAGCAGGGAATTTGGTCCAAGCCTGCCTGACATTTGTACAGGCCACAGATACCAGCGCTCAAGCATCCTTGAGAGGGATGAGGGAGATAGGTGGTCCTCCTCCCATTTATCCTCAGAATTGACCATGTCACCCCTGTAATCCCACCAGTGTGGGATTTCATGCAAATGTGTAAGTATTTACTGTGAGAAGATACCTAAGAAATTCAAGACACAGTTCCTGCTGCTGGAGCACCTCAACATTTATTAAATGAGAAAAATGGATAGATGATTTTCAACTGGCCATGGAATGATGAAGCACAGACATGTACCTCCAAGGTCTAGCCCAAAGCCCCCACTAAAATGACAGTGATGGGATTTTTCCAGAAGAATCTAAATCCATAACGATAAGAAAAATGAGAGAGGAAGATTACAGCCATTGAAAGATGTCATCAACATTTTGGAAGCCAGAAGGCAAATGGACAAAAGGTAACTGACTCAGGAGACTGGACAATGCTGGAAGCCAACGGCCCATAGCCAGAAGCTTCAAAGGAGCAAGCTGATTTGGGCAGCAGAAACTGAGAAAGGCTGGGGAAATGGAGGTACCAGGTACTGCAGAAGGTACAGATGGGCTGAATACAGGGCTGTTTGCAAGCCTGTTGAAGCAGTGAGCCAATTCCAGCTCTCCCAGCTGGGTCACCTGATGCCTATCCTCCACCCCATGAGAGCCTGGGGATTTCTCTTTGGAGAGACTGAACAGGAAGGACTCTAGACTCAGGACTCCACACACAGCTGACTGCAAGGGTACTATATGGAAAGCAGGAGGTGCTGTACTGGAAACAGAGTAAATAAATGATTATTGTCATCTTAAGCCACTAAGTTTTGGGGTGATTTGTTATGCAGTCCTGGATAACTAATAAAGAAAGTAAAGGATGACTCTGGAAAGCATGGGGTTTAGAACAGTGGAGACCCCACATACTGGAGAGGGGCAAGGAAAATTCTCACTTGAATACTGAGAGGAGATCCCAGGGGCATCCTGAGCAGTAGACCTTAGAGTGGAAGCCAAGCCAACCATAGTAGGAGCACACAGGATCCTCGGACACTGTCTCAGAGAAAAAGCACCAAGAAGCTGGAGGAGTTTATTTGAATGTATCCAGAAGCTAAACAAACAACACTGGTGGTCCAGTGGTTAGGACTCTGTGCTCCCAATGCAGGCGGCATGGGTTCAATCCCTGGTAGGGGAACTAAGATCCCGCAAGTCACAAAGCATGGTCAAAATAAAATAAAGGACCAGAAAGCAAACAGAAACGGGGTAAGAGATAAAAAACTCCAGAGAAAATAAAAGCTCGGACAGGAAAGAACATGTGTTCCAAGCATACTACATAGGATGGCTGTGAATATATTTCCATACTTATACACACTGAATACTGATTTAACCCCCCCCCCCAAATGATACAGTTTTATGAGGATCATAGGGGCAAGAGACAGCGTAGGGATGAGGAGAGGGAGAGTTAAATTTTATGTTCAAGTAAAGCACCAATTGGGCTTCCCTGGTGGCTTAGTGGTAAAGAACCTGCCTGCCAACGCAGGAGATTCGAGTTTGATCCCTGTGTCAGGAAGATCCCCTTGAGAAGGAAATGGCAACCCACTCCAGTATCTTCCCCTTGAGAATCCTATGGACTGAGGAGCCTGGTGGACTACAGTCCGTGGGGTCACAAAGAGCTGGACACAACGGAAGTGACTAAATGAGAGCACCCATGGTGGGTTCATTTCCTAGGGCTGCCATAGCAAAGTACCACATATTGAGTGGCTTAAACAACGGAAATGTATCATCTCACAGTATTCTGGAGGCTAAAAGTTCAAGATCGAGGTCAGCAGGGCTGTGTTCTCTCTGAAGGGGTAGGGAAGGGTCTGTTCTGAGTGGCTCAGCTTCTGATAGTTCCTTGGCGTGCAGCAGCATAACTACAGTTTTCACATAGTGTTCTCCCTGTGTGCATGTCTGTGTCCAGATTTCCCCTTTTTATAAGGACACCAGTCATTGGATTAGGCTCCATCCTAATGACCTCATTTTAACTTGATCATCTGCAAAGACCCTATTTCCAAACAAGGTCACATTCACAGGTCCTAGAGGCTACGACTTCAGCATCTTTTGCAGGGCACACAATTCAACCCATAAGAGATGGTAACGACTGTGATTAGAATAGCAAGAAATGACAGCATAAGCACGATATTTAGAAATAAGGTAAATATGAAACAGATTAGAGAATTAGTGGTTCCTTGTTGCTGGCAGAAACTGAGGTAGAGCCATGGAGGCTGCTGCTGTCTTCAGAAGCTGGAAAGGATTGCCTAACTATTGAAAACATGTACATGTCTCACCCACCTCAATCATTAACACTCATCACATGTCATGACAATGTGATCACTCATCTCTGGTCCACACAGGACCATGCATTCCTACAAACTGTACTCTTTTTATTTTTTTTTCAAACTACACTTATTATATTGCCATTTCTGATGGCAAAACCGAGGCACAGAGAAGTGAAGCAATTTTCCCAAGGTCACACAGCTAACCGGAAGATCCTGGATAGGAAAGGCCAGACTACTCCTATTTCGGATTCCTTTGGGCATTCTCTATACTGCTGAGTATGGAATCACACCGTTGCTGTTGTTGTTCAGTCACTCAGTTGTGTCTGACTCTTTGTGACCACATGGACTGCAGCATGCCAGGCTTCCCTGTCCTTCACCATCTACTGGAGCTTGCTGAAACTCATGTCCAGTTGCCCCCTTCTCCTCCTGCCTTGATCTTTCCCAGCATCAGAGTCTTTTCTAATGAGTCGGCTCTTTGCATCAGGTGGCCAAAGTATTGGAGCTTCAGCTTTAGCATCAGTCCTTCTAAAGAATATTCAGGGTTGATTTCCTTTAGGATTGACTGGTTAGATCTCCTTGCAGTCCAAGGGACTCTCACGAGTCTTCTCCAACACCACAGTTCAAAAGCATTGATTCTTCAGCGCTCAGCCTTCTTTATGGTCCAACTCTCACATCCATACATAACTACTGGAAAAACCATGGCTGTGACCATACGGCCCTTTGTCGGCAAAGTAATGTCTCTGCTTTTAAATACACTGTCTAGGTTTGTCATAGCTTTTCTTCCAAGGAGCAAGTGTCTTTTAATTTTATGGCTGCAGTCACCATCTGCGGTGATTTTGGAGCCCAAGTAGGTACACAATATCTGTTAGAGGTAGGAAGAAAGCAGGAAAGGGGCCTCTTAAGTACTCATCTTTGATAAGTGTGTGTTTTTCCTCTCTCCGGGGAGCCAGCCAAGTCTTATGATGTCTGCACTCCATGTTCTCCTCTTAGGGAACCTGTCTGCCCTCACACCCTCCCATCTGGGTCACCATATTCTTTTTTATCTAATCCATCTCATTCCATGACTGCAGTTGATTAGACTAGAAATGGCTCTTGATCCAGGACCAGAGGCTGACCTGGTCTGGTGGGGAGACAACTTGGTCAGTCTAGTTCTGCCTCCTGAGAAAAATGTTTCACTTAGCTGCACAGAGAATCCAAGTCACTCAGCCATGGACAGAAGGCAAGATCAACCTGTTCAGGGCTGGTTACGTTGTGAGAAACAGAGAATGACTGATGGAAGGAGAACAAAGAGAAGCAGAACTGCGTCACAACCCTAGGAGAGCCACAGAGAAGATGCTTAGGGCTCCCTCAGTACCCTCAGGCTGTCTAGCACCTGACCTCATGTTGCCTCACAACAAGCCACCACCCCCCCCCATTTTTGGGGAAACGTTTGAGTCTCTTCTAATCGTGTAAACAACCCTCATTGTCTATGATGGCCTGTGTCTTACAGCTGGGCATTTCTCCTTTCCAGATGTCCTGTACATATCTTCCTCTATTTCTCCCTTCTTGCCTTTTTATTACCTTCCCCCCACCTAGTGCTCTGGCTAACCAGACATTACATTTTTACTGCACATTGTTTTTCATAAAGTCATGGACCATCAGTCCTGTAAGGCACCTTCTAGAACTTTCTGCCATTATGGATATGTTCCATACCTGTGCTGTCCAAAATGGCAGCCAGCAGACACATGTCGCTGTTAAGCACTTGAAATGTGGCTGGTGTGACTGAGGAGCTAAACATTTTACTTTAGTTGAATCACTTAAAATTGAAATAGCCCCACATGACTAATGGCTACCCAGCTGGGCAGCACAGTTGTTCCATCTTCTGATCCATGACCTCTTTTTACAGAGAAGCCTCTTGTTTTGAGTGTAAGAGCCATGGAAGATCTGTTTCCTCTTGCAGTGGTTGCCTCCTCAAGTCAGCACCGAGCTGTAGGACGTAGCAGCACAGGGACTAGGGTGACGGGTCCCCACTGAAAATCAAGTGGTTGCACCACAGGTTGACACTCAGAGGCTCTCCACGCAAGGGCCTGTGTATAGTGGGTGTTGAGGGGAAAATCAGGGGATTGGGTGGAAGCAGGACAACATCGTAACCTCAAATTCAGGGCCACCTCTCTGATTCAGGGGACCTCCTCAGAGATGGTCCATGTCCTAGGACAGAAATGAGCTAGCTGATCTGGGGAAGAGCACGTGGGAGATTTTCATGGGCCAGATCAAAATGTGACAATTATCTTTATTGCTCAGATGCCATTGGCCAGAACAAAGTCATGTGGCCACATCTGGGCCATGCAGTCCAGCAGAAGCGCTTAGTCTTTTCACCTTCCACACTGTGGTACAAATGAGTCCAGAAGAGCTACAGGGATGGAAGGAGCCTGAGTTTCTGAATGACTCCTGGGGAGGAGAGCCTCCCATCCTTAAGGAACACCCATTTTATGACTTTATTTCAGTGATTTTGTTGCAGTAAGCTATTGCACCTTGGGGGTTTATCTGTTGCAAGAGCCAGCATTTCCCTGGTTATTCCACCCCTAGGAAGTATATTTCCTCCTGAATGAGTCCTTATGTTGTGGATGGTGGGGATTGGGGTCCCTTTGATGGTACAGTGAGGGGATGCTGTCTTGTCAATTTCCATCTGAGATCTCAGACTGCAGTGATGCTCAGCACCTGTGTTGAACTCAGAACTGACAGAGTGTAGGAAGGGCCTTCCTGTTTCTCCCAGCCTACCCTCTGGGTGACCATGGCTTGACAGACTCGCATTCCCCATGCTCTCCTAGGTCTCTGAATGGAGGGTCTCTAACTGATGCCTACAAGGGATTGGAATTCTTCTGGGGAAGTTAAGGCCTACAGAACAACCTGTCTGAGGAGCTGATGGCCTTCACTCTACATGGGCCACGTGGGGCTTCCCTCCTCTGGCTGGACCAGTGGACCTCAGTGCGAGGGACAGGGAGACCCTTAGTGCCCAAGAGCTCATGAGCCTCATTCTAACATGAGCAGCAAGGAGAAAGTCAGAGAAACTGGAATCACGATTTGAGTGAGGCCCATCATGGGTATTTCTTGGCAGAGGAATAAGGATCCTGGCCAAAATTCCCTGCCAAAATTACCCAGCTCTGAGAGTCACGTATGAAGGGCGCAGAGACTTTCTGCTTCATTAACCAAAGTAGGGAATACAAGAGGAGGGTCAGGCTTGGGAGGGGAAATATTGAGACCACTTTGGAGCCCACCAAGTTTGGTGGGTCAGTGGGGTGCCCACATTGATGCTTCTAGCAGCTGCATGGGCATGGGAACCTGAGAGGGCTGAATCGAGGAGCAAACCCGTGTCTGGAAACAAGGGATGATGGAAACTGTGGTGAGGGGAGGGAATGGCCAAGAGAGTCAAATGACAAGCAGGAGGAGGAGAACGAAGGGACACAGGAAAGGGGGGTGTCAGAGGAGCCACATGATGGGAGGGTGTAAGGGAGGAAGGAATGCCCAGCCAGGTGGGCCAGTGAGAGGACAGGAGGGCCGGGGCATGGAAAGGCCATTGCATCTGGTGACACGAGCTTATTGGCGGCCTGCGAGAACACAAGTTAACCCAGAATGACACTCACTGGTTGGCGGGGAAGCCAGGTGGAGATTTAAAATTTATGGCAGAGAGTCTGCAAAAAGGATAAATTGCCCCGTCGGGACTGTGAGCTAATTGTATCACGTGGTACGCCTGGGGCAGGGATGGTCTAGCGGCACAAAATAGAACCCACTTGTACAAGCTTAAGTAAAAAGGGAGAATTTATGGGAAGAACATGAGGCTATCTCCAAGATCCAAGGACAGAAAGTACAGCCGGCATCTGGGGGCAGGAACCAGCAATTGGGGAGCCAGCAGGCACCTTGGCAGCTCAGTCCTCGTCTTTCTCTATCTCTGCTGCTCTGAGGTCTCTGATCTCTGCTTTCCTGCCATATGGCCTTTTTCTTCTCTCTCAGCTTTTTCTGTTGCTCTGTGCACACAGTGGAAAATGACTACCTAAGGTGGCCCTCCTGGTCTGTTCACTTCTTTCTCCTCCAGGCTCACCCTGTGCCTGGCACAAGGCGCTCAAGCTGCCAACAAAGACTGCCTAGAACCACCAAGGTGTCCCAGGGCCCAGTTTCTGGGAGAGCATTTGATTGGTCCAGTCGGGTCAGGTGACCTTCCCTGATCCAATCCGCTGTGACCAAGGGGAGGGTCTTGTGCCCTTCCTCAGTGGGAGCTGGGGAACAGCATCTTTGGAAGGTGACACAGGGTGGTTGTTTTTTTTTTTAAATTATTTTATTATTTTATTTATTTATTTTTGTCTGTTCTGGGTCTTTGTTGCTGTGTGCAGGCTTTCTCGAGCTGCATCGAGCAGGGGCTACTCTCTAGTTTGCCGAGCACGGGCTTCTCATTGCGGTGGCTTCTCCTGTTGTGGAGCCAGAGCTCTAGGGCGCATGGGCTCAGTAGTTCTGGCGCAGGGGCTTAGTTGTCCCAGGGCATGTAGGATCTTCCTGGACTAGGGATAGAACCCATGTCCCCTACATTGGCAGGCAGATTCTTATCTACTGTACTACCAGGGAAGTCCCCAGGCAGGCTCTTGAAGAGGAGAATATGGTGGCCATAGTACTCTGATGCTCCAGACAAGCTGCAAACCCCTGATGCACCCAAAACAGAGGTCAGGCTCCACTTTAGTGATGGTCAGTAAACACCATGGAGGCCGTGAGAGATGAGGCATGTGCACCCACTGACAAGTGGCAAATGCGACTTTCCTGTGCTTTTTTCTCCTCCATCACCAGCCCCCCTGCCCTCTCCACCCCCACACCCAACCCCAGGGATACAACCCAAAGAGCTCATCGGGACCTCTCTCCCTCGACATCTAGGAGATTTCTCCAGGCTCTGCTTTCATCTTCTTGGTTGCCTTCCACTACCGAAATGAGAAGAGCTAAACTGCAGGTTGCAGGAGAGGGGTTGCAATGCTTGCCTGGCTTGGAATGGCCCTGCCCCCACAGTACTGGGTCATGCAGTCTCAAGAGGAAGCAGTTAGCATAGTTTGACAAGTATTTATGTACAAAGGGACCGTCCACAAAGATGGACGGTGTAGGGGAACCACAGGGATAGCACAAGAGGCAGAAGCTGTTAACAACGGAGTTTTTTGTCTGTTTTGTTTTGTTTTTTACCACCCAGGGCCCAGAGGTGAGTAGAAAAGGCCACCTTAAAAGGAACCAGGACCGTCAGCGGGAGGGTCAGTCAGCCCAAGCAGATTTCTTTGGGAGGAAGTTGGGGAATAAACCTTCACCTCACTCTCCTCCTGCGCTCTGAGTTCTTGGTGGGGCTTCACCATTTGCTAGAACTGGCCAACAGAAAGTCGGAGGGTGGGGGGGCCCTTTGAGATGGGTGCAGACGGGTCAGCTTCTTGCGCCATAGGGCAGGGAGGAGGGAGATGGGGCGTGCCCCCTGAAGGGGAAAACGGAAGATGTTGCTTGCACCTGGGTCGCATCCTCTGCTGTGGGCTCCTCCAGGGCAAGCCACTCGGCTCCTCTGTTTCTGTCACCAGCTGCCAACCTACTGCCCAGCTCACATTCCCAACCCGAGTTCACTGATGCCCCGAACGAATTCTGTGGCGCCTCTTTGTCTCTCACATTGCCAGTGAACTGGCCATGAATGGCATTTGACTGAATGGGACCAGAAACTCTCTCCAAGGCAAAAATTTAGAAAGTGGAAGGAGGAAAAAAACCAAATCAGAAATGCCCCAAGATGAAGGCTGAATGATGCTGCTGGAGCTATTTTTCACTTCCTCATCAGGAAGTACAAATCATGAGCCGTACTGTCTTCCTCCTTTTTATTATGGCCTTTATGCTTATAATAAAACCAACCATAACTGGCACATGCAGTACTTTAAGGTTTACCAAGTGGTTTATGTGCCTTATCTCATCGGATCCCCTCAACAACGCTGTAAGTTGCACCGTATTATCTTTCCAGTTTTACAGACAAGGCTCAGAGAGGTTAGATGACTTGCCCAAGGTCACCCAGTGGGTATCGTTGAGATCTCAGCTAGGACTTCAAGTCCATTTCTATTGCTGCCCAAGGTTAGATGGCCTCTCAGGCTTGTTCCTGGCTGGCCACACTGTCCAGAATTGGAAAGTTTGACTTTCAAGAGGATGAACAGCCGAGCGGAAACCAGAGTGAGCAAGAGCCAGAAATGATGCCGAGGAACTGTGGAGCATGGGCCCCGTTGTTTTCTGCTGCCACCTCCTGGGTTATCAATACCCTTTTCTTCTATCTGTTCTTCTCGGCTTCAGATCCAAGCAGAACTAGGGTGGGGGTGGGGGAGTGAGAGGAACACCCTCCCTACTCATTGCAAAGCTGCGTGCTTACTTTAAAGATTTTTAAATGGAATTCACTTGAAAAGGAAGGCAATTCTGACACATGCTGAAACATGGATGAAGTTTGATGACATGCTAAGTGAAATAAGCCAGGCATAAGAGGGTACATATTCTAGAATTCCATTGTTTAAGGTATTTAAATTCATAGACAGAAATCAGAATGGTGATCACCAGGAGCTGACGGGAGGGAGGAATGGGGAGTTAGTGTTTAATGGGGGTGGAGTTTCAGTTTTGCGAGATGAAAAAGTTCTGAAGAGGGATGGTGGTGATGGTTGTATAACAAGTGGACTTAATGCCACTGTGTGCATGCTAAGTCGCCTCTGTCATGTCTGATTCTTTGCGACCCTGTGGACTGTAGCCCACCAGGCTCCTCTGTCCATGGGGATTCTCCAGGCAAGAATACTGGAGTGGGTTGCCAATTCGTTCTCCAGGGGATCTTCCCAACCCAGGGATTGAACCCATGTATCTTATATCTCCTGCATTGGCAGGTGGGTTCTTTACCACTAGCGCCACTTGGGAAGCCCTGCTGCCACTAAACATTCAAAACTGGTTAAAATGGTAAATTTTTGTTATGCATATTTTGCAGAATTTAAAAAAATTGAATCTGGTAAACATCTAAGGAGCCTCTACTCTGTGCTCTGCACTAGGAATTCAGAGCCAAAAAGTATCAGCCTTACCTTCAAGGTTGACCCTGTCGGGCAAAGTGACATAAATGAACTCAGAGCTGGATGAAAAGTGCAGTAATGCAGTGTGGGTGGGACTGTAGGGGAGTGGGGAGGATCTGCTCCATCGCAGGAACCTCAGCCGGGCTTTCTTGAAACTGAGAGGGCTTCAAGCGTGAGAAAGAGATTGGGCAGGAAACGAAGGAGCAGGGACACACAGAACATTCCAAACAGAGAAATAGCATGAGGGAAAATATAGAGGTGTGAAATAGCATGTTGTTTTCTCCTTTCTTTGTTGGGATGTAACTGTAACTGCATCCCCCCTCCTGAGTCTCTGGTGAAGAGTGTGTGTGTGTGTGTGTGTGTGTTTATATTTATGTATTTGGCTGCGTAAGGTCTTAGTTTTGGAAAGTGGGATCTTCGATCTTCATTGCAGCATACAGATTCTTTAGCTGAGGCATGCAAACTCTTAGTTGCGGCATGTGGGATCTATTCCCTGACCAGGGATTGAACCCAGGCCCCTGTATTGGGAGTGTGGAGTCTTAGCCACTGGACCGCCTGGAAAGTCCCCTGTGGGGGGTTTAATTTCCAGCCCCTCACAAACTGAGATGTGTGGCCCTACTGTGTATGATGATTATGGAGCTGACGCCACATGCCACTCACCATGGAGCTTTGACCCCATCAATTTCCTGTTCAACAAGTGTCCACTGATCACCCATTGGATGTCACAGCAAGGTCAAGCTGTCTTCAAGCTTCCAGAGTGGTTACTCTCAATTTCTGTGCTTTTCTTATTGTGGACTAGCAGTGGTCCATGGACCACACTTCAGGTAGCGCTGGTTTAGAAGATGGTGAATCCCTTACAGGGAGGAACCATTTCTTTATATTTTATCCATCCATTGGATTTGTAGCAGACCACCCAAAAGAAGGCCTCTCCTTTCTCCAAAAGGGATGCCTACCTGTTAATTAGCTAGTGTTTTCCCTGTGTTTTGAATATGAAAAGCCCTGCCTGTATTAAATACTATTATTATTATTAGCTTCGTGTCCACTATAGTGGATGTCATTTAATTAGGACTGCATAATAGGCAAATCTGCCTTAATTGGCTGGGATGTGGCTAAGAAACCCTTTCACGTCCGTGTCTGCATTCTCTGTTCTGTGGCCATCACATCACATTCTCTGGCAATGGGTCATTTTGGAGACCTTGGGTAGGGTTCAGGGAAGGTTATCTGGCTACTGATTAACACTTAATTAGCACCTTTTTCATGTAGCACAGCAGTGACTTTGTAAATTTAAAAATTTCAGGGGACCACTTAATGTGGAATTAAAGTACAAGTGCAATATTTAAGATGCATGAAATTGTTTTACGCATTACAGCATTAACTAGCTCTTAATTTATGCAGTGCATGCCAGCGAAGGGCAATTAAAGTGTAGCAGGGAAAAAAATTATAGATCTCTACGTTGTCCTGTCTTTTCCTCTAACGATGCTTTTGAAGGCTTTTGCAACATTCGTATCTCAACTCCTATTCTAGATTTAGGAGTAAATGGTAAGTTCTGAAACTTGTTTGCCCCACAGGAATTGACATTATCTTTAAGCTGAAGTACCTCCAACCATGATGTCCCTCTAGGGCCCAGAAATCCACCCAGGCCTCGGTGATTGGCCCAGGGATAGGCACATAAGCCCACTAGCCATTGAGATGTCAGGGGACATTTGCTGGAATTTATGGTACAGTGAGGCACACAGTGTCTTTCTTCATAGCCATTGGAAGGCGTGGTTCTCCTTTCCCCTGGTCAGTGTGGTGTGAGGATGTGAGGTTGGGAACAGTGGCAGCCGTTTTGTAAGCAGTCTGGAGTGGCAGGGGAGTCATTGTTTAGAATTTGGCCATGAATCCAACACCATGGGAAGCCATAAGGCCAGGATGAAGAGAGACCTAATCCTGGAAGATATTATGGGAGACACTGGATTGGGACTAGTCTGAAGGCCATTGGTTTCTGTACTCTTGAATTATACTGGAGCCTATAAATATACTGCACTTTCTCACCTCCTTGCCTTTATTTATGCTGTTCCCTTTGACTGGAATGCTCTTTTCCTTCCTTCTGCGTCTTTCAAGTCCAAGTCCTAATGCCACCCTTTTAAGAAGCTTTCCTCAAGCTGAACCATGCTTGTGATGCCCAGAACCATGCCCCCTTCCTCTAGGACACTCATGCCTCCTCTCACTTGAAATTCTTCTGCAAGGGGCACACGCTGCCCTGAAAAGATTGACACTACAAACGTGACTCTCCTTCTCCCCCGAGAGGACCTAAGCTCTTTCTTCTGTCCCCAGCATTAGCATTGCACCTGGCACGCTGAGTCCACAGAGTGCTGCAAACTTGTTCCTAGAAAGGAATGTTAGCGATATTAGGATGGTGTAGTCAGAAGAAGAGACAGCGCATTTGAGCATATGGTCTTCTTAGCTAATGCCAGTAGGAGAAGGAAAAAAAAAACCTGGGTAAATGCTGCAGCTGGGTGGATTCCTGGGCCACTGCAGCTGCTGAGAGCAGGCAAGGACTTGCAAGAAGGAGGAGGAGGAGTCAGTTAAGAGCCAGGCAGAATATTTGTCCCTCTGGTTGTAACTTACATAGATGGATACGGTCTCCAAGTACAAAGTCGAGGGCTAGGAAAGTAAAAGTTTCCTGGTGACCCTCCTCCCTATACTCCACGTCATCTTGGCAGACACGAGGCTGAGCTACTCTGACCCCCCTCCAATCACTCAGAGTCTGGGCAGCTGACAGCCTCACAGTCCACACAGTGTTACTCTGGGTGCTGGCTCCAGCCAATGGCTGAGCAAGCTGGTAGCACCCAAGCCTGGCCATTTCCGCCCACATGGTACTGCTTTAATGGGCTCCCTTTGCTGAGAGCTGTTCAGATCTCCCTCTATGGCTGCTGGTTTCCCTGCCCAATCCTGCTTCTGCCCTGCTCCTTTCAGAGGTGTTTCCCCAATAAACCCTTGACGCTTCTGAGTCCATCTTATACCCATTTCCGAAAGAACTCTCCCAGAGGTAAAAACTGCTAACTCTTAGGGCTGTATTCTTCCAGCCCTTTTTTCTATTCATTTATGTATATGTATGCATGCATACCAGCTAAAGGTTTGTTGTAATTCATTTTGCTTTTACATAAATGAGATTATACTGTGTATGTGAACTATTCTACAATTTTTAAAAATTTAGCACTTCTCTTGTGCACAGTAGATATCAGTACGCATAGGTATGTCTTTTCTTATTTGTTGTATACTATTCCACAGTATGGCAAGCTCATCGTTATTTAACCATTCTTATACTGATACTGCGGAGAAGGCAGTGGCACCCCACTCCAGTACTCTTGCCTGGAAAATCCCATGGATGGAGGAGCCTGGTAGGCTCCAGTCCATGGGGTTGCTAAGAGTCAGGCACAACTGAGCGACTTCACTTTCACTTTTCACTTTCCTGCATTGGAGAAGGAAATGGCAACCCACTCCAGTATTCTTGCCTGGAGAATCCCAGGGACAGGGGAGCCTAGTGGGCTGCCCTCTATGGGGTCGCACAGAGTCGGACACGACTGAGGCGACTTAGCAGCAGCAGCAGCAGCAGCAGCATACTGATACTGATGAATGCTTGGGTTTTCTATCTTCTATTACTTTTTTTAAAGTATGTTTTTAAATTAATTTTTTTTTTTGGCTGTGCTGGGACTTTGTTGTTGAGAGCAGGCAAGGCATGAGAGCATTCTCTAGTTGTGCCAAGGGGGGGGGGTGCTCTAGTTGGGGTGCACAGGCTTCTCATTGTGGTGGCTTCTCTTGTGGAGCATGGGCTCTAGAGTGTGGGCTCAGTATCTGTGGCGCACAGGCTTAGTTGCCCCGAGGCATGTGGAATCTTCCCTGACCAGGGATCGAACTTGTGTCTCCTGTGTTGGCAGGCAGATTCTTAACCACTGGACCACCAGCCAAGTCCCTTCTATAAATTAAGAATATATTTATTTATTTTGGCTGTGCTGGGTTTTAGTTTCAGCATATGGGATCTTTAGTTGTGGCATGTGGATCTAGTTCCCTGACCAGGAATCGAACCCAGGGCCCCCTGCATTGGGAATGCAGTCTTAGCCACTGGACCATCAGGGAAGTCCCTTTATCTTCTATTATTAATAATGGTGCTAGGAACGTGGTATGAGGGGATTTCAAATAACAATAAACTGAACATTATTCCAGACAGTTTATAAACTTGTATTAACCAAACCTTTTTGTGTGTTTCTGATGCTTTGACATCCGGGGCTTTTGCTGACCTAGGAGGGACTGCCCTTCCTAGGATCTGCCAGTTTCAAGAGATGGTGAACAAACATCTTGCCTGAGCGTACCCTTCAAATGCAAATAAACCAATCCAGAGCCATACTCCTCACCACCCGTCTATCTGACTCTCACATTCCAGGCCACCATTCCCCAGCCCTAATCAGACAGCTAGGGGCTTCCCTGGTGGCTCAGCTGGTAAAGAATCCGCCTGCAATGCGGGAGACCTGGGTTCGACCCCTGGGTTGGGAAGATCCCCTGGAGAAGGGAAAGGCTACCCACTCCAGTATTCTGGCCTGGAGAATCCCATGGATTGTATAGTCCATGGGGTCGCAAAGAGTCAGACGCCACGGAGTGACTTTCACTTTTATTTTCAATCAAACAGCTAGGGGCAGCCCCAGTGCCCCGGAGCCTAGCCAATCCTCAACCTGCTTACCCGGCCTTGCCTGTTCCTTTTCGCGGAAACCACATTAAAGGCTCTTGCCCACCAGTTCCCACTCTCCCTCTGCTTCTTGACCAACCCCAGTGCTTCCCTGTGTGCCCCTCCTCCCGTGGCCTAGCCTGCCCCCTCCTCTTGGGATTTGTAAGTATAACCAATTATCTTGTCTATGCCTGTCATCATCTCTTGCTCTGTTGGCATCACCAGACCTGAATCATAATAAAAAACCTATGTTCTGAACAGGAGGACCTCACACTGGCAAGGTGGAGCCAATATTTTCCTTTTCTCCCAAAGGTTCCAGCAGGCTTTCATTTGTGAACTCTTTCTGGGTGCATGTGAAATGCTAAATGTGCTGGGTTACTTAGGGCAGACACAAGAAAGAACTTCCCGCCAGTAAGCAAGTACACCCAGAATAACCTTATTCCGGGTGCATCTTTAGAATAGTGGCGTCAACAGCCTGCAACAACAACCCAGTGAGCTGAATCCCCCACGGAGCAGAGGCAGGGACGGAGGCTGGCGGCCGGCTCCTGCTGGCAGAAGGCTTCAGGAATTCAGCACTCAGCGGGGCACGGCCCCACCCCTCGCTGAAGGAGGCCAAGAGGTTCCCTCCGGCCGGTTCCTGCAGACAACTGCGGTCATCTGCACCTGAGAAGGGAGGGGGAATGGGATTACCGCCTTCCCCGTTGCCCTGGGGCTCTGGGCCCGGTGACGCGGGGCATCCTGGCCTGTGTTCGCAGCTGCCTGCCGGGAGCCGGAGCCTGTCAGCTCGAGCGGCAGCGAGGGAAGACATTTCTGACACAAAACCCCAGGGGAATCCACGGAGGAGCTGGGCTGTCATTACTTATTAACAATGGGCCTGATCCCCAGCCAGGCAGGCCCAGGGAAATAGCCTGTAGGGAGGCCGGCCTCCCTGCTACGAGGTGGCTTAACACTCTCAGTGCCGGAGGGAGCTGTTGGGGGAGGGGTGTCAATTGTCACATTTTTTGCAGGGAAGAGGGGCCATTCTTTACATATTAGACAGAGGCGCGCCGGTCCTCGTCTTCGCCTCCTCCTCCCGGTGTCCGCATTCTTTTCCGCTTCCCTGCCCCCTCTGGTTTGAAGCCGGCAAACCCACAGGATGTGGAGGACTGCGCTCCTCCGGAGAAGGAAGATTTGAGCGTGCACACAGCCTGAAACCTGGGGCTAACATCCTGGTAACAGACCAGGAGAGGTGCGCAGACTAGCTGGTCGTTCAATCTGGTTATTGCCCCCCCCCCCCCCGATTCCTGGGCTCCGGCGCCGGCACTCTCTGTCCCAGCTCTGCGATCTCAGGTGGGCAGAGTCACCACCTGCAGGTCGGGCTTCCTGGGGAAGCAGAGGCTGAGATGGAGATTGGCATGGGGGACGTTTTTTTTAGGGAGGATTTCTAGGATCAGCACCTGGAGATAGGAGGGGGGTGGAGGCCGAAGCCAGCAAAGGGGGAAACTGAACTACAGGGGTAGCTCGACGGAAGCCTCCGCTGGAGCCCCACGGAGATCTCTGGAGCTGGGGTGACCCTTCGGAGTGGTTCGCAGTTGGGCTGGAGGGGTGAGCCTCCAGACGCGGGCGTGGACCAGCCCCGGGCGTGGGCTGCTCCAGAAGCCGCCATGGCCCTGGGCAGGGCGGTTTCTTCAGCCTTGGGGAGGGGCTGAAGGCCACTCTCCAGCAGCCGAAGGTATATGGATGGGGGAACCCGGCCACCACCCCCGGAGGCCAGCCTGGCCTCCTTTCCTGTTTCATCTCCTCCCATTCTTCCCGCTATCCCTCCTCTCATCCCTCTTTTCTTCCCTCTTCCCTGCAGGAACTATCCCAGAGGTTTTCAAAATTTTAAAGGCCGTCCAATCCGGCGGGCCAGTGCAAGTTTACAATCAGCCAAACTGCCCTAATTGAGGCAGAAGGTCTGAGACCACCCCCACCCCTCCCAACTCGGGCCACCGTCGTCTTTGCTATAAAACACTTCGTAATCCCTAGAAGAGCTGGCTGGCTGAACTCGGAGCATTTTTTTCCTCTCTAATTGGGCGGTTCCAAACTTCACCACAGGGGGTGCTAAATTGTCACGGGTTCTTTTATTTGTGTCAACGGGAGCAGGAAGCGTAGAATTGTGATGTGTCTGTAATGTAAATTCCGCGGCCGGATGTATCTGTTATCTGTTCGGTTTCATGTACTTTAGGAGAAGGTACTGGACCTAACTGGTGACACGCACTTAGGAATAGTCAGGTAGCATGTTATCACCAAGCCCACGCTCTGGAGCCCACCAAGACCTGAGCTTCTTCAATCAGCCCCAGAGGTCTTGTTTATTAGCATAAAGGGCCTTAGTAATGAGTTCCCACTGGCGGAAGCAGTTCGAGGGGGGAGTGGATTGGTCAGGCATCAGAGCTGGATTTCAACACTTGCAGGGCTCAGGCTGGGAAGATGCGGTTCGCTCTGTGGTTGGTTCTCGAAGGAATGGCCTCGCGGGCTTGATTCCTCAATGATCCTACGAGCATCCAGTGACTGAATTGGTGAATCTTGTGCCCCTGGAGTCGGACTAGAAGGTTAGAGAATCCCGCTGCAAGACTTTCCTTGCATTTGCCTTGGGCAAACTTTCCTGAGAGGCGCTGCTGGAGCTTTTAAAGGATGGAGGGCTGGAAGGTCACGGAATTTACAGGACCAGTTATACGGCTGCTTTGCGTAGCTTGTTCAGAAGTTGGCTTAAAGACTTCCTCTCACAGTAACCTGGTGGCACGGTATGGAGAGGGGCCCTAAGACCTCACCCTCCTCGAATTACTGAAAGGTACAGGGCTTCCCTCATAGCTCAGTTGGTAAAGAATCCACCTGCAATGCAGGAGACCCCGGTTCGATTCCTGGGTTGGGAAGATGCTCTGGAGAAGGGAAAAGGCTACCCACTCCAGTATTCTGGCCTGGGGAATTCCACGGACTGTATAATCCATGAGGTCGCAAAGAGTTGGACAAGACTAAGCGACTTACACTTCACTTCACCTCTCTCACAGATTTACCAAAAAGAACCTAGTGGGTTTTTATGCAAGACCAAACTGGCTTAGGTTAATAGCGCCAGCCTAAAACCCCACCTCATCTATAAAACTTTAATCAGCTGTGAATTACCACCTTCCCACATTAATAACCACTGTGTACCTCTGTGTTTTCTCTCGGGTATGATAGGGGTCTGCTCCTTGCATCCTCTGTCGTAAGAAACTGTAAGGACTATATGCATTGTGTTCTTAAACCCTTCCCAAACTGGTTGGATTCACAAATTGGAGACTGATGTCTTGGGGTTGTGGGGAGGTTAAAAAAATCAGTGCTCAGAAGTGTCCGCAGCAGGGAGGCCCCCCCGTGTTCATTATGAGTGGAGTGTGGATTAAGGGCTGGTATGCACAGGTGCCATGAACTGCACTGCCCTGTGTCTCCACAGTGCTAGGGCAGATGAAGCTTGACTACTAACAGTGTCTGTCCAAGCATAGATCCTGAACACAGTCAAATAATCAATGCAAAACTCGGGCAAGGAGAGGAGATTAGGTCATTAGATCTGATGGCTTGGAATGCTGGTTGCCTACTGAGGATGGGAACCAGGGCTGTGAGTTACATTCTCAACTTGGGTTAAATCTTCTCTCCGTACAGCCTGGTTCTGAAGGGTGGAGTCAGAGTCATCAGGAAACAGAGGGTTCTCAGCCAGCAGTATCATGCTTACCTGTATCAGGTAAGTCCCAGTGTGCAAGACCTTCGAGCACAACTTTGGTACTGAGTGTCTTTTGGCCCCTTGAGTGGACAAAGCATTTTCTCTGTCGATGTCTGGTTGGACCTTTGTTGTTGTTGAGTCAGTAGCGGTGTCTGACTCTTTGTGACCGTATGGAATGTAGACTGCCAGGCTCCTCTGTCCATGGGATTCTCCAGGCAAGAATACTGAATTGGGTTGCCATTTCCTCCTCTAGGGGATCTTCTTGACCCAGGGATTGGTTGGACCTTTACAGCTGCTGAAAATGTGAGGGTTGTGGGGCAGAGAGCTGCACCTCCTTGAGCTGACCAATAGCTATACCTCCCATGTTGCTTGCTGATGAAAGTCTAGATTTTTCCTGATGTTGGATAGCAATGTGTTTGTGAAAGGCTGGCTTAATTCCAGGACATGATTCATAATTGTACTAAACCATAGTACAAATAGTACTTTTTTTTTTTAAACTGTAGTTGATTTACAATGTTGTATTAATTTCAGGTGCACAGCCAAGTGATTCAGTTATACATATATATATTCTTTTTCAGATTCTTTTCCATTATAGTTTATTATAAGCTATTGAATATAGCTCCTTGTGCTATACAATAGGTCCTTGGTGGTTATCTGTTTTGTGTATAGTAGTATTTATATGTTAATCCTAAGCTCCTAATTTATCCCTCCTCTCTGCTTCTTTGGTAACCATAAGTTTGTTTTCTGTGTCTTTGGGTCCATTTCTGTTTTGTAAATAAGTTCATTTGTATCATTTTTTCAGATTCCACATGTAAGCAATATCATATGATATTTGTTCTGTTTGGCTTGCTTCACTTTGTATGATGATCGCTAGGTCCATCCATGTTGCTGCAAATGGCATTATTGGGTTCTTTTTATGGCTGAGTAATATTCCATTGTATGTGTGTACCACATCTTCTTTATCCATTCCTCTGTCAATGGACATTTAGGTTGCTTCCTTGTCTTGGCTATTGTCAACAGTGCTGCGATGAACATAAGGGTGCCTGTATCTTTTCAAATTAGAGTTTTTGTCTTTTCTGGATATGTGCCCAGGAGTGAGATAGTTGGATCATATGGAAACGGTGGTTTGTTGTTGTTGTTTTTACAAACATTACTTCTTGATGATTTAGTTTAGGGAGTCCCTTTCCTGCCCAATAGAACTTAACGGGGATCCTGGTGGCGGGTTTCTCAGAAGTCTTTTTCTCTTCAAGAAAAGAGAAATGTTTAAGGAGATTGTTGCCACCATCACCCATCCAACGTTCTTCCTGCTTTTGGATGCTGTTTGTAAGGATATGAGATACTGGAGCAGCAGCAGTTATTTTGTGACTGTGAGGAAATGATCAAACAGAAAGGTCGTCAAGGACCCAAGATCTTTCTACCTATCTGGCCATCAAATCTCAGACTGCCTACCTCTGGGCTGCTTGTTCTATGTGAAATGCTTTTTATTGGAAACACCTGAGAGCATCCTGATGCTACAGTCCCTAGTACAGTCCCTAATTTAATAGTTAAGAAAGCTGGGAGAGATTAGGTCATGGAGTTAACTAGTGGCAGAGAAGGGCCTAGAATCCAAGGGTTCCAGTTTCATCCAGGATACTCTATCTCTGAACTCTTAGGGAACCCCAGGGGCCACCTCATGGCCAAGGGCACCAATGATCAGGCTGGCACCGATGATCAGGCTGGCACCAATGATCAGGCTGGCACCGATGATCAGGCTCTGTGCCTCTGCTCAAATCAGAGCAGTGTGGCTTTTATCTGATTTATCTTATTGGTTCCTCACTAACATTCTGTTTGAACTATGAGGCTTAAACATATTTTAAAAACAATGTCCCACCCTTTACAACAGTGGCTGACTTTTTACCCCACCACAGTGAAAATTGTAAAGAAAATCTTTTCTAAGAGGAAACACCCAGGAGGGGTGGTATTTTATTTCCCAGGTTTAAGCCCAGAGATCCTAGCAAACCACTCACTCTCACGCTTACACACACAAGTCTCAGGCGCGCGCACACACACACACACGCACTTCTGAAGCATTTGCATGCTGTGTGTGTGTGCTCAGTATGTCCAATTCTTTGCAACCCCACGGACTGTAACCTGCCAGGCTCCTCTGTCCATGGGATTCTTCAGGCAAGAATACTGGAGTGAGCTGCCATTTCCTCCTCCAGGGGATCTTCCCGATCAAGGGATCAGACCTGCATCTCCTGCGTCTCCTGTATTGGCAGGCAGATTCTTTACTGCTGAGCCAGTGGCGAGGCTGGAAGCATATGCACGCAGACATGCTATTCACTTGATTTTTTCCGTCCTGTTAAGTGTTCTTGGGTTGCAAGGCATAATGAGATGCAAAGAGGCTAGCACAGGTGTGAGAGTTTATGAGAGCCCCTGGAGGGCTGCTGCCTTGGTTCTGGAAATAGCCGCAGCAGAGGCCACACTTGTCATCTGTCTTGTCCTTGGGTGTTCCAGATTCTGGGGCCACCTCCGTTCTCGAGACCCAACTTGTCTTGGCTTCCACTGCTTGCTCTCAAGGTGCCCAGAACTGGATCTGGACACCTTGGTCTGATCGGGTGGGCTCCACACTACACTGCATGGACCCACCAGCCTTGCTCGGGGCAGACAGAGTTCTCAAGCCAGGATATCTCCTGTCTTTCCTGGGGTGCTGAATCCTGACCCGATCAATGGTAACAACACAACAGAGTTAAATGCAAAAGGAACCTGGCTCTCCTGAAAATGGGGCTATGAGCATGGCAAATACCTGACATTTAATCAGCCCCAGTACAGCCTCCTGAAAACTGGGACTTGCCTTTTTCTCCCTCATCTCCTCTGCGTGACCTCCTTTCCCACCCTTCCTTCGCTTTTTCATTCAGAAAGCCTTTCTTCATTGCCTACTATTCCTGTGATCTATTGCTGGATAATAGTCCCCAAACCTGGTGGCTTCCAAAGAAAATCATTTTATTATATCTCACAACTTCGGGGGTCAGAATTCGCATAGGGCTTGGCTGGGCGATTCTTTTGCTCCTTGTCACATGGCTGCGATTACTCAGTGGTATTTACTGGCAGCCTGGTTGATCTGGAAGGTCAAGGTGGACCAAATCGGGTACCTGGGCAGGAAAGGCTAGAAGGCTTGGGTTACTAAGCTGAACTCCCTCTTTATGTCACTCAGGGTCTCTCCAGTAGAGGAGTATGACTTTGTACATGGCGGCTATAAGAGTGAGTATTCCAAGAGACAGGAAGTGCTGCCAATTGCTTGAGGCCTGAGCACCCAAAGTGGCACATTTCCCTTCTGCCATATTCTATTCATCAAAGAAGTCACAGAGGCCACCCAGGTCGGAGGGGTTGGGACGGGAGCCTAGACTCTCTTCTCTCAATGGGAGGAGTGTGAAACCAGAAGTGGCCAGCTTGAATCTGCGACCTCACCTATCTGCTGGGTATCATGAGAGATGCTGTTCAGTAACAGAGCAAATAATATGAGTACCGCTATTTTGTTCCCTTATTCCTTCCTCTGGGTTAAGTCCAGATCTCGGGGTAGACTTTCCTGTTTCCCCAAATTACTGGAAAAACTCCGCTGGACCTTGTAATGGGGGTGAGCGGAGCAAGGGCAGAGAATCTGGGCAGCACAAGAGCTGCTCTCAGGAGGTCATGTGGGCTGGGAGCGAGATCCAGGAGAGAAGACACTGACGCTAAGATGACTGGGGCCAGGGAGGGAGAGGGGAAAGAGGAAGGCACGGTTGGCAGTTGCCGGGAAGGGTGGACCTTTGATGTGGTCTAAATCTGAGTTCCTTCTAAAAGCAGAGCCTAAAAATGAAGACTTGGAGACAGGGAGTTCATTTGGGAGGTGAGCTCAGGAAGCACACTGACGGGGAGGGGCAGGAAACCAGTGAATGAGGAGCAGGTGGGCATCTAGGGGCTCAGTCATGCTGGAGCCCCCCGGGAGACTCTGCAAGAGCTACTCTGGAGTTGTCAACCCAAGAGCAGCAAAATTGTGCTATTTAAACACTGAATTCCTCCCAGCGTTGACCAAGAGTTGATCCTAGGATCTTAAGCTCACAGTACCTTTGCCCTACTCTGCACCAGTGAGCATCCCAGGATAGTCACTGTGTCCAGAATCTGCCTGTTGGTGGCCTCCAGGGTGGTTATAACAGTCTGATTTATGATGAGAATTTCTAGTCCCTTTGCCGTGGGACATGCTCAGCACCTCTGCCTCTCACGCCTCCACACTGAATTCCGGGTGAAAGGTTCCCCCTCCCCCAACATGTGCCACATAGCCCTGCTCCTCTACCTTCCCACAAATTCATCATTACAGCCCGCATGGCCCATGGATGCTTTGGGAGCCAGTGGATTCTCTGTGAGTTACATGAAGAATGCCAACTTCTAAGTCAAGGTCAGGTCTGGGCCAAAACAAAGGTGCTGGTGGGGACAAGTGGTGCATGCACTTACCCCGCGCTGGACAGCACAGTACTCCGTGCAGCACAGAGTCCAGGAGGAAGAAGGAAGAGGCAACTTCAGAAACACAAGGCCAACTTCTGGGACCCCCTTCTTGTGTTTTCCAGGGCTTAAGAGACACGTGGCAGTACCTAGTCCATCGAGGCCAGACCAAGTTAGCAGGTTGGTTGGCCCTCTGTGGAGGAAGTGACTTGCCCTCTTTGAGTTTCTGTAGAGTCATCTCTCGGGCTTCTTAATACCCTAGCGGGCTGTGATCTGTGGTTCTATGAGGAAAGAGTGAGACAGTGCATCTTAGTGAACACTGGGGAATTCAGAAGAGTGTTCAGACTGAAAGCTTTCACGTGATTGTGACTGTTAGGGCAAAGCAGAATGTTCTGTGGAGACAACCTCCACCTTGGTTTATGCTCCTCCCATAGGAGTCCCTACTCCATGCTCTGTTGCCCTGCCTCCTAGACTCCTAGCAGGATCTCTGGGTCCTTGGTTACTCCATGAAACCTGTTAAGAAATTCTGCTTTTCTAGTGGTCTCTTCTTGACAGAAGGGAGTGCCCCAGACCTCTAGCTCACGCATATGCCCTAAGATGTCTTGGGCCATACCACGGGGGCCTCATTTACCAGTTCGTGCCCATACCTCATTCTACCTAGACTCTGATGGGTGATTGTGTATTGAGATAGGCAGGCCTTTCTGTTCCAACTGCCCTCAGTTAGGGGCGCCTTTCAAAGGGCTCAAATTATGTCTAGGCTGCCATCTTAGGATGCTATTGGCTGCAAGTGACAGAAACTCCCAACACGAGAACATCCCTAAGACGATACTTCTAGGTTCTCTCTTCTCTGATCCTCTCAGCTCTGCCTTTCTGGGTACATGTTGTCAATGTCAATCTCCAACTGGTCCCAAAAAGGCTGCTGCAGTTCCAGGCATCACATGCAGGTACACAACCTCTAGTAGGGAGGAGCTGTTCCTTCCAGCCAGAGATGATATTCCAAACATTCAGCAACCAGTACAGCAGGATATGGACCAGTGGGAAGAAACTCTAGGTGTACTGGCACGGGCCTGCTGAAGGCCAGGATGGTTTCCAGGGTTGCATTCCTAAGAGGAAGGAAGCCCCTAACAGAATTAGCTCACACAGCAGTGGAACACATGACTCCATCCACAAAACCTGTTTCTGGAATGGTGAAGATTTTGCCATGAATTATGGATGAAATCTCCCTTCTTGAAGGTGGACATGTGAGTTAGATTTGGGTTTGTTTAGCAGGTTGGAGGCTAGGGAACCCATCAGATTCACCTGCTTTGCGGATTTACACCTCCCCACCATCATCCCTCTGAAATCACAGTCTTCTTGTGCCGACCTGGGATCCACTGTTAAATCTGACCTGAGCATCTCGTGTGTATGGTTTTCAAAATTTTAGTTTGAAAATTGAAATTGCAGGAATAAAGCCACAGACTTCCATATACACTTCACCCAGATTCACCCATTGTTGACATTCTACCATTTTTCTGTCTCTCTCTCTACACACACACTGATTATTTTGATGGAATAATTTCAGTCAGTTACAGACATTGGGTCCTTGACTCCTAAATCTTGAGTGTGATTCTCCAAAGAACAAAGACATTTGCTTACATCATCCCAGTACAATGATCATATTCAGGAAATTTAACATCAACGCAATACTATTATCTAATACACAGCACATATTCAAATTTCACCAGTTGTCCTGAAATGTCCCTTTTAGTAGTTTTCCTGCTCCAGAGTTTAATCCAGGACCACATATGATCTCTTTGCCTGGTCACTTCGTTCCCTTTCAGCCTGCACCAGCTCTCCTTAGCCTGATCTTTGTTGTTACTGATGCTGACAGTTTTGAAAAGTACAGGACCATTTTGCAAAATGTCTCTCAATTTGGGTTTGCTTGATGTTTTCTTAGGGTTAGATTCAGCTAAGCATCTTGGTTTTGCCTCCTTTCTGCTTTCTGTAACTGCAAGTGATTTAAGCTTTTATGAAAATTATGTTTTTGATGTCTGCAAAGTAGAAGTACTATTTGGTTCAGTTAGGCCCATTTCATGGATGGACAGACTGAGCAGTTCTTAGCGAGTCATTTGGGAGAGCCAGGATAAGGTTAATCCGAGAGGCCTTAGACAAACCAGCAATTTCTGCTCAACTGCCTGCCTTTCTCCCTCTCTCTTGCTCACATCCTGTCTCCTCCAGCTTCTCATAGCCTTCTCCTCGGGCTTAATTGATAGGCGAATTATTGAGTGTTTGGCCAGGCGGGGGGCCAGGAGGCTGTCTAGAGCCTGCAGAGCTTGCTTTTTAGGTTAAGGTGGGGATGAGTCTGCCAGCAGCCTTCCACTGACAAGGGTGTGATGGATTTCCTCCCATTCTTTGCTAGCAATGCTTTTGTTACTTTGCATTTTATGCAGCACCTTTCCTCTCGACAACTCAAGGCCTTTTGCAGAGTCTTATGTAATGAAAAATAATTCTGCAAGGTAGGCAGACCGGGCAAGCCCTGAATAAGGAAACTGCATTCCTATCCACATGTACAAAATCCCTGCTGGGGCCTGTCTGTGTTGGGGCAGTGACATTCGACGTCTGTGGCACTTGGAGACCATAAGGGAGCAAGGACATGGGCAGAGGGGGATGTAGTTGCCTTTGCTAAACTCCAAAAAAGCCCCTCTCCCTGTGCTTGGGCGACTGGCTCTTAAATAAGAAAAGGGAGGACTTTGAGAGAGAAATAAGGGAGGAAGGAATGGGCCAGTGATCGAAAGGAGGAAGTCAACACGTACAGGAAAAGGTGTTCAACAACCTTGGTCATCCAGGAAATGTAAATTCAAACCACTCTGAGATTGTAATATACCCATCAGAATGACTAATACATCAAAATGAATCAAAACTAATACTAAGTGCCAGTAAGCATGGGGAGCAACTGGAACTTCGTAGGCCACTGATGGGCTAGAACTTGACACAGCCATTATAGAAAACTAAATGGTGACCACTAAAACAGATGCCCACCCTGTGACCCAGCAGTTCCCCTCCTGGGGAAAAACCCACAGATGAACACTTATGTTCACTAGAAGACCTGATAAATAATGTTCATCACACTATTCCATCAGCCAAAAACTAGGGACTACCCAAATATTCATCAGAAGTAGACAGGATAAATAAAGCATGTTGTATTTATGCTGTGGAATATTATGCAGCAATGAAAAAGGACAACCTGCTACTTTGTATACTATATAGACAGTTCTCACGTACAGAATGTGGAGTGAAAGAAGACAGATAATAAAGACTGAATTCTGTATAATTTCATTTACATAAAGCTTAAAACCAGGCTAAAGTAATCTGTGGGGACAGAAATGAGAAAAGTAGTTACCTTGTGACTGGGACACAGGAAGGAGCCATCTGGAGTGCTGGTAATAGTCTGTATCTTCACCTCAGTACTGAAGAACGTATGAGTTTACTTTGTAGAAATTCATTGAGCTGTACACTGATAACATGATACTTCACAAAAGATTTGCAGTAAGACAGGAGAAAGAGTAAGAGAAACAGACTATTGGTGAGGTCACTCTGTTGGTGAGCAGGTTGGATTCCCATAACTGTCCTTGGGTCCATTTGTTCCTTCATCCAGAGGGACCACCACTCACTCTACCTGTTCATGTCAGCAGAGTCAGTATGCTTTTTTAATTTTCTGGTACTTAGTTTTCTATCAAAATTCGTGGGCCAAAATTTCATAAATGGCAAAACTTCTATTTAGAGCAAGGCTAAGGGCATTAGTGATTTTTGACTTCATTCATTCACTCATCCATTCATTCAGCCATGAAAGGAAAAATTATGATTCTGGAAGCCTTTGGCTAGGACTTTTCATGTCTAGATGGCCTCTTATCAGCAACAAGACATTTTAGCCCATCTGGGGAAAGCGTCAGAGGTGAGATGGGGGTGTGTATAAAAACTGCCTTCTGTCACTTTTCCCCTAAATTTCTGAACTGGGGTGCTAATTCCTGCCAGAGTGAAAGGTGACAAGGTCACGACAGCTTTGAAAGAGGATGTATTAGTTTCCTGGGGTTGCCATACAAAGTACCATAGAGTGAGCGTGGTATAAACGACAGAAATGTATTAATATTGTCCCATTGTTCTGCGGGCTAGAAGTCCAAGATCAAGGTGTGGGCAGGGTTGGTTCCTCCTGAGGGTGTCAGGGAGAATCTGTTTCAGGCCTCTCGCCTAGATTCTACGGGTTTGCTGCAGTCTTTGGTGTTCCTTGGTGTGTGTCTTTCTCCTCATTTCCCCTTTTTATAAGGACGCAAGTCATACTGGACTAGGGCCCACTTTGATGACTTCATTTTAATGTGATTACCTCTATAAAACCTTATACCTTAATAAGATCACATTCTGAAGTACTGAACATACAACCATACCTCATTTTACTGTGTTTGCTTTATGGTGCCTTGTGGAAGTTGTGTTTTTTTAAAACTTGAAGGTTTGTAGCAACCCTTGGTCGGGCAGTCTGTGGGTGCAATGTTTCTAACAGCATCTGCTCACTTCGTTTCTCTGAGTCACGTTTCGGTAATTCTTGCAATATTTATGACTTTTTCGTTGTTACTGTATTTGTTTTGGTGATCTGTGTTTGGCGTTTGGTGTTGCTATTGTCATTGTTTGGGGGTGCCAAGAACCGTGACCATATAAGATCATGAACGTAACCAGTGTGTGTGCTGACTCGTCTTCCACCATCCAGCCATTCCCCCATCCCCTTTCTCCTCCTTGGGCTTCCCTATTCCCTGAGACAACAATATCAAAATTAGGCCAGTTAATAACCCTGCAGTGGCTTCTAAATGTTCAAGTGGAAGGAAGGGCTGCACGTTTCTCACTTTATTTTATTTTTTTTAATTTAAATTTATTTATTTTAATTGGAGGCTGATTACTTTACAAACTGGAGCCTATTATACAGAGTGAAGTAAGCCAGAAACAAAAACACCAATACAGTATCCTAACGCATATATATGGAATTTAGAAAGATGGTAACGTTTCTCACTTTAAATCAAAAGCTAGAAATGATGAAGTTAGTGTGAAAGGCACATCAAAATCCAAGGTAGGTCAGGTCAGAAGCTAGGCCTCTTGCACCAAACAGTTAACCAAGCTGTGAATGCAAAGGAAAAGTTCTTGAAGGAAATTAGAAATGCTACTCCAGGGAACACACAAATGATAAGAAAGTGAGACTTCCCTGGCAGTCCAAGGGTTAAGACTCCACACTTCCACCGCAGGGGACACAGATTTGATCCATGGTTGGGGAACTAAGATCCCACTTGCCGCATGGTATGGCAAAACAAACAAGCAAATGGGGGAAGAAAAAACAAATTATAAAGCAAAACAATCTTATTGTTGATATGGACAAAGTTCTAGTGGTCTGGATAGAAGATCAAAGCAGCCACAACATTCCCTTAAGCCAAAGCTTAAACCAGAGTAAGGCCCTAACTCTCTTCAGTTCTGTGAAGGCTGAGAGAGGTGAGGAAGCTGCAGAAGAAAAGTGTGAAACTAGCAGAGGTTGATTCTTGAGGTTTAAGGAAGGAGGCTGTCTCCAGACCAACAAAAGTACACCATGAAGCAGCAAGAGCTGATGGAGAAGCTGCAGCAAGTTGTCCAGAAATCTAAGATCATTAATGAAAGTGGTTACACTAAACAGCAGATATTCAGGATAGATAAAACAGCCTTCTCTTGGAAGATGATGCCTTCTAGGACTTCCATAGCCAGAGAGGAGAAGTCACTGCTTGGCTTCAAAGGACAGGCTGACTTGTTAGGAGCTAATGCTGCAGCTGGCGCCAGTAAATTGGAGTCATTGCTCATTTACAATTTTGAAAATCTTAGGAGCCTTAAGAATTATGCTAAATCTACTCTGCCTCTGCTCTATAAATGGAGCAACAAACCTGGATTACAGCCCATGTGTTGACAACAGAGTTTACTGAGTATTGGGCTTCCCTTGTGGTTCGGCCGGTAAAGAATCCACCTGCAATGCCGGAGACCTGGGTTCAATCCCTGGGTTGGGAAGATCCCCTGGAGAAGGGAAAGGCTACCCACTCCAGTATTCTGGCCTAGAGAATTCTGTGGACTATTCCACGGGGTTGCAAAGAGTCAGACACGACCGAGCGACTTTTTCTTCTCTTTCTGTCTTACTGAATATTTGAAGGTCTCCACTGTTGAGACCTAGTGCTCAGAAGAAAAGAGTCCTTTGAAAATGTTATTGCTCAGTGACAATGTACCTGGTCACCCAAGAGTTCTGATGGAGATGTGCAATGAGATTTGTGTTGTTTTCATGCCTGCTAAGCACAGCATCCATTCTGTAGCCCATGGATCAAGGAGTCATTTCAAGTCTTATTATTTAGGAAATACATTTTATAAGGCTATAGCTGCCACAGATAGTGATTCTTCCTCTCATGGATCTGGGCAAAGCCAATTGAAGACCTTCTGGAAAAGATTCACCATTCTAGATGCTATTAAGAATTTTCATGATTTGTGGGAATAGGTCAAAATATCACCTTAACGGGAATTTGGGAGAAGTTGATTCCAACCCTCCTGGATGACTTTGAGGGGTTCAAGACTTCAGGGGAGGAAGGAACTGCAGATGTGGAAATAGCCAGAGAATTAGAATTACAAGTGGAGCCTGAGGATGCGACTGAATTGCTGCAATCTCATGATAAAACTTGAACAGATGAGTTGCTCTTCATGGATGAGCAAAGAAAGTGGTTTCTTGAGATGGAGTGTACTCCTGGTGGAGATGCTGTGAAGATTGTTGAGATGACGACAAAGGATTTAGAATATAACATAAGCTTAGTTGATAAAGCAGAGGCAGGGTTTGAGAGAACTGACTCACATTTTGAAAGAAGTTCTACTGTGGGTAAAATGCTGTCAAACAGCACTGCATGCTACAGAGAAATCGTTCATGAAAGTAAGAGTCAATTGATTCAGAGAACTTCATTGTCGTCTTATTTTGAGACTCGACAGAGACACTCCAACCTTTGGCAACGAACACCCTGATCGGTCAGCAGCCATCCACAATGAAGCAAGATTGTCCACCAACAAAAAGGTTAGCATAAACTGAAGGCTCAGATGATGGTTTACTTTTTCTTTTTAGCAATAACATATTTTTACAGTGATATATACATTTTTAAAGACATAATGCTATTGCACACTTAATGGACAATGGTATAGTGTAAACATAACTATCATATGCAATGGAAAACCAAAAATGGGTGTGACTTGCTTTATTGTAATAATTGCTTTATTGCAGTGGTCTGTAACCAAACCCACAGTATCTCTGAGGTCTGCCTCTATATTTGGGGGTGGGACATACAATTTAGCCCATGCTAGAGGGGAATGACTCCACTAAAAGAACTGTTCCTCCCTGTCTCCACATTGTGTCTGGGTGATGAGGGACCAGTAGCTTCTCTTTTTCTTATTCTAACTTTTTAAATATTAGAGTATAGTTGATTTACAACAAAGTGATTCAGTTATGTATATATAATATCCATGCTCTTTCAGATTCTTTCCCATATAGGTTACTACAGATTACTGAGTAGAGGTCCCTGTGCTATGCAGTAGGTCCTTCAGTTCAGTTCAGTCACTCAGTTGTGTCTGACTCTCTACGACCCCAAAGGACTGCAGCATGCCAGGCTTCCCTGTCCATTACCAACTCCTGGAGCCTACTCAAACTCATGTCCATTGAGTCGGTGATGCCATCCAACCATCTCATTCTCTGTCTTCCCTTTCTCTCCCACCTCCAGTCTTTACCAGCATCAGGATCTTTTCCAATGAGTCAGTTCTTTGCATCAGGTGGCCAAAGTATTGGAGTTTCAGCTTCAGCATCAGTCCTTCCAATGAATATTCAGGATTGCTTTCCTTTAGAATGGACTGTTTGGATCTCCTTGCAGTCCAAGGGACTCTCAAGAGTCTTCTCCAACACCACAGTTCAAAAGCATCAATTCTTCGGCACTCAGCTTTCTTTATAGTCCAATTCTCACATCCATACATGACTACTGGAAAAATCATAGCTTTGATTAGATGGACCTTTGTTGGTAAAGTAATGTCTCTGCTGTTTAATAAGCTGTCTAGGTTGGTCATAGCTTTTCTTCCAAGGAGCAAGTAGGTCCTTGTTGATTATTTATTTATATAGCAGTGTTTATATGTTAATCTCAAACTCCTAAAGTCTGTTTTCTATGTCTGTGAGTTTGTTTCTGTTTTGTAAATAAGTTCATTTGTATCATTTTTTTACATTCATATATAAGTGATATCATACAGTATTTGTCTTTGTCTTTCTGACTTCACTCAGTATGATAATCTCTAGGTCAATCCATGTTGCTGCAAATGGCATTGTCTCATTTTTTTAATGACTATATATGTATATGTGGACCACATCTTCTTTATCCATTCCTCTGTCAGTGGACATTTAGGTTGCTTCCATGTCTTAGCTATTGTAACTGGTGCTGCAATGAAGATTGGGATGCATATGCTGCTGCTAAGTCACTTCAGTCGTGTCCGACTCTGTGCGACCCCATAGACGGCGGCCCACCAGGCTCCCCCGTCCCTGGGATTCTCCAGGCAAGAACACTGGAGTGGGTTGCCATTTCCTTCTCCAATGCATGAAAGTGAAATGTGAAAGTGAAGTCACTCAGTCGTGTCCGACTCTTAGCGACCCCATGGACTGCAGCCTACCAGGCTCCTCCATCCATGGGATTTTCCAGGCAAGAGTACTGGAGTGGGGTGCCATTGCCTTCTCCTGGGATGCATATATCTTTTCAAATTATGGTTTTCTCTGGATATATGCCCAGGAGTGAGATTGCTGGATCATGTGGTAGTTCTGTTTTTAGGTTTTTTTAAGGAACTTCTGGGAGGTAAGGTGGGAAGGAGATTCAAGAGGAAGGAGATATATATATATACTTATGGGTGATTTACATTGTTGTACAGCAGAAACCAATACAACTTTGTAAAGCAATTATCCTCCAATTAAAAATAAAAAAAAAACTTTTATAAAAGGAAATTCCATACTGTTCTCTGTACTGGTTGTACCAATTTATATTCCCATCAACAGTGTAGGAGGGTTCTCTTTTCTCCACAGCCTCTCCAGCATTTATTGTTTGTAGACTTTTTGATGATGGCCATTCTGACCCGTGTGAGGTGATACCTCATTGTTGTTTTTATTTGCATTTCTCTAATAATGAGCGATATTGAGCATCTTTTCATATGTTTATTAGCCATCTGTGATCTATTTAGATCTTCTGCCCATTTTTTGATTGGGCTGTTTGTTTTTTTCGATTTTGAGCTGCATGAGCTGTGTGTATATTTTGGAGAGTAATATCTTGTTAGTTGCTTTGTTTGCAAATATTTCCTCCCATTCGAAGGGTTGTCTTTTCATTTTGTTTATGGTTTCCTTTGCCATGCAAAAGGTTTTAAGTTTAATTAGGTCCCATTTGTTTATTTTTATTACACAAGAGGTGGATCCAAAAAGATATTGCTGCAGAGTATCTGCCTATTATGTCAGAGTATTCTGCCTATGTTTTCCTCTAAGAATTTTATAATATCCAATTGGACATTTAGGTCTTGAATCTATTTTGAGTTTATTTTTGTGTATGGTGTTAGAGAATGTTCTGATTTCATTATTTTACAGGTAGCTGTCCAGTTTTCCCAGCACTACTCATTGAAGATAGTCTTTCCTCCATTATGTAATCTTGCCTCCTCTGTCATAGATTAATTGACCATAGGTGCATGGATTTGGGCTTCCCTGAGTGCCGAAGAATTGATGCTTTTGAACTGTAGTGCTGGAGAAGACTCTTGTGAGTCCCCTGGACTGCAAGGAGATCCAACCAGTCCATCCTAAAGGAGGCCAGTCCTGGGTGTTCATTGGAAGGATTGATGCTGAGGCTGAAACTCCAATACTTGGGCCACCTCATGCGAAGAGTTGACTCATTGGAAAAGACCCTGATGCTTGGAGGGATTGGGGGCAGGAGGAGAAGGAGACGACAGAGGATGAAATGACTGATGGCATCACTGACTCAATGCACATGAGTCTGGGTGAACTCTGGGAGTTGGTGATAGACAGGGAGGCCTGACGTGCTGCGATTCATGGGATCACGGAGAGTCAGATACGACTGAGCGACTGAACTGAACTGATAGCTTAGTTGGTAAAAAATCTGCATTTCTGGGCTTTCTGTTCTCTTCCATTGATCTATATTTCCGTTTTTGTGACAATACCATGCTACTTTGATTACTGTAGCTTTATATTATAGTCTGAAGAGAGGGAGCCTGATTCCTGCAGCTCTGTTTTTCTTTCTCAGGATTGCTTTGGGTATTTGGGGTCTTTTTTCAGTAGCTTCTTAAGCATGTGGGGAAGGGAAAATGGTTGGTCTGAAGAAGAATTAAAGTGTCTCCCAGAGAGAAGGAGGAAAAGCTGTGGAAGCTTCATCATGGCTGCCAGCATAGGCTCAGAAGCCAGGCAGTTTTGGTTCAAATTGTGGTTCCACACCTGGACCCCTACTCTTACTGTATGACCTTGAACAAGGTCAAGTTAGGTTCTTTAAACCTCAGTGTCCCCATTACTAAAGTTGGGTCTTGACCTCCCACCTCACAGGGTAGTCATACAGCTTGGCTTCTATACTGTGTGTAAGATGGGTTGAAAGTGAAAGTCACTCAGTTGTGTCCAATTCTTGGCGACCCCATGGACTATACAGTCTGTTGAATTCTCCAGGCCAGAATACTGAAGTGGGTAGCCTTTCCCTTATCCAGGGGACCTTCCCAACCCAGGGATCAAACCCAGGTCTCCCTCATTGTAAGGTGGATTCTTTACCAGCTGAGCCACAAGGGAAGCCCAAGAATACTGGAGTGGGTAGTCTATCCCTTCTCTAGCCCCAGGAATCGAACTGGGGTCTCCTGTGTTGCAGGTAAAATGGGTTTTGCTGTGCTTAATCCACATAAGACATGCAGGGAATTATTGTTTGGTTCTGGAAAAGACTCAAGGAGAGCAGAAACATTCAGTGGGGGCTTTAGTAGCTGTGGAGGGAGCAATTCTAAAATGATTAACCATTCTTTTCAATGATTTCAGGAATATGTGGAATTTTTTAAAAATGCAAATCCTATAGAAGGGGTCAAGGCGAAAAAGGCCTCTCTGCAGCATGTGCCCTAGGCCTTCAGGCCCACATCCCTAGAATTTCCCCAAATATATCTATATATTTAAATATCTTTTCTCTGGGGGCTGTGCTGGCTCTTCTTTGCTGTGTGGGGGCTTTCTCTAGCTGTGGTGAGCGGATCTGCTCTCTAGCTGTGGTGAGCGGATCTGCTCTCTAGCTGTGGTGAGCGGATCTGCTCTCTAGCTGTGGTGAGCGGATCTGCTCTCTAGCTGTGGTGTGCCGGCTTCTCATCGCAGTGACTTCTCTTGTCGTGAAACGTGGACTCTAGGATGTGTGGGCTTCAGTAGTTGCATCGCTTGGGCTCAGTAGTTGTGGCGCAGGGACTTAGTTGCCCCGTAACACGTGGGATCTTCCCGGACAAGGGATCAAGCCTGTGTCCCCTGCATTGGCAGGCAGATTCTGAACCACTGGACTGCAAGGGAAGTCTTAAAATTTTTTTTGATATGCAAATAGGGTCACAGCAGATGCTGTCTGTCATACCCACTCACCACCCCTGGATCTCCCCCACCGACTCCCAGAGGTACCTGCAGACATTTCTGTCAAAGCCTGCCTTTTCCTGTATCTCTCTGCATCAGGATGATCTCTGGCCAAGAAGATAACCCGCTGATACTCGGGATTGGCTAGATGTAAGGGTCCAGAAGTAAATACCTCTCAATCAATGAGGGGCCAGAGTTCATGGATAAATACCCTGGCTTCCCAGTGCCTTGGTGGCATGATCCTGAGGCATGTTCCACATGGACCCTCAGCGGGTCTCCAGGGGACTAAGCCCCATTTGCCTCCAGCAGGGACCCACTCACTGACACAGCCTTAATTGGCATCCCCCTGCCCCCGTCTCACTTCCCTCTTCCCCACTGTGCTTCTTGGATCGCCTCCCAAATAATGACATGCACCCAGATTCTTGTCTCAAGGTCTGCCTTGGGGGACATCCAACTAAGACTGAGAGGATATGATCACACATTGGTCTGCATGGAACTTTCTGCAGCCAGCAGCATTACTCCCAGAACTTTCCCTGCCAGCACATACTGAAGGACTGTTTATTATTCGACAGCCTGGGCACATCATATTCAATTTAGCCAGTCCTGTTCCAAAGGGCAGTTAGGTTGTTTCCAGCTTTGGGCTGTTATGGACACTGCAGCAGTGAGCAGCTTTGTGCCCGTATCGTTCTGCAAATGGGAAAAATCAATCTGAAGGATTACTTTCTAGTTCAATAGCTAGGTCAAAAGCTAAGGGAACACTTTAGATCAGGACCCAAGGGTGGCTGTGGTGCTCAAGACTGGAGGTGACAGGAGTAGAGTGGCTCAAGCCTGGGGGCAGTGTCTGCAGTGAGGACCTAGTGTGCCTTAAGAGGGCCTGCCCGCCTGGCGATTCTCCCTGGGGGTCTCAGTGCATTTGTGGCGGGGGGCGGCGCGGGGGGGCTCCTGTGTGCTGGGTGGTGAGGCTACTGCAGCGGAAGGGCCTTCCCCCGGAGTCAGTATCTTCAGGAAGAACCCTACCATCCTGTTTCACATGCCCACACCCCGCTGCCACGTTTGTGCCATAGATAGTTGTTTTTTCGAGCCAAATTCTCCTGATTTTCAGATGAAAAACAACTTGTTTTGAGAGCACGCACTCCTGAGATCTTCAGGCTCTTCCTTCCGGCTGATGAAATTAATTTTGAAGGTAGGAGGAATCGAGGAGGAGGCTGGGAATGGGTCCACAGCGCACACAGGGAGTGTTTTCTATAATTTGGTCGCTCTGCCCACTCGTGAGCACTTACAGTGTTTACCTGATCATCAGCCTGTGCAGAAAACAAATTTTAAAAGCATCAACATAGTTCTTTGTTCTCCTCTAGAGCTATTTTCTGCTTGCTGGCTGCCTACTTGATCTCACCTTAAGATGCAGAGAAAGGTGCCGCAGATGTTCCCTGGGGGCTTGAACCATCAGAGAGTCTAGACAACCAAGGCTGGAAGCAGCAGTGGTTGCAAGGATAGAGAGGAAGGCGAGAAGTCATTTCCTTTTCCCTCTTTCTCTGGTTTTTCCTGTTCATCTTCTTTGTTTTCCTTTGTCATTGGAGGTGGGGAGCAGGGACAGGGATGCCACCCCTCACACACACACTTACACACACATGCATGCGTACACAAAAGCACCAGTTTAGGATCTGAGCCCTGGTGAGAGCTTCTGACTGCCATTCCCCACCTGGCTCCCACCCCAAGGCCGCCCATGGGCGTCAAGCAAGGAAAAGCCCAGACAGTTATCAGTCAGCCCAGCAACCACACTTACAAGGGGGCGACCTAGGGAGAGGTCTGCCCTCCAGGAGGGCCCAGGAGTCACCTGGCCTCTGGGAATGCTCTCTCTGCTGTATGGGGACCGTTCCATTCCAGGAGCTGTGAGCCCTGGCATCTGGGGAGAGGTGTGGCAAATGGAGCCAGCCTCCCGGGCACCCCAGCAGAAGTGGGAAGTTGAATTCTGACCTCGTTGCCAAAAGCGTGCAGTTTACAGGAGGGACGTGGTCAGAAGCGGGTGGGAGGGCTGCTGATGCTGAGCGGTGATCTTCTGTCCTGAGCACGGGCTGATGCCAGGCCCGTGTCATCAGACAGCCCCGAGTTCTCTTCCTTCATATCCAGGGGAGGCCCCTGTTTTTGAAGGATGTGTCTGAAGAGTCTCAGGTGTGCATGCAAATCACCTCCCTCCCCCAGCTTCTGCTGCCCATCCTTCATGCAAGCACAGCAGAATAGCTGGGGGCAGGGACTCGAGGGCTGTGCCGCCGAGGCTAGAATCCCTGCATTACCCCTGAGCAGCTTGGAGACCTTGGACGAGTTACTTCCCTGCCCTGTGCCTGTTTCGTCCTCTGGTTGATGTGAGGGTCAGCATTCGGGAAGTGATTCTAACAGTGCCTGACACACAGTCAACAGTGAATATAAGCATTTGTGAAATTAAAATGGGGGCACGTCCCCCAGCCTATGGAATGTAGAAGCCGTCTACTGAAGATTCGAGGCTGCTGATGGGCAGTCACAGGACAGTGAAGGACGAGGAGTTACCTCAGGATGGGGTCCAACATGGCGCCATAGGACGATCCTGAACATCCCTCCTCCCTTGGACACGCCAAATCTACAGCTCCACATGGAACCATTTCCACAGAAATGTAGCTGAGCAGCTCCTTTACATCAGCAAACCAGGCAAGAGCCTCATCAAGGAGGGAAGGACGGGAATTGCCTGGTGGTCCAGTGGTTAGGACTTGGCACTTCCACTGCCGGGGCCCTGGGTTCAATCCTTGGTCGGGGGACTAAGATCCCATAAGCTGTGCAGTGAGGCAAAAACAGAAAGGGGAAGGAAAGGCTGAGACACAATGTCACCATAAACCCCACCCTGGCATGGCAACCCACCATCAGGAGGGAACGCACAAGCCTGGAGCTTCTCCTTAAGGAATGAGTCCTCCAAGTGCCGGCTTTGAACACCTATAGGTCTCACATCCGTGAGACCCAGAGTTCCATAGCAAACCAAGAAAGAGTTCTCTAAGGGCTCATGCTCAGAGTTCAGTTCAGTCACTCAGTTGTGTCCGACTCTTTGCAACCCTATGGACTGCAGCATGCCGGGCTTCCTTGTCCATCACCAAGATAGCTCATGCTCAGAAGCAACTTCAAATTAAACATCCCACAATTTCCTGGCTGGTTGCACTTGTTAGATATTCATCTCTGGCCTCTCTCACCGAAGGCTTGAGGTCTGCCATTTTGCAGTTTCCTTCCTCTCCCTCTTGAGATCTTTCTCCTTCCAATTCTCTTGTCTCAGCCTGGAGGAGTCCCAGACTGCCTGTGGAAAAGTCCAGTTTCTCAATATTCCGGTTCCAGAGCAATTTATTCCCCCTGTATTCCAACTTCTCCATTCCAGATGCTGCTCTGCTCTGATTTTTCTTCATGCAAGTGTTGATGTGTTTTTCTGAACAAAAGCACCAGCCACCCTGAGTTTCCATCCTTAGTAACCTGTATGTGATCTTAATTAATCCTTATGATGCCTCATGAACCAAGTACCACTATTATGCTTTTCATAGCTGAGTAGATCATGACCTGAAGAGATTGTCAAAAAGCCAGTTGTTCATGGAACTGAGATTCAAACCCAGCTCTGTTTGCCCTGCTCCTAACCATGACCCCGTACTGCCTTCACATACCAAAACAAAAAACTATTTTGAAGGAGACCAGAATTTCTGTGCCTTACTCTCTGAGTGACCCTAGGTTCAGCTAAAAACACTATGGCTTCTGAAAGTGAAGTGAAAGTGTTAGTCACTACCACTCTAGAAAACAGTATGGCAGTTTCTCAAAAATTAAAAATAGAACCACCAGATGATCCAGCAATTCCACTTCTGGGTATTTATGCAAAAGTTTTGAAAGCAGAGAAGGGAGATTTTTCACATCCGTGTTCATAGCAGCATTATTCATAGTAGCCAAGAGGTGGATGCAACCCAAGTGTCCATCAAAGGATGAATGGATAGAACAAAGTGTGGCCTGTCCACACATTGGAATATCATTCAGCCTTAGAAGGGAAGGAAATTCTGACATGTGCTACCATGTGGATGAACCCCGAGGATGTTATGCTAAGTAAAACGTCAGTCACAAAAAGGCAGCTAGCTCAGGAAATCTATTTAACATTGTCCCCTTAAAAAATGCTTGGTCCATTTTATATGCCATGGTTTTTTTGACAGTTGAAAACTTTGAAAATTAAAAATAAAAAAATTTAAAACATTTTTGCTTCTCAAACGCTCAATGTTTAACCCACTCTCTGACCCTGCATCATTATTTCGAAATCTCCTTTGCAGAGCACAAGTCCTAGACTGGTAGATCTGACTCCACTGGGAAATTGCTAAAGCTTGCCCAGGTCATCTCTTTACACCCGCTCTGCCCAACTGTGCCAAGTTCAGAGACTCTTAACACTTCCAGGGGCTCAAGACTCTTTAGAATCTGATAGAAGCTTCCACCCTCTCCCTACCTCCACACCCTGAATGCACACATGCATTGACACAGATAATTTTCCTTATGATTCCGATGATCCCTAGATATTCTGGGGCCTCCCTGTAGTCTTTCAAGGACCCCAGAATGAGATTCCCTAAGTCCCTCACATCACAGAGCTGCCCCTGATGGGCTTAAAGATTTCATTGTTAGTCTTCGGCCTTCCCTCTTGGTGAAATCAAAGAAAGGGTGAGCTTCTTATAAAAAGGTCGTATGTGGCATCTCATCCCTTTAGAATGGTGCTGTATTATCTGTGTGACAAGTCAGTGTAAAACATCTCTGTGTGTACAGAGTGATGTGTGTATGTGTAAGTATAGCTCTTCTGTTGTTGTTTTTTGTTTAGTCACTGTCGTATCTGACTCTGCAACCCCATGGTCTGTAGCCCCAGGCTCCTCTGTCCATGGGATTTCTCGGCAAGAATACTGGAGTGGGTTGCCATTTCCTTTCCCAACACCTACCCTGCTGCTGCTGCTAAATCGCTTCAGTCATGTCCGACTCTGTGCGACCCCAGAGACGGCAGCCCTAGGCGCAGTTAATTAGCATTTGGAACAAACTAATCAGGAACCTAGACTCCAGAAGCGGCTGCTGCTGCTAAGTCACTTCAGTCGTGTCCAACTCTGTGCTACCCCACAGACGGGGGCCCACCAGGCTCCCCCGTCCCTGGGATTCTCCAGGCAAGAACACCGGAGTGGGTTGCCATTTCCTTCTCCAATGCATGAAAGTGAAGAGTGAAAGTGAAGTCGCTCAGTCGTGTCCAACTCTTTTCGACCCCATGGACTGCAGCCTACCAGGCTCCTCCACCCATGGGATTTTCCAGGCAAGAGTACTGGAGTGGGGTGCCATTGCCTTCCCCCCAGAAGTGGCTACCAGATCATCTACACCAAAAAGAAAAAAAATCTACATCAGAAGCTCTTTTAATTAGCAGAAGTATCTTAGAAATATTAAGATATATGATTTAAGAACAAGGTCCTATGTAACATGGGAAACTATATTCAATTTCTTATAATAAACTATAATGGAAAAGAATCTGAAAAAGAATACATGTATATGTATAACTGAGTCACTCTACTGGACACCCAAAACTAATAGGACATGGTGAATCAACTATAGTTCGATAATTAAAAACAAAAAGATTACGGACCCCTGGCACCCACAGTGCCACGCTCTAATCCGGAGTTCCATTTGGCCCTCTGCCACCTCCCCATCTTCAGAGGACTGTGGTGCCTGAGCCCCCCGAAATTTGGCTGACCCCGCCAAGAGAGTATCACTGTCAGAAGGAGCCCTGCATACAGAGTGCCTATCGGAGAACCTGGGGATGAGCAGGACGTTACCAGGCCTGCAGGAACAGGTCACAGTGCTGTCCTTGTACCTGCTTCCTAATGACCATCCATCCACCTGGCCAAATTCCACCTGAGGTTTGCTTTTATTCTCTCATGCCACCTGGCAGTGGGTGATGAGGAAGGACAGGAAGAGCCTCAACCGATTTCCCTGGCACATTTCCAGGGTAGCAGGATCAGCCTGGGGATACCCACCAGCAGTCCAAGTCAGATGAGACTTTGCTGTAATTCAGGAATTAGACAGTGTCATTGAAACTCAGCTTCTCCCTCTCTGTCGCCCTGACTTCATCCTTAGGCTCCCTACTGATGGTAAGATGGGGGTAGCGTCTCCTCATGTTTACTCTGGTTCAAGTTTGGCCTGGAAAGTAAACCGAGAGCTCTAGTGAACATCCCCCAAGTGAGTCTGATTGCTCTTCTGACCTGACTGGCATCAGGTGACCATTCCTGGTCCAGTCACTGTTGCTGACGAAAAGATGTTCCAATAGCTTGGCATGAGTCAAGAGCCACTCCAGGCAGGGGTGTCAGCTCCACTGGAACCCCATGGTTTGGGAGCAGTTAGGGGTGAGTGGCAGATGAAAGCTGCCTACAACTTCTTTTCCACTCCTCCCATTGAGAGGTAGAGTCCATTTCCCTTCCCCTTGAATCTAGGCCAGCCTTAAACCTTGTTTTAACTGCAAAAAATATGGTAAATTTCAAGGCTGGACCTTAAGAAATCTGTGGATACTGCTTTTGCATGTGTGGAATGTGCCCTCACGGAATGCTCTAAGGAAGCTTAAGCAGCCGGGTGGAGAGGCCCACACTGGGGAGAATCTTGGAGCCCTGGCCAGTATCCTCAGCTGGACTCCCTGCCAGCACCCAGCATAACCTGCCAGCTGTGTGGTTGGAGCCATCTGAAACAGTCCAGATTGTAACAGGGAAGAGTCAATTTTGACTCTTCCATGCTAGATCTGTTTCTGTGACTTTTATAATCATACATAATGGCCTGTGTCAGAGAATCCTGCACCCCTCTGCCTGACCCTTAAACTAAAGTGCCCACCTGCGAATGACTGTAAGAAAAATGAAACTAACACATTCCCCCTGCCTGAGGATTGCCATTCTAGGAGATACTTGCAAGAATTAAATGGTCTTTTTTACTTTGTTTCCTCACCTCCCCCATCTCCGATCCGTAAAAGAACCTGGCATCCAGACCCTGACAACATGGTTATTTTGAGATGTTAGTCTGCTATCGTCTCAGTCAGCTGGCTTTCTGAATAAAGTCATATTCCTTACCTCAACATCTCGTCTCTTGGACTCACTGGCCTCTCATGCACCAAGCAGAGCAAGCTTGGATTCCGTAATAAGACCAGCTGGGCCTCCAGACACCACAAGGATCAGAAGAATCACCCAGTTGAGCATTCTCACAGAATTATGGGAAATAATGCTTATTGTTGCTTGAAGTCATGCAGTTTGGGAAGAGTTTTGTTACACAGCCATTGATAGCTGGTACACAGTGGCTCTGCAAGTGAAAATCAGAAGGGTTTTCCTGGAAATTAAAAAGAGTAACTACTAGATGGACAACAAACAGGAGTCCACCACAACGACCTATTCTGTGTAGGTAACTGAGTCACTACTGATGGGCTCAAGAAGACACAGAATCTTCCACAGCAGCATACCAGTTCCCACTCAGCAGTTTTGTTAGTGTCCTGAGACAGTTCCTGTAGCAGCAGAGAGGGTTTCTTAATTCCAAGCTCTGAGCTCCAGCAATGGATTTTTAAAGACAACTGTTCCTTTGGGGGCTCCTGTGGCAAAGATGTTGGCCCTCCCCCACTGGCAGGTCACAATTGCAGGCTTCTGGGAGTCATTTTTGGAGTTCTGGAGACCCCGCCTAGTTATCACAACAGCCCTTCTGTAATGAGTTGGACGGTGGCGTCCCAAAAGCTATGCCTGGAATCTGTACGTGGGACCTAGTTTGGCAAAAGAGGCTTTATAGATGTAATTAAGTTAAAGAGATGAGATGAGATCGTCCTGGATTACTGAGGTGGGCCCTAAATACAGTGATAGATGCCCTTATAACAGACAGAGGAGGAGAAAACACAGAGATGAGAGGGCCACGTGAAGACACAGGCAGAGATGAGAGTGATACAGCTACAAAGAATCCAGACAGCCACCAGAAGCTGGAAGAGGCAAAGGATTCTTCCCTACAGCATCTGGAGGAAGCATGACTTGACCTCCAGGATTCTTGCCTGGAGGATCCCCATGGACAGAGGAGCCTGGCGGGCTATAGTTCACAGGGTCACAAAGAGTCGGACATGACTGAACACACACACACATATCCCAATGCCAGTAAGAGGCTCCATCCATAGTCACTTCCTAAAGAGCAGGTTGTATTTGTCTGCTTTATTCCATGTGTGTATGTGGGTGTATCTGTGCTTCTGTGTGTGCGTTTGTGTATGCATTTCTGTGAGTTTGTGTTTGTGCTTGGTGTTTGGATGTGTGTATGTGTATTTATGTGTGTGTGTATAAATATGTGTGTGTACTATATGTGCATCTTTGTGTGTGTTTATGTGTGTATATTTATATGCTTGTGGAGAGGGGGCATCGGGACAAGTGAAGTGCCTGTGGTAACTGTTAATACCATAAACTTGAGCTATTGTTTTCATAAATGGGAGGCTGGAGTTGGCCTCTTGCTGCTGCTTACCACTGCGCTGTTAAAATGACATTGCTCTGGAAGAATCCTTTCGTTCTGCGAGCGTAACCACGTAAACCAGGAGGAGCGAATTCCACTCCGTGGGAGCTCACAGGATCTGCTTCGCCCATGGAGCTACTAAGCCAGAGCGCGACAGCCCCTCGTGGCCTTTGTGTTGGGGATCAAAATAAAAACCGTGGAATTCTCTGCTGGTACAGGGGACATCACTGCAGTGCTTCTTCATACTTTCCCTGTGGCGCCTATATTGCTGGTTATTAAGCATGCATTTTGCATCTGAAGCTCTTCTAGCCCCTGGCTTGACTGAGAGGAGTCCCTCCCTGCCCGGGTCCTCAGGAAGCTCTTGACCTGATGCTGGTGGCTGAAGCCAGCTCTGTCCCTCCTACCTCGAGCCCAGGTCTAGGTGAGTGCTGTGAACCTGGGGCTCAGCCAGGCAATGCAGCAAAGCCAGCCTTTCCAAGTGGGTTTAGAGGAACAAGAGGCAAAGAACTGAAGCTGAGGGGTGGGGCGGGGGCTGAGGAAGGTGGGAGGGGGAAAACTGGGGGCACCCACAGCCCTCATTCCCCCCAGAAGTTCATTACTGCTGGAGAGGATAGTTATTAGCGGTGGTATCAGTTTTTGAGTGCTCGCTGTGTATCCTAAGTGCTGGATGTGTATCTTCACACCAAGCCTCACAACAGCATAAATTATATTCCTGCCTGGTAAGGCCCCCACGGCTGATGCTCCACTAAGGATTTCTCAGACCTGATGCTGCCCCACATCCCCTGCCTGAGTCTGCATGAGTCTGGACTTTGGGAATAGACACAGCTGATTCCAACCTCCTCCTCCCCTGGCTCTGTCTGTGCTCAGGGGTGCCTGGGCTCCAGTCCCTGCTTCCCTTCCTCCTTGAGGCTCAGAGCATGCTGGTCGCCAACAGGGCCGGGACTCTGGCAGCCTCTGTGCTGATTCCTGTGTCATTCATCACGCAGGGCTCTCTTGGATGTCTGCGTTGAGAAACAAATGTTTTTCCCCTTTAGTAAATCAAGTGAAACATCACACACGGGGACAGCTGGTTAGAGCACAAGCTACTACTTTTCTCCAAGGTGAGGACATTGAAGGCACAAAATGTATGCAGGGCTGTGCATGGGCAGTGCCCAGCCTGCCAGCTCAGCACATCCTGGCTCCCCTCCCCGCGCCCCTTTGCCTTGGGCTCCAAGCCAGCTGGGCACCGTGTCTCGCTCCCCAGCCCTTGAGGAAACAAGGTCGTCTTTCTGGCTGCTTACCCGGACACAAGGCAGGCTTGGCAGACACAGCCCTTCCAGGTACCTCCCAGTATCTCAGCTTGTTTGGACTCTCCTCTCTGGTTCTTGAAACCAGAAATCTCCCCAACATGGCCCCTGCATTAGAGCGAGGAAATGGGGGATAGGAGTGTATAAAGCAGGTTTAGGCTGTAGACTAAGCGTGCTACTGGACTCTTGTAGCCTCTGCTCTTTTAGTTGCTCTTTCGCCCCTCTGTCTTCAAGCTCTTAGACCCAGGCTCCCAACTGTCAAGACCTACTTTTAAAAATATATTTTGTGGCAGTCATTTACACTTTAGTCTAAAGTTAACTGTGAAGTAATTCTCTGTCTGGAGGATTTGCACTTACATCTTTCTGGATGGAAATCATTCCTTAATGGGAGATGTGTCCCCATTAAAGGGATTTTTGACTCCTAATCTCATAAGGCAGAGACGCATGGGTGAGGGGGCAGGGTTCGATGCTCCTTCAGACTGAGACTCCTACAACTTCATCCACTTGTCCTGCTTCCAGACTGCCTAGCTTACGTCAACATCTTCCCTCTCTGCTCTCTTACTCTCTCCAAGCTTAAGTTGATCCTGGGGTTTGAGAGGTTTTGGTGACTCACCTTGGTGATTCATGTGAGAATCGTAAGATTTCAGGGCTGGTGGGAACGTGGAAGTCAAATAATGCAAGTTTCTAGATGAAGAAACAGAAACTCAGGTTAAGGGAGAGGTGAGATGCCCAAGATCCCATGGCAAGTTATAGCAAAGAGGGGGGACCAGACCCCAGATTTCCTGGCTCCTAGCAATGTCCTTTTTACCAAGACCTGGAAATAACTCTCAACCAAACACTGGCACCATTCGCAAAATGAAGTCCAGGCAGAAGCTGTCTGCTTTGCTGAATCACAGAGCATGTATCAGTGGTCTGGCCCTTCCAGGGCTAATGACACAGGCGGCCTCTGTGTGGCTTGGGAGGAATGTTCCTAGAAGAATTCTGTCTAGAAGAGGAGGCTCAGGGTGTGCTCCTTATGGCTACAGGGTCAAGCAGAGCTCGCTGTTTTCACCGTCCAAACACCTCTCCTCTATTTGGCAACAGGGGTCTTTGATTTTGTTTTCCAAGCCCAGAGCCCCTCATGCTTCCAAAGCAGAGTCGCCCTTGGCCGTACCCTCCAGGCCAGCCTTCTAAGTTACTTCCTTCTCACCTCAGCATCAGGCCCCCTCATCTATTTGAAATCAGCCTTGACCTAAAGTTGCCTGGAATCATCCTAGGAGTACAGGCCAAAGGCAGAGGACCAGAATCAGTATGTGGTCTACTGGATCAACAGACAATACCCACAGACCACCTGGGTTCAACTGTCCCCTCTGCCGCCTCCCCGCTCTCTGTCTTCAGGCTGTTTGCTTAACCTCACCAGGTCTGAGAATCCTCCTTTGTCAGGTAGGGATCATTCTGGGGCCCGCCTCCCAGACTGTCACGACAGTTCAGTGGAGTCAATACATGGAAAACATTTAGCACTTACATACTAGAACAGTGTCCGCGTGTAGTAAGTGCTAACTTAAAGTGACTCATAATATCTTTGCTGCCTCCTCTCAGAACCCTCCAGATGTCTCTCCCCCATGAAACTAAGCACTCCGAGCTTTGTTTTGAAAGGAGGGGTGGGGATGGCATATGTTAAAAGGAACCTGTGTGGAAATATGTGAGAGTTATCTGAAAAAATTGAAATGTACTAGCCATACCCACTTCATCCTGACATCAGGCCAAACCAAGGCAAGAAAACTAATAAGATAAATAAGTCCTTATGTGATGTGGAAGGAGAGAGAGAGACATGAAGGGAGGGAGGGAAAGGGAGAAGCAGCAGCAGAAGCAAGAGTTGGAGTGTGGGGTCCTCTCTGCTCTGCTCCCAAAATTAGCATTATTGTGCATGTGTGCTAAGTTGCTTCAGTCATGTCCAATTCTTTGCGACCCCATGACTATATCCCACCAGGCTCCTCTGTCCATTGGATTCTCCAGGCAAGAATACTGGAGTGGGTTGCCATGCCCTCCTCCAGAGGATCTTCCTGACCCAGAGATCGAACCTGAGTCTCTTATGTCTCCTACATTGGCAGGCAGGTTCTTTAACACCAGCGCCACCTGGCATCAGGTCATTATTCCTTTTCTTTTTGACATGGTCTTTGTTGCTAATGGCACCCCACTCCAGTACTTTTGCCTGGAAAATCCCATGGACAAAGGAGCCTGGTGGGCTGCAGTCCATGGGGTCGCTAAGAGTCAGACACGACTGTGCGACTTCACTTTCACTTTTCACTTTCATGCATTGGAGAAGGAAATGGCAACCCACTCCGGTGTTCTTGCCTGGAGAATCCCAGGGATGGGGGAGCCTGGTGGGCTGCCGTCTATGGGGTCGCACAGAGTCGGACACGACTGAAGCAACTTAGCAGCAGTAGCAGTTGTTGCTAATGTACAGGTTAGTGCTGAGAAACAAAATAATGAGGAAAATGAAATGGGATGCTCTGAGGGAGCCAGTGGTACATAAATATTTTAACTGTCCAACAAACTTGAGTTCTGTGCACACCAGCACCTTCATTCTCGCCCCTTACACCGTGCAGCACTGTACCTGGGTAGCTCTGAGCCGGCCACCAGCGTGGTCCAGAAACCTCACCTCTTCCCCTTCGACAGGCTGAGTATTGATTCTCAGGCCGGGGAACCGCCGTGCGAAAGCTGCTGTCCAGGCTGCTGTGAGGGCCCCCCGTGGCCACAGTTTGGTGTTTATGGGCTGAGGGCAGATTGAGCGGCCAGCTGTCTGCAGCAGGAAAGTCCCTTGGCGGAAAAATGTATCCCCTACTGTCCTGTGGTAAATGCCTGAAATTCCACCATTAGCAATGCATTCCTTTGGGTATGCCACACCATTCTGAGGCCACAATTTTCACGTAAAAATGCCCCTCTGGGGAGTAACTCGTGAAGACCCTGACACTTAAGATGAAAGAGTATTTCCTGAGAGAGAAGGTGAACATTGGCTATCTTGCTGGTGGGAGAGCGGCTGGGGTCAAGGGGAGAAGGCATGTGGAAAAAGGGCTGTGGCTTGGAGTGCCGAAGGCAAACTTGGACAGCTGGGTTCTTATAACACTTTTAAAACATGGCCTTAAAGCCTTTGACGCTCCTTCCAATGGGAGGTGGGGTTTATGGCCTCTCCCCTTGAACCTGGGTGGGCTGTGAGGGCTGAAGCACCCTTTGTAACCTCTGAGGCGTTCAGTCATACAGGGTCATGAAGCTTCCTCCTGATTCTCTGGAACATTCATTTGGGAGTCCAGGGTCCTCAGATAAGAAGCGTGACTACTCTGAGACCTCATGCTGGAAAGCTCACTCTGAGACAACCTGGCAAGCAGCCCTGCTGAAGTTCTAGATACGCAAGGAAAGCCTCCAGAAGCAGAAGAGTTGTGCCATCAACCCCGCCCAAATTCCTGACCTATGAAGTTGTAAAATAGAAAGAATCAGTTGTTTCTAGCCGCTCAGGACTGTGGTAGTTTCTTCTGCAGAAGAAGCTAATAGAACAGCCAGTTGGCCTCATAGAATCGGGGCTGGTGGGGGTGGGGCTGGATTCGCCCACAGGACAGCCCGAATCCCTCAGAAACCAGCTACCTCAGTTCCCTGGAAATAATGCCGAGCCCACACTTGGGGCCTTCCAGCCCACGATGGGCCATTATCTCCTGGAGCAGAAGAATTTGGGGAGTTCTCTATAGATAGGGACATTGACCTTCCAAGATGCAAGGCAACCAGCTGCTCCCCTGGTATCCATGATGGGACCTGGTGTCTGGCCCTTCAGACTCCTAGAGGAGCAGTTGTGAGGTTTGGTGTGGAAAAGCATAGGTTGTGGGCTCAGAAGCCAGAAAGGCCCAGGTTCGAGACCTGACTTAAGTCTAGAAGAGGGTGGAAGGAGCGAGGAGAAGCTGATCCATAGATAAGGCTCCGTGTCTCCAGCCTGCTGGGTGGCCACCCTGTATGGTGCCCACCTTGTGTATGGCCCAGCCCAGGGCAGTCAGCAGCATGTGGCAGCCAGGGTTACTCCGGGCTGGTCACAGCTGGACTCCTGTCACCAGGAAATCTTTTCACTCACAGATGGACAAGTTCTGTTAGCGCCTTGTTGCAGTTCTGGAAAAATAGAGACTGTTCATAAGGGGGAGAAGATGGAATTTAAAAAAAAGAGAGAGAGATTTTGATGAGCATGGACATAATGTCTTTTTTCTCCTAAGTGGCAACCACTTGATTTGTTTATGGCCCTGTGGTGTTTTCCAGACTCTTGCTTCCTCAAATCCCTTCTTTCCATTCTGACCTAGTTTGGGCTCCCTCAGAAGCAGACTCAGAGCGAGATTTGAGCTTAACTGGTTTGTTGGGGAGGAAACTCAGTGGTATAGGGGAGGCCAGCCAGGAAAGGGAAGGTTGCGTTATCAAGGGAATAACTGCCACAGGCCACGGCGTTCAACACGCCTGTCTCCGAGTCCCCTACCTCGGGGCCAAAAGCTGACTAATTATCTTCTGACTCCTGTGGGCACCTGCTGAGAGCTTGGCCTGCGTGGGGCCAGAAGCAGGCCCTCCTGTCCAACGGAGGTCACCCGAGCGCACAGAGGACCCTGCTGCTATGCAGACACTGGGAGTGCGGGGCCTTCAGGGCCACACCTGTGCCTCCTATAGGCTCTCTCCCTTTGGACCTGTCCCTGGCCTTCCTGGTGGGCCCTTTATTCACACGTGATCAGCTGAGGATTCATTTGCCACAATCTCGACAATCCATCTCTCACCTCAAATGGAACGAAAGTCGCCGTAATCCCCAGTTTCTCCCTCTGAGTTCCTCAGAAGAAAGGGATCAGCCTTCCTGCCTTGGAGACAACAGAGACAGCCTCAGAGAGTGGCAGGGCAGACAGAACCACCCCTCCAGCGTGGGGGCAGGACTCCCCTCCCCACACCATCCCTCTTTCTCTTCTGGCCCTGAGAGGGCGCAGACCCTGGCCACTAGCTGCTCTTGATTGTCTTTCCAGAAAGGCCTTGCCCCATCCCGCGCACCCCTCAGACCCTGTGCCCCAGCGCCTGAGGGCCTCCACCTTCCTGCTGGTGCGCCCCGGGCCTCACCTCGCTTTGCTAACCTCCACGCTCTGTCGAGTTGGGCCCAGCTGTCATTGCTGTGGCCAAGCCTTGACACGGAGCGTTGAGGTTTGTTTTTATTTTCCGTTTCCAAGGCGCCTTCTCTCCCAGGAGCAGAAGGTGCTGGGGAAGCTGTAATTTGCTAAACAGGCATTAATCTTCACATCAATCCCGAGAGACAGGTGGAGCTTCTCGGTCAAAACACACAGGGTTGTGATCAGATGTGGCTGGCAGGGTAACGCACAGATATTTGCACCTCTCCAGCTCAGCCCCCGCTCTCCCTCCTGGCAGCTGCCAACTTTGCCCCTGGGCGGTGGCCCACAGACAACGTTGTCTTGGGAGAGCCGGGCATCAAGGCCATTCTGCTGCTCTCCCCTGGCCCCCTGAGTCTCTCTCCAGCCTTCCCCTCTCGCACAGGGTCACGGAAAAGCGGCATGGCCTTGGAGGAAGGCAGAAGACCTGGGTGTGAATCTTGCTATGTCACTTTTTTTCCATTCCACAAATATTAATGAGCCCCTGTTAGGTTCCTGGCACTTTTGGGTTCTGGGAATACAGTGATAAATGTTGGGGTTTCCGGAGGATCAATTAATAATACTCCTTTCTTCTCCTCCCGGCCAATTGAGAAATAGACATAGAAGTCCAAAAGGTGGAGTTCAAAATGTTCTTTATTACGGAGAAGGCTATATTGGCAGATGGGGCTTGAGATCTATCACAATTGTCTTGCTGACACTTGCCCCAGCATTGATCTGACCTGCTCAGCCCCAGGCAGGGCTGAGGTCCACAGGGAGCAGAGATGATGTGCTCTTTGGTGGGGTCGGGGGGTGGAGGGGAGAGCTGCCTTCCAAAGGGAACCCAGAAGGTGCTGAGACTGCCCCCCCCCCGCCCCGGGGCCTGGATTCTTTGCTCCAACTTATTGCTTTGTTAGGGTCCCCTGAAGGTAGCCCCTGGGATGAGGATATGAGTACACAGAGGGTATTTGGAAGGGGCCACTAGGGAAGATGGTGAGGGCATGTGGCCACAGGCCAAGAGTCACAGAGCCTGGCACATGCTAAGTTGTCAGTAAATGATGGTTCTGTTCATCTCTCATTCTGTAGGCAGGAACAGGTGACCCTCGGATATGGCAGTTTGACTCCCACATCATCTGGCTGCTTGGAGGGTGGGGTGCGGACAGGGGATATTAATGGCAATGGAGGTGCTGGCACTTGGGCTCCAGCACCCCTGACCAATAGTGACAGGGCAAAGATGAGGGTGGAAAGGGCAAAGGCGGGGTCATTGTCAGGGAGCCACAACTCCTGCCTGTGATTGGAGGGGGAAATACCATTACTAAGTGACTCTCAAGGACTCCAGATTTCACCTCTAGTTCTTAGGCCTAGAGAGTTCTGTGACCCCTTGGTCCCAGAGATGTCGCAGCCTAGATGGGCACACACATGCATACACAAGCATACACAAATACAGACATGTGCACACAGACATGCATGTGCACATAATACGCACACACACAAATTACCCACATTCTCATGTTCTCAAACATATATACAAAGGCACACACTCACACGCACACACATTCATTCACTCACACATACTTTTTCTGCTACTTGCTGTGATCTCATTAGGCAGGAAAGGTGTTAAAGGGCAGCCGTAGGGACATGGCCTCTTCAACAGGACTGTCGGTGAGAAGGTCTGTACCCTCCTACTCACAACTCTCACCCTCCCATTCCCCAAGAACTAGTCAGGAAATAGGCCTGGTGCTGACCTCTGCCATTTCTCCCACAGACTCACAGCTCCAGAGGTGTCCAAAGTGAGGGCCTCTCTCCTGGAGCATGACCGGGAGGCCCAGCTGCTGCGGCAGGCCCCCATTCGAGGGAAAGATAAGAACAAGGCTCAGGGCCAGGCCTCTGCGGGGAGGACCTGTGCTCTGGGCTCCAGGCTGGTGCTCGCCAGTCAGCCATGCACTTCCTCAGTGTACACTCAGGCCAACGTGTCTGCCCACTAGACCAGGCCAGCGTCACTACCTGTCTTTGATACTGGACAGGGGATGTGGCTTCAGCACAGGCAAACGGTGCCAGGAATGTGCCCCCCCCCCCCTTATCCAATGGCAGGTCAGCCTGGCACAGAAAGGCCATGTGGCCCTCATGACCAATTTAGCTTTAGCCAAGAAAAGGGCATTGCTAGGGACTGGCGGTTCTGTGGACACTGCTGGTCAAAGGGAGAGAGATTGTGGTCATTGAGAGGACAGGAGGGAGCAAAGAAGTTACTGCTTTTAGAACCGCGGACACTGGTCTCATCTTAAAAAGTGAGCGGGAAAGGAGCCATTTTTTCTAGACCTGACTGTTTTTGGTTTTGTCTCCTTGAATGGCTGCTGTGGGCGCCCCCTGTGTTTTTCAGTCTGGCAGTAGGTGAAGTAGAGATGGAGTCTAGAACATGCCAGATTGGGCTTCCTCGATGGGAGAGGTATGTCCATCAGCCTGGCCGGAGGCAAAGCCACCCAGCCTGGGCGGTGGCCCAGTCACCACCTACCTCCTAGGGAAAGGGATGTGTTCTATTTGTTTGTGTTAAACTCAACCCCCAGAGAAGCCCCCCTGCCCGCCCCCCTCTTCCACCCATTAAAATGAGCTTACAATCTGGGGACTAACCTCTAGTTAGAAACAAGATCAAAGCTTTCTCAGTTCCGCTCGTTACTCCCATCGTCAAAAAGCCCCCAAAGGGAACGGAAAGAGAACTTCGTTTTTTTGGAGGAGCATTAAGGTCAAGGTTGGAAATTGTTCTACACTGGAATCAGCCTAATAATAAACCACAAGTGGCCCCACTGGAAGCTCAGATGGGTACTCCTCATTTGTTGTTGTTTACCTACTAAGTCGTGTCCAGCTCTTTGTGGCTGCATGGATTATAGTGCACCAGGCTTCTCTGTACATGGGACTTTTCAGGCAAGAATACTGGAGTGGGTTGCCATTTCCTTCTCCAGGGGATCTTCCCAACCCAGGGATGGAACCTGTGTCTCCTTCATTGACAGGCAGAGATTTCTTACCACTGAGCCACTAAGGAAGCCAGGTTCCTCGTGGGGACCACCAAAAGCTGAGATGTGAGGTCCAAAAGCTGAGATATCAGAGTCCCCCAGTGGTCCCTGATAGGATTGCACCCCCGCTGCCTCAGTGGAGACCTGCCCAGTGGTGTTTCCTTTATTGACTGTGGCCCATTCCTGGCCCACAGACTGTGGTCAGCGAGGAAGCTCTGCTTCTGGGGGTCTGGCTGTCAGCTGGAGCAAAGGGCTAACTGGACCACGGCTCTGGTCCTCTGCACGGCTGGCTTGGGCTCCATGACACGGTAGCCGAAGATTCCAAGAGCAGCAAGTGGACGAGCACGGCCATGCAAGTGCTTTTTTAAACCTTGGCTTACCATACTGTTTGCAACTTGCCAAACCAAGTCAGTACCCAAGTTCAAGGTCGGTGTGGGAGAGTACTACCAAAGGATACATGTGAAGTCACTCAGTCGTGTCCAACTCTTTGTGACTCCGTGGACTGTCGCCTACCAGGCTCCTCAGGCAACAGTCCATGGAGTTTTTCAGGCAAGAGTACTGGAGTGGGTTGCCATTTGGGGCCAATTTTGCAGTCTGTCCATCACAGGCAGAGAGCGCCACCTAGCCTAGTGAGGAGGGTTTACTGGCCTAGTCTTCCGCGGGCCACACTATGCTGTGGGTTTATGCAGGATATAACTGGGTCAGACTTATTTCCCCAGCCCCAGATTGGAACACAGGGCAGGAGCATAGAAGAGGCTTGCTGAGGACGGAGTTGGATATTGAACGCACATCACTTCTGGCGGCCCAGGGACCAGTGAGAAGCCTTGAGCCTCATCCTGACTCTCCGAAGCCCTCTATGGCCTGGGGGCCCCATCGGGTGTCCTTGTTCCAGACCAGGGACACCTAGGGCTTGTGCCGACAGATGATTATTTTCACTTCTCTCTTTTGAAAAATGGCCCATGTTTAAGGATTCATAAAACTTAGGGAATGCATCACTGAGCCTATAACGCCGTGAGAGCTCCATGTAGGGAACGACTTAAAAAGAAGATTCATCAAACTAATTACTTCTCCCCCCGCCCCCACCCCCACCCCGCCCCTCTTTCCGCTTGGCCTGCTTAGGAAGATGTACGGCCTCATCCGTCATCGGCTGGGCTGCTGCAAAGCCAAACTCCCGGGCCTGCTTGTGTGGGAGGGGCAACACCCTGAGCCTCGATCTTTCTCTGGCTTTCTGGGCAGACAGGAGTTTTTCCTGCTGATTCATCTATTCCAGAGGCCGAACAAGGCCAGGACGCCTAAGGAGTTGGGTGAGGGAGGGAGCGGGGGAAATACTGAGAGCAGTACAGGAAGGCTGTCTGTCATCCGTCTCTCCGAAGCAGATGCTACGCATCCCTGTAGGATGGTCCTGCCGTGTCCCCTGGGCCACGTTTGTTTGGGTGCACCCGCCACCATGGTAGACAGTGCCTGAGCCTGCTGACCCCTTCCCACCTCAAATACCTACCCCTCCCTCTCTGCCTCCCTGCCTTGGACTTTCTGTGGAATCACCGGTGCTTGCTTGGTAGAGGACAAGGCTCTGTGCCAGGGTTTCACACCACCAGAGGTAACCGCAGCTAAGGTGGAGGGAGAGCCTGTGGATAAATACTGCAGCTTCACAGTTGTAGTGGGCTGTAGGGTGGCCCCCCCAAAATAGGTCCATAGGGAACCTGTGAATGTGACCTCCTTTGGGAAAAGGGTCTCATAGACATAATCAAGTTAAGAATCCTGAGATGAGATTATCCTGGATTATTCAAGTGGACCTGAATCCAAAGATAAGTGCCCTTAGAGAAGTGACAGGGAGAAGACACATAGAGGGGAAGGTGACATGAAGACGGAGGCAGAGATTACAGTGATGTGTCCACAAGCCAAGGACAACCAAGAAGTGTCAACAGTCCCCAGAAACTTGAAGGAGAGGCCTGGGATGGATTTTCCAAGGCCTCCAGAAAGAAGAGATCCCACTGACACCTTGATTTCAGACTTTCACCCTCCGGAAATGTACATGTGCACTAAGTCACTTCAGTCGTATTCAACTGTGAGACCCCACGGACTGTAGCCCAGCAGGCTCCTCTGTCCATGGGATTCTCCAGGCAAGAATACTGGAGTGGGTTGCCATTTCCTCTCCAGGGGATCTTCCTGACCAGAGACCTAACCTGCATCTCTTGTGTCTACTGCTTTGGCAGGCAGGTTCTTTACCCCTAGTGCCATCTGGGAAGCCCCCGGAACTGTGAGGCCATCAATTTCTGTTGTAAACCACCCAGTCTGTGGTACCGTGTCACCCAAGCCCTAGGGCACTAATATAGATGTCCTCAGTGGGATGATTCTGAGATGTGTTTAAAACAGTTCCAAAGAGGGTCCCTAACAGGATAGGGCCCCAGTTTCCCACAGGGACAACCAGCTCATCTCTATACCCCTATCAGCTTTTTAATCCTGCCTCGTTGCCCTGCTGGGGTTTCCTGGGAGTGCTTCCAAGTAAACCACCTGCACCCAAGTCCTTGTCTGCTTTGGGAAGCACTCAAACTCGGGGCACTCAGTCCTGTACCACTTGTTTCTTCATTAATTCATCCCATCATCATTTGTAGGGGAGGCAGTACAGAGAGTGGCTGTAATAGGCCAAATAATGGGTCCCCAAGGTGGCACTAGTGGTAAAGAACCTGCCTGCCAATGCAGGTTCAATCCCTGGGTCAGGAAGATCCCCTGGAGGAGGGCATGGCAACCCACTCCAGTATTCTTGCTTGGAGAATCCCATGGACAGAGAAGCCTGGCGGGTTACAGTCCATAGGGTCGCAGAGAGTCAGACAAGGCTGAAGTAACTTAGCACACACACAGATATATCCACATCTTAATTCTCAGAACTTGCAAGTGTTACCTTATATGGCAAAAGGGACTTTGAAGATTGTGATGAAGTTAAGAATCTTGAGATGGGAAGATCACCCAGGCTTACCCAAATGGACCACATATAATCACAAGAGTCCTTCTAAGGAGGAGGCAGGAGGCCAGAATAGTGGGAGGAGAAAGTCAAGTGACCATGAAAGCAGACTTTGGAGTGACTCAGCCACCAGCTAAGCAATATCAGCATCATCTAGAAGCCAGAAGGAGCAAAGACTAGATTCTTCAGAGCCATTAGAAGGGACCAGCTCTGTCAGCACTTTGATTATAGCCCCATAAGACTCATTTCTGAAGGTTGGCTTTAAGCCAACTTTTTCACTCTCCTCTTTCACTTTCATCAAGAGGCTCTTTAGTTCCTCTTCATTTTCTGCCATAAGGGTGGTGGTATCGGCATATCTGAGGTTACTGATATTTCTCCTGGCAATCTTGATTCCAGCTTGTGCTTCTTCCAGCCCAGCGTTTCTCATAATGTACTCTGCATATAAGTTATAAGCAGGGTGACAATATACAGCCTTGACATACTCCTTTTCCTATTTGGAACCAGTCTGTTGTTCCATATCCAGTTCGAACTGTTGCTTCCTGACCTGCATATAGGTTTCTCAAGATGCAGGTCAGGTGGTCTGATATTCCTATCGCTTTCAGAATTTTCCACAGTTTATTGTGATCCACACAGTCAAAGGCTTCGGCGTAGTCAATAAAGCAGAAATAGATGTTTTTCTGGAACTCTCTTGCTTTTTTGATGATACGGTGGATGTTGGCAATTTGATCTCTGATTCCTCTGTCTTTTCTAAAACCAATGTGAACATCTGTAAATTCACGGTTCACGTGCTGTTGAAGCATGGCTTGGAGAATTTTGAGCATTACTTTACTAGCATGTGAGATGAGTGCAATTGTGTGGTAGTTTAAGCATTTTTTGGCATTGCCTTTCTTTGGGATTGGAATGAAAACTGACCTTTTCCAGTCCTGTGGCCACTGCTGAGTTTTCCAAATTTGCTGGCATATTGAGTGCAGCACTTTCACAGCATCATCATTTAGGATTTGAAATAGCTCAACTGGAATTCCATCACCTCCACTAGCTTTGTTTGTAGTGATATTCCTAAGGCCCACTTGACTTCACTTTCCAGGATGTCTGGCTCTAGATGAGTGATCACACCATCGTAATTATCTGGGTCATGAAGGTCTTTTTTGTACAGTTCTTCTGTGTATTCTTGCCACCTCTTCTTAATACTTCTGCTTCTGTTAGGTCCATACCATTTCTGTCCTTTATCAAGCCCATCTTTGCATGAAATGTTCCCTTGGTATCTCTAATTTTCTTGAAGAGATCTCTAGTCTTTCCCATTCTATTGTTTTTCTCTATTTCTTTGCACTGTTCACTGAGAAAGGCTTTCTTATCTCTCCTTGCTATTCTTTGGAACTCTGCATTCAAATGAATATATCTTTCCTTTTCTCCTTTGCTTTTTGCTTCTCTTCTTTTCACAGCTATTTGTAAGGCCTCTTCGGACAGCCATTTTGCTTTTTTGCATTTCTTTTTCTTGGGGATGATCTTGCTCCCTGTCTCCTGTACAATGTCACAAGCCTCTGTCCATAGTTCATCAGGCACTCTATCAGATCTAGTCCCTTAAATCTTATTTCTCACTTCCACTGTATAATCATAAGGGATTTGATTTAGGTCATACCTGAATGGTCTAGTTGTTTTCCCTACTTTCTTCAATTTAAGTCTGAATTTGGCAATAAGGAGTTCATGATCTGAGCCACAGTCAGCTCCTGGTCTTGTTTTTGCTGACTGTATAGAGCTTCTCCATCTTTGGCTGCAAAGAATATAATCAATCTGATTTCGGTGTTGACCATCTGGTGATGTCCCTGTGTAGAGTCTTCTCTTGTGTTGTTGGAAGAGGGTGTTTGCTATGACCAGTGCGTTCTCTTGGCAGGACTCTTATTAGCCTTTGCCCTGCTTCATTCTGTACTCCAAGGCCAAATTTGCCTGTTACTCCAGGTGTTTCTTGATTTCCTACTTTTGCATTCCAGTCCCCTATAATGAAAAGGACATCTTTTTTGGGTGTTAGTTCTAGAAGGTCTTGTAGGTCTTCATAGCACTGTTCAACTTCAGCTTCTTCAGCATTACTGGTCAGGGCATTGACTTGGATTACCTTGATATTGAATGGTTTGCCTTGGAAACAAACAGAGATCATTCTGTCATTTTTGAGATTGCATCCAAGTACTTCATTTTGGACTCTTTTGTTGACTATGAGGGCTACTCCATTTCTTCTAAGGGATTCTTGCCCACAGTAGTAGATATAATGGTCATCTGAGTTAAATTCACCCATTCCAGTCCATTTTAGTTCGCTGATTCCTGAAATGTCGATGTTCACTCTTGCCATCTCCTGTTTGACCAAAGCAAAAACAACATCCAGTTGTGGATGAGACTGGTGATGGAAGCAAGGTCTGATGCTGTAAAGAGCAATATTGCATAGGAAACTGGAATGTTAGGTCCATGAATCAAGGCAAAAACTTTCCTTCCAAGGAGTAAAGAGAAAGAGGACAGTGAAAACGTTGGCTTAAAACTCAACATTCAGAAAACTAAGATCATGGCAACTGGTCCCATCACTTCATGAGAAATAGATGGGGAAACAGAGGAAACAGTGGCAGACTTAATTTTGGGGGGCTCCAAAATCACTGCAAATGGTGACTGCAGTCATGAAATTAAAAGATGCTTACTCCTTGGAAGGAAAGTTATGACCAACCTAGACAGCATATTAAAAAGCAGAGACATTACTTTGCCAACAAAGGTCCATCTAGTCAAGGCTATGGTTTTTACAGTGGTCATGTATGCATGTGAGAGTTGGACTATAAAGAAAGCTGAGCACTTAAGAATTGATGCTTTTGAACTGCGTTGTTGGAGAAGACTCTTGAGAGTCCCTTGGACTGCAAGGAGATCCAACCAGTCCATCCTAAAGGAAATCAGCCCTGAATATTCATTGGAAGGACAGATGTTGAAGCTGAAACTCCAGTACTTTGGCCACCTGATGCGAAGAACTAACTCATTTGAAAAGACCCTGATACTGGGGAAGATTGAAGGTGGGAGGAGAAGGGCACGACAGAGGATGAGATAGTTGGATGGCATCACTGACTCAATGGACACGAGTTTGAGTAGGCTCTGGGAGTTGGTGATGGACAGGGAGGCCTGGTGTGCTGCAGTCTGTGGAGTTGCAAAGAGATGGACACAACTGAACAACTGAACTGAAGACTCATTTCAGACTTCTGACTTCCAGAGCTGTAAGATGATAACTTTGTGTTTTTTTAAGCCACTAAATTTGTGGTCATTTGTTACAGCAGCAATAGGAAATTCATACAGCGGTTAAGATTACAGGTATTGGGATTGGGTAAAAGCAGATTGAAGTCTTGCCACTCACTGCTGTGGACATTGGGCAAGTTACCCTCTCCAAGCCTCAGTTTGCTCAGATGTCAAATGAGGATAGTCCTTCCTGATGCTGCTGTTGTGTGGACCACAGAGGATGAGTGGTCCAGTCCCGGCAGTGCTCATAATTCACTGAGCACTTACTATTAGTCACTCACTGTGCTCCATGATCCTTGCCTTTGGTAGAGTGTTAGTTGCTCAGTCGTGTCTGATTCTTTGTGACCCCATGGACTATAGCCTGCCAGGCTCCTCTGTCCATGGGATTTTTCAGGCAAGAGTACTGGAGTGGGTTGCCATTTGCCTTTGATAAACAAAATGCAGTTCTGGTCTTTAAAGGGATCAACAGCCTAGAAGCATGGATGAGACAGTGAATGTCTGTGAAAGGGAGATTCCTAAGCCGTGGCCCCAAAGGGGACAAAGTCATAGTTATAATAGCAGTGGTAATAGCAGTAATAATCACTGTTGTTACCAGAAGGGGGACCCCTTCCAGGGCCCGAGAGTGGGCTCTTGTCTAACACTCAGGAATGAATTGTCCAAGGAGACACATGTGCTGACAAAGCAAGAGACTTTATTGGGGATGGGGGCCCAGGCAGACAGCAGCGGGGTAAGGGAACCCAGGAGGACTGCTCTGCCACGTGGCTCCCAGTCTTAGATTTTATGGTGATGGGATTAGTTTTGGGGTTGTCTCTGGCCAGGCATCTTGCTTGTGTCCATATCTGGTCTAACTCAGGGTCCTTCCTGGTGGCGCACATCTCTCAGCCAAGATGGATTCTAGAGTGAGGGTTTCTGGGAGCTTGGTGGGGTATATCATGGGCTGGTTTCTCCTCCCTGCTTTCGGCCCCTTCTGTATTCTCCTGTTAGTTTTCCACAGCAGCACCATGTTCTTTATTGGAACTTCCTGTTGTGAGACAACTCACAGTTAGTATCCTTCCTGGCCAAGGTGGGCAATTTTGGTCAACGGTTCCCTAACAGTATCACCACAGCTCTGACAGCACCAGTGCCCAGAGTCACTCAGAATGGCAGCTCTTTTGGGTTCCTGGACCCGATTCTAATGTGTGTGTGTTGGGTCGGGGGAGGGGTTCCCAACAACGAGCAATTCTCTGTGACACCAGCTGGGTGTCCTACAGTTTAACTCAATTCTGACACCATCTACCCAGAAATAGTATCAGATCCCACAGGGTAAGGGCTCAGTCCTACAAGACTGCCCTCCACACACACACTGATTTTAGACACCGGTCAGAAGCTCAGGTTGTCACTTGTACTTCTGACCAACTGGCTACAGTATAGAGGTTCCCATGACCCCCTGGTTCTGTTGCAGGAAGGGGGACCCCTTCCAGGCCCCGAAACTGGGTTCTTAACTAACACTTGGAAATGAATTGTTTGAGGAAACACATGTGCTGACAAAGCAAGAGATTTTATTGGGAAAGGACGCCCGGGTGGAGAGCAGTAGGGTAAGGGAACCCAGGGGAACTGCTCTTCCAGGTGGCTTGCAGTCTCAGGTTTTATGGTGATGGGATTAGTTTCCAGGTGTCTTTAGCCAATCATTCTGACTCAGAGTCCTTCCTGGTGGTGCAGGCCTTGTTCAGCCAAGATGGATCCCAGAGAGAAGGATTCTGGGAGGTGGTCGGACATGTGGTGTCTCCTTTCAACCTTTCCCGAACTCTTCCTGTTGGTGGTGGCTTATTAGTTCCATGTTCCTTACCAGGACCTCCTGTCGTAAAACAACTCATGCAAATGGTTACTATGGTGCCTGGCCAGGGTGGGCGGTTTCAGTCAGTGTGCCTCCCCTAACAGTTCCTTGGGTTGGATTAATTTGCTAGAGCAGCTCATAGAACTCAGAGAAACATTTTACTTACTAGGTTATTATAAAAGGCTATAAGTCAGGAACAGACAGATGGATGACATAAGTAGGGTAAGGTCTAGGGGAAAGAACATGGAGCTTCCATGCCCTGCCTGGGCTCACCACTGTCTCCACATCTCCATGTGTTCACCAACCTGGAAGCTCTCTGAACCCTTTCCTTTTGGGTGTTTATGGAGACTTCATTAACTAGACATGATTGATTAAATCATGGGCCATTGGTGATTGATTCAAAGTCCAGTCCCCTCCTTTGACCTGAGGTTGAGGGGGATGAAATGGAAAGTTCCTACCCTCTAATCACATGGTTAGTTCCTTTGACAACCAGCCCCTATCTTTGGGTTACCTAAGGCCTTTCCATGGACTTCCCTCATAGCTCAGTCAGTAAAGAATCTGCCTACAATGCAGGAGGCCCAGGTTTGATTCCTGGGTTGGGAAGATCCCCTGGAGAAGGGAATGGCAACCCACTCCAGTATTCTTGCCTGGAGAATCTCATGGACAAAAGAGCCTAGCAGGCTACAGTCCATGGGGTAGCAAGAGTCGGACACAACTTAAAAAACCACCAAGGCCTTTCCAGATGTCACCTCATTAATATCACAAAAGACAGCTTTATCTCCCTAATCACAGGAAATTCCAAGGCTTTTAGGAACTCTGTCCTAGGAACCGTTCTAAGACCAAATATCTATTTCTTATTACAAATCACAATATCAGAGCAACCTTGCTCCTGCAAAGTCTGGGCTCCCTAGTGTCCTAGAAATTCTGCCTCAGCTGAGGCAAGCCTTGTGTGTAGTGTGGGGCAAACATGGAAGGTTCCAGATGGAATTTAGAACTGCTTTGTCTCTCTCTTTGTTCTTTCTCTGGTCAAACACCCACCTCTTCCCTGCCCACTGAATCTGTGATGTAGCCCCTTGGAGAGCTGGGGCCTAGAAACTACACGGTACACAGTGTCACTTGCCTTTTGTAAAAGAAATAATGATGTCACCTTAAGAGACAGCTCTGCCTAGAAATAGGAATAATGAAACTGAGCAGAACCCTGTGGGGCCATACTGGAGACAAAAGTCCCTCCCTGGCCCATGTTTCTTGTCTGTAGGAAAAAAAAATAGTTTCCTCCTCTTCTAGGCCTTCCCTGAGCAGACTCAAACAGTTACTATTTAGGGAAATGAGATAACTCAGAAACAAAGGAAAAGTAATAACAGTAAGGAAGAAAGTAATGACAATAGTTCAGTGATAAAACAGAGTCCTAGTTCCTCCTCTAGGGATATACATAACAATGTGACACGTATCTTTCAGTTGTTCTGCAGAAACCAAGACCCCACCCAGGTGGAGGATGGTGCCTACATGCTGACCACAAGCACGTAGACCCCAGACTGGTTGGAACCAGAACATTGATGATTAAGATTCCTGAACCACCACCCTGTTACCTCACTACCAACCAATCAGAACAAAGTCCACAGGCTGCAACCCGCATCCCAAATGTTCCCTTTATTTTTTTATTTTTATTTTTTTAACTTTACAATATTGTATTGGCTTTGCCATATATCAACATGAATCCACCACAGGTATACACGTGTTCCCCATCCTGAACCCTCCTCCCTCCTCCCTCCCCATACCATCCCTCTGGGTCGTCCCAGTGCACCAGCCCCAAGCATCCAGTATCGTGAAAACCCTTCCCTGGGGACTTTCCTGGTGGTCCAGTGGCTTAGACTCTGCAGTCCCAATGCAGGGGGCCTGGATTCGATCCCTGGTTGGGAAACTAGATCCCACATGCAGCAACTACAGATTCCACATGCTGCAATGGAGACTCGGTACAGCTAAATAAGTATTAAAACAAAACAAAACAAAAACCCTTCCCTGAAAGCCATCAGGGAGTTGAGCCTTTTGAGCATGAGTTGTCCATTCTCCTTCCTTTTGTTGTTCAGTCACTCAGTCGTGTCCAACTCTTTGCGACCCCATGGACTCTAGCATGCAGGCTTCCCTGTCCCACTCTCTCCAAGAGCTTGCTTAAACTCATGTCCATCGAGTCAGTGATGCCATCCAAGCATTTCATCCTCTGTTGCCCCCTTCTTCTCCTGCCTTCAATCTTTCCCAGCATCAAGGTCTTTTCCAGTGAGTCAGTTCTTTGCATCAGGTGGCTAAAGTATTGGAGCTTCAGCATCAGCCCTTCCAGTGAATATCCAGGGTTGATTTCCTTTAGCATTGACTGGTTTCATCTCCTTGCTGTCCCAGGGCCTCTCAAGAGTCCTCTCCAGCACCACAGTTGGAAAGCATCAATTCTTTGGTGCTCAGCCTTCTTTATGGTCCAGCTCACACATCCATACATGACTACTAGAAAAACCATGGCTTTGACTATACAGACCTTTTTCGGCAAAGTGATGTCTCTGCTTTTAATATGCTGTCTAGGTTGGTCATAGCTTTTCTTCCAAGGAGCAAGCATCTTTTAATTTCATGGCTGCAGTCACTGTCTGCAGTGATTTTGGAGCCCAAGAAAATAAAGTCTTGTCACCGTTTCTATTTTTTTTCCCCATCTATTTGCCATGAAGTGATGAGACCGGATGCCATGATCTCAGTATTTTGAATGTTGAGTTTTAAAGTCAGCTTTTTTATTCTCCTCTTTCACCTTCATCAAGAGGCTTTAGTTCCTCTTCACTTTCTGCCATAAGGATGGTGTCGTATGCATATCTGAGATTATTGACATTTCTCCCAGCAATCTTTTTTTTTTTTTTCTCCCAGCAATCTTGATTCCAGCTTGTGCTTCATCCAGCCCAACATTTCACATGATATACTCTGCATATAAGTTAAATAAGCAGGGTGACAATATACAGCCTTGACATACTCCTTTCCCAACTTTGAACCAGTTTGTTGTTCCATGTCCAATTCTAATGATCGCTTCTTGACCTGCATAAAGGTTTCTCAGGAGGCAGGTAAGGTCATCTGGTATTCCTATCTCTAAGAATTTCCCACAGTTTGTTGTGATCCACACAGTCAAAGGCTTTAGCATAAACAGTGAAGTAGATGTTTTTCTAAAATTCCCTAGCTTTTTCTATGATCCAACGGACTTTGGCAGAGTTTAATCTCTGATTCCTCTGCCTTTTCTAAATCCAGCTTGTACATTGGAAGTTCTTGGTTCACATACTGTTAAAGTCTAACTTGAAGAATTTGGGCATTACCTTGCTAGCATGTGGAATGAGCACAATTGTGCGGTAGTTTGAATATTCTTCAGCATTGCCTTTCTTTGAGATTGGAATGAAAACTGACCTTTTCCAGTCCTGCGGCTAATCCTGTGGCCACTGCTGAGTTTTCCAAATTAGCATCATCGTTTAGGATTTGAAATAGCTCAGTTGGAATTCCATCACCTCCACTAGCCTTGTTCGCAGTGATGCTTCCTAAGGCCCACTTGACTTCACACTCCAGGATGTCTGGCTCTAGGTGAGTGGTCACACCATCATGGTTATCCCGGCCATAAAGATCTTTTTTGTACAGTTCTTCTGTGTGTTCTTGCCACCTCTTCTCAGTATCTTCCACTTCTCTTAGGTCCCTACCATTTCTGTCTTTTATTGTGCCCATTCTTGCATGAAATGTTCCCTTGGCATCTCTGATTTTCTTGAAGAGATCTCAAATCTTTCCCATTCTATTATTTTCCTCTATTTCTTTGCATTGTTCACTTAAGAAGGCTTTCTTCTCTCTCCTTGCTAGTCTTTGGAACTCTGCATTCAGATGGGTATGTCTTTCCTTTTCTCCTTTGCCTTTCGCTTCTCTTCTTTTCACAGCTATCTGTAAGGCCTCCTCAGACAGCCATTTTGCCTTAGCTTGCTTAGTGCCTTGTCGTAAATGCTGCACTTTTGTGCACAACCCAGTGTCAATAGGTTGATTTTGCTGTGAGGGAGGCAAGTGGACCCAAGTTTGGTTCAGTAACAACAAAACAATGGCACCAATATCTATGCAAAAGGGTCTCCAAGGCATGGGCCAGAGGGATCCTTCTGTCTGGAATCAGGGGCAGCAAAGTGGAAGTGGCATTGGCACTAGGACTCACAGGGATGGGAGCAGGGGTTTCTGGGAGCTACTGGCAGGAACAGAGGCAGAAGTGGGAGGGGATTTACAGAGCCCCAAGAAGGAGCTGTCCCAGGTGACCTCTGCTGTGTCTGGTCACAGGGCCCCCTGAGCCTCACATACCCAAAGCCCTGACGGTGCTCCATCACGGCAGCAGGGACCACTCAAAGGCCAGCGGCCTAGACAGGCAAGCGGTAGGTCGGGGGGCCAGGAGGAGGCGTGGGGCTGGTCTTTCTTTCTGGGGCAGGGGGATGCCATGGAGGGCTTCAGGAAGGGAACACAGTGACTACAGGACTGGAAATGTACTTGCCTCCTTCCCCTTCCCTTTCCCCTGGTGAGAGGGAAAGTCAGCCATGGGTCAAAAGCTTTTCAGCTGACCCAGCAATTGTCGCAAGTTGTCACTGTGGAATACTGACACAGGTGAGCTTGTTACAGTGTAGTTTATAATAGCAGAAAATTTCAAATGACCTAAATGAACCATAGGAGGTACATTTAATAAATGATAGTGTTTTCATCCAACAGAACACTGGGCAACCATCTAAGAACTCAATGTTGGTCTATTTTTATTTTGGAAAATATGATTTACTGTTAAGTGAATAAAGCAGTTTTTGAATGAATTCATACAGCACATCCTAATATTGTTTACAGAGATCTGTTTGCTGCTGCTGCTGCTGCTGCTAAGTCGCTTCAGTCGTGTCCGACTCTGTGTGACCCCATAGACGGCAGCCCACCAGGCTCCCCCGTCCCTGGGATTCTCCAGGCAAGAACACTGGAGTGGGTTGCCATTTCCTTCTCCAATGCATGAAAGTGAAAAGTGAAAGTGAAGTCACTCAGTTGTGCCCGACTTTTAGCGACCCCATGGACTGCAGCCCACCAGGCTCCTCCGTCCATGGGATTTGCCAGGCAAGAGTACTGGAGTGGGGTGCCATTGCCTTCTCTGAGAGATCTGTTTATATGTATATATTTGCATGGTGAAATTTGATGAAATGTACACTACCCTGTGTTAACAATGGTGATCTTTGAGCGGGTAGAACTTTTTTCAGTATGTTGCTCATCTATGTTGTTGGTTTGTAGGTTTTGTTAAAAAATATAGTTAACACACATGACTTATGTCATTTAATTTTTTAAATTTTTTATAGTTTTTATTGAAATAATTGATTTACAATGTGTTAGATTCAGATGTACAGCAAAGTGATTTACTTAAATCTATATATTGTTTTTCAGATTCTTTTCCATTATATGTTATTACAAGATATTGAATATAGTTCCCTGTGCTATATAGCAGGTCTTTGTTGGTTATTGGTTTTATGTATACATATTTATGTGTATGTTTTAATCCCGACCTCCTAATTTATCTCTCCCTGCCTTCCCCCTTTGATAACCATAAGTTTGTGTTCTATGTCTGTGAGTCTGTTTCTGTTCTATAAATAAGTTCATTTGTATAATTTTTTTAGATTCCACATACAAGTGATATGTGTCTTTCACATATTCATACAATGATATTTGTCTTTCTCTGTCTGACTTCCTTAACTCAACAGGATAATCTCTAGGTCCATCCATGTTGCTGCAAAGTTTTCATTATTTCATTCTTTTTTATGGCTGAATAATATTCCACTGTGTATATGTACCACAGCTTCTTCATCCATTCATTTGTCAATGGATATTTAAGTTGCCTCCATGTCTTGGGTACTGTGAATAGTGCTGCTATGAACATTGGGGTGCATGTATCTTTACGACTTAGGTGATTTTATAAGGCAAGGGTTTCTTTAGTTATATTTCCACACTTGTAGTGGTGTTTGGATTCTCCTATCTGGGCCTGCCTGAGCTCCCTAGGGAGAAATGCCGACAATGGGGGATTCAGAATCCTGGGTTGACTGGGTGTGTGGTCAAAACGGTCCACAGTGCGATGAGACAGAATCCCAGCTCTGGAGAAGGAGAGTCATGGCAGTTACTATTGTCTGAGAGGCAGGACCAGGCAATAAACTCAGAGGGAGGCCCGAGGGCAGAAAGCAGAGGCTGGAAGGAAGGGCAGGAATGGCAGGCAGGGGGCCCAGGGCTGTGGCCAGTCAGGAGGGCCGGAGAGCTCCATCGTGCCCAGGTCTCATAGCAGCCATATAGGCCCAGCACAAAGACCTGCTTGGTACTCTATGAGTTTGGCACCCTTCCTCACTCCACGGTGAGAAAGAAGGAGTTAACATCTGGAATCTTCTGATAGAAACTGCGCTCAGAGCGAGCATGCAAAGCCACATTTGTGAAAAATGGGCTCAATTTGATATTTGGAGAGCAATAAAATTGAAATCATTTCAAATTTTAAATGCCCAACATATTGAGACCCACCCTCTGATAGATCTTCCAAATGAGTCTGCAAGCTCTCCCTGCCCAGTTTCAGGAGGGGATTCACTTCTTTGCCAAAAATGTTCCTCTCCTTGAGTTGGAAGACAAGAGGCTCGAGGCTGGCAGGTCTCCCAGGGCCCTCGGTGTGCTGCTGAGCAAGAGCCTTCTACGCGGGGCTGGAGGAGGAGTGGTGTTCCTTCTTCTCTCGGGTAATGAATTTGATCTAATGGGACTGTCTGAATGTCCAGATAGTGTGGTGATAGGCACCCCATAAACACAGAGATAAACAGGTAGAGAGATAGATGGAGGCAAGCATAATTTGCTTCTAAATGCCTTTTCACTGGTATAAATAAAGCAAGAAAATAAAGTTGGATGCACTTGCAATACTAATGCAAGGGGGAAATTAAGTGCTAATTACAGGCTTGAGGATAAATGAAAAGGACATATGTGGAGAAGGCAGGAGTGTCAGAGGTTGCCGCTCTCCTGCTATCGCTGTGAGTCCACTGCGAGGTCATCTGCAGACAGCTTCCACATCATCTCCACTTCCCGTGACTCTGCCACAAGGCATTCTTAGCTCAGGGGGCATGAGGAAGTGGGGGTAGGCTGGGTAAATGGCCCAGGAGTACAGGTGACCCTCAGCCAGTGAGGAATAGAAATTGAAAGACAACTCAGCTCCCTGGTCTCTCTATGGAAGGCTGATTTAAGGTGTCTTCTGTGTAATCCCCTCAAGCCCCCCACCCCAGCAGCATTGCACCCCAGTTTCCCATGGGACAATCCAGCCATTGACAGACCTTAGTTGGTTTTCCCCACTTCCCTTTCTCACACTCTCACCCAGTCACTGTGCTTCCTCTGATCACCTCCCAGCTGACAACCTGCACCCACGTCCTTGTCTCAGGACCCATCTGCTTTGAGGGCATCTGAAATCAGAACAGGCAGATGGGTACCAGCTGCCTGGTGAACAGGTCAGACGTGCAGCCTGACGCCTGCATACAGTGTCAGCAATGGCACGGGACCTGCTCTCAGCAGGATTCCATGCTTGGTTGACACCGTCTTGAAATTCTTAATCATTTTATCTTTGAACCTGTGTTGCATAAGTAACATCTGATGGGATGGTGGAGCATGCACACAAGCGGCACAGGGAATGCTGGCTGGTACCTCTGACTCTGCAGGCAGTGCAGCCCAAGCAATTCCCTGGTAATCCGGGGCGCTCATGCACAGCTCCAGGCAGTCCGGGTCACCGCAGAGCCCCAAGGTCCAGATTGATGGTGCTGATGGTGGCGGCTGCAGCAGAAGCCACAGCTGTGGAAGAGAAGAGAGGAGGGGCTCCGTGTGGGGTTCACCCTGGGACCCATGGTGGGAGGGCAACTTGCCCGTCGGTGCCTGGACCCCATCCTTGCAGCATCTATACAAACATTAACTCTGCAACTTGAGCCCCTGGACAGGAGCTGCCCAAGCTCAGACAATATGCGTTTATCAGTAAATTATTAAAAATAAAAGCATACACATGGATGTTGCAATAAAACACATCAGGGAGCTATTAAAAGTTTTTCAAAGTGTTTAGAATCTTGAGTTTTGAAAACCATTGCAACATTGCATGAGAAATACCCACAGGCTCAGAAATAGAAATTAAATTTAAAGATCATCAAGTTCAGCAGAAAAGAATACAGTTTTCACAGGAAACTTTGGATGAACCAATTATTAATCAAAAGGACAATTTTTAAATTAAGTTTTCCTTACAGTTGAAGATATGGCAATAGAATACATAAACAGGCATTTTGAATGTATTATACATAAATCCTGAAGCCACTTGCAGTTTCTTCTGTGACTTGTACAAGTTATAGAAAATGTCAGACAAAACATTAAAGTGCCTTATATAAATTTATGTTTAAGATTAAATTCAGATTTACATGAAACTGATTTGTGTAGAAATTTTTTTAGAAAAAAAATGTTCTATCAGAATCATCAGGTCTAGATATGCTGAAATTTTTGAATTTCAAAATATATTTTGACATAATTGACTAGATATGCATCCCAATGTTGTCACAGCCTATAGAAACACTCATAACAATTCTTGTAACAGTTGCATCAGCAGAAAGATCCTTTTCAAAATTAGAAGTTTTCAAAGTTATCTGTAATTTCGCATTTGCCAGGAGTGACTGATGTTGCTTTCAATTTGTATAGATTGAAAATGAAGTTGCTAAAAGTATAAATTTTGATGACCTAATAAATGAAAAAGCAGAAAAGTGAGCCACAGAAATATGGTCAGTCAAGATATCACATTAATAAAATATCAGACTTCCCTGGTGGCTCAATGATAAAGAATCTGCCTGCCAATGCAGGAGACGTGGGTTCAATCCCTGGTCCGGGAAGATCCATAATAAAATAAAATAAAATAAAATTTTAAAAATGAAGTATCATTTATTGTACTACATAATATTATGACACCAAAATGTTGTTGTTTGCAGTTTGTACATTTATATTGTTACATGTGTATCACTGTTACTGTGTTTTAGAGGTCATAAAACATTTTTTAAAGGAAAAAAGTCTATATTCTGGTAACTTGAACATTACTCTTTTCCTGCTTTTGTAACAGGGGCCCTGCATTTTCATTTCATGTGAAGCCCCATGGGTTATGTAGGCAGCTCTGCCTGCTTAACTTGTTTACCAAGTTTTCCAGGACAGATAAGTTAGGCCTGTGGCCTTCAGGTCCGACACTGATTTTCTCTTTTTATTCCTATTCTGAAATTAAAAAAAATTTTTTTTAATTGAAATGCAGTTGATGTACAATATTATATGTTACAGTTGTACAGTATGCTGCTGCTGCTAACTCGCATCAGTCGTGTCCGACTCTGTGCGACCCCATAGACGGCAGCCCACCAGGCCCTGCCGTCCCTGGGATTCTCCAGGCAAGAACACTGGAGTGGGTTGCCATTTCCTTCTCCAATGCATGAAAGTGAAAAGTGAAAGAAGCCGCTCAGTCGTGTCCGACTCTTAGCGACCCCATGGACTGCAGCCTACCAGGCTCCTCCATCAGTGATTGACAATTTTAAAGGTTCTATTCCACATATAGTTCTTGTAAAATATTGGCTTTGTTCCCCATGTTGTACAATGTATCCTTGTAGCTTATTTTATACCTAATAGTTTGTATCTCTTTATCCCCACCCGCTGTATTGCCCCTCCCTACTTCCCTCTCCCCACTGGTAACCACTAGTTTGCTCTCTATATCTGTGAGTCTGCTGCTTTTTCGTTATATTCACTAGTTTGTTGTATTTTTTAGACTCTCTATATAAGTGATATCATAATTTGTCTTTGTCTGACTTATTTCACTTAGCATAATGCCCTCCAAGTCCATCCATGTTGCTGCAAATGATAAGGTTTCATTCTTTTTTATGGCTGAATAGTATTCCATTGTATATATGTAACACATCTTTTTCCATTCATCTGTCCGTGGACACTGAAGTTGCTTCCATGCCTTGGCCATTGTGAACAGTGTTAGTATGAACATTGGGATGCATGTATGTTTTCGAATTATGGTTTCCTCTGGGTACATGCCCAAGACTGGGATTGCTGGATCATATGGTAACTTTGTTTTTTGAGAAACCTCCATACTGTTTTCCTCAATGGCTGCACCAATGAACATTCCTACCAACAGTGTACAAGCGCTCCCTTTTCTCCACTTCCTTTCTCTCTTCTTAATCCAGCTGCATCACATGGTTGGCAATAGTAATAACAAGAGGTAAACTGTAAGGACTGCAGAGGAAGGAATTCTTGGACCTGAGACCTCACAGACTAGGTCTTTGTCTTTGGCTGCAGGCTTCCCTCGGAGAAGGCAATGGCACCCCACTCCAGTACTCTTGCCTGGAAAATCCCATGGACAGAGGAGCCTGGTAGGCTGCAGTCCATGGGGTCACTAAGAGTCGGACACGACTGAGCGACTTCTCTTTCCCTTTTCACTTTCATGCACTGGAGAAGGAAATGGCAAACCCACTCCAGTGTTCTTGCCTGGAGAATCTCAGGGACGGGGGAGCCTGGTGGGCTGCCGTCTATGGGGTCGCACAGAGTCGGACACGACTGACGCGACTTAGCAGCAGGCTTCCCTGGGGAAGAAGCATAACCTTGGGCAACGACAGTGTTCACTGTACCTGAGGACACAGCTGTGAGCCATCAGCGCGGGGCGGGGGGCTGGGTAGGCGGGTTCTAAAAGAGCACGTGGGTAGAACAGGACAGTATTTCCCACAGTCTGCCCCTGGCGCCACTTCATTCACTTACTTCTTATGATGAATTGACTCTACTCGAGAAGAGCTTGTCCAGGATTCTGGGGTCCTGTTTTCTGGGAAACTTAAAGGAGTAGGTAGGAGAACTCTAGCCCCTACTGCTGCTGAGAGTTGATTTTGAAGCCATAGTAGTTGCTCCTCCTCCTCCACCAGCTTTCATCGACTCCCCTCGGCTAGCACCCCTATTGTCTAGTTCCGTTCGTGGTGAAGTGATAAAGACCCTCATTCATGGAAGGTCTGAACCCTGGGTTGCCGTGGCCTCTAACGCTGTGACTGCTGTACTTGTCCGTTTACCATTACCCCTGGGCGTTAAGGGCACCAACAGATTCCTCAGTGGATGATTTGAGAGCCGGATTCCTGACTCTCTGGGTTGCATACCTGCGGCTCTACGTCCTTCTAATGATTGGGAGTTTGTTACCACTGCCAGGATGGTGGCACTTTCTTGGCCTGCTAAGTCACTTGGCATAAGGAGCCCAGAGACTGGGAGACCACTGAATCTTAAAGTGTAATGAAAACCTTACTGTGTCCCCTGATGTAAGCATTCCTTTTCTGAGAATCAAGACCTGTAGATCCATATTGTGTGGACCAGAAGCACACATTCCCCCAGTGAATCAATGGGGTTGATATGAACTGGGCCACTCCCACTTTCATCTCTTGGTTCCTAGATGCACATAGCCTACTTATGAGGCCATGACACCTTCTAATCATTGTTGATTGGGAGGATGGACAATGTCCTGAAAGATGGAATCCCATCCTTACAGGACATTTTCTCCAAACTGGGGTATCAGCGGCACCATTCACAGGCCTTTCCTCTGCTTTATTGTGCCCACAGCTCCTGGGTGGTGCAGTATATGATAGAACCAGAGCATCCTGTGGTTATCTGCCCACACTCATGCCTGATTTGCTGTAAAGAGGGCTCCCCTGTCTGAGTTGATGCTGTGTAAGATCCCATCTGAGTGAGTCCAGTGCTCTGTAAGCCTTCTGGTAGGGGTGTTTGCTGAGCCCCAGTAGTCAACAAAGGTAAACCCACACCACACACATCTGTTGATCCCAGTCAAGTTGAATTATTACCCTGTCCAGGGTGGAAATCAACTTGCTACCAAGTGGTCAACAGGCCCCTTTGAGGAATGGCGGCATATTGGGAGTTTAGCATTGTTAATGACAGGTTGGACATTCAACCGTGCCAGTAGCTAAATCAGCCTTAGTGACAGAGGGCCCATGCGATTGGGCCCATAAATAACCTCCATTCCTATGCCGTAACTACTTCGTTCACACACGTATTATGCCATTGTGCCAGCACCGGGGTGGCCACTGACAGAGGATGGTGGATGTCAACTGGCAGAATCATTCTTTCTACCTGGTTGGTTGGTGCCTCTTCCGTGGTCAGTGCTCTCTGGTGCATATTGATGTCTGACACAAATATCTTCATATTTAGTGCATATCTCCATAGGTCCCTTCCTCCACACACCTCTTCCCCAGATTTGCTGGTCCCTGATCTTTTTAAAAATTTTTATTTATTTATTTTTGGCCGTGCTGGGTTTTCATTGCTGTGTGGGCTTTTCTCTAGTTGCGGTGAGTGGGGGTTACTCCCTAGCTGTGGCAAGCAGGCTTCTCATCTCTTGTTGCAAAGCATGGACTCTAGGGTGCGTGGGCATCAGTAATTGTGGCGTGTGGGCTTAGTTGCTCCGAGGCTTGTGGAATCTTCCTTGTGGATCTTCATGGGATCAAAGCCATGTCCCCTGCTCTGGCAGGCAAATTCTTTTTTTTTTTTTTTTTGTTTTGTTTTGTACTGGGTTATAGCTGATTAACAAACAGTGTTGTAGCAGTTTCAGGTGAACAGTGAAGGAACTCAGCCATACATAGACATGTATCCATTCTCCCCCCAAACCCCACCTCCCATAACATTGAGCAGAGTTCCATGTGCTATACAGTAGGTTCTTGTCGGTTATTGGCAGGTGGATTCTTAACCACTGGACCACCAGGGAAGTCCATCCTCAATCATCTAATCTTTCTCCTTTCTGGACCCTGACCAACCAACCTGGCCATTTGCCTATGAGTCTATACATTTTCTTACTTCGGGCTGCTTCTCTTTTTGTACAAGGTAAATTGTCAGGTGCATTGGCTAGATCTCTGCCCATTGAGAAGATTTCTCCTCACTTCTGTATTCAGGGCCACCCCTGACTGAGGCTATAGTGTGACAGTCACTCATTTTTGGCTTGCAACAACCTACCAAGTTGTTCCATCTGTAACTTGAGCTCAGCCCTGTCACTTATCCATCAGCTGGTCATAAGGGACCCCCACACATGGCCCTTTGAGGTCAGCTAAAGAGAAGAGGCTTATACAACAGTGGTGGATGACATGGCATCGAGATCACCCCTTCGTGCATCTTACTTGTGCTCTCTGCTCCTCCTCGTCTCCAACCCAGGAGTATCGTTCTCATCATGCGATGGCTTATGCCGGGCCTGCCCAAAGTTGTGATTTGGTAGATCTTACAGTCTGAGCTCATCATGGGTGGTTATGGTCATATGCAGAGTACATCATGAGAAATGCTGGACTGAAAGAAACAAGCTGGAATCAAGATTGCTGGGAGAAATATCAGTAACCTCAGATATGCAGATGACACCACCCTTATGACAGAAAGTGAAGAGGAACTCAAAAGCCTCTTGATGAAAGTGAAAGTGGAGAGTGAAAAAGTTGGCTTAAAGCTCAACATTCAGAAAACGAAGATCATGGCATCCGGTCCCATCACTTCATGGGAAATAGATGGGGAAACAGTGGAAACAGTGTCAGACTTTATTTTTCTGGGCTCCAAAATCACTGCAGATGGTGACTGCAGCCATGAAATTAAAAGACGCTTACTCCTTGGAAGGAAAGTTATGACCAACCTAGATAGCATATTGAAAAGCAGAGACATTACTTTGCCAACAAAGGTTCGTCTAGTCAAGGCTATGGTTTTTCCAGTGGTCATGTATGGATGTGAGAGTTGGACTGTGAAGAAGGCTGAGTGCTGAAGAATTGATGCTTTTGAACTGTGGTGTTGGAGAAGACTCTTGAGAGTCCCTTGGACTGCAAGGAGATCCAACCAGTCCATTCTGAAGGAGATCAGCCCTGGAATTTCTTTGGAAGGAATGATGCTAAAGCTGAAATTCCAGTACTTTGGCCACCTTATGCGAAGAGTTGACTCATTGGAAAAGACTCTGATGCTGGGAGGGATTGGGGGCAGGAGGAGAAGGGGACGAGAGAGGATGAGATGGCTGGATGGCATCACTGACTCGATGGACGTGAGTCTGAGTGAACTCCGGGAGTTGGTGATGGACAGGGAGGCCTGGCGTGCTGCGATTCATGGGGTCGCAAGGAGTCGGACATGACTGAGCAACTGATCTAATCTGATCTGATGGTCACTTGGTATCCCAAATTTACATGCTCTGACTCCATCAGGGCCAGTATTGTGCAGGGAGCTGCTTTCTGAATGGCATGGCATGGCCTTGCTCTAAAAGCTAGATCTAGGCATCTCCACTATGATCGTCTGTCAGGACTGGCCATAACCTTTATCCAGCATCTTTTCCCGCTACACTGATCTCAAGTATCAGGCTATATAGTCTAAGATGGAGGGCTGCTGGAACCTCAGTCTGAACTTGCTGCCGAGTCCCTTGGTACTCTGGGCCCCACTCAAGACTGGCAGTCTTCTCTATCACTCAGGTGATGGATATTCCCTGAGGAGGATTAACAAACACGGCACTCCTTTCTTAGTGGTGGGACATGTGAAATTCAGTAAGTCATCTTTTACTTTCTAGGGGATGTCCCAGCATGCTCCAGCTCACTGGGTCGCTCCAACCTTCACTGGTGGGTAAGGCCCTAATTTTCATAGAGTTCATCTTTCACTCTCTAGAGTTCATGTGTCTTTTCAAGGGCTCCAACATACCACTTCTCGCCCATTTGGTTCGAGTAATATGACACCAGCAACATGGTACATCCATACAGTGTTTTGCAGAATGTCCAGATGGTCCAGAGCTCTTTAGGTTATCAGAGAGGTTGGGAAGTTAACTTAGTCCTGAAGCAAGACCATGTGTACTGTTGTCCATCCTATGCAAATGCAAGCTATTAGAGATGGAAAAGAATATATTTTCTGGATCCCCATACATGTGCCAGAAGTAAAGATTGAGCAGAGTAGCTGCAGTTGGGGCTACTACTTCATTAAGTGATCTACTCTTGTTCACCATAATCCATCCAGTTCTTTTAGGGACCAGTGAAGTGAAAGTAAAAAAGTGTTAGTCGCTCAGTCATGTCCAGCTCTTTACAACCCCATGGACTGTAGCCCACCAGGCTCCTCTATCCATGGAATTCTCCAGGCAAGATTACTGGAGTGGGTTGCTATTCTCTTCTGCAGGGGATCTTCCCAAGCCAGGAATCAAACTCACATCTCCTGCATTGCAGGCAGACTCTTTACCATCTGAGCCACCAGGGAAGATTTTAGGGACCAAGCTGGTGGATTCAATGGGGATATTTGGGGACCACCCATCCTGCATTCTTTAAATCATTGAGGGTGGCCCTAATCTCGGCTATCCCCCCAGGATGTACTGTTGCTTATGATTTACTATCTTGGCTTGATGTGCAAGGGGGGAATTTCAGAGGCTTCCATCTGTCTTACTGTGGTAGCCCTTACTGCACTGGCCAAGGAACCAATATGGATGGGGCCCTGATAGCCACTGAGTATGTCCATTCCAAGTAGACATTCAGTGACCAAAGAAAAATGACCAGTGTGTAGGTTCGTGGACCCAATGGAACGACCATCAGGTAGACCTGGGCCAGAACTCCATTTATGACCTGGCCCCCATGTTCTTTCTATTCTAACAGGGTGTGCCCATGGTGGTGTTTTTTGTCGCTGGTATTAACGTTTGTACCCTAAATCCTTGACAAGTCTGTGCAGTCTCATTTTTCTAAGGCTCTGTTACCCAAGTAAATGACCACAGGACTCTTCAGAAAAGGAAAGAGCCTCAACCAGTGAGAGGTAGGAATTGATGGATAAATCCTCCAACTTCTTTGCTCATCAGGGACAACAGTTCTGTTCTATCCTATCTCCCAGAGTCCCGGGTGCAATTGCACCCAGCTGCCCACAGAGGTCACCCACTGTTTAGCTCACCCTTGATTGGCCTTCCTTCCTGCCCTGTCTCACTTCTCCAGGTCATCACTGTGCTTCTTGGGACCTTTTCCCAAGTGAACTACTTGTACCTACATTGTCGTCTCAGGGTATGCTTATCGGGGACTCACACTAAGACAACAGTACAGAAATAAAGCAACCTGAGAGGTCACCCGTCTCCTCCTGACCTTTAGCTACTTCCGGTCTGTTCGCCCAGCTCTGCAGAAAAGGTTCCATCAGCCTCCACGGTAACCCAGTCTGATCTTCAGTTCTCATTGTCAGACCTTTGCTTTTTACTCTCAACCCTCCATCCCTCCCACTGGAATATAAAACTACTTCATCATCTTATGATTTGTTTTTTCCTTTTTCTGAGAGATGGAGAGTAGCTGACCACCAACTTTGGTGTAAGAGCCTCTTATATACTTGAGCGTGGGTTTTCGTCTTTACGAATACCAGGCTGAATGATTCAAGTTCTTTGAAAGAGTGCCCATCAGTCCCGTTTGCCAGGCTTTTAATCATCTTCGCAGCTGTAAGCTGTCACCCCCAGCTGCTCACCGTAGACCAGCCTCCAGGCTTCTGGAGACCACCAGATGCGCATTTTAACCTGAAGAAGTTCACCAGAGTAGGGGGGTGCCCCAGCTGCTATAAATCACCTTCTCCTGAGCCTCCTCCCCGAAGTCGGAGAACAAGCCCCAGCTTGCTGTCGAAGGCCATAAAACTTCTCTTCTTTAAAGGGCCCCTTTGTTGGGCACGTTCATTGTAGCAGGCGTGCAAGTCCACCAAGGGCCCATAAAACTTCCCCAGGCTTTGTGCAGGTGACCCCACGTGCCTGCGTCTGAGCCATCCCACCCTTAAGCCCACAATAAAACTGCTGCTGGGTTCACCCAGAGACACACTGGACTCAATTTGCCTTGTGATTTGTTTATTAGCTTTACAAATGGCTTTTGAGGCCAGACAACCTCTCCTAACCCTGATGACTTGACAGGTGGAAGCTCAGGGACTTCCCAGGGAACTGGGGGACTCTCGAGTAGCCATGGAGATTTCAAAACAATTAACCTCAGAGAGAAACTGTGGCTGCTCTTAAAGGGTGAGGCAGCCTACGGATGCAGCTGGGCTCTCCTGTCTTCGGTGAGCAAAGGTATTTCGCCTCTTGCTATCACCAGAGTGGTCCAAGGGCCGCTTCCTGAGAAGCCCCAAGGCCATCACCTGCTCCCTGACGATGAATCCACTCCAGCAGTCCCACCAGCCTTCGTAAGTGAAGTCGAAGCAAAGCCAATCAGCAGGGTGATGACATTTACCTCATACACAGCTCAGCAGTTAAGAGCCCAGGGCTTCAAACAACTCAAATGTCCATGCGCAGTAGAAGAGCTATTCATACAGTGGGATGTAAAAAGAACAAAGCTTGTGAGTAGTTCTTAAAATGTTCTCATCACAAGAAAAAAAATTTTTAACTGTAGTGACGGATGTTAACTAGATTTTACTGGAGTGGTCGTTTTGCAATATATACAAATATCACATCATTATGCTGTACCCCTGAACATATAACATGTTATGTGTTGATTATACCTCAATTTTAAAATTATCATTATGCTGTACCCCTGAAACTAACATAATGTTGTATGTCAATTATGCATGCGTGCATGTTAAGTCGCTTTAGTCATGTCCAACTCTTTGTGACCCTATGGACTGTAGCCCACCAGGCTCCTCTGTGCATGGGATTCTTCAGGCAAGAATACCGGAGTGGGTTCCCATGCCCTTCTCCAGGGGATCTTCCCAGCCCAGGGATTGAACTCACATCTCTTATGTCCCCTGCATTGGCAGGCGGGTTCTTTACCACTAGTGCCACCTGGGAAGCCCATGTGAGTTATACCTCAATTAAAAAAATCAAAATACATTTTTTTGAAAGAACAAAGCACGGGTATACACAACTGCATGGATGAATCACAAACATTCTGCAGGGTGAAAAAAAGCCAGACATATGAGTAAATAGTACACGCTTCTGTTAATATTTACATGAAGCTTAAAAAGGCAAAATTTAATTTATGGTAGTAAAAGTCACAATAGCTGTTACCTCTGGGAGGCAAAGGGGGTAAAATTAAGTGGAAAGGGACACAGGAGAACTCTTTGGGGGGTGAAAAAGTGGGCCATATCTTGATCCGAATGCTGATCACATAGGCATATACATATGTAAAAGGTTTTCAAGCACTTAAGATCTGTGCTTTCCTGCATGTAAATCTACATTAGGATACTACTGAGAGGGAAAGCCCCAATTTCTAACCTACATAACTATGAGCTAATAAATGACTGTTGTTTTAAGGTGCTAAATTTGTGGTGATCTGTTACAGAGTCATGGAAAACTAACACACCTTGGTTCTATTATTGGTCCTGCCTCCAATTTACTGTGTGATCAAGGGTATGTCACTTCCCCTCTCTGAGCTTCAGCTTCCGCAATTAATGACAACAGCGACTCATCTCCTGGCTGCAGGACTCATGTGAAAATCACATGACTTAATGTACATGAAAGCACTTGCAAAAGAATAAAGCAGCTTATAAATGGAAAGTTTATTACTGTCATGTTCAAAATAAACCCCCAACTTTGACCACAGGAAATGATTCAGAATCAAGCAACCCAGGGCTGATCAACCCCTATTTTGTTACAGGCCCTCAGCCATATGTCAGCAGGATATGGGCCTGTTGATCTGGTGAGCTTGGGAAATAAATGATGTCAAATTCACTCCTGAACACTGCCACCTGTATGCCATGTGTTTCTGCTTGAATTTAATATAGGCAAATGCCTTCACATGTATTAATATTTGCTATTTTACCTTCCCAAAGTACAATAGATGGGAATTGTATTTTTCACTTGCTAGAAACTTCTATGCCTTCTGGAACCCTGTAACTCTTCCTCTGACAGGAAAATAATGCCCTGTCAGACAACTCTGAAAGTGTGAAACTGTCAGTCGCTCAGTTGTGTTTGACTCTTTGCGACCCCATGGACTATAGCCCACCTGGCTCCTCTGCCCATGGGATTTTCCAGATAAGAATACTGGAGTGGGTTTCCATTCCTTTCTCCAGAGGATCTTCCCGACCCAGGGATCGAACCCATGTCTCTTACGTCTCCTGCATTGGCAGGGGGTTTCTTTATTGTCTGAGCCACAGTGAGCTAGCCCCCAAATCCTGTGGTTGTGGCCCTCTTAAAATATTATTATCGCTACATCTTTGTTTTACAAGTTTAAATCTTTAATGGACTAAAATCTCTTTTACTCACAATGATCACATTAGAGCATAATACTTAATCCATGAATCCGTTTTTTTTTCTTTAAATTTTTTTCGTTTCTCCTCCTGCCCTTTCCACAGGAGCGCCCTCCCCCCGGCCCCCCACACGCCTCCAGTAGAGTTGTAATGTACATTCTCCCCCTCCCCGCAGTGAACTTTTGATTGAATCACTATTCAGTGTTTATCTTATTGCATGTTTCAGTGTTTTGTAAATATTTTATACAGCTGATCCATGTAATGAATTATGGTTATTACTTTTTTTCCCCTCTTGCACAATCCTTCCCCTGGAGTTAATAGTCATCTGGCTTTTGGGTTTCTTAATTTTTTACATATTTATCAGTAAGGCAGCTGTAAACTTTGCCAGATGTCTGAATCGCCTCTGAAGACATTCAGACACATCAAATATTTGATCGATTTCATTGGAAAATCTCTCTCCCAGAGCCATCTAATCTGCCCAAACCTGAACAGGCTGCCCTCCAGGCCTGATACATGCATGATTTTATTATTATATATTGAGCACTTATTCTGTGCCAGGCACTATGATATTTGAAGTGCACAACAATTTTACGAGGTTCATATTTGTATACCCAGGACAGTAAGTCTTAATGAGGTTAAATAACCCTATCAAAAGATGGGCTAGTTAGAGGAAGAACCAGGATTTTAGCCCATGATTGTTTAACACCAAAGCCCTGATTGGTTGATTCTGAATCATTTCCGGTGGCCAGAATTGGAGGTTTATTTTGAACATGACAATAATAAACTTTCCATTTATAAGCCACTTTATACCTTTGAAAATGCCTTTATGTACATTAAGTCATTTGATTTTCACATGAATCCTGCAGATGGGAGATGAGTTACTGTTGTCCTTAACTGTGGAAGCTGAACCTCAGAGAGGGTAAGTGACATACCCTAGTTCACACAGTAAACTAGAGGCAGGACCAATGTTAGAACTGAGTTGCATTAGTTTTCTATGGCTCTATAACAGATCACCACAAATTTAATAGCTTAAAACACAAGCCATTTATTAGTTCATAGCTCTACAGGTTAGAAACCAGGGCCCAGCATGGCTGGATTCTGAGCTTAGATTCTCACAAGGCTAAAATCAAGGTGTTGGCTAGACCTGTAATCTTGCCTGAAGCTTAGGGCTGCCTTTTAGGCTCATTCAGGTTGGTAGCAGGGCTCAGTTCCTTATGGTTGTAGGACTGAGGTGCCTATTTTCTTGCTCTTGGCCAGGGGTCACTCTCAGCTCCTAGAGACTTTTTTCAGGTCCTTGCCATGGAATGGAAAATTCTCCCTGATACCAAATATCTTTCAGGTGTTTGATCCTTCTAGTATGAGGAGCCCAGTTCCTTTATAAGGACTCATCTGTTTAGGTCAGGCCCACCCAAGATAATCTCTCCCCCTTTTTTTCAAATTTAAGTATAATTTACTTATAATGTGCTAATTTGAGGGATACATAAATAGTGATTCAGGTTTTTTTTTTCAGATTATATTTCGTTTTAGGTTATTACAAAAAGTTGGGTATAGTTCTCTAGGCTATACCGTAAATCCTTGTTGCCTTATTTATTTTATGTGCATGCTGGCTGCGATGGACTGCGCAAAAGCATGGCTGAGAGGAGCTACCCCTTGCCCAAGGTCAGGGGCAACAACCGAGAGTGCTAGGCTGCGTCGGCACAGGAGCGGCCGAGAGGAGCTATCCCATGTCCGAGGTCAGGGCGGTGGCCGGGAGGAGCTACCCCACGCCCGAGGTCAGGGAAGCTGCGTAGAGGAGCTACCCCATGCCTGAGGTCAGGGCGGCAGCAGAGAGGAGCTAGCCCACGTCCAAGGAGCGGTGGCTGCCTGGGCGCAGGAGGGACGAGAGAAGTTACTCCACCTTCAAGGTCAGGAGGGGCGGCTGTGAGGAGATACCCCTTGTCCAAGGTAAGGAGCAGCGGCTGCACTTTCTGGAGCACCCGTGAAGAGATAGCCCACGTCCAAGGTAAGAGAAACCCAAGTAAGACGGTAGGTGTTGCAAGAGGGCATCAGAGGGCAGACGCACTGAAACCATAATCACAGAAAACTAGCCAATCTGATCACACGGACCACAGCCTTGTCTAACTCAGTGAAACTAAGCCATGCCCTGTGGGGCCACCCAAGATGGGAGGATCATGGTGGAGAGGTCTGAGAATGTGGTCCACTGGAGAAGGGAATGGCAAACCACTTCAGTATTCTTGCCTTGAGAACCCCATGAACAGTATGAAAAGGCAAAATCATAGGATACTGAAAAGGGAACTCCCTGGGTTGGTAGGTGCCCAATATGCTACTGGAGATCAGTGGAGAAATAACTCCAGAAAGAATGAAGGGATGGAACCAAAGCAAAGACAATACCCAGTTGTGGATGTGACTGGTGATAGAAGCAAGGTCTGATGCTGTAAAGAGCAATATTGCATAGGAACCTGGAATGTCAGGTCCATGAATCAAGGCAAATTGGAAGTGGTCAAACAGGAGATTGCAAGAGTGAATGTCGACATTCTAGGAATCAGCGAACTAAAATGGACTGGAATGGGTGAATTTAACTCAGATGACCATTATATCTACTACTGCGGGCAGGACTCCCTCAGAAGAAATGGAGTAGCCATCATGGTCAACAAGAGAGTCCGAAATGCAGTACTTGGATGCAATCTCAAAAACGACAGAATGATCTCTGTTTGTTTCCAAGGCAAACCATTCAATATCACAGTAATCCAAGTCTATGCCCCAACCAGTAATGCTGAAGAAGCTGAAGTTGAACGGTTCTGTGAAGACCTACAAGACCTTTTAGAACTAACACCCAAAAAAGATGTCCTTTTCATTATAGGGGATTGGAATGCAAAAGTAGGAAGTCAAGAAACACCTGGAGTAACAGGCAAATTTGGCCATGGAGTATGGAATGAAGCAGGGCAAAGGCTAATAGAGTTTTGCCAAGAGAATGCGCTGGTCATAACAAACACTCTCTTCCAACAACACAAGAGAAGACACTACACATGGATATCACCAGATGGTCAACATTGATATCAGATTGATTATATTCTTTGCAGCCAAAGATGGAGGCGCTCTATACAGTCAGCAAAAACAAGACCGGGAGCTGACTGTGGCTCAGATCATGAACTCCTTATTGCCAAATTCAGACTTAAATTGAAGAAAGTGGGGAAAACCACTAGACCATTCAGGTATGACCTAAATCAAATCCCTTATGATTATACAGTGGAAGTGAGAAATAGATTTAAGGGACTAGATCTGATAGAGTGCCTGATGAACTATGGATGGAAGTTCGTGACATTGTACAGGAGACAGGGATCAAGACCATCCCCATGGAAAAGAAATGCAAAAAAGCAAAATGGCTGTCTGAGGAGGCCTTACAAATAGCTATGAAAAGAAGAGAAGTGAAAAGCAAAGGAGAAAAGGAAAGATACAAGCATCTGAATGCAGAGTTCCAAAGAATAGCAAGGAGAGATAAGAAAGCCTTCCTCAGCGATCAATGCAAAGAAACAGAGGAAAACAATAGAATGGGAAAGACTAGAGATCTCTTCAAGAAAATTAGAGGTACCAAGGGAACATTTCATGCAAAGATGGGCTCAATAAAGGACAGAAATGGTATGGACCTAACAGAAGCAGAAGATATTAAGAAGAGATGGCAAGAATACACAGAAGAACTGTACAAAAAAGAGCTTCATGACCCAGATAATGACGCTGGTGTGAGCACTCACCTAGAGCCAGACATGCTGGAATGTGAAGTCAAGTGGGCCTTACTTAGAAAGCATCACTACGAACAAAGCTATTTGAGGTGATGGAATTCCAATTGATCTATTTCAAATCCTGAAAGATGATGCTATGAAAGTGCTACACTCAATATGCCAGCAAATGTGGAAAACTCAGCAGTGGCCACAGGACTGGAAAAGGTCAGTTTTCATTCCAATCCCAAAGAAAGGCAATGCCAAAAAATGCTTAAACTACCGCATAGTTACACTCATCTCACACGCTAGTAAAGTAATGCTCAAAATTCTCCAAGCCAGGCTTCAGCAGTATGTGAACCGTGAACTTCCAGATGTTCAAGCTGGTTTTCAGAAAAGGCAGAGGAACCAGAGATCAAATTGCCAACATCCGCTGGATCATCGAAAAAGCAAGAGAATTCCAGAAAAACATCTATTTCTGCTTTATTGACTATGCCAAAGCCTTTGACTGTGTGGATCACAATAAACTGTGGAAAATTCTGAAGGAGATGGGGATACCAGACCACCTGACCTGCTTCTTGAGAAATCTGTATGCAGGTCAGGAAGCAACAGTTAGAACTGAACATGGAACAACAGACTGGTTCCAAATAGGAAAAGGAGTACGTCAAGGCTGTATATTGTCACCCAGCTTATTTAACTTATGTGCTGAGTACATCATGAGAAATGCTGGGCTGGAAGAAGCACAAGCTAGAATCAAGATTGCTGGGAGAAATATCAATAACCTCAGATATGCAGATGACACCACCCTCATGGCAGAAAGTGAAGAGGAACTCAAAAGCCTCTTGATGAAAGTGAAAGAGGAGAGTGAAAAAGTTGGCTTAAAGCTCAACATTCAGAAAACGAAGATCATGGCATCCGGTCCCATCACTTCATGGGAAATAGATGGGGAAACAGTGTCAGACTTTATTTTTCTGGGCTCCAAAATCACTGTAGATGGTGATTGCAGCCGTGAAATTAAAAGACGCTTACTCCTTGGAAGGAAAGTTATGACCGACCTAGATAGCATATTGAAAAGCAGAGATATTACTTTGCCAACAAAGGTCCATCTAGTCAAGGCTATGGTTTTTCCAGTGATCATGTATGGATGTGAGAGTTGGACTGTGAAGAAAGCTGAGCACCCAAGAATTGATGCTTTTGAACTGTGGTGTTGGAGAAGACTCTTGAGAGTCCCTTGACTGCAAGGAGATCCAACCAGTCCATTCTAAAGGAGATCAATCCTGGGTGTTCATTGGAAGGACTGATGCTGAAGCTGAAACTCCAATACTTTGGCCACCTCATGCAAAGAGTTGACTCATTGGAAAAGACCCTGATGCTGGGAGGGATTGGGGGCAGGAGGAGAAGCGGATGACAGAGGATGAGATGGCTGGATGGCATCACTGACTCGATGGACATGAGTTTAAGTGAACTCTGGGAGTTGGTGATGGACAGGGAGGCCTGGCATACTGTGATTCATGGGGTCGCAAAGAGTCGGACATGACTGAGCGACTGAACTGAACTGATTGCAATTTACATCTGTTAATCCCATACTCCTAATTTGTCCCTCTGTGCCTCTCTTCCATATGTTAACCATAAATTTGTTTTCAATGTCTGTGAGTCTATTTTGTGTATAGTTTTCATTTGTATTATATTTTAAATTCTACATATAGGTGATATCATATAATATTCATCTTTCTCTGACTTATTTCAATACGCATAATATTCTTAGGGCCATCCATGTTGCTGCAAATGGCAATATTTCATTTGTTTTATGGCTGAGTAATATTCCATTGTGGGCTTCCCTGGTGGCTTAGTGATAAAGAATCCACTTTCTAAATGTAGGAAACATGGGTTTGATTGCTGGGTTGGGAAGATCCCCTGGAGAAGGAAATGGCAACCCACTCCAGTATTCTTGCCTGGGAAATCCCAAAGACAGAGGAGCCTGGTGGGCTACAGTCCATGGGGTCACAATAGAGTTGGACACAACTTAGCAACTGAACAATAATAGTAATATTCCACTGTATATTTATACCACATCTTCTTAAGCCAATCATTTGTTGGTGGGCACTCGGGTTGTTTACACGTCTTGGCTGTTGTAAATAGTGCTGCTATGCATTGGAGAAGGAAATGGCAACCCACTCCAGTGTTCTTGCCTGGAAAATCCCAGGGACGGTGGAGCCTGATGGCTGCCGTCTATGGAGTCGCACAGAGTTGGACACGACTGAAGCTTCTTAGCAGCATGCATATTGGATTGCATGTATCTTTTTGCATTAGAGCTTTTTGTCTTTTGGGGTATATACCCAAAAATGGGATTGCTTGATCACATGGTAGCTGTCTTTAGGTTTTATTTTTGGCTGCGCTGGGTGTTGTGGCACTTGGGCTCTTCATTGTGGCACACGGGCTTTCTCTAGCTGAGTCCCACAGGGCTTCTTATTGCAGTTCACAGGCTTCTTATGTTGTGGAGTATGGGCTCTAGAGCATGCGGGCATCAGTAGTTCTGGTGCATGGGCTTAGTTACCCCAGCATATTGTATCTTAGTTCCCTGACCAGGGATGGAACCCACATCCCTGGCTTTGAAAGGTGAATTCTTAACCTCTGGACCACCAGGGAAGTTTCCTGTTTTTAGTTTTCCAAGGAACCTCCATACTGTTTTGCATAGTGGCTGTACCAATTTACATTCCTTCACAGTGCAGCAGGGTTCCCTTTTCTCCACACCTCTCCAGCATTTATTGTTTGTAGAGTTTTTGGTGATGGCCATCCTGACAGGTGATACCTCATTGTGGTTTTGATTTGCATTTCTGTCATAATTAGTGATGTTGCGCATCTTTTCATTGCCTGTTGGCCATCTGTATGTCATGTTTTGGAGAAATGTGTATTTGGATTTTGTTCCCATTTATTGATTGGATTGTTTGAGGTTTTTTTAATATTGAGTTATATGAGCTGTTTGTATATTTTGGATATTAACTCCTTGTTGGTTGCATCATTTGCAAATATTTTCTCCCATTCCATAAGTTGTCTTTTCATTTTGTTGATAGTTTCCTTTGCTGTGCAAACACTTTAAATTTGATTAGGTTCCATTTGTTTATTTTTGCTTTTATTTCTTTTGCCATGGGAGACTGATCTAAGGAAATACTGCTATGATTTATGTCAAAGAATGTTTTGCCTATGTTCTAGGCTAGGAGTTTTTAATGGAATCACATCGTATTTAGGCCTTTAAACCATTTTAAGTTTATTTTCGTATATGGTGAGAGAGAGTATTCTCATTTCATTGATTTATATGTAGGGGTCTAGCTCTCCCAAGACCACTTGCTGAAGAGACTGTCTTTTCTCTATTGTATATTCTTGCCTCCTTTGTCATAGATCAATTGACTGTAAGTGTGTGGGTTTATTTCTGGGCTCTCTATTCTGTTCTATTGGTCTATATGTCTGTTTTTGTGTCAACACCATACTGTTTTGATTACTGTAGCTTTGTAGTGTTGTCTGAAGTCTGGAAGGGTAAGGCATGCAGCGTTGTTTTTTTTTCCTTAGGATTGTTTCAGCAGTTCTGGGTCTTTGTAGTTCCATACAAATTTTAGCATTGTTTGTTTTAGTTCTGTGAAAAATGTCCTGGGCATTTTGATAGGGATTGCATTAAACCTGTAGATTGCTTTGGGTAGTATGGCTATTTTGACTATATTAATTCTTCCAATCCAAGAGCACAGGTTCTCGTTCTATTTCTTTGAATCATCTTCAATTTCATTTATCAATGTTTTATAGTTTTTAGCATATTGGTCTTTTCACCTCCTTGGCTAAGTTTATTCCTACATATTTTTTACTGTGATTTTAAACAAGATTTCTTTTACTTGCCTCTTTCTGATATTTCATTATTAGTGTAAAGAATTATAATAGATTTGTATACATTGACTTTGTATACTGCTACCTTGCTGAATTCATTTATTAGTTCTAATAGTTTTGGTGTGGAGACTTTAGGGTTCTCTGTATAGAATATTGTGCCATCTGTGCAAATACTGATGATTTTATCTCTTCCTTTCTAATTTGAATAACTTTTATTTATTTTTCTTGTCTGAATAACTTTTATTTCTTTTTATTGTCTGACTGCCGTGGCTAAGGCTTCCATTACTATGTTGAATAGGAGCCATGAGAGTAGGCATCATTGACTTGTTCCAGAATTTAGTGGGAAGGCTTTCAGGTTTTCATTGTTGAGTATTATGTTGGCTGTGGGTTTGTCATAAATGGCCTTTAATATGTTCCCTCTTTACCCACTTTGGTGAGAGTTTTTATCATGAATGGATGTTGAATTTTGTCAAAGGCTTTTTCTGCATCTATTGAGATGCAGCTAACAGGCTTCCCTGATAGTTCAGTTGATAAAGAATCTGCCTGTGGTGCAGGAGACCCCAGTTTGATTCCTGGGTTGGGAAGATCTGCTGGAGTAAGGGATAGGCTACCCACTCCAGTATTCTTGGGCTTCCCTGATAGCTCAGTTGGTAAAGAATCCACCTGCAATGCGGGAGACCTGGGTTCGATCCCTGGGTTGGGACGATCTGCTGTAGAAGGGAAAGGCTACCCACTCCAGTATTCTGGCCTGGAGAATTCCATGGACTGTATAGTCCATGGGTCACAAAGAGTCAGACACGACTGAGTGACTTTCACTTTCATTGAGATGATCATATGGTTTTTGTCTTTCCTTTTGTTAGTGTGGTATATTGCATCAATTGATTCGCATGTGTTGAACCATTCTTATGATTGTGGAATGAATCCAACTTAATCACACTGTTTGTTTGTTTTTTATATATGTATTATTGGGTTCAATTTGATAATATTATGTTGAGGATTTTTGCATCTATATTCATCAGAGATATTGGCCTATAAATTTCTTTTTCTTTTTTTGTAGTATCTTTGTCTGGTTTTGGTATCAGGGTGACTGTGGCCTCATAGAGTGAATTTGGAAGTATTCCTTCCTCTTTAATTTTTGGAATAGTTTGAGAAGGATAGGTGTAAGTTCTAAGTTTCTTAAAAGAATCATTCACCAGAAATAAGCCAGTCACAAAATGACAAATACTATATAATTCTACTTTTTTTTTGGAGGTATCTACAGTAGTCAAATTCATAGAAGCAGAAAGTACAATAATGGTTGCTGGGGGCTGGAGGGAGGGGGAATGGGGACTTGTTGTTCAATGAGTTTTAGTTTTACAAGATGAAAATGTTCTAGAGATCTGTTACATAACAATGTGAATATACTTGACACTACTCAATTGAACACTTAAAAATGGTTAAGATAGTCAAGTATGTTATGTGAAGGTTTTTTTTTTTTACCATAGTTGCAAATAAAAATAAGTTTAAAAAAGAGAGAATCATTCACCAAAGATTTTTGTGATCTGAAGTATGAAAGAGCTCTTCAAAGCAGCCTCAGGATCAGGAAAAGTGACGAGAATGTCATAGTGGATATGGAGGATTTGTGTTCTTGACGTACATCCCACACCTTCTCTGTGCCTTTCTGTACTGCAGGTCATGGAAAGCTAGTATTCTGAGTGTGAATTGGATTCTACCAGTTTGATGCCATTATGAATAATTTGGAGGGTAGGAGTGTTCTATTGACAAGCATGGTCAGAGGGTCTGTAAGTTCCTGCAGTAGTTTTCCAGTGCCCAACGCTAGCTCCATGAATGTCAGCTGGAAGTTGTGGCAACAACATACAAGCCTTCCTGACCTGGGATCACACTCTTGAAACCACCTGTCCCTGTAAAGCCTTCTGATTCCCCACCTTCCTGGCTGAAGTCAAGGTAGAGTAGCTCCCCTGAAGGCCAGTAGTTCTGTGATATCATTCTCAGTTAGTCCCAGAGGGCCAGCCCAAAGCCCGATCCTCCCATTCTTAAAACAATTTTGCAAATACCCAATCCCCTGAACTAAATCCCTTTCTGCTTATAATAGCTGGGGTGATTTCTTTTCCTGCAACTGAACCCTAAGTGTTGGTGATACGTGATGATCAGGCCAGTGGATGTTTTGGAATTGGATCATGGCATCATGTGAGGTTTTGGTGGCACTGATGGAGGCCTTCTGTGTAAATGGACTTTGGCAGTAATTACCATCTGCCCCATTTTCACCCTGCTCCCTTATGCTGGGCCTCAAACCCAGCTGGATCTCTACTGCTGCTGGCCAATGCTTTATTTCTCTCCTTTCCCTTTTATAGCTTCTGGAAAACTCTTTCCCTCTTCTCCAGCCCCCTTACCAGATTGTAGCAGACTCTAAGGCTGTCCACCCAAGGCATTCCCCCTACCTCTTCCCTGCTAAAAGAATCATATTTTGTTTGGATATTAGACAAAGACCTCTTAATTTTAGGTGATATGTTTTATGCTGGGCTTGTGACCCAGTCTTAGTTAATAAGGGGAAGTCTCCTGGGAAGCTTCTGAAGAGACTGTTTCTTCCTGGAAAGAGGCAGTAGTGGGGGAGTTTTCTCATTGCCAGATTATTTAAGACTTCCTCTCCTAAAACAGATACTTGATGGCTGGAGCTACAGCAGCCATCTTGACACTACAAGATAGCAGGCATAGGGGGAAGCAGTCAATAACTAAGGATGGCAGGGCAGAGTGGCTGACAGAACTGGTTCCTCCACACGATCAATGGACCATGGGCAAACCTTGAAACTGCCTATCTCCAGACTTCTTGCTAGCTAAGCAGTAAAGGCCTTTGGGATTTAAGCCAATATTAGTTGGATTTTGGGGTGCATGTGTGCGTGCTAAGTCTCTTTAGTCTGACTTTTTGTGATCCTATGGACTATAGTCTACCAGGCTCCTCTGTCAATGGGATTCTCCAGGCAAGAATACTGGAGTGGGTTGCCATGCCCTCCTCTAGGGGATCTTCCCTACCCAGGGATTGAACCCACGTCTCTTATGTCTCCTGCATTGGCAGGTGGGTTCTTTACCACTAGCACCACCTGGGAAGCCACATTTGGGGGTACTCAAAGCCAAAAGCCTACATAACTGATACTTCTAGCCCATTCCTGACAACTCTCAACAAATGCCCTTGCTTTCACCTTTGTAGAGAAAATGAAGTCCATTCCTGCCCACCACCCCAAAACACAAGATTTCTTCCTCTGCTCTTGTCTCATAGCCAAGGGCCTCTTACCTGATCTGAGGCTAATTTCTCCCTTGTGTCCTGACACCAGCTCCTCTGCAGAGACCTGGGCAGTCATCTTTCTCTCCTGCATCATTCATCTCCAGCTTTCCATGGCCCTTTTCAAACTGTGGTCTTGAGTAAGCACCCAAGGCCATGTGTACTCAACTGAATGGACATGTCTCTTCCTAATCACCAGGTAACTGCTTCTCAGGGGCCCAGTCCCCTAGATGAGGCCCTGGAGGTGAAAGAAGCAGAAGATGAGAGCTTGGAACTGTTCTCTGATCCCACAGTGAGCGGCTGCCCAGGTTTGGGGATGGACCATGGGTACTCATGCCAATGCCTGCTTCCCACTGTAAGGCTTTTCTTTCCCCCTTCTGCCTTTTCTCCTTATTTTTATTGAGGGCATATTTTCTTTATCTTTAAGGCTTTTATAGCTTTGTATCTCTGCCTCGTTTTAGTATATTCTGTTGTTATGATTTATGCTGCTTTTACTGGCTCTTTACCCTCAGCACATAAACATGTTTAAGTTTTCCACAGCTTAAAAAAAATAAAATAAAATGAAAAACCCTTCCTTGACCCTGCATTCTCATCGAGTTTCAGCATGCTCTCTTTCTCTCTCTCCCCACGCCCCCTTCTGTTCATCGTGAGCTCTCTGGGAGTTATCTGCGCTCGCTCACCGTGTGTCTTCCCATCCCACTCAATCCTTAACTCTCATCTCCAAGACCGGAAACTCAGCCCAGCCTTACTTAACACAATGGGGGTTTTATTGGCAGGATGTGAGGAATCTCACACGACTGTGGGAAGAAAAGGAGGAAAGGGATGCAGCTGGGCCACTGGATCCCCTGGGACTTTTTTCTTGTTGCCCCCACACTCCCTCTACTCCCAGCTTCTTCTGGAATGATATCATTCTTTCCTCCACATTATGCCCAACTTGTTCCAGACCCTTCTACCCCACGACTCTCTTTAACTCCAGTTTGAAAATCCCAGGGGAGGATTCTGACTGGTCCAGCCTGAGTCAGGTATCTTCCCATGGATCAATCAGCCATGCCCCCAGGAAGCAAAGTCCCATAGCTGAGACAAAACCCCAGGGAGGGGGATTGTGAGCCAGCTTCTCAGCTGGCTTCTCCCTTGCTGCTGCTGTTTAGTCGCTCCGTCCTGTCTGACTCTTTTGTAGCCCCATGGACCATAGCCTACCAGGCTCTTCTATCCATGGGATTCTCCAGGCAAGAACATTGGAGTGGGTTGCCGTTTCCTTCTCCAGGGGAACTTCCTGACACAGGGATCAAACCCTTGTCTCCTCACCTGCATTGGCAGGTGGATTCTTTACCACTGAGCCACCAAGGTAGCCTGCCTTCTCCCTTACCAGCAGTATTTGCTTGAAACTCCTCTCACACACCTGTTGGTGCCCCAACCCATGTGGCATAAGTCTTACCTCTCATCCCACTGCTGTCACCAGTCTAAAGCCGTGGGCTGTGCTCTGCCCATATATGCAACAGGTCAGCCATGCTGAGTGATCACAGCCCTTCCAGCTGATTCAACCATGACCCTCAGTGTAGATCCAGCCCGGCTTCCTCGAGAGGACAAATGTGGGGGCCACAGAGATGAAGCCCCAGGTCCCTTCAGGGACCTGTGACCCGTTTTTCCAGCAGAAGACCACTTCACTCCAAGGCAGTTCTTTCCTGGCGTAGCCAGCATCCAATGACGGGTCCTTTCCTCCACCATGGGACACCTCTAACAGGCTCTGCACGTTTCAGCATCTCCCAGAAGGTCTGTGCAGGTTTGCCAGGCCAGTTTTGCAGTTTAAGCCTTCCCTCGGCCCAATTCCACTTTTTCCCCCTCCTTCCACTGATGGTATCCCTAATGACTATCTCACATGCCAAACTCCATTTTGGTTTCTGCCTCTGGAGAACCTAACCTGTGATAGATACCCCTGTGCTGTGTGTCTCACGCCAGCTCCCAGTGGTCCCTGTGGGACTGAGCGCTACTTGCCCACAATGGGAACCAACTTGGTAATGCTGCATTTCTTTACTGGCTTCCTTCCTCCCCTCATCCTGCTCCCCCACTGCCCATGGTTTCTGAATCTCCTAAAATCTACTTGCTCTCAAGTCCTTGTCTCAGGGACAACCTGCACTCAGATACCAGAGTTATTATGATTTTTGTTGTTGTTGTTAAATAATGGATTGGCTGCAAAGTTCATTTGGGTTTTTCCATTAAAAACCCGAACAAACTCTTGGGCCAACCCAATACAAGAGTTCCAGCCTTTCTCTGCAGTGTGTATCACTGTGACCCTGAGCTCTTCTTGGAATGCTTTCCTCCCTCAACTTGTTTGGTTTCCTGCCCTCTTGCTGCCCGCTACTTTGCCTTCCTTTCTTCCTCTGCCCACCCTGGGATTACAGCTGGGCTTCCTCCTACACCCAACACATCCCAAGAGAATAAGACAATCCTCTGGGCTTCCCTGGTGGCTCAGAGGTTAAAGTGTCTGCCTGCAATGCAGGAGACCCAGGGTTGGGAAGATCCCCTGGAGAAGGGCATGGCAACCCACTCCAGTACTCTTGCCTGGAGAATCCCATGGAGGGAGGAGCCTGGTAGGCTACAGTCCACAGGGTCACAAAGAGTCAGACACGACTGAGCTACTTCACTTTCACTTTCTGAAAGTCAACCATCATCATACAGGGATGACCCACCCTGTCTTTCTCCTGCCCAGATCTCTCTCTTGAGCTCTGGACTCAGATGACCAGCTATCTTCCAGCCATCTCTACGTGGATATCCCACAAATGCTTCAAATCAATATGGCAGAACTAAATCCATCACCTTTTTTTTTTGAAGTCAGCTTCCCCTCCTTACAGTCACCTTTTCAGCAAATAATATCACTGTTTGTTCTTCCCAAAGCCAGGAGTCACCCAACCTCCTGGGAGTCACTCAGCCTCCTACACATCATGCCACTCCCTCATGAGCACTTGTCTTAGTGCAAACACACCACCTACCTTCCATCAGTCTCTCCATTCCCAGGCTTTGCCCTCTATTAGCATGTGACCTCGAATCTCTCTTAGCCTCAGTTTCTACATCTGTAAAATGGGCTGTTCATCCTAGTACCTATTCTTTTAGAGTTACTGCGAGGTTTAAAAGATATTGCACATATAAAATGCTTAGAAAAGTATATAGCATATAATAAGTACTCAATGATTGTTGTTGGTCAATCACTCAGTCATGTCTAACTATTTGCAACCCCATGGAATACAGCACACCAGGCTTCCCTGTCCTTCACCATATCCTGGAGTTTGCTCAAACTCATGTCCATTGAGTTGGTGATGCCATCCAACCATCTCATCCTCTGTTGTTCCCTTCTCTTGCTTTCAGTCTTTCCCAGCTTCACAGTATTTTCCAATGAGTCTGTTCTTCGCATCAGGTGGCCAAAGTATTGGAGCTTCAGCATCAGTCCTTCCAATGAATATTCAAGGTTGATTTCCTTTAGGATTGACTGCTTTGATCTTCTTGCTGTCCAAGGGACTCTCAAGAGTCTTCTCCAACACCACAGTTCAAAAGCATCAATTCTTCAGTACTCACTCTTCTTTATGGTCCAACTCTCACATCTATACATAGTGGAATAGTGGATAAACCATAGCTCTGACAATATGGACCTTTGTTGGTGAAGTAATGTCTCTGATTTTTAATATGCTGTCTAGGTTTGTCATAGCTTTCTTTCCAAGGAGCAAGTGTCTTTTAATTTCATGACTTGCATCAAATGTTCCCTTAATATCCTCATATGTCCAACAGAAATAAAGAAAATAATATACCCCCAAGGCCTGTTAGATGCTTTTGAACCATGGTGTTGGAGAAGACTCTTGAGAGTCCCTTGGCCTGCAAGGAGATCAAACCAGTCAATCCTAAAGGACCTCAACCCTCAATATTCATTGGAAGGACTGATGCTGAAGCTAAAGCTCCAATACTTTGGCCACCTGATGCAAAGAACTGACTCATTGGAAAAGACCCTGATGCTGGGCAAGATTGAAGGCAGGAGGAGAAGGGGACAACAGAGGATGAGATGGTTGGATGGCATCACCAACTCGATGGACATGAGTTTGAACAAGCTCTGGGAGTTGGTGATGGACAGGAAGGCCTGGCGTGCTGCAGTCCATGGGGGCGCAAAGAGTCAGACACAACTGAGCAACTGAACTGGACTGAGTGGCCTAGTCGTTTTCTCTACTTCCTTCAATTTAAGCCTGAATCTTGCAATTAGGAACTGATGATTTGAGCCACAGTCAGCTCCAGGTCTTGCTTTTGCTCACTGTATAGAGCTTCTCCATCTTCGGCTACAAAGAATATAATCAATCTGATTTCAGTATTGACTATCTGGTGATATCCATTTGTAGAGTCATCTCTTGTGTTGTTGGAAAAGGATATTTGCCATGACCAGTGTGTTCTCTTGAGAAAACTGTTGGCCTTTGCCCTGCTTCATTTTGTACTCCAAGGCCAAAATTGCCTGTTACTCCAGATATCTCTTGACATCCTACTTTCGCATTCCAATTCCCTATGAAGTACATTTTCTGTTGGTGTTAGTTCTAGAAGGTCTTGCAGGTCTTCATAGAACCATTCAACTTAAGCATCTTCAGCATTACTGGTTGGGGCATAGACTTGGATTACTGTGATATTGAATGGTTTGCCTTGGAAACAAACCAAGATCATTCTGTCATTTTTGAGGTTGCACCCAAGTACTGCATTCTGGACTCTTGTTGATTGAGGGCTGCTCCACTTCTTCTAAGGCATTCTTGCCCACAGTAATAGATATAATGGTCATCTGAATTAAATTCTCCCATTCCCGTCCATTTTAGTTCACTGATTCCTAAAATATTGATGTTCACTCTTGCCATCTCCTGCTTGACCACTTCCAATTTACCTTTATTCATGGACCTGACATTCCAGGTTCCTGTGCAATATTATTCCTTACAGCATCGGACTTTACTTTCACCCCCAGACACATCCACCACGGAGCGTCATTTCCACTTTGGCCCGATCGCTTTATTCTTTCTGGAGCTATTAGTAATTGCCCTCTGCTCTTCCCCAGTAGTATTATTGGACACCTTCTGACCTGGGTGGGGGGCTCATCTTTTGGTGTCTTATCTTTCTGCCTTTTTATACTGTTCATGGGGTTCTCGCGGCAAGAATACTGGAGTGGTTTGCCATTTCCTCCTCTAGTGGACCACGTTTTGTCAGAACGTTTCACTATGACTCATCCGTCTTGGGTGGCCCTGCACGGCATGGCTCATAGCTTCGTTGAGTTACACAAGCCCCTTCGTCACTACAAGGCTGTGATCCATGAAGGGGCATTCATCCCTACATAAAGGAAATTCTGTCCTGTTGGGAGTATATTCAGCAAAGCAATGGATACAATTATGAATGTACCATATATTCTTTTTTCCTTTCTCATCTAATGTATGTGTAATAGAATTTATCAGAATTCTTTTTTTTTTTTTCAAATGCACAGGCCTGGGGCCTGCTTTTATTGGGGCCAAGGGTCGGGGGCTAGAGCTTTAGGAGCTCACTCTTTATTAGTTAATTTCAAACATTAGATCATGAATTTAAATCACAGCCAGAAGAATTTATCAGAATTCTTGCAGGGCACAAACCTATAGCAGTACAACAGGCAGTGTTGTCTATATGTGAAGTCGCGTGTTTTATCTACCTTAGTGATTTGAACCACGTCTTAGAGTATCTAATGCCTCTTGTTCTGATGAAGCATGGCAATTCCAGATGAAACATCAGGCAAAATGGCCACTGACACAGGAAAATACCCTAAAGAAACGTATTTATCAATGAGTCAATGTTTATCCCATAAGAGTAATTTGATTACATAATTATGTAGCCCAATGCAATGTAGTGGCAATTTAAGAAGGCATGAGTTGTTCTTGTGTGCCCTAAATTTCAGATAAACTTTATGTATTTTTTTCAGAATTATTGATCCAACCCCAAATCGATCAACAAGTATGTAACCCAAAATTGTCAGATAAAAAGTGTGTTAGGCAGTTAATAAAAAGATTATGTTACATTTCTGGAATTTGTGAGGTGTAGGTATTAGTCTGCTCTTAAAAGGGCTTCACAGGTGGCTCAATGGTAAAGAATCCGCCTGCCGATGTGGGAGGTCTGGGTTCAATTCCTGGCTCAGGAAGATCCCCTGGAGGAGGAAATGGCAACCCACTCCAGTATGCTTGCTTGGAGAATCCCATGGACAGAGCAGCCTGGCAGGCTATAGTCCATGGGGTCTCAGAGAGTCAGACACAGCTGAGCACACACATGCATGGTGCTCTTTAAAATCCAGAATTTCTTATAATTTCTTGTCATACCTAATTTTGTCCCTGTAATCTTATATTCTTTTACTTAAAGAGGGATCCTAAGACTGTATGAATTTCAGGCCCCACAAAGCCTGGGTCATCTTATGGTTTCACCCCATGACCCCACACACGTGTACCATCACCCCTGTTCTGGTATCCACGCACCCCACAGACATTTCCACAGCCAGGGGTGCTGTGAGGTATCTTTAGACAGAGGGAAGAAAGAGCCAAGTAAAAAGGGCTTTGGTTCTATCATGTAATAGAGCTGGGACTTGAAAATCACAGAGGTGAAACGGTGGGGCGAATTCAATCAGCCGACTCCCACTTTGGGGATTGAAGCACAGGAATGTTTGGCAAATAGAAAAAGAGGAAGGGGAGGGAGTGACGGGGTTAAAGACCCAGAGGAGGCTGCAGTTCCGCGCTTGACCACAAGATGGAGGTAAAAGAGTGGTCCCTCCATTCCGTCAAAAACTCATTAAGAGCTAATCAAAGTAAAGCGGGTTTTTCATGTTCCCTACCTGTGCCTTCTCCCCCTTGCCAAGCCTCACTGCACTTACTATTGTTCCATTCTTTTTGGTTAAAGTCGTCACAAATCTGCGTTTTTGTTTGTTAACTCAGCTGTAGCCCGTACTTCGTCTTCTAGACATCTTCCCTTGCTCCTTATGGATAAGGATTATGTTCTTATTAACTATTATTAGAAGAATTTTCTGACTCAGAAGTTTCAGGACTTCAAGCTATAGTCTTAGTTCAATAATTGCCTGATTATTTGCTGTTATGCTTGGAACTTTCATTACCTGGCTTCTCTTTTGCATGCATGTCTCCACGCCCCCGAGTCGAAGCTCTGAACAGAGCGCTATCTGCAACACCAGCCCTCATTCCCGTCTGTCTGAGAGAGATACGGTTCCATCTAGTTTTACTGGGGTCCTGTGAAGGCTGAATGACTCCTATGTTAACCATAAAAAAGCAGAGCAACTTGCCTAAGAAAGACAATGATAGAAATAGACAGTCAGGCTTCCTGCAGCCAAGTCTACATTTTCTAAACTGGTAATGGCCACTGTCGCCTCCCTACCCTGTAAGATTTTGGCGGTCCTCTAGCTGTTTAGGCCAACACTATTAGTTCAAAACATCACACAGAAAGCATGGAGCAGTGACCAGAACTCACTACCTCTTCGATCTCTTTTGAGAGCTTTGCTGTTGCCGAGGGCCCTGGGCCAGGACATGTACTTGGCATATTGGTGGGGGCTTCTGCTGGAAAACCATGCTAACAATGAGATGGTGGAAGGGTATGACCCAGATACATGAGCTTCTCCAGTAGTCAAGCTACAACGTTTGTCTTTGATGAGTTGTAAGCTTTGTAACCTTTGAGTTGTAACCTCTGAGTTGTAACCTTTGATGAGGTTGGAGATCCCACCTGTGTGAGAGGACATAGCAAGGCTGCACCCTTAGTAAATTCCCTCATTCCTTGACTGCCCAAGGACTGACAAATCCCCTGAGACAAGAGGTGCTTTTTCAAAACAAATGGAGGGAGCAGATCCAGAAACATCTTGGCCTGTTTGCCTTGCAGAGTGCCTTTCCAGATCCAGATCTTGGTGCTCTGTTTTGCTTCATAGATGCGTCCTGCTGTGGACAGCAGCTTGGGTTCCCTGATTGGGCAGAATAGGTGACCCAGCTCTGGACAAGGAATTAGGAGACCTAGATTCAGAGGCCAGCTATGTGATGGTGGCATCCCCTTTCAGGAATGAAGGACTTCTTCCTCCCAGCTTAGAGAGCCCCTCCAGCCAAGGCCACGTTTTTCCCAGGTAGCCCACCTCCAGTGACTGATCACCAAGGGGGTCTGAAAGCTCAGCCCTCTCTCCCTACCTTCAGAAGGCTCCAAGTCTCATTCTAGCTTTCCAGCTCCCTGTAGAGTCGGTTAAGGCTTCCTGGAGGATTACACTGCAGCTCAGTTTCTCTGTCTGGCCACTCTTGCCTTCTCCCCTCCCTTCCTCAGGGCTGGATCCCAAGGGCTCTCCCTAGTCAACCTCCAGTGCATTCAATTCCATCTCTGACTCCTCCTCATGGGGAACCGAGCAGGAGGCAGTGACCTTGGGGAAGGCAACCATCTTTTCTGGACCATGTTAGGAGGGTGTCGGAAAGCTCCAGAGCTGTCTTCAGTGTCACTCCTGGGGCTCCCTGGGTGGTCTTTTTCGCATACAGCTCCCACCAGGCCCTGGCAACTAGACCTAGCAAAGAACGCAAAGTTTTGGAAGCCTGAGAACCCAATTGCATACAGAAGTGGCTACTCACTGAGGCAGGCTAGCGGTCAGCGCTGGGATCCTGTAGCTCTCAGTCCAATTCAAAAAGTGCTGCTATATGGTTTTCAAGCTCACCTGCTGAAATTCAAAGGGATGATTTCCCCACTCAGTCTTTCCAGCCAGGAGACAGGCCTGGGAGTTTGTCCACTCCCACTGGAGGTTGTCCACGTTGGCCTTTGCTCTCTCTCTTCCTCCAGGGCACCCTGTCCAATAGAAATCAAATTCAAGCCACCTAGGGAATCTTCCATTTTCTAGGAGCCACACACACAAGAGGTAAAAAGTAACAGATGAAACTGATTGCCATAATATACTTTACTTAAGCCAATATATCCCAGGGATCATTTCAACATGTATTCAGCACCAAAATAATTAAAGAGGTATTTTCTTTTATTTTTTTAAAGCAAAATCTTTAGCTTCAAGAACAAAGTACATTCTTCTACATTCTTCTCATTTTCTGTTCTTGGCATAAGTTTTCTTTCCAGTGGAACCAAAACCTCCTGAATCCCTTTCAGTGTTATCTAAAACTTGAACATCCTCTATTTCAGGATAAAATATCTATTCACAAAAAGCTGTGCAGTTTGATCACCCTTTTTGACTTCAAACCTTTCTTTGCCAAAATTACATAGTACAACACCAATGCTTCCTCTATAATCTTCATCTATGACACCAGCTCCCACAACCCTGAAGTGTTTCACAACCAAACCAGAATGCAGAACTACTGTCCCACAGCACCCAGAAGGAAGAGCTATCTGAATGTTGGTTTTCACACGGGCTTTGTCCCTCGGTAGTACTGCGTCATCATAGCCCACGGTGTGCGTGGACCCCTTGCTTGAGCCGCATGTCGCCCTCATCCACAGGCCAGGCCCTCTTGCTAGAGGGAGGGGACTTATGCCTCTTGAGAGCAGGGTGTGGCAGAGCAAGCACACGAGGGAGCAGGGAGAACAAGCAATGAGGTCTTTGCAGTTCTTCTCCATTCTAAAGTCTTTGAACTTCGGCACGTATGTGACAATACCTGTCAATTTGGACAAGTCACGTTGTAAGCATCTGGTTGGTAGCCACGGTGGTGACCATATTGGTTACAGATTATAAATGATGAGAATGGCAGAAGGCAGATGAGAATCTAAGATTTGGAAACTGAGCACTTCTGCTTCTAGGGTTGGTGAGTTTTAAGCCTGAGCGTGAAGGTTCTTGCTGGTCCTCACTTCTCATTTCTCCATAAATTAGGAGCCGGGGTGAGACTTTATTTAACGAGCTAACATCCCATGAGCACCTGGCATGCCAGTACTTTATCCAAAAATAATGACTTTCTTACGGCCCCCTCAACCCTCACCTGGAATTAGCAACACCAGCCTGGGTGGACGCTCGAGTTTGAAAGCAATATTACCTGAGACATCTTTATTTTGAGTTGCATTTGTGCACCTTGTACAAAATCTTGACCAATTTTCTAATCCCAGTCAGGAAAGGAAGCATTTGGAGAGAGGTATACTGCTACGTGTTCCTTTAGAATGTAAAACGTTTAATTAGATGCCAAGGATTGAAAATCTTGATTCAGAGCCCGAAATGGCTAATAAGGTTTTATTGTTGCTATTACTTAGAGGTTTTATAGAACTTTAGGCTTGCAGAGAGCTTTTCAATCACTTGAGAGAATCTGAGTTTGTTAACAGCGAGATGAAAAAAGGTTCTATTCATCAGGAGAGACAACATACATAATATTTTAAGTATTTAAGAATTACGACCCTGCTGTGAGAACTCCTAAAATTACTTCTACGTGGCTGCAAGAGATTCTCGTTAGAGGCACAGGACATTAATGCAGATACCAATGTTATTACCCTGCTGAGTCTGCAAGGGTGAACTTCTTCAAGTCAGGAAATAGAGAAGTTTCTAAAGCAAACATTAGCCGACTCTAGTTACACACATGGAGCTTTTTGCCCAAACGTGATTTTTGAACCTTTTCTAAAGGAGCTCTTAAGGTTTTATGAGTGATCATATTATAAAATCATATGTAGTTCCAATGTGGCATAATTTATGACTGCTCTGGGTCACCAAAATCTTCCAGGATTCCATTGTTGGGACTGCTGCAACTAGAGACAAATTTGCACCAACTCCTCTATAAATACTATCAATGGGGCAGCCTTGACTTTAAAGTATGTGAAAAATGGGTTTCCCCTTCCCATGTATGCGTGCGTGTGTGCTAAGTCACTTCGGCTGTGTCCGACTCCTTTTGCAGCACTGTGGGCTGTAGTCCACCAGACTCCTTTGTCCATGGAATTCTCCAGGCACGAATACTGGGGTGGGTGGCCACACCCTCCTCCAGAGGCTCTTCCTGCCCCAGGGATTGAACCCATGTTTCCTGCGGCTCCTGCATTACAGGCAGATTCTTTGCCGATGAGCCATTGTGGAAGCCCCTTCCCATGTGTACCAAAGGCAAAGTCAGGCCCTCCAGACTTTTGAATACATCAGCTTCTGCTGCGGCAACACCACCTAACAACCCAAAGCTCAGTACTCATGCAACCAGGTGGCTGGCTAGGTAGCTCTACTGATCTCAGCCAGACTCACTCACGGCTGGCTGGTGGCTGATCAAGGCTGGCCTCAGCTCCTCTCCATGTGTCTCGTGGTCCAGTAGGCTAGCTTGAGCATATGGTCGTGGAGATAGCACATACCTAAGAGAGAGCAAGCTCCAGTGCATGGGCCACTTTGAGCCTCTGTGATATGCCCGCTAATAGCCCATGGGCATAAGCCTGTCACATTGCTGAGCCCAGTGCCCAGAGCTGGGTCCAAGGGCACAGATGAAAGGAGGGGTGAGGATTGTGGCCATGTGAGCCACCACAGGTGAGAATTGATTCAGATCATTTTCTTGGAAAGGGAAGGCCAAAATAGTAAATGTCGTCAGTGTATGCATCCATTTTGAGAGACAAGATTTTCAACTGGCAACACCAAGTTACTGCCAATTCACTCCCCATCGCCACCTCTTAGAACAGTCCTAGGCCAAAGGTCATGGAAAATTTTTGACTAAGTTCTTTTCATTGTGCATTTCTGGCCAGGGTCATATATTTTTTTGAATTTCATTTTATTTATTGATTGGCCTCTCCGCACGGCATGTGGGATCTTAGTTCCCCAACCAGGGGTCAAACCCGCACCCTTTGCTTTGGAAGCACAGAGTTTTAACCACTGAACCACTGGGGAAGTCCATTGACCGAGTTCTAATGAGCAACTTTGACAGAGTGGAGGCAAGAATGTTTTTCAAGTGCACTCCTTCCTAGGTGACACATAGGTGAGTAGCCCTCAGAATCCCCCTGCTTCTTTCCCTATGGTCACCTCCACTTCCGGCCCCAGACGCTGTAGAAATCCATGCCAGAACGCAGGGAAACAGGAGTTACAGGCTCTGTGGCCCCACCTGGACCAGGTTTGGGTGGTCGCCACACATGCTGAGGAGAGACCCTGCTCTCTGCCATTAGGCCGGGCGTCAGCTGGCCCCACGCCAGGCTAGCGTTTGTGCCCATCTGTCAGGGTGGCACCTGGCCCTCTTCTAGAAACAGATGGTTTCAATTGATCTTTCCTTGCCAGTCTTTCCTGTGTGAACACTCCGAACCTGCCCCGCTTCATCCTGGAACTTAATGGAATCCTCACATGCTCTCATTTCCTGTACCGTTTCCCTGGCAGCCAAACTGTTGTTCTTATTTTTTCGTTCTTTTTTTTTTCTTTAGTTTTTACTTTTCTGCAATAGTAGGATTATAAATGGATTTGTATATACAGAGGGGAAAATCAATAACCTGTATTTTCTAGGACGAAATGTAACCTCGCAGCAAAGCACCGACAATTATAAAAAAATCATTTGTTTTTCCATTTCACTGATCTTGACATACAGCTCACCTCATATTCCTAGACCGAACTGACTTGGGCCTCCCTGGATATAGGAGGCTTGGCCTGACAAACCCTTTAATATGAGACAGAGAATATGAAGGTGCATACCCCCCACACCCTCAGCCTCAAGCTAACAATTTAGTGGCCCAGAGGACAGTAGGGATTTAAAGTTTATTTTGTTTTTAGAGGAAAGACGTGAGTTAGGGCAGCTAAATGTTACAGATACTCCAAAGGCAAGATTGAACCATGGTCCTGAGGCTCTAGCCTGGGAGGAGAGTTGCCCCTGGTGACCTGGCCCAAGGACAGCAGAGAATGGCCCCAGTGCTTGGGCCTACTGATCTCACCTACAACCCAGCCCACGAATGTTTAGCTTGGGCCAGTGCTGCTGCGGAGAAGGCGATGGCACCCCCTCCAGTCCTCTTGCCTGGAAAATCCCATGGACGGAGGAGCCTGGTGGGCTGCAGTCCATGGGGTCGCTAAGAGTCGGACACGACTGAGAGACTTCACGTTCATTTCACTTTCATACACTGGAGAAGGAAATGGCAACCCACTCCAGTGTTCTTACCTAGAGAATCCCAGGGACGGGGGAGCCTGCTTGGCTGCCGTCTATGGGATCGCACAGAGTTGGACACGACTGAAGCGACTTAGCAGCAGCAGCAGCAGCAGGGCTGCTGAGTCGCACCCAGCAATGTACAAACCATAGCCGTGATTGGGTGTTTCTCCTGCCATAAGCCCGAGATGCCACCATTTGAGTTAAAGAAAAGAGGAAGGAAGGCCTTATGAGCAAACACTTCAATATGCATGGAACAGCTGCAGTCAATAGAGTTAGAGTGCAAGCCACAGAGGAACTCAAAACTCTCTAGTAGCCACATTGGGGAAAAAAAGGAGAAATAACTGAAATGAATTTTAATGATATTTACTTAGCTCAATATAGCAAAATATCACTTCAACATCTAATCCATTCGAACAGTTATTCATGAGACATTTTACATTCTATCTTGTGTTTGAAGTCTTCAAAATCCAGGGTGTATGTTACACTAATATTACATTTCAATTTGGAATAGCTATAGTTCATGCACTCAGTAGCCATATATGATTGCTGGCCACCATATGGGCCAGTGCAGGTCTAGGATGTTTCCAGAAGGAGACTCAAGAAACAGTTAACAGTTTCTTCTCAGGAAGAGAATTAAGGGAATGGGGGATAGATAGATAGTTACCTTTTAACTGTAAACCTTTTTGTACTGCTTGAATGATGTACAAAGTATGTGGACCACATTTTTTTAATATTTATTTTTTATTAATTTGGCTGCACCAGGTCTGAGTTGTGGCACACGGGATCGTCGATCTTCGTTGTGTCAAGCAGGAATTTTAGTTTTGGCATGCAAACTCTTGTGGGATCTAATGAGCTGACCAGGGATCGAACCTGAGCCCTCTGCACTGGGAGCATGAAGTCTTAGCAATGGGACCACAGGTAAGTTCCCAGTCTACATTAAAAAAAAAAAAAAAAGACTTCTTACACTGATATTCCTTTGAGTGATAACTCAGTGTTGGCAAGCAAGAGGAAAAAAAGACACATTCCTACACAGATAGTGGGACTGTAAGGCCCTACCACTGTTTTTAGAGGAGTTGTTAGGGTTAGTGTTAGGGTTTCCAAAGAAACAGAACCAGTGTGAGGCGAATATACATGCCTATATATATATATATATATATATATATATATATATTTCATTTGATAGCCATTGAAATTACATTTAACTGTGTTTTTACTGGTGGCTCAGGTGGTAAAGAATCCGCCTGCAGTGAAGGAGACCTGGGTTCGATCCCTGGGTTGGGAAGATCCCCTGGAGGAGGGCATGGCAACTGACTCAGTATTCTTGCCTGGAGAATCCCCATGGACAGAGGAGCCTGACGGGCTGCAATCCATGGGGTCTCAAAGAGTCAGACACGCCTGAGCGACTAAGCACACACACACATTACTATATGAGCACTGAACTAACTGCTTTTAATCTTCACAAAAACCTCACGGTAGAAAGTGTCAGGGACTCCGTTTTACAATGTGGACACTAAGTAAGGCTGTGAGAGGTTCAGAAACTGGCTGGCAAGTAAAAGGTGGGACTGGAGTTGGAGCTGATTCTCTCTGACTTTGAAGGTAGTGGATAAAGATAGGGAGAATGAACACACAGGGGCCAATGAACAAGACTTATTATAAGGAACTGGCTCACATGATTCTGGAGGCCAACAAGTCCCACGGTGTAAGCTCCGATCCAAGGGCAGAAAACCAGTTTCAGCTCACATCTGGCAGACAGCAGTTTCTCCCTTTCTCTGTTTTTTATTTTGTTGTTGTTGTTGTTCTACTCAGGCCCTCCATGGATTAGATGAGGCCCACCCACATTGTGGGGAGAGGGGGACCTGCTTTACTCAGTCTGCCAATTCATATGCCAACGTTATTTGGAAATACCCTCACAGAAATGGGCTTCTCTGATAGCTTAGCTGGTAAAGAATCCACCTGCAATGCAGGAGACCCCGGTTTGATTCCTGGGTCGGGAAGATCTGCTGGAGAAGGGATAGGCTACCCACTCCAGTATTCTTAGGCTTCCCTGGTGGCTCAGCTGGTAAAGAATCCTCCTGCAATGAGGGAGACCTGGGTTCGATCCTTGGGTTGGGAAGATGCCCTGGAGAAGGGAAAGGCTACCCACTCCAGTATTCTGGCCTGGAAAATTCCAGGGACTGTATAGTCCATGGGGTTGCAGAGTCGGACACAACTGAGCATCTTTCACTTCACAGAAACACCCAGAAATATTGTTTAACCAGATACCCAGGCCCTACAAGGGCTCCATCATATTGACACATGAAATAAGCCATCACATCTACTTCTAGAAATTTATTCTAAAGAAATGACTGGCCGAGAGGGCCCATGTATTATGGACCAGGATGTACTTCTCAGCATCTGAGTTCTTACTGGAATATTGGAAACATCCTGAATGTTGTAAACAGATGTGCAGTGAAATTGCACCCTCTGGAGGGGGTGGCTTCTAAAGACAGGCAACGAGAGGAAAATCACCAAATAGTCATAATCGCCCTTGAAAATAACTTGGTTGGCAAAGTATTGGAAGCTCAGCACTAAATCCTCCACAGCAAGGTCCCTGTTTCTTGGGGTGAGTTCCTCCTGCAGTAGTTTGCTAGCATATCAGGACCACACCGCGTGAAAAATAAGTACCCTACACGCTGGCATCGCTTGACAAGATTGGAGAGACACATTGGAATTGAAAGCAACTGAGGAAATAGATTTGTTTCCATCCGAAGTTCAATCTTTGAGTGAACTGGTAAACAGTATCACCTCTGTTCTTCTTCTTTTTTTTTTTTTTAATACTATATGATTCTGTTTATATGAACTTTAAAAATAGGTAACATTACTTCAATGGCATTAGAAAATTAGGAAATTGGTTACTCCTGGGAGCATTAGCGGAGGAGAGTTCTGGGGGTGCTGGTGGTTTTCTGCTCATCTTCGTCTCTATTATGGAAACGTTTTCCTTGCTCTGGAAAGGTATAGGGTTCAACTGACATACCTTAAAGGGGTGTAGGTGTAAGAAAGTAAGTGTTGGTCAGTCAGTCGTGTCTGACTCTGCGGTCCCACGGACTGTAACCCACCAGGCTCTTCTGTCCATGGGATTCTCCAGGCAAGAATACTGAGTCGGTTGCCATGCCCTTCTTCAGGGGATCTTCCTGACCCAGGGATCGAACCCAGGTCTCCTGCATTGTAGACAGATTCTTTACTGTCTGAGCCACCAGGGTATAGGTGACTCTATAGCATATTGATGTGAAAATATAAAGAATGAAATATGTAAGGGAATGCCCCCAAATGTCATGTTTTTTATCTCTAGGTGTCCTAAGAGGAGGATGCGATGTCCTCTGCTGGAAGTGCAAGCTGACATTCTCACGGCTGCCACTTTCAGAGGGATTGGGGAGGTGTTGGAGACAGTGCTGCTGCTTACACATACCCTCCATCCTGCTGGGCGCCCTGAGGAGCGGAGATCTCCTGCCCTAACTCCAGGCTACTACCCACTGCGGCTCAAAAGAAATTAGAAATGTCTCTTGCAGAGATGGCACCCCACCCTGGGGACCCTGCTGCCCTGCCCCCGCCCTTCAGCAGCCACCCTGTAGCTGGTCACACCACCGTGGATTGTCACGCCACCGCAGCAGGAGGGACTCAGGCAAACACGGGAAATGTTTCCAGAGGCACAAGCATAGCCTGACAGCCCTCACTTAGGTGCCGATTTAAAGCCTGGAACAATCCCTTGCAGAGCCTGGCTGTCATTTCCAGTCAGCGGGCTCCAGCCTCTAAACATTCTAATGAGAGTCACTGCCAGGTCCCTGCGGCTTCCCCACTCCTCCCCACAAACAGGACCAGGATGGGGGGCGGGGGACAGTCTCTCATCCAATCTGTGTAACCAACCACCAAGAAGGGGGTGGCACAACTACTTTGAAGATAAAGGAAGCCAGGTGGCGGGGGTCGGTGGGGATGGGGGCGTAAATTAACTCACCTGTTAGGTTTTGGGTTCCCAGGAAGGAGCCTCTGGGACAGAGGTGAGCAGGTGGGGTGTTTAGTAAATCTCCCTGGAAAGGATTCCTGGGTGGCTCAGATGGTAAAGAGTCTGCCTCCAATGCGGGAAACCTGGGATCAATCCCTGGGTCGGGAAGATGCCCTGGAAAAGGAAATGGCAACCCACTCCAGTATTCCTGCCTGGATAATCCCATGGACAGAGGAGCCTGGTGGGCTACAGTCCCTGGGGTCTCAAAGAGTCGGACATGACTGAGCAACTTCACTTTCTTTCTTTCTTTCTTTCTTCTGAAAAGGAGGACAAGGAAGCAGGGGAGGTAGGCCAGAGGCGAAAGTCAGCTGTGATGCAGGCCCAGTGACAGCCTTGCCCACCCCGATAGGAGGCTCCGGAGCGAGACTGGCCCTTGGGAGTTGTCCCAAGATGGCGGACTTTTCTACCAGCAGCCATCAGTCAGTGGATGGCTGTGACCTTGGTGAGGTCTCTGGAGACAAGGAAGCCTTGAAGGGCTGAGGGCTGTCTGCCAGTAGTCCTGCAGATAGAGCAAAGAAAGGGTGACACCTCCTTCTGTGAAGGGGTACTTGGACCCCTTCACATCACCGTGCCCACCACTCCAAGGTCACCCAGCTAATGGGTGACAGAGATGCCACTGAAAGCAAGTGATTCAATGTCTTCAGTTTCTGCCCAGTTACTGAGTTAAACAGCCTCCTCTGTGTGGACTGGGTCCTCTCTTAGACCTTCTAGGAAAGAGTGAGCCCCTTCCAGAATTTAGATAACAAGGCTGTTCCAGCAGCTCCCTGACTGGCTGGCTGTTCCCATTACTAAGACCACGTGATATTTCAATTTTTTTTTTTTTTTGCCCACCTAAGCCAGACAGCACAAGGTCCTCTGCAGCCCATGTGGGTCATTCTACCCTGCTGTCCACATCAACCACTTTCAGCCCCACTACCTTCTTTAGCAGTATCCACATGGGCTGTAATTATCCAGAGGAATTGTATCAAAACTGAAGGAGAGTCTCAAGGGAAATGAAGAGCATTCCAAGTGTGTAGTGACACTAGAGAGTATGGTTTTCTCATCCTGTGACAGCTTACTAGGCATCAGGAAGCCGAATCAAAATCTTGGTTCAGAGTCCCCCCTTTTCCCATCTCAGATTTTCTCACCTTCCTTTCCTATCCTCCCACCCCCTCAATCCCTAGCTAAATTAAGGCAGGGGCTAGTAAGCCACTCCAGAGAAGGCAATGGCACCCCACTCCAGTACTCTTGCCTGGAAACTCCCATGGACGGAGGAGCCTGGTAGGCTGCAGTCCATGGGGTCGCTAGGAGTCGGACACAACTGAGTGACTTCACTTTCACTTTTCACTTTCATGCATTGGAGAAGGAAATGGCAACCCACTCCAGTGTTCTTGCCTGGAGAATCCCAGGGATGGGGGAGCCTGGTGGGCTGCTGTCTCTGGGGTCACACAGAGTCGGACACGACTGAAGCGACTTAGCAGCAGCAGCAACAGCAAGCCACTCAGTCCTGTAGCCCACCTGGAGGTGAGTGACACAGAGGAGAACCCACGTGGGTAAGGCCCAGACATAACCACGCGCCTTTCCACCCCTCCTTAGGGGAAGGACTACTCTTTGCTTTGGAGACAGGAGGATTCTGGGATCCAAACACACATGCAGCCATGTTGGGGGAACAGTGGTCTTGCTGGCTGGAGGTTTGACAGAGATGAGTGGCTGGGGAAGAACACTGATGTAAGAGCTGACGGGCAAAGGACATAGGCGAAGAGGCAGAAATGGATCAGTGTTGGAGAGGGACGATAACAGCCTTTGTCAGAATCCCACTCTGTCCAGCATGGTGTTTTCGTTCGCTAGGGCTGCCATAACAAAGGACCACACGCTGAGTGGCTTGAATGACAGAAATGTATTGTCTCACCATTCTGGAGGCCAGAGGTCCAAGATCAAGGTGTGGGCAGCATTGGTTCCAAGGGTGAGATGGAGAATCTGTCCTAGGTCTCTCCCCTAGCTTCTGGTGCTTTGCTGGCAGTCTTTGGCATCCCTTGCATGTAAAAGCAACACCTCCATCTCTGCCTTCATCTTCAGTTGCTGTTCTCCCTCTGTACATGTTTCTGTGTCCAAATTTCCCCTTTCTTTAAGGATAACAATCATATTCGATCAAGGCCCATCTTAGTGACCTCATTTTAACTTGATTACTTCTGTAAAGATTCTGTCTCCAAATAAGGCCACATTCTCAGGTTCTAGAAATTAGGATACCAACATATCTTTTGGGATGAGGGGAACACAATTCAACCCATGTGAGTGCTAAGTCACTTCAGTCGTGTCTGACTCTTTGTGACCCCATGGACTGTAGCCTGCCAGGTCCTCTGTCCATGGGATTCTCCAGGCAAGAATACTGGAGTGGGTTGCCATACCCTTCTCCAGGGGATCTTCCTGGCCCAGGGATCAAACCTACCTCTCTTGTTTATCCTGCATTGCAGGTGGATTCTTTACCGCTGAACCACGGGAGAAGCCCAAATTCAACCCATGGTGGTTTAGTCGCCAGGTCGTGTCCAACTCTTGCGACTCCATGGACTATAGCCCGCCAGGCTCCTCTGTCCATGGGATTCTCCAGGCAAGAATACTGGAGTGGGTTGCCATTTCCTTCTCCAGGGGATCTTCCTGACCCAGGAATCGAAGCCAGGTCTCCTGCACTGCAGGCAGATTTACTGACTGAGCTACGAGGGAAGCCCTAACACTAATTCCAAACTTAAAGTGTGCATCTTTGGGTTTTGTCTGCACAGCATGCCTGGCCATCTTCTTCTGGTAATAGCATTCCTCTTCCTTAGGAGTGATTCCTTTCTATCCATGCAGCTACCAATGACGTGACCCTGTCTTCCCATTACAGGGATGAACATGTGACCCAAGTTGACCAGCAGATTTCTCTCTCTGTCTCTATCTTTCTATATTTTGAAATTAAGTGAATTAGGATAGAGTGGGAAAGATATTCAAGTTGGGATTCCATGGTGGCTCAGATGGTAAAGAATCTGCCTGTAATGTAGGAGACCTGAGTTCAATCCCTAGGTCAGGAAGATCCCCTGGAGAAGGGAATGGCAGCCCTCTCCAGTGGGCTTGCCTGGAGAATCCCATGGACAGAAGAACCTGGTGGGCAACAGTCCATGGGGTCGTAAAGAGTTGGAAACGACTGAGTGACTAACATTTTCACTTTCCTAAAAATTAACCCAGGCCCAGTCTGTTCCCTGTATCTGGCTCTTTCAGGGAAATCCTCCTGATGAAATGCCTGGACTGTGACAAACCCAAGGCTGCTGTGGCTGATGAAACAGCCTGGCTTTGAAGTTTGAACCCCAACTTCCTCATTAACTAGCTGGGAGATTGACAAGTTTTCTCATCTATGAAACATGATGACAATAGCGTTATCTAAGAGCAGTCTGGCAGGGATCATGTATGTGGGATTATTTTGCATGAAGCATAATTCTATACAAATGCCTGTTATTATTAGAAAGGTAGAAATCTAGGACTCAGAGAGCCAAAGAAGAAGAATTAGTCAGTGTTTGACCAGTCCTGACTTAGCGCGCTGGCATCACACTTGCCTGCCACCACTCATGCCTCTGTTTTCCAGCTGAGCAAGGCCATGTGACCACTTCACTGAGCTGTGAGCTGAAATTGACAGGTGTCACTTCCCAGCCCAGAGTCAGTGTGGGAGAGACTGCACAAGGGCATGAGTACAGTTCATCAGGCCTCACCAAATGGCAGTCTACCACAATGGTCAAAGTCGCTCATTTATTCGTGCATTCATGCATTCATCAAATCTTTTTTAATACCTTGCATAAGCCCAGCAGTGTGCTAGTCTCTGGGGATGCAGAGACAGATAAGCAGGATCAGTTTCCCAAGGTGCTTGCTCTAGATGTCAAAGGGGAAGTAGGTGCAAGCAAATAATTGCAATACAGGGTGTTCATTCCTTTAAGAGAGGGGTGCACTGTCTGGAGCATGCTGGAGAGGCTTCCTGGAGGAAGTGATGTATGCACTAGCTCTTAAAAGGCAAGTAAGTGATCACCAAGTAGACCAGGGGAAGAGTCTTTCAGGCAGAGGAAGCCACGCCTCCAAGGACACCAGATGTTGTAGACGTTATGGGGAGAGGTTCCCAGAGGCTGGAGCCTAGGGTGCATGCAATGTGAGTGCCAGGCTGAGGCGTTTTGATCTGATGCCAAAGCCTGGAAGCCAGAGGAGGTTTTCTAGCAGTGGAGCACCATGGGAAAAGGGGAAACGATTGGAGGCAGGCCAGGGAGGAGGCCACTGCATGAGTTCTGGAAAGAGATGATGAGGCTCAAACCAAGGCATGGGTTTGGGGTTTGAGGCAAGAGACCGGATTCAGGCAGAATTCTGGGATATAAGAGATTAGATGTTGAGATGGGGGGTGGGCTGAGGATGACTAATTTGAATAAATGGCCTGAGTTCTTTAGACAGAGGCCTGGCATGAAGAATACCAGAATACCAGTCTATCAGACCTCCGAGGCTTGTGTGAGAAGCTTGTGCAGAGATGAGTGGTGTGTGGCAAGCATACCCTGTGAGCCCTGTAAATTGTAAGGAGATGGCCTCTCTCCCTTCTCCAAGCTGCCCTGGGACACTTAGAATCAAGCCCCGGTTCTACTTCTAGTGAAACCCAATCAAGCACAAAGCCTGTGTCTGTCACTCTCGCTCTCCCCATCTCTTTCACCCTCCCTTCCTGTTTTCTTCCTCATTTGTAATACAACACTAGGTCTACTCTGATCACAAACTTATTCAGTCACCTTTCTAAAGTATTTTCTCTACAATCCAATGGTATTTAACACCAGTAGAGTGGACCTTATATGCTGTGATCACAAATCAGACAAACCATGTGAGATTTCCAGCATTCAGTTGAGTATCTTTTTGGAAGTATCGAGTGTCCTGAGACCATGAAAGAATGCAGAATTCCTGTAAAGTTCAAAGGTCTTTATACCTAGGCAGGAAGATATATGTTGTTGTTATTCAGTCATGTCCAACTCTTTGTGAACCCATGGACTGCAGCACTCCAGGCTTCCCTGTCCTCTTCTGTCTCCCAGAATTTGCTTAAGTTCATGTCCATTGAGTTGGTGATGCTGTCTAACCATCTCATCCTCAGTCACCCCCTTCTCCTGCCCTCCATCTTTCCCAGCATTAGGGTCTTTTCCAATGAGATAGCTCTTTGCATCAGGTTGCCAAAGTACTGGAGCTTCAGCTTCAGCATCAGTCCTTTCAGTGAATACTCAGGGTAGATTTCCTTTAGAATTGACTGGTTTGATCTCCTTGCAGTCCAGGAGACTTTCAAGAGTCTTCTTCAGGAAAATATATACATACCTTTTAAGAATTCAAGAAACAAAGGTGGGATACTCAACCTGGGGGGCCTTGTTGCTTTAAGTGAGAAGGTTGAAGAATTAGGTAATATCAGGGACCCAAGACCAACCCTTGGAGTTATATAATCATTGACATAGCAACTCTAAATGTTGACACAGATTCCTTTTGCAACCTCAAGCATGCTGAGAAGATGATATAATGGTTTCCTTAGTGGGTGTGAGAGGAATTGCCCCACTCTCTGCCTTTCCTGAGCTCATGTGTGGCCAAAATTTCAGGTCAAAAATAACTTCATTTCACTGGGATGATAACCATGTTCCTTACTGAGTAATATCTTTTGACCCAGGGAAAATTTCTAAATAAATTTAGAAATGTTTAAGAGTAGCGCATACTTTCTTGTAAGAATCTGGGCAAACTGGGCACATTATGTATGTGTAATGTTTAAGCAGATATAGTCAATTCAAGGAACAGCCACGTGACTGTGCTTAAAATGTGTTACTGGTGTAGACTTAGAATTTTAAGTTGAAATTGTACCAGAATGTATGGTACCAGAATGTCCAGGGAATTTTTAAGTTCACTGTCTTTGAAACTATAATTTGTTTGATTTATCATTTAATAGATCTATTAATATTTGAGAAAGTTTTGTTCATACAGACTGGTGAAGTACTTTAAAAGGAAAAAGAATATATTATGTTTTGCTGCAAGTGGCTGCCTCAAGGGACAGGTTATGACTATCATTATCGGTCTCTTACCCCACAGCCATTCTCTTACAAAACCTAGATTGTGTTCATTTATGGAAGGCTTTGTGACTCAGGAAAAGCTGGGCCCCTCCCCAGCCCAGGAGTGGAGCTGGCAGTGAATCCTGACAATTAAAACTAATTACGCAGTTAGTAATTCCATTCCCCTTACCAGTGATTGGCTCAGGAAAAGAAGTGAAGTGAAGTGAAGTCGCTCAGTCATGTCCGACTCTGCGAACCCGTGGACTGTAGCCTACTATGCTCCTCCGTCCATGGGATTTTCCAGGCAAGAGTACTGGAGTGGGTTGCCATTTCCTTCTCCAGAGGATTTTCCTCACCCAGGGATCGAACCCAGATCTCCCGCACTGTAGGTAGACGCTTTACCATCTGAGCCACCAGGGACTCAAAAAATAAAAATATTTCTTTGAGCTGCTTTTTTGGGAGGGGGTATGGCAAGGATACTGGAGTGGGTTGCCATTCCCTTCTCCAGGAGCTCTTCCCAACCCAGGGATTGAACCCGGGTCTCCCACATTGTAGGCAAATGGTTTGTCTGAGCTACCAGGGAAGTCAGGAAAAGAAGTGTGGTGCAATTTTGACCAAAGATTAAGATAGAGAAGTCTGATGGGAGGCTTCAAGGAAGGTTTTCCTTTCAAAGAGGAGCACAAGGAAAGAGATAAGACTCTTCCCTTCTGGCCTTGGAATGTTGTGTGAGGATGTGATACCTGGAGCTGATGCAGCCATTTTGTGACCATGAGGAGAGGCACTGACACCTGAGGATGGCAGGGTAGAAATGTGGAAAGAACCTGGGTCACTCAGCCTCCAAATTAAGCAATCATCATAGATTCTCCTTACTGTTTTTTAAGTTTTCATTTGATCTGTGTTTTAGTAACTCATCTTCCTATTTTAAAGATTCCCCTATGGTTATCATTAAATTAATCTTGCAACTTCCCCTTCCTAGATAAAACATTTGCTTATTCTTGTTGATTTATGTGAGGGAAAGGATATTTTTAGATCTCCAAAAGATACAGTTATTTGGGCTATTTGTTCTTTTTTTTTCTAATTGAAGTATAGTTGATTTACAATGTTGAGTTAGGGGCTATTTGTTCTTGTTACTTTCTAATTTTATCATATTATGGTCAGATAATATGGCTTATATAATTCCTTTTGGGAAATATATTCAAGTTTTCTTATATGATTCCTTTTGGGAGATATATTCAAGTTTTCTTTGAACACTAAGCCTTGGTAAATTTTTTATAAATTTTCCACAGTTGCTTCAATAGAATGTATCTTCTATTGGGCACAATGCTTTATATGTATCTATTAAATGTTGAGGCTGTGCAGGGAAGGAATGGAGAGACAGATGTAGATAACAGACTTGTGGACAGAGAGCAGGAAGGAGAAGAGTGGAATGAACTGAGGAAGTAGCATTGACGTACATACGCTATCATGTGTAAAACGGATAGCTGGTGGGGAGTTGCTGTGTGGCACTGGGAGTCTAGCCTGGTGCTCTGTGATGACCTAGAGGTGTGTGATGGGAGGGGGAGAGGGAGGCTCAATAGGGAGAAGAGATATATAATTGTGACTGATCTGCACTGTTGTACAGCAGAAACCAATACAGTGTTGTAAAACAATAGCCTCCCATTAAAAAATAGAAAAAATGTTGAGGCTGGAGACATCTTAAAGGCTTCTTCGCTTGTATGTTCAATGCCTGAGCTGGGAAGACGTAGCACACATGGAAGCTGGTATAACTGGGCTTCTTGGGCATGCCTCTATATGGTCTCTCTGCATGGTGGCTTCAGGGTAACCAACTTCTATTTTTTTTAAGAGAATCAATTTATCTTATCTTATTTATTTGGGGCTGTGCTGGGTTTTCATTGCTACTCGGGCTTCTCTCTAGTTTCTGTACACAGGCTTCTCATTGCGGTGGCTTCTCTTATTGCAGAGTACAGGCTCCAGGGCACATGGGCTCAGTACTTGCGGCTCCCGGGCTCTAGAGCACAGGCTCAATCGTTGTGGCACATGGGCTTACTTGCTCCACGGCATGTAGGGTCTTCCTGGATCAGGGGTCAAACCCATGTCTCCTGCATTGGCAGGTGGATTCTTTACCACTGAGCCACCAGGGAAGCCTGTAACAGACTTCTTGTATGGGAGCTCAGGGCTGTAAATATATGTATTCCCAAAGGGATAGAATTAGGCAGAAGTAATATAGGCTGTCATGATGTAGCCTCAAAAGTCATGCAACATTGCTTCTGCCAAATTCTATTCATTAGAATGGAATCTCTAAGGCCAACCCTCATTCAAAGAGAGGGGAATTAGATTCCATATCTTGCTGTGTCAAAGGGTTTGCAAACATGTTCTAAAACCACACCACACCAGCCTAACGTGTCTGTGGAACATAAAAGACATGTGCATGTGTTTCTGGCCCCATCTCCAGCCCCTCGGCTTTTCTCTACAATCTCTACTCACCAGCATCTCCCAGGCTTCCGTGTCACTTCTGTTGAGGCAGTGCAAGTGTGGGATGGAAAAGAATTTCCAGACACAGAGTATTGCAGAAAGGAGTGAGTTTATTAAGAACAAAGAGCAGAGATAATGTGGGCACTGTGGGTGCTTCGGGCCGACAACTCCTGACAGACCAGGGAGAGTCAACAGATTTTGTGGTTAATAGCCAACTTTTATAGCCTCCCTGGAGAGGGAAATGGCAATCCACTCCAGTACTATTGCCTGGAAAATCCCATGGACAGAGGAGCCTGGTAGGCTACAGTCCATGGGGTCGCAAAGAGTCAGACACGACTGAGCAACTTCACTTTCCTTTTTCCTTTTTATAGCCTCAAGACAAAGGAAATTTCTGCTAGAAGGCTGGCATTAGGTGGTTGGTTGGGGCACTATAGGGTGTTTACTGGAGTGGGCATCTTCACCTAATTGGGAGTCAGGAAGCTTGTTAGTGATGATCAGTGGGCTTTTGGCGATGGTTACAAAGGGGCTCAGTCAGCTTTGGAGGTGACCTTGGTTCTGGGCTCTGCTTTTCTGGCCTTGGTGCAAGTCCTTGCACCTGTGGCCTTGGGGGCAGGACTTAACAACTTCTATAGCCAACTCTGCTCTCATTCAAAACTGTTGCCCCTCTTCTGTCATGCTTGTACTGTCTAACCTCCCTACTCACCCCCTTTTTGCTGGGCCCTGGGAGCCCCTAGAACCATGAGGAATAATATTAAAATGATTGTTGTTATTTTAAATCACTAAATTTTGAGATGATCTGATAGGCAGCAATAGGTGCTTTCTTGAGCTCAACACCTTTTTTTGATGTTTACTGCTTCCTGAAAAACTTAAGCATGAACAGACTTCTGCCCAGAAGCTTTAAAGTTGAGTCTCTCTCTTTTTTTTTTTTTAATTGTGGTAGGAACACTTAACATGAGATATACCCTCTTAAACTGTCTTTTAAATAATTGTTTCATTTATTTGTTTATGGCTGCACTGGGTCTTTGCTGCTGCGGGCGGGCTTCCCTATAGTGGCAGTGTGCGGGTTTCTCGTTGTGGAGGCTTCTCTTGTTTTGGAGCACAGGCTCTAGGATGCGCAGGCTTCGGGAGTTGTGGTACACGGGCTCAGTTGCCCTGTGGCATGTGAGATCTTCCCGGACCAGGGATTGAACCTGTGTCCCCTCCATGGGCAGGTGTGTTCTTAACCACTGGACCACTAGGGAAGTCCCTCTTGAATTTTTAAGTGCACGCTACTATATATATACATATATATATATATATATATATATATATTTTTTTTTTTTTTTTTGGACTGCACCACATAGCATGTGGGATCTTAATCCCCTGACCACAGATGGAACTCATGTCCCCTGCAGTGGAAGTGCAGTGTCTCCACCACTGGACTGCTGGGGAAGTCCCTCACAATACAACACTGTTAGCTATAGCTACAGGGCTATACCGCAGAGCTCTAAAACTTCATCTTTTTATTTTTTTTCCACCGCACCATGCACAGCTTATAGGATCTTAGTTCTCCAACCAGAGATTGAACCCTGGCCCTTGGCAGTGAAAGTACTGAGCCCTAACCACTGGACCACCAGGGAATTCTGTAGAACTTCATCTTGCATGACTGAAACTTTACACCCATTGATGGACACCCCGTGATCTCCCCTTGTCCCCAGAATTGAGTCTTAATCGAATTAATTTTTCTAAATTAACAAAGCATAGGAAAAATATATCCCAATTTTATGTTTAACAAGTATCTGTCCTTCTCAACAATCAATTAGCCAGATGTATAAACCTCACAGTTCTCATTAAGAAATCCCTGAAGTTTGAAACTACAGAATACCAAAAAGTGTATGTGCTAAATAATACATTTTTCACCATGAATTCTTCTGTCTGTACACTATTATTGCCAATAAGACCCCGAATTAATAAGTTAAACCACCCACACAAAAAAAACTGTATGGCAAATTTGAACTAATTTCAAAGCTTTCTTTGAAAATCAAGGCTATTGGAAGATATCGAATGTTTTTAAAACCTTTGTGAGTGGAGTAGAGTTGGTTTACAATGTCGTGTTGGTTTCAGGTGTACAGCAAAGTGAGTCAGTCATATATATACACATACTCTTTTTCAGATTCTTATCTCTTATAGGCTATTACAAGATGCTGAATATAGTTCCCTGTGCTATTTAAATATGTTTTCAAAATAAGGCAGATTACAAAATGATAGATTGTGTAATGATCCTGTCTCTCACACACCTTTATTCATCCAAGCATTCATATTCAAGAAGTATTCTTTGAGTGCCTGATATTAATAATAATCAACAATTTTGAGCCTTATGTCAGGCATTATACTAAAACTCTGTATAGCATCTTCTCTAATCCTTCTAACAGACCTTCAGTTCAGTCGTTTAGTTGCATCTGACTCTTTGCAACCCCATGGACTGACTGCAGCACGCCAGGCTTCCCTGTCCATCACCAATTCCCAGAGCTTGCTCAAACTTATGTCCATCGAGTTGGTGATGCCATCCAACCATCTCATCCATCTCTGTCGTCCCCTTCTCCTCCTGCCTTCAGTCTTTCCCAGCCTCAGGGTCTTTTCCAATGAGTCAGTTCTTCATATCTGGTGGTCAAAGTATTGGAGCATCAGTTTCAGCATCAGTCCTTCCAATGAATATTCAGGACTGATTTCCTTTAGGACTAACTGGTTTGATCTCCTTGCAGTTCAAGGGCCTCTCAAGAGTCTTCTCCAACACCACGGTTCACAAGCATCTAACAGGCCTTGGGGGGATATTATTTTCTTTATTCCTGTTGCACGTATGAGGAAACTAAGGCAGAGTGAAGCTAAGTAACTTGCCCACTTCTAAGCGGCTGTGCCCAGATGGGGGCTCTGGGCTTGTGCCCAGGTTTGGTTCAGTCACTCAGTCGTGTCCGACTCTTTGTGACCCCATGGACTGCAGCATGCCAGGCCTCCCTGTCCATCACCAACTCCCAGAGGTTATTCAGACTCGTGTCCATTGAGTCGGTGATGCCATCCAACCATCTCATCCTCTGCCGTCCCCTTGGCCTCCCACCTCCAATCTTTCCCAGCATCAGGGTCTTTTCAAATAAGTCAGCTCTTTGCATCAGGTGGCCAAAGTATTGGAGTTTCAGCTTCAACATCAGTTCTTCCAATGAATATTCAGGACTGATCTCCTTTAGGATGGACTGGTTGGATCTCCTTGCAGTCCAAGGGACTCTCAAGAGTCTTCTCCAACACCACAGTTCAAAAGGAACAATTCTTCGGTGCTCAGCTTTCTTTATAGTCCAACTGTCACATCCATACATGACCACAGGAAAAACCATAGCCTTGACTAGACAGACCTTTGTCGGTAAAGTAATGTCTCTGCTTTTTAATATACTGTCTAGGTTGGTCATAACGTTTCTTCCAAGGAATAAGCATCTTTTAATTTCATGGCTGCAATCACCATCTGCAGTGATTTTGGAGCCCCCAAAAATAAAGTCTGCCACTATTTCCACTGTTTCCCCATCTATTTCCCATGAAGTGATGGGACCAGATGCCATGATCTTAGTTTTCTGAATGTTGAGCTTTAAGCCAATTTTTTCACTCTCCTCTTTCACTTTCATCAAGAGGCTCTTTAGTTCTCCTTCGCTTTCTGCCATAAGGGTGGTGTCGTCTGCATATCTGAAGTTATTGATATTTCTCCCAGCAATCTTGATTCTAGCTTGTGCTTCTTCCAGCCCAGCGTTTCTCATGATGTACTTTGCATATAAGTTATATAAGCAAGGTGACAATATACAGCTTTGACGTACTCCTTTTCCTATTTGGAACCCATCTGTTGTTCCATGTCCAGTTCTAACTGTTGCTTCCTGACCTGCATACAGATTTCCAAGATGCAGGTAAGGTGGTTTGGTATTCCCATCTCTTTCAGAATTTTCCACAGTTTGTGGTGATCCACACAGTCAAAGGCTTTGGCATAGTCAATAAAGCAGAAATAGATGTTTTTCTGAAACTCTCCTGCTTTTTTGATAATCCAGCAGGTGTTAGCAATTTGATCTCTGGTTCCTCTGCCTTTTCTGAAACCAGCTTGAATATCTGAAATTTCATGGTTCACGTATTGTTGAAGCCTGGCTTGGAGAATTTTGAGCATTATTTTACTAGCGTGTGAGGTGAGTGCAATTGTGCGGTAGTTTGAGCATTCTTTGGCATTGCCTTTCTTTGGGACTGGAATGAAAACTGACCTTTTCCAGTCCTGTGGCCACTGCTGCATTTTCCAAATTTGCTGGCATATTGAGTGCAGCACTTGTACAGCATCATCTTTTAGGATTTGAAATAGCTCAACTGGAATTCCATCAGGTTGCCATTTCCTCCTCCAGGGGATCTTCCTGGCCCTGGCTTCAAGCCCGCATCAGCAGGTGGATTCTTTACCACTAGCACCCCCCTGGGTACATATAATATGAATGTGCCCACGACTCTCCCTTTAAAACCTCTATCTTCTGCTGCCTCCATGTGCCCAGCAAGAAACTCAGGCACTGGGCTCAAGTGTCAGTTTAAACAAGATCTTCACTTCAGGGAGATGAAGAGATCAAAAAGCTCAACCTAGCCCAGGAACAAATAGTATAGACACAAACTTGGTAGGGCAGGTTTTACACTTGGTTTGGGGTTAAATAAGTTCATGTGGTCTTTGTGGGCATTTTTTTTTTTTGCATTTTTTTTTTAACATTTTCAAACTTACACAAAAAAGAGAAAATAACACAGTGAACCCCAGGTACCCATCAGCCAGCATAATTAGTATCCATTTATGTCCAATCTCACTTCATCTATACCCAACTCACTTTTTCCTTCCCCCATGTCCTCCCTACTGGATATTTCTTTGGCTTTATATATAAGCAATTTTATTTTGCTATTCATTTTTTTGGCTGCACCAGGTGACTTGTGGCATCTTAGCTCTCCGACCAGGGATTAAACGTGGGCCCTCAGCAGTGAAAGTGTGGAGTCCTAACCACTGGGCCACCAGGGAATTCCATAATCAGTTTTATTTTTAAAAAATTGAAGTATAGTTGATTTATAATGCTTCAGGTGTACAGTCAAGTGATTCAGTTTTATATATATATTTTTTTTCTTCAAATTCTTTTCCCTTATATGTTCCTACTGAATTTTGTAAAGCAAATCCCAGCCATCATATTCTTTTATCCACAAATACTTCAAATCCACAAATACCTATCTTTTAAAGAGAAAGAATCCTTGTAAACATAACTGCAATACGAATATCACTCCCAAAGTAACTAACAGGATACCTTCATATCATTCAGTCTGTAGGGGAGTGAAAATCATTTTCCCTCCACCCTCTGGGTTCTTGGCTGAGCTGTTGCCGACAAGTGCTCAGTTGTGTCCAACTCTCTGCGACCCCATGGACTGTAGCCCACCAGGCTCCTCTGTCCATGGGATTTCCCAGACAAGAATACTGGGGTGGGTTGCCATTTCCTTCTCCAGGGGTCTTGGCTGAGAACCTGCTGTAATAAAAGGCAGATGAACAGGAGAAAAACAAATAGAAGTTGAGTAACATGAATATCTCCTGTATTCATAAAAGAGCCCCAGGAATACTGAGTAACTCCCTGAAATGGCCCAAGATACCACCTTGTTTACTGTGCTCTTCCTGATAATCTCCCATAACTGACTGTCTCCCCCCTCAACATCTTCCTTTGTCTTTAGCTGGAGATAGGATTTAAGCCACATGCAGCCACAAAAGAAGGTCTTGTTATACCCATCCACTGGGCTATCTATCTGTCATAGCTAGGAGAGGTGGTTCACAGATCCCGGTGAGCCAAGGTCAATACTTCTATTGTTTGGCCTTCCTTTTTGTTTGTTTTTAAATTTTCATCATTTCTTTTTTGAACAACTCATACATTTACATGCTTCAAAATTCAAAAGATATCAAAGGGTATATAAGAGAAAGTCTGCCTTCTACATTTGTTTTCAGCCACCTAGATCTTCTCCCCTAGAGCAACTAATTTTATCAGTTTCTTGTGTTTCTTTCAGAAATATCTGTATGTCCATACAAGTCAATTTGTTGTTATTTAGTCCCTAAGTCCTGTGCAACTCTTTTGTGGCCCCATGGACTATAGCCCGCCAGGCTCCTCTGTCATAGAATTCTCCAGGCAAGAATACTAGTATTCTACTGGGGTGCCATTTCCTTCTCCAGGGGATCTTCCTGACTCAGAGACTGAACCCACGTCTCCTGCATTTCAGGCAGATTCTTGACTGCTGAGCCACCAATATCTCTCTCTATACGTATAGATACGTGTATCAGGTCAGTTCAGTCGCTTAGTCATGTCCAACTCTTTGCAGCTCCATGAATCGCAGCACGCCAGGCCTTCCTGTCCATCACCAACTCCCGGAGTTCACTCAGACTCACGTCCATCGAGTCAGTGATGCCATCCAGCCATCTCATCCTCTGTCGTCCCCTTCTCCTCCTGCCCCCAATCCCTCCCAGCATCAGAGTCTTTTCCAGTGAGTCAACTCTTCACATGAGGTGGCCAAAGTACTGGAGTTTCAGCTTTAGCATCATTCCTTCCAAAGAAATCCCAGGGCTGATCTCCTTCAGAATGGACTGGTTGGATCTCCTTGCAGTCCAAGGGACTCTCAAGAGTCTTCTCCAACACCACAGTTCAAAAGCATCAATTCTTCAGCGCTCAGCTTTCTTCACAGTCCAACTCTCACATCCATACATGACCACTGGAAAAACCATAGCCTTGACTAGATGGACCTTTGTTGGCAAAGTAATGTCTCTGCTTTTCAATATGCTATCTGGGTTGGTCATAACTTTCCTTCCAAGAAGTAAGCATTTTTTAATTTCATGGCTGCAGTCACCATCTGCAGTGATTTGGGAGCCCCAAAAAATAAAGTCTGACACTGTTTCCACTGTTTCCCCATCTATTTCTCATGAATTGATGGGACCAGATGCCATGATCTTCGTTTCTGAATGTTGAGCTTTAAGCCAACTTTTTCACTCTCCACTTTCACTTTCATCAAGAGGCTTTTTAGTTCCTCTTCACTTTCTGCCATAAGGGTGGTATCATCTGCATATCTAAGGTTATTGATATTTCTCCCAGCAATCTTGATTCCAGCTTGTGTTTCTTCCAGTCCAGCATTTCTCATGATGTACTCTGCATATAAGTTAAATAAGCAGGGTGACAATATACAGCCTTGACGTGCTCCTTTTCCTATTTGGAACCCATCTGTTCTATGTCTAGTTCTAACTGTTGCTTCCTGACCTGCATATAAGTTTCTCAAGAGGCAGGTCAGGTGCTCTGGTATTCCCATCTCTTTCAGAATTTTCCACATTTTATTGTGATCCACACAGTCAAAGGCTTTGGCATAGTCAATAAAGCAGAAATAGATGTTTTTCTGGAACTCTTGCTTTTTCGATGATCCAGCGGATGTTGGCAATTTGATCTCTGGCTCCTCTGCCTTTTCTGAAACCAGCTTGAACATCTGAAAGTTCACGGTTCACGTATTGCTGAAGCCTGGCTTGGAGAATTTTGGAATCAGGAGAAAGGGGTCTGGAATTCTCAAGGAGGAAGAAAGGACAAACTTTTTCTTCCCCTACATTCCTTAGGATTATATAACAATAATGTATCCTGCCTGAGGACAGTCTCTGGATTAAACCTTCTGGCTAATCCTGTTATCTTAAAATGTAAATTATGGGAGTAGGTCTATATAACAATAATGTATCCTGCCTGAGTTAGACAAGGCTGTGGTCCGTGTGATCAGATTGGCTAGTTTTCTGTGATTAGTTTCAGTGTGTGTGCCCTCGGACTCCCTCTTGCAACACCTACCATCTTACCCAAGACGGGCGGGTCATGGTGGAGAGGTCTGACAGAATGTGGTCCCACTGGAGAAGGGAATGGCAAACCACTTCACTATTCTTGCCTTGAGAACCGCATGAACAGTATGAAAAGGCAAAATGATAGGATACTGAAAGAGGAACTCCCCAGGTCGGTAGGTGCCCAATATGCTACTGGAGATCAGTGGAGATATAACTCCAGAAAGAATGAAGGGATGGAGCCAAAGATATGTGTATAGATATGCATATTTCCTTCCTTTCTACATAAATGGTAGCATACAATACACAGTGTTTTGCTCTTTGATTTTTTTTTTTCACTTAACAGGAAATCCCCCCCCCCCCCCCCCCCCCCCCCCCCCCCCGCCTAACAGGATATCTTTACAATCAATTCATAGGGCTTTCTGTTCTTATTTCAGCTGCAGAGTATTTCAAAGAATGAAGATACTGTCACTTAGTTAACTGCAAGTCTTCTAATTGGTAGACTTTCAGGCTATTTGCAATTTTTTCACACAAATAAAGCTGTACTGCATGAACTTAAAAACAAGACCCAAACAGCTTTTAACAAGCAACTTCGCTTACCTAGAAACAAATTAAAATTCCAATTAAGGAAGCACCTTGTTATATAAGATAACGAATGATAAACTACTCTGGTTGGTTGTTTATTGTTCAGTTGCTCAGTCATATCTGACTCTTTGTGACCCCATGGACTGCAGCATGCCAGGCTTCCCTGTCCTTTACTATCTCCTGGAGTTTGTTCAAACTCATGTCTGTTGAGTCGGGGATGCCATCCAACCATCTCATCCTCTGTCACCCCCTTCTCCTCCTGCCTTCAGTCTTTCCCAGCATCAGGGTCTTTTCCAGTGAGTCAGTTCTTCGCATCAGGTGGCCAAACACTGGAGCTTCAGCTTCAGCATCAGTCCTTCCAATGAATATTCAGGGTTGATTTCCTTTAGGATTGTCTGCTTTGCTCTTCTTACTGTCCAAGACTCTTAAGAGTCTTCTCCAACAATTGATGAAAACATCAATTCTTCAGTGCTCAGCCTTCTTTATGGTCCATCTCTCACATCCATTATGACTACTGGAAAAACCATAGCTTTGACTAGATGGACCTTTGTCACCCTAGTGATGTCTCTGCTTTTTAACATGCTGTGTAGGTTTGTCATAGCTTTTCTTCAAGGAGCTTTTAATTTCAAGGAGTCTTTTAATTTCATGGCTGCAGTCACCGTCTGCAGTGCTTTTGGAGCCCAAGAAAATAAAGTCTATCACTGTTTCCATTTTTTTCCCCATCTATTTGCCATGAAGTGATGGGACCAGATGCCATGATCTCAGTATTTTGAATGTTGAGTTTTAAGCCAGCTTTTTGACTCTCCTCTTTCAGTTTCATCAAGAGGCTCTTCAGTTCTTCTTCACTTTCTGCCAATAGGGTGGTATCATCTGCCTATCTGAGGTTGTTGATCTCTCTCCTGGCAATCTTGATTCCAGCTTGAGCTTCATCCAGCCATGCATTTTGCATGATGTACTCTGCATAGAAGTTAAATAAACAGGGTGACAATATACAGCCTTGACGTACTCCTTTCCCAAATTTGAACCAGTCCGTGTTCCATGTCTGGTTCTAACTGTTGCTTCTTGACCTGCATACTGGTTTCTCAGGAGACAGGTAAGATGGTCTGATATTCCCATCTCTCTAAGAATTTCCCATAGTTTGCTGTGATCTACACAGTTAAAGGCTTTATAAGATAATGAATGTAAATTATGAAGCAGTGTAAAATATAAGATAATGAATTTATTTATAACAACGAATTTATTTATAACATAACGAATGTAAATTATGAAGTCAGTGAAGCAGAAGTAGATGTTTTTCTGGAATTCCCTTGCTTTTTCTATGATCCATTGGATGTTGGCAACTTGGTCTCTGGTTCCTCTGCCTTTTCTAAATCCAGCTTGTACATCTGGAAATTCAGCTCTGGAGAATCAGAAAATATAGAATGCCTCTTTTGCTGCCTTGGGCCAGGTTAAAAGTTGTGTGTGAAGTGGGAGGATGAAACTGCAGCAGGAGAAATTACAGATGAATTCATTTTGAAAAAAAATGAGTCACATTGAAGTGTGTATAGAATGTATGGTATGGGGGGAGAGTTGTTATTATTTCAATTAAAAAAAGCCTCCTCTAACTTAAAAACTCCAGTATTAACATGGCATTATAGGACTGTAAATATTGGACATTCCAAGATAAATCACAGACATAATGCAAAATCTGACCCAGTTCTTAGGAACACAGACTATAAAACACTATAATGAAGGCAAAAATCCACATTGAATCTCCATTGTCTCAGAAGATACAATTTAAAGAAGTCCTTCCCTATTCTGTAGCGTTACCACCAGTAAATGTTAATAATTTTCTTCCTGCCCTTTGTCATTAATATATGCTTGCCACTTTTGGGCAAACGTCTCTGGTTTGCTTTTTTGGTGGGTGGTGAAAGGTGAGAGGAATGCAGTTAGGTAGTGGGTTTTCCCACAAACAGGCAGCACAGACATAATATCTTTCCACACTGCACTTGATGCTCTGAATTATTAATTAGGATGTTAAATGTATTGCTCAGTGCATGAGATTATATTTAACTCCATATACTGACGATCTGAGCTTTGCACCTTCCTGGGTTTGAAAATTAGATTCTGTAACACCAGGATTTCTTGTTTGTTCAGAGACTTGTACGTGTAACCAGGGTGGGGAATCACTTTAAGCAGACCCAAGGAGGTGAAAAGTCAACTAAGGTCTAGGGTGGAATCCCCAAATAGGAACTGGGAAAAGAGCAACATCCACTATTAGCTCCTTGGTACTTTACTCCCAGGTTCCATCTTCCAGACAGTTCTGTCTAGAAGTATTAGAAAAGACTTGGGCTCGCATCAATCAGACCTGGGTTCAGAGAGATTCAACCAAAGCCTAAGATACCAAAACAGGGGATGAGATGAATAAATTAGGGTGCATCACTTCAATGAAATAGCATGTAATTATGAAGCTAAAAATTTTATGCAAAAAAACATTTTATACAAACATTTTGTGAAGTGGATGGTACCGCAGCATTTAATGTAAAGGCAAAACATTGGAAGCATTCTAAATGCCTGTTAAAATGGGTTTGGAAAAATAAATTATGATCCATCCATAATGTTGTGAGCTGACCAAGGCCAATTTGGTCAGGCAGTCTTCAAGGCTCTCTTGTAGCTTCCCCATCTAGCCACCAGGTTGTAACAAGAGTGAGTCTCAGGCCCAAATCAGCCAGGTTGAAATTAACAAGCAGGCCTAAGCAACAGTGGTACGACCTCTTCTGTGTATCTAAAGGGGTCCCAGCTTGGTCCTAACATGCAAAAAGCATTTAAGGTGGAGGCCACATTACTCTAGAAGCAAGATTCCGTTAGCCTTGAAGGCAGCATCAGGCAATCAGAATATCCAAATTCATGGTAGAACAAAGGGCCCTTAGGAATCCACCCAGAGGTGTCCCTGAGCACAGGTTACACACCTGCCTAGATCCAGCTGCCCTGTCTGTGCAAGTTTGGAAAGCATCTCTAAAATAATTCAGCCAATCTATGTACCTTGAATACTTCTCAATGCAACTGTAAGAGCCCATTGGGAATACCCGTTGTGCAGATTCACTTGCTATGTCATTCTGCTAATTAGCAAAATCTAGTGTTGATGGGCGGAGAAGGCAATGGCACCCCACTCCAGTACTCTTGCCTGGAAACTCCCATGGACGGAGGAGCCTGGTAGGCTGCAGTCCATGGGGTCGCTAAGAGTCAGACACAACTTCACTTTCACTTTTCACTTTCATGCATTGGAGAAGGAAATGGCAACCAACTTGAGTGTTCTTGCCTGGAGAATCCCAAGGACAGCGGAACCTGGTGGGCTGCTGTCTGTGGGGTCGTACAGAGTTGGACATGCAGCAGTGTTGATGGGAGATAAAAGCAGAGGAAGCACTTGGAGGGTGACTTTTCTGGTTAAAAGTTGGTTGGCTGCTCCTGGAGTGGGTGTTCCTGTGAAAAGCAGCTCACTAGCCCTAAAAGCCTAGCTTAAACTAAACAACAGGTGCTTTATAACACACTGCCCGTCTTTAAAGCAAATTAGAGACATCCTAACACAGACAACAGAATACTATGCACCAGTTAAAAAGAGTAGGACACATCACTTCCTGCCACAGCATTTTAAAGTGAAATAAGCAAGAATATATAACATGATTTTTATTTTTATTAAAAAAAATTCTTGTGTATGACTAAATAGGTGTAAAGGAAAATCTAGACAGGTATGTAGAACTCATTGTTACCCTTAGAGAATGATTAGCAGGGAGAGAAGGAAGAAACCTCCCATTGTTTCTTTATGCATTTCTGCACTTTGAATTTTTTATGAGTATGTATTACTTTGATAACATGAATTTTTTAAATTAATGCTTTTTATAAAAGGACATTGTGGAAGAATAATTATGTGGAGAAATGTTATCATGTATCCTTGGGTAAAATCTAGTAGATAGTATACATTAGATATGACCACCATTGTCTCATCTGTGTGCAACTCCCCCAATTGGAGATTGTATCAATATTTCCCAAAGGTGGTTATGCCAATAAATATCCCAGTGTGCAAGCTCTTCTGATGTGACTTTGACAGGCTTCCATTGACAGGTGGCGGTGGGGCTGGGGGTCTGTGTTCGCTCCCCTTTAATCTATGCATACCTTTCTTTTTAATTTAATTTTTATTTTATATTAGAGTATAGCTGATTTACAGTATTATATTAGTTCCAAATGCACAGCAAAGTGATTCAGTTATACATATACATATATCCATTCTTTTCTAGATTCTATTCCCATATAGGTTATTACAGAATAATGAACAGTTCCCTTTTTTGCACAGTAGGTCCCTGTTGATTATCTATTTTATATATACTCATAATACTCTTTCTCTCACTCAGTTGTGTCCAACTCTTTGCAGTTTCATGGACTGTAGGCCACCAGATTCCTCTGTCCACGGAATTCTCCAGGCAAGGATACTGAAGTGGGTAGCCATTCCCCTCTCCAGGGGATCTTCCCAACCCAGGGATTGAACCCGGGTCTTCCCGCATTTCAGGCAGATTCTGTACTGTTTGAGCCACCAGGGAAGCCCCATTTTATATTTTATGTATAGGAGTGTGTATATGTTAATTCCAAATTCCTAATTTATTGTTCTCCCACCTTTCACCTTTCAGATCAGATCAGTCGCTTGGTCGTGTCCGACTCTTCACGACCCCATGAATCGCAGCACGCCAGGCCTGCCTGTCCATCACCAACTCCTGGAGTTCACTCAGACTCACGTCCATCGAGTCAGTGATGCCATCCAGCCATCTCATCCTCTGTCGTCCCCTTCTCCTCCTGCCCCCAATCCCTCCCAGCATCAGAGTCTTTTCCAATGAGTCAACTCTTCACATGAGGTGGCCAAAGTACTGGAGTTTCAGCTTTAGCATCATTCCTTCCAAAGAAATCCCAGGGCTGATCTCCTTCAGAATGGACTGGTTGGATCTCCTTGCAGTCCAAGGGACTCTCAAGAGTCTTCTCCAACACCACAGTTCAAAAGCATCAATTCTTCGGCGCTCAGCCTTCTTCACAGTCCAACTCTCACATCCATACATGACCACTGGAAAAACCATAGCCTGGATTAGTCGGACCTTTGTTGGCAAAGTAATGTCTCTGCTTTTGAATATGCTATCTAGGTTGGTCATAACTTTTCTTCCAAGGAGTAAGCGTCTTTTAATTTCATGGCTGCAATCACCATCTGCAGTGATTTTGGAGCCCAGAAAAATGAAGTCTGACACTGTTTCCACTGTTTCCCCATCTATTTCCCATAAAGTGATGGGACCAGATGCCATGATCTTCATTTTCTGAATGTTGAGCTTTAAGCCAACTTTTTCACTCTCCACTTTCACTTTCATCAAGAGGCTTCTTATTTCCTCTTCACTTTCTGCGATAAGGGTGGTGTCATCTGCATATCTGAGGTTATTGATATTTCTCCCAGCAATCTTGATTCCAGCTTGTGCTTCTTCCAGCCCAGCATTTTTCATGATGTACTCTGCATATAAGTTAAATAAGCAGGGTGACAATATACAGCCTTGACGTACTCCTTTTCCTATTTGGAACCAGTCTGTTGTTCCATGTCCAGTTCTAACTGTTGCTTCCTGACCTGCATATAGGTTTCTCAAGAGGCAGGTGAGGTGGTCTGGTATGCCCATCTCTTTCAGAATTTTCCACAGTTTATTGTGATCCACACAGTCAAAGGCTTTGGCATAGTCAATAAAGCAGAAATAGATGTTTTTCTGGAACTCTCTTGCTTTTTCCACGATCCAGTGGATGTTGGCAATTTGATGCCTTTTCTGAAACCAGCTTGAACATCAGGAAGTTCACGGTTCACGTATTGCTGAAGCCTGGCTTGGAGAATTTTGAGCATTACTTTACTAGCATGTGAGATGAGTGCAATTGTGTGGTAGTTTAAGCATTTTTTGGCATTGCCTTTCTTTGGGATTGGAATGAAAACTGACCTTTTCCAGTCCTGTGGCCACTGCTGAGTTTTCCACATTTGCTGGCATATTGAGTGCAGCACTTTCACAGCATCATCTTTCAGGATTTGAAATAGCTCCACTGGAATTCCATCACCTCCACCAGCTTTGTTCTTAGTGATGCTTTCTAAGGCCCACTTGATTTCACATTCCAGGATGTCTGGCTCTAGGTGAGTGATCACACCATCGTGATTATCTGGGTCATGAAGGTCTTTTTTGTACAGTTCTTCTGTGTATTCTTGCCATCTCTTCTTAATATCTTCTGCTTCTGTTAGGTGCATACCATTTCTGTCCTTTATCGAGCCCATCTTTGCATGAAATGTGTTCCCTTGGTATCTCTAATTTTAATTTTCTTGAAGAGATCTCTAGTCTTTCCCATTCTGTTGTTTTCCTCTATTTCTTTGCATTGATCGCTGAGGAAGGATGTCTTATCTCTTCTTGCTATTCTTTGGAACTCTGCATTCAGATGCTTATATCTTTCCTGCCAATAGAGACCCTCTGTTTTTGTTACAATCACTTGCAGCTAAATTGTTTCTGATCAAGCCCGATATGTATGGAAGCATTCCAGTTTGATAAAACTTGGTACAAATAAATTTAACATGAGTCCAGAGGGAAGGATGCAATTGTTGCAGGAGAGACACTGTGATAGCTCCAGATACAAGTGCAGGTCAGAACTACAGGTCACTGGGGCTTCCAGTTCCAGGCTCTGGAAGGGAGCCTGGAGGGAGAGAGCACTGCGGCTGCGCAGGAGCAGGTCCTCAGGCAAATTCAGGAGGAGAAGTTGGAAGGAAATGATTCAAAACTCCAGTTGGATTGGACTTTGGTTCATCATAATGTGTTAATGTTGGTTCATTAGTTGTGACAAATATACACAAAGTAACATAAGAGGTTAACAACAGGGGAAACTCTCTGTATACACTGTCTTTGCTACTTTTCAGGACACCTCCAACTATTGTCAAATTTTTAAATAAATTATCTTTGGCTGTGCTGGGTCTCTGTGGCTGCGCTCAGGCTTTCTCTAGTTGCGGCAAGTGGGGGCTACTTCTGTAGTTGTGGTGCACAGGCTTCTCATTTCGGGCTTCTCTTGTTGCGAAGCATGATGTCCACAGAGCACAGGCTTTAGTAGTTGTAGCTCACAGGCTTAGTGGCCCCGCAGCACGTGGAATCTTGCTGGACCAGGGATTGAACTCGTGTCCCCTCCATTGGCAGGTGAATTCTTAACCACTGGACCAGCAGGGAAGCCCTGTTCTCAAATTTAAAATGTCCTCAAACAAGCAAACAAATCTTCTGTAACTGGAAAGCAGAATGGGGCCCCAAGAGACGGTCCAACAATGAACAAAAGAGGGAGCGAAGGCCAGACCAGGAGTCTGCACACCAGGTGAGTTAGAAACATGAGGGTGAGTCCCGTCTGCCCTCCTCTCCTCAGCCCTGGGAACCCCACCCAGCACGCACTGGAGTTCAGGACACCCAAGATGCGGGTGGGAGTGGGGTGGTGCATGCCTGAGGGCAATGACAGTGCAGAGCCAGGCTCCCATGCTCCCCTCTGGGCTGTCACCAACGGCCCGGAGCAGGTCAGCGCAAGGCACCCCCGCAGGCTGCTGTGCGCAGCGTTCCTGGCGTCACCCTCTGAGGTTGAGGGAAGCTATCTGGAGACTGGAGATTTTTCATTCATAACTCACCACCTTCATAAGGAAGGGGAAGTAGCTGCCAGAGGTGATGCAAGAAGACAGAGCACAGTTGCTTTTCCTGATGCTGGTAGTGGATCAGTAATGACCAATGTACACTCCTGAGTCTAGACTCTTTCCCCTTAGGGGCAGCAGGATGGATGCCCAACAGCAGGCTGGAGCTAGGTAGGAGTGGAAGTGTTAGTTGCCCAGTCACGTCCAACTCTTTGTGACCCCATGGACTGCAGTCCACCAGTCTTCTCTGTCCATGGAATTCTCCAGGCAAGAATACTGGAGTGGGTTGCCATTCCCTTCTCCAGAAGATCTTCCCCACTGAGGGGATCTTCCCTACCCAGGGATCAAACCCAGGTCTTCCCGTACGGCAGGCAGATTCTTCACCATCTGAGCCACCAGGGAAGCCCTAGAGCTAGGAGTGTGGTCTCCCAAAGGGCGGGGGCTTGAAGACTTTTGCTGGAAGCTTTCAATAGTTGTGGGGGCCGGGGAGGGAGAGACGAGGCAGTGACTAGGTCTGGAGAAAGGACAATCAGGCAGGTTTGGGGGCCCAGCTGAGTGCCAGTACCCAGGGTAGGGAAAGTTCCACAGCTGCAATCAGCAACCCATTATAGGAAGAGAAGGCAGGCAGTCACATGATTCTGGGATCTGGGTTTTGCCCAGTAGTTCCAAGAGAAGGCCTGAGAGGCAAGGGAACCAGGGTATGGTGAAGAGAAAGAGTGAGGAGTAATCTATGGGTCCAAAGCAGAATGAGGATGGCAGAAAAGATAGAAAGGGAATCAGTGGGGGATATAGACGACCAGGGGCCTTATCAGGTGACCCAGCATTCCAGCCAGCTCCTGTCAGCTTCAGAAACTGTCTTGAAAACAGTTGTGGCCAAAGTATGGCCTCGCCTATGTGATTATCTGGAAATTGAACTTGCTGTGATCACTTCACTAGCAGAAGATTCTCTCCAACACTGTGTGTGTGCATAGAAGGCATCATTTGTTCACCCATTCATTCATTCATATATCCAATTTTTAACAGATTATTTATTTATTGGTTGTACTGGGTCTTCACTGCTACATGAGGGCCTTCTACAGTTGAGGTGAGAGAGGGCTCTCTTCCTGCTGTGTGCAGGCTTCTCAGTGCAGTGGCTTCTCTTGTTGCAGAGCACAGGTTCTAGGCACCCAGGCTCCAGTAGTTGCAGCACGCAGACTCCGTGCTTGTGGCACTCCGGAGCTTAGTTGGGCTTAGTTGCCCTGTAGCGTGTGGAATCTTCCCGGACCAGGGATCGAACCCATCTCCACTGTGGTGGATTCCTATCCACTGTACCACCAGGAAGTTCCCATATATCCAGTGCTGAGTGTTTCCAAAGTGCTCTGTCAACTAGATCCTGCTATGTTGGAGCTGAGCCATATGAAAAGAAGCTCTTTCCCCTTTCCCCCTTCAAATGGGATGTGAAGTCTCCGGTTCTTTACACAGGGTTCAGCTCCAAGTTCATGGAGCACACTGCAAATATCCAACACTGGATGTATGAATGAACGAGTGAATGAACAAATTAAGCAACTTCGATTTATTTTAGTTTAAATATGCTCATCCACTAGGTGCAATCTGAGAAAACTCTTAAAATATTGTAGGTGTAACTTACATACCATAAAATGCACGAGTCTGAAGTGAACGGCCTGTGGTATTCTCATCTATGCTTATCTCCCATGTAACCACTGTTCAGACCAACATACAGAACATTTCCATCACCCCAGAAAGTTCCCCTGTGCCCCTTCTCAGTCTACCTCCCTCACCCTCAGATAAGGAACATTATGGTTTCTGTCATCATAGATTCAGAGGACATGGTGGGTTTTTTGGCTCCACTGGGTCTTTGTTGCTTTGTGCAGACTTTCTGTAGTTATGGCGAGTGGGGGCTACTCTTTGTTGTGGGGCACAGTCTCTATGGGGGCACGGGCTCAGTAGTTGCGCTCCGGGGCTCTAGAGCACGGGCTCAGTAGTTGTGGCGCACAGGCTCGGTTTCTCCGTGGCATGTGAAATCTTCCCAGACCAAGGGTTGAACCTGTGTCCCCTGCATTGGCAGGCAGATTCTTACCCACTGCGCTACCAGGGAAGTCCCAACATGGTGCTTTTGATTAGGTTTTTCATGGCGGTGGAGGTGGGGGCGGGTGGAGAGAACTAACGCAAAGCCATGGAAGTCAGTAACCAGTGGCTCAGTGAGATGAAACTTGGAAATAAGGTTGCACTCTGTCTCAGAGTTTAATCAGGAAAACAAATATGGTGGAAACCATGGAAGGGAGTAGGAAGTTCTCACGAATGGAGAGGTGTGGTCTGTACAGTCATCCCCCAAAGGGGGCTTATTACAGTACCCTGTCAATCTGAGTACAAACATCCAGTTTTCCCAGCAGGTGTGTTCTGTCTGTGGAGATGGGTACAGCAGAACCTCATGTGTTAAATATTTGCTGTGGTTGCATACTCACCAAGTTGATTTTGGGTAACTAGGATTCCTATGTCACTTGCATTTTTGGAGAGAATATGCTGACCAGGTTGTCATGAATATGCAGACTACCACGTACTTATATATGTCAAAATGGTATTTGCAGCATTAAGAACCTGTAACTTTATTGTTTAGGGTCAATGTCATGGAGTCAGATTCCCTCTGGGACACTGACAAAACTGGGGTTCTCAGACTGGGAGGCTGAAGCCTGGATTTTGCCCTGTAGTGAATTCCCATAGTAGATACCATCTCTAAGATCTCTTGTTAAGACAGCCTTAAACATGCCAACCACAACTCCGGCCTTTCTTTGGAAACTTCCACCCTCACTGAAGATGTGTTTTGTAAACACAAGAATCTCCAAACATAAGCTGAAATCGAATACAAATAATTCTTACCAAGTCAAAGGGAGATACAGCTCCTCAAGATTCCAGGAAGCAAGCTAGATTTTTAAAACTTTTTTTATTGTCAAACATGACACAAACATACAACATCAGTGTTCAAAATATCGATAATAATGAAGCGAACACTAGGGTAACAATATCCACCTAGGTCATTATGAAATGACCAACCTCCCCAAATCCTTCTGCATGTCCCTTTAAAAATATACTTTTTTAAATTTCTTGGCCACACTGCACAGCATATGGGATCTTAGCTTCCCAAAGAGGGATCAAACCCACACCCCCTGCATGGGAAGCGCAGTCTTAACCCCTGGATCGCCGGGAAAGTCCTGCATGTCCTTTCTAGACATATCCCCCTCTCCACCACCCCATAGGTAACTTGTATGACATTTTTATCGCAGTCATTTCCTTGCTTTTCTTTATACTTTGACCATCTATGCTGTATCCATAAACAGTATACTTTCTTTTTGCCTGATTTTGAACTTTATATAAATGGAGTCAAACTGTTCATTTCTTATTTTTATATAGTATAAATGTGATATATAATACGTAATCTGTTATTTATATTTATTGTTTCATTATGATACAGTATCCCATTGTATGAAATATATACCACAATTTATTTAATCAATATACCATAATTTATTATTAATATGTAAGTGCATGTTCCTGTAGTATTTCTTCTAAGGAATGGAGCTGCTGGGTCATAAGTTTGGTATTTCTTCAGCTTTAATAGACAAGGCAATGTTTTCAAAAACTGTTGTTCCCGTTTATACTTCCACCCCCATGTTATGAGAGTTTCAGTTGATTCACATCCTTGCCTATACTTGGCATGGTCAGACTTCTAAACTTTTTGCCAGTCAAGTGGTGTGTTGGTATCTCATGGTTTCAAATTTGCATTTCCCTAACTATTAATGCAGCTGAGCATGTTAGTATAGTAGTGGCGGGTCTTTTGTATTTATTCTTCTGTAAAGTATCTATTCAAGTCAGTTGCCCATTTTTCTATCAGTTTGTCTCTATCTTACTGATTTGTAGGAGCAATTTCCACTTTCTGGATATAATTGATCTTTTCCCATTTGGGGACTTGTATTTTCACTTTATGGGTTTTTTCAATTTGCTTTATTTTTCAGAACATTTTAGATTGAGAAGAATTGAGAAGATATTTCATATACCTCACACTCAGTTTTCCTTATTATCAACAGCTTACATTAGTAGGGCACATTTATCACTATTAATGAACCAATAGTGATATTAATACGTTATTATTGACTAGAATCCATACTTTATTCAGATTTCCTTTTCCAAGGTGCTCTGTCAACTGGGTCCTGCTAGCTTGGAGCCGAACCGTATGAAAAGAAGCTTTTTTCCCCTTTCCCCCTTCAAATGGGATGTAAAATCTCAGGTTATTTACACAGGGTTCAGCTCACATTCACTTTTCCATTCTGCATATTGTGTCTTTTGAAAAAAAAAAAAAAATCCTTAATTTTCATTGAGCAGGGCTCCAGAGGGCTCCCTGATGGCTGATTTACAGGGACCAGACCATCTCACCATGATCTCTCTGGGATCACTCAGAACTCACTGCTGGAATTAATGGGGGTTGGGTAGGGGGTGGGATGCAGTGTTAGAAAAGCAAACTATATTATGTGTTTCTTCAAGTCTTCTATCTGGCCCTCTCCTTTTGGAACTCAAGAAGCAGGAATTTGACATTTTTGTTTTCTGGTTCTTTTCCAAGAGTCCTCCCCTCAGGGCAGTAGATGGCTGGAGTCTGGGCTATTTGGCCTGGGAGGAGAGGTGTGCCGAGAATGGGGGAGGAGGTTTCTTTTAGGCTAACACATGGGTCATTACTTCATATATTATCCTGGGCACACATATCCATCTTGAAATGCTTCAGTGGAAAAAGTTAACTGCACATCACCGGTTGTTTACTGAGTGCTAAAGATTGAATCAGAAGGGCTGTGTTCACAAAGCAGAACTGCTGAGGGCTCAGAATGTGACCTTGAGTACATATGCCCTCCCCCAGGTTTCAATCTCTCAATCCATGATACAAGGAGAAGCCTTCCTACAGCATTTATCCTGCTGAATTTCAAGGCTATAAGCAGCAGCAATGTCCCTTTGAGACCTCAGATGAAAAGGGGTCTTAGATTTAAAGGATAAGCTATTCACCCTTGGCTCAAAAAAAGGACATTATTTCTCAAGACAGAGTATGAAAGATTGTGAGATTTTGAGGTTTCCTGGGTGGGGAGGAATAGGCAGGATTTATATTATGTTCCTGTCTATTTATAATATTTTTGGTCTACTTCAAAGTAAAAGAAATAAGAATGTCCTAGAACTCTTTCAAGAACAGAAAAATTCACTCCTCTCCCAGTTTTTCAGGCTGGATGAAATTGCAAGAGTTGTACTCTACTTTTAGCTGATTATGCCCCTAAATAAAGTTTAGACAAATTTTTTTAGGACTGTTGTCTAGAACCTCTTCTACAATATGTAGTAAGATGCACAAAGAATGAAATTTTAGTTGATATGAAGATAAATGATTCCATCATGCTTAAAAATGAATTTTTAAAAAATGATTAAATTCTTATTGATATTTATTTTTTCAAATCAGTGACTTTAGAGTTGATGTTTTGAACTTAAACTATACAGTTAATGGTAACCCTGATGGGCTTTCTTCCTGTCACAGCTTAGTTTGGTATCTGAAATAACTCCTATGAATGCATATTGAAACCACATCCGTGTTTCAAGGCCATCAGCTGTTTGTTTTCTGAACACAGATGATACATTGTCACTTCTTGCTTCATATGGAGGTTAAAAAAAAACAACCCATGAGATGTGAGAAGGGAGGATACTGGCCAAATTAGTTATGTCTAGCCTTCACATGGAGAAGGCAATGGCACCCCACTCCAGTACTCTTGCCTGGAAACTCCCATGGACGGAGGAGCCTGGTAGGCTGCAGACCATGGGGTCGCGAAGAGTCGGACACGACTGAGCGACTTCACTTTCACTTTTCCCTTTCATGCATTGGAGAAGGAAATGGCAACCCACTCCAGTGTTCTTGCCTGGAGAATCCCAGGGACGGGGGAACCTGGTGGGCTGCCGTCTATGGGGTCGCACAGAGTCGGACACGACTGAAGTGACTTAGCAGCAGCAGCAGCAGCCTTCACATACTAAAGGATGGATGAAGGAAATAATTAACTAACTCTTGGGTAGATCAATAAGTCTTAGGGTTGCCAGATTTAGCAAATCAGAACGTAGGACGCCCAGTTATATTTGAATTTCAGATAAACAACAAATAACTTTTTTTTAGTTTAAGTATGTCCCATGAAATATTCACGACGTTTATCCTAAAAATTATTCGTTGTTTATCTGAAATTCAAACGTAACTGGGCGTCCTGTAGTTTATCTGGCACCCCTACTTGTAGTGCTGGGATTTCCCGAGGCGCCCGGCTTCCTCCAAGCAGGTGCTCAGCATCTGTGTAATTGTTAGAGCGAAGCCCAAACCAGCCTTGCAGCTTTCACAGCTGCACCCCTAGTGGGGCGGGACCACGCGACCGCGACAGACACACACCCTGGTAGGAGACCGTCACTCGAAACTGGCGAAAGGGTCCACACCCGGGAAGCAGCCCCACCATGTGGTCTCTCTGGGGCTCTCTGCAACCCTTGACAGGTTCCGTCCTTCCCCCTCAGCCCCGGATCCCCAGCCCTACCCTCCATCTCATGACCCTTCGTCACGGGCCGGGGGAGGGACTGCCCGACTCGGCGATCGTTGCCTGACATTGGCAGGGCCTCCCATCCATCACGTTAGGCTCCTTCCATCACGCTGACGTTTCCCAAGCTACGTTTCTCCCGCAAAGCGCGGCGTAGCTAGCGATTGGTGGAGAAGGCGGCGACCGTCCCAGCGGGAGGCGACGGCAGGGCGGGCTCTGGGAGTCGGGGCGAGCCCGAGCTCGTCACCCCCTCGTGCTGCGCTGGTCGTAGCGTCCTGCTGGCCAGTTCCGCGTCGCCCTGCGCCGCTGCAGCCGCCGCGGAACCATGGCTGTGCTCGTCGTGTTCCTGTCCTTCTCGGTGGCGGGTGAGGACCCGGGAGCGGGCAGGGCGCGCTCCGCGAGGGAGCTCCGAGTGCCGCTGGGCTCGGGGGTCGCGGGCAGGCAAGGGTGGGCGGCAGTGGGGCGGGTGCCGCAGTGCGGGCAGCCGGCGGTGGCCTCGCCCCAGCCGTCTCTCTCTCGGTCTTGTCTCTGAGCCAGCCTGTGGCGGCGGGGCCTGGCGGGCTTGCAGGGACTGGGCCGGGCGGGGCGGGGCTGGGTTGCGTGGGGGCACCTGAGCCGGCCTCCACCTTCCGCCTCTTCGAGAAAGGCGCGTCCCGCTGTCTCTTCCGGCCTCTTCCGCCTCGGGAGGCGCTTCGGAGGACCGGAAGGTCGTTCTGATCTGTCTAGTTGGGTACTTCAATCAGCTGATGAACTGCAGCCCTTTGCGAAGAGGCCGATGTCCCAGCTGCCCTTAGCTGCTGCTTTTCTTGGCATTTTTTGGTGTCTTCATTTGTAGCTTGTCATCAGTAATTGGTGAAATCCCCCCTCCTCCCCTCCCCACGGTTTTAGGATACGAAAGTTGGAAGTGGAGTATTAGTGATTGTTTTTGTGTGATTATTTTCTCAAGGAGGATTCCAAGTACCTCTCTATAAAGTTTGCAGTAGTTCCCAATTTGAAGGATTTGGAAACTAAGACATGAGTCACGTTCTTGGGGTCACATGTCAAATGGTAGCTTTCTCGGTGAATCTAGGTTCCCCAATATTGAGCAAGGAGAATGCCAGTCAGCTCCTATTTGGCCTCTTCCCGTGTATCATGTAATTAATTTTGCATCAGTCCTTAGGAGAGTGGTCAAGCCTAGATAAATTACCCCACAGCACGCAAGTGGTAAGCAGCAAACCTGGAATTGAACCCAGATCAGTGGGCTCCAAAGCATGGGCCTTTCCTAGTGTACCTGTTGTGGCACGTGTGAGAATGATGGTGCTGGAATCAGGGGCACGGAGGGTGGTGAACATGAGACCACATGGAGAACGGTTTGGAGGAATGGGTCCCTGTTCCCCAGTGTGCCAATTTAAAACTGAGAGGTTAAAAATCTGTCGAGGGCCTGTGCCGCTGCTCTGTGAAGTGCTGAGACACTTCACTTTGGGAATGGTGGTTTAATTTTACGTGGAGATACAGACCTTTGATGTTTTTGAAGTCTACAGTTCTTCTCCATCCCTGGAGGGGCCCAGTGTTGTGTTGATGGTAGTTGGCTTATTTTCATGACTGTAGAATTTTAGAGTTGTATTGTTCCTTTCGTCTCTGGCAAGGTCGTTCTGATCTTTCTAGTTGGGTACTTCAGGAGAATTTAATTTTTTAAACTTGGTTTTGGAAATGTAAAGATCTTCCCTTTGATACTGTGATTTAACTGAACATCTTGCTGAAATTCATGTTTTAATGTTATACTTGATCTTCCTGTGATCATTGAGGTTTGGGGGCTTTTGTTAAGTTTTGGTCTGAGGCAAATAATTGCTTCTGTACATGGTTTGAACCTGCTTTCCTAACTAGAAAAGTCTAGTTCATACAGACCAAGAATCTGATCCTGTCAGCTTCTTCACTGCTGTGGTCTTGTCAGATGAGGTTAAATTACTGTTTTCCACAGTGACTAAATGTGACTAAATGAAAAACATCTTTTAAGAGATCTGACTTCTCTATTTGAGGAAAAAATATGTCATTTAAAATGGCGATACCAAACTGGGGAGAGAGTAGAAGTAAACTAGAAGTGAATACCAGGTCATGAGGAGTATTTGGAAAAAAAAATTCAGATGGTTAGTTTGGAGGGGAAAGGCCAAGGGTGAACACATGGAATGTGAAGGGGGGCCATGTTGAAGGAGGATTCGATTTGGTCAGTGATACTTCAGAGATCAAAAGTAGGACCTGTTTAGTTTTTTACATGATTTCATCTTCATTCAGAGATGACAGCGCAGTATGGTGGGCGTTCCCAAAGGGAAGGATTCTTAACCTCTAGCCCAGATTAGGGAGGCTGGGGGAAATTTCCCTAGGCCAGGTGCCTCACGTGTAAATGTGTGAACAGTTGGGGTGGGAAGAAAAGGCTTTTCTGACAGAACAGTATGTGTAAAAGCACAGAGATATGAGAGCAAAAGAGCAAAGAGTTTGGTGGAGCTGAAACGTGTAGGAGTTAAAGTTGCAGAGATTCCACAGAAAGGGTGGTGAAGTGCCTTGGGTGTTATGTTTTGGATTTTGTCTCAGAGGCTCTGGGCACTGAGAAGGTGGTTGAGCTGAAGGGTGAACATTCAGATCTGTAGTTTGAAAAGGTGCTGGGAAGACTGGATCAGAGAGTGGCATGACCGGTCACAAGGAGGCCTGTTCTGTCTAGCCTCAGGAGGGCCTGAGGAGGGCCCTGGACATGGAGGGGAAAGGGCTTGGGAGATAAGAAGAAAAGATGGACAGAACTCAGAGGTTGATGAGCTGTGGTGCTGAGGAAGGGTTTAAAGATGATTAATTCAAACAGCTGGGTGGAAGGTGGCGTCATCCTTTGCTACAGAGAATACAGGAGGCGTGTGTGGAAAAATGGCAAGTTCAGTTCTGAACCTGTTGCGTTTGAAGCACCCATTGAACTTGGAAGGAAATGCTCAGCAGACTGCTGGATATCTAGGCAGAAGGCTTAAGGGGAAATCTAGGCTGAAAATAAAAATCTGGGAACCATGAGTGTGTTTTTGGTGTTTGGAGCCTTAGGGAGTAGACGGGTTCAGGCAGGGGGGAAGCCAACATAGAACAGGAAGCAGTGGGGGTCAAGAATGGAGCTGCAGATCTCCAAAGTGGAGTGTGCTTGATTTTGTGTGCTTCGTAATATATTATGAATCCATTGTTACATTATAATTTGTGAATGTATAGTTTTTAAGTATATTATGTATATTGGGAATACTTTCAAGCTTCGTACTGGAAGGGTTGAAATCTAAATAGTTTGCATGTCACTGCTTTAAAGGAGGGGAAGGGGAAGAAACTGAGGAGAAAGGCAGCCAGAGGGACTGGGAGGAAAACCAGGGGCCTAGGCTTAGGGAGACCAGGGCAGGAGCTTCAAGGACAGAGTTGACAGAATCAGCCGCTTTGGGACGTTACATAAATTGAGGGTTGCAAACTGTCTCTGGGATTTGGTGAGTCATTTCGGTGGCGTGGTGGGGTCAGAAGCTGTGGGTTAGGTAGCATATAGGAGATAAAGAAGCATAGGAGCCAGGTGGTGGCTGACTACTCTTCCAAGGTGGTTCTTCATCTGAAGGGAAGCAGAGGCAGGAGGGAGCTGGTAGGACCAAAGGAGAGTTTCTGTGGTTTGGATTTTAGAATGGGAGCACCCTACAAGTATTTGTGTGTGCTCAAATAAAAGAGCCAGTTGAGAGGGAAAAGGGCTAGTGCAAGATGTAGCTTCATTCATTCACTCCCTCAACAAGTATTTATGGAGCAGCAGTGTGCCGGGCGCTGTTCTCAACCCTGGGGCTACTGTGTGAAGAAGACAAACCCAAACCCCTGCCCTTATGGGACTCGTACTGTACAGGGCCAGCTTTTTATGCCCCCAACCATACAGCCACCTAACTTCTGGTACAGGGTCTGTTCCAAGTTGGGAGGCCAACTTCTTACACTTTGTGAAGGATTCGAGTGTTGGGACTGTGGAGATGATTCCTGGCAAATGTAGGGTTTGTAAGTTGAGGTGGCGTCTCCGTTCACTAGTCATGTTCATATAGAGGATGGGTGACCTTTCAGGTATCGTGGCGATGCCTGCATGAAGCAGCGGTTTCTTGGTATAGGAGTCTACCTTTTCTCGGCCTCTTGTATGTCCGTTGGAAATACTACGTCGTGGACTTTGTGTCTACAGTCTGAAGTATTACACCTTCTAACTGGTAATGTGTACCCCCCCATTTGACAGTTCTCATTTCACTAGCTTTGCCTGTGGGACATAAGGAAAGCTAGGATCTATCCTAAGATAGACTAACCGGTTGAAATTTCAGAGTGATATACTAGAAATTTTTTGAATTTGCATTTTGAAGAGAGAATTGGTGGTAGAAATAACTTAGAGAGTTCAAGTTTATTTTCTTCCTTTCTAGTTGGGGTCAGGGTTTTGGTTTTTGTTCTTGAAAATCTGGAGAAATGCTACTGATTTCTAATTCTTGCCAAATTGTCACATGCCCCTGTTTAGGGGCCATCTGCAGGAAGGCATCTACATCATTATGAGAATCCTGTTTCATTGCTGTAACTTTGTTATAGCAGAAGGTATGGACTTAAATTCTTGCAGTATACTTTGTAAAGGAATTTATTGATGTTTAGGATTCAGCATTTTGTCCGTCAACATTTAGTATGCTAAGTCAATGGAGAATGGGAAAGTATGTATTTAAAATTTTTTCAGTGTGGTTGCAGAAATTTTGTGATGCTGACTATTAATCTGTTTTCTTTTCAGGTGTCTTTGGGAACGAATTCAGTATATTAAGATCACCAGGGTCTGTTGTTTTCCGGAATGGAAATTGGCCTATTCCAGGAGAGCGAATCCCAGACGTGGCTGCATTGTCCATGGGCTTCTCTGTGAAAGAGGTGTGTGTATTTTTAAAAAATATCTGGAGCTGCTTCTGAAAGCATTTTTGTTGATTTATGTTAACAGCCCAAGAGAGTAGCAGGCAAACATAGATACAGATTATAAAAGTAAAAAATGTATTTGTAGTCAGGGAGATTTTAGGTAAGTGTTCCAAGCTTGGTTATGAAAGCAAATCATTATAAAACATTAACCATGTAATCGTCTATTCATAGTAGTGATGTCCTTTGTTATGTTAGAGAATGCATCTGTCCTGCTGTTAATAGGATGTATAAATTTATTGGTTTTCTGCAGTACATGTGATAGATTTGTGTCTCAGTTTAGGCTGCCATTACAAAGTACCACAGACTGGGTGTTTTATAAACAACACTTATTTCTTCCGGTTCTAGGGGCTGGAAGTCCAAGATCAGGGTGCCAGCATGGTTGAAAGTCCTCTCCAGGTTGCAGAGTGCCAACTTCTTTGTTGTATGTGGTAGAGAGAGCCCTGTGGAGTCCCCTTTATAAGGGGTCTAATCTCATTTATAAGGATTCCATCCTCATGACCTAGATCCCGCCCTCAGGCCCCTCCTCCTAATACCATCACATTGTGGGGGGTTAGGATTTCAACATGAGTTTTGAGGGGACACAAGCATTCAGCCCATTGCAATTTATTATGAATGATGCAGTGTATATGCATCTTACCTGAGTTTAGGAAAATAATGTGGTCAGTAGTCATAACCTGTTGTAGTAACCGACTGCTTACTTGCGATTGTTGCCGAGAGGGCCTAGATCCAGTCAACATGAGAGAGCTTCAAGCTCAGGGCTGGAAGAAAGGAGATGGAGTTTGTTCTATCTCCCTGTCTCCTCCCACTTTAAGGTTTGATGCTTTTGAGGTGGTCTGTAGACATCATCAGTCATTCAGAGGAATGTTCTTCCTAGGTCCTGAGTGCCCTTGAAACCAGAAGCTGTGCACAGGAACTGCCTCTAGGTTAGGCCTCTGGGTGGAGCTCCTTGCATGAATGTGACTTGCTGTTTAAGTATGAAATTTGTACCTTGTTCTTTATGAACTTAATTTTGACTACAAATGGCTGTCAAAATAACCTTTAGAAGTAATTATTAATAAACTATTTTGACTACAAATGGCTGTCAAAATAACCTTTAGAAGTAATTATTAATAAACTACAGTCACTTTCAGCAGGAATTTTATTTATAAAGTGCTTAGTCTAAAGAGAATGTTGTAGTCTTGCTGTGTCACTGTGAAAGAGAAACGTGATATTGTAGTAGATAAGGGCAAAGGATGATGTGAGGGAAGAAAATATCCACAGTTACATGGAGGAGAAAGTGTTTCATAATCTGGAATTTGGAAAGTACCTACATTTTGTTCACTTGCCTGCTTTTTTCCACAGAAGGTTTGAGATGACTTATTATTAGACTTTACTGTTTCAAGTCTGTAGCAGTTAAAATGAAGAAGGTAGAACTCAGCATCCTCAATTAGGAGATTGCAGCTACTGCCTTAAATAAGACGTTTGCTGTCCCTATGAGTTTTCATTGCTGGTATCATCCCAGAACCCCTTAATTCTGCTTGTCAGATGTTACTGGGGAAATGGTTTCCTGAATTGATAATTCAGCACATTTCATGCTTTTCAACGTGCAGGACCTTTCTTGGCCGGGCCTTGCAGTAGGTAACCTATTCCACCGTCCTCGGGCTACTGTTATGGTGATGGTGAAAGGAGTGGACAAGCTTGCTCTACCCCCAGGCAGTGTCATTTCGTACCCTTTGGAGAATGTGAGTATTTACTATAAAGAATTAAAGGGATGCATTTAAAATTCTGTCTTGTCAGCTGTCATTATGGATTGTGTTCTAAGCACTCGTCTTTCTTTTAATGCCCTGATAAGTAAAAGGCAGTTTTGTTTTTTTTAATTATATGATGGTTGCAAATTGATTGAAACGTGGCTGCTTGCTATGCATGAGAGTACTTTCTAAGGTAAGAGGTGAAGAAATTGCCCCGCTCTGAGAATAGTCAGAGGATTGAAAAAGAAACCAATTGAGGGTGTAACCTTTTGACATATTCTCGGGCATTATTTCATCACCTTCCCTTCAGAATTTTATCATTTCTTTTGGTAAGGAAAAGATTGGGGGCAGTTTTGCTGGCTCACTTATTCCTTTACTGGCTTTTCAGGCAATATGGCTGACTGAACTGTTGTGAAAGGCCCTCCTTCTACTGTAAGCGTATGGAGTCAGCAAACATCTTTACATGTATAAAATTGAAAGCAAGAAAGGGATACACAGAGGTGCCAGATATGAATAGAAAATATGGAAGCCACAGTGATGAGCAGGAGCTGAAGGTGAAATTGTGTTCCTTACAGAAAGCCAGGGGCTATAAAAATGCTGTCTTGTTCTTGAAAGGAACCCCCAGCTGCCCCAGGGCTACCACAGAGGAGCTGGCTTGCCACCCTTAGCTGTGGAATGCAAAGAGCCCCCTGTGAGAAATCTGAACTATGGGCTTATACTGGGCAGTTAGCTGCTTCAAATTCACACAATCCACCCCACACAGATACGTCCACAATCCAGGGCTGTTTTGGTAAAAGAAAGAATTGAAGAGTTGAATTTACCAAACACTTAAAGGGGAAAAAATGCCATGAGAAAGTCAGCAGGTCCAACAAACAAAATTCACCCCCCTAGAACTACAGATAAAGTCAGCAGGTCCAACAAACAAAATTCACCCCCCTAGAACTACAGATAATAAACCAGTCTCAAAAAGAGACTTGAAAATACATACATATATTAAAATTGTGAGAAAGTTAAAGGAATTAAAATTGTGAGAAAGTTAAAGGAACGACTAGAAACTAGAGGTAGTTAAAAGTTTTTTTTTGAGATGTGGTACTTTTATTTCCACTTAAAAATATTTTGTAATTTATATTGATTTCTTTAACCCATGAGTTATTTAGAAGTGTTGTAACATGTGGGTTCTTTCAGGATAATTTTTAATTATTCAGTTTCTAATTTCATTGCATTATAACACTGGTATATACAATGCTGATTTGGGAGGGGGGATTCTTTTCAGACTTTTCCTGTGGTCTAGTATACAGTATCTCCAAGCCAGTATCTCCAAGCACATGACATGTTTACCAAAAAAATGACCATGTACTAGGCCACAAGGCAAAGCTCAACGGATACTATCAGTATCATATAAACCACCTTCTCTGACCACGATGCAGTTAAATCTGAAAAAAATAAATGATACTTTTAAAAAATGACTTCAAATGATAGAAACAAACACAAGATATGAGTCCTCGGGTTTAGAGCACACTGAGGTAGGCTCAAGTCAAATCAACACCTAAATATGAGTGAAACTGAAGACCCATCAAGGACACTGAGTCTTAGCAGAGAGAAGAGATACAGTCGTGACAGAGGAATGAGAGCAAAACGGTAGCAGACTCCTCATCGTTGCCGTTGGAGATTCGAAGTGCAAGAAGGGAAAAGCAGTGACTGCACAGTATGAAGCCAGGCTGAGGATGCTGTTTAAGTAGACATAATAAAATGATTTATGATCTAACTGTTGGAAAGGTGCAGAGAGAGAAACTGCATGTAAGGAGACAGGGCTCTGGCTGGTGATGTGGGAGAGCTAAATCCTCATCTTCTATAATGGGCAGTGAATAGGCAATGCCTAAAATTGAAAAGTCAAGATGTAGCAATATAAACACATTATTTAGAGATGGTGGTAAGAAGAAAAGGAGACAAAGGATTTGAAAGTGAATGCTACAAGTAGGTACAAAGGATGTAATGTCAGCATGATGAGTGTAGTTAACACTGCTGTATGATACATATGAAAGTTGTCAAAAGAGTAAATTCTAAGTTCTCATCACAAGGACAAAAATTTTCTTTTTTGTATCTGTATGATGATGGTAATTATTACTGTGGTAATAATTTCACAATGATAACTTATACAGTGATGTATGTCAATTATCTCAATAAAACTGAAAAAAATTAACTTGAAGTGAGGAAGAAAAAACATGGAGGAAACAAAGTGAGTACCTCAGAGGAATAGGAAACGGGCAAACTTATTTTCATAAAAAATCTTATAGAACTACTGGTCTCTTAAGTGGCATGTGTATAAAAATTTTTTAAAAGTCAATAAGAAAAGATACTGGAACAGACACAGTCCTAAATAATTCATGGGTTGAGAAAACTACAGCAGAGATTTTGAAATTATTTGTAACTGAAATGTACCATATATTTTTAAAATTGTGGGGTGCAGCTAAAGTGGTAAGAAGGAAGTTTATAACCTTAAATGCACATGTTAGATAATTTCAAAGATTGGAAATTAGTGAGCTAAAGAAACCAGAAGAATTTCAGAGTAAATGGAAGGGAACAATAAAAATGAAAGGTGTATTAAAACATTTTTCTTAGTCTTCACAAACATTATTAAGTAGCTTGCTGTGTGTGATTTTCTGTGAAAATCACTGTAGAAGATCTCTTTAAAAAAATACATTAAAAATCCAAAATGCCCTTCAGATTTTCATTAGCCTACAATCTGAAATTAAACATTTTAAAAAGAGTAGCCTCATTTTACATGAGTAGAAACTGTGAAAAGAGCTCATGTTACTGCTTGACCCTGACTGACTGCCTCTAAGGGGAAAAATCCACCCCAAAACAAACAAAAGCTTTAGAATTCCACTTAATGAAGCTTCTATTTGATTAGCTAGCTGTTATCATTAGTTTCAAGTCCTATAGATAGAGAATTTCTATTTTCTCTAGGACAAACATGTGCGTATCCTTACAGTTTTAGGCATGAGCTTTTTTTCCTTTTCCAGTTTAGCAGGTCTGTATCCTTTCTTCCTTCCCAGTTTGGCGTTCACCTGACTCAGTAGCTTCTCCAGTTTGACTGCTAGGGACATGTCACCTTTAATCTTCAACTTTCCTGCCATGAATGCCACTGAGGTGAAATGAGGCTGGAGAGTTGTGTTACGTGTTCTCATATTCCTTCCAAAGCCCAAGGAAGTTGACTGAGGGATTGCAAAAGGAGCACGTTTGTGGCTGACTTGGGATGCTTATAAAAAGGATGCTTTTGCAAGTTGGAACTCTCTTCCCCTTCTTCAGTTAAACATTAACTTATTTTAAGAGAATCTGGGGAAGAGTTGATATGCATTGAGTAAGAGAAAAAAATTAATTTCAGTTACTAAACATTTATTTCTGCTTGGCCCACATTAACATGCTACTTATAAACATGAACCTTTTAATAGTAAAAGAAACTACTGAAAAAAATCACTCTGAGAAATCTCCATTAAAACAAAAACATTGCTACTATATTGCTTGTTTTAATAATGATAAGAATAAAATACTTTTTGAGGGAAAAAATTACCATTATCTCTTTTAAAAAATAATATGGGGGCAGAAACAGGTCTATGGGAGTAGAAGTCAGAATTTTGATTACCCTTGGGGGTGGAGGGAGTTGGTAGAGAGGCTTGTAGGGTGCTGATGTTTTATTTTGATCTGGTGGGGCTATATGAATATCCATTTCTAAATATTCCCTGAATTGTTAAGCCAAGATTTATGCACCATATTATATGTATGTTGTGTGTATGCGTGATCAGTTGCATCCAACTCTTTGTGACCCCATGGGACTGTAGCCCACAAATCTCCTCTGTCCATGGGAATTTTCTAGGCAAAAATACTGGAGTGGGCTACCATTTTTTTCTCCAGGGGAATCTTCCCGACCCAGGGATCAGACCCTGTGTCTCCTACATTGGTAGGCAGATTCTTTAGCACTGAGCCACCTGGGAAGCCCCATATGTATGTTACACTGTAACAAGAAATTCAGGGGAAAAAGTACATTTTATCACAATTACCAATTTCAGTTTATTAATACCATGTGGTCCCAAGATAAATTTCACATTCAAATTTCTTGTGACATACTTTGTGCCTTGCCTAGGAATCTTCAGTCCATCTGAAGACTAAACCCTACACCTTATTAAACATTTTTTCCTTTTTTAAAAATTATTTTTAAATTTTTATTTATTTTTAATTGGAGAATAATTGCTTTACAATGTTGTGTTGGTTTCTACATCAACATGAATTAACCATAGATGTATGTCCCCTCCCTCTTGAACCTCCCTCCCATCCCTTAAACATTTTTAAAGTTTTGAAATGAAAAATGAGGTCTGTTTCTTTCAATCAAATTCAAGTCTTCAAATTCCCTTCACCTCTTAAATGCGTTAATAAATTATGGTAGAGTATACATTCATTGTGGCACATTTTATCAATATTGAAACCAAATGTGTTCCTGCTAAAAAATACCTGAATGACCAACTGAACCTGCCTGCCAGTGCAGGAGATGCCAGAGACATGGGTTTGATCCCTGGGTCAGGAGGATCCCCTGGAGGAGGAAATGGCAACCCACTCCAGTATTCTTGCCTGGAGAATCCCATGGACAGAGGAACCCTACAGTCCATGGGGTTGCAAAGAGTTGGACTCGACTGAGGGGCTGAGCACACGCACGACCACCTGAAAGTGATGCCTTGCACAAGATAGTGTTTTGTCCTTAATTTTGCAAGTTGTTTCTTATTTAGGCAATTTGGAGACACAAACTTATTGGCCCACTAGGGGGCTGTTTAATCTGCAGTATCCTCAAACAGGTTCTTTGTATTTGGATATGATTCGGGTCTTTTAAATTTCCATAGAAAATGCTGGTACTTTTTTTTTAAGACTCCCTTTTTAATACTATTTAAATGATTTTTCTTCCTACTTGGGTTCAGATAATAATTAAGGTCTCACTCTTAAATTTCAGGCAGTTCCTTTTAGTCTTGACAGCGTGGCAAATTCCATTCACTCCTTATTTTCTGAAGAAACTCCTGTGGTTTTGCAGTTGGCTCCCAGTGAGGAAGTAAGTTGTGATCGTTTTTATTTTAAATGCTTTGAAAAATATCAAAATGAATCCGCCACAGGTATACATGTGTTCCCCATCCTGAACCCTATAAGCTCTCATTATTTAATGAAAATTTAAAACGAATTTTATGAAAAATGCTGATGGACTTTGGTATATTGGAATTAATCTGCAGAATGTAATACAATTTTGGCTTCTTCTTCCAGAGAGTGTACATGGTGGGGAAGGCAAACTCAGTTTTTGAAGATCTCTCAGTAACGCTCAGACAGCTCCGCAATCGACTGTTTCAAGAAAACTCGGTTCTCACTTCACTTCCCCTCAATTCTCTGAGTAGAAACAATGAAGTAAGTAGTGTAGTCATTGAATGAAGAAATGAATATTACTAATTTCTCATGCCTCTGACTTTAGAGCCAAGTTGAAATTTTAGAAAATGAAAAGTTTTACAAGCTTCCTGCTGGAGTAGATTCTTTTTTTCCTTGAATGTAATTTTTAAAAAATGATTCTCATGAACTGACTCTTTTTGTGAGCTGGGCTATAGTAAATAGTATGACATACTAGTGCAAGGGTTGCCACCAGTTAATCCTGAGGCCAGAAATCACAGTAACTACTTTGGTAGTGGGTGAGCTGGCTAGATCTGGTAATGTGGGAGCTATCGCTCACTGCCTCTTCTGGTGTGTTGCCTCATTTTCCTATGCATTCTCAGCTGTCCAGTGAAGGGCGCTACCCTTGCTTTGACTCCTGTATGTCAGCTTTACCACCTATTCACCTGTTCATGCACCCTCTTAACCACACGGCATGCCACCTTTGTGGTAGCCTCCTTTCACCTACTCTGGATGACCAGGACTACCACCTTTTATTCTTCAAGGGATGTGAGCAAATGAGGCTATTGGCAAGACCTCGTTGCAGCGCACCAGAATATTCTGATGCCCTGAGGGAAAACCACTTTAGAGTTTGGATGCTTTATCATGGCTTTATCAAAAATAAAGTTATTGAGAGGCAGTTGCTGTGCTGGAGAATAACTTATCACCATTTTGTTAGGAAGTACTATTCTATAAGCATTTTCAATTGACGTGAACCTAGCAAATGGAGGACAGTTGCATAAATTCACTCATGTGTTTAATGTCTGTAACATCCTGTGCCTTACTTGATAGATGGCAAATACAGATCTTGGATGCGTATTTAAGATAATGCTCATTTCTTTCTGCTCTCTGCAGGTTGATCTCCTTTTTCTTTCTGAACTGCAAGTGCTACGTGATATTTCAAGTTTGGTAAGTAGGCTACTCTCATTTGTCAGTTCCATTTATTCTGGCTTCAGAAGACATTTCTAGAGATTCCTTGAATGGTAATGAAACCAATCAAAAAGTTTACATATGCCTTAGATTTGATTCCATGGAAGTTGAGAAATTAGTGGTGGTGTTGGGGATTTTGAACTCATCTCATGTTAACACATTACTCCGCATTTTTACTTTTAGGAGAGAGATTCCAAGTACACAGGCCTAGGAATAAGGCCTCCCCTGGCTATAGTCCTGACCTGTTGATTTCTCCTCGGATATTAAGACTTAATTACTGTATCTTTATCTTTGGGTGTAAAATAGACCTCGATAGAAAATACAGTTTTGACTAACAGTGCTGTCAACCAAGTCAGGAAGGGGATAAAAATGCCTGTAGTATGTTCTTTTTTTTGGGGGGGGGGGGGCGGTAAATGTTTTTTTTTTCTTTTTAATCCTATGATCAAATAGAAAAACTTAACCTGTGTGCTATCTTCTACAGTTATTGCCCAAACTTTCAGTGGGGTTGGTTTGGGGAGTGTGGAAGTGTGCTAGTGGTGTGGGAGGTGAGCACTGATGGGCTCATCTCTCTATAGGATCAGACTGGTCCAACTACCTGTTCTCTCATACCCTGGCCCATATCTGAGGTTTTTAAGAAATTTTAAAACAAGTTTTTATTATAATTGCTTTTAAAAACTAAGATCTGTGTTGGATTTCAGAAACTCCCATTTTAACCAGTTCCATTTGCCACCCTCCCAGACTTTGTGTATTGTGGTATGTGCATGCATGCTCAGTCACTCAGTCGTGTCTGACTCTTTGTGACCCCGTGGACTGGAGCCCACCAGGCTCCTCTGTCCATGGGATTCTCCAGGCAGAATACTGGAGTGGGTTGCCATTTCCTCCTCTGGGGGATCTTCCCCACCCAAGGGTCGAACCCACATCTCTTGCATTGGCAGGTGGATCTTTACCACCGAGCAACCTGGGAAGCCCATACCGTGGCACACTGGGGTGCCCCTGTTGTACCTTTTAGGTATAAAACTCCAACTGGCTGTGTTTGACATTACTTTATCCACTTCCTTTTGTTTGTTCTCCTAAGTTGTCTCGACATAAGCATCTAGCCAAGGATCATTCTCCTGATTTATACTCACTGGAGTTAGCAGGCCTGGATGAAATTGGGAAACACTATGGGGAAGACTCTGAACAATTTAGAGATGCCTCTAAGATCCTTATTGATGCTCTGCAAAAGGTAAATCATCGATGGAGTGTGAGCAGTTAAGAGTATGACCATTTGACTTTTTGCTTCCTAATGGGAAAATCTGCTTAGTGAAAGACTACTGATTGAAGTCTTCTACTCGCCTTCTTTGAGGGCTGAGGATGGAGTAGGTGGGTCACAGGTATATAGTGGGATGTCCGTGTGTCTTTCCTTCTTTGAGCTGTGCAGCACAGCTTGCAGGATCTTAGTTCCCCCCAGAGATTGAACCTGGGCCCTGGCAGTGAGCTGAATCTTAACCACTGGACCACCAGAGAACTACCAGAGATCATCTCTTTCTAAAGCTGGCAGAGGCAGCATAGGAAATGATTGATAACTCTAGTACAGTACTTTTTTCTTTTCATCATGGTAAAATATAGCTAACATAAAATTTACCATTTAACTATTTGTAAGTGTACAGTTCTGTGGACTAAAAACATTCAGATTGTTGTGCAACTGTACCACCATCCATTGCCAGGACTTTCATCTTCCCTGAAACGCTGTCGCCATTAAACCCTATGAAATAATCAAAGAACAACACTTGGCACAGCACCAGACATGTAGTAGACTACCAGTAAATGCTACTTTTCCTCTGTCCTTGAAGTTATCCACCTGCAGCCCTTCAGTGAGGCTTCAGTTAAAACCTTTGTAGGTGTGATTAACCAGAGACCACTTAGAAAGATTTCCTTTTCCACTTCCCTGCTCCCAATTTATACGCCAACAAATTCAGTGACTACTTTCTTATTCTGAGTATTTGAGCTGAATCTTAACAGTTTTCTGAATATTTTAACATAATCAAAACCTTTAAGACTTGCCTATTTTAAGACTGCATTTCATGAGCCAATAGGTAATTGTGTTTGTTCTTGTAGGTGCACCGAAGCTTTACAAAAATTTTAATAAGTATGTGTTTTGAGATTCTTACTAATGCCATTAACGCTTCAGTTTGCAGATGACATGTACAATCTCTATGGTGGGAATGCAGTGGTAGAGTTAGTGACTGTCAGATCGTTCGACACATCCCTTGTGAGGAAGACGAGGAATATCCTTGAGACAAAACAAGTGGTGAGTACATTTTTGGATCATGCTTTAAAATTGTAAAATGAACTCTTAAAAAACCCACCAAATCTTGTATCACCTGTGGGCAGTATGCATGAGCAATCAGTAAATCTGAAAAATGATTAAAACATAGGTTTCTTATTCACGGAGGTATTGTGTTTTATAAGTGATACTCAGTTCTTTGGGGTTGTAATCAGATAATATACTTTGTTAGGGATAAAAGCAAATCTGTAGGAGCTGGTGAGATAATTCAAATACAGGTATTACACGGAGATGTCAGACATTAGCGTGCAGGAGGAGTGTGGTGCTCTCAACTTGTGGAATCTGCTTTTCTCAGAGGCACATCGTCTTTGTGATATAGTCTCTCATTTTCCTGCTATGTACTCTCTCTATAATTCTACAAATTTTTGGCCTGGATCTTACTTTGATTTTTAAGCATTTAGAGGATCATAGGCAAGGGTGCCAGCCCCAGTAAAACAAGTGTATATGCACACAGCCGAAGCATCATGTGGCCAAGAACATTATTTACAGCTGGCTTTATCCCTCAGAGCAGTCAGATCCCCAGTCTTTTATGGACACGCTCCTTTGGGCCCCACGGGACTGAAGAGTGAGATGCTCAAGGGTAATGTGTGTTCAAGACAATCTGGACATGGCTGGTCTGAGATTGTTTCTTCCTAAATAGGAGTGGGAGAACCTCTGTTTAAAACAGCACACCAGGCTAGACAAACTGAAAAATTTTCACATGACAGAGCATCTAGATAATGGCCAATTAAAAAAAAAATTACCCTTTTGAGCACATAGTTTAACTCTCAAGAAAGTAAGGGGAACTGGAGAACTGTGTAGTAACCAGGCTATCCTGAGGACATTGCCAGTTGGGTTACCAAGGGACTGGCTCTCTGTCGGGAGTTGGAACTGAGACTTCCTTGTGTAGCTGGGATGCCAGAAGGGCCCACAATGAGAGGGTGGATTAGAAAACAGCCTACCTACCAGCAAAGGGGGACCTCCAGGTGGTGGTAGTGGTAAAGAACCTGCCTGCCAATGCAGGAGACGTAAAAGACACTGGTTCAAACCATGGGTCAGGAAGATCCCCTGGAGGAGGGCATGGCAATCCACTCCTGTATTCTTACCTGGAGAATCCTATGGACAGAGGAGCCTGGCAGGCTACAGTCCATAGGGTCACAGAGAGTCGGACATGACTGGAGTGACATTAGCACGCACACGCCAGCAAAGGGAGACAGAAAGGCCACTTGGGTGCTGTGCAGGCAGGGTATGTGTTGGGGGTGGTGGAATGTCTCCTAGGGAAGCCTCGGGCCAAGAAATCAACACAAACCCTGGTCCTAAGCTGGTAAGAGGGGTGGCCCCCACCCAGCAGAAATGAATGAAAACCTCCCTGGCAGGATACACCCTCCACACACAGGATACAAAAGTATGTAACATGTAATACTAAACAATTGTTAACATGTAACACTCTAAAGCTGAAGGATTAATACCTGTTCCTTTGAAGCTCCCTCTTGTCTTACTCCTCTACCTTCCCCACCTAGAGAAACCTGCTCTAATATTATGTTAACCATTCCTTGGCTTTTCTTTACAGTTTTAATACAGATGTATTTATCCTTAAGGACTTCCCTGATAGCTCAGATGGTAAAGAATCTGCCTGCAATGCAGGAGACCTGGGTTAGGAAGATCCCCTGGAGAAGGAAATGGCAACCCACTCCAGTATTCTTGCCTGGGAAATCTCATGGACAGAGGAGCCTGGTGGGCTACAGTCCATGGGGTCGCAGAGTCAGATACGACTGAGTGACTAACGCTTTCACTTCATTTCGGCTCAAACAATGTTGTTTGGAATCATAGTATGTTTTTTCTGAGCAAAGGCTGAGTATCTGAGAGCCATGCATGCTGATCGAGTAGTGGAGGTCATTTTGCTGCTATATGTTGCATTGCACGGATGTGCCAGTTATCCATTCTGTTGATAGACATCCTTGTACATGTCTCTCTACACATATACAAGTGCTCCCTAGGGTATGAACTGGCTGGATCACCGTATATGCACACCGTCAACTTTATTGGTATTGCCAAATTTTCTCATGCAGTTGAGCCACTGTCTGCTTCCACCAACAGTGTTTATCTTCTTCATGAAGGCTCCTCCTCCTTAGTTCCTAGTATATGTAGCTCTTATGCCACTTAGTATGTTTGTTACATAAATTAATCACAGCTATCAAATTGTGGTAATTTCCTAACTTAATATTCTTCCATCTTGATTTTCTTTTATTGTAGAAGGACCCCTCAACTACCTATAACCTTGCATATAAATATAATTTTGAATATCCCGTGGTTTTCAACCTGGTACTTTGGATAATGATCGGCTTGGCCTTGACTCTGATTGTCACCTGTTACAATATTTGGAACATGGATCCTGGATATGATAGCATCATTTATAGGATGACAAACCAGAAGATTCGAATGGATTGAACTTTCCTTATGACAAACTTGGAAAGAAAGAGGGTTTGAAAATTGGCTGTTTCATTAAAATAAATCTTTTAGTGTAGTTTAAACTAGATAGTACACTTTAAATTTATTAAAAAAACAAATTTTGTTCTCGTGTGTGTGTGCCTGTGATGTTCTTTTAGAGTGAGTTATATAGTATTGATGTGAGTTGACTTGTGTGATATAGATTCCATAATATGCTTAAATACGATGATATAACCATTTAATATAATTTCATTCCATCTACTATTTGGAAATATGCACTGTAATAAATGTAAAACATTTAGAATAGTTTGTGTTATTTATGTTGGGAAAATGCACTGAATTTGAAATGTTTAACTTCCTTACACAGGACAGGTTAAAAGTGACATTTGGGCTGTTATATACTATGAACCATTTGTAAATGTCTTAATGTAAATATCTCTGAAACAAGAAAAGGTTTTTAACTTCAAGCAGCTATTAAGTATGAATGTGCTTCCACAGTCATTCACATTTTCAATTGCATCTGATTGACAGATGATAGCTGTTTTTTTTAATCTCTTCTGAAATTTTGGTGATCCGAATGGTCAAGTGTGGATATTAAACATACTACATTAATCTAAGAAGGAACTAGCTTTGTGGAGTTAAGACACTTGTAATCATATACACAAAAACATTTGGGGGACATCTTGGGGCATGATTTCAGTCATTTTTCCCCTTGTGTAAGTTACTCTGGTTTACGGTACAAAATTGTTCTATATAGAATGTTAAGTTGTTAAGTGGAAGTAGATACTCCCTACTTTTTATGTGAAAGTGGACCAATGTCTATAAAGAGTGACAAATAAAGTTAATGATGATTCAAAATTTGTGTCATTTCAATACTACATCTATTTTCTATTGTAAAAACCTAAACAGGGTTTTGATCATAATTGGCGGTTTTGTTATACAGACTTTTTTAACATTTGTTTATTCCCACTGCACCTCCTGAGATTGATTCATTACCAATATGAGGAAGACATTTTACTTTCTATGCTTATTATTGAATTTACAGAGAATATGATAAATTCACACTAGACTTCAGGTGGGGAAGGCTTAAATTTCCCTATAGTGTTTCGAAAAGTGACTATGCAACTATTAAATACTGATTAGAATATGAAGGACCATCTAATAAGGTAAAAGGCTTAAGGGTTAGTTTTAAAGTCTCATAGCTTATGACTTACCCAATTAAAATTTTAAGCTTCACGCTTATGTAGTTAAGTTAGAGTTATGCTGCCTTGCCCCTGGGAACCCTACTTGGGTTTAGAATTAGCTGTGTCTCTCTTCTCGCAAAAATCATCATTTCTGATTAGCATGTTTGAGAAGATGAAGTCTATTGAGCTGTGTTTTCTGCCACCACTGCAAGGTACCTTTGACAGCTACAGTGGTAAACTTCCATCGAGTGTTTCTTTTCTTTTCACCTCTCATTGAGCTATAGTGAAGCTGATAACTGCACAGGAAAGAAAAATCAGTTGTCCTAAAATCACTCAAGCAGTCACCACCACAACTCCCTGCCAAGCTCATGAAGGTGAGGGTGTTTCCAGCCATCTAACCTGGAACACTCTGACCCCCATGGAACCCAACGGGGCCTATGTCTAGGGGACAGGGATCTATAATGCTGCAGAGGGGTTAAAAATCCACTTTTCTTCCACAAGTTTCTTATATAAATATTGCCATAGAAGTTAGATTGTTATGATTAAATGTGAAGTAAACCAATGCCTTTGTAATTTAAAACTGATGAGACTAAGTTCTAGAAGAAGAAAAAAACTTACCTACACGACAGCACTAATCCATATAGGGTAAATGGCACCAGCACCCGTCTATGTTAGGCAGAGAGCAGTTAATTAAAATAAATGTTCTGCCAAGATTATTATACCTGTTGCTGATGATTTGCTCTTAAATTAAGTCTAATTTGTTCAGGAACATAAATCACGATGTGGAGATTTGTGTGAGAGGCAGGCGAGTCAGGCTTGTGGCAGACTATTCCACTGACGGTGAAAGAGAAAACCCAATCACTTCATAGCTAATTGGTGGAATATTTCAAGTGTATAAAACATCTGAGATTCTACATGTGGCAGATACTGCTTACGGCCCAATTCTATCAGGAATAATAGAGAATTGACTGAATATCTATTTTCACTGGTACCAAATAATATGGAACATCATAAACTTACTTTTCAACAGATGATCAAACCAACAATTTCCAAAACATGCAGTGGGCGTCAGGCTTCAGGTAGGTTTCTTTCCGGCCTTTCATGACCAAGTGACTATGCAGTAGTTTCCTGGAAAAATAAGAGTTGTCAGAAAAAGGCATTAATTAAGAAGCACTGTGACTGAAATACAGATGAATTCAGTTAACTGATTTACCACTTACTAGCTGAACAACCTTGGGCAAATCCCTTAATCCTGAATCAGAGTTTTTAATGTATGTAATGGGCATGGTAATACTTCTGTGAAAATCAACATTCACTGGGATAACATGCTCGTTTGTCTGTGTTTAATATAAACTATAGTAATAGTACTAAATTCAAGGAACTCGGCTTGGACCCATCACTGTACCACTGATAGGTATTGGCTAGTTTCTTGGTTGCAAATAATAGGAACAAACTTTGGTTACTAAGTTAGGTCACTCGTCCCACTAGTGACCTTTCACTGGACACAGATCCAGTTCAGGAGTACAGTTGCTATTTGGTTGTCCTTGCTCCTTCAATCTGGGATGGTTCATGGCCGTGCCTCACGGCTCACAGGATCTTAGTTCTCTGACCAGGGATTGAACCTGGCGCCTTGTGGTGAAAGCACTTGAGTCGTAACCACTGTTCACTTTTGAAAGAGTAACAGTGATTTTATAGAATGTCCCTCAGTTGAGGTTGGTTTGATACTTGCGATGGTGTCAAGAGGCACATGATCTCAGTATATCTAGTCTTTGGTGACATTAACTTCTTTAAAATAATCCAAGAAAATTTTCCACAAATAAGAGAAAACTCTACATATTGATGGAGAAGGAAATGGCAACCCACTCCAGTGTTCTTGCCTGGAGAATCCCAGGGACGGGGGATCCTGGTGGGCTGCCATCTATGGGGTTGCATAGAGTCGGACACGACAAGCGACTTAGCAGCAACAGCAGCAGCTACGTATTGAAATGGTCTCTACCACTGAAATGGTACCTCGGAAAACTGCCATTAATCTATCAATTCTGAGACATATCTTAGTAACATTTTACACTTTTAAGACAAAAGATCTTTAGGGCTTCCAGGCAAAAGGTCAAATTACTTATATGAATAAGAAAATCTGCCTGGTATCAGACCTCTCATGTGTAATATACAAAGTATTGCAAGGATGGAATAGCATTTTCAAGAAATCCAAGGAAAGACCATGCAAGCCCAGAATGTTATATCTAGAATCATAGAGAACAAGTTTCAATTTTGAACTACTCTTAAAAGACACAAAAATAGACTTGACAAATGAAGACATCTTGAATAGAAAAATAACATGTATATCAGTCAGTGTGCTCCTGAGAATATATGGGGAAAAATACACACACACATATATATACACAGATTTATTTGAAGGAATTGGTTCATGTGATGGTATAGACCTAACAGAAGCAGAAGATACTAAGAAGAGGCGGCAAGAACTCAAAGAAGAACTGTACAAAAAAGGTCTTAATGACCCAGATAACCATGATGGTGTAATCACTCACCTAGAGCCAGACATCTTGGAATGTGAAGTCAAGTGGGCCTTACAAAGCATTACTATGAACAAAGCTAGTGGAGGTGATCGAATTCCAGCTGAGCGATTTCAATCCTAAAAGATGATGCTGTTAAAATGCTGCACTTAATATGCCAGCAAATTTGGAAAACTCAACAGTGGGCACTGGACTGGAAAAGGTCAGTTTTCATTCCAATCCCAAAGAAAGGCAATGCCAAAGAACGTTCAAACTACCATACGGTTGCATTCATTTCACATGCTAGCAGGTAATGCTCAAAATCTTCCAAGCTAGGCTTCAATAGTACGTAAACCGAGAACATCCAGATGTACAAGCTGGATTCAGAAAAAGCAGAGGAACCAGAGATCAAATTGCCAGCATCCATTGGATCATAGAAAAAAGCAAGGGAATTTCAGAAAAACATCTATTTCTGCTTCACTGACTATGCTAAAGCCTTTGACTGCATCACAACAGAGGAAAATTTTTAAAAGAGATGGGAATACCAGACCACCTTACCTGCCTCCTAAGAAACCTGTATGCAGGACAAGAAGCAACAGTTGAACTAGACATGGAACAACTGACTGGTTCAAAATTGGAGTACAACAAGGCTGTATATTGTCACCCTGCTTATTAAACTTATATGCAGAGCACATTATGCAAAATGCTGGGCTGGATGAAGCATAAACTGGAATCAAGATTGGCGGGAGAAATATCAATAACCTCAGATATGCAGATGACACCACCCTAAAGGCAGAAAGTGAAGGGAACTAAAGAGCCTCTTTATGAAGGTCAAAGAGGAGAGTGAAAAAGCTGGCTTAAAACTCAACATTCAAAAAACTAAGATCATGGCTTCCAGTGCCATCACTTCATGGGAAATAGATGGGGAAACAGTATGGCAGACTTTAGTTTCTTGGGCTCCAAAATCATGCGGACAGTGAGTGCAGCCATGAAACTAAAAGACGCTTGCTCCTTGGAAGAAAAACTATGATAAACCTAGACGGCATATTAAAAAGCAGAGACACCACTTTGCCAACAAAGGTCAGTATACTCAAGGCTATGGTTTTTCCAGTAGTCATGTACAGATGTGAGAGTTGGACCATAAAAAAGACTGAGTGAAAAAGAATTTATGTTTTTGAACTGTGGTGATGGAGAAGACCCTTGAGAGTCCCTTGGACAGCAAGGAGATCAAACCGGTCAATCCTAAAGGAAATCAACGCTGAATGTTCACTGGAAGGACTGCTGTAAAGCTCCGATACTTTGGTCACCTGATGCAAAGAGTCGATTCACTGGAAAATCAGCTGATGTTGGGAAAGGTTGAAGGCAGGTGAAGGGGGCGACAGAGGATGAGATGGTTGGATGGCATCATCAACTCAATGGACATGAGTTTGAGCAAACCCCAGGAGGTGGTGAAGGACAGGGAGGCCTGGCCTGCTGCAGTCCACGGGGTCACAAAGAGTTGAACATGACTGAGCTACTGAACAACAACAAACAATCATATGGGCACAGGCCAGTGGGCTGGAATCTCAAGCCTGTACTGTGAAAACCTGAGGCAGAATTCCTTCTTACAAGAACACTCTTGCTGGACTGAGGGCCCACCCTACTCCAGTAATGACCTAACTAATTACATCTGCAAGGACCCTATTTCCAAACAAGGGCACACTGCATGGTACCAGGGCTTAGAACTTCAACATATCTTTTTGGTAGACCAATATCAACCCACAGTATCATAGAAATGTCAGTTCTTCCTAAATTAATTAACAAATTTCATCAATCCTAGTGAAAATAAAAATGTTTTAACAGAGCTAGACAGGTTGATCCTGACGTTTACATGAAAAACAAAGAACAGTGAAAAGGAAAAGTTACAAGGGTGAATTAGCTCTATCAGATATTAAAACATAAAGCTTCCATGATTAAAACAATATAGTACTGATGTTATTAGACAAACCAATGGAATAGAATAGAAAGTCTACAAACAGACGAAGTACATAAAGAAATTTAGTATATGGTAGAAATAGCATCTCAAATCACTGGGCAAAGGTGAACTTTTGAATAAATTATATTGAGGCAACAGGATACCCATTTGGCAGATCCCTAATCGCCTAACATATGCAAGAACAAATGCCAAATGGATGTGAGATCTGGATTTTAAAAAGAAATAAACCATACAAGTACTGGAAGAAAACAGGGTGAGTTATTTCACAGTCTGAGTGTAGCAAACAGCCTTCCCAACTTGACTCAAAATGTAGATGTAATAAAAGTTTGATAAATATAAAAATATAAAATTTTTTTCTAATTTTATGAGGTATATTTTATATATAATATACCTATTTCAAGTGTACAATTCAGTGATGTTTTAGCAAATTTACCAAGCTCTGCGACATGGCCATAAATCAGTTTCGAACCTTGTTATCACCCCACTAAGATCCCTCATGCACATTTACTGTTGATCCCATTTCATACTCTAACCCCCTGACCCAGGCAAGCACTAACCTACTTTCTGTCTCTATATTATCTGCCTTTTCTAGATATTTTATATAAATGACATCATATAGTATGCAGTCTCCTGTGTCTGGTTTCTTTCACTGGGCATCAGGTTTTTGAAGTTCATTTATGTTACAGCATGTATACACAGTTCTTTTCTGTTGTTGAGCAGTATCTCTATATGGATAGATCACATTTTATTTGTCCACTCAACAGTGTGGGGCTATTATGAGTAATACTGCTAAAAATACCACAAATGAAGAAAATATTTGCAACATACCTCACAGATAAAAGTACTATTTCTAATATATAAACTCGAAATGTGGGGCAGGAAGGGGGGAGTCCAAAATTTCCATTTACAAATAAGGCAAAGACATGAATTGACATGAATTTAAGATCTTAAGAAAAGATCTTAAAATGGCCTTATGTGAAAAGACACTCAAATTTACTTGTAATAAGAGTACAAATTAAAACTACACTGAGAGCCAAATCAATCTTAAGAAAAATCAGGCTCCCTGACTCCAGATTATACTACAGACCTATAGTCATCAAAACAGTATGATGGTACAGGCATAGAAATATAGATCAATGAAACATGATACAAAGTCCAGAAATAAACCCACGCACCTTTGGTCAATTAATCTATGACAAAGGAAGCAAGACCACACAGTGGTGGAAAGACGGTCTCTTCAACAAATGGCCCTGGGAAAATTTAACAGCTACATGTTAAAAAATGAAATCAGACCATTCTTTAACACCATACACAAAAATAAGCTCAAAATGGATTAAAGACCTAAATGTGAGACTAGAGACTATAAAAGTCCTAGAGGATATACATACAGTGCAGCAGTATCCTCTTTGATTTGTTTCCCAGGATAATGTAAACAAAAAGGGACCTAATTAAACTGAAAAGCTTTTGCACAACAAAGGAAACCATAAATGAAACCAAAAAACCACCCACAGATTGGGAGAAATTATTTGGAAATGATATGACCAACAAGGGGTAATCGCCAAAATTTACAAACAGCTCATGAGACTTAATATAATCAAAACAACCTAATCAAAAAATGGGCGGAAGATCTAAATAGACATTTCTCCAAACAAGACATACACATGGCCAAGAGGCACATGAAAAGAGGTTCAATATTTCTAATTATTAAAGAAATAGAAATCAAAACTACAGTGAAGGACTACCTCACACCTGTCAGCGTGGCCATCATTTAAAAGCCTACGAATAACAAATGCTGGAGAGGGTGTGGAGAAAAGGGAACCTTCCCACACTGCTGTTGGGAATGCAAACTGGTACAACCATTATGGAAAACAGTGTCAAGGTTCCTCAGAAAACTAAAAACAGAATTATCATATGACCCAGCAATCTCACTCCTGGGCATATACCCAGACAAAACTATAATTCAAAAAGATACATGCGAGAAAATACTTGAACAGATTATAATCAAAAACTTCCCTAACATGGGAAAGGAAATAGAAACCCAAGTCCAGGAAGCACAGAGAGTCCCAACAAGAAACACACAACACACATATTAAACTAACAAAAACTAAATTCAAAGGGAAAATGTTAAAAGCAGCAAGTGAAAAGCAACAAATAACATACAAGGGAAACTTCATCAACTTATCAGCTGATTTTTCAGCAGAAACTCTGCAGTCCAGAAGAGAGTAGCAGCATACATTTAAAGTGGTGAAAGGGAAAAAACTACAACCAGGATTAGTCTAACCATCAGGGATATCATTCAGATTCAACAGAGAAATCAAAAGTTTTACAGACAAGCCAAAACTAAGAGAATTCAGTACCACAAAATCAGCTTTACAACCAATGCTAAAGGAACTTCTCTAGGTGGGAAATATAAGAAAAAGACCTACAAAAACAAACCCAAAAGAATTAAGAAAATGGTAACAGGAACATACATACTGATAATCACTTTAAATGTAAATGGATTAAATGCTCCAACCAAATGACACAGGCTAGATGAATGGATACAAAAATAAGACCCCTATATATGCTGTCAACAAGGGACCCACTTCAGACCCAGGAACATATACAGACTGAAAGTGAGGGCATGGAAAAAGATATTCCATGCAAATGAAAATCAAAAGAAAGCTGGAGTAGCAATACTTATGTCAGGCAAAACAGACCTCAAAATAAAGACTGTTAGAAGAGACAAGGAATGACACCACATAAGGATCAAGGGATCAATCTAAGAAGAAGATATAACAATTGTAAATATGCACCCAACATAAGGTAAATGCTAACAGCCATAAAGGGGAATCGACAGTAACACAAAACTAGTGCAGGACTTTAGCATTCCACTTACACCAATGGACAGATCATCAAGAAAGAAAATTAATAAGGAAACACAAGTCTTAAATGACACACTACACCAGATAGACTTAATTGACACATATAAGACATTCCATCTGAAAGCAGCAGAATACACTTTCTTCTCAAGTGCACATGGAACATTCTCCAGGATTGATCACATCTTGGGTCACAAATCAAGACATGGTAAATTTAAGAAAATTGAAATCGTATCAAGTATCTTTTCAGACCACACCACCATGAGATTAGAAATCAATTACAGGGAAAAAAAAACTGTAAAAAACACAAATACATGGAGGCTAAGTAATATACATGGAGGCTAAATAACCAAGAGATCACTGAAGAAATCAAAGAGGAAATAAAAACCACATAGAAACAAATGACAACGAACACACACAAAATCTGTGGGATGTAGTAAAAGCAAATCTAAACGACAAAAATCTCAAATTAACAACCTAAACTTACACTTAAGACAACTAGAGAAAGAAGTACAAACAAAACTCAAAGTTAGTAGAAGCAAAGAATTCATAAAAATCAAAGCAGAAATAAATGAAATTGAAACATAATATTGGCAAAGATCAACGAAACTAAAAGCTAGTTGTTTGAAAAGACAAAACTGATGAACGTTTAGCCAGACACATTAAGAAAAAACAGGAGAGAACTCAAATCACTAAAATTAGAAAGGTTGAAGGAGAAATTACAAGTGATACTGCAGAAATAGAAAGGATCATTAAGAGTCTGAGTGAGTGAAAGTCGCTCAGTCGTGTCCAATTGTTTGCAACCCCATGGACTATACAGTCCATGGAATTCTCTAGGCCGGAATACTGGAGTGGGTAGCCTTTCCCTTCTCCAGGGGATCTTCCCAACCCAGGGATCAAACCCAGGTCTCCCACATTGCAGGTGGATTCACTTACAAGCAACTATGAGGCTTCCCAGATGGCTCAGCGGGTAAAGGATCTGCCTGCCAATGCAGGAGACATAGGTTCGATCTCTGGATTGGGAGGATCCCCTGGAGAAAGGAATTGCAACCCACTCCAGTATTCTTACCTGGAGAATCCCATGGACAGAGGGGCCTGGCAGGCTACACTCTAGGAGATCACAGAGTCAGACATGACTGAGTGACTGAGCAGGCATGCAGAAGCAATTATATGTCACTAAAATGGATTAACTAGAAACAAGAGAAGGATGTCTAATTATTCAACATAGCTTTGGAAGTCCTAGTCACATCAACAGAGAAGAAAAATAAATAAAAGGAATCCAAATTGGAAAAGAAGTAAAACTGTTACTGTTTGCAGATGACATACTACACAGAAAATCCTGAAGATGCCACCAGAAAACTACTGCTGCTAATCAACGAATTTAGTAAAGTTGCAGGATACAAAATTAGTGCACAGCAATTTCTTGCATTCCTATACACTAGCAATAAACGCTCAGAAAGAGAAAATAAGGAAACAATCTCATTTATCACTGCAACAAAAAGAATAAAATATCTAGGAATAAACCTACCTAAAGAGGCAAAAACTGTGCCCTGAGAAGACTATAAGATACCAATGAAAGAAATCAAAGAAGACACAAACAGATGGAGGGAGATACAGTGTTCTTGGATTGGAAGAATCAATATTGTGAAAACGACAATAATTACTCAAAGCAAGCTACAGATTCAATGTAATCCCTATCAAATTACCAATGGCATTTTTCACAGAATAAGAAAAAACTGTACAATTTCTATGGAAACACAAAAGACTTAAAATAGCCAAAGCAATCTTGAGAAAGGAAAATGGAACTGGGGGAATCAGGCTTCCTGACTTCAGATTATACTATAAACCTACAGTCACCAAGACAATAGGGTGAAAAGTGAAAGTCACTCAGTCATGTCACACTCTTTGTGACCCCATGGACTACAGAGTCCATGGAATTCTCCAGGCCAGAATACTAGAGTGGGTAGCCTTTCCCTTCTCCAGGGGCTCTTCCCAACCCAGGGATTGAACCCAGGTCTCCCACATTGCAGGCGGTTCTTTACCAGCTGAGCCACAAGGGAAGCCCAGAGACAATAGGGTACTGGCACAAAAACAGAAATATAGGTCAATGGGACAGGACAGAAAGCCCAGCAAATAAACCCATGCACCTATGGTCACCTCATCTTTGACAAAGGAAGCAAGAATATACAATGGAGAAAAGACAGCCTCTTCAATAAGTGGTGCTGGGAAAACTGGGCAGCTACATGTAAAGAATGAAATTAGATCACTTCCTAAAACCATACACCAAAATAAACTCAAAATGGATTAAAGACCTAAATATAAGGCCAGACAGCATAAGACTTTTAAAGGAAAAACAAAGGCAGAACACTTTGGCATACACTGCAGCAAGATCTTTTTGACTCATCCCATAAAATCATGAAAATAAAACCAAAATAAACAAATGGGACCGAATTAAATTTAAAAGCTTTTGCACAGCAAAGGAAACCATCAACAAGACGAAAAGAAGACCCTCAGAATGGGACAAAATATTTGCAAACGAGGCAACTGACAAGGGACTAACCTCTAAAATATACAAACAACTCATGCAGCTCAATATAAAAAAAAAAAAAAATCCCAATCAAAAGATGGGTGGTAGCCCTAAATCAGGGCTTCCCAGGTGGTGCTAGTGGTAAAGAACCCACCTGCCAATGTAGGAGATAAGAGACGCAGGTTCAATTCCCTGGGTCGGGAGGATCCCCTGAAGGAGGGCATGGCAACCCACTCCAGTGTTCTTGCCTGCCTGACAAACATATGAAAGATGCTTAACATCACTAATAATCAGAGAAATGCAAATGAAAACTCCAGTAAGTGGAGAAGGAAATAGTAACCCTCTCCAGTAATTTGTCTGGAAAATTCCATGGACAGAGGAGCCCAGCAGGCTACAGTCCATGGGATCACAAGAATAACTAAAACACTATGACCACAGATGAAACCACGAAAAGCAAAAACCTTGGATAAGAAGGTTTATTATCCAGTACTATTTGCAATAGCTAGGACATGGAAGCAACCTAAAGTCCATGAACAGATGAATAGATAAAGATGATGCGGTACACACACACACACACACACACACACACACAGAGGAATATTACACAGGCATGAAAAGGAACAAAACTGTGCCATTTGTAGAGACTGTATTGCCTTTTAACTATAAAACGACTCTCCAAGAGAATAAATGAAGAAATAATTTTTCCCCAGAATTTGTCAGCATAAACTTAAAGTCTTAAGAATCTCAGGAATGAAAAAAAAGTTAACACTAAATCCAAGCTTTCAGTTAGGAAACGAAAGGTGACTTTACAGTCTCCTGTGTTTTGTACTCCAATGGACTTACTCAAATGTTCTGGTTATCCTTCAACATTTCCTCTCAAAATTTTCTTCCAAAAATCTAATTGAAACCTTATCCAACCAAGTATAGTTGGAAACTGTACACATCTGCTTCCAGGTCACAAGACATTGAGAGTAGGTGAGACTTAGGTCACAGTGAAGCGTCTCCAACCACAGATTACTGGAAATGAAGGTGAATTTAGGGGTGTTCTATTTCACCCTCTTTCCCACAGGGACAGAGATAACCACAGCACCCACAGATGACCTTCAGGACTGACTGGTTGACCGAGTGATTCTGATACATACTTATTTAGCTTAAATGGCAAATGTCTTCACACCTATTTACAAAGAAACATTTTGCATTCAGTACCTTTTAAAATGTAACATGCACACGTACACACAAAGGCAACACCACCTATACCCCATAAAAGAAGTACAAATCCCAAATATTTCTTTAGAAGGGGAACTACCCATTGCAGGCCTTCTTCTGTCTAAGGATTGTAGAAGTTTGCCACCTACTGATCTTTCACTGAAGCACCTTGTCCTCCATGAAATGGAGATTCCTAATAGTGATACCAGTGACATACACTGACATACGCTGTTAACATTCTGCAAGTATTTCCCAATAAAACGTAAAGTTGTTTTAAAAATAAAATTACAGTGACGCACTACCTCACGCCAGCAGAATGGTCATCATCAAAAAATGTACAAACAATAAATGCTTCAGAGAATATGGAAAAAGAGAACCCTCCTGCACTGTTGGTGAGACTATAAATCTATACAATCACAAAAGAGAATAGTAGAGAGGTTCCTCAAAAAACTAAAACTAGAACTACCATGTGACCCAACCATCCCACTCTTGGGCATTTATCCAGAAAAAACCCCGTAATTTCAAAAGATACATGAACCTTAATATTCACTGCAGCACTATTTCCAATAGCTAGGACATGGAAGCAACCTAAATGTCCATGAACAGATGAATGGATAAAGATGTGGGGGGTGTGTGTGTGTGTGTGTGTGTGTATACATATGGTGTGTGTGTGTGTGTATATATATACACACACACACACACACACAATGGAATAACACTCACCCATAAAAAGGAACAAAATTGTGCCATTTGTAGAGACTATGGAAGGACCTAGAGTCTGTCATACAGAGTGAAGGCAAAAAGAGAAAAACAATTATTGTGTATTAATATATGCATATAGAAAAAACATCTATTTCTGCTTTATTGACTATGCCAAAGCCTTTGACTGCGTGGATCACAATAAACAGTGGAAAATTCTGAAAGAGATAGGAATACCAGACCACCTGACCTGCCTCTTGAGAAACCTGTATGCAGGTCAGGAAGCAACAGTTAGAACTGTTGCTTAGAACATGGAACAACAGACTGGTTCCAAATTGGGAAAGGAGTATGTCAAGGCTGTATATTGTCACCCTGCTTATTTAACTTATATGCAGAGTACATCATGAGAAACGCTGGGCTGGAGGAAGCACAAGCTGGAATCAAGATTGCCGGGAGAAATGCCAATAACCTCAGATATGTAGATGACACCACCCTTATGGCAGAAAGTGAAGAACTAAAGAGCCTCTTGATGAAAGTGAAAGAAGAGAGTGAAAAAGTTGGCTTAAAGCTCAACATTCAGAAAATGAAGATCATGGCATCCGGTCCCATCACTTCATGGGAAATAGATGGGGAAACAGTGGAAACAGTGGCTGACTTTATTTTTCTGGGCTCCAAAATCACTGCAGATGGTGACTGCAGCCATGAAATTAAAAGCCACTTACTCCTTGGAAGGAAAGTTATGGCCAACCTAGATCGCATATTCAAAAGCAGAGACATTACTTTGTCAACAAAGGTCCCTCTAGTCAAAGCTATGGTTTTTCCAGTGGTCATGTATGGATGTGAGAGTTGGACTATAAAGAAAGCTGAGCACTGAAGAATTGATGCTTTTGAACTGTGGTGTTGGAGAAGACTCTTGAGAGTCCCTTGGACTGCAAGGAGATCCAACCAGTCCATCCTAAAGGAGATCAGTCTTGGGTGTTCATTGGAGGGACTGATGTTGAAGCTGAAACTCCAATACTTTGGCAACCTGATGTGGAGAGCTGACTTTGAAAAGACCCTGATGCTGGGAAAGATTGAGGGCAGGAGGAGAAGGGGATGACAGAGGATGAGATGGCTGGATGGCATCACTGACACAATGGACATGGGTTTGGGTGGACTCCGGGAGTTGGTGATGGACAGGGAGGCCTGGTGTGCTGCGATTCATGGGTCACAAAGAGTTAGACACAACTGAGTGACTGAACTGAATGCATATATGTGGAATCTGTGTACATAGTACAAATGAACCTATTTGCAAAGCAAAAATAGAGTCATGGGCAAAGAGAACAAATGTATGGACACTAAGGCTGCTGTTCAGTCGCTCAGTCGTGTCCGACTCTTTGAGACCCCATGAATCGCAGCACGCCAGACCTCCCTGTCCATCCCCAACTCCCGGAGTTCACTCAGACTCACATCCATCGAGTCAGTGATGCCATCCAGCCATCTCATCCTCGGTCGACCCCGTCTCCTCCTGCCCCCAATCCCTCCCAGCATCAGAGTCCTTTCCAATGAGTCAACTCTTCGCATGAGGTGGCCAAAGTACTGGAGTTTCAGCTTTAGCATCATTCCTTCCAAAGAAATCCCAGGGCTGATCTCCTTCAGAATGGACTGGTTGGATCTCCTTGCTGTCCAAGGGACTCTCAAGAGTCTTCTCCAACACCACAGTTCAAAAGCATCAATTCTTCAGCGCTCAGCCTTCTTCACAGTCCAACTCTCACATCCATACATGACCACAGGAAAAACCATAGCCTTGACTAGACGGACCTTTAGTGTCTCTGCTATTACTTGGTCATAAAAAAGAATGAAATAATTTGCAGCAACATGAATTGACATAGAGATTGTCATACTGAGTGAAGTGAGAAAAAAACACCGTATTATGTCACTTATATGTGGACTCTAAAATGTGGCACAAATAAACTTATCTACAAACAGAAACAGACTCACAGACATAGACTTGTGGTTGCCAAAGTGCAGGGGAGTGACGCAGGGAAAGACTGGAAGTTTGGGACTACAGATATAAAGTCTTACATATAGGATGAATAAGGAACAAGGTCCTTTGTATAGCCCAAGGAACTGATTCAATATTCTGTGACAAACCATAATGGAAAAGAGTTTTTAAAAAGAATGCCTATATGTGTATAACTGAGTCACTCTGCTATATAGTGGAGATTGGCACAACATTGTAGATGAAGTATACACACTGAAATTTACAATTTTTCAAAAATAAAAAAATGAAAAATTTAAAAAACCTTGTACACAAATGTTCACAGCAGCACTATTCACGATAACCAAAAACTGGAAACAACCCAAATGTCCATCAACTGATGAACAGATGAACAGATTGTGGTCTACCCCCATAGTACATGAGTGCTCCACCACAAAAAGGAATGACATGCTGACACACACCACGTGGACAAACCTTGAAAACATAATGGTAAGTGAAAGAAGCCAGACCAAAAGGCCACATACATGAGATGTCCAGAACAGGCAACTCCTTAGCGTCAGGAAGGCACTGAGAGGTTGCCAGGGGCGCTGGGGAGGGGACACGGGAGGAACTATTAATGCGTATGGAGTTTCTTTTTGGTGTAATGAAAATGTTCTAGAATTGATTACCGTGATGCTGGCACAATCTGTGGATATACTAAAAACCACTGTACCTTTTAAATGGGTGCACTGTATTATGTGTGAATTATACCACAATACAGCTGTTTATACTCTGCTGACACGGCTGTGGGGTAACACACACTCTTAAACATTGTGAGAATGCACAATGGAAGGTGAATTGTCAGTATCTAACAAAACTAGATTTGTATTAATATTTAGCCTTTGACCCAGAAATACCATTTCTAGTGCCTTCCTCTTAAAATACACCAGTAACAACAAGAAAATACACAGGCATAAGGATACTCAGCATTACTCATCCTTACAAAATAGTAGAAACTACATACGTGTGCAAATCAAGCTATTTGCTAAATAAATGATGATTCACCCACAATATGGAGTACTATGTAGCTGTAGGAAAAGAATGTGGATGATCTCTATGAGGTGGTGTGGGGTAGATTCCAGGGTATACTTATTTATATACACAAAAAACATATAAATCATCCATTCCCATTTGTTTAACAAAGGGGAAAGAAGTAAATATGCATGTATCTCCATACTTTTGCAAAAGGAAACAGGAAGCATGAACCAGGAAACAATTCACCTATAAGTTTAGGGGTAGATGTGAACAATATGGAATAAATCAAAAGGAAGATGGCCCTTGCAGGGTATATCTTTGTGTATAGTTTAATGGTGAAAGGTCAGAAAAGAGAGCTTCTAGGGGCTCTCAGCATCCATACATGGGCCAACATGGGGCATCAAATAAAGGTGACAATAAAGGATTATTTCAAGGGATTAGATCTGGTAGACAGAGTGCCTGAACCATGATGGACAGAAGCTCGTAACACGTACAAGAGGTGGTGACCAAAATCATCCCCAAGAAAAAAGAAATGTAAGAAAGCAAAGTGGTTGGTCTGAGGAGGCCTTGCAAGCAGCTGGGAAAAGAAGAGAAGCGAAAAGCAAAGAAGAAAGGAAAGGTATACCCAACTGAATGTAGAGTTCCAGAGAATAGTGAGGAGAAGAAAACACTCCTGAGTGAACAGTGCGAAGGAATAGAGGAAAACTATAGAATGGCAAAGACTAGAGAGCCCTTCAAAAAAACTTGAGATGCAAAAGGAACATTTCATGCAAAAATGGGCACAATAAAGGACAGAAACCACAAGGACCTAACAGAAGCAAAAGAAATTAAGAAGAGGTGGTAAGAATACAAATAAGAACTATACAAGAAAGGTCTTCACGACCCGGATAACCACAATTGTGTGGTCACTCACCTAGAGCCAGATATCCTGGAGTGTGAAGTCAAATGGGCCTTAGGAAGCATCACTATGAAAAGGCTAGTGGAGGCAACGGAATTCAAGCTGAGCCATTTCAAATCCTAAAAGATGATGCTGTTGAAGTGCTGCATTCAATATGTCAGCAAATTTGGAAAACTCAGCAGTGGCTACAGGACTGGAAAAGGTTAATTTTCATTCTAATCCCAAAGAAAGGTAATGCCAGAGAATGTGCAAACTACTGTACAATGCAACCATTTAGCACGCTAGCAAGGTAATGCTCAAAATTCTTCAAGCCAGGCTTCAACAATACATGAACCGAGAACTTCCAGATGTACAAGCTGGATTTAGAAAAGGCAGAGGAACCAGAGACCATCAAATTGCCAACATCTGTTGGATCACAGAAAAAGTAATAGAATTCCAAAAACAACTACTTCTGCTTCACTGACTACACTAAAGCCTTTGTGTGGATCACAACAAACTGTGGAAAATTCTTAGAGATGGGAATACCAGACCACCTTACCTGTCTCCTGAGAAATTTATATGCAAGACAAGAAGTAACAGTTATAATCGGACATGGGACAACAGACTGGTTCAAAATTCAGAAAGGAGTATGTCAAGGCTGAATATTGTCACCCTGCTTATTTAACATCTATGCAGAATACATTATGTGAAAAGGGCTGGAAGACTCACAAGATGGAATCAAGATTGCCAAGAGAAATATCAACAACCTCAGATATGCAGATGATACCACTCTAATGGCAGACAGTGAAGAGGAACTAAAAAGCCTCTTAATGAGAGTGAAAGCAGAGAGTAAAAAAGCTGGCTTAAAATTCAACATTCAAAACACAAAGATCATGGCACCCGGCCCCATCACTTCATGGCAAGGAGATAGGGAAAAAGTGGAAACAGTGACACATTTTCTTTTCTTGGGCTCCAAAATCACTGCTGATGGTGACTGCAGCCATGAAATTAAAAGACTCTTGCTCCTTGGAAGAAAAGGTATGGGAAACCTAGATAGCATATTAAAAAACGAGACATCACTTTGTCAACAAAGGTCTGTATAGTCAAAGCTATGGTTTTTCCAACAGTCATGTACGGCTGTGAGAGTTGGACCATAAAGAAGACTAAGTGCTGAAGAATTGATGCTTTCAAACTGTGGTGCTGGAGAAGACTCTTGAGAGTCCCTTGGATAGAAAGAAGATCAAACCAACCTATCCAAAAAGAAATCAACCCTGAATACTTATTGGAAGGACTGATGCTGAAGATCCAATACTTTGGCCACCTGATGTAAATAGTCAACTCATTGGAAAAGACCCTCATGCTGGCAAAGATTGAGGGCAAGAGGAGAAGGGGGCAAGAGAGGATGAGATGGTTGGATGGCATCATTCAGTGTACATGAATACAGCTCAAGAACCTCCCTGAGATTCACCTCTAGGCTGTATTCTCAGGACCTGGAAAAAATTTGACCCTGAAAATCTTAGAAAGAAAAGGCTCACATTCTTTTTGCAACAAAACTTGGAACCTGTACAAATTGAGGAAATATGAAAAATGGCCTTTGAATGGCACACTAAATTATAACGCAATCCTCCAACTTGATCTCTTTTGCTGTTCCTCATGATCAAACCTTTATGGCACTTAGTCTGACTCCAGATCTAAGGGACTCATGCCACATACGTCTTTCGGTTGCCACCTTATCCTCTCAACTCCCTCTGGCTCTCCCCCTCAGATTTCCAAGCCCAGGACTTTCTCCTGTAATCAAAAGCCTGGGAAAACTCTCCTAACATTCTAAAGAATCCCCTTCTCACTCCTCCTACCTCTTGGGGGCAGGGTTGGGGGGAGGGAGAAGAAAATGGGAAAGGAACCAAGCTTCCTCTCTTTCTGCAAGTTCCCTTATTCTTCCAAATTCTTCTGATCAAACTAAGATCCCACCTCCCCAGGGGAACAATCGCTGCTGAGACAACATCAGTCAGTCTGCCCCTGTCATCAGAGCCAATTTGAGCACTCTCTAATTTAAATGTTGTCTATGAAACTATGACTACAAAAAAGAGATGACATTTTTGACATTGGATGGCCATGATATTCTTTCGACCCTGAAAAAAAAAAACTGGTTAAAATGAAATCTTTTTGAAATTGCAAAACTGGTTCTTTTTGCTATTGCAATTAGGAAAAAGCTGGTTTGTTAAAATCTCTACTTTTCTTTTTTTAGCTCTGACCCAGTCTGAGAAAACAGAAACATACCTAGTAAAAAGCCTAAAGTTAACTCTTACCATGCCCTGAAATATACACCCCACTCTGCCTGAGACTCCAGCCCTGAGCAAGTTAGCAAAAACTTGAAGCCAAGGGAAAAAAGGGGCAAAGAGACATGTTAAATCTCAAGCAGAAAACTGTGAGATTTCTGTCCAGATTTTGTATGTCTCAGTGTGTCTGTGTCTTTGGATGATATTGCTGAGGTTATTCTGTCAATGGGCTCTATTTAATCTGCCCAAAGAAAAGTAAGCACTTACAAATCATACAATTCTTAAGTCAAGAAAAAAAATCAAACTGAATGAATTTCATGTTCATGTGAACTGGAAAATATTCACTATTAAGTTAATACCTGGTATGAACGTTTATTTGTTAATCTAATGAACATAGACATTGTGAAGGTACTTTTAAGAAAATGCAAATGACCTAAGAGTTTTGGGTGATTTATGTTTACCAATCTACGGAATGCTTATATAAAGGACAGTCCATGGTTGCTGAAGGAAAGTAGGATATATGTTTTCAGTAAAAAGGTATAAGAAATGAAACTACATTTTATTAAGGGAAAAGGAAGGTAAGTCTAAACTTACAGGTGCCTGTTCTCTGACTGAGCAAGTGATGTATTTACTGAAAGCATAAAAAATGTTTGTGGGACATGGACCCCAAAAAGAGAGTTTTGTGCATGGTACAAGCTTCTTAAGATGTTAAACTGCATTTGAAATCTTATTGTTACTTTGGCTAAGTGAATAACTATTGTTTCACAGTGAATATAAGCTGGTACCAAACTGGAATTTGGTTTTGTCTCCCTGTTAAAAGAATAAACTTTTCTTGGACTATGGCTTTTAATAACAGATTATGTAAATTTCTTCATCTTTAAGTGATTTATATTTGCTTTCAAAACTTATTGTTACTTTGGCAGAATGAGTATTATTCCACTATGACCTATGAAGACTGTGACACACAGACAAAGCTCATTCTGCTTCCACAAAAATTAGCCCCTCATCTACTCCTAATCAGGGAATTTAAAATGGATCAAGAATGGCTGTACATCAAACAGTCAGGGCTATGGGAAATCCAAGACGGCCATTTGGCTCTTCCTGGCTCCCTGACAAACCTCACTTTCATTTGATGGGATAAAGCCTTTCCTGGTGGCAGATTTGATGCTCTTGCAATGAAAAAAAAAAAAAAGTTTAAAATGTTTCTTCCACTTGGATATATGTTCTACAATCTCCAGTGAGCAAGGCACCCACTTCACTGGACAAATCATACAAGCATTAACAAAAACTTCACAGACTTCTTAAAAACTATCACTGTCACTGCCATTCCCAGTCATCAGGCAAGGACAACAGAACAAGATTAACTACACGGGATTAAATAAACTGCTAAATATGATTACAATTTTAATCTTTGTTTTCAGATATAAAGAAGCTCTTCTCCTCAAAGTACTTGCGGTCTAAAACAATTTAGCAATTTACACCTGTGGGTAAAATTAAAACTTTTCTCTCTGCCTTGTCCCTCTACAAATTTGAGACACTTGAGCTCTGAATAACCTTATCAGGTAAATGAAAAGACTGTCTCCTGGCATATAGAGAGATTTCAAAGTGTAGTAGGGACCTCTAGAAGAAAATATCCACCTTACAAAAACTCATGACAGGTGTATGGTGTCTATAGTCAATGGACCAAACTTATTTTAAAAAGAAATTAGTTTTGACTGTGTTTAATAAAAAGGGGGGCAGAAAAATTTATGTTTCACTGAATATTAAATTCTAGTTTTGTTAATTTAAGGTCTATGTTTACCAAGACTCACTTCCCAGTTAGTCCCTTGCTGTTATGTTTTACTATTATAAGGTCTAACTGAGTTGATAAAAGGACACTCGAAGGTTGTTTCTGAAGCCTAACTTCATAATCAATCTTTGGATAAAGATCAGGTGCCTCATGACCTACAACCAAGAGATGAACACCAGCCTACAGTCGTTCAACAAAGTCAGACAACATGGTATATACTGGGCTGCATCTAATAAAAGTTCTTAAATTCTTACTTGTGAACTTACTACTAGCATATTGTTTTCTTTTTTAAATTAATTTAATTGGACGATAATTTCTTTACAATATTGTGGTGGTTTTTGCGATACATTGACATGAATCACCCACAGGTATACATGTGTCCCCCACATCCTGAATCCCACCACCACCTCCCTCCCCACCCCATCCCTCTGGGTTTTCCCCAAGCACTGGCTTTGAGTGCCCTGCTTCATGCATCGAACTTGCACTGGTCATCTGTTTCACATATGGTAATAGACATGTTTAAATGCTGTTCTCTCAAATCATCCCACCCTAGCCTTCTCCCTCATAGTCCAAAAGTCTGTTCTTTACATCTGTGTCTCTTTTGCTGCCTCGCATATAGGATCATTGTTACCATCTTTCTAAATTCCCTATATATGCATTCAGATCAGATCAGATCAGTCTCTCAGTCGTGTCCGACTCTTTGCGACCCCATGAATCACAGCACGCCAGGCCCCCCTGTCCATCACCAACTCCCGGAGTTCACTCAGACTCATGTCCATCGAGTCAGTGATGCCATCCAGCCATCTCATCCTCTGTCGTCCCCTTCTCCTCCTGCCCCCAATCCCTCCCAGCATCAGAGTCTTTTCCAATGAGTCAACTCTTCGCATGAGGTGGCCAAAGTACTGGAGTTTCATTGGTGTTTTTCTTTCTGGCTTACTTCACCCTGTATAATAGGCTCCAGTTTCATCCACCTCATTAGAACTGACTCAAATGCATTCTTTGTTATAGCTGAGTAATATTCCATTGTGTATATGTACCACAGCTTCCTGATTCATTCGTCTGCCAGTGCACATCTAGGCTGCTTCCACGTCCTGGCTATCGTAAACAGTGCTAGCACGTTGTCTGCTATATTGCACGGTTTACAAAACTGTTGTCTCTTACATTACCAAATGTGTGACTGAGCCTCTAATAAACTGATGATATGCAGTTCCATAAGAGATCAATGATTGTAATAATGTTAACTCTAGATATGGGTATATGCATTCAAATCAGATCAGATCAGATCAGTCGCTCAGTCGTGTCCAACTCCTTGCGACCCCATGAATCGCAGCACGCCAGGCCCCCCTGTCCATCACCAACTCCCGGAGTTCACTCAGACTCATGTCCATCGAGTCAGTGATGCCATCCAGCCATCTCATCCTCTGTCGTCCCCTTCTCCTCCTGCCCCCAATCCCTCCCAGCATCAGAGTCTTTTCCAATGAGTCAACTCTTTGCATGAGGTGGCCAAAGTACTGGAGTTTCATTGGTGTTTTTCTTTCTGGCTTACTTCACCCTGTATAATAGGCTCCAGTTTCATCCACCTCATTAGAACTGACTCAAATGCATTCTTTGTTATAGCTGAGTAATATTCCATTGTGTATATGTACCACAGCTTCCTGATTCATTCGTCTGCCAGTGCACATCTAGGCTGCTTCCATGTCCTGGCTATTGTAAACAGTGCTAGCATGTTGTCTGCTATATTGCACGGTTTACAAAACTGTTGTCTCTTACGTTACCAAATGTGTGACTGAGCCTCTAATAAACTGATGATATACAGTTCCATAAGAGATCAATGATTGTAATAATGTTAACTCTAGATATGGGGAGAAGCAACACGAGGGAATGTTTTCCTGGACTATAAGAGACCAGTAAGGCAGATATGGTCCAGGACTTTTGTTACTTTCATGGCCTAGTCCAGTAATGGCATACTGAGTGACCTATCAAAAATAAATCTTCACCAGACCTGAGCACCGCTACCACCATGGGACAAAATGGACCATGAGTTGCCCCCAAAACCAAGGTCAAATGTATAGCCATGAAGGAGCCCTGCTGACTGGAAACTGGCACTTGCTGTTTGCCTCTACAGAGATGAAATCAGGAGGCACTGCAGCTACTGACCTTCCACAGCCCCTGAAAGCAGTTCAGGCTAGCAATCACAACTGAGGCACTTTGTGCTCTGGGAAAAACTGGCAGAGCAGGCCTTCAGGTAATTAGGTATTTTCATGAGTCCCAATTCTTGCATCTTCGCATACCTAGAGAAACACCAGCATCATGGGCCAATGTCTGATCCTAGTCCTCCTGACTAGCCCCTCTTCTAGGCCCCTGGCAGCTTCTCTACTTCTATTAATCTTTGGGCCACGTTATCTCTAACCATCCTGTTAAGTTTGTTTTTTCTAGAAGACAACAAGTAAAATTTCCAGATGCTGTTACAACAAGGATACCAGCTGGTTAACACACTGGAACAGGCGGTTTTGTCATTCTGTGGACTCTCGACTCCCTGAGCAGATGCACCCTGACAGAGAGCGGGCACCGGGACCCAGGGCCCCACAGTGCCCCTGGCCAGCAGGAAGAAGCCAGAGTGCTCTGCGCCCCTCGCCCCAGTGACCTGGGTCCCCACGTCCCAGGCCGGGATAGGCAGGTAGTTAGACATGAGCAGGGTGTTAACGGGCCATAGATTTGGCCCATTCATAAGAAGAGGGACGAATGTTGAGTTCCTGCCCCCAAGGCCACAGGTGTGAGGACTTGCACCAAGGCCACAGAAGCGGAGCCCAGAACCAAGGACACCTCTGAAACTGACTGAACCCCTTTGAAATCCCTGATCACTAACAAGCTCCCTGACTCCCAATTAGATCTTGGGAGTCCTGGGAAGACTTGGGAAGGCATCTTGGGAAGACCCTACTCCAGTAAACACCCTAAGGCACCCCAACCAATCACCTAATGTCAACCATCCAGCAGGAATTTTGCCTTGAGGCTATAAAAATTGGCTATTAACTCACAAAAACTATCAACTCTCCCTGGCTTGTCAGGAGGATGGTCCACTGCGCTCGCGGTGCCCATGTTATCTCTGCTCTTAGTTTGATAAACTAACTCCCTTCTCAAATGCTCTATGTCTGGAAATTCTTTTCCAACCCTGACTCAACAAATACTATCTACAATGATGATAAGACTTTAGCTGGTTAGACTCATCTGTTAAAATACAGGGAAACATACAGCAGGCCTAATTTCCCTGCGGGGAAAGGTAATCGCAGACCAGCATTACTGATGTTCTCTACTCCTAAACCTGTTCGTAACTGTCTCTCCCAGGCAGGATTCTCTGCATGTTTGTTCAGTTTTCACCTGGTGTCCTTCCCAAGTCTCACCAAGCTGCGTTGAAATGTCTTATTGTCCATTTGGGCCATTGATTCCAACAGTAAGAACCAACGAATATCTCCTGGGCACAAACCTATACAAAGACTATATTTAGCTAGGCATCTACCAGCTGGGATTCTACTAGGAAAGTCACTTAAAACTTTGTCTGTACCTCCATTTCTCTGCTTTAAAATAGCCCCCATGAACAGGAAGATCTTGTCTTCAATTTGGGGCACATCCAGACAACACATTAGAAACGCTTGTGGAGAGAAGGAATATTTCATTTGGAGATACTTCCCTAGCCTAAGGGAACATACAACACAGCTGGAAAGACAGAAACACATCAGACATTGAAGTGATTTGTGCAGAGGATTGATGTGAGAAAAGGCAATTTTAATCCTGGTCTACCATGAATTCCCTGTGTCACCGTGGCACATGATACAATCTCTTAAACCTTCCTGTCTCATTTGTAAACTGAGAAGGCTGGAGTGGGGGATGATAACGATAATAGCTAAAATTCACTGAGCGTTTCTTATATACCAGGCCCTATAGTAAGTACTGACCATGGATTAACACACTGAAACCTCACAATACTGCTGAGGTAGGTACCACTACCATCCCTATTCCGCAGATAATCCATGAGATCTAGTGTTCTATAATTATATGGTTTCAAGTTAAAGATTATGGGAGACAGTATTTTCCAAAGGTGGCCCTGACAATAGATCCCATTCCACATGCTCTTCTTAGAAAGTATGACTTTGACACTCCTGCTTTAGAGAGGTGGGTCTATGTCCCCTCTCAGTGAATCTGGGTGGGCTTTTGTCTGGAGAAAGTTATGTTATGGGACTTCTGAGAAGAGATCATAAAAGCCAATTAATACAGTTTATATTAGATTTCTACTGCTGCACAACAGATTATCACAAACAGTGGCTTAAAATAAGACATGTGATCATCAAAAAGTCTACACACAAATGTTGGAGAGGGTGTGAAGAGAAGGAAACTCTTCTACATTAGTGGTGGGAATGTAAATTGGTACAGTCACTATGGAGAACAGTATAGAGTTCCTTAAAAAACTAAAAAATAGAGCTACTATCAGTTCAGTTCAGTCACTCAGTCGTGTCTGACTCTTTGGGACCCCATGAATCGCAGCACGCCAGGCCTCCTTGTCCATCATCAACTCCCGGAGTTCACGCAGACTCACGTCCACTGAGTCAGTGATGCCATCCAGATGCTAAAGCTTAAACTCCAGTACTTTGGCCACCTCATACGAAGAGTTGACTCATTGGAAAAGACTCTGATGCTGGGAGGGATTGGGGGCAGGAGGAGAAGAGCTACCATATGACCCTGCAATTCAACTCCTAGCCATATAGTTGGAGAAAAATACGATCCAAAAGGATACATCCACCTCAGCGTTCACTGCAGCACTGTTTACCACTGCCAAGACACAGAAGCAACCAAGACCCAGAGTTATGGATACAGAAAATGTGGTACATATATACAATGGAATATTATTCATCTAATAAAAGAATGAAATAATACCATTTACAACAACATGGATGGACCTAGAGACTGTCATACTGAATGAAATAAGTCAGAAAAAGAAATGCATGCAGAATCTAAAGACAAATGATAGAAATGAACTTATTACAAAATAGAAACTGTGTGAAGTTAGTCAGACAAAGAGAAATGTATGTGGAATCTAAAGACAAATGATAGAAATGAACTTATTTACAAAATAGCAACAAACTCATAGAATGAATTTCTGGTTACTAGGGAAGGGTTGGGGGGAAGATATAGTTATGGAGTTTGGGATTGACATGTACACACTGCTATATTTAAAATGGGTAACCAACAAGGACCTACTGTGTAGCACAGGAAGCTCTATTCACTGTCATGTGCCAGACTGGATGGGAGCGAAGTTTGGGGGAGAATGGACCCATGTATATGCATGGGTGGGTGACTTTGCAGTCCACCGGAAACTAGGTGGTATAGTAGTAAAGAATCCAGCTACCAAGGCAGGAGACGCAAGAGACACGGGTTCAATCCGTGGGTCGCTAAGATCCCCTGGAGTACGAAATGGTAACTCCCTTTAGTAATCTTGCCTGGAAAAATCCATGGACAGAGAAGCCTGGTGGGCTACAGTCCATGGGGTCTCAAAGAGTCAGACAGGACTGAGCATGCACACGCGCACTTGCCTGGAATACTCCTCCCCACCCCCAGTGAAACTAGCACAACATTGTTAACTGGCTAAACTCCGATATAAAATTAAAAGTTTGATAAAGAAACTACACAGAGAACATCAATTAGGATGTCTGCAACAAAAATGACAGAGAATAACAAGTGTCAGTGAGGTTGTGGGGACACTGGAACCCAAATACATCACTGGTGGCAATGTAAGAAAGACACTGAAGCCCACTTTGGAAAAACAGTCTGGCAGCTTTCAAAAGACTAAACACAGAGTTACTTATGACCCAGTCATTTCACTCCCAGGGTCTACCCAAGAGATGTGAAAACATACAATCACATAAAACAACCCAATCAAAAAGTGGGCAGGAAGCCTTGACAGACATTTCTTCAAAGAAGATACACAGATGTCAGTAGGCACATGAAAAGGTGCTCAACATCACTAATTATTAGAGAAATGTAAATCAAAAGTACAATGAGGTACCACCTCACACCTGTCAGAATGGCCATCATCAAAAAGCCTACAAATAACAAATGTTGGAGAGGATGTGGAGAAAAGGGAACCCTGCTACACTGCTGATGGGAATGTAAACTGGCACAACCATTATGGAAAACTGTGGCATTTCCTCAGAAAACTAAAAACAGAATTACCATATGATCTAGCAATCTCATTCCTGGGCATATACCCAGACAAAACTATAATTCAGAAAAGATACCTGCAAGAAAACACTTGAAGACATTACAGTCAAAACCTTCCAAACACGATAAAGGAAATAGCCGGCCAAGTCCAGGAAGCACAGAGTCCCATACAGGATAAACCCAAGGGGAAACACGTGGACACACATATTAAACTAACAAGTATAAATTCAAAGAAAAAGCATTAAAAGCAGCAAGGGAAAAGTAACAAATAACATACAAGGGAAACTTCATTAACTTATCAGCTGATTTTTCAGCAGAAACTCTGCAGTCCAGAAGAGAGTAGCAGCATACATTTAAAGTGGTGAAAAGGAAAAAAACTACAACCAGGATTACTCTACCCAGCAAGGTTACCATCCAGATTCAATAGAGAAATCAAAAGTTTTACAGACAAGCCAAAACTAAGAGAATTCAGTACCACAAAATCAGCTTTACAACAAATGCTAAAGGAACTTCTCTAGGCGGGAAACACGAAAGAAAAAAGACTTACAAAAACAAACTCAAAAGAATTAAGAAAAGGGTAACAGGAACATACATACTGATCATTATCTTAAATATAAATGAATTAAATGCTCCAATCAAATGGCACAGGCTGGCTGAATGGATACAAAAACAAGACTACTATATATACTGTCTACAAGAGACCCACTTCAGATCTAGGAACACATACAGACTGAAGGTGAGGGCATGGAAAAAGATATTCCATGCAAATGGAAATCAAAAGAAAACTGGAGTAGCAATACTTTTATCAGACATAATAGACCTTAAATTAAAGACTGTTGCAAGAGACAAGGAAGCACACTACATAATGATCAAGGAGAATCCAAGAAGATATGATTGTAAATACTTATGCACTGAACATTAGAGCACCTCAATGCATAAGGCAAATTCTAACGGCCATAAAGGGGGAAATTGACAGTAACACAATAATAGTGGGGGACTTTAGCACTCCACTTACACCAATGGATAGATCACCCAGAAAAAAGTTAATAAGGAAACACAAGTCTTAAATGACACACTAAACCAGACAGACTTAATTGATACATATAAGACATTCCATCTTAAAGCAGTAGAATACACTTTCTTCTTAAGTGCACATGGAACAGTCTGCAGCACAGATCTCATCTTGGGTGAAAAATCAAGACATGGTAAATTTAAGAAAACTGAAAGCAGATCAAGCATCTTTTCAAACCATAATGCCATGAGATTAGAAATCTATTACAGGGGAAAAAAACGTAAAAGAAAACCCCACAAAAACATGAAGGCTACATGATATGCTACTAAATAACCAAGAGATCACTGAAGAAATCAAAGAGGAAATAAAAAATACATAGAAACAAATGACAATGAAAACACACACAAAACCTATGGGATGCAGTAAGAGCAATTCTAAGAGGGAAATTAATAGCAATATAATCCTACCTCAAGAAACATGAAAAATCTCAAATAAATGACCTAACCTTACACCTAAAGCAACTAGAGAAAGAAGTACAAACAAAACCCAAAGTTACTAGAAGGGAAGAAATCATAAAAATCAGAACAGAAATAAAGGAGACTCATCAAGAAAAAAATGGAAGAGGACACAATATATAAAACTATAAATGGAAAAGAAGAAATTACAACTGACATTGCAGAAATAGCATTATAAGAGACTACTTCCAAGCAACTATGAGGCTTCCCAGGTGGCTCAATGTGAAGAATCTGCCTGCCAATGCAGGAGATGTGGGTCCAATCCCTAGGTTGGGAACATCCCCTGCAGAAGGGAATGGCGACTCACTCCAGTATTCTTGCCTGGAAACTCCCATGGAAAGAGGAGTCTGAGAGGCTACTGAATGACTGAGCATGCATGGACAAGTAAGTATATGTCAATAAAATGGATAACCTGAAGGAAATTGACAAACTCTTAGAAACATACAACCTTCCAATTGAACCAGTAAGAAACAGAAAATATGAACTGGCCAATCACAAGTATGAAATTGAAACTATGTTTAAAAATCTTCCAACAAACAAAAGTCCAGGACCAGATGGCATCACAGGTGAATTCTATCAAACATTTAGAGTAGAGCTAACATCCATCTTTCTGAAACTCTTCCAAAAAAATTGCAGAGGAAGGAACACTCCCAATCTCATTCTACAAGGCCACCATCACACTGATACCAAAACCAGATTAACATATCACAAAAAAAGAAAATTACAGACCAACATCACTCATGAACATGCATGCAAAAATCCTCAACAAAATATTAGCAAAAAGAATCCAACAACACATTAAAAGGACCATAGAACCATGATCAAGGGAGATTTATCCCAGGGATGCAATGATTCTTCAATAAACACAAATCAGTGTGATACACTGTATTAATAAATTGAAGAATAAAAACCATATGATTATGTCACCAGATGTAGAAAAAACGTTTGACAAAATTCAATACCTATTTAGGCACTGAGGGAAACTACCTCGACATAATAAAGGCCAGATACAACAAAAACACAGGAAACATCATTCTCAATGGTGAAAAACTGAAAGCATGTTCTTCAAGGTCAGGAATAAGAGAAGGATGTCCACTCTCATAACTATTAATCAAAAATAGTTTTGGAAGCACTAGCCAGGTCGGCAGATAAGAAAAGTAATAAAAGAAATCCAATTTGGGAAAGAAGATATAAAACTGTCACTGTTTTCAGATGACATACTATACATAGAAAATCCTGAAGATTCTACCAGAACACTACTGGTGCTAATCAACGAATTTAGTAAAGTTGTAGGATACAAAATTAATCCACAAAAATCTGTTGCATTCCTATACATTAGCAATGAATGATTGGAAAGAGAAATTAAGGAAACAATCCCATTTATCACTGCAACAAAAAGAATAAAATACCAAGGAATAAATTTACATAAGGAGACAAAAGACCTGTACTGAGAAGACAAGAAGATACTGATGAAAGAAATCAAAGATGACACAAACAGATGGAGAGACATACCATGTTCTTGCAATGGGAAAATCAATATCATCATGAAAATGACGATAACTACCCAAAGCAATAAACAGATTCAATGTAATCCCAATCAAATTACCAATGGCATTCTGCACAAAATTAAAACAAAAAAAATCTCACAATTCATATGGATACACAAAAGACACCAAATAGCCAAAGCAATCTTGAGAAAGGAAATGCAACTGGAGGAATCAGGCTTCCTGACTTCAGATTATACTACAGACCTACAGTCATCAAGACAGTAGAGTACTGGCACAAAAACAGAAATACGTATCAATGGAACAGAATGGAAAGCCCAGTGATAAACCCATGCACCTATGGTCACCTCATCTTTGACAAAGGACACAAAAATACACCATGGAGAAAAGACAGCCTGTTCAATTAGAGGTGCATGGAAAACTGGAGAGCTACATGTAAAACAATGAAATTAGAACACTTCCTAAAACCATACACAAAAAATAAACTCAAAATGGATTAAAGACCTAAAATAAGGCCTGACAGATAAGACTTCTACAGGAATACAAAGGCAGAACACTCTAGCATAAATTCCAGCAAGATCTTTTTTGACCCACCCTACAGAATAATGAAAATAAAAACAATATAAACAAATGGGACCTAGTTAAACTTTAAAGTTTTGCACAGCAGAGGAAATCATCAACAAAACAAAATGATGACCCTCAGAAAAGTGCAAAGTCCTTGCAAAGTAAGCAAATGAGAAGGGAGTAATCTTCAAAATATACAAACAGCTCATGTAGCTCAATATAAAAAAAAGCCAATCAAAAAAATGGGTGGTATCCCTAAACATGCAGTTCTCCAAAGACGACATACACATGAAAATATGCTTAACATCACTATTTATTAGAGAAATGCAAATCAGAACTACAGTGAGGTACCACCTCACACTGGTCTGAATGGCCATCATCAAAAAATCTACAAGAAATGAATGCTGCTGAGGGTGTGGAAAATAGAGAACCCTCCTGCACTGTTGGTGGGAATATTTATTTGTACAATCACTAAAGAGAACAGTATGGAGGTTCCTTAAAAAACTAAAAGTAGAACTACCACATGACCCAGCCATCCCATTCTTGGGCACATGCTTGAGGAAAACCACAATTCCAAAAGATGCATGGACCCCAATGTTCACGGCAGCACTATTTACAAGAGCTAGGATATGGCAGAAAGTAGAGAAGAACTAAGGAGCCTCTTGATGAAAGTGAAAGACGAGAGTAAAAAAGTTGGCTTAAAATTCAACATTCAGAAAACTAAGATCATGGTATCCGGTCCCATCACTTCATGGCAAATAGACAGGGAAACAGTGGAAACAGTGACAGACTTTATTTTTTGGAGTTCCAAAATCACTGCAGATGGTGATTGCAGCCATGAAATTAAAAGACGCTTACTCCTTGGAAGAAAAGCTATGAGCAACCTAGACAGCATATTCAAAAGCAGAGACATTACTTTGCCAACAAAGGTCCATCTAGTCAAAGCTACGGTTTTTCCAGTAGTCATATATGGATGTGAGGGTTGGACTATAAAGAAAGCTGAGCACCGAAGAATTAATGCTTTTGAACTGTGGTGTTGGAGAAGACTCTTAAGAGTCCCTTGGACTGCAAGGAGATCCAACCAGTCCATTCTGAAGGAGATCAGCCCTGGGATTTCTTTGGAAGGAATGATGCTAAAGCTGAAACTCCAGTACTTTGGCCACCTCATGCGAAGAGTTGACTCATTGGAAAAGACTCTGATGCTGGGAGGGATTGGGGGCAGGAGGAGAAGGGGACGACAGAGGATGAGATGGCTGGATGGCATTACCGACTCTTGGAGAAGACTCTTGAGAGTCCCTTAGACTGCAAGGAGATCCAACCAGTCTATCCTAAAGGAAATCCGTCCTGAATATTCACTGGAAGGACTGATGTTGAAGCTGAAACTCCAATACTCTGGCCACGTGATGCAAAGAACTGACTTATCTGAAAAGACCCTGAAGCTGGGAAAGATTGAGAGCAGGAGGAGAAGGGGACGACAGAGGATGAGATGGTTGGATAGCATCACCAACTTGATAGACATGTGTTTGAATAAGCTCCGGGAGTGGGTGATGGACAGGGAAGCCTGGTGTGCTGCAGTCCATGGGGTCGCAAAGAGTCGGACACAACTGAGCAACTGAACTGAAGTGAGGATATGGAACCAACCAGAATGTCCATGAAGAGATGAATGGATAAAGAAGATGTGGTACATAGACGCAGCGGAATATTACTAAGCCATAAAAAGGAGCAAAATTGTGCCATTTGTAGAGACATGGATGGGCCAAGAGCTTGTCATACAGAGTGAAGTAAGTCAGAAAAAGCAACTTTCTATCATATATTAATGCATATATGTGGGGTCTAGAAAAATGGTACAAATGAACCTAACTGCAAAGCCAAAATAGAGACATAGATGTGGAGAACAAACATATGGACAACCAGAGGGGAAAATGGGGGCTGGGATACATTGGGAGACTGGGATTGACATATATACGCTACTATGCATAAAATAAATAAAGAATGAGAACCTAGTACACAGTACAGAGGGCAAAAAGTACAATCTGTTTCAACACATGGGTTATTGTTGTTCTTTAGTTGCTACGTCATGTCCCCATGGACTGTAGCCCGCCAGGCTCCTCTGTCCATGGGATTTCCCAGGCAAAAATACTAGAGTAGATTTCCAATTCTTTCTCCAAGGGATCTTCTCAACCAAGGTATCAAACCCACATCTTCTGCTTTGGCAGACGGGTTCTTTACCACTGAGCCGCCTGGGAAGCCCAAGACATATATTAACTTTAAAAATGCAGTGTTTATTAGGTGCAAATAGTTTGATTCCACTCATATGAGGTACTTAGAATAGTCAAATCATAGAGTCAGAAAGTACACTTGTAGATGTCAGGGGCCCTGGGGTGGGAAGTGAGAGTGGGGAGTGTTTAATAGGGACAGACTTTCAGTTTAGTGAGGTGAAAAATTTGGGAGATGGGTGATGGTGAGAGTTGCACAACATCATGAATGTATTTATTGCCACCGAGTTAAATGAATGTATTTATTGCCACCGAGTTAAATGAATGTATTTATTGCCACTGAGTTAAATGAATGTATTCATTGCCACTGAGCTAGACAGTTAAATATGGTTACAATACTATGATTTATATTATGTGATTATTTTTACTACAATAGAAAACATTCAAAAAGATACACACACCCCTATGTTCATAGGAACACTAAACATGGAAACAAGCTAGATGCCCACTGACAGATGAATGGATAAAGAAGATGTGGTGCATATATACAATGGAATATTATTCAGCCATAAAAAGAATGAAATAACGCCATTTGAAGCAACATGCATGGACATAGAGATTGTCATACTGAGTAAAGTAAGTCAAAAAGAGAAAAATATCCTATGATGTCACTTAAATGTGGAATCTAAAATCTGGTACAAATGATCTTGTTGACAAAACATAAACAGACTCACAGACATAGAGAACACACTTGTGTTTGCCAAAGGTGAGAGGATTGAGAGAGGGAAGGGCTGGGAGTTTGGGGCTACAGATGTAAGCAATTACATATAGAATGAATAAGCAACAAGGTCCTAGTGTTTGGCAAAAGGAAATGTATTCAACATTCAGTGATAAACCATAACAGAAAATAATTCGAAAAAGAATGCCTATATGTGTAAAACTGAGTCACTTTGCTGTACAGTGGAGATTGGCACAGCATTGAAAATCAAGTATACTCCAATTTAAAATTTTTCAAAAATAAAAATTTGAAACAGCCTTGTACACAAATGTTCACAGCAGCACTATTCACAATAACTGAAATGTGGAAACAACCCCCATGTCCGTCAACTGCTGAACAGATGAACGCAATGTGGTCTACCCCCATACCAGAAGAGTGTTCCACCATAAAAAGGAAGGCAGCCCTGACAACAGAATGCTAAGCGAGAGAAGCCAGACCAAAATGAGGTGTCCAGAATGGGCAACTCCTCAGAGTCAGGACGGAGAAGGCAATGGCACCCCACTCCAGTACTCTTGCCTGGAAAATCCCATGGACGGAGGAGCCTGGTGGGCTATAGTCCATGAGGTCACTAAGAGTCAGACACGACTGAGCAACTTCACTTTCACTTTTCACTTTCATGCATTGGAGCAGGAAATGGCAACCCACGCCAGTGTTCTTGCCTGGAGAATCCCAGGGACGGCAGAGCCTGGTGGGCTGCCGTCTATGGGGTCGCACAGAGTCGGACACGACTGAAGCGACTTAGCAGCAGCAGCAGCAGAGTCAGGAAGGTGTTGGAAGGTTGCCAGAGGCACTGGGGAGAGTACAGAGGAGGAAGTACTAACGGGCATCGAGTTTTCTTTCGGCTGGCGAAAACTTTCTAGGATTGATGACCATGACACAGCTCTGAGCATATACTAAAAACCAGTGTACGTTTTAAAGGGGTGAATTGTATTATATGTGAATTATACCTCAATACAGCTGTTTATACACTGCTGACAAGGCTGTGGGTAACACACATTCTTGAACATTGTGAGAATGCACAATGGAAGGTGAATTGTCAGTATCTAACAAAACTAGATTTGTATTAACATTTAGCCTTTGACCCAGGAATATTTCTAGTGCCTTCCTCTTAAAATACACCAGTAACAACAAAAAAATACACAGACACAAGGTTATTCAGCATTACTCATACAATATGGCAGAAACTACTCAAGTGTGCAAATCAAAGCTATTGGCTAAATAAATGATGATACACCCACAATACGGAGTACTATGTAGCTGTAGGAAAAGAATGTGGATGATCTCTATGAGGTGGTGTGGGGTGGTTTCCAGGATACACTGTAACACAAAAAGTATATAAATCATCCGTTCCCATTTGTTTAACAAAGGGGAAATAAGTAAATATGCATATATCTCCTTATGTTTGCAAAAGGAAACACAGAAAGGATGAACCAGAAAACGATGAAGTTTTCTACTTATAAGTTTCAGGGTGGGGGTGGACAACATGAGCTAAATCAGAAGGAAGATGGCCCCTGTAGGGTATATCTTTGTGTGTATTTTAAAGTTGAAAGGTCAGAGGAGACAGCTTCAAGGGGCTCTCACTGCCCAAACGTGGGCCAACTGGGGCATCAATTTAAGGGCACAGTAAAAAGTTATTTCAAGGGATTAGATCCGGCAGACAGAGTGCCAGAAGAACTATGGACAGAGGTTTCTAACACCGCATAGGAAGCAGTCACCAAAACCATTCCCAAGAAAAAGAAATGCAAGAAGGCAAAGTGACTGTCTGAGAAGGCCTTACAAATACCTGAGAAGAGAAGCAAATGGCAAAGGAGAAAGGGAAAAATATACCCAACTAAATGTGGAGTTCCAGAAAATACCAAGGAGAGGTAAGAAAGCCTTCCTAAGTAAACAGTGCACAGAAATAGAGGAAAAGAATAGAATGAGAAAGATTAGAGATCTCTTCAAGAAAATCAGAGATACCAAGGGAACATTTCCTGCAAAGATGGGCACAATAAAGGACAGAAATGGCATGGACCTAACAGAAGAAGATATTAAGAAGAGGTGGCAAGAACACAAAGAACTGTACAAAAAAGGTCTTAATGACCCAATCACTCACCTAGAGCCAGATATCCTGGAGTGTGAAGTAGAGTGGGCTTTAGGAAGCATTACTATGAACAAAACTAGTGGAAGTGATGGAATTATAGAGGACTGTTTCAGATCCTAAAAGAGGATGCTGTGAAAGTGCTGCACTCAATATGCCAGCAAATTTGGAAAACTCAGCAGTGGCCACAGGACTGGAAAAGGTCAGTTTTCATTCCAATCCCAAAGAAGGGCAATGCCAAAGAACATTCAAACTACTGCACAACTGCACTCATTTCATATGCTAACAAGGTAAAGCTCAAAATTCTTCAAGCTAGGCTTCAATAGTACATGAACCAAGAACTTCCAGACATACAAGCTAGATCTAGAAAAGGCAGAGGAACCAGAGATCAAATTGCCAACATCTGTTGGATCATAGGAAAAGCCAGGGAATTCCAGGAAAACATCTACTTTTGCTTCATTGACTATGCTAAAGCCTTTGACTGTGTGGATCACAACAAACTGTGGAGAATTCTTAGATGGGAATACCAGATCACCATACCTGCCTCCTGAGAAACCTGTATACAGGACAAGAAGCAACAATTAGAACCTTACATGGAACAACTGACTGGTTCAAAGTTGGGAAAGGAGTACATCAAGGCTGTATATTGTCACCCTGCTTATTTAACTTATATGCAGAGTACATCATGCAAAATGCCAGGCTAGATGAAGCACAAGCTGGAATCAAGATTGCTGGGAGAAATATCAATAACCTCAGATATGCAGATGACACCACCCTAATGGCAGAAAATGAAGAGGAACTGAAGAGCCTCTTGATGAAGGTGAAAGAGGAGAGTGAAAAAGCCGGCTTAAAATTCAACATTCAAAAAACCAAGATCATGGCATTGGTCTGATTAATTCATGGCAAATAGATGGGGAAACAATGGAAACAGCAACAGACTTTATTTTCTTGGGCTCCAAAACCACTGTTGACAGTGACTACAGCCATGAAACTAAAAGACGCTTGCTCCCTGGAAGGAAAGCTATGACAAACCTAGACAGTATATTAAAAAGCAGAGACATAACTTTGCTGACAAAGGCCTGTATAATCAAAGCTATGGTTTTTCCAGTAGTCTTTGTATGGATGTGAGTGTTGGACAATAAAGAAGGCTGAGTGCTGAAGAATTGATGCTTTCGAACTGTGGTGTTGGAGAAGACTATTGAGAGTCCCCTGGACAGCAAAGAGATCAAACCAATTAATCCCAAAGGAAATCAATCCTGAATATTCACTGGAAGGACTGATACTGAAGCTGCAACTCCAATACTTTGACTACCTGATGTGAATAGTCAACGCATTGGAAAAGATCCTGATCCTGGGAAAGAATGAGGGCAAGAGGAGAAGGGGGCAACAGAGGATGAGATGGTTGGACGGCATCACTGACTCAATGGACATGAGTTTGAGCAAACTCTGGGACATAGTGAAAGACAGGGAAGCCTGGTGTGTTGCAGTTCATGGGGTTGCCAAGAGCTGGACACGACTTAGTGACTGAACAACAAAGGATTATAACCCAGTAAATAAAATATGAATCTGTGAGGTCACTTTAATAATAAATAGGTTAAGTATATAAATGGGCTTCCCATGTGGCATAAAGAACCCTCCTACCAATGTAGGAGACATCAAGAGACCTGGGTTCCATCTCTGGGTCAAGAAGATTCACTAGAGGAGGGCATAGTAACCCACTCCAGTATTCTTGCCTAGAGAATCCTGTGGACAGCGGAGCCTGGTGGGCTATATAGTCCATGAGGCTGCAAAGAGTCGAACACGACTGAAGGGTTTAGCACGCGGGCAAGTATATACCCCCCTGTGCCCCTCCCCAGGCTCACACTAGACTCCTGGCCAGTCTCTCTTCAGGGCCCATGGCCCGCTTTGGCTCCTCACACTGACTGGCTGGCAACTTCTCCTCACTCCAGGTCCCCCATCACATCACCTCCCCAGCTTCGTCTGCTGTAACAAACCCCTTCTTAAGCTCAGTGGCCCTGCTTCCCAGATAGAACCCTAAGGCTGGTTGATCTCAGGAAAGGGTATGTGAGAATTTTTTGCATTCTTGCAACGTTTTTTGTTAAGTGTGAAATAGCTTCAAAATAATGTCTTAAAAAACTGATTTTTTCTAAGATTTACTTGAGGATGCTTTCAGTAAAAGGTTAATAACAGAAGGTTTTCATTTCTGGTGCCAAGACTAAGTATGAGTAACAGGCACTGCATATTTCCTATGACAGGACCCTGGGAATGAGGCAGGAGAGGGATGGGGGAGTCTTGCAGCCTTTTGCTCATTTCACCACTGACCTGATCTGAGGACATAGGAGTCAGGCAGAAATGAAACAGAAGACGACAAGGAAGCCATGGTCCATTGGGGGCTGGAACCAATGACCCCCTCCTGCCACTCGACCGCAACGAGGGGACCAGACCAGAACACGGGGTGTTTTATAGCTAGAGAAGCAGAGCTACAACACACTTGATTGATATTTCTGAGTTACAGGAATACACTGGATAACCACCCAGCCTTTAGCCACTGTATTTACACGTGGGGAAAAAGAAAAATAGCATAAGAAGGCAAAAGATTAGAATCAGGGCCACAGACGGCTCTAATATTCATTTTTGCAGTAACTGAAAATAGCACAACCAATATATCCACCTATTGTCTTCCTTATCCAGCTTTTCTGGAGGCACTATTCTATTTATTCCCTTTGGTAGAAGGTGAGAGCAAATATTCCAAGGAAATCAGCATCAAATGTGGCCCCCCAAATTTTTATAAAATACCTAAATCATAAATGTTCAGTTTTCACAGCCATAATTCAGGAATAATTCTCATGTTTTATAAATGTTGGCCAGCATGCCAGGGCAGCTCTAAAGAAATACAATTTCTAATTTTTGTGTTAAACCATAAGACAGAAAATCATTAAAAAAAAAAAAATATTGCCATCATGACTGTAATTCTTTTTTTTTGCCTGTACTGTGTGGCTTCCAGGATCTTAGTTCCCCGAGCAGGGATTGAACCTGGGCCCCTGCAGTGAGAGCACTGAGTCCTAACCACTGGACCACCAAGGCATTCCCACCCATGATAGTAATTCTTGATTCAGGCAGAATCATCAATGGATGCTAAAACTAGTAGTTAAATATTTGATGAGGAAATGGATATTTACATAGGCTCAAAGTATCTCCCCACAAATTATGAATTACAAAGGGGAAAATACTGTGTTTTTGAGAAATCTAGGGAACATCACTGGAGAAGGCAATGGCAACCCACTCCAGTACTCTCTTGCCTGGAAAATCCCATGGAGGGAGGAGCCTGGTAGGCTGCAGTCCATGGGGTCGCTGAGAGTCAGACACGACTGAGCAACTTCACTTAGGGAACATCACTTCAGTCTCATGCGTCACCAGAATGCCATACGTCTCACTAAAAACAGTCACATGCCTCCTAAGGTGCCTCGCTGGGCACAGGACGTCATTTCTGTGGGGCTCCTGCTAAACATGAACTTCCTGCAGGCAGTTATGAGGAAACATGCAGTGAACCCAAACTGAGGGACATTCTATAAAACAGCTGGCCTGTACTCTTCTCAAATGTCAAGGTCATGAATGCTGGGGAAAGGCTGAAGAACTGTTGTAGATTACAAGAGATTACAGAGACAGTTGCCTTATTAACAGACAGATTAACAGAGACAATTAAAAACAATGTGTGACCCTGCTCTGGATTCTGGACTAGAAACAGAAAATTGTTATACAGGACATTCAGTACTGGGACAATTGTAGATTACAGTACTATATCAATGGTAAACGCCTTGCTTTTGATGGGTGTATTGCGGTAATGTAAGAGAAACTCCACGAGCATCCAGATGCTTAGGAAATAGACACTGAAGTTCTTCTGAAGTTCTTAGGGGCAAAGAAAACCATAAAGCAAATGTGTCAAAATGTTAACAGCTGGTAAATCTTGGTAAAGGATATACATGAGTTCTTCTCACACTTTCTGCTTTGTTATTCTTGTTTTAAACTATTTTCACTTTTCTGTGAATTTCAGATTATTTCAGAATGAAAAAACTAAAAGAAAATAAAATCAAAAGGTGTGCTCTTCATGGTCCACCTCACTGGAACCCCCTGAGGAGTCACATGGGTCCAGGTCCTTAATGTCAAGGACGATGGCAAGAGACCTATGACCTGGAATCTTTGTTAGAAGAAAGTATGCAATGGCGCATTTTCAATAGACTGCGGAAAGGTAGAAAATCTTAGTATTTGCCAGTCTTCTGCAATTGTTTTCCTTTCTTTTTTTAAATTATTAATTAATTTGGCTGTATTGGGTGTTAGTGGTGGAGTGCAGGCTCTGTAGGTGTGGTGCGCAGCCTTAGTTGCTGTGAAGCGTGTGGGATCCTAGTTTGCTGACCAGGGATTGAACTAGTGTCCCCTGAATTGCAAGGTGGGTTCTTAACCACTGGACCACCAGGGAAGTCCCCAGTGTTCTCCTTTGAAAGGTGATAATGAACTTGCCCTCCGTGTTCATGTGTCTGGAGGGGGAACCACACAGGAGACTCTGAATGCTTTATGTTGGCGAGGCGGCACAGACTGTAGAAAAGCCACTTTCAACGATATTAATATCATTATCTACAATACTATCTACAATAATCATAAATCTTTAGCTGCTTTGTCTCATCTATTAAAATACAGTGAAATATACAGCAAGTCTAACTTCTCTGTGGGGAAAGGTAATCCCAGGACAGCATTACTGATATTCTCTCATTTTAAACTGGTCACTATCTTTGCCAGGTAGGATTCTCTACAGCTTTGTTCATTCCTCGCCCTGTATCTTTCTCAAGTCCACCCGAGTTGCGTTACAACGTCTTACCCTCCATTTGGGCCATTCATTTCAACTGCAAATACCAACAAATATCTTCCAGGCACAAACCTTATACAAAGACTATATTTAGCTAGGCATTTACCAACTGGGATTCTACTAGGGATGTCACTTAAACTTTGTCTCTACCTCCATTTCTCTGCTTTAAAATGCCCCCCGTGAATGGGCTTCCCTGATAGCTCAGTTGGTAAAGAATCCTCCTGCAATGCAGAAGATCACGGTTCGATTCCTGGGTCGGAAAGATCCGCTGGAGAAGGGATAGGCTACCCACTTCCAGTATTCTTGGGCTTCCCTTGTGGTTCAGCTGGTAAAGAATCCACCTGCAATGTGGAAGACCTGGCTTCGATCCCTGGGTTGGGAAGATCCCCTGAAGAAGGGAAAGGCTACCCACTCCACTATTCTGGCCTGGAGAATTCCATGGACTGTGTAGTCCATGGGGTCACAAAGAGTCGGACATGACTGAGTGACTTTCACAACACAACAACAACATGAACAGGCAGATCTTATCTTCTTCAATTTGGGCCACATCCAGGTAATACATTAGAAAGGTTTGTGGGGAGAAGGAATATTTCATTTGGTGATACTTCCCTGGTGGCCTAAGGGAACTTACAACAGAGTTGGAAAGACAGAAACACATTAGACATTAAAGTGATTGTGCAGAGCATTGATGTGAGAAAAGGAAATTTTAATCCAGGTCTACCATGAATTCCCTGTGTCACCATGGCACATAACACAACCTCTTAAAGCTTCCTGTCTTATTTGTAAAATGAGAAGGCTGGACTGGATGATGATAATAACAACAGCTAAAATTCACTGAGCGTTTCTTATATACCAGGCCCTATATTAAGTACTGACCATGGATTAACACACTGAAACTTCACAATACTGCTGAGGTAGGTACCACTACCATCCCTATTCTGCAGATAATCCATGAGATCCAGTGTTCTATAATGATGTCATTTCAGGTTAAAAAATATGGTAGACTGTATTTTCCAAAGGTGGCCCCAACAGTAGTTCCCATTCCACGTGCTCTTCTTAGAAAGTATGACTTCAACATTTCTGCCTTAGAGAGGTGGGTCTGTGTCCCCTCTCATTGAATCTGGGTGGGTTTTTGTCTGGAGAAGTTATGTTATGGGACTTCTGAGAAGAGATCATAAAAGCCAATTAATACAGCTTATATTAGTTTTCTACTGCTGCACAAAAGATTATCACATATTTAGTGGCTTAAAATAACAGTCATTTAATCATCAAAAAATTTACAAACAACAAATGCTGGAGAGGGTGTGGAGAGAAGGAAACTCTCCTAACATTGTTGGTGGGAATGTAAATTGGTATAGCCACTATGGAGAACAGTATGGAGGTTCCTTAAGAACTAAAAACAGAGGTATCATATGACCCTGCAACCCTACTCCTGGGCATATATCTTGGAAAAAAAAAAAAAACATGATCCGAAAGGATACATGCACCCCAATGTTCATTGCAGCCCTGTTTACAAGAGCCAAGACATGGAAGCAACCTAAATGTCCATCAACAGAGGAATGGATACAGAAGACGTGGTACATATATAATAGGAATATTACTCAGCCATTATAAAGAATGAAATAATGTCATTTGCAGTAGAGTGGAAGGACCTAGAGTGTCATACTGAGTGAAGTCAGACAGAGAAAGAGAAATATCATATGACATCCCTGATATGTGGAATCTAAAAAGAAATGATATAAATGAACTTACTTACAAAATAGAAAGAGACTCACGGACTTAGAAAAAGAACTTACAGTTGCCCATTTGGGGAAGGGATAATCAGGGAGTTGGTAAGGTTATGTATACACTGCTATACTCAAAATGGATAACCAACAAGAACCAGCTGCACAGCACATGGAACTTTCCTCAATGCCACATGCCAGCCTGGATGGGAGGGGGTTTGGGAGAGAATGCGTGTGTGCTTAGTCACTCAGTCGTGTCCAACTCTGAAACCCCATGGGCTATAGCCTACCAGGCTCCTGTCCATGGGGATAATCCAGGCAAGAATACCAGAGTAGGGGAGTGGGTTGCCATTTCCTTCGCCAGAATATCTTCCCGATCCAGGGACGGAACCCACGTCTCTTACGTCTCCTACACTGGCAGGCGGGTTCTTTACCACGGCCGCCCCCTGCGTGGATACATGTATATGTATGACTGAGTCCCTTTGCTGTTCTCCAGAAACTACTACAACATTGGTAATCGGCTACAACCCAATACAAAATAAAAAATCTCAAGTATGAAAAGAAAAACCCAGCCATTTATCAGCTCATAGTCTGTAGGCTGGGATTCTGGGCAGAGCATGGCTAGGTTCTCTGCTCAGGGTCTCACAAGGTGTGCATGTTGTCGGAGGAATTCAGTTCCTTGTGGCTACAGGGCTCTGGTCTGCCTCTCCTCACTGGCAGTCAGCTGAGGATGCACTCAGCTCCTAGAGGCTGCCTACATTCCCTGCCAGAAGGCCATTCCATGCTCCAAGTCAGCCAGAGAGACTGTCCCTCATGTCAAATCCCACTCACAGTTTCGATCTCTTTCTCTGTCTCTGACTAACAGACCCAGATTCAAATGGCTCGTATGAGAGAGAAGACACTCAGGAGAGGAGGCATGTTACTCCAGAGGCAGAGTCTGGAGTAATACGGCCACAAGCCTAGGTATGGAAGATGAAAGAGGCTTAAGTTTGGACTTTTAGCCTCCAGTATTGTGAGAAAATAAATTCCTGTTGTCTTATGCTATGCTATGCTATGCTAAGTCACTTCAGTCGTGTCCGACTCTGGGCGACCCCACAGACAGCAGCCCACCAGGCTCCGCTGTCCCCGGGACCCTCCAGGCAAGAACACTGGAGTGGGTTGCCAATTCCTTCTCCAATGCATGAAAGTGAAAAGTGAAAGCAAAGTCGCTCAGTCGTGTCTGACTCTTAGCGACCCCATGGACTGCAGCCTACCAGGCTCCTCCATCCATGAGATTTTCCAGGCAAGAGTACTGGAGTGGGGTGCCATTGCCTTCTCCGCCTGTTGTCTTAAGCCAAAAACAAAACACCTCATGTGATCAGGTCAGGCCCACTTAGAGAATCTCCCCATGTTAAGGTCAACTGATTTGGGACCTTACTCTTATCTTCAAATTCCCTTTCATCATATAATCATGGGAATGATATTTAATCATATTCATGCATTCTGCCCACACTTGAGGGGAGATTATGCAAGATTATGCCTACAACACATCTTCTTAGGCACCGTGCTATGAGGAAGCACAACTGGCTTTAATAGTCCCAGCTGAGCTCCCAGTAACAACCAGTATCAACTTGCCTGCCTTGTTAGCGAACCATTTTGAAAGTGGATCTTCCAACCCCAAGCTGAGCTGCCTCAGGTGGATCAGATAAGCTGGCTATATTTAGTCTCACCCAAATTGAAAATATCTGAGTACAATAAAAGGTTGTTCTGAGCCACTATATTTTGGGGTGATTTGTTACACAGTAATAGGTAATCAAAACCAAGCAGCAATCTATGGGAGATGATCTCCAAGTACTAATAGCTTCTAATGCACAAGGTATGGCAACTTACATTTATTTTAGGACACTGGAGCATCTGGCAGTGTAGACCTAAAATGTCATTCCATTCATGGTTTGCTGATTTATTAATTCCAATTTATAATGAATTGACTCAGACCAGTGTATCAGTCATCTGTATTTGGAAGCCCAGTGCTTTAAAAGGGTTATATAAAAATAATGCTGCTTTCTTTTTGAACAATGGTTATACTGTGTATTTTAAAACTATATTAGTAAAACATCTGGGATGTAAATGAACACAGATAATGAATGTATTAATTTTTAAAAGTATAATGGGCTCGTTGTAAATCACTGTATGTTCTCCAGGCAAGAATACTGGAGTGGGTTGCCACTACCTCCTCCAAGGGATCTTTCCGACCCAGGGATCAAGCCAGTGTCTCCTGCATTGCAGGCAGATTCTTTACCACTGAGCCACCTGGGATGCCCTATAAATCACTACATAAGTACGGACTATACAGTCCATGGAATTCTCCAGGCCAGAATACTGGAGTGGGTAGCCTTTCCCTTCTCAGGGGATCATCCCAACCCAGGGATCAAACCCAGGTTTTCCACATTGCAGGCAGATTCTTTACCAACTGAGCTATCAGGGAAGCCCATAAAATGAAAGTCACTCAGTCGTGTCTGACTTTTTCCGACTGTATAGTCCGTGGAATTCTTCAGGCCAGAATACTGGAGTGGGTATCCGTTCCTTTCTCCAGGGGATCTTCCCAACCCAGGGATCGAACCCAGGTCTCCCGCATTGCAGGAGGATTCTTTGCCAGCTGAGCCACCAGGGAAGCCCATTAATATTTCAATGTATACTTAATTACTTTTCAACTCATCATTTTTACTGGAAAAAGCAGAAAACACTGGGAAGACCACCATCAGTTTTGTCATTAAGAATTTTCATCAATGGATATTAACTATTAGGGGAAAGACTTGGGAGAACACAATATTCACCCACTCTCAAAGAGGCTCCAGAGAGGAGAGGAAAAGGTACCTTTATAATGGAGAAACCTGACAGACTATTCCTTAACCACATGATCAAACTCACTGTCACCAATGATGGAAACAAATGATATCAGGTGCCTCCCACTGTAATGCATTAAGGACAACCACACCTGTGTGGCATTCTTACCCAAAAAAATTCAATTTAAATTTAATATAAAACTGACTCATCCAAATTAAGGACATTCTGAAAAACCACTGACTTGTACTTTTCAAAAATATCATATCACAAAAGAAAAAAAGCTGGGGAACTCTTCTAGATTAAGGGAGGTTAATCTAAAAAATATAACTACATGTGAATCTTGAGTGGATCCTGAATTTTCCCCCTCCAACAAGAAAGAAAAAAACAGCCATAAAACTATTTAAATATGCACTGCTTATTAGATGATAATGCTGTGCTAAATGTTAAGCATCTGAGCGGATTACTGTGGTTTGGAGAATGTCCTTGTGAAGAGCCAGACACTGAAATATATAGAGGTGAAATATCCGCAGGTAACTCAGGCAAATTGTACAGAGAAAATTCTGTACTTGAAGAATTTTGTATCAACATCTAGTCAATGCAGTCCACAGACTAGAGAGAGCAAGCAGTTTCCCTCGTACCTGAGAAGTGGTAAGCTAGACCACCGTCTCCCCCGGCGGCACCTGGAGCACTGAAAGGTTTCAAGCGGCGGCAGCACACCACGGAGGTAAAGACAAGGTTGTACGCGCATCTTTGCTTAAATCATAGCGCACGCGCAAACATGCATGCACATTGTACACACTTTATGGCAGTCATGCAAAGGCACGAAGGCGAGGCCACACTTCCCGTTCCCAAAGACGGACATGACAATGGCACGTGCCCTCTGGTGCACTTTACGGCAGAAACGCAAAGTCACGAGGGCAGGCCACGCCTCTGCCCGCAAAGGAACACAGGCCAGTGGCACGTGCAGTCTGGCATGCTTTACGGCTGTCGCGTGTAGGTGCGAGACTTGGGGCTAATGCAGCTTCAGGATAGGCTGAGGTTCCAGGTTCTACGCCCCACGTCAGTGTCGGTGAGCTGTTCGTTTGTTGGTGCTCCCAAGTCTTAGTGATCATGGCAGCGGTGGTGGCTCTGTGCCGGAAGGCGATGGAGACCGTGAAGACTAAGGAGTTCCGAGATTACCTGGCCAGCACGCACTTCTGGGGTCCAGTGGCCAACTGGGGCCTCCCGCTGGCCGCCTTCAGGGACATGAGGGCATCACCGGACATCATCAGTGGCCGCATGACGACTGCGCTCATCTTCTACTCGATGGCCTTCATGCGCTTCGCCTACCGTGTACAGCCTCGCAATTTGCTGCTGATGGCGTGTCATGGCACCAACATAGTGGCACAGAGTGTGCAGGCGGGCCGCTACCTGAATTACCACTACGGCGGTGGCACCACGGCGGCCACCACTGCTGCTGTCTCTGCCGCTTCTGCCGCCGCTACCGGCTCTGTGGATTCTTCTGCCGCCGCTACCGGCTCTGTGGATTCTTCTGCCGCCGCTACCGGCTCTGTGGATTCTTCTGCCACCTCTACCGGCTCTGTGGATTCTACTGCAGCTACCACCCCTGCAGCTGAAGACCCTGTGGCTCACAGCAACTGCCAGGAGATCACCTGCTGTTATCTAGTGACCTGGGACTGTGATTGAGTGGCCTGATCAAATCTCTGCAGCTTCCGTGCACTGAACTAATCTTCCTAAAGAAAAATTAAAAAGTTTGGCTTTGACTCTGAAACAGTGCAAATTTGATTGAAACCTGCAATTTGGTTAATAAAAAATGGCAAATAGCAAAGAACTGACACTGTTGAGTATCATTTATTTTGTGGAGAAATAAAATTGTTGTTAGAAGGTGAGGGTAGATTGGCTAGTCTTCCTCTCCGCCGGGCCTGCAACTCGAGGGTTAATTTATGTAGGGGAGGAAGAGTGAATGAAAAACACTTTAAAGTATTGATTTTTTTTTAAAAAAAGCTCTCTTGAGAACATGTTTTTGGTACTTGTTTTGGGTGTTCAGGTTTAAATAAGGGTACTTAGTAGAATATGACTTTAAAAACTTGATATAGCCACAATCTCTTTATACCAATAAATTCAAGGGCTGTTTCTACTGAGGTAAATATTTCCAAGTGGGTTTAAATGAATTCAGTGATATCCAGCTTAGACTTTTAAGGTGTACTTAGCAAGAGACCGTAGAATCTCTTGGTGACCAAGAACAATGATAGAACCTTCCATGGAAACAAGATAAACAACTCTGAGGTCAGTGGCTGTCAACCCGGAATTCTTGGTAAATAGAAAATAAAAACAAGATCATAATCCTTTCCTCTTTTCCTCATGCCTAAAAATGGGGGAAATGGCAGTTTGTAAAACTGGTGAACTTATCACCCAGTGTTGCAGGCTAGCTAGGGTTGGGGGTGAGGGTCAGTGGTCAACAGTATAAGCCCAGGGTATCCCTCTCTAGGAGGACTTCCTAAATGGTTTGGTGGTAAGGAATCCACCTGCCAATGCAGGAGATGCAGAAGACATGGGTTTGATCCCTGGGTCAGGAAGATCCCCTAGAGGAGGAGGAAATGGCAACTGACTCCAGTATTCTTGCCTGGGAAATCCCATGGACAGAGGAGCCTGGCGGGCTACAGTAGTCCATGGGGTCTCAAAGAATCAGACATGACTAAGCATGCACACACACACACACATCCAAGCTAGTCCATGGGGTCCCAGAGAATTGGATATGACTAAGTGCATGCACATGTGTGCACCATACACACACACACACACACACACACACACACACATCCATGCTAGGAATCCTATGAGTGCTCAAGGATTTGCTTAAACCTGGGAGCATGAGAAGGGAAAAAGATAAGGATGGGGTTGTGGGTGTGAGGCCATTACCTCTACAGCAGAGGCTGCCCTCTAGGATTTGATCCCAAATCCCCCAAATCCCTTGGGAGAATGCAGGAGGTTCCAAAGTGATCTACTGGGGAACCTCAATCAATGCAAGTGTTCAAAGGTGCTTACACCCTGCTTCTGTCAAAGATTTCAAACGCAAAGACACTGAAAACAACTCTGAAAGCTTCTGAAGACATCAGGTTTTGGACAAGACAGGCCCAAGTTTACCTTCTGTGGCATCTAAGCAACAGTCCTCTTTGGAGGCAGTCTCTGCATTTCACATTTTGCATACAGGGGGAAAAACAAACTCTGGGAAATGACAGCATATGAGTTATCTATTGCTGTGTAACAGATCACCCCCACACTTAGCTTAAAACAACAAATATCTCACACAGAGTTTTGGAGGGTCGGCAATCTGGGAGGGGCTTAAGTGCTTCTGGCTTGGTCTTTCAGCTGTCGGCTGGGGCTGCAGTCTCTGAAAACTTGCCTGGGGCTGGAGGATTCACTTCCAAGCTCATCATTCACACAGTTGTTTGCAGGAGGCTTCACTTCCTTGTCATGTGGGCCATAGGGCTGCTCACAACATGGCTTCCCCCAGGGAAGGTGTTCCAAGGGACAGAAAGTCCAAGATGGAAGTTGCAGTCTTTCATAGCTTAACCTGGGAGGGGACATACTATCACTTCAGCTGTGTTTGCTTGGTCACATGGACCAACCTTGGTGCACTATGGGAAGACAGCAGAAGGGCAGGGATAGCAGGAGGCAGGGATCATTGGGGGCCATCTTGGAGGCTGGCTACCGCACGGTTCTGAAGTAAAAATTTTCATACCTTTCTGAAACTCAGTAGAAAGTAATAAACCACGCAAGATCATTGCCCACCTTCCCCAAGAGATGTCACAAAATGTTCAGTTTACAATTGTGCAATCATTACAAACAAGCATGTATCACAGAGGATGGTTTTTGAGAAGCAGGAAAGAAGTCTCTGGAAGACATGGTAGCTTCTAATATTTCAGATAGTTCAGACATACAATAATAAAAAGCAGTTCTAAAAGTTCTGAAATGAATCATAACCTTGGTATCAAGATTTTAATTGAAACTTTAAAGGATTTTCCCCCTTTGCTCTTACATGAGTAGAAATTAATATATTTCTAGATTTGTTTTACAAAATATATTTTGTAATTTGAGTATTGCATTTCAGTCAAGGGCCACTGTCTGTCGAAGATATATGAGAGCAGGTAGGTTTCTAATTAACCTGGTAAGGGGAAAGGGGGTAATCCCTGCTGATAATTTCCTGTCACTCTACATTTATAATTTAGAAACCCAAACGGTTAGAGAAAAAAATCCCAAAGATTGCAATGCCTCCATTCTAATGCAAGGCTTCACTTACAGGATCTAATTTGTAGTGCACCCACCCAGCTCAGAGCTCCAACCCTTTGTCGTCTAGGATATTAGTGTTTACAGCCATGTAAGTGATTAATACTTTAATAAAAATGCACTCTTCAAATCATTAGGGTAATAATCATTTCATAATCCCCCCAAACTCTCAAACATAATCCTTTCTGGCCTTGACAATTTGACTTAAAACTGTCTACAGGTCTCTACCATTGCTTTATGAAGCAAGAAGTTTTTGTTACTGACACACTTCGGTTATTTCCCAGCATTGTGGTTTTGTATTGAGTTTAATACATAACATCTTTCTCTTGAGGTCTTCTGACTTTCCCAGCAAAGCCCAAGATAAAATCCAAAGAACTGCCTTATCCTTGCAACCTGAATGCTACAACCATTTTGCTCCTCCAATTCTTTCAAAACTGTGAACCTTATACCATGTACCAGGGAGAGGCCAGGTGCGCAGTGCATTGCTGGACCCAAACAAGGCATCTGGAGATGAAACAGCGCTGTGTGGGAAGGAAACCACTTCCTGGGCTTCTCCTGACCCTGACAACTCACAAATGCCCCTGGAGGGGGAGCTGACACCCACAATAATGTAGACCACAATATATTCCAGCAAATGTGACCCACAGGTCTTGCAGCTTGAGTTTATGTCTATTATTTTGAAATACAAAATTTTAATGAAAAAATTTCAAAATACAGGAGTGCACGTTGTCATTCAAATTCCATATGGGAGTGTGCCAAGGACAGAAAAGCCAAATTCGACCCTAATTCTTCTCGCAGAGGCGACCTGGGAAAAAAGCTTGGGAAAAGCACACAGCTTTCCAGATCTCCGTTATCTTGAAAGCGCCATAGTTGTATAGCATGCTATGCATTGTTATACATTCTGCTTTTCTATCTGTACGTCTTAGACATCATTTCCTATCACAGCATGGCAGCCTTACCTCCTTCTTTTTTAACAGTCATCCAATTCTCGGCAACATGGATGTGCTGTGATTGTTCAACCATTTCTCTCTCCATGGCCGCCTGCCAAGACTGCTGTGAACACCCTTCTGTGCACGCTCTGTGCCCTCGTACAGAGATCCAGGTTGATGTCCCTGAATACCCACTGTTTGCTTTAAAGCCCCCTCCGGGCGTGTCTTCTTAAATTAAATGCTGGCCACACCTTGTGGGTCATGGGATCTTAGTCCCCCACACCAGGGATTGAACCTGAGGCTCATGCAGTAAAAGTACTGAGTCCTAACCACTGGACCACCAGAGAATTCCCTGAATTCATTTAATTCATCAGAGCAGACAATAAATCCAGTAAGATGAGAGCTCATGTACCACTGTCCATACTGTACAAATCTTCACTTTTGCATCTACTTCAGTGCCTGGCATGTGGCTGACACTTGATAAATGTTTGTTTGGTAGATAAGGAAAAAATAAAGAGATACAAGAGGAATGAAACGAAAGTATTCATAACCTAAAGTTCCTAAGGTGAGAAACCAGATCTTAAATTGGTTAGTGAATCAAGATTTTATTTGATCTCAAGTTTTGCTACTTTATATCTAGAAACTATGAAACATTTCATGAAGTTTCTTAGTTTGGTTGTGGGGTGTTGCAAGATGAAAGAAAATTCCAACTGTATTACTGAAGTCTTCTAAAGGTATTCCATGAAATGAAGGGAGAAAGAAAAAGCAAGATTAAAGACCAAATAGTAGCATGAAAGATGAAAGCAGGAAGTTACAGGCATATGTGCATTCATCCAGGTTTTACACAATTACATTCAATGCATTTTAATGTAAAAATTCACGAAATATATCCCCCACCCCCATTCCTTAAAAATCACATCCTTGATGGGCAGCTGAGTAAGCAAAGCAGCAGGGCTTCACTTGGGCTCGGACTGGAAGCACTTTCTCCAGGCAGTGGGGAATGTGGCAAGCCTGTCCCTGAAGATCCAGGGGAAACATGGCCTAGCTCGGCACCGCTGTGCTTTTGTGCTTAGTCGCTCAGTCATCTCCAACTCTTTGCGACCCCATGGACTGTAGCCCACCAGGCTCCTCTTTCCATGGGGATTCTCCAGGCATGAATACTGGAGTGGGTTGCCATTTCCTTCTCCAGGGGATCTTCCCAACCCAGGGATCAAACCCAGGTTTCCTGCACTGCAGGCGGATTCTTTACCATCTCAGCTACCAGGAAAGCCCAAGAATATTAGAGTGGGTAGCCTATCCCTTCTCCAGGGGATCTTCCCAACCCAGGAATCAAACTGGGGTCTCCTGCATTGCAGGCAGATTCTTTACCAGCCGAGCTACAAGGGAAGCCCACTGGCTTTGGAGATGAGCAGACGTGGGGGAAGGTGAGGGTAAAGCAGATCCCACAGACCACAGCACACAACAGGCCAGGGGTTTGCAGTTCAAGAAACAAATAGGACAAAGCTGAAAGTGGATGACTTTTGGGGTAAGAGGAACAGAGTGAACTTGTGAAGTTGCTGAAAGAAAATGATGTCTTTGAACTTCCATAAGAATGTTCAAATTTCCTCCTTAAATTTCATAACAAAGGACCAGGCTTGGTTAACAATGTAATGAATATTTACATTATGAATACCTCTACACTATCAGCTGACCCTTCCGTTAAGGAATATTCATCAAGCACACACGGACCACACCCTGCGCTCAGCACTTGAAATAACTGAACAGAAAGAGCTGTGATACCAGCCTGGGCCCTCCCCCTAAGCTGTCAGTCAAGTTACTGTGTTCTCAGCCCAGTTCTCTGTCTTACCGTCTCAGGCTACCAGAAACGGGTACTCACAGTTCTGTACTAACTGGAAATGCTGGCAAGAAGGAAGGATTTCTATCTCAACATCAATACATCACAGCCCACCCATGGGCATCCTCATGATTGAGACTTTGAGGCAAGAGTGTGTGGGCCAATGGGCAGAGAACTCAGCATGGCCCTTCACAACAGGCCTGGCCGAACACAAGCCTAGTTACTGTTGAAGCTGTTAGAGTTTTAGGACCAGAAAAGAATGTCACCTTTTAAACAGCAACACAAAATGAAAAACAAAACCTGAAAAACAAACCACAACAAAAAAAACCCCTGGATGATAGCAAGTTTGGTACAAGAGTATCTAATATTTTTTGGTTGGTACAGATAACACCACGAAGCTTGTGAATGTTAAAAAAAAAAAAAAAAAATACTCCCGAAGAGTCAAAGGAAAGTCCAGGAAAAGACAACACAAATCCCTTTTTGTTTGAGTGGAGTACTCGGGATAGTTTTTCCTTTTGCCCAGAAAAGGATGCCTGAGATGGAAGCCTGGGCGACTTTCACAGAACACGCCTGATCTTTGTGGAAGGTCGACCTAAAATAGAAGAGAACATTTAATTTTCTTCATGAGGGAAAAAAGTAAAACACTGAATACCATTACTTTAATGAGCTTTTCTTATGAAAAGTAACAAGTTGCCATTATTAACGTCCAGCTAAGAGCAAGGCATCACTGCTAGCATTTTAGGACTGAAGCGCTTTTTGATTGTCATAAAGTTGATTCATGTCAGGCTAGCCGAATGACTTCAGGTATACTTGACTAAACAAAGCTGGCAGGGAGTTTATTTTGAATCAGTTCAGATGTGAGACCCATCAATTAGAAAGAGCACAAAGCTCCGTGTTCTTTCTTTCAAATAATAAGGACACAGTGAAACTTCAGATGAGACTGTGTGTGCTATGGCCTTACCTAAGGGAACAGACATCAAAGAGAAGAGGCCATTCAGTCCTTATTTAAACATCATATGCTTAACTCACCTCAGGCCTTCCCTTCAGGTGTCTACACCCCAGGTTCCTTTGAATCTGGTTTTAGATGCTGTTGATGGAGGCTGTCTAGCTTCTGCATATCTTCTGTCAGACCATTTCTAAGATCCTCATTGTTTCTTAGAAATTCTTTCACCACTTCCAGTTGGTTTAAGATCTGTACGAAGAAACCATACAATGCACAGCTTAGCTAATTTTATAGCAGACTTGAAATTCAGATGAAAAACTTACTAGCTCCAAGACTGAGTCCTGCTCCTGTGTCTACCAATAGCTGGTTTGGGGATCACACAAGGGAGTGTTTACTTGTCTCCTTAAATATTTTTGCTTTTAGGGGTTAATATCCAAAATATATAAAGAACTCATATGATTCAATAGCACAAAAACTACCCAAGTTAAAAATGGACAAAGGACCTGAACAGGCATTTTCCCAAAGAAAACATACAAATGGCCAACAGGTACATGAAAAGGTGCTCAATAGCACTAATCATCAGCGAAATGCAGGTTAAAACGACAATGAGGTATCACCTCACACCTGTTAGAATGGTCATCGTCAAAAAGAGAGAACAGATGCTGGTGAAGGTGTGGAGAAAAGGGATGCATGAGCACTGTTGGTAGAAATGTAAATTGGTGCAGCCACTTTGGAAAACAGTATGGAGGATCTTCAAAAAATTTAAAAAGGAACTACCATATGATTTAGAAATGTGACCTCTGGGAAGGTATTTGAAGACAATGAAAACATCATGCTGAAGAGATATCTACATCTACATGTTAATAGCAGCATAATTCACAATAGCTAAGACAAGGAAACAACGTGAGTGTCCATAAACTTACGAATGGATAAAGAAGATGTGGTACATATACACAATGGAATATTACTTGGCCATAAAAAGATGGAAATCCTATCATTTGAGACAATATGGATGGACCTGGAGGGCATTATGATAAGTTAAATAAGTCAAGCAGAGAGAGATAAATACTTCATGATCTCACATATATGTGGAATCTAAAACAAAAACAAAAAAATAAATTCTTAAGAAAAGAGACCAGATTTGCAGTTACCAGAGGTGGGCATGGGTAAGTGAGTAAATCTTAAGTGTTCTTACCACAAGGTAAAAACCATCTTTTTCCTTTTTTGGGCATCTATATGAGATGATGTCCTATAAATATAGGAAGTCCCCTAGAAAAAAATTTTTCAAGATTTTTTTTTTTTGGCTGTAAAACTTCCTGAATAGGTATATACCTATATGTGTGTGTGTTTATATACATATACACATAAACATATGTACATATGTATACATATACACATATACATAAATATGATATATATGTATATAAAAAAATAAAATGAAGCCCTTTCATTTTGAATTTTGTATCCATTTATTATAATTAAATATATATACATACATACATACGAGGGCTTCCCTGGTGGCTCAGTGGTAAAGAATCTACCTGTCAATGCAAGAGATGCACATACATACACATATATGTACGTACACACATATACAAATGTATACACAAACACATATAAGTGTATACACTCACACATATAGAGCTCTTTCATTTTGAATTTTGTACACATGTATGACTATTAAAAATGTCTACATATGTACATTTATTACTATTCAGTATTTATAAAATATATGTACCTATTCAGTAGCAGTAAATATACTGGTACAAAATTCAAAATGAACACAGGGTACAAGGTAAAAAGTTGGTTCTCTTTCACATCCTGTCCCAAGTCACTCAGCTCCTCTTAGAGGTGACCACAGTGAAGTTTCTTAGAGATGACCACAGTGAAGTTTCTTGTATCTCTTCCAGAGATACTCCATGCATTTACATGCGAACACATGTATATATATGTGCACACATTTTAAAAATTCCAGTTTTACTGCGATATAATGGGCACATACACATTTTACAGAAACACAAATGGCAGCATATTAGACGTTATTCAACTGATTTTTTTTTTCTGTATCAGAATATAAAGACTGGCCTCGTTTTTTTTTATGGCTAAACAGTTTTTTAGTTATGGATGTTTCGTATTTTAACATTATTTCAAGCCTTCTGCTAAGAGAAATGCTGCTGTAGTAACTAAGCTGGGACGTGTGTCATTTTGCATAAAGTGACAGGTTATTTGTAGGATCTACTTTTAGAAGCAGAATGGAGTTTTAATTAATAGAGTTTTCTGTTTTAATGTTAATAGATTTTGCCAAAACTGTCATCTCTAGAGGTTACAGCAATTTAAACTCCCATCAGTAACATACTTCCTGACATTTAAACGTAATATAAGTATGTACTCTCAGAATAGTACCACAGACACGTTTTCACTCAGCTTATCCCAGGATACCCTCAACTGGTCACTGTGCTTATTACAAATAGGAACGTTATTAACCTTTTGGGGTGTGGTGAAATTTTTTTTTAAATAAGGGACCCCCAATTCCAAACTAGGTCAAGATGATCAAAAAGTGATGGAGTACCCTACTCCTAGCAGAGTGGTGGTTCTTAAATTTTAGAGATGTACACAATTGATTCTGGTGCCGGGCGTCTAGAGGACCCAAGCAGGCGCCAGGTTGTGGCGTGAGAGAAGGAGACAGTCAGATGCAGAATAGTGGCTGCCAGAGATGGGAGGGAGGGGAAGACTGGCAGGGACTTGGGGCCAGGATGAACAGGGAACAAAGCTGAGGTCTTCCGGTAGGTTACTAAGTAGATGGGGATGTTCCCTTCAGCTGGAGCTGGGTTTTTTTTTTTTTTTTCTTTTTCCAATTTATTTTTATTTTTTGGCCATGCATATGTGATCTCAGTTCCCTGACCAGGGAATGAACTCGAGCCCCTGCAGTGGAAGTGCAGAGTCTGAACCACTGAACCACCAGGAAGTCCTAGCTGGAACTGTTTATTACATGGCTAGAAACAAGCCTACAGCCCCTGAAAGACTGCTGTTGCTGTTGTTTAGTCGCTAACTTGTGTCCAACTCTTCGTGACCCTATGGACTGTAGCCCACCAGGCTCCTCCGTCCATGGGATTTCTCAGGCAAGAATACTGGAGTGGGTTGCCATGCCCTCCTCCAGCAGATCTTTCTGACCCAGGGATCAAACTTGCCTCTCCTGCTTGGCAGGTGGATTCTTTACCACTGAGCCACCTGGGAAGCCCCGCCCGAAAGATGTGTGCTGTGCTTAGTTGCTCAGTCATGTCTGACTCTTTGTGACCCCATGGACTGCAGCTGGCCAGGCTCTTCCGTCCTTGGAAATTCTCCACGGAAGAATACATGCCCTCCTCCAGGGCATCTTCCTGACTCAGGAATCGAATTGGGGCCTCCCACATTGCAGGAGGATTCTTTACCAAGTGAGCCACCAGGGAAGCCCCTTAAATAATAAATTTGGAAGCCATAGAGATGTGCAATGAAGCTTATATCAGTGGTATTATTCACAGTGGACATTAGTCACGGTGGGTACTGCGCTGTTAGCGCTTATTGCCTGTGCCAGGCATTCTAGATGCAGCCCAGGGTCCTTCCCATTACTGCATTCCCGTCAGATGCCTGAGACCATGCTGGCCTGGTCTGTGCACTAAGATGGACTGGGGTCCTCCCTCCCCAGAGACCTTTTCATTTGATGTCTTGAGAGCTATGATCCTTTGTGCTGTCACCTCCTGACCCTCTCTGCTCTTGAAATGTGCTTCACAGAGATGATTATTTTAGCTTGGGGGGAGGATAGAGACAAAAGGAGTTTTTTTTAATTATCAAGAATGGGGAAGTCTTGTGCACCTTTATATGTTAAGTGGGAAGAGGAAGTAAAGATGGAAAAACTAAGTATTAGAAAAGTTATGGAATGCAGTAGGACAGACTTGGGTATTGAAGCCCAGCTCTGACTTTGGGCAAGACTTGACCTCTCAGAGCTTATTTCCATATATGCAAATATAGGATGACCATACATTTGCCAACCAGGATTCTTGCAAGGATTAGATATAATCTACTAAAAGCACATAGCACTACATCTGGTACATTCCTTCCTTCTGACAATTATTTAACAAAAGCATCGTGAGAGTTAAATGGATGACTTATAAGCTGGAATAAAGACTGCCAAGGAGAATTATCAACAACTTCAGATATGTAGATGATACCACTGTAATGGCAGAAAGCGAAGAGGAAGTAAAGAGTCTCTTGATGAGTGTGAAAGAAGAGAGTGAAAAAGCTGGCTTAAAACTCAACATTGAAAAAACTAAGATCATGGATCCAGACCCATGACTTCATGGCAAATAGATGGGGAAAAAGTGGAAGCAATGACAGATCGTATTTTCTTGGACTCCAAAATCACTGCGGACAGTGACTGTAGCCATGAAATTAAAAGATGCTTGCTCCTTGGAAGAAAAGCTATGACAAACCCAGACAGTGTTATTAAAAAGTGGAAATACCACTTTGCAAACGAAGATCCATGCAGTCAAAGTTATGGTTTTTCCAGCAGTCATGTACGAAAGTGAGAGGTGGACCATAAAGGCTCAATGCCGAAGAATTGATGCTTGTGAATTGTGCTGAAGACTCTTGAGAGTCCTTGGACTGCAAGGAGATCAAACCAGTCAATCCTAAAGGAAATCAATTCTGAATGTTCATTAGAAGGACTGATGTGGAAGCTGAAACTCCAATACTTTGGCCACCTGATGTGAAGAGCTGACTCATCGGAGAGGACCCTGATGCTGGGAAAGAATGAGGGCAGAAGGAGAAGGGGTCGACAGAGGATGAGACGGTTGGATGGCATCACCGACTCAATGGACATGAGTCTGAGCAAACTCCGGGAGATAGTGAAAGATAGGGAAGCCTGGCATGCTGCAGTTCATGGGGTCGCAGAGAGTCAGACGTGACTGTGTGACTGAACAATTCTGAGCCTACTATGTGCCTGGTAGGCACTATTCTAGGCAAAAGATGGTTAGTAAGTACTCTCAGCACTTAAGCCAAAACCCTTGCACTTGTCTTTGACGCCTTTCCTTCTCTCACACGCCATGTGTACCCCCGCTTCTCATCACCTCTACTCTTCACCCTTCCACCCTGGCCCGAACTCCCACCTCTCTGACCAGGTAACTGTGGCAGCCTCCTAACATCTCTCTGGTTCCATCTTTGGTCCCCAGCCCCGCATCCTCTACATGGCGCCAGTGTGCTCCTTTTATTGTCCTGCAGCGTTGCTGCCATCTCAGGAGGAAGAGCCTGCGTCCACCCAATGGCTCACAAGGCTTCCCTTCTATCTGCTCCTACCACACTCCCCCTACGCTGCTCATATCACCGTGCCCTCGGCCTGAATGCTCCTCCTCCAGATCTGCCACCTGTCCCCATTCGGCCACTCCTGATCCCCACACTCTGCTCCACACAGTCCTTCTCCTCTCTCTAAATGCCCCATCATTACTTATTACATGGACCGTTTACCATCTGTCTCTCCCAAGGGGACCTTTGTTTTGTTCACTGACGCACGCCAAGCTTCTAGAACTGTGCCTTGCACACGTCAGCACTCACTCATGAACTAAATCTGGACTTTAACGAATGGAGTGTCAATTACATCCTTTCCCCGCCTGCCTTGACTGCATTCTGTCGCAGTCCTTTCTCCCCAAGCTTCCCTATGAAAGTGGCTCCCCCACCAGGGTTTAAAAAATCAGTAATGATTTTAAAGAACAAACACGTGGACACAGAGGGGTAAGGGGAGGTTGTGATGAATAGGAGAGTAGGACTGACATGTATACACTAGCGTGTGTAAACCAGATGGCTAGTGGGAAGCTGCGGTATATAGCACAGGGAGCTCAGCTCGGTGCTCCGTGATCACCCAGAGGGGTGGGAAGGGACAGTGGGGGTGGGAGGGAGGCTCAAGAGGGACAGCATATATATATATATACATAGAGCTCATTCACTTCATTGCACAGCAGAAACACAACACTGCAAAGCAATTATTCTCCAATTTTAAAAAAAGGATGTGCAAGTTCTTTACATGTTTGTTAGCCATTTATGGTGCTCGACGTTCTTCCGCCGAACTTTGAGCCCCCGAGATCCTAACGAAGCAGGTGTGTGTGAAGGGCTCTTGGGTGGCACCTGCTGCTCCCATTGGGCTCTGAGGTGAACCACCCTAGCCCTGCAGCTTTAACAAACACCAGAAACATGCACCAAGAGTCCCATGCTCATAATACAACCACTGTATTTCTTGATTCCTTACTGCACGTTTTCTCATATTTTAACATCTCAAATGAGACTGCACTTTGCCATTCATAGCACGAGCTTGCATGCTAAGTTGCTTCAGTTGTGTCCAGCTCTGCAGCCCTATGGACTATAGCCCTCTGGGCTCCTCTGTCCATGGGATTCTCTAGACAAGAATACTGGAGTGGGTTGCCATGTCTTTCTCCAGGGGTCTTCCTGACCCAGGGATCGAATCCGTGTCTCTTAGTCTCCTGCATTGGCAGGTGGGGTTCTTTACCCCTAGCACCACCTGGGAAGCCCACCATGTATCTTACAGTAAATGAATAGCATTTTTTTTCTTTGAAAGTAACTGAATTAGTGACGTGTCATGCAATTCATAGTGTTTTACAGTCACTGAAATTTGGTTTATCAAATCCTCTGACTTTGGAGACTAACCCGAAAGAACGTGAATAATCATACATAGTGCTATAATTTCAAAAGAAGTCCGTTCCACGCATCGTGGATAGACAACCTGCAGCTTCTGAGATAACGTGCCAATCAAGCCAAACTTACATTCTGATCAATTGAAATATCAAAAGAAATGCCACGGTCTACTGAACAGAAAGCATGAAAAATGAGAATTTATCACCCCTATCTAGAGACTTTGGGACCCAGAGGACAAGTCAATTAACCCCAATTTCCTCTCTGTGAAATGGAGATAATGAGGGGTCAAAATTTCCAATTGCTAGCTCCTTGATGACATGACAGGAGACAGGATAACCACTGCGTGGCATGTGGGAAGGCAGGCTCAGGGTCAGAGTGGGGTGACCCCTGGGCCAGCCCTCATGCCCCAACCCTGAGGCCTCTCACCCAGCAGCACTTGCTCCTCAGGGTTGCTGTAAAGCAGCGAATTGCCAGGGTCCCTTCCCACTCTCAACTGGCAGAGACTCCTGGTTTCAGTGTGTTGCTACTGATGCATTTTGCTCTTTGTTACACAAACAGGAAAAGAACTGCAGCTCCCTCAAGGAAGAAGACAGAATTTCTGATGACTTGGGGTCCATGAGCCTGAGCCCCTGGTTTTCGTCTGTTGGCTGACTTTGGGGGTTAGTTCTAATGGCATTTTCAAATAAAGCCAGATGAAACAGACGGATTTAGAAAACAGATTTCACAGTCTTAATCATCATCTTAAATACCTATTGTGTGCCACGGTGGGGGTGCCCCCAAACCAGTGGTATCCAGTCCCTGTGCCAAAGGAGCCCATCAAGCTGAGTGAAACACCTGGGTCAGGGTCGGGCAACTTAACAAAGGCACATGGACCAGCACGGAGCCTGGCCTCAAAAAGGAGTACATACTTTGTATTAAAACATGCTGTGTTTTATACGACAGCCTGGATGGGAGGGGAGATTGGGGGACAATGCGTGCGTGCTCACTTTAGTCATATCCGACTCTTTGTGACCCCACTGACTGTAGCCTGCCAGGCTCCTCTGTCCATGGGATTCTCCAGGCAAGAATACCGGAGTGGGTTGCCATGCCCTTTTCTAGGGGATCTTCCTGACCCAGGGACTGAACTTGCGTCTCCATCTCCCGCATTGGCAGCAGGCTCTTCACCACTAGAGCACTTGGGGGAGAACAGATACATGTATATGTATTGCTGAGTCCCTTTGCTGTTCACCTGAAACTATGATAACGTTATTCACTGGCTGTATTCCAACACAAAATAAGCAAGTTAAAAAAAAGTAAAGTTCAAAATCAGCCTATTAAAAAAATAAATAAACCACGCTGTGTTTAACAAGGTAATCAGCAAAACTACTTTCCTTGGACAAGGTGGAATGGACAGATAAAATGACCTGTCCAAGATCTCCTGGGAATCTGGAATTCTAATCCAGCAGGATATTTCTAAGCCTTACAACAATATAATTCTATTATTGTTAATTTTTCTTAATACCTTGCCTGCAACAAAGGAGATTCCTAGTTCTTGTACTTGAGATGCTCATTAGCCTGCAGTGTCCAGAGCTAGAAGCCTTGTTGATCCTTCAACCTTTGCCAGCTCCTGCTGGGTCCAAGAAATCTCACCGGCAACTACAAGCCATCAGCTTTGCCCGGCAGTGCCTCCAGAACTTAGCTCACTGCCTCCTGCACACCTCTAGCTTATGTCCTTTTTCTCTCATCCTCATACAACTGCAAGAGCCTCTTGACTTGTCTTCAACCTCTGACTGCACTAAGACTTCACTTTGCAAAAGCCATTATCTAATCTATTTCTTTTACTCTCTCTTGCTTTAAAACCTGTTGGCTGCCGACTGCTTTGGTAGAATAAGGTCCAAACCTCTTAGTGTGGTACAGAAAACCTTTCAAAATGTGGCTTTGACTTGCCAGACCACCCTCACACCTGACCACACCTCCCTCCCACACTGCTTCATCATTGTCCGGCCCAGGCTAGTCTTTCATGCCTTGGCAAGTGCTGTTTCTTCTGCCAAGAACACCCTTCTGCTCTTGCCAATTTTCCAAACTCTGATTTGATTCTTAGTCCCAGTGATGGACAGGGAGGCCTGGCTGCAGTCCATGGGGCTGCAAACAGGCGGACACGACTGAGCGACTGAACCACCACCACCACCACCACCACCAGTGAAACAGCACCTCTCAGCAAAGCTGGTTTTGCAACCCCTTCTCCCCACCTTGACCTGCAGAAACTCCCCAGTGCCTGAGGCTCAAGATTCCGTGGTCACCCTTCCTGTGGTTTTCCACTCAGTGGCATCCAAATGTTTGCTGATCAAGTGAAAATATTTAAGGGTAACAGTATTTTATGCCAAAAGAATATTCATGTCTGGAAATTATTTGACTTATCAGAAACATAACCGGTGACAAGTTAAAATGAGCTACTCTTCCCCCCCTGGGGCCTTTCTTTGCTTTGTTTACTCACATAGAGGATATAGTACTTTTATTTTTTTTTTTTACCTCTTCAGGCAACACCTCTTGTTCTTTTACTTGAAGATAGAGCTCTTGAAGTTTTTCCTTTAGTAATTCCATTTCTATCTCGTTCACTTGGCTCTCACTCAGGTAAACTCCTTTGTCACACCCATCTCGCTGATCTTCCTCAGGGATGTAAACAGCCCAGTCAGATGTCAACAGCTGTTGGGTTACCAAAGAAATAGATGAACTGAATGGAAAATATATTAAAAAAAAAAGAGAGAGAGAGAGAGATATTCCACTGGGTTACATAAACGTGAAAGGGAAAGTCACTCAGTCATGTCCAACTCTTTGCAACCCCATGGACTATACAGTCCATGGAATTCACCAGACAAGAACACTGGAGTGGGTAGCCATTCTCTTCTCCAGGGGATCTTCCCAACCCAGGAATCGAACCCAGGTCTCCTGCATTGCAGGAGGATTCTTTACTATCTGAGCCACCAGGGAAGCCCAAGAATACTGGAGTGGGTAGCCTATCCCTTCTCCAGGGGATTTTCCCAACCTAGGAATCGAATCTGGAGAAGGCAATGGCAACCCACTCCAGTACTCTTGCCTGGAAAATCCCATGAATGGAGGAGCCTGGTAGGCTATAGTCCATAGGATCGCTAAGAGTCAGACACGACTGAGCGACTTCACTTTCACTTTTCACTTTCATGCATTGGAGAAGGAAATGGCAACCCACTCCAGTGTTCTTGCCTGGAGAATCCCAGGGACGGGGGAGCCTGGTGGGCTGCCATCTATGGGGTTGTACAGAGTCGGACACGACTGAAGCGACTTAGCAGCGACAGCAGCAGGAATCGAATCAGGGTCTCCTGCATTGCAGGTGGATGCTTTACCAGCTGATCTACCAGGGAAGAATTTATAATTAAACATTGTTCACTGGATCCATTCTAATACCATCCCGTGACCACAGAAAAGCTGCTCAGATGAATCACAATTCTGACTTCATGTCAACATGCTTACATTCTAAACATGCTTACATTCTAAAATTTTGTTTAAATCTAATAAGCTTTAAATTCTAAATAAGTGACTGTGAACTGTACTATATGATGATCTTTTACTTTTATCTAGCTTGTTTCACTTTTTCTATTTCATATTCAGTACTCCATTTGATTTAGTTTATATTTTCTAATTTCTCCATGTCTTTGTTTTTTGATATTCTTTCTGAAGCTTTGGTATACATATATATATAAATAATAAGTATGATATATACATTTTAAGAAAACTTATGAATAAGAAAACTTATGAATTTTAGTTTTATGAAAACTAAAAACTTTATGACATTTTGATTCCACTTGTTTGACTTAGTATGAATAGAATGCTAGATTTCTAATTTAAAAAATAGATATGCAACAAGTAACAAAGGTTTACTGTATAGTACAGGGAACCACAGTCAATATCTTGTAATAACCTATAATGGAAAATAATTTCAAAAATAATATACATGTGTATGTATAACTGAATCATCTTGCTGTGCACCTGAAACATTGTACGTCAACTATACTTCAATAAAATATATATATTAAGAAAAATAAATAAATAAGTGGCTGCGGATCCTTTTACCTCCCCTTAGTTCTTTAGGCCAGAACTGCTAAATGTAATTTTTACCTCTTCTATTTGGGAGTATACCGCCACAATCTCTGGGATATTTTTGAATTCATTTAGAAAATTTTGGATCTTCATCTGAAAATCTCGTAGCCATACAGAAGATACTTTCATCTCTGAAGAGTGCATGATCTCGTTACGACACTTAATCACCTACAGAAAGACAAAAAAAAAAGAGAGAGAGAGAGAAACCTTCAAAATCCAACAGTGGGGTACACTGAGATTCTGGAGCTCCAGAGAAAAATCACAGAAAGGCCTTGTTCATTCTAAAATCCACAAGTGTGTGGCCTGCAGGTGTTGCCAAGGCTTATTCAACCCCTGTCATTTGAAGACTAAATTAATCAAGGTAAGAAATATAAACAAGCATACAACTGTCCTGAGTCCTTGAACTCTTGGGTGAATCTCTCTTACACAATCCTCCAAATGCCCTAACTTAAAAACACCTGCCAGGGTCTCCGTAGTGGTTCTGTGGTTCAGCCTTGCAATGCAGGGGACACTGGTTCCATCCCTGGTCTGGGAAGATCCTACATGCCTCCATGGTGATGGGCATGGGCAGCTGAGCCCATGCCCTACAACTCCGGACCCTGCATTCTGAATCCCGTGACTGCAACAACTGAGCCCATGCACCACAACTACTGAAGCCCTAGAGCCCACGCTCCATGAGAGGCCACCACAATGAGAAGCCCGCACACTGTGACTAGAGAGGAGCCCCTGCTTGCTGCAACTAGAGAGAAGCCCACACAGCAACGAAAACCCAGCAGAGCCAAAAATAAATACATATTTTTTAAAAAACCTGCCAAAGAGCCAATGCTACTGGCTTTGAGAATACCCAAAGGCTGAAGCAGACAATGCAAAAATCTTTTTAATATGAATATATAATTCCTGCCCAGTCTTCCACATTCTTGATGAAAAGCTATCAAAGGGGTCAGTTTTTTATTGTGATAGTTTTTGTCTTTGCTGATGGTAAAGGACTCTCAGTCCCTTTGGCTGCTGGCATGCTAGCAAAATATACATGCATTTCTGCACATATTATAAATAATCTGTGTGTGCCATATACACTTTTTAATGATCCTCAGAATAACAAATGCACCAGAGCTGTCCTCTGGTGACACAGAGACAGCTGAAATCTCCCAGAGGATGTCTGACAAGCACAGCGATCTGTTCTGACACTGTTTATCCACTAACGTTTATGTTTTCTTTAGGTCAAGGTAACTTGGTCTTGCAACTGTTTACGCTTCCCTGGTGGCTCAGATGGTAAAGAACCTGCCTGAAATTTGGGAGCTGCTGCTGCTAAGTCACTTCAGTCGTGTCCGACTCTGTGCGACCCCATAGACGGCAGCCCACCAGGCTCCCCCGTCCCTGGGATTCTCCAGGCAAGAACACTGGAGTGGGTTGCCATTTCCTTCTCCAATGCATGAAAGTGAAAAGTGAAAGTGAAGTTGCTCAGTCGTGTCTGACTCTTCGCGACCCCATGGACTGCAGCCTACCAGGCTCCTCCGTCCATGGGATTTTCCAGGCAAAAGTACTGGAGTGGGGTGCCATTGCCTTCTCCAGAAATTTGGGAGACCCAGGTTCAATCCCTGGGTCAGGAAGATCCCCTGGAAAAGGTAATGGCTACCCACTCCAGTACTGCCTGGGAGATTCTTTGGACAGAGGAGCCTGGAGGGCTATAGTCCATAGAGTCGCAAAGAGTCAGACACGACTGAATGACTAACACTTTCACTTTCAACTTGGTCTTTCAACTGTTAGCCAATGAGATTGAGAAGGGCAGGACTCAAATACTGGCATCCAATGGAGAGAATGATGCATTGCTCTGTATTTGTTTTTTTAATATGGAAAATCAGTTTGCCTCAGTTTATGACAGAACAGGGAGGAGAAATTTGAGGTTTGCCAGTTTAGCAACACACAGTACAATGGCAAGTTGTTGTTTAACAACTTGGGAAAGTTCAATCAGGGAGAGCTGAAGGGTCAGCTGCTTTCACACGGGGGTTCCGGACATCACAGCAGGTACATGTGACGAGAACGCCGCTCACCTGCTCAGCAATGCCAACGGTGGACCTAAGTCTAACGCTACTCTGTGCACCACTGTCTGGGGAAAAGACTGAGCTCCACCCACATGGCTGCTTTAGCAACACAGGGTGTGGTTCCTGCTTGGCAGCATCTGCTTGGCAATCTGAGGGTTCTTACCTCTGTGACTTTTCTTCGATCAACCACAAAGTGATCACAGGAGTTGATGAGATTCAGAAGAGCAACTGCGTCACATTCCTCGGGTCCCGTTTTGTCTGCCAGTCCTCGGGGCATGAAGGCCTGCAGCAGGGGAGGCCCAAGAGGCTCATGAGTCTCCTCCAAGCCAAAGAGACATCTATCTACACGGGGCTAGCGGAACAAAAAAACGTTATCTGCCTGTTCCCCCAGGGACGACCGAAACTCTCTTGCTGAAGTTAAATTAGAGCCTCATGAGTCCACAATGCAAGTCGGGAAACAGTGCGGCAGCCAAGCCTCAGCCCAGGGCAGTAACTGAAGAGCTGCTTTATCTGTCCCCCTGCTAGTAGAGGCACTTCCACACCTGACCTAACTGTCCTTTCTTAATGGCATATAAGCAGGAGGCAGGCGTAGGAAGCAGGCTTCCCCGGTGGCTCAGTGGTAAAAGAATCTGCCTGCAAGGCAGGAGACTGGGGTTCGATCCCTGGGTTGGGAAGATTCCCCTGGAGAAGAGAATGGCTACCCACTCCAGTGCTCTTGCCTGGAGAATTCCCATAGACAGAAGAGCCTGGCAGGCTACATTCCACAGCAGGGTGCAAAGAATCAGACAGGACTGAGCATGCAAAGAAAGAAAGGGGTAGAAAACACCCTTTTTTTCCCCCTTAAGTTTCAGTGGCTGAGTTGTTAAGATAAAACTAATAGTTGCTCCAAAGTGAAAGTTCAGTATGGTGGTAGAATGTGAAGAGTTTGGGCTTTGGAATGTGACAGAGCTGGGCTGCAAAACACTCTTCTGCCACCTGTCAACTGCATGACCTTGGGCTAGTTATCTATCCTTGGATCCCTCATCAGTAAACGGGGGATAACTGTCCTCATCTACCTTGAAGGATGTTTTGAGAATTAAATGAGTCAATGCTGGTAAAGCACTTGCATGGTGCCTGGCACATGAGGATGCTGCTGCTGCTAAGTCGCTTCAGTCGTGTCCGACTCTGTGCGACCCCATAGACGGCAGCCCACCAGGCTCCCCGTCCCTGGGATTCTCCAGGCAAGAACACTGGAGTGGGTTGCCATTTCCTTCTCCAATGCATGAAAGTGAAAAGTGAAAGTGAAGTCGCTCAGTCGTGTCTGATTCTTCACGACCCCATGGACTGCAGCCTACCAGGCTCCTCCATCCATGGGATTTTCCAGGCAAGAGTACTGGAGTGGGGTGCCATTGCCTTCTCCGGGCACATGAGAATACCCAGGCCACAAATGTTGGCAATTATGATGCTGATGGTGCAAGGTAAGCAGAACCTACATAGGCATTACAGATGGAGTCCCAGGGTGTGAGATACTAGATCCAACAGAATGGCCTCATTCTAGCATGATCTTGCATTGGTAGGATTTTATGGTGTGGACCCCCAAACTGGTGTTTTAACAAGGCTTGGGTTTACTTCTTTCCTGAAATATTTCCAAATTTACGTCTGAATGCACCAACTTTCAGATCAGATCAGTCGCTCAGTCGTGTCCAACTCTTTGCGACCCCATGAATCACAGCACGCCAGGCCTTGCTGTCCTCAGTATCCTATCATTTTGCCTTTTCATACTGTTCATGGGGTTCTCAAGGCAAGAATACCAAGCCACAAAAGAGTACATTCCTGCTAAGGGACTAAAAGAGATGACATATGAAAAATGACTCGCAAAAAGAACTCTAAATAAAGAGACCTGCTGCCTTGACTACAAACACGTTTCTGTAGGCAGGCAACCAGCCACTTCCTATAGTGCTGCTCATAGTGCTATTTTGAAAAAGGCACGTGGCAGGGGCTAACGCCCAGCAAGGAGAATCAGGGCTCTGTTCCTGACGGTGGTTGAATGACACACCCTGGCCTCACATGACTGAGAATTTGTATACTGTACACTACATGAAAGTGTCAGTTGCTCAGTTGTGTCCGACTCTGCGACCCCCTGGACTGTAAGGGACTACAGCCCTCTAGGCTCCTCTGTCCATGGAATTCTCCAGGGTATCTTTCTGACCCAGGGATCAAACCCACGTCTCCCACATCTCCTGCACTGCAGGCGGATTCTTTACCATCTTAGCCACCAGGGAAGCTCCCGTCACTGTCTCTATCTTAACAGACATTGCCATGTCCCAACCCACTGAAAGAAGTGGATTATGGATGCTGCAAATGTTAACCAAAAACTTAACTAATGTATCACGGGCCAATTCATTTGAAGAAATGATGAAATGGAGAGGAAACGAAGAAAAGAAACATGGCTGAGAGGGCCATCCAAAGTGAGAGGGGCCTTAGTTGACTCAAGACCAGGCAGTTTCTCTTGCCCCTTACAAGGTATGTCCAGTCTGGCATTTTCTCACCAAAATAAACCTCTACGTGAAAGTTTCTCCACATGAAGATTTTATTCTAGTACTTTTTCTGTTCTTCGGAACCAGAAGCCAATGAGGAGGCTCCACTGCCTCCCTGCCGCTGACATCTGTTTCTTAAAATGGCATCGACCACTGCTGCCTTCCAAATGTGACGGGCACAGGGTCAGAAACACACCTGATTGCCTCTCACTACCCACTCCTGAGGGGCTTCCCAGGTGGCACACTGCTAAAGATCCTGCCTGCCAATGCAGGAGACATAAGAGACCCGGGTTCGATCCCTGGGTTGGGAAGATCCCCCAGAGGAGGGCATGGCAACCCACTCCAATATTCTTGCCTGGAGAATCCCATGGACAGAGGAGCCTGGTGGGCTACAGTCCACGGGATCGCAAAGAGTCAGACATGATTTAGCATGCGTGCATGGACCCCCTTCTGTCTCTTCACTGAGTAGTAGGAGAAGAGGCTGGAGAAATAAACAGGGGCCAGAACATGCTGGGCCTTACTGGCCTCGACATGGAGTCTGGAGTTTATTCTAAGGACATCAGGAAGCCATCCAAGGATTTTGGGCAAGCGAAGAAAAGTGATCTAATTCCCACAGGAAGACTGCACATCCTCCATCAAGGGTGAACAGAGCAGCAGAGGCAGCCAGGTGGGAGGCTGGCAGGAGAAGGGGTCGAGAGCCGTGACCTAGAGAGGGTGAGGAGGATTCCAAAAATAATCTGCAAGTACAAATAAGAGGGGGAGAGGAGGGAAGAGATGAAGCAAGAATGATTATAGGTGGTTGGTGGTGGGGCATGGGGACAGGCTGGGAGGGGGAGATGAAGAGTCCAGCTTGAGAAGACAAAGTGCCCAGGAATTGAGGAAGTGAAAGAGTCACGTAGCAGAGATGGGCCTCCGGAGCACAGAAGAGAGCAGAGAGCTGTTCTGTCGGCAGAAATATAATATTTAATATCTCACTCCACAGGCCTGAGCAATATCCACCCGGGGAGGAGAAGCGGGGGACAGAAGAGGCCCAAGGAAGGCTAACCGACATTCAGAAGGAGCCTGAGGAGGAGGAGTTGGGGGGACAGAAGGATACTCGGAGAGGAAGATGTCTCACGGCCGGGACTGTTTCAAGAAGAGGAGTGGCCGGCAGTGTGGTAGTGCTGAATATCTGAGAGGCAGGAAGGAGGAGGCTGGAGAGCTGAAGGTCACGTGTGCCTCTGACTAGATAGATGCAGTGGAGGGGCAGGGGTGGCAGAAGCCAGAGGGTAATGGGTTGAAGAGTCAATGGGACTGGAGGAAAAGAGAATTAGGCATAACGCACTTTTTGAGAGGTTCTACTGGGAATACATATGGGAGGCTGTTAGAGAAATGGGGAGACAGCAGAAGGTAATGGATAAGGGGAGCTTTCATTTCTTTCTACAGTTTATTTTCCAAGTGTTTATTCAATTTTTTTTTAAAAAAAAACCAGCTTTACTAAGATGTAATTCATATACTATATAATTCACCCATTTAAAAGTATACAGCTCTTTGCAATGACATGGATGGACTGTGAGGGCATTATGCTAAGTGAAATGTCACAGAAAGACAAATACCATATGATCTCACTTATATCTGGAACCTAAAATAAACCCCCAAACCCGAGCTTATAGATGCAGAGAAGAGACTGGTGGTTGCCAGAGGTGGGGGAGGGTGGAGGAAGGGGGCAAAATGGGTGAAGCAAAAGTTACCAACTTCTGGTCTTAAAATAAGGAAGTCCTGGGGATGTAGTATTTGAAAGTTGCTAAGAGAGTAGGTCTTAAAAGTTTGCATCAGAAGGAAAAAAAGATTGTAACCCCACATGGTAATGGATGTTAGCTAGACTTATCATGATAACCATTTCACAAAGCATATATCAAATCATTATGTTGTATGCTTGAAACTAACTACACCTCATTAAAAAAAAAATGAAGCATTTACAGTTCATTGGTTTTTAGTATATTCAAAGTTGTGCAACCATTGCCACAGTTGATTTTAGGACATTTTCATCACCCCCCAAAAGAAACCCTCTAGCCATCAACTATTGCCCCCTCTTCTCCTCCAGGCCCTGGCAACACTAGTCTACTGTCTGCCTCTATAGATTTGCCTGTTCTGGACACTGCATATAAACGGAATCATACACTATATGACTGGCTTCTTTCATGTTTTCAAGGTTCAAGAAAAGATATAGCATGTATCAGTACTTCACCCTCTGCCCCCATTAGTATCTTTATGTTACAAATACTTAATTTCTTTTTACGGCTAAATAATATTCCATTGTCCGGACAGACCACATTTTGCTTACCCATTCATCAGTTGATGGACATTTGTGTTGTTTCAACCTCTTGGCTAGTGTGTATACTACTACTTCTGTGAATATCTGTGCACAGGTTTTTGGGCAGCTGTGTGTTTCAATTTCACTGAGTATGTACCTAGGAATGGCACTGCTAAGTCATAGAGTAACTCTATATTTAATCTCTTTTCTTTTAAAAAACTGAATAAACCAAGGCAATACTAAGACTATTTGGACAGTGATGAGAGTAAGCTGGCAGGTCAGAAGAGTAGATAACTGGAGACTCAAAGTCGTTGGGCAGGTGGGAGGGGATAAGGTCCAACACTCAAGTGGAGGGACAGGGCGGTAAGAGGAGAGATGCCCTTCCTCCTTTGTAGCAGAAGGAAGAAGATGGTGCACGTGGAGATAGGTTGGTAAGTCTGGTAGAAAGACAAGGAAGCATATATCTGGGGCTATCTGTAAACTCCAGGAAGCGAGAGCAAGATTAGAAGCTGGGATCGAGGGTGGAGGGAAGGGCAGTAACAGCTGTATCTGGGAAACAGGAGCCTACCCAGAGACAGAGCCAGATGGCAGGGGGCTGGGGGGAGCTGATGATTAAGAACTGAAAGTGAAACTGATCAGCTTGCTTGGAGCTGAAGTAGAGGATGCTGTCAGGAAGGCTGGAGTTGGGGCCTGGCCAATGCAGAGAAAGGAGAATAAAGGCCGAGAAAACTGCAAAGGACTAAACAGAATGATGGACCATGGAATCTGGGCTAGCCGAGGAGACAAAGGACATGGGGAGGGCCAAGGCTGCTGGGGACTGGGAAAGCAGGGGAAACCTCAGAGCTGTGAACATTGTATAGGGACAAGGGGCTAAGCCTGGGGTGGGAGATATTAACAAGTGTGCTAAGAGTAAGGAGGCTGCTCGGCAGCACAGCTCTCTGTGCTGACGCGGCCCCAGATGTGAGCCTGCAAGTGGGAGGCTGAGGTGGATGAAATCAGAGGATGTTCAAGCGGGGAGTCTAGAAACTGAGAAGATGGGGTTGGAAAGGTCTGCGGGTGACAGCAATGATGAGGGGAAAGAGTGGCAGAAACAGGTGGCAAGGGCTTCAAGTGGATTCTGAGGGCATGAAAGCAGCGGCTGAGGGACCTTCACTCTACACCAGTAAAGGGTAGAGTTTTAAGTCTTCTCCAGGTAAAAGAAGCTGGCAATTCTATGACAGCAACCAAAAAAAAAAAAAAAGAGAGAGAGAGAGAGACAGAGAGGAAGAGGGTGTAATGATTGCTCCTTGACAGCCAGAAGTCTGGGGGTCACTGATATAGTCCAATTTCCTCATTTTTGAGGTTAGAGAACAGAGGCTGGCCCAGGGCTGCACTTCTGATTCGGGCTTCCCAGGCACCTCCAAAGGTGAATGCAGGTTCGGAGGTGACTTTGACAGGTCCCTCCCACCCCCTACTGGGCTTCTGGCAAATACCAAAAAGTCAAAAAAATTCCTCCATCTGCCCAGCTAGTGAGTCACAGCGCCAAGACCTAAAAACAGGCCTAATAACCCACCCCCTTCTATCTTGCTGCCTACCCCAACCCGCCTCCCCAAAGTTTTATGCCTTAGCTGCGCACTCACGGTCCTTTCTATCTTTGCCCCAACTTTCTTTTCTTTATTCTGCCATCTTCATGGCACCCTACAGACAAAACGAGCAATTCAGGAAGCCTACTCTCATAAACGCCTTGCCTGCTCTTTCCTCTGTGCCGGTGCTCAGGATGCTCACTCCACACCTTGCCCCAGCTACAACTGTTGAAATCTTCTACTTCACCAAGCTGCGCTGGGTCCGATATAAACAGCCCTGAACCACCTAGACACTAGATCAAAAGCCCAATCTCTCTCTCTGAATCGGCTTGTGAGGCTACAGCTTCCATAGAGACCGGACAGAAGCCCCGGGCTCCAGGTAACGCTTACCTGGTAGGCCAACTCCTTCTACCCTCCCGACCGCAGATGCTTACCTTGGCCACCTCCCAGGCGTCGACCGGCCACAAGGCCGGCCGGCAGTTTCCCCAGTGGACGTCTCCATTTCTGTTGGTGTGATGTTTCAAAATCTCCCGTTTCCACTCTGCGCACACCTGACACTGAGGCTGAAACTACAGGGGGCGGCGGTGAGGAGGGGCCCGGGAGGGAGGGGCGGCATCTGGGCTTCGGAGCCTCGGGTAACGCGGTCGGTTCGGCTCCGGGGAGGGCACGAGACACTGCGCCCAGGGAAGGGGGCGGGGTGAGGGGCGACGGTCAAGACCACGGGCCAGGTGCTCACCTGGCGGGCGCGAGGGCTGCACCGCGAGCCGCCGCTGCAGGCGGCGCGGGGGCCCAGGCCGGGGGCGGCGGCGAGCAGCCTGCTGTGGAAGGCGAGCATCTCGCGGCCGACGAAGCCCTGCAAACAGCCACGCAGCAGCAAAAGACAGTAGCCCGCTTTCACCCAGTTCTTATACTCGGCGCAGTTGAGGCGCACGGCCAGCTCAGAGAGCACCATGTCCAGACCTGGCCGGCGCGGCTACCGGGTGAGGGGCGGGGCGGACTGCCGTGCGCAGGCGCAGAAGCCTGGGAGCGCCGGAGGCAACAGAGGCGCCTTGGGCGTGGCCCCGCCCCCTTCCCGTGACTGGGTGTCCTAGTTTCCGGGGCAAGTCGGCCCCACCCCAGTCTTATACGACAGCAGACACGTAAGTTCTTTGTCTGGTGCTTGCCCAGAAAGCCTCTACCTAAAACTGTCTCTCTCTTCTCTGTTCCCCCAAACTGAAACCTCACCAGGCCCGATTTTAGCTCCCTCTCCTTGAGCCTGTGCTCCAGTTCTCTTACTGTAAAGCTGTAGACGGTGCTCGGTGCCTGGTGGCTCAGACGGTAAAGCGTCTGCCTGCAATGTAGGAGACCTGGGTTCGATCCCTGGGTCGGGAAGATCCCCTGGAGAAGGAAATGGCAACCCACTCCAGTACTCTTGCCTGAAAAATCCCATGGACTGAGGAGCCTGGTAGGCTCCAGTCCATGGGGTTGCAAAAAGTCGGGCTCGACTGAGACTTCACTTTCACTTTCTAGACGGTGCTCAAGGCCCAGTTCTTGGATTACATATGTTCCTTGTGTTATATAGTTCTAGAAAGTTTACTTAACTGGATCCTAAACCTGCAGATTGACTGTAGCAAATCTGGACATTAGTTAAACTTGACCGCTGTCTGTCTGGACCGCGCACTTGTTATGTGCCTGCTGTGTGCCAAGGTGACACAAAGCTCAAAAACTTCCGCCATTGGGCCACCTAGCAGAGGCAAACAGGACACCACATCACCTGGATTCTGGAGGGCTGCATCGTCCCAGGTGGGATGAGGACTTCTTCCACTATGGTTCTGAAGCATCGTTCTTAGATGATGATTTTGGTTATATGATAGCTGGAGCTCCTTGCATAGGGTAAGCTAAGTTCCCAATCAGTGCTGTAAGGGTCAGAAGGCAATGGCTTGTCAACTCCAAATGACAAGAAGTCATCTCAATTTTAGTTGCTTTTAGTGAGCTTCTTGAGCTTGGAAAACATGTTAAAATTGCATGTAGTCAAAAGGCTCTGAGGGAAGCGTCTAAATGCTTGAAGTCTTCCCCTGACTGTTTCACAGCAAAGTGGCAGTGTTAGGAGTGCTAGCTTTGACTCAAAATGCTTCTTAGCTGTTTGATCTTAAGCAATGTTGATCTGATCTCAGCAAATTACTTCATTTCTCTGGGCCTCAGTTTACTCATCAGAAAAAGGAGGCCTACCCTGTTGGGTGGTTGTGACAAATAAAGACACTGAAATAGTTAGAATAGTGCCTGGAAACAGTAAGCTCTCAGTAAATATTATCTATTATTTTATATTGAGCTAAATGTGCCCTTTTAGTCAGTCATTCCTGGGCAAGATATTTTAACAAATCACTGGCTACCTGAAAACGGAGGCAATTTATAGAAAACTGTGAGCAGATCAGTCTCCTGGAATTGTGCAGCGCACAATGCTGCTCCTGTTGCTGCTGCTGCTGCTGCTGCTAAGTCGCTTCAGTCGTGTTTGACTGTGTGCGCTGGATAGCCTCTAATTTTTCCTTCAAAACCTCAATATTAAATCCATCCCAAGTAAATTTAAAATCATTTCCTTAGACAAAGTGTCCATTTCCATTAAACCAAAGGAAGAGGGAAGTTCCACAGGGTACAATGAAATATACATTAACGTTTCTCTTTTTCTTAAATTACCTGAATATAAGTTCTCTTGTAGTTTCCTGTGTATGATTTTATATCAGGAACACTTTGTTGATAGTAAATGATTCAAGTAAAATGTAATAGGTATTTCTTCTGGGGAAGAAACCATGAAAGGAATTTCTTTTTTATGTTGAAATTGCATACAAATTTATAGTGGCAAAATTTTATTTCTTGAAGTTATCAAATCAACCATGATCTAAAAAACGACTAACAAACCATTTAGTATCCTTGCTTTACAGGTTACTGTGCTAACTGCAACACAGTGAAGTTGTTAGTGGAATTTAAATTCAAAATCATGTATATTTTAGTTTATGCCTGCACTTAGCTCACTGTTAATTTTCAAACAAAAGGTTCAGCTCTTGCTATTAATAACTTGGTATGTTCTGGTAAAGTTTTTGCTTTCTTCCTAATTCTGAAAATACTTACACATTCTGAAATGGCATTTCAGCAGATGGAAAAAAGATGTGGCAAATCAGGACCAATTTCTTTAAGGTTAAACCAGACTATTAGCCAAAACATCTTCATGAAAATTAACTAGAGAGTTGTTAGTTCTCTGAAACTTGTATAAATTTCATTTATTACTGAAATTACTATAATCACATTGAAACACACTAAAAATCCAAACCATCAATTAGGAAAAACTCCTATGGGTATCCAGTCCCTTTGACTGAACTTGATTAACAAAAGAGATAAAAGACACAGTTTGTGATGAAACTTAAGATCCAAATGCTAAGCATTTTCAAGCTGTAATAAAGTATGTACCAATTCCAAGTATCAAGTATGATAGCAAAATTCTAATTCATGGATTTACTCTTAATAAGCATCAAAACCAAATTCTGTTCACTGAATCCTATCTTACTTTTGATTTGTACAATGCATTCAGAGATGAGTTATTAATAAGGAAAAAAGTATTCACTGAATGCATCATGTTAAAAATGCAATTAATATTTCAAAACCACCCTTAAAAGGGAAACTATTAATAAAATTATTTGAGACAATATTATCCTGCAGATAAAGATGAATTTCTTGTATACACATGTATATTTCTACATGAAAGAAAGGATTCAACTCCAAATAGAAAAGGGCTGACCCTGGATAAAATCTCAGACTGCCAAACTGACGTGATTACCATTTTAAGTTGAACCAAATACAGAAGGATAAAAGCTAAGTTATGGAAAGGATGCAAGTTTAGTTACCTGCTTCCGCATAGTGGCAGAATTGGGGGTGAGAAGCAGGAAATGAAGGCAGAAATAAGACACAGAAGAAAAGGCAAAGAAGGCCTCAACTCTGACCAGAAATGAATAGAGTCAAGCAAAGCTGAGGACAGATATAACTGCAATGAGATGCCTGAAACTAGAATTTGGTAATTGACAGTCACAGAAGCTCAATTAAATCATCTTAAAGTAGAATCAGACAAAGCATCTAAAATTTCACGGAGAACAGTAGTACAGTGACCAGACAACTCAGCATGGTATTACCATTTAAAAACCTTCCCAAATAACATCAAGTCTTCAGAAGACCTTTGCTTTGGATCATTCTCTTTGAAGCTTAAAAAAGTTCCTGACTGACTGGGAGAGGCAGCACATTGCTCCAAAAAGAAACTGCTGAGATGGGTCAGTAACAGAACCCCCATTTGACCCTGGACAGACCCTGGGTCTTGGATTCTTCAAACTGAGTGGACTGTACCAGGTTTCTTCCAAGTAAAACATTTTATCATTTTGTTGACAATAAATTAAATTGGGATTGTTTAGAACCACCCCAGTTTTGGTGAGGAAGGCAAGGGGAAGAAGTTACTCAAGATAAAGAAACGTCACAGAAATTTCATGCAAGGGTCCAGCATTCAAGTTCTTGGTTTCTTAATGAATGCTGTGTGCAGAAGTAGCCTGTAAACTACATTTGCCTAACAGAAAAGTTCCCACATCCTCAGCAGAGAATGACTGCATTATTTGGAATCTTTGATCAATATGAACTACTCACTGTCTCTTCTCAAAGACGTGAGTTCTTTTTTTTTTTAAACCCAAATCCTACACTGAAAGACAATCAAGGTGCTAAATGTTAACCACCAGTCAAGTTAGGAATGTTTGAAGAAAATAAATTAATCTTGAAACAAAGCAGCAGATGTTTTGGTCAAATTTCAGACATATATTATTAGAAATTAATTACTGGCCCCACTAGGTTAAAGATAAAGGGAGGCCGAGAAGTCTACAGAGCTGATATACACACAAGTGAGTGTCACTGGTTTTTTTTTTTTTTTTAAACCTAGTTTTATTAAATATTGCTTCTTTGGGGTGTGTTTATAACAACTCCCAGAACATTTTCATGTAAGGATTCAAAGCGGTCATATTAAAATACAGCTTCAATATAAAGTTTATCACAGTTTTACAGTATTCAAAAATGACAGACCTGCCTTAAAAAACAAAACCAAAAAAATGACTATTACACCCAAAACATAAGAAAACAATTAAATAAACAAATTTGGCATTTCCGTAACTTTATAGTATAAAACAGAATATTAAACCTATTACTGGCAAACGGACACTGATGTATTACCTAGTTTGAAATGTGTCCCATTTAAACACACTATACAAGTTAGCTATACAAAAGATTGATGGTCTTTTTGATGAAAGAAGTGCACCCTGAAAATTTTTGCCAGTTTAGAATATTTAGCTCTTAAAGTCAAAAAAGTCCTTTTTTCTTTTTTAAACTGAAGGCTGAATTCAGATTTTTTTTTTGTTGTTTTGTTTCTTTTGTCAGCCTTCCTGGTTTAAAAACAATAGTGTCTATGGACGCCCACCAGGGGGCAGTGTAAGATTAGCCATTAAATCACGAACAGCTGCAAATATTGTGCATTCACCTGCAACAGAGAAAAATGGTCATTAGCTATTCGCAATACAGGAAAGATGATAACACACTGGTGGGGTAAGGGTAGTTAAATCTAAAATTAGTAAGAACTTTAAAGATCAAAACGAAAGACTAAATTTTAACTGCACAGATTATAGGGGATTAAGCTTTGGTGTTAAGTATTTATTAGATGATACTTGGTTTGGGTTTTTACATCATGAAGACATTTTGGGCAACTCCCAGTTAGATGTAAATTTAAGCTAATATGCCTAGAGTTTCTTTACAGAAACATTGGAGCATTGGATAAGCCTCTGAAGCTGGACTTCAAGGCTACTGGTGACCTGGTTCTTGAAACTAATGAAAGATCTAGTTTTATATTTATGCATTAGTTACAACATCAATGACATCCTTCTGCTGTTACATTAAAGGCCAGGTAACACCTGTGATAGCACTGTCTTAACAGAATCTTCTGTGATGACAGAAATATTCTATATGTGTGCTGTGGCTACTGAGGACTTGTAATATAGCCAGTGACTGAGGAGCTGAAATTTATATTTTTTATCTGATTTTAATTAACTTAAATAGCCAGATCTGGAGAGTGGCAGTTATACGGGACAGTGTAGATCTGTGACATCTATTGGAGTTTTCCCCAAAATTTTAAGGAATTGATTGACTTCTGGAATTCAATGTTAAAATCAATTAATAAAGTGATTCCTCCTTCACCAGGGGAGGAAGTGATGAGTCTGGGAGGAGGGAAGGTAGGCTAAAATATGGCATACCAACAATCCAAAAACAAGATTTGTGTGTGGGGGGCGGGGAGGCAGAGGATTGTAGGAGGTTAATGATTCATCCTCTCAATTTCCCCTTTGCTCCAAGAACCAAAGAGTCTGTGCCTCTTACTTCTTGTATATGTAAATTAAAAATAGTTCAATACAGTTAACCAAAACCAGTTGTAAATACGATAAATCCTTCCCTAGAGCATGGTCTAACGCTGAGAGGCCGCGAGTGAGGGAAGTGAAGACCTCAACTGAATAATGGCCCTCCGGCAAAGAGCAGGATATGCAGTGACCCTGTGCAAGTCACTGCAGCCTTCTCTCCAACCACCGGCAAATTAAGGTACAGAAAAAAACACCCAAAGGTTTAACCAGGCTAAGGTCAAATACAAGAAAACTACTTCCAAAATATCTCAACAATTTCGTAAATAAAAGAAGTTACATCTTTTTCTTTTTTTTAAACACATTTTCATTATTGATAGGGAGAAAAAGTTGCTTGATCCCAAACAGGATCAACACATTTGTTCCTTTAAATTTTAAATTCCATGAGACACAATAATGATAGTCATCTGCTTGTGAAGGAATGGTGTTTGTGATCAAGGTTATACTGAAAATATAATGCATGCTTTGAAAATGCTGATAGCTTTAAACTTTGATACTGAAGGACGACCTATTTTGAGCTGAAAGAAGAGATAAGTCAAAGGATGAAAGCAGAAAATTATAAGAAGTGGAAGAAGCATTACAACAAAAGCAGCACACCCTTCTCTACTGCCCAGTGCGTTCCTTATAAACTATACTTAGGTAGAACTTGTCTTTGTACATAATATGGGGTAACAAATAGCTGAAAATATAACTTCTCCCATGATCCTGTGTCTAGTAAAATTTTGACACTGTGGTAACTAAAAAATGTTTCAGAGAACAACTTCCCCTCGTTTAAAAAAAATGAATTGTTATCATACTAATCTGAACAGAAAGATATAGAGGACTTCCTTAATATTAGATATAAGCAAAATGTACTTTAATCTCCTTAATGTTAGAAACAAGCAGAATGGAAGGTAAGTTCTCTTTGCTGAGCGTTATGTTCTATAACCAAAAATTTAGCACTGCCAGGAGTTCCAGGTTAAGCATAGGCTACTCCAGTATTGAAGGACCGTGTTTCTCTGCCAGAATCATTCTGGTCTCCTTGAAAATGTTCCGTTTGAGAGCTTCACTGTGCACTTGGTGAAAAGGTTCACTTGCACCCACCTAACACTTATATAAGAAGCCCAAAAAGCAGGAAGCCATTTGTATCAGCTTTTATTCTTCACAAAACATTTAGGAGATACAGAAATTTGGATGATATTATTCTATTCATGACTGAACCATGAAATATGAGAAACCAACATGCATTTCAACTTGGTGACGAACAGAGTGGCAGGTATCGATGGTGGGGCAGGAATTCACAGCCATGGAAAATTCTATCATCCTAACCTACGGCTTAGTAGCAATGTGTGCTATAAATACAGGCTTCTGACATTAGCAACTGGGTCAGTCCTAATCACGAACAAAAATAAAGTCCAGGCAGCAGAGACGTGGACAAAACTGAAGAGCCAGTGAGAAAGGAAGAAAGCGACAGGCAGACATTAAGAGGGCCACGGCAACCATAGCTCTACTACTAGGACTGGAGGGGTGAGGTGGGTAAGGAAGCAGCAGAGGGGAGAAAGGGGGATCTCTCAGAAGAACGTTTATAACATATATGCAATAAAATATCATCTACTGGTCATGTACCTTGTCGTGGTGGGTTCATCTCTGCAAACCTCTTCAGAATGTTGCTGACCATCATGGGAGCAGCAACAGAAGAGTTCTGCTGCCTGGGAATGTCTGCCTGCTGGGTGGTACCTGAAGCCATGTCATAAATGATTGGAACTATAATACTAACAGGTTCTTGGGGAGGGACTGATGTCTTCTGAGTCAGCTGAAGCTGTTGACATACAACACATACAAAAGAAAATAAAAATACAGTAAGAAAACAAAATACTTACTGAAAATGATTCAAAGGTACAATCATTTACTAAGATTAAAGATACAACAAGTAAAAGAAAATTAAATATAACAAAAGAAATGACCAACAATACCATGATTAAGATGCAATTGTGTCACACAATTACCAGGTTCAATATATTTCTTACTACAGAAACGAAGATTACATGAAGTCTAAACACACACACACACACACACACACACACACCCCAGGTGGTACTTACAAAAAATAGCATTTTGGATTTCAGCACCACAGCAGGTGTCCCAGGAGGTGCAATTGGTGGTGCACTGGGAGGGATCGTCAGGCAAAACTGAACGTTCCATTTTAGCTGTGTTGCCTGGTCAGGAAACTGTTTCGGAAAAAAAAAATCATGATAAACGAATTTTATACTCACTTATCAACAGATCGTGAAGTTGATAACCTGCATTTTTTCAAAGGAAATACACATGTGGAGTTGCTAACTGAAGAGTCAAGCTCTCGATTTATGAGAACCCTTTCCTTTCCTCCCACTTCATTAAGGTCTGCGGGTTCTGCTTCCTTGTTGTCTCTGACATCCGTTCCCGCCTCTCTATTTTCACTGATGCCAAGGAGCTGATAGATCCCTAACTTCTCCCATGGCCCCTGTAACGGTCCCTTCTGGTGGCTGCCTCTCCCAATCTATCCTTACAACACTGCCAGACAAATGTCCTAGAGCATAGTTCTAATTTAGCTTACAAATTCTCAGTGACACACAAGAATCCATGCTGCCCCAAGCACCCCCACCCTGCCACCTAGGGACCAACACTGGCATTCAAGACACTTCCTAACTGGGGCCAATCTAGACTTCCCAGTCTCATTTCCATCTCCTTCCCTAAAAGCAGCTAGTCAAACTGTATTACTCATTTTAAATTATATCTACTGGAGCTTTTTTAGTGACAATATTTACTCCTTTAAAAAAACTCAAATGGATTTTTTTAAACCCAAATAATGTTTCCTATAGCCTATCAGAGCAGAAGCCAAATGCTGAGACAATTAGCAAAGGGACAGTGCCGTCCCAATATTAACAGTAAAACACGAACTGAAAAAAAGAAGTGAGGTATTTACAGTTATCCAAAGCAATGCTAGAAACATTAAAATGAAGGACTACTGTAAAACTGGAAAAATAAAATTAGCTTCCACCTGGATTCCAGCTATATAATTGTATACTTTCATAGGAAAGAAGAGGCATTAAAAATTTCCCCAGAGAAAACAGTTTTTTCAATAAATGGTATTAGGCATGGGAGGATTATTTCATGATCTAAGAATAGGAAGAAGATATTAAATGTATTTGTTTTTGTAAGAGAGAAGTCGCTGGCAACTTAGGTTACCTATGGGGAGGAGGACTAGACAGTTGGACAAGGATGGATGTGAAATTTCCCACTGTCTCATTCTAAACTCAAAAGATACAAGAGGATTGTGTTACCTACCCAAAGACAAATAAAATTTAAGTTAAAAATTAAGAAGAATGCAAGAGGAAAATAAAAGTTACATAATGGTGAAAACCAACATATGCTCTCCCACCAACTCCAACCTCCTCTGATTGACCTGGCTAGAAAAGTTTGTCTCTGTAACTTACCAGCTCTAGCTTCATAATATGCACACAGTCCCTGAGGATGTGTGTAGGAGCTCCTAACAGCTTGGTGAAAGCTATTAATGTATTGGCTTTAAATGGTGGTCCTGCAACCTACAAGGATAAATAAAGCAAGTTAAGTTACTCTTCATTCTACCTTGATTCTGTTTCACTGAGTGTATTAAAATTATGCATTAAGAAACACATACTCTTGTTTCAAAGAATTTCTCCAAAACTTGAAGTTCGTCAGGTTTCCACTGTCCTGCATTTTCGGGTGTCACTTTTAGCTGAAGTGTTTGGTTGGTTTTAGGACTAAGGGCTACTCTGCATTTCAGTGCATCAGTCTTAAACATGATCACCCCGGGTTCATTGGAATTTATCAGCTGCAGCTGCAAAACAAGAAGTATGCATCAAATTAACATACCAGGCAATATGTAAGTCAAGGAGAAAATGTAATTATAAGTAGATAATTGTTTCAAAAGGAAAACAACTAAGTTGAGACCTGTTCCAAAACAAAGATATCTAGGCCTTGAGCACCAGCAACTGCTACTAACCACATGGCAGAGAGACAGGTGAGCAAACATTATGTGTCTCTTGATGGAAGAACATACCACCACCTATCAAATACTCTTGCAAAACAACCAACTTGAACCTGAATTCAGTAGTCAGATCCACAGGACTGATCGACATTACAAAAATATGGGGGTCAAAACAGCATGTCAGGTGATTCAAAAGGGATGCGATCACCAAGGTCCAGACTGAGAAATTCTAGAGGACAAATGATATGGCTTCTTCAACAAACAGATTATTTAATGAGAAACAGAGATGGAACCTATAATTTAAAAAGGACTTAAAGATATGTATGGATTCTGATTCAGATGGTTAAAAACTGTGACAACTTGGGAAATATGGACACCAACTAGATGGTTGATTATAAAGAAACCATATTTATGATGAAATGATGTCAGGAATTTGCTGTCAAACAATCTGAGAGGAGGAGTTACAGATGAAATAGTATTAGTGTCAGTTCACTGTTGAAGGTGGGTATGAGAACAGACAGGTTCATTGTATAAGAGAATTATATATTCTACTTCTGTATATGCTTAAAATTGCCTACAGTAAGTTTTAAAAAAAAAAATGGTCCATTAGAAAAAAAAAAAAGAATAAAAAGTTCAATTAAAGAATGTTAGATCTGGGTTGGGATGTTATGCTAGCCCAGGATTGGTAAATATAAGTTCTATGGTTTCTGCTGCAACCACCAACGATGCCATCATAGGTGAAAGCAGCCACAGGTAACAGGCAACTGAATGCGTGTGGCTGTGTTCCAATAAAACTTTACAAAGACAGATGGAGGGCAGGACTTGGCCCCTGAGGCACACAGTTCACTGACCTCTGCTCTACCATAATGTATTGATTATGCACATGAGCAAAATGGGTTCAAAGGCTTTGTGGCAGAGGTGAGGCTAGATAAGGGGTCTGCTGATTACCATTTTAATGCTAATTTATTCAACTTATGTTAAAACTTCTTTCTTTCAAATTCAAATGTAAAGGTTGCAAAATAGCTTGGTGCCATCTGTGGAGAGGCTATTTTAAGCATTCACCATTCTGACTACCTCATTAACATAACTATAAATAATAATTATTATAAATAATATATAACTGAATACCAAGACATTATGTAAAAGTTTTATATAAAGTTATCTCAAATTCCCACAACTGCTGGGAATTAGGTAGATACTGCTATTATTATTATCAAAAAGGTGAAGAAATTTGCCCAAGCTTATACCAGCCAGTGGCATGTCCTGGCTACAAACTGGGGTAGTCTGATTCTAGAACTAGAATATTCTAGTTTATAGTTCAACTCTGAACTGTATAGATTATATATATATAAATATAATTATATATTATTCATATTAATAACTTATAATTATATTACATTATTATATATAATATTATATATACAACTCTGAACTATATATATTATAGATTCTAGAATAGTTCAACTCTGAACTATTTCCTAATGATTATCACCACAGGATAGAAGTCTTTCTACACGAGTTTGAAATCCATTCAATTGCTCATGTATTTATGAAGCAGCTTTCAGGGCTTTTTCCTGGTAGCTCAGTGGTAAAGAATCAGCTTGTCAATGTAGGAGACATAGGTTCAATCCCTGATCCAGGAAGATCCCACATGTCGCAGAGCAACTAAGCCCGTGTGCCAGAACTATTGAGCCTGTGCTCTAGAGCTTGGGAACCACAACTACTGAAGCCCACATGGGCTAGAGCCCATGCTCCACACACAAAAAAGCAGCTTTCATCCTTTTGTGATCATAAATAACTTCAGGATCACAGATTCAGAGTCAGCCTGCCTGCAGAAGCATTCCAGAAGGCAAGTAATTACTCATGTGCTATTCTCTGCCAAATCAGATCCTGGGTACACTTGTCTCATGGTCTACTGGAGATCTCCAGATTCATGTTAGCCATAGTACAGCTAATGATAAAAGAAGCAACTTGTTAATGTAAGAAGGAAAAGAAAACAGTGGATCCACTTTCAATGCTAGGCTGGGGAGAAACCGTAATTCTAACGAGCTGGTTAAAGGAGGTGAGGGAACAGTTCATATCCTATTCTGGGAGGCATCTAAGCATTTGACTTGACAATCACCACTCAGGAATTCACCAGGTACCCACATACCGTCTCCTGCTGAATAATTCTTTGAAGGTGGCGTCTCATGATGACTGATCCAAGGAATCTCTCAAGCGGAGAACATAGGTAACTACCTGCCAGGCCGGGCACGAGGCCTGGCGTTGGAGAGGGCAGCAGCAAAATGTTCAAGGCACTGTGAGTGAGGATGGTAGGGATGGAGGCTGCCCAGGAGCGCTGAGGTAGTTTACGAGGTGGAGGCATGTTTGTTGGCATCGTTTGGGAACCTTTTGGGAAGGAAAATATCATTTTTTTTTTTAAACAAATGCTTACTATCTCACTGTTCCCTGTTTTGCTTTGCTTTTATCTATCAGTCTGTACTGTTTCTGTTACTCCTTGTGGTGTAACAATCACACATAAGCTTCTTACAGTTACTTTCCTCCCTGCAGCCAGGTCCCTTGCAGTATGACTTTATGGCAACTCCTTCAAGGAGTGATGTCTACTTCTTTACTTGTATTCTGGGCTCACCCTGTCAGTTGCTGTGGCCTACAGAAGGCACTGGAAGTGACACAGTGCCAGCTGTCGGCCTAAGCTTTTACTCACTCTCTCGGAACCCTCTCCAGCCCAGGCGAGCAAGCCCATATTAAGTATGAGACCACACGAAGCAGAGAGAAGCCAGGCCCCCGCCAACCCAGGAGCTGACCACAGATGCACAAGTGAGCCCAGCAGAGCCTGTAAGCTCATCCAGCTGGGCTCAGCCCAAGCTGCCAACCTGCAGAACAGCAAGCTAACATATAATTGTTGCTTTAAGCCACAAAAAGTAATGCGGCAAAAGCTAATGAACATATCTGTACAATTCTTCTTTATTAATCTGCATAACTATGCCAGTTACCTTGAGGTTATCTTTCAAGGTCCAGTACTGCAGCTAAGTTAGCAATCACGACAGAGATACAAGACTCTCCTCCAATTCTGGAGAAAATATTCCCCTTCTTCTGCCTAACTTTGCAAATTAACTATCGTTACAACCAACTTACTAAATGGATAAAAGTTTAAGTTGTTAAGTATCCTTATTAAGTCATGACTTTCAAATGTGAGGATGGGATAGGATGATTAAAATAGGTCATTTGTTGGTTATCCTAAAAGCTCAAATAAAAATGTTGATGACACTCACTTGTTCCAGCTCGAGGGGAATGAGAAGCATCTGGAACTGGAGAATGTAGTGATGGGTTGGCTGGTGACATCCCAGGCATGCGTGTTGCTGGTGAGGGGCCAGACACTTGAGGAGACCCTGGCCAGTTCCCTGCTCGGCCACTTGGTGACACCATAGTGTATGGAGAACTAGGGTCCAGGGTTCCTGCAAACAAGTAAACAAATGGTTTTCAAAACCTGTATTTTAATATCTGAAAAGTATTTGACAACATTCACATGCTTATACCCTATGTAGTGATAATTTTATTTTTTCTTTCAGAAAGATATTTCACTAAAGCCTGATAGACATGACACATTTGATCTCTACTTGGTATAGTTTTTGTATTTTTTAATGTGATACAAAAATTAGGAACATAAAAAAAAGATTGAGAAAGGATAAAATTTATCTTTACATAAGGTTCAAGATGTATAATACGTAACAGTCTCCTTTAGACTATATAGGAAATACTATGGTTGAAAAGATAAAGAAAAAAAAAAAACAACCTCAAAGCACCATTAAGGGCAGAAATCTTTTATTTTTAAACTAACCCTGACAAATTATGTTTTCAATCTATTCAGAGAAGGCTGAGGAGAGGGATTTTCCATTTTCTTTATTTAGTAAAAGACACAGTAACTAAGAAATAAACCAAGAATCAAGTTTTGAAAGCAGTGACTTCCTGAACAATATCAAATTAAAATTTCATCCTGCAGATACCTTTAACATAATTACACCCCTTTGTAACCATCATGAGAAATGCTGGGCTGGAAGAAGCACAAGCTGGAATCAAGACTGCAGGGAAAAATCTCAATAACCTCAGATATGCAGATGTCACCACCCTTATGGCAGAAAGCGAAGAGGAACTCAAAAGCCTCTTGATGAAAGTTAGAGTGAAAAAGTTGGCTTCAAGCTCAACATTCAGAAAACTAAGATCATGGCATCTGGTTCCATCACTTCATGGCAAATAGATGGGGAAACAGTGGAAACAGTGTCAGACTTTATTTTTTGGGGGCTCCAAAATCACTGCAGATGGTGACTGCAGCCATGAAATTAAAAGATGCTTACTCCTTGGAAGAAAAGTTATGACCAACCTAGATAGCATATTCAAAAGCAGAGACATTACTTTACCAATAAAGGTCCGTCTAGTCAAGGCTATGGTTTTTCCAGTGGTCATGTATGGATGTGAGAGTTGGACTGTGAAGAAAGCTGAGCACCGAAGAATTGATGCTTTTGAACTGTGGTGTTGGAGAAGACTCTTGAGAGTCCCTTGGACTGCAAGGAGATCTGACCAGTCCATTCTGAAGGAGATCAGTCCTGGGTGTTCTTTGGGAGGAATGATGCTAAAGCTGAAACTCCAGTACTTTGGCCACCTCATGCGAAGAGTTGACTCATTGGAAAAGACCCTGATGCTGGGAGGGATTGGGGGCAGGAGGAGAAGGGGACGACAAAGGATGAGATGGCTGGATGGCATCACTGACTCGATGGACATGAGTCTGAGTGAACTCTGGGAGTTGGTGATGGACAGGGAGGCCTGGCATGCTGCAGTCCATGGGATCGCAGAGTCGGAGACGACTGAGCAACTGAACTGAACTTGTAACCAAATGACAAAATGAGAAAATACTACCATATATCAGAGAGTAAATGTTCCTTACTTAATCTTACAAATCGGTAAGAAAAAAACACAAGAATATAGGCAAAAGATATAAACTAGCAGATGTAAAATAAGAGACATGAAAAGACTGATGAACATAAGAACTTCACTAATAATCAAAAAAACACACACTGAACAGTAAGATGCCATTTTTTACTTATCAAAGTGACTGAGACTTCTTTAAAAATCACAATACCCTGTGCTGCCAATGATGCAGGAAAACAGACATTCTTGTATGATACTAGAGGAAATTGGCACAGCCTTTCAGGTGAGCAATCTGCAATGTTTCAAAAGCTTTAGAATTTCTCAAACCCTGTGAGACAGCAATTCCACTTCTAGGAACTTACCTAGGAAAATAATCCTGTGAGCAGAGAAGATACCACTTTCAGTTGTGAAAAAATACAAACATTCTAAACATATCATATTAGGAGAGCAGTTAAATCATGGTATGCCCAGACAAGGGGATACTATGAAGCCATTAGTATGATGATATATAGTTCTTACTAACAAAAATGCTCCTGCAAATATTCATAGTAAAGAGTAGAATCACAGGTGCTACACAGTTGTACAACCTGAGGAAGCTCTTTATGTTCAGAATTGGCATGGGATTCATGATATAGTTAAGTGACGAAAGTAAGGCACTGAACATGGTGTACAGTATGCTGCCATGTACATAAAAGAGAGAGAAAGACCACTCCACATAAAACATCTCGCCAAGAATTCATGAGAAATTAGTAGCACTAAATGCCTTTGGGAAGAGGAACTAGGTGGTTTTGGTCAAAGGGAAGGGAAACACCTCACTGGCTACCTCTTCTTTATCTATCTGAACAAATTCAAAATAGAAATTTTGAGTTAAAAAATTCAAGTCTCAAAGCAATACATATGATAGGGTCCCAATTTTTTTTGACGGGGTGGTGTTTGGGCAGAGAGACAAGAAGATGGGTAGAGAGCAAGCTACAGCAACAGAGATTCAGGCAAGCAGCAGGTACATGACAGGTCACGTGAGGCGGGGAAAGAGTTCAAAGCAGACAGACTAACTGGTAGATCTCTTGGTGGTGTTATTAGCAAAAACCTAGTTTTTTCATTCTTTTTTGGGCTGAGCCACGCAGCATGTGGGGTCTTAGTTTTGAACCTGCGCCCCCTGCAGTGGAAGTGCAGAGTCCTAACCATCGGACTGCAGGGGAACTGCCAGGAAAAACATATTTTCTTTTGCTATTCCCCCAATATGTAAGTGCTAATTTTGCAAAAAGAAAACTTTTATTTCACAAAAACTACTTTCACATCAAACTCTTATGCTCTAACGATTTCTATGTATGGACTCACCATGTGGACTAGCAAAACTGGCCCCTGGTCCTATTGAGATTCCATGCGAGGATGGGGGAGGAGTTGGAACAAATGATGCTGGTGATGGGGCTCTCAAAGCCCCACTCGGGGAGCTGGCAGCATGCAGATTTCCTAATAAAGGAAAATAATTATAGATGATCTTGCAGGACACATATTATGTCCTGACCAAGGACCCCAAGTTAAGACTCTATCTACAGACTAAAGAAACAAGTAATAAAGCTCCCAGAAGTAGCACAAAGAAAAACTGGAACAATTTCACCACTAAAAGAGAGATCAATTCCATGGGGCCCCAATTCTAGCTCTTACATTGACTAATTTTTTTTTAAAAAAATATATGCAGTGTAGCAGTGTAGTTTTTTATTCACTCATTCACTCATTCAACAAGAAGGCATGAACATCAATGTCATGCCAAGCATTGTTGTACGTACTGGGGATGCAGCAGTTAACAAGAAACAAAAATTCTTGCCCTCATGGGAGTTTATATTCCAGTATAATGAGAAAGACAAATATATGTCAGGTTATGTTAAGTGCTATGGAGAAAAACAGGGCAAGGTAAGGGGGATATATCGTGTGGTGGTGGAGGTAGGTGCTGCTCTTTATATAGAGCAACTTCTTCAAAAAGGGGCTATGTGGGCTGAGACATAAAGTGAAGGATGAGGCATGAGGATATCCAGGGAATAACACACTGAAGGCAAACAGAGGAGCTAGTGCAAAGGCCCCAACAGTAGCAGCAGTTAAAAATAACAGGGGGAGGCCAGTGTGGCTGGAACAGCGTGAGCAAGGTGGGGAAGGGGAAATGGAAAACAATTAGGTCAGAGAGGTGGGAGGAGGGTCCCAGATTTCATAGGGATTTGTAGGCTGCTTTAAGGACTTAGGGTTTACCCTGAAAGAGATGGGAAGCCACTGCAGAGTTTGGAGCAGAGGAGTCATGACCTAACTTCTGTACCCCAAGGATCATTCTAGCTGCTATTGAAAAACAAGACTATAGGGAAGGGGGCGGGGAAACCAGTCAGAGGCAACTGCAATTACCTAGGTAAAGATGGTTAGTGACTCGGGAAAGGGTGAAGGCCGAGACATTGATAAGTGGTTAGGTTCTAGATAAAGTCTGAAGACAGAGCTGACAATATCTGGTAACTGACTGACTGTGGGTGTGAGAGAAAGGAGTCCAACACGACTCCTACAGCTGTGGCCCAAGTAACAGGAACGAAGAAGCTGCCACTTGCTGAAATGGGGTGTCTATGGGAGCAGTAGTATAGGGAACAGCTGGAGGGTGTTAGGAATTTAGTCTCAGCTGTACTGAGTTTCAGATGTTGGTTAAACATCTATCGATACATGGAAATGCTGAACAGATAGCTGGAAAATGATAGGACTCGAGTTTAGCAGAGAGGCCTAGATGGAGATATAAAAAACTGGGAGACGTGAGCTTAAGGATGGTGTTTAGCCACAGGACTAACTTGAATTTACAACTATGAAGGGCAGGGACTATGACTACCAAAACTATGAATGCAACATTAAAATACTTGCTACATTACCATAATTATCCTCAATACCAGCAGTTTTCAAATTCTCCACTATTAGGTAAGAGAACTTCATATTCTTAATATTATATAATACCTAATGCAGTATTAGTTCAATACAGTATGAATTCAATATTAACATATTTACATTCAAGAAATATGTTAATTGACTTGGTTAATCTTTAAGTATTATATTTACATATCTAGCTGTGTGACCTGGACAAGTGACTTAACTTCTCCATGCCTCATTTTTCCTCTGTTAATGGGAAATAATAGGTCCTATGCCACGGGTTTGCTGTGGAGACTAAATGGGTAAAGTACTTAGAACAGGGCCTGGTGCACAGGAAGCACTATAGAACTGTCTGCTACTATAATTATTTCAATAATCATCTCTCCTTTGCGAAACCAGTCTCAACTCACATCCTAGAAACCCCCTCCCCTCGGGTGCTGGGTCCCCGCTTCCCATTCTCTCCCTTGCTCCCCAGCTGCTCCTCCCTAGGCTCCCACACTGTCTACTGTTGGAACTTCACAGGGGCTGAGTCCCCCACCAGCTCAGCCTTCGGGAACCTTCAATGACACAATGATCCAAGTCTTCACCGGGGGTGCCACCAACTCCGATGAGCAGGGAAGGGCTCATCTACCTGAAAATCTCATACCAGTCCTCCTCGCTAGCTTGAGCTAACAGGGTAAGCTTGAGGAGCAGGGCTGTTATTGGGCTCACTGCTGAATTCCCAGCACCCAGCAGCATTAGACACACAGCAAGTGCTTAAAACATACTGTTTTAACATTTCAGTTAAAAGTCTAAATCTGGCATTCTCCAGCAATTTTTACAGTGCACTTCATGAGGCTGCCCACAGAGCCATTTTGTTCGTACAAGCAGGTTGTGCCCTGCTTGACTCTGAGGGCGGGGCACCATTCACACACACCGGGGCTCTGTCAGCTCCTTCTGTAAGGGAGCTTTTCTGTAAGCAGTCATCGAAGCAGGAAAGCAGTCACACACACTACACACATGGGTGTGGTTGTGTTCCATGAAACTATTTACAAAAGCAGGTGGTGGGTAGGACATGGCCCACTGGCCTGAGTGTGTCAACCTCTGACACAGATCACGCTGTGACACAGACCATGCTGTGATTCCTGGAGTTGCACCGTGAGTCTGGTTCCGGGTGACAACCCTGCCACTTAACTCAAACCTTTTAAAAGTGCTCCTGAATCACACAGATTTCAAAACCCTGCAATAATGAATGAATAGCAAATATCTGGCCATAGACTAGCAAAGCAGTTCTCTCTGAAGTCTCAGGCTACATGTGTAGGATTTCTCACTGTATGTGTGTCTATTTGGGATGTGAAAGTTGAACATGCCAAGAGTTAGTATCTTACCCGGAGACTGTGTATGCATCATAGAGGGAGACTGGTTGACTGTGCTGTGGTAAGATGTAGGGGGTGAAGTAAGAGGATAAGCACCTGATGCTCCTGGCTGCTTTGGAAATGGCTGAAAAGAAGAAAATTCCTTGTTGGTAAAATGGCCAACCATGTAGCATATGTGGGCGTGGCTTTCCGCCATCAAGAGCTACAGTGTTAATTAACATTTACATGTCACTGGTTATCAAATAGGAAAAGTGAGGTGTGAAAATGCCCCAAATTCACACCAGTATTGCAAATTTTAAAAAGCTCCCTTTCAAAGTGTTTTAAAAATAGCAACGTCCCCATTCCTGACCTTGCAGTACCACTACTTTATCCCTCAAGAGCTTTTTTTTTTTGCTCATTTTATCTACCAAATCACTGATTTATCAGTATTATTTATCTACCATTTCATTGATTCTAAGATCAACTCCCCCCGCATTTTAACATCTCTGAAATTATGGTATGTCTTCCAATTCATGCATGCTGCAGTCTAACTGCAGCACTCTTTCAGGCAGTACATAAACAGCGCACCATACACTGGTGGCATTTGAGAGTCAGTGAAATATGATAGTTCAACCTGGTCCCTACTCATTTTCACCTTCATCTCCAGTAACAAAAATCCGAGGACAACTCTTCCTAGTGTATTTTCTTAACTAGAGTATGAGTCACATACAACAAAGCACACAAATGCATAGTCTGATGAGGGTTTATAAATGTAACTGCCACATAAGTCAAGATGCTGAAGAACATTACCAGAACCCCAGAGGCCTCCCTCCTTCCAAATCTCTTATCACCTCCCAAAAGGTAAGCAGAACTCTGACTTCCATCACTCAAGCTTGGTTTTGCATCTCATATAAATAGTGAATGTACTCATTAGTGTTTGGCTTCTTTTGTTCAACACTGTTAGTGAAAACCATTGTTTTGTTGCATGGAGCAACAGCATTTTTCTTTTCTCTGAAGTATTTCTGTGTATTCCAGTTTACTCACTCATTCTTCTGTTGTCGGTTATTTGGGTTGTTTATAATTTTTTGCATAAATAATGTTGCTATGAACACTCCTGTATTCTCCGGCTGCATTTCTGTTGCACATATACCTAAAGTAAAACTGTTAAATCACAGGCATGCATAATGTTCAGCTTTAGCACTCTGAATACTGCTAAATACCACTGCAAGGTAGCTGTACCATTTTACACACCTTTCAGCAGTGAGAGTTTCAGGGGTCCTGATACCAAATGTTGGCAAGGATTACTAATTTTTTTCCTTAAAGCCATTTTTGTGGGTATGGGGTATTAACCTCACCATGGTTTCAATGTATAATTCTGTGATGCCAGATGACAATGTTCACCTTTTCTGTGCTTACTGGCCATTTGGACATCACCTTTTATGACCACACGGGTGATCACCCACCATTATTTTAAGTGCATGAGTCGAAGGTTAATGCTGTCTCTGGTACTATTTACTTCCCTTCACTAGAAGCCTCCCCCTGTCTCCCTTTGTCATTATTTTTCACATGGCTGTCTTGTGTCCACCAAGGACTTCCTTGCCTTTTAACAAAGAAGTGCAAACACCTGTAGAACCTGTTAAGTAACAGAAATGTGATGCCATGTGCAATATCAGTTAGACATCACCTGTTGCTGCGGTGGTGGTTGGAGTTGTGAGATTAAAGAATCCATCATATCTCCTCCAATGGGAGAAGGGGGATTATCGTCCTCATTTACAGACCTTCTTCGAGCATCCTGATTGCTGTCAACAAACATATTCAGGAATGTCTATGGATATAAACAGGTAAAATTTAGATTATTTTGCCTAACTTTAGTAAGATATTCTTAATCATTTAGCATGTGTTAATAGAAACAAACACATCATGTCCATCTCTGAAATACAAGTTTGACACATGGCCACCATTGTTAGGCCAACCTAGAAGAGACAGTCATCGTTTTGAAGGAAAGAAGGAAAATTGAGGAAAATGGTTAAACATAACAATAAAAAAATCTAAGTGCTGTTATGTGAACAAAAGTTAAAGAAAGAAGTACATCCTGGTCAAAATATTTTATTAATTTCTGAATCAGAAATGTGGAAAAGAATAAAAAGTTGCATGGTAGGCATGTAAACAACTTCAATGACTTGGAAAGTTTCCTATTTAGTGAGAGTTCTCACTTTTTAAGCCAGCAAATATGAAAGAGGAAAACTGAATAAAGAAACTAAGCCATCTTTTTCCTTTTTATTTTATGTAACAATCTTGAACTATCAAGAATGGGATAAGGGTGTGTTTTATAGAGCATGTCATCAAAAATTAGGCGAGGCTACCAGAATTTGTGTCTCAATCACAGATTCTTTTTAATACCCTCTACCTGCCCAATCTTCAAAAATATAGATTATAAGCTTATCAGAATTACTGAAAAGCTTTTAAGGGTACATAGTCTGACTTCTAATTAAAGGTAATAGTTTATTCACAATACTCATTTCATCTTCTCTCAACAGCCCCCTGAAACTCCTAAAAAATTTTTTAAGCAAAAGTCACAAAGACAAAAACAATGGGATAAGAGAGAAACAACAATAAATTCTAGGAGGCTGCAGAGCAGATGGCTGAATGGTAACTGAACTATCCAATGTGAGGAAGTCGTTTCCTAAGCAAGCAGTGGGGAAAGCCAAGAAGCAAAGCTATTTCCACCCAGATCTCCAAGATACACAGGAACTGACAGCATCAGACACCTCTGGAAATGAGAATGAAAGAGACTAAAAGCAGAAGGACTAGGTGATTGTCTCTTTCCGAGACAGTGAAACCCTCCAGACCCTCTGTCCTCCCACTGAATGAAGCTGACCTCTACCACTTGGCAGAAGGTCTCTGATTTGGGGGACTCTAGGATCAATTGAGAGCTGGGGTACCATATTAAAAATGAAGATTAAAGTTTTCATAATGAATGCTGAGAATACCAGTTTACTTCTCTTATTTCATTTGCCAAAAATTGGGAGCCAGTGCACACCATGCAGAGTTTTGATATTCTTCTCTTGGTCCTCACACTGGCCCAACAAAGAGATCTAAAGCTACTGACACTGGAGTTACAACCAATGAAATGGCCCAAGCAGATCGTTCCACAGTGAAGATCACAGTCAACGAGGCTCACCTTCAAGAGAGGACAATGTAGCCATAGAGAACAGATGTCACAAAATGAACTTTGAGAAACAAAAAGAGCTCTCGAATTTTTTCTAAAAAAGATGGCAAAAAAAGTTCTTGATGGAAATGAAAAAATAGAAGGATTGGAGGGAAAATGAGGAAATCTCCTAGAAACAAAGAGATAAAAAAACAGAAAAGATAAGAAAATCAGAGGATATGTCCAGGATTCCCGACATCAGAATAGCGGGGATACCAAAAGGAGCTCACAGAGAACACAAAGAAAAAGACTTGAGGAATAGCATAAGGAAGTTCCCCAGAACAAAAGGATGTAAGTTTCCAGACTGAAGGAGTCCACTTGTTCACATAAGGCTGAAGAAGTGGAATGGATTAAACGTCTCAATGGTCACAATAGAAGCCAGGGGACAATGGAGCAATGCTTTCAAAATTCTTACAAAAAATGACTGCAACCTAGAACTCTATATCAAGCCCCTCCCTCAACTAGATGAGGTTAACTAAAGACACTTGCCAACACACAAGGTCTCAAATTAACCTTCTGTGTATCTTCTCCCAGGGAGCAACGTAGAGCATTCCACCAAAACAATGAAGTAAACCAAGAAAAAGAAGTGGGGTCCAAGTTACAGGGCAAGCAACACAAGAGAAATGAAGGACTCTCCCGCTTCATTGCTGTTTCTGCAGATCCCTAAATCGAAATCAGGGAAAAGGTCTGGAGCATTTAGAGGTCAGAGACCGTGGAAGAGATGGCTTCAAGAGGAAACTCATAAGGTACCTGATTTGTAAACATACTGAGGGCAGAGTTACATACAAGGGAAAGACTTTAAGGCTGTTAATGGTAAATAGAGAGAGCTAATAATTTTAATTAATTATGAATTTTAAAAACGAGTAATTCCCAGGAAAATAAAATGTCGAGCGAGAAAGGAAAAGTAATCATAGTAAACTTGGTAGAATAGTGTTATAATATTCATAATAATGTGAACACTGAAAAATTACCTAGTTGAAACTGCTACCCTAACCATATCTCGAGGCTGGAGGAAAAGAAGGCAAATGTGTACTGAGAGCAGCCTGGAAAGGGGAAGGGGCATACAAGAAAGAACTAAAAAAGAATTAAATCCTCATCTTCCATTAGAGTCAGATACTGCCCTTAACTAAGAAGTCAACAGGGGACAACAGAGGATGAGATGGCTGGATGGCATCACCAACTCGATGGACATGAGTCTGAGTGAACTCCGGGAGTTGGTGATGGACAGGGAGGCCTGGTGTGCTGCGATTACTGGGGTCGCAAAGAGTCGGACACGACTGAGTGACTGAACTGAAGAAGTCAACAAAGAGCAATGAAAGAATGCTATTTAGAGGTAAAGGTGTGAATACCATGAGAATGTGCTGTACAGAGTAGGAGAACAGCAAGAGTAGAATTAATTTTCAATACAAACCATTTGGAACTATTAGACTCTCAACTGTAAGAACATACAATTGAGCTATCATACCAATATCTCCAGGGGTTGTGGCCTAGGACCCTACATTAAAAAAAAGAAATATCATAGTTGAACTGATGCTCAAAGCTTCTCAATATTCACTGATAAAGGCTACTTCTAAAGTTCCCTGAAACTCCAAATAGCGAACAGGACTCTCTTGAGTACCTTCCACCTTACTCATTCCATTGTAAGGAAATAAAAGGACATTTTATCATTTCATATACATAGGCACAGAACTTGTAGCTCCTTCAGAATAAAGCTACAGAGATGATGAATTACTACTAGAAGTAGTTACTACTACAGGGAGTAGTAACATGGCTACTCATTAAATTTAAACAGGAAATTGTTGCTTTCCCTCATTATTTCCCCCTCAAAGGAATTGTTTTAGGGATCCCATTTATATTTAGTACTTCTGCAACACTAAAGTCCATTACCTTGAGTCCTGGTGCAGGATAAAAACCTTCAACTAACTTGCTATTATCAAAAAGACTATAGGCCCCGTCCCGTATTGCCACGACACCTCGACTTCGGCAGTATATATCAATGCAATACATGTTCCTGAAGGCCAGTCGGATGTGGGTGGACGACTGTGGCAGGATGGAGAAGCACTGGTAGGCAGTGTTGGTTCTCTGGGTCAAGCCCAACATCGGCACAGTGGGCAGTTTGTTGATGGCATTCAACGGTGCCTGAGTATCAAACAATACCTACAAGGAACAAACACAGTGAGAGCAGCCAGTTTCTGTACAGATGCTAAAACCTCAGAATCTTCAATCATCACAAATGAGACAATCTCCTTCTGGCACATTCTGTAAAAACTTTCATCATTAAAGATGAGTTAAGTCCACATGATTTTTTGAGGAATTTTATATGACACACTGAGTCTTATTTTTAAACAGAAAATAAAGTTAATTACCTGTAATAACTGAACCACATTTGGTGTTTTGTTGAACATTTCTTGAAGCTGATGGAGAATGGTGTTGTGACAGTTACTGCATCCTGAGTTTGGACCCACAGTTCCCAAAGAAATGTGAAATTTCTGATGTATGGAATTCCACTGGATACTAATCTAAATCAAAAAGATTATGTTTCAGAAACAAAGAAAGGAAAAGATACAAGGAGAAGAAAAAATAATCTTTAAACACTAAGGCAAAATGCCAAAGATCTAAATGAGGTCTTTTTGGGAAGCAACTTGTTAAGATTAGACTCTGTAAATTCCAGATGTGCTGTCACTATGGATCAGTACATTCACTGAGTGTGTGTGTTAGCCCACTTCTACTAAATTTCTGGTATTACTTTATGTGGAAGAGTTCAGAAAGAAACTAGCTAGCTGAAATTTGTATACTAAATTTCTAGGACTTTACATATGGGGTGGGGAAAAAATAAGAACTACAGATTATGGGGAATACCTTCAAGATTAATATAGGATCAAATAATGTTAACAATCATGTGACTAAAAGCGCAGAAACATACCGTATTGTTCAAGACCATTTGTACATAATCTTCATTATAGTAATCACGCTGCTAAGTAGATTTGAAATCAGTGAAGAAAGAAACACAAATACCAAAAGTACATTACGTTGCCAAAACTCTTTATGAATACACACTCCGAAGAGGGTATAATTTTTGTTTTCAATTTTTAAGAGTTAACCATTACAAAATACTATAACAAAGTACTTAAAAATATCATTTTATCCCTAATTTTTACTTGTACCCTCAATTATTTCAAGAAACTTTTCATAACTGTTGAATTCTTGATTTTTTTTAAAAAGACTTATGAAAGGAACTTTAGTTTTAAGTAATTCATAAACTTACTGAACTTCCCTTGGTGGTTCCATAACACAAGATAAGTTTTCGATAATTATAAACACGAACTTCTGAGAAAATGTTTAGATGAGTGGGTATGTCTAAACAGAAAGAAAACAAAAAGGAATTTAAGATTATACATACAAAACTTTAAAATATTTATGTGAAAAAGAAGAGATCTTGGTAATATTATATGCCTAGATAGAAAGGTCTCTCTCTTTATAACCTAGTTTAAAAAACAGAAAGAGAAAGAAAACAAAAAAAGATCAGCAGCATAAATAGTTAGTAGGCTCAAATTTCCATTTGGACAGACGGGGCAGGGCTGGGCAATGGGGGAGATGTACGGAAGGACAGTGGTTCAGGGGTTCCAATTCCAGCCCTGTCTTTTACTAGCTATGTGAACTTCTGCAAGTTTCTTAAATCTCTTGACTTCTTGTCTTCATTTCTGACACGAGGAATGGTAAATTACCTCCCTCATAGGGTTACTGTGAGGAATGAATGAGTTAATACAAGCAAAGTGGTTATTGCATTTATGGCACCTAGTAAATTCTCAATAAGCACTACTATAATCTTGTATACCTATGTGTAAACATTTCTGAATATATACAAATCATAACAGTAGCTATCTCCTGGGGAAGGAAACTAAGTCTGAGGTAAAACAGAAAACTTTTCATTAGATATACTCAGGATTTTTTTTTTTTTTTTAACAACGTACATGTTTTACTTTCTCCAAAGGCATTGGCACAGGGAGGGATACCTGCCCTCCCCCACAAGATGATTACTTGTACCTGGTAGAGAACGTGCAAATTCCAACACACACTCATATAATCGTGCAATGCTATTCCAATCATTAAGGAACATTTCAACCACTTTTCTACCACCAACGGGTTCAGACAACAGGTTTTCATATGTCAGATAAACATGCCGGGATGGTCCTACAAGATTAAGAGAGAAGATTAATAGGAATCAATACTAAAAAAAAACCCAAAAAACAGAAAGAGAAATATGCAAAGACAAAAGTGTGTGAAGCATCTCACCTTGTTCCCTGGTAGAAGTGCCATTAAGTGGACAATTTGCAAACACTAGCTCTGCCACCCACGTGCGGTTATTTCTACCTTGTAATCGGAAAGTGCAGTCAAGGAGAGAGCGGTCCAGAGCCTTTTGGGTTTCCTCATTTACACCCTTACAGGGAGGAATTCTGGTAATGAAAGATAGCATATGAAGTGTACTTCACATCACAGAAAGACGAAAGCACAATTTACACAATGACAGGCAGGGTATCACAGTAGAGCTTCAGTTCAAACTCTACTACGAGGTACCTTCTGCAAGAGGAGGAAGCAATTCATAGCAATTCACAACAATTAACAGCATTTAACCCACTTTCATCCCTATCAACATGGATTAGGACTCTCATTTTAATGGTGATGTTTGCCTTTGTCGTTAATCTTGTTATTAGAAAAGACCACAATTTCTCAGAAAATCAAATATACTGGCTTTCTATGAAATCTACCTAGAATATCCTCAAGGAAATGTTAAGGAGAACAAAATATTTTAAGACCAAACTTTGAAGGCAGGATGATCTCGTGAAAAGGACAAGGCTTTGGAATCAGGCTGCTGCTGCTAAGTCGCTTCAATCGTGTCCGACTCTGTGCAACCCCATAGACGGCAGCCTACCAGGCTGCCCCTGTCCCTGGGATTCTCCAGGCAAGAACACTGGAGTGGGTTGCCATTTCCTTCTCCAATTGGAATCAGGCACCTGCATCCTAATTCTGGCTCAGCCATTCACCCTCTCTGAATTTGTTTCGCAAGTATAAAATGAAGATACATAATTACCTTCTGGGTCACTGATTTTAAAACATGATGAAACATATATATAAAGTGCTTACAGCGGTTGGTTCAGCAGGTATTCAGATATATTAGTTTCTTCTTGCAGTAAAACCAAGTCTTAATCACTTAACCACCATGACAAAATTTCAGGTTCATTATCTCCCCTCGCTTCATTATTTCATTATTTCCCCTCCTCCACTGTAGAGATAACTCACTGTGATGCAGCTATTCACGTATCAACTCCTTTACCATACATACTGTCTCTTATATATACCACATATACAAGAGGAATGTATTAGTTTTGGTGTCTTAAAATACCCCTTTATCTTTTCTCCTCTTGCAGTTTATGAACTATCTTATTTGTCAAAAAACATTATGAGATAATATATTTTAGCAGTTTTTTCAGTACTGGATGAAATGAGATAATATTTAATTACACGCTCTCCTTTAACTCATAGGAAAGAAAGAGTTAATTGTCAGACTTGATATAATTATTATCAAAATCTAAGGCAAAAAACAACAAACATAACTAGAAATATTGAATTTCGGTTCAGGCCTCTTAGATATAACACCTAAAACAGGGCTCCTCAATGTCAGCAATACTGACTTTCTGGGCAGGAGAATTCTTTGTTGGGGGGCGGCTGTCCTGTGCAGCCTTGGCCTCTATCTACCAGGTGCCAGTAGCATCTCCCAACCCTTCTTCTCAGTCAATGATAACCAAGAATATCTCCAAACATTGCTAAATGTTCCCTGGCAGGGAAAACTGTTCTGAGGTTGAGAACCACTGACCTAGAATAAACAATTTAAGAGAGCAAAAAGGGTGGAAAGTTTGCTCAAGAGCTCATAACCAGGCACTGCAAGCATGCTGCTCTTGAGATTTGTGTCATCTATGTGGTGTGATCAAGGCTCTTTTGAATCTGCACAAGGCAACAGGTCCATGAACCAGAGCAGCCTAAGGTGTTTACCATGGTATTTTCAGAGATACAGCAAGGAGACCTGTTCAACAGATTTTCATGGAGATAAGTTGAACAAGAACAGACTATATCTTTAGCAAAGAGGAGAAAAATGTGCTCAGTTTTAAAGTTTTGAAGTATCTACTCATATTCCCACTTAATATGAAAATACCTAGGACTAAAAGCTTAAGTTTCTGAAGATTAAATGTATTAAAGCAATTACTTAATAATTAAATCTAGGCCAGATTTTAATAAAATCATATTTAGACATTATTTTTTTCCTTTTTCACGTCTATGAAGAAAATACCCCCAATAATGGACATCATGTACCAAACAGATCTCTTAATCTGTTTCTATATATTTTCCTAAGTTTTAAATAAAGAAAACAATAGCCAGGATATAGTAAAGACTTTCTTAAAAATTACTGTAAAATGAAAGTTAAAAAATATGAAGTGCTTTCTTTCTAGGTAAGGACTATAATGAATTCTCTTGAGCACAAGAAGAAAGGGGACTGAAATTTCTTTCATAAAAATGCTGAGAGCAAGACATTTTAAGATTGCTGTAAAACATGAAAAAATAAGAGAAGAGAACACAAATGTTATCATCTATTAATCTGCAATTGTCAAGAAGAGTAAAAAGAAACACCTCATATTTTAGGCAGCAGTGATATAAAACCAAAGGCAAATAAACTAAAAGTATTACATTTCCTTTTGATGTCTATTGTAAAACCAGCTCGCTCTCTAGAAATCATTTTGTGAACATGGGATTATGGTAGCCAGGCAGGGCAGCTTTTCTAGTTCTTCAACTCTTTATCTAAAGTGAGTACCATGACACGTGGGTGGAGTGCACGCCATCTGCTAGACCTTCCCATCTTCCACAGGACAAACTGATTTGCAAGCAACAAATTGGTTACAAATTGATTCCTGCCGGCTCAAACTGCAGAGCCATCATGTCTTGGCAGACAGAGGAATTCAATAAATAAAAATTGCTTCTATGGTTTATATTATTAAGCAACATCTAAGAAACAATACAAATGCAAAAAAAGAAAACTGCTTTCTGCACCAAAAAGGCTGACCTCTTAAAATGGCATTTGAGCTTTGCAAGTCCATCCTGGTCAACGCATAAATCACACATGGTGCCCTAGTTTTCCCTCTAAGCATCCACTGGCCCCTAGTCCTCTACCCATTTAGAACCAAGCCCTCTGCACATCTCCCTCCATGTACTTTTTCCCAGTGATCTAAGTTACCATCCCAGCTTAATTACTTCCACCTTGGTAGTGACTCATCTATTTCCCCTGCCCAGACCTGTCACCTGAGCTTGAGACACATCCTTGCCTGCCCAAAGAGATGTCTAGACACCTCGAACTTAGCAAAACCTCTTCAAACTCACATCTTCATCCCCTTGTCTCAATAAACAACACCACCGTCCATCATCTGCCCAAGATAAAACTAAGAGTCATCTCTGCCACCTTCTACTCTCTTTCTCTCTTTCAGTATCACTTATAAAGACTTCATCCCCTAAGTCTTTATGGAACTTGCCCTGGTCCAAGCTACCAACAACTCTGGTGTGAACCATTTCAGCAACTGGTTTTGCTACTTCAGTCTTGTTCCTTTCCCATTTATTCTCCATGTTGCTATCAGGGCGAGCTTTCAAAAAAAAAAAAACCTATCTAATAATGTCAGTTTCTGCTTAAAATCATCTGATGGCTCTAGATACTGCCATTCGGATAAAGTGAATTCCTTAAGGACATTTACACCAAGGCCCTATAGGATCTGACCCTTCCTGTGTACATCTGTAGGCTCATGTCCCCTAACTCCTGCCATGCCCTACTTCTTTCAGTTCCAGGATACCGAGCTTTCTCTCCCCTCTAAGCCTTCATTTTAGCAGTTACTCCTTCTGGTTGGGACACCCACTCCCACTGTAGCTCCCTTTCCTCTGGCTAATTCTCACCTCTCCTTCAGTCCAGGTACAACTGGTACTTCCATGGGGATATCCTTCCTGATTTCCAAACTAGCCCAGATCCCCCGGGTATGTGAACCCACAGCATCCCGAAGGGCTCTATCAGAATTCAAGCCTGATACATATACTCAGTAAACATCTGCTGAATGAATGAAAGAAAGCCAGAGGAAGGACATCCTAAAATACCAAGAGGTGCTGGATGTCCACTTGGCAGGTAAAAGAGAGTCCTCTCCTAGACTGTGTAATTCCATACAGAAACCTGTGACATCCGCAGGTTCTGAGCTCTGCTGCATGCTGACTCGCAGGAGTAGCACTGGCGCTAGGGCTGCAGCGTGTGGCACCACCTCAGACGCATGACAGGGACTTACTTCAGTAAGCGAATCGCGTGGCTGAAGCCATCACCTTCCATTTGCACTCCTTGATGTGGAATCTCCAGATTGGACAACTGGAAAGAGAAAGGTACAGTTATTATGAGACCACCAATTTTACAAAGGCAACTACCTTTTCTAAGTACTATTGTCTCTCTTCTCATGGCATCTGTTCTAGAGTTGTGAGCATTGTCCCCCCTCATCTGGTTTCTTGGGGAACTAAGTAAGACTGGCTTCCTTGCATGATGCAATTAACGTCTATTTGAAAACAAAGTTTGAGTCATAGCCACATCTCATTTTTAATCACAAACAGTATTTTTCAGTTTACAACTTTTCTGGAATATATTTTTTTAAATAACTATTTCCTCTGTGAAACTCGAAAGAAAAGATTTTCAGTTGATGCATTTACCCAGAGACCCTGTCGGTGGAACTTACAGGTTAGTTGGGTATGCCGGGAAGTCATTCTAGTCACCTAGCAGAGGAACACACTTGCCTTCAAGCAGATATTCCCAGGTCTTCTCTGACAGACTATTTATTTATATCCACCTTATTCCAGAAAGGATTTAAGGCAGCCTTAAGCAGGTCACTGAGCCCTGCTCTTTGGGCCTGGGAAGAGTAGAGGTGTAGAAAAACAGCTGCTGACCATGAACTAGGGCTCCAGATTCAAAAGACAGCAAAGTGTGGGAGAGCTCAAAAACACTGCCTCTGTTCTATGGATCACAAATATCAACATTCCTGCTAAGATCAGATTTAGTTATTCACATCTCAGTGTAAATTACCTTAAGCAGAAAATGTGCTTGCTTTTGCCTTTATCATCTTTTTCAATGAGAGAAAAGAAAGCTTTTAAGAGCTTAACTGAGTTCAATAGAGTACTACAGAATGTTGAATAGCCTACATGTGCGACAGGTATAGGAACACAGAGAAGGAGGAAAGAGGCCATTACGCTTACAGGTGTCTATGTGGGCACTACAAAGACACAAGCTTCTGCAACTTCTGGCCTGTGGGTAAAGAGGAAGACAGCAGACAATGACTGAGGCATTTCCCCCTGGGTATCGTGTAGCCTCCCATTCCACTGCAAGGGAGTAACTGAATGACATTCATGTAATCCATCCACGTGTTGTGCTTAGTCACTCAGTCATGTCCAACTCTGCGACCCCATGGACTGTGTAGCCTGCCAGACTCCTCTGTCCATGGATTCTCCAGGCCAAGAATACTGGAGTGGGTTGCCATGCCCTCCTCTAGGGGATCTTCCCAACCCACGGATTGAACCCAGGTCTCCCTCATTGCAGGCAGATTCTTTATTGTCTGAGCCATCAGGGAAGCCCAATCAATCCATGTAGCATGATGAAAAAGTCCAACAACAGAGTCAAAGAGTTGGAAGCACAGACACTGTAGGAGCTCTGGACAGTTCCCAGACAAGAGGACACTCATCAGGCTCACAGTTGTAGGAGCTGGGATATGGAGGACATGAGTATCTACTTTAGTCGCCTATTTCTGGACTTGGATTTTCTGGGCTACTGCTGCTCCTCACAATTTCACACCCTATTTTCTGCCTTTAGATCCTGAAGCCCTATAAAGCAGCAATTGTCATACCATAGCTCATGGGCCAAATCTAGCCACTGCCTGTTTTGGTAAATAAAGTTTTATTGGAACACAGCCACACTCATTTGTTTAAATATCAACTATGGCTGGTTCACACTACAACAGCAGACCTGAAGAGCTAAAAAAGAGATGACTGATGCTGAAGCTGAAGCTCCAATACTTCGGCCACCTGATGCGAAGAGCTGACTCAGTCATAAAGACCCTGATGCTGGGAAAGATTGAAGGCAAAAGGAGAAGGGGACGACAGAGGACGAAATGGTTGGATGCCATCACCGTCTCAATGGACATGAGTTTGAGCAAACTCTAGGAGATAGCAAAGGACAGGGAAGCCTGGCGTGCTGCAGTCCATGGGGTCGCAAAGAGTTGGACAAAACTTAGTGACTCAACAACAACAATAAATGACCCACAAGGCCTAAAATATTTACCGTCTGCCCCTTGATAGAAAAAGTCTGCTGATTCCTGCTCTAAAGCATCAAAGTGTTTTCAACAAGTCTTCCCCAGACTATTATCATCAGCCTAACAAATAATCCACTTCCACATTTCTAGGTCTTTCCTTCATCACCAATAATTTACAGAAGGGAAGAGTCTTACAAAAAGTAGAACTTTAAACTAGAGGGAAATAATTAAGATTTTCATGTATTACTTTTTAATTGTTGCCAATCCTTGGCCAAAGCCCTCTTTGGAAATACAAAAATGCAGGTTCTGTTACCTCCCTTTCCTCTTATGCTTGGGGATCATGCTGAGTATCACAATTGTGTACTCTTGAAAGACACTAACTCGGGCTAAGTCTATTGCTTCTTCCATGGGAAAAAAGTAAAAATTTAGTTTAATACTCTTTCTGACCTGCTTCTCACAAAGGAACCCAATTTTATTAGTAAGCAATATGCACAGCTTCACTGAAAAATAAGCAACCCCTTTAATTATTAACCATCCTTAAAAAAGGTAAATAATGCTCCTTCGAGGTATACAAGTAAGGTTCTCAAAAATTGTCTTTATTTTTTTTTTTAAACTGGGAAGAATTTACCTCCCATTTCCACAAAGAACAGAAGGCCTACAATTTGGAATCAGAGATAAATAATTTAATAATCTCATGATGTTGTGATTTCAACCCCTCCCCTCCCCACATAAATAAGATCACAACCATCTGGTTCTCCTAATGGAATTCATGTAGCTTTAGCAAGGCATTTAAAACATTACTCTCTGGGTACCCAAAATTGTTCCAAAAAATTACCTCCAACCGAAGTCCTACAAATGGCATGTTTGTATCACACATAGCGACGAAGTGAGCTAGAACTTTATTGAAGGCACGCATTTCTCCTGATCGTTTGGTTTTCTTGGGTTCTACTGGACATAAATCATCAGACAACTAGAATTTAAGTAAAGAACACAAGTGGGTTATAAAAAGAAAAAGTATGTGATACAATTAGTTAAGCACTTGGACTACTATAACAAAAGTCAAAGTTAACCAGAACAAATCTTAATTCATTCAACAAATGTTTACTGAGCAAATACTGACCTAAACACGGGAAATTTAGTAGTAAATATTATGTACTTAACAAGTTGCTTTGTGGGAAAGAGTGTACAATTAATTATTAATTAAAGGAGAAGCATTTTCAAGAATGTGTAGACATTTGTTACCTAAAACCTTATTGTTGGCCAGCCTCTTAAAAATCATACCTAATTTTTTCCCATTTAAAAATAGTTAAAAGAGTACAGCAAAGTCAATAGACACAAACCCTGGGCTCATTTCTGTTTGTGAACATACCTTGCGCTTGGTACTGGTTCTAGGCTGTTTCCCATTTTTTGTACGATAAACTGATTCCTGGAGATTTTCCTTAAACTGCTGCAGCAAGAGGGCCATGAGAGGGCTGTCTTCACGATCCACTGCATTCACAGACAAGAAGTAGTACTTGTACGACAGTTGTGTGGGTTTATTGGGAACTTCTAACATCTCTACAACCTAAAAAGGTCCAAATCAGAAATGAGACTCAGAGACATTACTAACTGGTAAGTGTTGAATATTTTCCTCCTTGTATCAAGTAGGGCTCAGAATTAAGGACAAATCAGTCATGATCTCAAAAAAAAAGCATTGCAATTAAATATGTAATTTGTTTTTTAAAAAACAGATCAGACTAAAGAACAATGATGAAAGAAAAATGACAACTGTATCTCATACTTGGAAGGATATAAAAATAAACCCTGACTTTTCAACTGAAATATACAGTCACTATAAGGATGACGATAACAAGAACATGAACAATAGTTAATACCAACAAAGAGTTTATCACGTACCACATACTCTCCTAGTGAGTGAAGTAAGTGAAAGTTGCTCAGCTGTTTGAAAGTTGCTCCAACTCTTTGGGACCCCATGGACTGTTCAGTTCATGGAATTCTTCAGATCAGAATACTGGGGTGGGTAGCTGTTCCCTTCTCCAGGGTATCTTCCCAATCCAGGAATCAAACCCAGGTCTCCCGCATTGGAAGCAGATTCTTCACCAGCTGAGCCACCAGGGAAGCCCTATACTCTCCTAAGTACTTGATAGATGTTAACACATTTAATCCCAGTAACCCAATGAAGTAGGGATTCTTATCTTCACTTTTCTGATAAAGTTAGGCACAAAAAGCTTAGATTAATTGTCAAAGGTCTCAGAGCTGAGAAGTGACAGACTCACACTCTGATCCTAGAAGTCTGGATCCAGAGACCTTGTTCTCACTACAGAGGCTTACTATTTTCAAGGTCTACCTAAAATTTAAGAAGAGTCCCCTAAATACTTGAGTGAGAGAAATAAATGCCACTGGACAGGGCTCTTGACCAACACACACTTTTCTGTCTCTATTCCTGTCTCTCTCCTTTCTCTACCCCACACCTTCCCATATAGTCTTTTCAGGAAATTGTTTGGCCGACACTTAAGAATCAACACTGAGGAAATGGAAGAATTAAAAGTAAAATGGAACTTCACCAAAGATATATGGACGGCAAATCAGCAGATGAAAAGATATTCAATATCATCAGTCATCAAGGCAGCATAAATTAAGACTACAATAAGACACCACTACACAATGGCAAGCCACTCCAGTACTCTTGCCTGCAAAGTCCCATGGATGGAGGAGCCTGGTGGGCTGCAGTCCATGGGGTCGCGAAGAGTCGGCCACAACTGAACAACTTCCCTTTCACTTTTCACTTTCATGCACTGGAGAAGGAAATGGCAGCCCACTCCAGTGTTCTTGCCTGGAGAATCCCAGGGACAGGGGAGCCTGGTGGGCTGCCATCTATGGGGTCGCACAAAATCAGACACGACTGAAGCAACTTAGCAGCAGCACACATCTATCAGAATGGCTAACTTAAAAAAAAAAAATCGCAATAACAAGTACTGGCAAGAATGCAGAGCAACTAGAACTCTCACGTATTGCTGGCAGGAATGCAAAATGGTCTGGCCATTTTGGAAAAGAGTTTAGCAGTTTCTTATAAAGCCAAACATACTCTCAGTGTGTGACCCAACATTCCCACTTTTAGTTACTTATCCAAAAGAAATCACCCAAAAAATCTATATGCAAATACTTATAGCAGCTGTATTCACAACTGCCCAAAACTAGAAACAATGCAGATGGCCTTTGATGAGAGCCTAAACAAACTGTGATACATTCATACCACGGAACACTACTCAGCAATAAAAAGAATGAACTATTATAAATACAACAATATGGATGAAAATCAAAGGCATTATGCCAAGTGGAAGAAATGACTTAAAGGCTAAACTCTAGAGACAAAAAACAGGTCAGTGGTCACTAGAGCGAGCAGAGGGAAAGTCTGATTATAGAGAGGAAGCATGAAGGAATTCTAGGGGATGACGGATAGCTTCTGTGTCTTACTGAGATGGCAGTTACAAAACTGTATGCATTTATTAAACTCCAGACACTTAAAAGTCTGAATTTTTACCGTGTGTAAATTATATCTTAATAAAGCCAGTAAAAGTAAAATAGCAAAGACATTTAAGGGCAATAAGAGTTTCCTCTATTCTTCTTAAAGGCTATGGTAGTTTTCGCCACTATTATGAACATATCATTCTAAGTGAGAAGGATGAAGAGTGATATACATTCAGTTTGGTCTAAACCATGTGAAACAAATTATTGCTTTATAATAAACCACTAGTTATTGAAACTGAAAGCCTGGCGTTTTGTTGATACTAAATAAAGTCAGAAAATACATGTAGATCAGGCAGCACATGGAGAACTGAAACAACAATCCTGTCACATGCCAAATCCAGTTCCACAGCTGGTGTTTTAAAATTCAGAAAACAGTGAATTCATATCAATGACAGACTTATTTGTCAACATAAGTAACCCTAACTTAAGATATATCAGGCTACACAGGGTACCTTTTGATGATAGTATCTTTTTAAAAGTACAGCTTAAAGCTTCAAAAAAATTCACTCCCATTGAATTAAGTTTTTCAAACACCTTAGAATCTTAGCCAAAAGTATCTACTTGGTGTACACAAAAACTTCTACATGCAGGAAATACATTTATGAAATGTATGAGTTCATATTTCAAGTTCTTGCAAATTTTAACTAGTTCAACAATCTGAAAGAAACTACTAGAAAAATCTAGAAAGGGTGAAAAAAGAACGAGGATTTTACTGTGTACTGAAAAGTACATGCAATCAACAAAATGGATACATATACCTTCAATTAAGCATGAGAAAATAAAGCTAATTTAGTCCATCATGTTTAAAAAGCAGCATTATGCAAGCTAACATTTGATTAAAACCAAACAAGTTTATCTGACACCAAAACATCTCTAAAACCTCAAAACAGTTGCTTTCAAATTTTTTCTTACATAGAGGAGATGCCTAATTCCAAGCAGAAACTAGGCCTCACTATACGACAGATCCTGGGTTGAGGGGTGGGGCATACCTTATATTCCCCAAACCTGCCTAATCATTGTATTATTTCCTACAGATAAGATTTTCTCTCTGCCCCATCCCTACCAACTCTCCCCTCTCTTGGCTTCAGAATCATTATACAAAATTCAAATATCCAATAAAAATACATTTGCAAATGAAACTAAACAATAAATGATTCAAGATACAAACAGAATTACTGAACTCAATCACCGAAATCACCCCTTTGCATACTTACAATGTAGTATTGTGGAAGACGGGTAAGTCTGACAAACAGCTTATTCTTAGAAAGGTTTCCTATGGGATGAGTTGAATAATTGGACAGCTGCAATGTTTCACTGGTTATTGTAGGCAGGTGTTTTATAGATTGTTTGCAACGCTGTTGTCCAAGCCAAAACCTTAGTTTAAAAGAGATCATCCACATCACAAAATCATAGACTTCTGTGTGCTACTGTTTTACAAATAGATAATTAAAACCCACTAAGAAACCAATGAATATATGAAACTTAACTGAACTACTAAGAGGACATATGACCATAATGATGAGTCATTGCTCTAGTTTTGTACTGGGCCGTTAATTTTAAAGAGTTTAAACTGCAGTGTGAATGACCTTAATTAGTTATAAGATAGAATCCACTAGTATTAAGGCTGAGAAAGTATCAGTTTACTACAGGAGATGAAAGATCTCCTGTAGTTTATAAGACAGCACAAACTGATCTCAACATCTTTTATAAAATGCCTGAAGTGTTTATAAACCAAAATAGAACAATAAATAAATATAAAAGTATCTCATTTTCCCAGTTATCACTGGAGATCTCCAGTTCCAGTTTTTATCCTGCTCATATAAAAGTGATGGGTATGTCTAGCAGGTGCCAGTAAGTGTTCATTACCTTCCTCTCTCAGTTAAGCCACCAGATTTCACTTTGTTGCTTTTACTGTAGTACCCCTCTTATTCCTTTTATCTGGTTATCTATCCTAGAGACCAATATCATATTAACATGTGAAAAAGGTAAAATGATAGGTACACAAACTCACTGATCCACCATGAGACAACTAAAAAAGTAAGAATACACATTTAGAAGCTTTTCATAGCAATATAACAATGCCACAGCATCCAAACTCATGATCAGTCGGCTTGTCTTACATAACAGGGTACAGACCAGTTTGGGTGCTGTTGCATTTGAGTGATGAGCTGCGTGTGATACAAAATGTGTGCTAGCTATGTGCAGTAAAACCATAATTAATGTATAACATTTTAAGAGCAGTTTGAAAACTATTACCCCAAAAATGCATAAAATCTGGAAACTGCTTTTTCATACTGAAAAACAAGTTTAACTATAGCTTCACAGAATCAATTGCTAGAACTGGCTATTAATAAAGGAATGACGATAAATTTTTAAAATATACCAAAACTTACTTCATTTTGGAAGACAGTTAAAAACAAATACCCTAAACTTGCCAAAATTGCTTTCAAATCTCTACTTCCAATCTTATCAACATACTTTGTGAGACTGCTATCTCTACTATGTATGTTATTTTTAAAAAAACACAGAAACATTTAAGATAAATGTTATCTCCTGTAATTATCATCACCAATCCAACTTAGATTAGTTACAACAAACCAGAAGCAAGCTCTTTTGCCACATTAAAAATTCTAAATATATTACAAATATATAAAAATTATAAACATATGAATAATAAATACAAGATATTCTTTCAGAGCACATATGGAATTGCTATTTCACTCAACTTTTTTGTTATGACTTTGTGGAACAAAAAGTTTAAGTGATGAGTAACTTGTCTATACATGTATACTTTCAATGAAAAATGTATAGATTTTGAAATTATTATTTTTTGTTCTGACCTTATTTATTGCAACGCAATTTTATGGCTGTTGACTAATAAAATATTGGGGCTTATATTTTGAACATGTTTTTTCATTTTTTTTCCTAGAATTTGTTTTCAGTGAATATTATTAAAAAAAATAATCACATTAACAGATGCCCAATACTAATAGTCCCTGCTGATGCTAAGTCACTTCAGTCGTGTCCGACTCTGTGTGACCCCGGAGATGGCAGCCCACCAGGCTCCCCCGTCCCTGGGATTCTCCAGGCAAATGTAAATTAAAACCACAGTCAGATACCTCGTCATACTCACTAGGGTGGCTATGGTCAAAGACAGTAACAAAGGCTGACAGGGATGTAGAGAAATGGAAACCCTCATACACTGTTTGATGTGACTGTAAAGTGGTACAGTTACTTTGGAAACTAGTATGGTAGCTTCTTATATGATTCCACTCCTAGTGGAATGCAAAGTGCACACATGTATTTGCACATGAATACTCACAGCTGCACTATTCATAAGAGTCAAAAAGTGGCAACAATTCAAATGTCCATCAAACGATGAATGAATAAATGGTGGCCTAGGCATACCATGGAATGTTCGTTAAGCATAAAAAGGAATGAAGAATTGGTACATGCTTCAACATGGTTGAATCTGGAAACATTATGCTAAATGAAAGCCAGTCACAGAAGACCACATACTTTATGATTCCATTTTTATGAAATGTTCAGAAAGGAAAAATCTACAAAAACAGAAAGCAGATTCATAGTTGCCTGGGGTGAGGCTGGGAATGGGGAATAACTGTAAATGAGCATCTTTTTGAGGTAATAGAAATGTTAAGTGTTCTAAAACTGGATTGTGGTTATGGTTGTTACAAAACTCAGTAAATTTATGACAAGACGTTGAATGGTACACTTAAAACAATTGAAGTTTTATGCTATGCAAATTATATTTCAATAAAGTTATTTCAAAAAATTAATGTCCCATGATAGATTAGTGATAAACTGATCAAAGATCATCTGAGAAGCATTGTAAGTGACAACCAGGGGACCTTTCCTATAAATAATGTGAGTTTAAGTACAGATACATATTTGATAAGTTTAAAGCTTTTGGGACTTGATGTCTTGGTTTTAGGCTATATTTCTACTAGCTGGAACTGGCCAACAACCCCAAATTATGCAAGATGTGAATTATTAAGATTTAAGTATTAAAATCCCACTGAACAGTCTGCCCCACCCCCACCACACCATTTGCCAGTTTGGTTTTAATCTCTGATATTTATTTTTATTCCTTGGAATTCTGTTTTACTGATTTAAAGAGTCTATTAGAGTTGCCATAATGATATCTTTGTGTACCAGGGTGGTAATGAAACCTCAAACAATTATCTCTAGCTTCATTTTCAATTTTATTTAGTGTAACAGTCTGAAGCATTCAAAGAATTCTGAGACAAACTGAATGAAGCAGATGACTACTCTGAAAGTATCAGCTGGTCGATTCATACCATGAAGATTATCCTAGGAAGAATCTACTGCACAGAACACTAGATACAATAAAATTCATTGTGTAAGTGATTTGTAGAGTGCTTAAACAGGAGATAACATGACAAGGAATCAAAGTTGAGTGTCATGCCCTTCATACCTATATTTGCTTTCGAGAGGAATTTGATATGAAGCACTGCCATCTCAGACCTAATTCAAGAAAATTTAGATTCTAAGTACCAAAAGGGGCTCAAGTTTCACATCATAAATATTAAGGATAGTGGCTGATCAAGAGTAATGATGGGGAAGAAAATATATCTTGTCAAAGTAAGTTTCCATTTTTAGTTCTGAGCTAAATAAATAGCCTTACTTAAGTTGTTGAATCCAAGGAATGATCCGTTTCATATCATCATTCACAGACTTCTCCATGTCATCCAGTGTGGCTTGGTCTATAGCATAAAGCACTTCATTAATTAATGGCTTACACGAGACACAAGATATCCAGGTAGCCCAAAATTTAAATGAAAGTTACTGTTTCAGGCAGAAAGTAGTGTTATTTTGAGTTAGAGAAAAGCTAAACGATAATGCATCATGAGGCATAAGTTAATCTAATTTGTTTTCCTTCTTTAATATTTAGGGAGAGTTATAGTTAAGATATTAATAGCAAGTGTACATTAGCAGGAAGAATGAGTAACAAATACATTAAATTCTTTGCCCATATTTTAATTACCCAAACTCTTAGTCTAGTTAATATTATAAATGTGTATGTATTTAAAACTCATAGTATCAATAGACTTAGAACTTTAAAAATTACAAAAACTATAAAACTTCATTAAAATGTTTATTTATTAAACACAAATGATCTCTGGCATAAGCAAGAGCAGTTGGTTGAAGATTAGCTTGCTAAATAAGCAAGAGCTATTGGCTGAAGATTAGCTTGCTAAATGTCACTTAGAATTTTTAATGACATGAGAAAATGCTAATAATAGAATGTTGAATAGAATGCTAGATTTCCAATTTAAAAAAACAGATATGCAACAAGCAACAAAAGTTTACTGTATACACACGGAACTACAGTCAATATCTCATAATAACCTATAATGGAAAATAATTTCAAAAATAATACATGTATAACTAAATCACCTTGCTGTGCACCTGAAACACTAAGTCAACTATACTTCAATAAAATACATATATTAAGAAAAAGAATGTTGAACAAAAAGCAAAATATAAAATGATTTCAACTAAAAAAAAAGTAGAGAAAAAATTAGAAGAGCACTGCTATGGGCTGAATTGTGTGCGTGCTCAGTCAGTCGTGTCTGACTCTGTGACCCCAGGGACTGTAGCCTGCCAGGCTCTTCTGTCCATGGGATTTCCCAGGCAAGAACACTGGAGTTGGTTGCCATTTCCTTCTCCAGGGGATCTTCCCAACTCAGGGATTCAATCTGCATCCCCTGCAGTGGGAGGTGGATTCTTTACCACTGAGCTACCTGGGAAGTCCATGGACTGAATTGCATCCTCCCAAATTCGTATGTTGAAGCCCTACCTCCTAATGTGATAGTGTTTAGAGGTGGAGCCTTTGGGAGATAATTAGCTTTAGATAAGGTCATGAGGGTGGAGCCCTCATATAAGATTAGTGCCCTTATAGAGACACCAGAGAGCTCTCTCTCTCTCTCTTCCTGCCATGTGCGGACACAGCAAGAAGGCTGACAACTATAAGCCAGGAAGAGAGCTCTTACCATAACTTGACCATGCTGGCAACCTTATCTCATACTTCCAATCTCCAAAACTGTGAGAAAATAAATTTCTGTTGTTTATGTCACCCATTCTGTGGTTCTCTGTTATGGCAGCCTGAGCTAAGACAAGCATACATCCCTTAAAAACGATGATTACCAACAGGCAACTGTTTACTGCTTCTCTCATTTTTACACATTTAGTTTTTCTACTTATATGAGTATGTACTATTTTAATTATCAAGAAAAGCATTAAAGTTTTGAAGAACAATTTCCTAACATGTCACTTATCATTTAGCCATCATAAATGTGATGTAATTCAAGTAGTGAGACCAGTTTTTCCCATGAGCAGTTCATAGAAAACTCTACCTTTATAGCCATGTAATATAACCAGAAAGGATTTTTATTTTCATAAATCTGTCTTAAAACTAATTTCAAATGGGAAATGTGCTAACATATTCAAGAATACTAAATCATTAGCAACACAAAAACACTAAGTTTCCAGTATTTCATCATTTCAGAACATCAGCTTGGTGACAGAACATGCCAGAAATCAAACTTCAATTTCTACTGTGTTTAAGCCAGAAAAAAAAAATTCTTTCCTCCAGGATTCTGTATTCAAGTCATCTTGAGATATTTATACTATCATAAATTTGTTCTTCAGTCACGAATGACATTAGATTGTAGTCTTCTCCATGACACCCAACTATTAGTGGTAAAACAGTTAATTTAAGAAAAGATCAGCCATCAACATTATTACTTTTACATAAGAGAAACAACATGAATGGACTTCATATTGGGAAGTTTAACTTCTTGTACAAGAGAGTTAAAATGGGCCCCAAGGAACAGACATCAGCCAGTTATTCCTTCCAGATCTACTTTCTATATACTGTTTATACCACCCTTCCCAATACCTAATGGCAAAAATTTTTATTCTGTTTTTGTTAAAAATATTTTTCTTTATACTGAGTGAGTCTATCATTTAGTAACTTACCAAGTCCATAAAGCATCAACTGGAACATTCCAGAATGCAAATCGACAAAAATGTGTAGACACTCTGAATTACCACAGGGCTCCAAGATGGGAACAACAAGAGCTGGAAGTGCAGTCTCTATGGAAGCTGAAAAGTTAAAAATTAATTATATTTCTATCTGAATATTCCCCCCCCAAAATATATATATATATATTTCTCAGCAAGTAGAAACAAACCAACTACTGAATGATCTGAATGTTAGAGGAAAGACATAACTTTGCTAACCTAGATTAATACTATTATGTCAATTAATAACTCAAAGGAAGAATGTAACCTACAAGGTGACCTGAAAGAAACATACCCATCCCAAATACTATAGCCAAAAAAATAAATAAATAAATAAACCCCTCCAAGATTCCTTAAAAAAGGTTAAAATAGCTAATGAAAATTTAACCTTATCAATGAGGTGTGTTCTAGCTTTGCTGTCAGTAATTACGAATAAGCTAATTTTAAGGATTTTCTTTTTGATATGTGTGCTTGATTGCTCAGTCGTGTCTTTGCAACCCCATGGACTGTAACCCACCAGGCTCCTCTGTCCATTCTCCAGGGGATTCTCCAGACAAGAATACTGGAGTAGGTTGCCATGCCCTCCTCCAGGGAATCTTCCCAACCCAGGGATTGAACCCAGGTCTCCTGCATTGCAGGCGGATTCTTTACCATCTGAGCCACCGGGGAAGTCCCTTTTTGATATAGTGGGGGGAAAAAGTTGTTTGGTAAATAAAGTATATTTCATTCACAACCTAAATATTTTTAATGCCATTCTTCATAAAGAGATATTTTTCTGGCAATTAGGGCCCATATATTTAAAAAAACATTTGAAAGCTATTAAGCATTATTTATCATACAGGACAAAGTTTTTTCAAGTTATTTATGTACCTCATTTTCAAGTCACAGATAAAATAAGAACAGAGGCAAACTACTAAACACAAATTCCCAATACTCATTCTAGAGTTTCAAAGTATTTCCACCAGGCCCAATTAACTTTCTCCTTAATCTCACAAGTTAACAACAAAATCCAGTAGGGAAGCAAAGTACTGAAAGCACACCCACCATGTGCTAATCAGACTGATGACCTGCAAAAGGAATATGCTCTCCTGGTTACCACGTTCCTCTAAAACTACAGTGCAGAAGGCAGGCAGGCAGTGAGGAGAGTGGTAATGTAGGCTCAGCCTTTCACCAGGAGTGACTTCTCTATGCTACTTCATTAAAGAAGGGCAAAGACATCTTCCTGTCCACACCATGGGTTCTCAGGAAGAAGCAATGACAAGCTTGTAAGAGTGCTTTGAAAAGCAAAGCGCTCAATAATATACATTATCTGTATTCCTTTCTGAACCAAAGGAAAAAACCAAAACCTCCCACTATATAATCTGCAACAAGTAAAATGGGAGGTGTTGCCATTGGTACTGTCTATGCAAATTACTAAAGCAAAAAAGATTGCAGGAAACATATTTAATCAGATGAAAACTAACTGCTTTCAAGTATATCTAATGTATTTGGATACAAATCTTTAACATGTGGGTCCAGCTTAACTCTCACCTAAAACAAATAAACAAAAAAACAGGACAAAAAGGCACAAACAGGAATATCTTTTACAATATTCTATATTCAGGTTAGCGTGAAAAATTTTAAAAGTGCTTACAGACTTGAAGCAGACTTGCTGATTTTTAAAACACATCTGTAGGTCTTAAATCCTAATAGGATAGGAAGGTATTCTTTAAAGCAAAACTATTTTTAAAGTGTAGTAATGGAGTATAACTAACTCTTGACAATTGGGGTTAACAATTATAATTTCAATCTAATTAACAAAATTAAATATTTTTGAAACAACAGGGAATCAGAGAAGAATACAGAGAACACAGTCCAAAAGATATTAATAAAAAATATGTTCATATGTATCTCTGAACATATTTTATGGTTGCCAGTGTATTTTTCTTTACAGAAAATACTGATAAAACACATAAGGCCCTGAGCATTTAAAGGCAACAGGTTTTAACAGAGAAACTTATAAAGAGACAATTAAAGGCTGTGAAAGATAACCAGGCTACACACTACTTTTTCCTGCAGCAGGAATATACACACATCTCCTTTTTCATTTCTCCCTGTTTATTGAGGACAAGAAGAATGGACCAATAGACAGTAATATAAAGTGGGAAAACTAAGAGAAGCAATTAAGGCCCATTAGGAATTGCTGTGTGTGGTTCACAGCTTCTGAAACTGATCTCGAGACCCTGAATCTGGCGCTGACAGAGGACAACTCGAGGGAGAGCACCCTGACTTCCTCGAGTCAGGTGCTGCTGAGAAGGGGCCGCAGGACAAGTTACCTTTAGTGCCTTACACTGCCTTTTAAAAATTTCTCTCCAAAAGTCTTGCCTACTCTCCCCTAAGACTATCTCACCCCTATCTCCCACCCTCAAGAAACCACACACTACCCCTTGGGCTATCCAAAACCTGCAGTCTGTGCTCTCTCTTAGCCCTTTCTTGAAATGCTCCATTCTCCGAGCGACTAATTTCCTCGGTGTATCCTAGTGAGGAGCTGGAAGAAAAGACAGCTAATGAAGGGTGACTGCACTAAGGGATTCCCAGAACAGACTATGGCCCCTCGTCCCAGCAAAGGATCTGACTAAAGCATGCTTTCCCATCACAAAAGCGATCAAGTGAGGTTACACTGTGTATAAACGCATGAACATGAATTAAAAAAAAAAAACTTGAGGAGGGAGGAGGGTTCAGGATGGGAACACGTGCATACCTGTGGCAGATTCAGGTTGATATATGGCAAAACCAATACAATATTGTAAAGTTAAAAAATAAAATTAAAAAAAATTATTAAAAACAAAAAACAAAACTTAAAGCATATGTCCTAAAATGGTGGGTCAGCAGACCTTTTCCTCATTTCCAGAACTGCTCTGATTCAAGTAAGGCTGAGGGGCCCAACCTCACATGCAAGATCCTCCCTCTCCTTCAAAACTTGAGTCTCCAAAGCACCCTTCTCTAACACTGAGGACTCAACAGACTCCCGGGGCTTGAAAACCACTGCTAGAGTACACTCCTACTAGAATCAGAGATCCAGGAAGAGCCTGGAGTAACACCCTCAAATACAGATGAGGACAATGAGGCCCAAAGAATTTAAGTGACTTGTTCAAGAGCACATGAAGAGCTATACCAACATCTTCTGACTACTCAAGCAGTGATATCACTACAAAGTGCTAAAGAAAAATCTTCACAACTTCCTTGAAAAATACACAAAATTATTCCCGGGTAAACACATTTTCAGAGTCCATTTTTCAAAGTAATTTAAATAGCCCTCAGGCAATCATGCTGAGTTTTTTTAACTTACTAAGCCTTGTTTACACATGACACTAAAGTAAACCAGAGCCTATCAAAAGATCACAAACCCCAATTTTCTACAATCCCAATGATATTATTTTGAAAAAATTGAAATTAAAATTAGAAAAATTAAGATTGTGAAAATACTGTGGGCACAAGGTAATACCAGTCAAAAATAACTGGCATTGGGATAGTAAATGTTCTCATCATGATACTGGAAACTGTATTCCTAGAATGAAAACACTTACTTTCTAAATGACTGACCGTTCGTCTCCTAACGCTCTGAATATACTAGGTAATTAGAAGATTTTTCACGGTGTGTACACCTGTATTTCTTATTTTGAACTGTTGATATATTAACAATTCAAAAAATTTTTTTGAAGACATGGGATAAATTTAGCTTCATTTCAAAGAGGCATATTTTATAAACACATTATAAATATTTGCAAAGCTGCCTTATTAACCTTTTAAAAGAAAAATTAGAAGAATGAGATTCATATTAAAATGTTAAGTCAGGTTCTGTTTCAAAAGGGAAGTTTTAAGGAGAGTCAATATGCATACATTTCAAAAATAAGGTCAAGCTAAAGGAGAAAGAAGAAAGGGGAAAATTAGGACAAGCTTGATAGATCATAAATTAAAAGGCAGAAATGCCCAGCTTTTACAACAAAATCAATACATTAGGGAAAAAAGTCATTTTAAAAAAGACTCTTCATAAAATAAAAGCAGATGCTAATTTAAACAAAAGAAAGACATGCATGCTAAGTTGCTTCCCATTAAGCTCCTCTGTGCATGGGATTCTCCCGGTAAGAATACTGGAGTGGGTTGCCATGCCCTCCCTCCAGGGGATCTTTCCTACCTAGGGATTGAACCCACACCTCTTTATGCCTCCCGCATCGGCAGCCGGATTCTTTACCGCTAGGGCCACCTGGAAAGCCCCAGAAATGTCACTTTAAAAGAACCTACAGTTTTCATTAGCATTGACGCCTCTAAGAATGGCCTTCAGTTCCTGAAGCTTCTGATGAGCTCGTGCATGGACACTGTCAATCAGGAGTTTTTCTATTGATAAATGATCAATCTGCATAAACAAGAACAGAATCGTATGTACAATTCGAACATTTTTACTTTAAAAGTCTGACAGTAGATTACTATGCTTCAAGATACTTCCTTTTAGAATCACACTGATGAAGTGTTAACCAATAAAAGAAAGCAAACTTAAACAATGGTATTGATAGCTTAAAGGCTATAGTTAACATCTGGCAAGTATAGATCAAGACACTGTTAATCATAGTTATCACAGTGATTAAATGGCAGATCTTAACAAAAATTAAAATGGTTATCTGATCTAAATTACAAAATTTGAAAGAATATCTTAAAAATTATATCTTACCATATTAGATGTTAAAACAACCACAACAAACCTATCAGCATAACATTCATTTAAAATAAGTTTCATAAAGGGTTTTAGGAACCATTAGGTATTTTAAAGAATTTGTGCTAAAAGCTTAATTAGAAATGATAAGTTACGTTATATTCATTTAATCAAGCCAATATTAAAATATATTAAGTTCTTTTACCTTCATGGCTCTTTCTACTAATTTGGAATCAGAAGCTGGCAAAGGAGGATCATGAAAAATCTGTAAAGGCTTGGAGGCATCATTCTCATCAATTTTAATTGTAACTTTGTGAACAGATGCTGTCCCTGTTTTTCTCCCAAGAACCTGTTGACTAAAGAGAAAAAAGAATATTAAGAATTTTTTCCAACAATCTGTTAACTTCTGGAATAAAAGAGAGTCTACTGTGCACCTTATCCAAAGTCTAGAACATGGCAGGCACTCACTCTTTGTTGAGGGAATATTAATATTGGGAAGACAGCTATTCTGTAATCCAACACAATATGATCTACTACATTAAAAAAAACACACAGAGAATTAAAAACACATATACACATAAAAAATCCCCAAACAAAACAAACTGTCTCTAAGTGGTGCCTATTCACCTCTGATTCCTTTACAGAAAATGAAAACCAAGCAAAGTTCAAATGGAGAAGAGGATTATAAGACCTTACCCAAAAGTTTGTAAAAAGTACAATTCAAAATATAACACTGTGACTGGCAAGGATTTTTAAAAAATGATACCCAGTAATTTAACCTACTGGTCTTTTAGCAATCTGGTTTGAAGCCAGAGTAATCTAATCTTTTAAGAATAGTAAGTTTTAGTACAAACAGACAAATATCTACATATTTAAAACATGCCTCTAAGAAAGGTGCTAATTATGGATGTCCTACGTGGTTTAGGATACCATGGGACCTTACCATACAAATTCAGGTTGCTAGATACACAGAAAATCAGATGCATGAGAAAAAAGGAGAAACAAAGAGAACAAAGAGTATTTACAGTCATTGCATGACCCCAGAATCAACTTTACTTACTTCCAAACTGAGAGGGAGAGGCATTTTCCTGCATGATACCTTTCCACCTGTACAAGGTCTCCCCACCGCTCTCGGATTAACATTAGAGTTTGAGAATGTAGCACTTCTAACTGAAGTGATAAGCAGAAAGAATCTGATGGATCTAGTTAAGCAAATCTAATATATTACTACAACAGCCGAAGAAGTATAAGCAAACTTCATTTAACAAATGCTCTATTCCCCAAAAGTTGACCATTATATTTCTCCAGTGATGTATATAAAAGGAGGTGCAATTTGTGACATAATTTTAGAAAAAGGTTTTACATTTAAATTTGAACCAATATAAACAAAACATAAGGTCCAGGTTACCCCTTAATTCATCATAGTTTAGAGAATATGGGTAGACCAAATTTTTTCTCTCCAAAGAGTACTATTTCTACCTCATTATTTAAAAATTTTACCTGCAAAGTCAACAGTAAAATGAAAAGCTTGGTTTAAAAAAAAAAAAAAAGATCTACCATTATTCTTTACACTGGCCAGTTCCCAAGCCCCATTTCCACCCTGAAAAGGTAAGGGAGAGAGTTTAAGCTGCTCCAGTTCAGGACTAGAGGCAAATGGAAACGTGTGTGCTGTGGGGGGGGGGGTTGTTGTTTAGTCACTTAGTCGTGTCCGACTCTTTTGCGACCCCATGGTCTGCAGCACACCAGTCTCCTCTGTCCATTGGATTTCCCAGGCAAGAATACTGGAGTGGGTTGCCATTTCCTCCTCCAGGGGATCCTTCTGACCCAGGGATCGAACTCACATCTCCCATACTGGCAGGTGAGTTCTTTACCACTGAGCCACCAGGAAAGTGTGTTGGGGGTGGAGGGATACAAATTCTTCACAAATACAGGGCTCAAATTTCAGAAGGATACGCAGGCAGTTGTACATGTCCTGAAGAGGTTTCTCATCAGCAAAGAGCCTAGATTGTACCAGTTGATGGATAAAGTTGATCTGCATACTATGAACCAAGGCTCGCCCATCTTCCATTGGCGGGAAAAAAGAAGGTGGTTACTCAGAAAAGTGTCCAGACTGTGTCATAGACCAACTAAGGAAGAGTATACTAACAATAAGTAAAAAAAAAACAAAAACTGAAATTATCTATCAATATTACTGATTATACTATAGAAACACTGAAACCTTTGTGGTTAGTAGGGAGTTATGATTATCATAAAATCTGTTTCAAATTACAGGATAAATTGTTAAACACATGTATTATTCTGCAAGAATGTATCAATAACATAAAAACATCCAACATTTAAATCAATATTTATGATTTAAATCAGTATTTATGATTTACCTCCTGTTTCTTTATCCTCAACTAGAATTTCTAGCTTGAGAAGACGCCACGGAACATCAGGGTCATCTCCCATCACAGTCAAGGTGGCTTCAAATTCTCCTTCAACTCGAAACTTCACTCGGCCATTTGCTTTTAGAAGAAGAAGAAGAAGAAGAAGAAGAAGAAGAAGAAGTCTACTTTGCTACAAAATAAGCAGCCTCCTCCTGCTAAAACCTAGAACTTTTTAGTCTTGCTCACAAGAAATCTTAAATAGACTGAAGATTCTTTCATAAGTGTTCAAACAATTCAGTATTTCCTGCATTAACAGTAGCCAGCTTCCAGGTCATCGAGAAATCAAAGGCAACTCTTCTAAATATCAAGGAACAATAGCCCCAGGTGATCTCACCCTCTCCTCAGCTTCAAATACCAGCACTGTATTTCCAGATACAGTGAAATGATATGGCACAAATTACAGTTTCAAACACCACCAAAATTGTAGGTAAAGACTTCATAATGATATTTTAAAAGATAAAACTCCCCAAAGCTGATTTTAAAAATATTCTAACAAGTCAATTCTTTAAAAATATATTCCAAGCACATACCAACTGTAAGATTTGCTAACTGAGGAGGAAGATCCGTGGTTACAAGCCGATGTCTAAGAATCTGGTTCAGCTGGTGAAGTGTAGCTTGCTTCTCAATTTTGGTAATTGGGTCTGGAGGAATAATTTTATCCTACAAAAATGTTCAAGTGATTTAGAAATAATGTGCAAAGAGACATAATTTTTACCTGCACCTGCCCTAACACAGTACTTTCTTACTTTACCCGAGAGAATCTCAACACTCGTTTCTCCAGTCTACATCCAATAATAGTGACCATTACTATCATGTATTAGAGTGTCAATGATTCCACCAGTCGCCTGGCTAAGATAATAATGCAACAGTCTTCTTCATGCTCTATTTATGAAACCAACTTAATGTCACTAGATGATTTCTACCACTTCTTAGAAGTATAAAATACAATAGCGCCGAGTGAATAAACAACTGCAACAAATTTTATAAAAAACACTTCCAAAAAGCAATTCGTGTGCCATATTTTCACATCTGAAATAGATGTCACCTTTGCAATTCTGTTCACCCTCACCTAAATGAATACATAACTCATTTTGATAGCTACTCATGTTCTGGCTCCAATTTATTTCAACACCTCCCCTCCCCCAAATTTTCATGAGAGAAAAAACAAACTACATGAAGTATTTATTTTAAAACACAGAACAGTTTTTTTTGGGGGGGGGATTGGGCTACTTATTAATATTCTAGAATCTAATGCCAAAGCCTTCAATTTTTGGGTGGGTGGCGGTGGGAACACACTTACTCTGATGCAGGTTGGCAGCCGTGGATAAGACCCAGTAGTCAGTACATCAATAGCATATGGGATGGCAAAACTAGGCAGACGTGCGTGGACCAGAGCGTCTCTAGCTAATGAGGCCAGGCGATCCGCAGTGTCCACAAACAGGATGGCTTGCTGATCTAAGAAGCTTGAGATCATCTTTAAAGCAAAAGGTAAACGCATTAAGCTTCCTTGAAAACTAGCCACCTTTCACTTCACGTATCATTTACTGATTACAAAGTAAACCTTAAGAAATAATATAGCTTTTCCATACGTCAAAATATTTCATCAAAAAATTTTCCAGTAATGTGAGGAAAGAAGAAATAGTTTTAAAACCAGTCATATTCTATCAATTTAAATAAAAGGTTTCCCAATTCATTTCTCCATCCTTAACATTACACATACATATGACAAGTCAGGAAAAATAAATAGAGTGAAATCCTTTTTCTCTTACAGATTTCTAGAGTTGACTGGTAATAAAGTAGATATAAATGCATGGACTCCTGGACCCAGACTGCCTTGGTCTCAATTTTAATTCTGCAATTTATTAGCCCTGTAACCTTGGACAAGTTACTTTCCCTCTGTGCCTCCGTTTTTTCAATATAAAATGGAGATGGTTTTCTCCCTCTCATAAGGTTGTTCTGAGGATTAAGAGTTTATGCATATGAAACCTTTAGAACAGTGCCTAGAACATATAAAACACTCAGTGTGACATTGCCCATTATGAGATCTAGGCCAACTTCATGCCTGATACAGAAAACCTTTCCATCAGTTCTCTACTCAATGCATTTCACAAGTGTGCCTAAACTAACAGAGTTCATCCAGAAGCTGAAAACTAATTCCTTTTGGAACAATACTTAAAAGTCTCTTGTGTCTTTCAAATAGGGGAAGCTGCACTCTACCTTCAAGCTGAACACTGCAAACCATATCAATTAGTCTTCATATCTCCAAATTTCTGACTTACCATCCCTAGTCCACTGCTTGGAAATGGTCCAGTTTATCAGTGATCAACTTAAAATATGGTATCCGGATTTAACAACACATCAGGCTCACACAATGCCCTACATTTTCTCAGCATTCCCACACTTATTATTTGATTTTTACAACTCTAAGAAATAGACAAAAACAGTTAATTACCATCACCTTAGAGATGAAAAACTTGAGGCTGAGGTCTATACACTTGCTCAAAGATAGTCAATAATCAGAGAAGCTGGAAACAAAAACTGTTTTTTCTAACTCTTCAGTGAAGCCCAGCATAACCCTGTAGAAATGCTACCTTCCGTGACTAGTAAAATGGGAGTCTATGAACACCACCAACACTAACTTCTAACATTAGGAACCAAGACACTGTTACCACACAGCAACCCTAAAGTTAACTAACAGGCCTTGATCTTCTGTGCATCAATCTCCTTCAAGCAAGGTCCCCTTTCCCATCCTGAACCTGAAGCATGACTCTACTCTGATTAGAACATATTTAAAACCATTTTGAATCCTGCTTCTTTCAACTTCTGTTGATAAACAAAATGATAAAATGCAGTAGATCCATACAATTCAGCTATAAAAATGAAGTACTGATACACGGTACAACATGGAAGACCCTTGAAAACATTATGCTAAATGAAAGAAGACAATCACAAAAGACCATATATTATGATTCCATTTATATGTAAATATTCAGAAGAGGCATATCTATAGAAACAGCAGAGACTGCTTAGGGCTGGGGGGTACTTGGGGTGACAATTAAAGGGTAACAATTTGAAAGTTTTCTAAAACTGACTGTGGTGATGGTTGCACATATCTGTCAATATACTAAAAACCACTGAATGGTGCACTTTTTTATTCTTGTTTTTTGGCCACACCACATAGTCTGTGGGATTTTAGTTCCCTGACCAGGGATCGAATCTGTGCCGCCTGCAGTGGAAGTGCAGGGTCCTAACAACTGGACCACCAGGAATTCTCAGAATTGTACGTTTTAAATGGGCAGCCTGTATGGTATGTGAATTGTACCTCAATATTGCTTTGGAGAGAGATTTTTCTTTTTCTTAGCTAGAACATTATACAGATTGTTTTACCATTAGTCAGAGTTCTATAAACCATGTATTTATACACTCTGCTAAACACTTAATATGTCTGGCATGGCTAAAAATCATTATCTATTAAGAACCTCTAATGAGTCTAGTTAAATAATCATTAAGTTGAGAACACCAAGTGTCAATATGTGAATAATCCTCTAATTCTCCAGTTAATGGACTTCATTCTTGACAAAAGCACAATGGTATCTACAGTCAAAAAAATACTGAAACGTTATGTATAAAGTTCAATATGAGACTTTATTCAGAATATGACTTACTGTGACAGCCAGTTCAAAAAACTAATAGGAAAATACTATGAATTAATGAAAGATGAATACAATATGGCTCAATATCAAAACCAAGAGTTTTAGATTTTGCTTGATATTATTTTATCAACATACAGCTCAGTAGTATCAAACAGGTAATTTAAAGACCCATGGTATAATTAGGGATTTAACACTGGATTTGAAAAATTGAACACCTGCATTTTATATACTTCAGTAATACCTAATTCTTCACTGAAAGTCTGAATATCTTTAGGAAAACATAACCCCAAATTAACTATTGAAAAGAAACCTTGGGACTTTTCAGAAATACTATACCATGCTTCTTCATTTTGGCCAAAATAGATTCATTAGGCTTGGTGCCCAAATTTCCAAAAACAATGAAACGAATTGTAAACTTTCTGATGAATAAGCTTAAAATAAGCCAGTTTATTCATCTTTATATTCATCTTTATTTAAAAAAGTATTCTTTGAATTATGTTTTACAGTGTACAAAAGGCTTTCTCTCTACAAACTTTAATTTACCAAGGAAATCAACAGACAGATGAATAAATAAAAGGACTTTTCCCCCATTAAAAAAACTCAATATATGGTACAAGATACCCTGCCTTTGACCAATGTTATATAGAAGGATGATATCAGCTTACTCCTAGAGACAAAAAAATCTGTGGCTAGAAATAAGTCTTCTTTTAACTTTCAAAAAATATATTATTCTAGAATTTTAAGTTCTCAACTTCTTCATAACCTCTTTTCCTTTCACTTTAGCAATTTTCACATAAGCTTTCTGTCTAATGATAGGGGAACTTAGTGAAACTGAAGATACCAAATGCACTGGGCTAAAATTGAGGAGACATTTCAGAAAGTCATGGGCAGAAATACAATTGTGTTTAGATTTCTTTCTGAAGTGAAACTTTATGGAATACGCAAACCCTAATAAATCTCCAAATACAGCTACTATCAAAATATTTCAACTTAGCTTGTCAGATGCAAAAAATAAATTACCTCTACACTGAGTAGCTGATTTTAATTTATCTAGGAAACCTGGTAAATTCAGAATTTGAAAATGATCTGAATATAATTTACCCAGTGTAAGCTTTTTCTGAACTTGCACCTATAAAAACTGATACAACTTTTAAATGTCATTACATAACTGAATGGGAAAAAAGAATCTGAGCATCAATGTCAAGTTCACTTAGAGAATCTATCCACTTTTCCTACAGTGGCTAGAAGGCTACTTGACCTTGCAGAGCTGGATCCGGAGAACTAACTTCAATTCATGTAGATTAATACATGCTCTCATCATTTTAGGATTTTATTCACTTTATTATAATTACTCTTTCCAATATGAACTCCTTAACCCTTCTTGAATATAGCTTAAAACATTTGAGGGGGGTGTGTGTGGTGGGCATATTTTAGCATCTTTGGTAAACTTCACTACAGGTCACCCTTTTGAATTCAAGAAAGTGACCCAACAGTCAAAAGACCATGAGCTTCTTGAGGGCAGGGACTATGCCTTATTCGAGTCTCAATCCACCATGTCTTTATGCCTTGTGTGCAATAAAGGTCTGGAGAATGAACAGATGAATAAACGAGTATGTTAGTTGCTCAGTCATGTCTGACTCTTTGCGACCCCATAGACTGTAGCCCACCAGGCTCCCCTGTCCATGGAATTCTCCAGGCAAGAATACTGGAGTAGGTAGCCATGCCCTTCTCCAGGGGATCTTCCCAACCCAGAAATCGAACCTGGGTCTCCTGCTTTGCAGGTGGATTCTTTACTGTCTGAGCCACCAACGAAGCCCCAATAAATAAATAAAGGGACAAATAAATGCTATCGTCAGTTCTGTAGCCCTGAAAAAGCTACTTAACTTCAAGGAACCTTATTTCCTTATCTGTAAAATAAGAAGAGAATACAGACTCTGCCACTCTCAAAGGGTTGTCAAGAAATCAAGAGGCAAAATTTAGGGAATACTTTGTAAACTCTAAGAAATCATACAAATGTAAACTAACCATTTTCCCCCTTTACATCCAGTCTCATATTTAATGTCTCCAGATATGGTCTACTCTTTTTTTTTCTGATTAGGTGTCCATAAACAAAAAATAAGTTTCTACAGATACATACTATATATTATCATACAGAAATGATTACTCACATAAGTAATGCCTCCAAAAACCTATCAGCAGATATAAGTTAGAGTTAAAAGTAGAAACTATGCCTATTACAAGTTAACATTCCAAAAAGTTATTTTATATAAAATAAAGTCGAAAGTTTAACTCACCGCACATTTTTCCACTTTGCCAGCATTATTAGCCCATTTTACTAAAGCTAATAGTCGAACAAAGAGTTGGCGTGTCCGGCTAGCAAACTGCACTATTTCTATTTTCCTTTAAAACAAAACAAAACAACTCTTAATGAATCAGCATATTTGAAGGAGTATTTCACAATTAATTTCATCTGAGCTAAAATATGAATCAATCTGTTTACAACCATTACAATGAAAGAACCCACCTAAAATATTTATCTAAATATGAATTATTGTCACATTTTGCATACCACCTGCATATGCCTCATTTTCTACCTCAGAATAATAAATCCAATAGAATGCTTAGGCAATGAATCACACGTTATAATTAATTTTATACTACAATGAAAGTTGTTTACTAAAATATACTATATTCACAAATATAAAATTATTATATAGGAGTTAACTGGGTCACAAAGGGAACGAAATTATGCTTTGAAATCCAAGGAGTAAGCGTCTTTTAATTTCATGGCTGCAAACACCATCTGCAGTGATTTTGGAGCCCAAAAAAATAAAGTCTGACACTGCTTCCACTGTTTCCCCATCTATTTCCCATGAAGTGATGGGACCAGATGCCATGATCTTAGTTTTCTCAATGTTGAGCTTTAAGCCAACTTTCTCACTCTCTTCTTTCACTTTCATCAAGAGGCTTTCTAGTTCTTCATTTTCTGCCATAAGGGTGGTATCATCTGCATATCTGAGGTTATTGATATTTCTCCTGGCAACTCCCGGCAATCTTGATTCCAGCTTGTGCCTCTTCCAGCCCAGCGTTTCTCATGATGTACTCTGCATAAAGTTATGACCAACCTAGATAGCATGTTGAAAAGCAGAGATATTACTTTGCCAACAAAGGTCCGTCTAGTCAAGGCTATGGTTTTTCCTGTGGTCATGTATGGATGTGAGAGTTGGACTGTGAAGAAAGCTGAGTGCCGAAGAATTGATGCTTTTGAACTATGGTGCTGGAGAAGACTCTTGAGAGTCCCTTGGACTGCAAGGAGATCCAACCAGTCCATCCTAAAGGAGATCGGTCCTGGGTGTTCATTGGAAGGACTGATGCTGAGGCTGAAACTCCAATACTTTGGCCACCTCATGCGAAGAGCTGACTCATTGGAAAAGACCCTGATGCTGGGAGGGATTGGGGGCAGGAGGAGAAGGGGACGACAGAGGATGAGATGGCTGGATGGCATCACCGACTCGATGCACATGAGTTTGGGTGAACTCTGGGAGTTGGTGATAGATAGGGAGGCCTGGCGTGTTGCGATTCACAGGGTTGCAAAGAGTCGGACACGACTGAGTGACTGAACTGAACTGAACCTTTTTGGTAAGAGAAAGAAGTGAAAAGCCCCTTACCAAAGCTTGAAACTGTATTATTTCTACAAAAGCAAGGGTCCATTTATCATCTGGCAGGAACATGATTTATAAAACTGAATGAAGAGCTTAACTACGCAACTCCTTACCAAACTAATTTCAGTGAAAAGCCTGGATATTAAATTATCCAAGCAAAGTTAAAGAAAGCACTAAAAATAAAAGCTAGGTCTGTCCATATCTATTTTTATGCTATATCCACTACAATGCTTTTTCTCCCAGTAACAGTAGTTTTTATCCTTTCCTCATAAAGCCTTAAAAGCTTTACACCAAAAGCTTTATGTTGCCAATCAGCATGTTAGCTAGACCTTGCAACTTCATGTCGGCTACAAAACTGATAATCCTACCTTTCATGATTTACCTTAAGACATGCAAAAAATATTCAACAGGTCAGGACTGATGACAGGCCCCAGAAAGACACAAGCTCCCTCCAAGTGGACTCTAACATATTAATCTTAGTACAGCTATTCAACGACCTACAGATCCAACCCATACCTCTGCAACTCCGCAACAGTAACCCCACAATGCAATGCACCAAAATGAAACGTGCTGCTGCAACATAATCCTGACTGAAGACCACAGAGTCTAGCTCCTATTAAGAGCACACATAGCCCACAGACAACCTGAAAAGCTTCCTGAAGATTCAGCCTGCAATATGATTATTGGTAGTAGAAAGAGAAGAATCCAGGACACTGATAAAATTATGACTCTTTGCCAGTGTCTGTGAAGGATCCTTAGAGATAAAACAAGCAGAGTGCATCACAGGCAGGACTGGGACATGCAGAAATGTTAAATGTACACTCACATCTGCAGTCCCTCAGTGCTGGGAGCCTCTGTGCTCTCACTCTTAACTCGGCAACAGCTTACAGAGGGAGTGAGGTCTCCTCTCTTCTCCCAAAGCAAACATATTTGTCTACTATGAACTCCATTTGCCAGATGAGCTCCTCTACTGGAAAGGAGACATACCCTTTGTAAACTACTTTTACATGTTTTTTTCCTTGACACCACGCTGTCTCGGGTGACAGGCAGCAAGAGTTGGTTCTCCAAGGCCCAGTGTCCCTTTCTACCCCAGAGTGGACAGAACACATCCTGATTTTCATTTCCTTCCTTTAAAATGGACCAGCTAAACCATAACACAGGTATACTTCAAGGTAGAGGTCTCATTTACCTCTATCTTTTCGATCTCTGTCGAATTCTATCAAAAAGGTCATTGGGAGTGGGGGGTGGAGCATAGTCACTAACAATGCTAAAATTCACCCAAGTGATTTGGTATTTAAAAAAAGATCAACCAAGGAGTGTAAGTAGTGCCAAAGATAGAGTCAAGTAGACTATACTGTAGCCACAATTTAAATCTCCATCACCTGATATCTTTCAAACCTTAATTTATCTTGTTCCCTTGGACTGTGGAAATGAACTAGCATTTAGTTATGTCTTAAGCCCCAAACTCCAACTGAATCAAAATTCTCTTAACTATAAATCAGTAATAGCAATAGGCAAATGTCCATTCTCCAAATATATCTAATAGTACTCTTGCCTGGAAAATCCCATGGACAGAGGAGCCTGGTAGGCTGCAGTCCATGGGGTCGCTAAGAGTCGGACACAACTGAGCGACTTCACTTTCACTTTTCACTTTCCTGCATTGGAGAAGGAAATGGCAACCCACTCCAGTGTTCTTGCCTGGAGAATCCCAGGGACAGGGGAGCCTGGTGGGCTGCCGTCTACGAGGTTACACAGAGTCGGACACGACTGAAGCGACTTAGCAGTAGCAGTAGCAGCATCACTGCAGAAAATGCGAAATGACCAACCAGCTATCTCCATTTAGTTCTCTATCTTCTGCATCTTTTTTACCCCCTGAGGCACTTGACCTGGTCAGTTTCTAGAAGACAAGGTCCAGAGCTGGCCACATACCAAGAACTGTCAAAGATACGGAAATTACACTTCCCGGGGCGTCTTAAACAAATGCTGTGAGAAGTCACCCTAGGCTCTCTGGGCCTAGGTTCCCGGTCCACAATCCTACTACCCATACCTACATATATCTCCCCCAACACTCTCTCTCACACTCACATACACTCACTCACTCACTCATAGATGTATCAACACAGATTTAAGGTTTTTTTCATACTCACCTTTCCACATCAGATTTCCTTGGCAGCCTAAGAAGAAAAAAAAGAAGTTGACTAAATATATGCACATCTTCATCAAAGTATGATTATGGCCTTTACTTTCACTCTATTAAAATACCTTAGCATTTCGGAAAAACTGGACAAATAGCCACTATAGGCTTGTGTGGCTCCACTCATAACTTTTCTAAGTTTTCAGTGATATAGCTACAAAGGAAAAACTAACAAAGAAACATTTCTCTCCATTCAAAGTTCTTCAAAAGATATTGCACGAACGTCAAACATTAAAAAAAAGCCCAAGTCTTATTAGCACACTACATCACAGAGAAGTCAAAGAAAATCTTCTTTTAAGACCAAATGGTCATGAATACAAGGTACTACTTAGTCGTGAGCCTCTCTAGATTCAACAGAACCTTGCTTCCAAGCACCAGTCCCTTCATGCTTTGTTATGGTGGGTTAAGCTAGGCATGGGAAAGGGCCACTGTCAGGCAAGGATTATACAGCAATTATGATGTCGCTTGGTGAGATGCATATGATTATTTTCAAACAGCTCCAGGAAAATGTTGATCTCTTTTTTGCTAGTTCTGCAGTACTGACAGCCAGAAACCAATGTCACCATTTCCCTGATAAACTATACCATTTAACACTCTCATACCCACTGATGCTTAGAAAGGTCCTGATCTGCTTCCTGAATCACCACATTCTCCACGGTTCAAGATTCAAAAGCCTGAACTCTAAAGCCTCCCCTACATCGGATCCATTCTTGAAGAACACATACTGAGCCATTTAAGATGCTCTTTTCCCACTGACGTGCCACAGGTGCAGAGAAACTAAAACCACCTCCAGAGATTCACGGTACAAGGAAGAGGAACTATTAAAATGAGCTCCGGCTTACAGTACCTACAGTTCTTAGCGTAGACAGTGGGATGGAAGCTCAAGTTATGATTCAAGTGACAAAAGAAACTGAGTAGGAGTTGGAAGGGCCAGCAGATCAGAGGATGAAGCAAAAATTAAGGCCTTATTATGATAAGACTGTAAGTAAAAGCAGTTGCTGGCAAGTTCCCATGCCTGTGAAGGACTCAGAAGACACTCCTTGACGGATGCTTGTGTGCATGTGTGAGAGAGAGAGAAAAAGAGCAGAGCAGAGTCTTCGGGGGCAGAAAGAACAGGAATCATTGTTTCAGCTCTTGCCCCTTGTCCCAGAGACCCTAAAAGGATCTTCTCCCGCCAGAGGTGGTATCATTTCAGGGACAAAGGATAGGCTTTGCTGCCTGCATCCCGTTCTCCCCAATTCCTCCTCATCTATTTAAAATTCCTTTATGGATGACAAGTCCACCACTTGGGGCAAGAGCCCAAAAGTGCAGTAAGTCACAAAAACCTTATTTACACCAAAGTGTGTAAGATTCTAGCATTTTCTGATTTTTTTAAAAAGTAGAACCTAAATCTCTTTAAAAAAAAAAATCACAGCAGAATGTAAACTCTAAGATAAGAGCATGTACATGGGTGAGGGAAGGGCAGGAGGAAATGAACAAGCAAAAGAAAAAAATTTAGAAATCTGGGGCCAAAAACAAACCACCTTACTTTCAATACTCCACAAACATCAAATGTGGCAGAAATCAGACTCATAAAGTATACCTTGAACACTGGTTTTATATTAATACATTAATCCTGACAGTTTCTACCAGGAACAAGGAAAAATACATGATCTAGGAACTTATTCCTAAACCTTTTTTTGGTGACCACAAATCAAACGAGAAAAAAGTTATTTTATATACCTATGTATCAAGAACAACAGTGAATTTTCCCCTTAAATTCTCCATGGTCTACAATGGAGGAAACGGAAACAGCAACCCATCCCAGTATCTTGCCTGGGAAATCCCATGGACAGAGGAGCCTGGTGGGCTACAGTCCGTGGGGTCGCAAAGAGTTGGACACGACTTAGTGACTGAACAACAACTAAACAAAGGCGGTAAGGGAGAGAAGACACGTCACGTAGGACCTTACAGGTAGACCACAGTCTCGGTTTGCTCAAGACAGTCCCAGTTTATGCCTGTTGCTCTGACATAGTTATTAATAGCACCACCTTTCATCTTCAAAAGCATCCTCATCTGGACCATAAACTTTATGATCACTCTATTGGTGACTATAAAAAGTTTTTTACTCTGAGATGGGGAACCATGGGAAAGCTGTGAGTAAAAATAAGTTTTAAAAGGATCACCCTGGCTATTTCACGAAGGAAAAACCATAGAGGGGCAGGGGTAGCAGCACAGGTACCAGTTAGTGAACTACGGCAGTAACAGGAGCAAAGGATTAACACTTGATCGGATGGTTGAAAAGTGCTGGGATTCTGAAGCCAGAGATGGCAGAATTTACTGATGTGCGATTGGAAGAAAGAGGAGGCAATAATTAACTCCAAAATTCCTGGCCTAAGCATCCAGAGGAAGAATAGAGAGAGTACTTAGTGAGATAGGAAAGTGTTTTTTTGGTGGGGGGGAGGATTGAATGGAATCAGGAGTTTGGTTCTGGACTTGGTCCGTTGAAATGTCCACTAGGTACTTAGATGAAAGCATGTGGATAGGGTCTGCAGCTCAGTGGAGAGGTCTGTGCTGGAGAGATAAGTGTAGGAATTATCCTCATATAAAGTGTGCAAGACTAAACCTATGTACTTATCCTACAGCAATAAATATTTCTCTTTTCATAACTAAGTGCTAAAACAGAATAACCCAAGAATTTCTACAAATGCCCTATGGAAAGACAAATTATACAAATTACACACCACAGATAGTGGCAGTTTTCAACATTTTCCCATAGCTATACATAGGATGGGTACATGAGATTTTTCTCATGGCTACTCAAATTCTTATATGAGCCAACAATAAACGGTGTAGAGAAGTATACCACCATAATCTAATCATGACAGCTATTTAATTTCCTCATTAGACAGGGGTAGGCTTCTTTCCATCCCCCTCAATAAAGTATATAAAAATTTTCAGAATGATGTTTTACAGGAATAAGTGGAACCTCTTATTAGTCATCTGCAAAAGAATATTTTAACAGTCTCTAGCAACAAATTACTTTGACACTTCACAGCCTCATACCTACATACAAATGTACTTCAACTGAATACACTGGAGTCTACTAAAAGATAAAAATGAATCTAGCTGAAAACTAGTCTTACTTTCTCTGAACCTAGATTTTAAAAATGTTAAACAGTAATTCAACTATATATACCCCTAAATTTCAGTTTCTTTTCTTCACACACCTGAAAATCATTACAGTGTATTCTGATCCTATTCTGAGGGGATTAACACTCTAATCATATCCCAAGGCATTTTACTGCTAACTTGGTGGTTTATAAACTCCCCTCATACCCCATGAGACAATAACAGCAGGCTAGTTACCAAAAAAATCTTTACTTACACTACATGTGTTAAGACTTCAAACAGTCTCAAACATTCCAGGAAAACAAACTTGGAATCCAACATTTTGCATTATTTTACGTACATCTCCTGAGTTCAAACTTTGTCAGAAGCAATTACAACCTACATTTAAAATGTACCGTAAGAGGCTGTAACACAATTTGTCTTTGGGAATTTTTTTAAACGCCCTAATAATATATATTCCTAAACCCTAAACTAGGAGTCTGGGCTAAAAAGCTTCCAACCAACATCAATAAGGTTAAGCTGGCAAATCGAGCAAAAATTCCAAAGATGGGCTTTTCAGGGAAAGTCAAACAACGTGCATAATTTACAAGTCTCGGTTGCTTCATCTCCAGGACCCCAAATGAAAAGCTCCTCCTCCACCACCTCCGCTGGGCCCCAAGAGTTCAGAAATTCTAGACTTAAGCAGCCCAGCGGAGAGGAGAAAGCAGCAGCCTCTTGTGGAGAAGGAGGTGCGAACCTTAGCCGGTTGGGCGGGAAGCGGGGGCTGGGGAACAGGCGTGGATTTCGCGGCACTTACAGGTCCGTCAGCACCATGAGCTCCGAGTAGGCCCGGTGCAGCAGAAATTCGATGAGGGTGCTCAGCCGGTAGCCAGGGCTAGCCGCGGCCGCAGCGGCCGCTGCCACGGCGGCTCCGGGAGGAGGAGGCGCCGGGGCTGACGCGGGGCCGCCGCTGCCGCTGCCTCCGGGCGGGACCAGCTGGTGGTTCTCCAGCTGCACTGGGGCCATGGCGGCACAGGGCCGGGCTTGGCGCAGCGGTACAAGATGCGGCCCTCGAACCTCCCTCCCGGGCGCTCAGTCACCGCGCCTAAGTGGGCGCGGGCGGAGTCGCCGCCGCCGCCTACTACTGCCGAGCCGCCTCCGAACAGGAAGCCTTACGCCGGCCGCAGAGGCCCGCCCCCATGTAGCGATGAGCCCGCCGGCTCCAGGGACTGGAGCGAGGGGCGGGGGGAGGGCGGGGAAGCGGGTGGCAGCCGCAGAGAAGCAGCGCCCCAGCAACCGTTCAGAGGCCGCTCGGCCAGGCAGCCGCAGCGTCCATATTGACGGCCCAAAGCGGAAGTCGTTAGGAAGAACGGAAGGGGAACCAAAGGGGGACTTCCGACAGCAACCTGTGCCTTTTCTCCCGGCGGTCGGGCGCGGGGACGTTAAGGGGCGCGTGGGAGTGGGGCGGGGCCGGCGCGCGGGCGGGAAAAGCGGAAACGGGGGCTGCGCGCCGCCGGAAGTGAGTGTAAGGGCGGAGCCAGTGTTGTCACCGAGAACGTCAGCAGTTGCCCTGCCCTTACCCTCGCCGCCCTTTGGAGTTTAAAAAGATCCGATTTGTGCTGAGGTGTCCATCAGCGTTCCCCTGGTGGGTGCAGCCCGGCCGGGGAGGACACCCTATCCCAGATGTTTGTGACCTGTGTTTCTGGACTCGAAAAGAAATTGTTAACGGCTGAGCGCTTGTGACGTCTCAGATCTTTGCATCTCCCACAGTCTGCCCATGCGCCTTTCGTGGGATAGGAGACGTTTTCGTCATTTTTTTTTAACTGTGGGAAAAGATGCGAGAAAATATTATTGAGGGTAGAAAAAGGGCCACTGGCAGAATAACTTAACTTGAATGGAGTTGGATATATGCTGAGCTCATTAGCTACCCCCAAAACCTGGCAGTTCTACCGCAGAAACAGTCTTTAAATCCTCTACCACTGATTCTCCCACTTGTTTCTTGTCCCTGCTCTTGAAGTAGCCGCCCTGCCTTCCAAGGACTTTTCAGTTCGTTTTCTATGCCCTACTGCCACATTTTCCCGATCAAAATGCACGCTTAATATTTTGAGTTCTGATTTAAAGCCATGATTCTCAACCTTGCCTGCACGTTGGAATCGGGGGAGATGGAGGAGTGGGTGACTTTAAAAAATACTTATGCTCCTCTCCCCATAGATTCGGCTTTAATTGGTCTGGGCTTCAGGATTTTTAAAAGCTTCCTAGGTGGTTTTAATGTGCACTGTTTAAAAGCGTCATTTGCCACCACCCTTTTCAAATATCTTTTTGCAGAGTCTTATCTATGACTCTTAGACGTAAATAAGGTTAAAATACTCTAATTCTTGTCCACTTGTGTAATTATTAGTCATTCTTGAAGACAATTCACCTGTCTTCTGAGGATGTAATCTTAATCACTTGCTCCCTTTTGTGATCCTAAAGCACATTTACACAAACAGTACCATCCTAGTACTCATTAAAAGGCAGTAGGATCACTTACAGCCTCCACAGGTAACAGTTGCTGAACGTAGATACTCTCCCTAAGATCCATCCCTATGCTGCTACCTTAGGAAACATTTTTTTCTAAGTTAGCTAGAATGGTATCATTTCTTTGGCAGTTGTTTTGTTTTATTGAAGGTTCTTTTTCCTCTTTTGAAAACTGTTGACTTCAGCTAAAAAGCCCTGGTGGTCACATACACATAAGATGTACAAGACGGTTCTTAGTTCTCCAAAAATTGAAAGTGTTAGTTGCTCAGTCCTGTCCCATTCTTTGCGACCCCATGGACTGTAGCCTGCCAGGCTCCTCTGTCCATGGGATTCTCCAGGCCAGAATACTGCAGCGGGTAGCCGGCTGTTCCCTTCTCCAGGGGATCTTCCCAACCCAGGGATGATACCCAGGTCTCCTGCATTGCAGGGAGATTCTTTACCATCTGAGCCATCAGGGAAGCCTTTAGTTCTCCAGCCAAGTGTCAAACCCAAGCCCCCTGCACTGGCAGCACAGAGTCTTAACCATTGGACCACCAGGGAAGTCCCTGAGATGGTCCTTAAAGTCTTTTCTAACACATTCTGATTGTGTGATGTTAATAGGATTTTGAAGTCAAGTGGGCCTTAGAAAGCATCACTACAAACAAAGCTAGTGGAGGTGATGGAATTCCAGTTGAGCTATTTCAAATCCTGAAAGATGATGCTGTGAAAGTACTACACTCAATATGCCAGCAAATTTGGAAAACTCAGCAGTGGCCACAGGACTGGAAAAGGTCAGTTTTCATTCTAATCCCAAAGAAAGGCAATACCAAAGAATGCTCAAACTACCGCACAATTGCACTCATCTCACACGCTAGTAAAGTAATGCTCAAAATTCTCCAAGCTTCAGCAATATGTGAACCGTGAACTTCCAGATGTTCAAGCTGGTTTTAGAAAAGGCAGAGGAACCAGAGATCAAATTGCCAACATCTGCTGGATCATCGAAAAAGCAAGAGAGTTCCAGAAAAACATCTGTTTCTGCTTTATTGACTATGCCAAAGCCTTTGGCTGTGTGGATCACAATAAACTGTGGAAAATTCTGAAAGAGATGGGAATACCAGACCACCTGACCTGCCTCTTGAGAAACCTATATGCAGGTCAGGAAGCCACAGTTAGAACTGGACATGGAACAACAGACTGGTTCCAAATAGGAAAAGGAGTATGTCAAGGCTGTATATTGTCACTCTGCTTATTTAACTTATATGCAGAATACATCATGAGAAACGCCGGGCTGGAAGAAGCACGAGCTGGAATCAAGATTGCCAGGAGAAATATCAATAACCTCAGATATGCAGATGACACCACCCTTATGGCAGAAAGTAAAGAGGAACTAAAAAGCCTCTTGATAAAAGTGAAAGAGGAGAGTGAAAAAGTTAGCTTAAAGCTCAACATTGAGAAAACTAAGATCGTGGCATCTGGTCCCATCACTTCATGGGAAATAGATGGAGAAACAGTGGAAACAGTGTCAGACTTTATTTTTCTGGGCTCCAAAATCACTGCAGATGGTGACTGCAGCCATGAAATTAAAAGACGCTTACTCCTTGGAAGGAAAGTTATGACCAACCTAGATAGCATATTCAAAAGCAGAGACATTACTTTGCTAACAAAGGTCCATCTAGTCAAGGCTATGGTTTTTCCAGTAGTCATGTATGGATGTGAGAGTTGGACTGTGAAGAAAGCTGAGCGCCAAAGAATTGATGCTTTTGAACTGTGGTGTTGGAGAAGACTCCTGAGAGTCCCTTGGACTGCAAGGAGATCCAACCAGTCCATTCTGAAGGAGATCAGTCCTGGGTGTTCATTGGAAGGGCTGATGCTAAAGCTGAAACTCCAATACTTCGGCCACCTTATATGAAGAGTTAACTCATTGGAAAAGACTCTGATGCTGGGAGGGATTGGGGGCAAGAGGAGAAGGGGACAACACAGGATGGGATGGCTGGATGGCATCACCGACTCGATGGACATGAGTTTAAGTGAACTCTGGGAGTTGGTGATGGACAGGGAGGCCTGGCGTGCTGCGATTCATGGGGTCGCAAAGAGTCGGACACGATTGAGCAGCTGAACTGAATAGAATTTTAACTCGGTCTTATTGTCTACATTAAACACAATTATACACCATGCCTCTTGGTATTCATCTTATTTGGCAGTAAGATTCTACCTAGAGAAATTACAACCAATTTGCAAATAAAAAAGATTAATGGGTGGATGGGGGTTGTTTTAAAAAAGAGAAATTTTCACCCATATCCATCAGGTTAAATTTTAATGAAATTTCTGTATATCTTTAAAAATTGAAAAGTTCTCACAGAAAATAGGGTGAAAATACAGGGAAATAACTGTATTTTGCTTAAATTGTTGGCGATTGGGGAGGTAATTTAAATGAAAACTCCTGAAAGTGATAGCCCACCTCCCAACCTGATTAGTATAGCCACAGGCAAATATAGAAGAAATGAGTAAGGAAGGAGAGACAATATTAGCATGTTTGGCTGAGATACTAAATGAATGGTTCATATCCAAATCACTTTTGGAAATAGTGTAATTTATCATTTTAAAGCCCACAATACAATGTTTGGCATTGTATTAATAGTATAAGTGCCCAATTCTTTCATTCCCAATTTTCAATTGTTTCTGTACTTGGTCATCACCAGATTCTATCACACCTCAGATAAAACTATCTGAGAATTAGCAGATAAAATTCAGAACTAGCAGTATGATATATCCTCAGCTCTTAAATCAACCTAAATGCTAGATCTTTCTGAAGTCAATCTGATTTTAATAAAAAGAACAAATTGATTGCAAAATACGGAGAAAAAAGAGAACATTTCCCTTTAAGCCCTTTTGATGGAAAATTGACAAATTGGTACATATACATTTGACCCTTGAACAATGCAGTGGTTAGGGGCACAGATCCTCCTTGCAGTCAAAAATCCATAATTTATATATAGTTTATAGTATAATTTATAGTCAGCCTTCTTTAACCAGAATTCCTCCTTATCTGTGGTACCTTGATGTTCAACCTACCTCAGATCTTGTAGTAACATTTATTGGAAACAAATCTGCATATAATGCAGTTTAAACCTGTGTTATTCAAAAGTCAACTGTAGTTTCACTCTGAAACATACAGCTGCCCCTCAGGCACAAAACACTGGGAAAGGAATTGAAAAGTTTTTTTTTTTTCTATGATATTATCATCAGTTCCTCCAAAACAGAGAGCAAAAGCAGTAACTGCATTCACTTAAGAGCTGCTCCATTCTCTGGTGGCTCAAATGGTAAAGTATCTGTCTGCAATGCAGGAGACCCAGGTTCGATCCCTGGGTTGGAAGGATCCCCTGGAGAAGGGAATGGCAACCCACTGCAGTATTCTTGCCTGGAGAATTCCATGGCCAGAGGAGCCTGGCGGGCTACAGTCCATGGGGTCACAAAGAGTCAGACACAACTGAAAGACTAACACTTTCACTTTCCATTCGTACTGAAGTTGAGGAAAGGAACTCACAATACTGTGAGTATGGTCTGATCAATCCAGAAAAAAATGAGAACATTTTGATGGCTTTCCACATACATAGAAGAAAACCCAAACTTCTTAGTATGGCCTTTAAAGCTATTAACACAGTAGTCTTTACCTGCTTCTCCACCTCTGCCTCCTGCCTCTCTTTCCTTCACTCATTTCACTGTAACTGCCCTGGGTGGGTCTAGTACATGCCATTCCCTAAGGTATTAGGGCTTACCCACTACTCCAGACACCTGAAACACTTGTTTTCCAGCTCTTCACGTGGCTGCCTTCTCCTTCTTCCAATATCAGCTTAAATGAGAACTCCTCAGAGAGGTCTCCCCTGACTGTATGATATTAGGCAGATGATACAAGGAAGTTCATTGCAACATTGTTTGTAGAAGCAAAAAAATATGAATAATCTTAACTGTCTCTCAGTAGGAGAATGGATAAGTAAATTACTATGTTTCTACATAACTCTTCAATTGAATAAATTAGACCTATAGGTACCAACATGGAGACACCTCAAAAACAATATGGAATGAAAAAAGCTATCTTTTTTATACTATTCCTATTTTTCTAAGCACACAAAATACTCCATAATTTACTATACTGTAGACAAAGTAAAAAATGTAAATGAGGATAATAGACACCACCTTCAGAACAGTAATTACGTCTAGGAAGGGGTAGGGACACAGTGATGCTTTATTGGTTATTAGCTATTAGTTATATCTAATGGGTTTCTTGGGCTTCCCGGGTAGCTCAGTGGTAAAGAATCCACCTGCCACACAGGAGACCCAAGTTCGATCCCTGGGTCAGAAAGATCGTCTGGAGAAGGGAATGGCAACCAACTCCAGTATTCTTGCCTGGAGAGTTCCATGGACAGAGGAGCCTGGCGGGCTACAGTCCATGGAGTTGTGAAGAGTCAGACATGACTGAGCAACTAACACACCCATACCCAATGGGTTTCTTGAAGAGTGACCAAAAGGAAATGTGACAATATTAATATCTGTTAAATCCAGGGGCAGAGATATGATTGTTTATTAATATATTCTGTACTTTTCATTAGTTTTGAACTATTTCATAATTTTTAAAAGTTTAAAATGTTTCTATTAGTATTATTTACACAATCTGCCATAACAAACACCCCCCCCCCAATCTCAGTGATTTAGCACAGTAAGAGCTTATTTCTTGTGCTCACAAAGTTCAGTAAAAATGTACCTGATGGAGAGGCTCTCCTCTAAGCAATTAACCCAGCGAAACAGGCTCTTTTCATCTTCGTGAGACAGGCTGGGATCTGGGACCCTTTGCTGCAATGCTTGCACCTGGACACCTCTACTCAAGCAACAAAATACAAAGAAACTACATGGTACTAAAAGCAACTGTGTGCATGCACAGTTGGGACAGATTCTGGACCCCAAAGATACAAAGAGACCAAAAAACAACAACAACAACCAATGACCACTTTTGAGGAGCCTGGAGCAAAAACTGGGTGTCGGGAGCAAAAGCACAGGAACCTTGCACACAGCCCCACGTGAGAGATGGGCAGATCACCTAAGCCACCCCCCTGGCCAGCCCTGAGCACACCCCTGCCCTCACCCCATATAAGGAACAAGCTTGCCTCCACTACACGTAGTGAGCAAGGAAAACTGTAGTTTGTCCTCACTCCCCTCTGCTACAGTAGGAGCTCCAGTAAAGCCTTGCCTGAATTTCTTGTCTAGCCTCTGATCAATTTCTGTTCATTGGGAAAGGCCAAGAACCCTGGTCTGTAACGTTGGGAAACAATCGCTGTAACCCAGAGATTTTTTTTTTTTTTTTTAATATCCACCCACATTCCTTTAGCCAGAATTAGTCACATGGCTTGTTTAAAGCACAAGGAGCTGGGAAATACAAGTCTACCTGTGTGCCTAGGAAGAAAATGAAATGATTTAGTGGATAAATAGCATTGATTTTACCGCAATATTAAGGTAGTCTTTCTTCTTAGAGCACAGCCTACTGTAGGCAAGAGTCCCATAGCAGAAATGAAGTTGCTCTTATAATCAACATGAGTCCAAAATGCAGTGCCTGGGTGCAACCTCAAAAAAGACAGAATGATCTCAGTTCATTTCCAAGGCAAGCCATTCAACATCACAGTAATCCAAGTCTATGCCCCTACCACCAGTGCCAAAGCAGCTGAAGTTGATCAGTGCTATGAAGACCTAGAAGACCTCCTAGAACTAACACCAAAAAGAGATATTCTATTCATCACTGCGGATAGGAATGCAAAAGTAGGAAGTCATGAGATACCAGGAGTAACAGGCAAGTTTGGCCTTGGAGAACAAATTGAAGCAGGACAAAGGCTAACTGAATTCTGCTAAGAGAATGCATTGGTCATAGCAAATACCCTTTTTCAACAGCACAAGAGATGACTTTACACATGGACATCACCAAATGGCCAATAACAAAATCAAATTCATTATAGTCTTTGTAGCTGAAGATGGAGAAACTGTACACAGTAGCAAAAACAAGACCTGGAGCTGATGGTGGCTCAGATCATCAGCTTCTCATAGCAAAATTCAGGCTTAAACTAAAGAAATTGGGGAAAACCACTAGGCAAGCCAGGTACAACTTCAATCAGATCCCCTATGAATATGTAGTGGAGGTAATGAATAGATTCAAGGGATTAGATCTGGTAGACAGACTGCCTGAAGAACCATGGGCAGAGATCTTTAATATTGTACAGGAGGCAGCAAGCAAAACCATCCCAAAGAAAAAGAAAAGCAAGAAGGCAAAGTGGTTATCCAAGGAGGCCTTACAAATAGCTAAAGAAAGAAGAGAAGCAAAAAGCAAGGGAGAAAGGGAAAGGTATATCAAGCTAAATGAAGATTTCCAAAGAACAGCACGGAGAGACAAGAAGGCCTTCTTTAATAAACAGTGTATAAAACTAGAAGAAAACAATAGAAGGGGAAAGACTAGAGATCTCTTCAGGAAAATTGGAGATATCAAGGGAACATTTTGCCCAAAGATGGGCACAATAAAGGACATAAATGGTAGAGACCTAGTAGACACTGAAGAGATCAAGAAGAGATGGAAAGAATACACAGAACTGTATAAAAAAGATCCAAATGAACCGGACTACTATGATGGTGTGGTCAGCCACCCAGAGCCAAACAATCTGGAAAGCAAAGTCAGGTGGGCCTTAGGAAGCACTGCTGTTAATAAAGCTAGTGGATGTGACAGAATTCCAGTAGAACTGTTCAAATCCTAAAGGATGATGCCATCAAGGTGTTGTATTCATTATGTCAGGAAGTCTGGAAGACCCAGCAGTGACCACAGGACTGGAAAAGGTCAATCTTCATCCCAATTCTCAGAAAGGATAGTACCAACGAATGTGCTAACCCTCCGACAGTTGCACTCATCTCCCATGCTAGTAGCGTTAGTTGCTCAGTCATGTCCAACTCTTTGCAACCCCACGGACTGTAGCCCACCAGGATCCTCTGTCCATGGAGTTCTCCAGTCAAGAATACTGGAGTAGGTTGCCATTTCCTTCTTCAGGGGCCCATGCTAGAAAGGTCATGCTTAAAATATTGCATGCTAGGCTGCAGCATTATGCAAACAAAGAACTTCCAGATGTCCACTCTGGGTTTAGAAAAGGAAGAGGAACCAGAGATCAAATTGCCAACATTTGCTGGATCACAGAGAAAGCTAGGGAATTCCGGAGAGACATCTATTTCTGTTTCATTGACTACACCAAAGCCTTTAACTGTGTGGATCATAATAAACTATGGAAAGCTCTTAAAGAAATGGGAATACCAGACCATCTTGCCTGTCTCCTGAGAAACCTGTATGCAGGTCAAGAAGCAACAGTCAGAACCCTGTATGGAACAACTGATTAGGTCAAGATTGAGAAAGGAGTACAACAGGGCTGACTGCTGTCACCCTGTTTGTTTAATCTATACGCTGAGCACATCATGAGAAATGTGGGGCTGGATGAGTTACAAGCTGGAATCAAGATAGGCAGGAGAAACATCAGCAACCTCAGATATGCATATGATACCACTCTAATGGCAGAAAGTGAAGAGGAAATAAAGAGCTTCTTGATGGGGGCGAAGAAGGAGAGTGAAAGAGCCGGCTTAAGACTAAATATTAAGAAAACTAAGATCAAGGCATCTAGCTCCATTACTTCATGGCAAATAGAAGGGGAAAAGGTGGAAGTAGTGTCAGATTTTCTGTTCTTGGGATCTAAAATCACTGTGGATGGTGACTGCAGTCATGAAATCAGAAGACATTTGTTTTGGCAGGAAAGCCATGACAGACATAGACCGTGTGTTGAAAAGCAGAGACATAACTCTGCTGACAAAGGTCCATATAGTCAAGGCAATGGTCTTCCCAGTGGTCACATATGTTTATGAAAGCTGGACCACAAGGAAGGCGGAGCCATGAAGAACTGATGCCTTTGAACTGTGGTGTTGGAAAAGACTCCTGAGAGTCTCTTGGACAGCAAGGAGATCAAACCAGTCAATCTTAAGGGAAATCAACTGAATATTTATTGGAAGGACTGATGCTGATGCTGAAACCCCAGTATTTTGGTCATCTGATGTGAACAGCTGACTCATTGCAAAAGTCCCTGATGCTGGGAAAGATTGAGGGCAGAAGGAGAAGAGGGCGTCAGAGGATGAGATGACTGGATGAAATCACCATAGCAATGGACACAAATTTGGACAAACTTTGGGACAGAGAGGCCTGGTATGCTGTGGTCCATGGGGTTGCAAAGAGTCGGACATGACTGGGTGAGTAAACAACAACATAGCCTCTGAAATCAGACCACTTAGATTAAAATTCTAGCTTAACTTCTTATGATCTGAATGCTTTCCAGGAAGTTACTTCATTTCTCTGGGTTTCTCAGTTTCCTCATCCTCAGAGGATGATTATGAAGAATGAATGATGTTTATTCTTCTTAAAAAAATAAGTATTGGAGTATAATTGATTCACAATGTTGTGTTTAATTGCTAGAGTACAGCAAAGTGACTCAGTCATACACACATATCTTGTTTCTCATATTCTTTTCCATTATGGCTTATCACAAGATATTGAATATAGTCCCGTGTGCTGTACAGAAGGACCTTGTTGCTTATCCATCCTATATGCACTAGCTTGCATCTGCTAATCCCAAACCCCCAATCCATCCCTCCTGCCACTGTCTTGGCAACCATGAGTCTGTTTCCATTTCATAGAAACCATTTGTGGTTTTTAAAAATTTTATTAAAAAGTGACATTTATTCTTAATAACATTTGCAAAGGGCTTAAAAGAGTCATTTATCTATAAATATTAGCTATCACCATTATCATCACCTAGGGGCAATAATGCTTGTCTTTGATTTTTCATCTAAATAACCCATGAACTTTCCATCTTCTGCCCTCAACAGACTCTCTCTCTAATATTCCCAGCACCTAGCATGTCTGGTTTTCATGAGTGAATAGAACAGGCATATTCCTTCATCTATATTGCGTTAACCTTTTGAGATTAAGATTGACTTACATATTAATATATTTACATGTGAAATGAAGTGTCTAGGAGTTCTTTTTAAATAGTTCAGAAAAATACTTGTAGGAGGTAGATGAAATAAGTTTGGCAGAATGTTGACAGTTATTAAAGCTGATGATGGATACATGGGAATTCATTTTCCTCTTTCTCTTGTTTTCGGTATGTGTGATAATATACACAATAAATTTGTTTAAAAAAAATTGAGAATGGGTAGCCAACCAAAGGCCTGGATCTTTTTTCTTCCCTAATGAACAACCTTTAATATATCTACTTAATTTTTTCAGATGTTAAGAACATGTTTTGTAATGTATAGAGTGTTTAAAACTAACTTTAAAAAAGAAAGCTACAATAAACTTCAATGATAACTGCTTATAAAAGAAATGAAAATGTCCAATATTTTAACAATTTTGGTTTCAGGCCTTGAAATAAGAATGTTTCCAAGGAGCTCTCAAAACACACACACACACGAATTTATAACCTGAAATTTTTCTAGCTACATTAAAATTCAATATCTTTATTTTTCACCTCACATAGTTACCTTTTTAAAATGTTTGTTGTGGGAACATTTAAGATACCCTTCTTAGCAACTTTCAAGTATAGAATACGTGTTAACTATAGTTTCCATGCTGCATATTAGACCTCCAGAACTTGGGACTTCCCTGGCAGTCCACTGGTTAAGACTCCCTGCTTCTACTGCAGGGAGTTCAAGTTCTATCCCTGGTCAGAGAGTTGAGATTCCACATGCCACAAGATGTGGCCAAAAAAGCAAAGAAAAGACACCTAGATTCCCCAGAACTTCAGTTCAGTTCAGTTCAGTTGCTCAGTCGTGTCTGACTCTTTGCAACCCCATGAATTGCAGCACGCCAGGCCTCCCTGTCCATCACCAACTCCCGGAGTTCACTCAGACTCACATCCATCGAGTTGGTGATGCCATCCAGCCATCTCATCCTCTGTCGTCCCCTCTCCTCCTGCCCCCAATCCCTCCAAGCATCAGAGTCTTTTCCAATGAGTCAACTCTTTGCATGAGGTGGCCAAAGTACTGGAGTTTCAGCTTTAGCATCATTCCTTCCAAAGAACACCCAGGACTGATCTCCTTTAGAATGGACTGGTTGGATCTCCTTGCAGTCCAAGGGACTCTCAAGAGTCTTCTCCAACACCACAGCTCAAAAGCATCAATTCTTCAGCGCTCAGCTTTCTTCACAGTCCAACTCTCACATCCATACATGACTACTGGAAAAACCATAGCCTTGACTAGATGGACCTTTGTTGGCAAAATAATGTCTCTGCTTTTGAATATGCTATCTAGGTTGGTCATAACTTTCCTTCCAAGGAGTAAGAGTCTTTTAATTTCATGGCTGCAGTCACCATCTGCAGTGATTTTGGAGCCCAGAAAAATAAAGCGACACTGTTTCCACTGTTTCCCCATCTATTTGCCATGAAGTGATGGGACCAGATGCCATGATCTTAGTTTTCTGAATGTTGAGCTTTAAGCCAACTTTTTCACTCTCCTCTTTCACTTTCATCAAGAGGCTTTTTACTCCATCTTAAAACTGGAAGTTTTTACCATTTGAGCAACATCTCTCCATTTCCCCAATTCCCAGCCCCTGGCAACCACCAAGCTACTCTTTGCTTCTATGAATCTGGCTTTTCTAGATTCTACATCTGAGATCGTACAGTACAGTTTTAAAAAGATGAGGGTGAAGGCAATGACCTGCACAGCTTAAAAAATGTCTAACTTCCCAATCAGCCCTCTGTATATGTCATTCTGCATCTGAGGATTCAACCAACTGTAGATTGTATAATATATATTTGTGTGTGTGTTAGTCACTCAGTCGTGTCCGACTCTTTTCGACCCCATGGACTGTAGCTCTCCAGGCTCCTCTGTCCATGGACTTCTCCAGGCAAGAATACTGGAGTGGGTTGCCATTCCCTTCTCTAGGGGATCTTCCAAACCAAGGGATCAAACCCAGGTCTCCCTCATTGCAGGCAGATTCTTTACCATCTGAGCCACCAGGGAAGCAGGGGAAAAAATTCATGTATAAGTGGGCCTGGGCAGTTCAAACCCATGTTGGTCAAGGATTCCCTGTATTTGCCTTTCTTTGTCTGACTTATTTAACTTAGCATCTGCCTTCAAAGTTTTGTCCATGTTGTCACAAATGACAGGGTTTTCTTTTTTATAGCTAAATAATATGCATGTGTGCATGCATTTGTGTATGTGTGTGTGTGTATGTATTCCACATTTTACTTGTTTGTTGACAGACAGTTCAGAGGAGGAAATGGCAACCCATTCCAGTATTCTTGCCTGGAGAATTCCATGAACAGAGAGGCTGGTGAACTATAGTCCATGGAGTCAGAGTCATTAGACACAACTGAGCAACTGAGCATCGGTTGCTTCCAGGTCTTGGCTCTTGAGAATAATACTGCAGTGAACACAGAGGGTGCAGATACCTCTTTGTAAAATTCAATATCTTTTAAATAAATGATTTCTAGTGGGTGAACAAAGGAAAAAGAAAAAGAGGGGTTTTATTAGAAATAGAAGCAGAAAGGAACCCATTTAGAATACAATTATTATATTCTTCAAGAAGAGATGAAAATCTCCCCTTGCCTTGTTCTTCCTTTGTAATTAATAGGAAGAACCCCCAACCTGTGGATTGCAAGGAGTAAACCTGGCATCCATAGGTACTGGAAGTAGATTACGTGATCAGAATAAGCCTCAGCACAGCAACAGCAGAGACATCAGCATGGGAGCTCTGGTTCTCATGCCCCCAAGTCCCAGGGAGTGATTCAATGGGCTTGGATGGACATTCTGTGAGCAGTGAGTTGCATCACAGCTGAGGAACCCAAGGCCAAGGGCTAAATGCCTTAATTCCTATCAGCCAGATTGGAACAAGGTTACACTGGTGCCCATATGAGGGAGGAGCTGAGGTGTCCGACACACCCCAGGGGTCCAGCTTTCCCGAGGGTGTCGGACAGAACTGAACAGTCCTGCTATTGTGCAGGTGTCCCGCACAGCAGAGAAGTTTTGATCCCACATTAATTTATTTTTCTTTTCCTAGGACTCAGATGGGATGACAAGCCCAGCAGCAGGGTTATTGCCAATTGCAGCCGTTGCTTAACTCAAGAGGACCATGTCATTATTTTGTGACGCTGCAGCACTGGGTCTAGAGAATGGAGGAAGCGTTAAATATTTCCACCCACCCCCCAACTTCCTAGGGAACGGAGATATTCTTTCTTCAGGTACCAGGGTTAGTGTCCTCTTTCCATGGGCACATTGTTCGTTTGTTCTAGGTCAGTAGCCACTATTTCTCCCTGGGGGCCAAAGGCTTCTCTCTGAGTCATCTAGGAGAGGGAACTACAATGGCCCCTAGAGGGAGCTACAATAACCCAATCTCTTCACCAGTGGAACTAAGCTGGCTTCTCCCTTGATTCCATCCTTTTCATTAAATCAGACAAGACTGCTGTGCCTTTCCCTTCCATCGTTTTGTCTTAGATCACAGTTTGTGCCTGGTTTGGGCTGCCCATCTTTATCCGGGGCATTTTGGGTCTCAGCGTCATCACAGTCTACCACAGAGGGCCCCCAAGTAGTAAAACAAAGATGGTGGAGTCTTTCTTCCACTTGAGGCAGGAGGCAGATCGAAGTATCTTCTCAGCCATTCTCTGCAGTGGGAGGCTCATCGTGGGAGCTGTCATTCTGTCCATTGTCCATTGTCAGTCTGGAGTACCTACAGCACTCAGGCTTTGAATAGGTTCTTCCATGGTATTCTGTGGGATTTTTTTTTTTTTTTTTTAAATCAGCCTCAGGGAAGTCAGGTTGGCCATACTATAGTCATTGGAACAGAAATCCAAAGTAGCAAGCCTTGTTGAGGGAATAATTCTGTCCCAACTGAATGGTCTACGTGGCAGCCTGAAGCCCGGGAGACAGCCTGGCTACTGCCATTCATTCTCACTCTCTTGTCACACAGACACACCAGCCATGTCTTTAACAGCTCCCCAGGCCATCAGCCAAAGCCATCTCAGGTCCCTCAGCATGATGGGTCAATAAAAACTGAAGTTTTCAGGCTATGGGTTTATCTCTGTTGGTCTTAAGCGGATTCGGCTAGGACAATTTGGAGTTTCTATCAAGGTACGGCTAGATACTGATTTATTTATTTGGCTGCATCGAGTCTTAATTGCGGCACGTGGCATCTTCTTGTGACATGCGGGATCTTTTCGTTTTCATTGGGGCTCGCAGGCTTCCCTAGTTGTGGTGTGCAGGCTCAGTTGTCCTGCAGCAGATGGGATCTTAGCTCCACAACCAGGAATCGAATCCTTGTCCCCTGCACTGGAAGGCGGACTCTCAACCACTGGACCACCAGGGAAGTCCTGAACCAGGAACTTTGACTCAGTAATCACGTGGACATCTGCAGCCCCTTGCCTCTCATCTACTTGAGGCATCTCTGTCCCTGATTACGTGGGTTTTGCACTGAATATGGACTCTGATGGTTTCTTTGTCCCTGTGGTATCAGAAGTGTTATTCACCTCCTGAAATTTTAGAGGTCTGATTAGACTTTGGTGTCCTCTGGTGGAATCTAGCTTTTAACACCACCTTCTATTGTTTGCGTATCCACCATCTTGTCTGTTGCTTGTCTGAGAACTTATGAGAAATTGACTTTGGAAGAGATCTTTGTAAATATTCTGCCTTCTAGGAGAGTGCTGATTCTTCTCGTCAGCAGTCGAGATGACTTAACATTAGAGTTAAGGGCCCAAGTCATTCATCAGAGATATTTTTATGTTTGACCAAGTGTCAGCCAGATTCTCATGGGTTTGTTGGCTAATAAACTTATACTAACTTCTGGCATAACTTCACTAAGAACAATTTGGAATTGTCATGCCTACTTTAGGCAACTTTGACATGGATAAGATTGTTCATTTGAGAGGAGCTTTAGAATAAAGAGAGACCAAAAAAAAGAAAAAAACTCATGAGGAGACTGACTTGTCTAAAAGACAGAGACCATGTTATTTTTTTCCATACAAGTGTTAATAAGTACTAGCTTTTTAATAGTATGATGATAAAATTATCAAGACCCCAATAACATGCTAGAAAGGGTGTGGAGAGAAGGGAACTCTCCTACATTCTTGGGAATGTAAATTGGTGCAGCCACTATGAAGAACAGTATGGATGTTCCTTAAAAAACTGAGAATAGAGTTGACATATGATCCAGCAATCTCACTCCTGGGCATATATCCAGACAGAACTATCATTTGAAATGATACATGCATCCCAATGTACATAGAAGCACTATTTACAATAGCCAAGATATGGAAACAACCTAAATGCCCAAAGACAGATGAGTGGATAAAGATGTGGCACACACACACACACAGACACACACACACACACACACACACAAATATTACTCAGCCATAAAAAAGAATGAAATAATGCCATTTGTAGCAACATGGATGGACCTAGAGATTATCAAACTAAGTGAAGTGAGAAAGAGAAAGACAAATACCATATGATGTCATTGTATGTGGAATCTAAAAATATGACACAAATGAACATATCTGTGAAAATTGAAACAGGCTCAGATATAAGAACAGACTTGTGGGTCCTGAGGGGTAGGGAGGTTGGGGGAGGGAAGGATTATGAATTTGAGGTTAGCTATTATATATAGAATGGATAAACAACAATCTCCTGGATACTGGAGTGGGTTGCCATTTCCTTCTCCAGGAGATCTTCCCGACCCAGGGATTGAACCTGGGTCTCCCGCATTGTAGGCAGACGCTTTACCATTTGAGCCACCAGGGAAGTTAGAATTATACATAGAATGGATAAACAACAATCTAATACTGTATAGAAAAGGGAACTATATTCAATATCCTATAATAAACCATAATGGAAAAATAATATATATGTGTAACTGAATATATATATATATTTGTATAACTGAATCCCTTTGCTGTACAGTAGAAATGAATACATTGTAAATCAACTATACTTCAAAAAAATGAAAGAAGACTATCAAGACCCCAAGCTATAGCTTAAAGCACCTCTAATACACATGCATGGTTGTGTGTATATGTGTGCATGTGTACATGCTAAGTTGCTCCAGTCGTGTCTGACTCTGTGCAACCCTATGGACTACAGCCCGCCAGGCTCCTCTGTCAGTGGGATTCTCCAGGCCAGAATACTGGAGTGGGTTGCCATGCCCTCCTCCAGGGGATCTTCCCGACCCAGGGATCGAACCCACATCTCTTATGTCTACTTGCATTGACAGGTGGGTTCCTTACCACTAGCGCCACCTGGGAAGCCCATGTGTGTATGACTATGTGTTAAAATGTGTGCTTAGCTTTTACAATGATAATTTTATTCTAAAACTGGTTCCTTTTCTTTTATTTTTTTTTCTCTTTACATTTTACATTTTTCTCTTCTCTCTTCCAATTTACCCTTATTCTTTTCTATTATAAAACTGTTGTTAAGTTAACAGAAGGTTCCAGTCCTGTGGCTGATATATGAGCTTATTTTGCCACCTTAAAATTTATTAATATAATGTAAAAAGTATATTCAGGGAAAATTAACTAGGCGGTTCTTGGCTTCAAAAGTTGGCTATGTAAAGTAGGTAATAAAAAAAATGCTTAAGGCTATACATAGTATAGGGGATTCCCTGGTAGTCCAGTGGTTAGGACTCTGCACTTTCACTGCTGAGGGCACAGATTCAATCCCTGGTCAGGGAACTAAGATCCTGCAAGCCATGCAGTGTGGCAAAAAAAAAAAAAAAAAAAAAAAGCTATACAGAGTATAATAATTACCTAAAATACAAATATGTGTACAAGAAAATGTTTTTTCTGATGATGGATTTGTCCGTTACTTAAGGAAATCATTAGTTTGTTAAAATAGTAATTTCAATGTCATATATATTTTATTTAATATACTAACACTAATTATATCTTAAAATTAAAGTCATTAATTTTATTATCTATTTATATTGCTAGATATTTACATCTAAGCACATTCATATAAAAGTACATTATGGAATGATGTCACTGAAAATTAGGGAGTAGGGAACTCCAGGACTGTGTCCCTCCACAGAAGCGACTAATGAGCTGGCAAGAACAATCATTATCAACTTTTGCACAACTCTAGAATTTGGTCAAAAACACAACAACCAAAGGAAGACCTGGTGAAGACAAAAGCTGCTGTATTGAAGAAAGAGAGCACAGTGGCATTTTAAACTGCCTACTTACAATCCCCCCATCCCAGACTGGCAGCAGCCACAAGGACAGCAGTCCACACCCCTGGCGTACGTTGCCAGTGCCTCAGGGGGCAATATGAAGTTGATTCTCAAATACTTGTGGTTGTGGGTTTAGACTTGCCTGGCAGCTCCCTAAAGGAGCTGCACAAGACTTACCTTTGTTTTGCTCAACTGGGAGCATTCCCAGGCCTGGAGCAGCTTCCCAAACAGCTTTTACCAAAAGCATTTCAGGCCCCAAGTATTGGCAGTAGCAGCCCCGGACAAGAAATAGAGAGACCATAAAGTCCGGGAAGAGATTGGGAAAGGAGGTACACGAGAAAATAAGGACTTTTAAAAGCTCCCACATATACTTAGGCATCAAGAAGGCCACATGCATGCCCAGGGCTAGATGCATGCTCAAAAAAAAACAAAAACAAAAACAAAAACAAAAAACCCTGAAAAGATCCTTAACTCTCACCTCTGGCTTGCCTTCAGGCTCTGTGCAAGCAGGATGTGAAGGCTAAGCAGAGTTGCAAAGGGCTTGGCTAAGCATTGGAGGAGTACTCTGACACTGAGCCAATTTGCAAAGACTAGGAGAGAGGGGTTTGTTTTTTTTTTTTTTTCCTTCTCTCTTCCTCCTCCTTCTTCTCTTTTTCTCCTCTCCAGGTCCTTAAGGAAACTGTCAAAACATTATCTGAGCACAAAGCTAACAGAGCAGACGTAGGTGGCCACGTATGACAACACAGAATTTACAAAAATAGTTTAGAAAAGTCACTAAGCAAGCAAACAACTAAATAGATCAATGGAATAGAGAGTTCAGAAATGAATTTGTATATCTACGGCCAATTGATTTTTTTTGAGTGCTGAGACCATTCAATGGGGGAAAGAATTGTGTCTCCAGTAAATGGAGCTGATATCCACACGCAATTGATTCAATGAGGCAAAGAATTGTGTCTCCAGTAAATGGAGCTAGATATCCACATGCAAAAGACTGAAATTGTTAAGAGGTACAAACTACTATGTATAAAATAAATAAGCTACAAAGATATACAGTACAACACAGGGAATATCACCAATATTTTATAATAACTATAAATGGAATATAACCTTTAAAAACTGTGAATCACTATGTTGTATTTGTTGTTGTTCAGTCGCTAAGTCATGATCAACTCTTTTGCCTGAAACTTATATAGTATGGTACATCAAATATTCCTCAATTAAAATAAAGATGAAATTGGACCCTTTCCTTATACCACATACCAAAATTAACTCAAAAATGGATCAAAGACATAAACTATAAAACTCTCAGAACAAAACATAATAATAAAACTTCATGATCTTAGATTTGGCAATGGATCCTTAGACTTGACACGAAAAGCATAAGCAATAAAAAAAGTAGATAAATCGAACTTCATAAAAATAAGAAACTTCTGTGCATCAAAGGAAGCTATCAAGAAGTTGAAAATACATACAACTAACAGATGGGAGAAAATATTTGTGAATCATAAATCTCACAGGTATATAGTATTCAGAATATATATACAACTCAACAAAAAACAACACAGTTTTTAATATGTGCAAAGAATTTGAATGGACATTTCTCTAAAGAAGATATACAGGTGGCCAATAAGCACAAGACAAGATACTCAATCGGAGAAGGCAATGGCACCCCACTCCAGTACTCTTGCCTGGAAAATCCCGTGGGCGGAGGAGCCTGGTAGGCTGCAGTCCATGAGGTCACTAAGAGTCGGACACAACTGAGTGACTTCACTTTCACTTTTCACTTTCATGCATTGGGGAAGGAAATGGCAACCCACTCCAGTGTTCTTGCCTGGAGAATCCCAGGGACGGGGGAGCCTGGTGGGCTGCCGTCTCTGGGGTCGCACAGAGTCGGACACAACTGAAGCGACTTAGCAGCAGCAGCAGCAAGATACTCAATATCATTAATCATTAGGGAAATTTAAGTCAAACTATTTTAAAGTGTACAATTCACAATGAGATGCCATTCACTCCTAGCAAGATGTCTGTTACTAAAACAGGATATAACAAGTGTTGGTGAGGACATGGATGGTGGGAATGTAAAATAGTGCACTACCCAATATAATATTGTAAAGTAATTAGCCTCCAATTAAAATAAATAAATTTAAATTTAAAAAATAAATAAATAAAACATTTAATAAGGAAAAAAAAGTGCACTACTGTGGAAAACAGTTCAGTTGGTCTTGCAAAGTTAAATGTATGATTAGTATATTAGCACACTGTTAGCATATTAATAATTCCACTCCTATGTATATACTCAAAAACATTGAAAATGGGTATACAAAGAAATATTTGTACACAAATGTTCATAGCAGCACTGTTCCCAGTGGCTGAAAGACAGGAACAACCCAAATGTCTATCAAGGAACTTCTCTGGCCATCCAGTGGTTAGGACTCGGTGCTTCCACTGCAAGGAACACTGGTTTGATGCCTGGTTATTAAGGTTATTATCTATTACTGTGGTTTGAAAATGTATAACTGTATCTTGGTTTTTAAAATTATGACTTACATTAATGTCTTCTGTTTCCTGACAGTTCTTGATTTTGTCTTTCCCTTATCAGATCCTAAATAATAAAGCTGTTAAGATGTCTTTTGTGCCTGAATTATCTTTGTATTTCCTGGAATGGCCTCATAAAAATTTGCTTCTTCACCTCATAAAAAAGAAAGATAATAGACATAGGTTTGTTTCAGCATTCTCCACATTTAAGTGAGTAACTCAAAATTACTGTGAAAACTCTTGTTTCCCAAAGTTAAGACTGTGGGGGAGAAAGAGGTGGAGGAAGCTAACACATGAAAAAAGTTCAGTCTTCTTAGATCACTTATGCACAAGTTAAATAGAGTAGATACATTTCAGTGTGTACCTTTCAGGTTAAAGCAAATATCCTCATGTTCTAACACACAGACTTACACAGTAGTCATCTACAAAGTTGAGTTTCTTTGTAGATTTCAATACCTTTGTTGATCGGGGACCATCGTGGTCAACTCTCAGATATAAATCAAAAACTACCGGAAGTTTGTCATTGTTCCCACGGTCCATAAAGTGTTCTTACTCCCAGGGTAGTTTTGACTACATCCTTATAAATTATGTTAAACCCCAGAAGAGGATGGGGCTTCCTAGGTGGCGCTAGTGCTCAAGACCCTGCCTGCCAACACAGGAGACTTAAGAGACGTGGGTTCGATTCCTGGGTCAGGAAGATCTCCTGGAGGAGGGCATGGCAACCCACTCCATATTCTTGCCTGGAGAATCCCCTGGACAGAGGAGCCTGGTGGGCTACAGTCCATAGGGTCGCAAAGAGTGGGACACGACTAAAGCAACTTACCATGCAACGGTAGGAAGCAAAGAGGAACTAAACAGCTATTCTCCTCCAGTCTGCTAGTGCTGATTAATATATAACATATTAGCCAGAAGTGTTCAGTCATATTACCAAGGCAGAGATAATCTGACTAATTTTTAAACCTGTATTTGTTTAAAAGATATCACCAGGGATTTTTTTAAGTCTCTCTTTGTAAAATTTATTTTTGGTCGCACTGGGTCTGTCTTTGGGTGCAGTCTTTAGTAGCGGCAAGCGGGGCTACTCTCTGTTTCGGTCCGTGGGCCTCTCATTGCCTTGGCTTCTCCCATTGTGGAGGACAGGCTCTAGGGCAAAGGGGCTTCAGTAGTTGAGGCGCAAGGGCTTAGATGCCCCATGGGATATGAAATCTTTCTGGACCAGGGATCAAACCCATGTTCCCTGCATGGGCAGGCAGTCTCCTATCCACCAGGGAAGTCCACCAAGGATGTTTATTGGGCATGTCCTACCTGCCTGTGCCATAATCCTCTGGAAACAGTTAAGATGGGATAGATCCTATAGCCAAAGCCTCAAGCCTCTTTTAAAAAGTTCCAAATAGATTTACATGGGATGTAACTATGTTTGGCCATTATGTATCTATTTTTGAGACTCATCAGAGGTTATCAAAAAGCCACAATTTGAACAACAACAAAAAGGTTACTTGATTTAGTTCTTTTCTACTTGGAAAAATGTTGATGTTCTCCCTAGCAATGGTGACATTCACTTCTCTAGAACTGTTACCAAGCATCTTTGGGAGATATTACATCTTACTCAAAATCTGCACTGACCATACCACCTTCAGTCTTATATTCAACGGACGTGAGAAGAGTTTTTCCTATCTCCTCTAAAACAGTGGTTCTCAACCAGGGGCTAGCCCCACCCGCAGGGACAGTTGGCAATGTCTGCAGACGTTTGTGTTTGTCACAACTGGGGTCAGGGTGATACTGGCATTGAGTGGGTACAAGTCAGGGATGCTGCTCAACATCCTACAGTGCACAGAACAGCCCCCCGCCACCTGCCAACAGCAAAGAGTTATGAGCCCAAAATGTCAACAGTGCTAAGGCTGAGAAACCTTGCTCTAAAACAAAGTCTTGAAGTCCATATGTATATGGAAGGCTGATTCATTTTGCTGTACCATAGAAACTAACACAACCTTCTAAAGCAACTATACTCCAATAAAAATTAATTCAAAAAATAAAACAAAGCCTTTACAATTTAAAACCCAGAGACTTTGACTTCTGAAAAAAGACATCCCTCCAACTTTGATGAGGACATTACCAGGTACTCTTAACTAATACAGCAGGGCTTCCCAGGTGGCATTAGTGGTAAAGAGCCTGCCTGCCAATGCAGAAGAAACTAGAGATGCAGGTTTGATCCCTGGATCCCCTGGAGAAGGGAATGGCAACCCACTCCAGTATTCTTGCCTGGAGAATCCCACGGACAGAGGAGCCTGGCGGGCTACAGTCCATGGGGTCGCAAAGAGTCGAACATGACTGAAGCACCTTAGCATACAACTAACACAACAGTAATACTCCAGGACATTGATCCTTGGACTCATCTCTCTCAAAGATATATAAGCCACTCTAAAATCACTGGAAGACTGTATCGGCAGGAGACCTCAAACTAAAGATTCTTCTAAATCCTTCAGAAGCAGATGCCAGCATGAAGTAGACAGCTTTTGCCCAACATCCATAGCACAAGATAGGCTTTTTTCCCTTCTTTGCCAGATTGAGATTGTTGAATTCTTTAACTGTAATATCCATAGAGCCTATTCTTTTTTTTCTCTTTTTTGGCCATGCCACATGGCATGCAGGACCTTAGCTACCCAACCAGGGATCAAACCTGTATGCCCTGCGAGGAGTCTTAACCACTGGACCGTCAGGGCCTATAGGGCCAATTCTTAATATTGCTCTTTGAAACCTTACTCACTCCTTGGTAGAGCTCCTACATCTGGCTACAGTTTGCTCATGATTTGGCTAAAAACATACAATTAAACCAGATGTTGAGTATGTACTCTACTTCCAACTTCCCTTGGTACAGATTTCTTGTGATAAACCAATTGGTTTCCTAGGTAATTGAACTCAATACTAAGTGACTATAGGTGGCAAAGACATTTCCTTTAAAAATGAGATAACTTAGCTAATACTCCCATCTCTAGCTCTGTCGACTCCAGATTGGGATAAGATCTGTTGTCTTAATTTAATTTGGATACCCTATAACTTACAGGTATTCTTCAAATTCTGATGATAAAACCTTCTCTTAGTATCTACCTGTGTTACAGCATTCAAATGTGTGATCTTCAGAGTCTTAAATGCTACCATTCAGATACTGTCACAGAAATTGACTCACTAGTTCATCTTACAATGGAAGAAGTGAAAAGGGCTAATCAAACTGCCAAAAAAGCCTTCCAATCAATGGAACTCAGACAGTGGTGCCGACCTGGATTTCACAACACAATGTCCTACAGATTGAATGTCATACATAGTCCTTGAACAAAAGAAGGAACGGTGCAAGTCAAATTTAGTTCAGAAAGAGAAAGTAGGAATCTGCCCAGTCATTCATTGGGCTTGAGTAATACACAAAGTCAATTGCACAGTTCACCGGAAATATTTCTCTCAAGAACATTGCAGGTAGAAAATGTCACAGTAACCACGCTGTTTGGGTGACTACTGCTGCCATACTCACTGAGAAATTTTGTTCTCTAAAATCATGGACTGTCAGAAACTTTGCCGTTTGAAATTGTATCTTCAGGAATAAAACATCGCACTCTTGCCTGGAGAATCTAAGTCACTTTGACCTAGACAAGAAGCTACAATTTCCATCCTAGGTGAACAGCTTCAGATAGGGGTCCTGGTTTCAATATTCCACATATATGTTAATCCAAGGGCTCACTTTGCAGCATAGAGCTGATATTCAGCCTTTTACACATAGTCTTGCTTGGAACCTCCAAAACACTGCTTCACTTAAATGTCACCTAAATGCCACCCTGGGCTTCCTAGGTGGCTCACTGGGTAAAGAATCCACCTGCAATGCAGGAGATGCAGGAGACTTGAGTTCATTCCCTAGGTTGGGAAGAACCCCTGGAGGAGGGCATAGCAACTCACTCCAGTAGTCTTGTCTGGAGAATCCCATGGACACAGGAGCCTGGCAGGCTACAGTCCATGGGGTCACAAAGAGTCAGACACAACCGAAGCTACTGAGCATGCATGGATGCAAATGCCACCCTTCCCCCAGATTCCATAATGACTGTCACTTGTCCTTCATTTGATGAGATGCCCCATGGTTTCTATTGCGTGATCTCCCTTATTACAGTGATTCAATGACCCTGATTTGTTACACTACAAACATGTCTTTGGTAGTCTGATTGGCTTAACACAGGGTAAACCTCCTACTTCCACAGATGACAGAATGGTAGACAATGAGAGGTGATAAATCAGAATAAAGCATTTTATTACTGCCTGGAAAACAAGAGGAGCATCAGCATAGTGGTACCAGTTCCTATGCCTCCAAGTCTCATGAGGCAATGAGCTAGGCTACACATATCGTAGATTAGGCTGCAATCCAGGGCCAAGGGCTCAGTACATTCTGTGGCAAGCATCAGACAAGCCAGTTCCCCTTTCCACAGAGCTGTCATGTTTTGGTCTCCTCGACCACCTTAACACATGACTCTCTATGGAAGCCATTCAGTATCCAGGGATGGTCAGGCCTTAGTGTGGCACACTTAGCGAGGCCATTCTTGAGACCCATGCTAGACTATGTCTTCCTAAACCAGTGGAAAGATCTGTACAGAATTCATTTTTTGCTTCAAAACAATTTAGCCCATTATTTCTAGACATTTCTGAAAGATAGAATGAGCCAAAGTGGGAAGGAAACTCCCACTTCTAAGCTAAAAGCAAAGTTTAGAGAGAAAACAATGCTCCTGAAGAACATGTGAATATAACTTTGGTTTTTCTTTGATATTTATGAAAATTACTGCCAAACTTACTTCTTTCAAATGTTACCAAAAGATTGCTCAATTAGGTACTACAAAGAGATAGGTAGCAGTAGAACAATATATTCACTAAACCAAGGATTCAAAATAAGATTGCCAAGTATCACGAGGTAGTCCATTCTTCAGTAATCTCATTTATATACGTTTTCTTAATTTTTCAGAGTTTTTTTTTTTTTTTTTTTTGCCAGCCCAGACACCCGGAAATGTATTTGTTATATTGAAACTTAGACTATGTTGAATCCAAACTATTTGACTTTGAGGACCACCAAGATATAAACATATCATGTGGATGAATCTATACCTTGAAAGCTTATATCTGGGTAAGCATTTATCATCCCCTGAAGTCACTGTATAACAATTTTACAGTGCAGGAAAAAGTTACATTATGTTGCCTTACATTTGGAAGCAAAATAACATTTCTGTCATGCTGAATTTCCTATCAGTCAGTTATTTCCTCTTTATGGATATTGCACTCAATTATTCTAATGTTATAGGTCATTATTTAATGTCAAAGCATTTCTCTTTGACAACAGAACACTTTTCCAGATAGAACAAAAAACAGATTTAAGAGACCATGCAAAAACTTGTATTCATGAACACTAAAACCATCTGTTTCCGCTATGTAATTTTCACAGCCCATTTGCAGACTTTCCCAGTTCTAGAGTGACCTTAGCCAAACACTAGATTAGCTTTCAAAATCACTAGGACTGTGGGCACTGATTTGAGAAAAATAGAATAAGTGAAACTCTGCCTGAGTAAAAACTGCTGCCGCTGCTGCTGCTAAGTCACTTTAGTCGTGTCTGACTCTGTGCAACCCCATAGACGGCAGCCCACCAGGCTTCCCATCCCTGGGATTCTCCAGGCAAAAACACTGGAGTGGGTTGCCATTTCCTTCTCCAATGCATGAAAGTGAAAAGTGAAAGTGAAGTCGCTCAGTCGTGTCCGACTCTTAGCGACCCCATGGACTGCAGCCTACCAGGCTCCTCCGTCCATGGGACTTTCCAGGCAAAAGTACCGGAGTGGGGTGCCATTGCCTTCTCTGGAGTAAAAACTAGCTATACTTAATTTTTTTTAAATTCTCAAAGCCCCCAAATCTCCTGTTGTATCAGCTAGAAATGATTTTGGTTACAAGAACAGACAATGTGGCTAGCAGTGGACAGGAGTTCATTTTTCTCGTATAACAAGGTGACTGGAGATTTGTGGTTGCTGAGAAATTAGTTGAGCATATCAACTGTACCAGGATCCTTTGCTCCTTCACTTCATGGTCCCAACATGGTTGCTGCAACTCCAGACATGGCATGAAGCAGAGAAAAAAATAGTTCTGGGATATTTGTCTTTTTCATTATATAATGCAAAGTTCTCCCAGAAGCCCTCTGACAGATTACTGTTTCTAGTTCAATAAAGCATGGTAAAGTATGGCCACTACTGGCCACGAGGGAGACTAGGAAACCAAGGCTTTTTGTAGCCTCTAGAATGGAGATCAGGACAGAGCAAACGCAGGTAGGAACAGACACTGGGTTAGCCTGTCAACACATATGAAATACATTATAACTTCTGTGCTGTTCCGTTCTACTCACTGGGACACAGGGTAGCAAAATGAAAGAAAAATCAAAGTAGTTTTGTCTCCCTGGACTTCATAATCTCATTTCATTTATTTTGCTAGAGCACAGACCAAAGCCACTGTTCAAGCTTTACTTACTAATATTTCCTTTAAGGTACTGTCTGACCTGACCCAGTTTAGCTTCCTGCCTGCATGCATTTGCTCATGCTGTTAGCTCAGCCTGAAGGGATCTCTTCCCCGTCTACATATTAAACATTTCATTTCTTCTTCACTACCTGCCTCAAATATTCTCTCTCCCATGAAGTGTTCCCCAATCTCCCAACTGGTAATTCCCAAGATACATTGCTGCTGCTGCTAAGTCACTTCAGTCGTGTCTGACTCTGTGCGACCCCATGGACTGCAGCCTACCAGGCTCCTCCGTCCATGGGATTTTCTAGGTAAGAGAACTGGAGTGGGTTGCCATTTCCTTCTCCAATGCATGAAAGTGAAAAGTGAAAGTGAAGTCGCTCAGTCATGTCTGACTCTTCGTGACCCCATGGACTGCAGCCTACCAGGCTCATCCGTCCATGGGATTTTCCAGGCAAGAGTACTGGAGTGGGGTGCCATTGCCTTCTCTGCAAGGTACATTAGTATTGTCTAAACAAGAGCTTAAGTGTTTTACATAGGGTATCTCAATCTTCATACGTTTACATAGGCTATCTCAACCCAATGAAATAGGTACTATTGTTATTTCCATCCTATGGTTGTGAAACCAAAGTTCAGATTAAGTAATTGCGTTAAGAGCACAAAGCGTGTAAGAGCTACTAGAGTGATGATTCAACCCAGTTTCATCTGATGCTCAAATCCATTCTCTTCACAGTATGTCATACCATTTTCTCTCCATAGCCACTGGCTGCAAGAGGATAAACTAAGATAGGGACAGCATCTTATTCACCTCTAATTAGCCTCCCTTCCTAGACTCACCCACTGCCTTGGAATTCAGAGGTGTTCACAAAGTTATTGAAAAGTAAAGCTGAAGCCACTGTCAAATTGGTGGCAAAACAGTACATCAGTAGATTAGAAATCAGTCTGGGTTCACATCCTGACTTACTTGAATAAGTTATCTACCCTATACCACAATTTCCTCACCAGTAAAATAAGAATAAATGACCCCCTTCTCTGTCTTCATTAGGTTTAAATGAAGCACTTTTATGGAAAAAAACAAAACGTGTGCACTTGATGGGATCTAGCATTCTCAAGACTAGTATCTTTCTTGGGCTCTTACAATATTTCATTTATTATTTCTTCACTCCCTCCCTTCTTCTCTGTTTTACCCATGTAGAATCACTATCATATGCACCTTTAAACTTGTGGATCTATCATCCATGTCTCTTGGACTGTCTCTTATACTTTTCATTTCGTTGCCTCTGTGCACTGTAGTCTGGGAAAATCTCTTGGCTCAATTTCATCTGTGTTTAAGCCTGAAATTAAGCCAGTACACACCATTTAGGGCATTCTGTTCTGAGTCTTACTGGTTGGGTGAATATTCTGATTGTTTGATACCTATTCCACACTAGTGAACTTCAGTTTTATTATCATTCTTAGGTATGTTTGTTATTCTTTTTCGCCTATCTCTTGAGCTTTTATTTCAATGATCATAAATTTCATTTCTAAAAGCTCTCATTATCTTTTCCCTCATGCACATTTTTCTAGAATATCTCTGGGGATATTATACTTAATTTTAAAGTCTTCTTTGATTTGCCATGTTAACTGCTTCTTCCACTTGGGGAGTTCACTTCCTTTTGTGTCTGTTCTTGGTTTTGTGCTTGTATTTCTTTGAAGTATTTTGTTATTCCACCTATGGATTTCTGTTCCATGTAACGAATTTGCCATTGCTAGTAATGAGGGGTTCTAAATAGGTTTCAGCTATCTGAATTAATCTGTAACGTCATTCTTTCAGTACTAAGACATAGAAGTATTTTTGCATGGACCTTGTTCTGGCTATATAATTACCAGCCATATGGGAGTGGGGCCTCCTTTATGAACAGGTGATGCTACATGGGAAGCTTTGAGGGGAGGGAGTCTCTTTGAAAAATCAGAATCCCAGGGATATGCCTCTTCTGGGTTTGAAGTCCAAATTTATACTACCTACATGGTTTGGTGGGCTTCCCAGGTGGCGCTAGTGGTAAAGAACCCACCTGCCAATGCAGGAGACATAGAGATGCAGATTCGATCCCTGGGTCGGGAAGATTCCCTGGAGCAGGAAATGGCAATCCACTCCAGTATTCTTGCCTGGAGAATCCCATGGACAGAGGAGACTGGAAGGCTACAGTCCATGGGGTCGCACAGAGTCACAACGACTGAGCGACTAAGCGTGCATGCACATGGTTTGGTAATCCCAAACTATAAAACAAACGTGAAGAATTGCTCCTCGTCTAGGGATACCTCCTCAAGAACTTGACGTGCCACTTATTAGTTTGCTAAATCTGCCTTTCTTGGCCCTGCTTTGTGATACTGGACTTTGTAAAACATTTCTTCTTTGCCAGAGAGTGTAATGTCAGGCTCTGTCAAGTGAGGGTGCTGGAGGAACAGCGTAAAACCCAGCAGAGGCCAGCACTCCTCTTTCCGGTCTGGTGTGTTTTTCTTTCCTCAATCTATGGTGCAACTGTCAGTGGTGTGCAGAAGATGGAGTGGTGCTCACCATTCAGCAATTTTCACCAGAATACCAGCAAGTGGCATCCTTGTCAACAGGGCACAGGAGACACAGTGGCATGCACCCCCAGTGAGCTTCCCTGGCACCCAAAAAGACAGCTCTCTGCTCTCCAGCCCCAGCTCACTAGCAACCTGGCTTTCCAGGTGTGGACCAGCTCCGACCTGTTGCAACTCAGAGGATTTTCCCACCATCCAATGTGCTGCAACCCACCCTTTCTGATGAGGTCTGAGTCTCAGCCTAGGAGTGGGGGAAGGGCTCTTTTAAGCTTTGTCCATCCTTGCATCCTTTCCCTCAACTTTCTTCAGAGTTCTCTTTTACCTGTTTAGTAATCACCTTTAACTTGTTAGTAATTCTTTATATTAATTATCTTCAAATTACTGGTGTGGTTTATGTCTCCTCACTGGATGCTAATTGATATGCCTGGAAAAAGTAAATGCAAAGAACCCCAGTTGCATTGGATACACACAGAAAGAAAAAAAAAAAAACACCCCACCACTGTTGAGCTTATAATAAAAAAATTATAAAGCTTCATAAGGAAACAATGCATCATAAGTAGAAACCAGCAAACATAGTAAGCAGAAGGACTAGAGGTCCCAAACCAGAGATAATGGAATAAAATTTGAAAGAAAACATAAGATCGGTATATTTTAGATAACTAGAAATCTAAAAGAAGGATCAAAACACTAAGAACAAGACTCTATGAAAAAAGAACAGATAGATAGGAAAAATAACCAGAGACATATAAAGATAAAAAAAATACAGGCACTGAAATCAATTTCATGGATGAATTAAAAACCAAATTAAACACAGATAAAAAGAGAATAAATGAACTATGTAACAAATTTAAGGAGATGTTTCACAATTTTGTGACACAGTAACCCAAAGATGGAAGATATTTTCAAAAGTTGAAGAGACCTGGAAGATAAAATGTGTAAGAACTAGAGTGGTGTTTATAGTATGCTACCTTTTGAGTAAGAAAGAGACTATGCATTCATATTTTATTATGTTTTAATAAAAAAAAAACTCAAAGGGTGGGCTTCTCTGGTGGCTCAGTGGTAAAGAATCTGCCTGCCAAAGCAGGAGACACAGGTTCAATCCCTGTTCCGGGAAGATCCCACATTCCGTGGGGCAGCTAAGCCAGTGTGCCACAACTATTGAGCCCATGCTGTAGAGCCCAGGAGCCTCAATTACTGAGCCCTTGCACCGCAACTACTGAAGCCTGCTTGCCCTAGAGCCCATGTTCCGCAACAAGAGAAGCCATCACAATGAGAAGCCCATGCAACACAAGTAGAGAGAAGCAGGTACAGCAGTGAAGACCCAGTACAGCCAAAAATAAATAAATAAAAACAATTATTAAAAAAAAAACTCAAAGGGTGCACCAGAAATGATAAAAAGGAGTACATCTATGTGAATGTGGTTGTGGTGGGGGAAACGATAGATGTGGGCGAGGGTGGGACTGAGGCTTTTATTATTGCATACATTTTATTTTTTACCCTCAAGCTAACATCTCACTTTATTCTTTTCCAGTTTCATTGAGACATAACTGACATACAGCACTCTATAAGCTTACACTGAACAACATAATGGTTTGACATTGTGAAATGATGGCCACCAAAAGTTTAGTGAACATTCACCATCTCATATAAATACAAAAAAAGAAAAAAATGTTTTTTTCCCCTTGTGATGAGAACTCTTAGGACCTACTCTCTTAACTTTCAAATATACCGGAGAGCAGTGTTAAATATAGTTATCATGCTGTATATTACACCCCTAGTACTCATGTATACATTTTATATTGGTGTAATTTACAAACCATGTGTGTTACTCCGGATCCTCTGAGAAGAAAAAGCCAAGATGGAATAGGATTTGCAAGAGATTGATTGGAGGAAAAGGGAGGAAGCCCAGAAGGTAGGGAAGAATTTTCAGGCCACATTGACAAAAAGGGAGGCTAGTGCAGGCAGATTTTAAGACTGCAGTACAGTTCTAAGAAAGGTTCAGCCAGGCTGATGAGGAGTCCTCAAGCCAAAGCAGCCCATCAGAGGAGTCACATGTCTTGCCGGAATTCTTAGTATCCTTGCTGTGCTTAGTCACTGACTGGGAGCAGCCTGTGTAAAATGCGCCCTCAGTGGCCTCCAGACTAATGTAGTGGTGGATTCAGAGTGCAGCAGCTGAGGCCATCTGTCAATTACACTCCCATAGCAAGAGATCTGAGTGGCATATTTTCAAAGCCGCCACCCCATCTGATTAAATTTTGTACTCAAAGAAGAGCAAAATAAAGACATTTTCAGACAAAGATGGAAGGAGCTTATCACTCACAGACTGTCACCCTAAAAATCTCTGCAGGATTCACTCTGGGAAGAAATATGTTGAATCCTGAAGTTGAGTGTAGGATGCAGGAAGTGATGATGAGCAAATTAATATGTGGGAAAGAAACTGGTAAATACACAGATAAATCTAAACAGGTATTGACTATTAAAAAACAAAGATGACAATAATGATTTATTTGGGTGTATTAAAAACAAGGTGGGGACTTCTCTGGTGGTCCCATGGTTAAGACTTCACCTTCCAATGCAAGGGGTGTGGGTTCGATCCCTGGTTGGGGAACTAAGATCCCACATGCCTCAGGGCCAAAAAAACAGACAAACAACAGAAGTAATATTGTAACAAATTCAATAAAGACTTAAAAAATGGTCCACGTCAAAAAAAAATTTTTTTTTAAAAGCAAGGTAGAATGAAAACACTGGCAATGACACATAAAAACGGAAGGGAACATTGGAGGTCGAGTATTTTAAGGTCTACTCATCAGTCAGGATGTAATCAAGTCAAGAAGAAGTCATACTGGATTAGAGTGGGCCCTAAATTCAATGATTAGATTTGATGAATAGGAGAAAGGAAGGGGAGATTTAGATAGATGCATAGAGGGAAGAAGGCCACGTGATGATGGTGATGGACATCAGAGTGATGCAGCTATAAGCCGAGGAACATCAAGAATTACCAGGAGAAAAAAAAATTAAAAAAAAAGAATTACCAGGAGCTGCCATAAACTAGGGAAAACTAGGAAGAGGAAGTATTCTTCACTACAGTCTTCAGAGAGAGCATGGCCCTGCCAACACCTTGATTTTCGAGTTCTAGCCTTCAAAACTGCAGGAGAATAAATTTCTGTTGTTTAAGCTAAGAAATGTGGGGTAATTTGTTCTGGTAGCACTAGGAAATTAATACAGTGCCAAACTCTTTTCCAGAGTGGCTGTTCAGTTCAGTTCAGTTCAGTCGCTCAGTCGTGTCCGACTATTTTCGACCCCATGAATCGCAGCACGCCAGGCCTTCCTGTCCATCACCAACTCCCGGAGTTCACTCAAACTCATGTCCATCGAGTCAGTGATGCCATCCAGCCATCTCATCCTCTGTCGTCCCCTTCTCCTCCTGCCCCCAATCCCTCCCAGCATCAGAGTCTTTTCCAATGAGTCAACTCTTTGCATGAGGTGGCCAAAGTACTGGAGTTTCAGCTTTAGCATCGTTCCTTCCAAAGAAATCCCAGGGCTGATCTCCTTCAGAATGGACTGGTTGGATCTCCTTGCAGTCCAAGGGACTCTCAAGAGTGGCTGTACCAGTTCACATTCTCACTGCCAGTGTATGTGAGATCCAGTTTTTCTGCATCCTCACCAGCATGTGGTATTATTGTTATACTTTATTGTAGCTCTTCTAATAATTTTGTAGTGATATCTCATTGTGGTTTAAATTTGTATTTCCCTAATGACAAATGAGGGCTTCCCTGGTGGCTCAGATGGTAAAGAATCTGCCTGCAATGTAGGAGACCTGGGTTCGATCCCTGGGTCAGGTAGATCCCCTGGAGAAGGGAATGGCTACGCACTCCAGTATTCTTGCCTGGAGAATCCTATGGACAGAGAAGCCTGGTGGGCTACAGTCCACGGAGTTGCAAAGAATCAGACACAACTGAGCGACTGACACCCATACACACACACACACACACACACACACACACACAATGACTAATGATCTTGAACATTTTGCCATGTACTTGTTTGCCATCCATATCTCTTCCTTGGTGAAATATCTGTTCAGGTCTTTTGCCCATTTTATAATTGGATTTTTTCCCCTACATTTTGAGAGTGTTTTTTTTTTAATGTATTCTACAAAGAAAGCTTTTACAAGATATATAGTTTGCAAGTATTTCCAACCACACTGTAGCTTGTGCTTTCATCCTCTAGACAGAATATTTCACAGTACAAGTTTTTAATTCTGATGATGTCCGTTTTTTTTCTTTTATGAATTGTGATTTTAGTGTTTTTTCTAAAACTCTTCGCCTAGTCTTGGGTCCTAAAGATGTTCTCCTATGTTTTCTTCTATTTCCAAGCACTTTTTAATTTTATTTATTTATTTATTTGCCATGCCGTGTGGCATGTTGGATCTTACTTCCCTGACCAGGGATTGAACCCATGTCCCCTGCAGTGGAAGTGCAGTCTGAACCACCAGGGAAGTCCTCTCTTATGTTTTCTTCTAAAAGTCTCATAGTTTTACATTTAAACCCATGATCCATTTTGAATTAATTTTAGTATGCAGTGTGATGTTTAGGTCAAGGCTCATGTCTTTCTTTTTTCTACAAATGTCCAGTTGTTCCAGGACAATTTGTTTAAAAAGATGTCTTTCCTTCACTGAATTGCTTTTGCACATTTGTCAAAAATCGATTGGCCATTTCAACAAATAATGTTGTGGAACCTGGATATTCAAACACAAAAGAATGAATTTGGACTGATACCTCACACCATATACAAAAAATTAACTCAAATTTATCAAAGACCTAAATGTAAGAGCTCTCTGTTGTTCAGATTGTATAGATTTATCTTTGAGTTCACTGATTCTTTCCTCCATCCTCACCAATCTATTATAGAATCCTTCTAGCAAGTCAGTTCATTAATTGTACTTTCCAGTGATTTCTTTGTTTCTTTTTAAATATCTTCTATTTGTTTGCTGAGAATTTTTTTCCTCTGTTTCAAGAGTGTTTGCAATGGCTCACTGAAGCATTTTTACAATTAAAACTTTAAAATCGTTATCAGATAATTCCAACATCTGAGTAATCTCAGTGTTTGTCTGTTGCAACTGTCCTGGTTTTTGGTATGAAAAGTCATCTTTGATTGTACCCTGGGTATTTTGGGTATTATGTTGTGAGATTCTGGATCCTCCTTAATCACTCTTAGCAGGCAGTCCTGTTTAGGTGTAGGGAATAAGTCTACCTTTTGCCCACTTATAAAATTGGTTTGTTTGTTTTCTTATTAATATGTTGGAAGAGGACTTCAAATATTCTGGCTATACAAATCCTTTATCTGGATATGTGATCTGCAAATATCTTTTCCCAGTCTATGGCTTTTCTTTTCATCTTCTTAGTGGTGCTTAGTGGTGTTTCTTAGAAGTTCAAAAATTTTGAATTTTGATGGTGTTGAGTTTAGTAATTCATTCTTTTATGAATCATACTTTTGGGGTCATATCCAAGAAACCTTTTCCTAACCTAGGTCCTTAAGATTTTCTCCTGTTTTCTATTACAGATTTTATAATGTTACAGTACAGTTGTGTTCGACTCTTTGCCACCCCATGAACTGTAGCCCACCAGGCTCATCTGTCCATGGGATTTTCCAGGCAAGAGTACTTGAGTGGGTTGCCATTTCCTTCTCCAGAGGTTCTTCCCGACCCAGGGATCGAAGCTGGGTCTCCCGCATTGTAGGCAGATGTTTTACCGTCTGAGCCTCCAGGGAAGTCTTATGTTTATAATGTTAGTCTTACATTAAGGTCTATGATCTAGTTTGAGTTACATTTTTAGTATGGTGTGATGTGGGTGTCCAAGTTCCCCAGTACCATTTGTTGAAAAGATTATCCTTCTCATTGAAATGCCTAGCACCTTTATCAAAAATCAACTGACCATATATAGATGATCTTATTTTCAAAGCAGAAATAGAGACATAGATGTAGAGATCAAACATATGGATACCAAGGGGGGGGAAAGAGGGGGCAGTGGGATGAACTGGGTGATTGGGATGGACTATTAATACTATGTATAAAATAGATAACTAATGATAACCTACTGTATAGCACAGGGAACTCGGCTCAATGCTCTGTGGTGACCTAAATGGAAACAAAATCCAAAAAAAGGGGGATATATGGATATGTGTAGCTGATACATTTTGCTGTACAGCAGAAACTAACAACATTTTAAAGCAACTATACTCCAATACAAATTGATAAAAAAATAAAAGTTGCATAGACACATCTTTTAAAAAAAATCCACAGACCATAAATATAAAAGTTTATTTCTAGATTTCCAATTCTTTTCCAGTGATCTATATGTCTATCTCTATGCCAACACCTGAAATGTCAACACCATACTATATTAATAACTACAGCTTATAATAAGTTTTGAAATCGGGAAGTGAAAGTCTTGTACTCTGGTTTTCCTTTTCAAAAATTGTTTTGGGTATCCTAGGTCTATTCCATTTAATTTTAGGATCAGTATTAAGTCAGAAAGTGTGACACAGATGGTCTCTCACTCACAGTAAAAGTAGAATCCAGTGTAGCTTCTTGCGTTGGCTCCCCATGTGGCTGTTCACAGGGCAACACAAATGAGGGTCAGATGTTTAACTGCCCATGCAGGGGGCTTCAGCACAGGAAAGGATCCCCTAAATTATGAGACTCTAAGCTTATATAAAATTTGTTGGCACATCTGCCCATCTTCCTCTTTAGAGAGGGAGGGGGAGACAGATGGACAGACAGAAAGAATGATTTCGTCTTTATTCAGAATTGTAAACAAATCTTGGGGGAGGAGAGGGAAAGACCTTTAGATATATCACCTTGGAATATAAGCAAATCTGTCTCTTAGAGAGACATGTCTCTGGGCTCCCTTGGTGGCTCAGTGGTAAAGAATCCACCTGCCAATGCAGGAGACATGGGTTTGATCCTCGATCTGGGAAGATCCCATATGCCAGGGAGCAACTAAGCCCACACCCCACAACTACTGAGCCTGTGCTCTAGAGCCTGTGGTCTGCAACAAGAGAAGCCACCATAATGAGAAGCCTGTGCACCGCAACCAGAGAGTATGCCCTGCTTGCTACAAATAGAGAAAAGCCCACAGAGCAATGAAGACCCAGCACAGCCAAAAATAATTAACTAAAAAATTTATAATAGAAAAAGAAACATGTCTCTAAATCTCTAGCTTCTAAGGCCTTTGCTGTTCAAATATGTTCTTTACTCAGAAGACCTAACTGCAGAACTGTGAAATATCCCATGGAGAATTGTCTCCCAACGATCAGTTTGCCGATTTATGAAAAAAAAAAAATCTGCTGGAATTTTGATTGGGATTATGTTAATCTACAGTTCAGTTTAGGAAGAATTTCTATATTAATAATATTGAGTCTAAAAAAAATAATACTGAGTCTTCCAATCCATTAACATATTTCTTCATTTATTTCAGTCTTTCATTTCCCTCATTAGTGTCTTAAAATCTTCAGTGTACTTGTATTTATTTTGTTAAACTTACCCCTATGTTAAACTTGTCCCTAAGTACTTTTATTACTTTTAATGGTATTGTGAATGAAATTGTTTTCTTTTTCCTTTTGGGGGAAATATAGTTGAACATTATGTTAGTTTTAGGTGAATGGAATTGGTTTCTTCATTTTACTTTGGTTTGTTTATTGCTTGTAAACAGTGATGCAATTGATTTTTATATACTGATTTTGAATCCTGTGATTTTGCTCAACTTATTTATTAGTTCCAATAGTTTTTTGTACATAAATTCCTTAGGACTTCCTACACACAAGTTCATGTCATCTACATGGAAGCAACCTAAATGTCCATTGACAGAGAAATGGATAAAGAAGATGTGGTACATATATATAATAGAATACTACTCAGCCATTAAAAAGAATGAAATAATGCCATTTGCAGCAACATGGATGGGCCTAAAGAGTGTCATACTGAGTTAAGTAACTCAGGCAGAGAAGGAGAAATGTCATATGACATCCCTTATATGTGGAATCTAAAAAAAAAAAAAATGGTACAAATGAACTTACTTACAAAACAGAAAGATACTCACAGACTTAGAAAATGAGCTTATGGTTCACCAGGAGGAGTAGGGGGAAAGGATAGTTAGGGAGTTTGGGAAGGTCATTTACACACTGCTATACTCAAAATGGATAACCAATAAGGACCTATTGTATAGCACATTGAATTCTACTCAATGTTATGTGCCAACCTGGATAGGACTGGGATTTGGGGGAGAATGGATACATGTATATGGATGGCTGAGTCCCTTTGCTGTTCACCTGAAACTACCACAACACTGTTGATCAGCTAAACCCCAAAACAAAATTTAAAAGTCTAAATTTTGAAAAAAGAAAAGATCATGTCATCTGAGAATAAAGACAGTTTTATTGATTCGTTTTCAATCTGGATGCCTTTTGTTTTTCTTGCCTGATTTCACTGGCCAGAACTCCTGTACAATGCTGAAGTGGCAACAGCCAAGTGGCAAGAGTAGGCATTCTTGCTTTATTGCAGATCTTAACAGGGAACATCCACTCTTTTATCATTAAATATGATGTTAACTGCAGGGTTTTTGTATGTGTCTTTATCAGGTTGAGGAACTTCCCTTCTATTCTAGGTTTGTTGAGAATTTGTATTATGAAGGTCAAATGCCTTTTTTTTTTTAATATATCAATTGAGATGATCACATGGCTTCTGTCTCATTTCATGTTGTTCCTTTTCAAGTGAATTTGATTTTTTCTGAACTTTGAGAAGGGAGATATGGATTTATAACTTTATGGCTAGAGCTCTCTCCCACTGTTTTTGAAAAGTGTCCAAAACTATGGTGGCTTAATTTCTGAGATCTCCAGCCTCCATTCCCTCCTCTACTTTTTCTGGACCTTGCTGTAGATCCACGTTACTCACTAGCCATTGGAATGTTACCTCCTTTACAGCTTTAGCTCCTGTCATTGTGTTGGCTCTAAAAGCTTTCAGCGAGTACCTGCAAGTTCTCACGAAGTTGTTGTTCTCAGGTCAGTGGGAGGCTCTACCGCTCCTCTATGTTTCCCTTTGTACATAAGCTGATACTGTAAGTATTGGAGGCTCTACCGCTCCCCTGTTTCCCTTTGTACATAAGCTGATGCTGTAAGTATTGGAGGCTCTACCGCTCCCCTATGTTTCCCTTTGTACATAAGCTGATACTGTAAGTATTGGAGGCTCTACCGCTCCCCTGTTTCCCTTTGTACATAAGCTGATACTGTAAGTATTGGAGCTGTCACTAGTTTATCCCTACTTGCTCATAGTTTGTGGGTTTTGGGGAGAGGAGAGGGGAATTTATCATCCAGTTTTGTTGTATAAATAGCTCCTATTTAAAAAAGAAAGCTAGCAGCTAAATATACATAAAAATGGGAAACCAAAGAACAAAAGTAAAGTATGTCAACTCCTGGGACCAGTCCTGTGACAGGTGTGTGTGTGTGTGTGTGTGTGTGTGTGTTATAATCCCTTTCGTTGGACCACATCTTCTGTGCACCAGGTGGCAGAAATAATTGGGAATGGACAGGGAATAAACAACAAAAAAGGTGACACTCTTCACCTCTACTATCTCAAATTGCTAATTTCTTTTTTAACAATTTAATGAAAATCAGGTTACATTAGGGAGTGTGGAATCATATCTTACAAAGGTAGTTTTGAGTGGAACTACCATTTTTAAAAAACGCAGTTAATGAGCTGGTGCTTTGGTGTTGCAACAGATGTAACTTGAATCCTTCAAATAAAGATGTTTGAGGTTTTCATCATGGTGGGATAACGAGACCTGCTATTATACTATATTCTCTGTTCAAGGTGGGAAAACTTCAGACTGATTTTTACTTCCAACTGTCACCAGAAGACAAATAAGATAAGCAAATATTCATGACCTAAGGACAAGTGATTACTCAATCAAGTTAAAGTCCAACAAATTTGAAACCAGTGAAAGTAATCCAGAAGCTCTGGCTAGATACTTTTAAACCAAATAACTGTGCCTTTGATTATACCATAAGATGATTTATATATAGAGATATATAAATACCTAGATTCAAATTTAAAAATAAATATTTTAAAATCTGGCATGCTATGTGATTAGAATTCTCAGTGACTAAAACAGGGAATTTCCATTTTTAAAAAGGAAAATGTTTCAATGGGCTATTTCAAACCCACCTCCACACACACTATTCTTATCCCAAGAATTTTATTTCTGTCGTTGTGCAACATTTTGAATTTCTCCACAAATAACTTTATACTTTTGCTTTAAAGTCTATAAGTGCTTAAAATCATGCATTTTAAACCTTAAAAGAACTCCTAGTTCACTTAATAACTTATGATACCCAAGTTTGGAATTGTAACTCCAATTCCTTTAGCTGAGAATAAATTTTTTCTAATTATTTTTTTAAATTACCAAAATAAAAGACTAAAGAGTAACAAGAAGCATTTATCTTGAATATTGAGACTTTGTAATAAAAAGTATGGGATATTCTCTTCTAGTCATTATAGTTTGTTGAAGAAGCATAGACGGAAACTCACATATTTGCAAAATGTTTTTAAGGTACACTCATTTGAAAGCAAATCTTAATTTGAAAATCAATTGAGTTTCAAATATTTTTCCAACTACCTGGTATACTCCAACTGGATGCCATAATAACTGGTTATGCTTTAAAATTATAGGAAGAATGATTAAAGGTTTTACTCAGGAAAATTAAAAATACGTTGCAAAGTGATGATGCCAAAATAATTTGAAAATTCAGCTTTTTATAGTTATAGTGCCCATTAAACACCATCAAGCAATTCTTATGTTTGAAGAACACAGATGCTAGTTCCAGAAGGCTCCTCTGCTTCCTCCTTCATCTTACCAGCACAGTTTATACGTGTTATCAATGGAGAGAGAATAAAACTGTATATCTAATATTATCTGTATCTAAGAAATAATTTATTTTATTTAAGCCTGTTCAAAATTGATCTAACCTTGAAAAAGAGATTAAGGTAAAAGATTCCTGGATATCAACCAGTGTCCCCAGTTTTTTAGGGCAGGGAGTAGGGGAAGAAGATAAATGACACAAGAAAGGAAAGAGATCACAAAGGAAATGCAAAGAGAAGAAAAAAGAACACGTACCCAAGAACAGAAACAAATAAAATCCTGGCTTCTCTATGATCTACAGTCTGGAGAAGACGGATGAGTCCACATTCACAACTCTTATAAATACGTTGTATGGGGATATGGGGCTTCCCTGGTAGCTCAGCCGGTAAAGAATCTGCCTGCAATGCAGGAAATCCTGGTTCGATTTCTGGGTGGAGAAGATCCCCTGGAGAAGGGATAGGCTACCCACTCCAGTATTCTTGGGCTTCCCTGGTGGCTCAGCTGGTAAAGAATCTGCATGCAATGTGAAGACCTGGGTTTGATCCCTGGGTTGGGAAGATCCCCTGGAGGAGGAAATGGCAACCTACTCCAGTATTCTTGCCTGGAGAGTCCCCACGGACAGAGGAACCTGGTGGGCTACAGTCCATGGAGTCGCAAAGAATCAGACACGACTGAGCAACTAAGCACAGCACACAGCACATGGGGGCCTGACAGACAATATTACTTTTCATTTTGTTGTTGTTCAGTTGCTACACTGTGTCTGACATTTTCCAGCCCCATGGACTGCAGCACTCCAGGCCTCCCTGTCCCTCACTATATCCCAGAGTTTGCCCAAGTTCATGTACATTGAGTTGGTGATGCTATCCAACCAATATAATCTTTCATTATTTAGAGTTATAACTATTGATAGAGTCAAAATGTTGTGATTGAAGGATTTGGAAGGAACAGCTTGTAGAAAATATTTGCCCAGTGACCAGCATTATAGTTCTTAATGCATAAATCATCAGCCAATAGTTCCCTGGTGAAACACATTTAATTACAGTAGACAACATATTTATTGAGCCCCTACAATGTACCAGGGATGATTCTAAACACTGAGACTAGGCAGAAAACAAAACAGATAAAAATTCATACCTTCATAACATTATATTCTGGTGGGGAAAAACAAATAAAAACAAGGCAAATAAGTAAAGTGAAAGATATAAAGATACACAATAGGTACAAAAGGCCTTCTCTGGTGGCTCAGACAGTAAAGAACCTGCCTGCAATGCAGAAGACCCTGGTTTGATCCTTGGGTCGGGAAGATCCCCTGGAGGTGGAAATGGCTACCCACTCCAGGATTCTTGCCTGGAGAATCCCGTGGACAGAGGAGTGTGGTGGGCTACAGTCCATGGGGTCGCAAAGAGTCAGACAATGACTGTGCGACTAACACTTTCACACTTGCTTTAACACTTAACATAGGACATGACTGAGCGACTAATACACACATACACACACATAGATACAAAAAGAGCTTATATCAATGCTAAAGGGAAAATAAAAATGAAGCCGGGAAGGGGGATAAAATGCCTTGGGCAAGGATGAAGATACGGAGATGAATAAAAAGGTGACATTAAATAATATCTGAAGGAAGTAAGGGAACCCGGTGAAAAAGAATTCCAGGCAGAAGGGAAGAGCAAATGCCAAGATGTTGAGACAGGAGCCTGTTGATACGTTGGATGAATTACAAGAGGGCCAGTGTAGCTTGAGCAAAATGAGGGGAGGAAAGAGAAATAAGAGATGAGTCACCTCTTAGAGTTATAATTTTTCCCTTGTGATGAGAACTTTTAAGATCTACTCTCTTAGCAACTTTCAAATATATGATACAGTATCGTGAACTATAGCCACCAAGTTGTACATTAAATCCCCAGAGATTGTTTATCATATCACTGGAAGTCTGTACCTTTTTACCACCTTCACCCAATTCTTCCACCCCCAAGCTCCTGCCTCTAGCAACCACATATCTGATCTGCGTTTCTGTGTGTGTGGTTTCTTAGATCCCATCTATAAGTGAGATCGTGTAGTACATGGTATATAATATACACAGAACTGACTTCTGTGGTCTGACCACATGAATAAATGATGGATATTAGCTAAACACATCATGGTGATCATTTTGTGATATACACCTTAAATGTATACAATGTTTTAGGTTGATTGAAGGCAGAAGGAGAAGAGGGTGTCAGAGGATGAGATAGATGGCATCGCTGATTCAATGGACGTGAACTTGGAGATAGTGAAGGACAGAGAGGCCTGGAGTGCTGCAGTCCATGGGGTTGCAAAGAGTCAGACACAGCTTGGCAACTGAACAACAACCACCACAACAGTAGGTTAATTATATTTCAATAAACATGGAAAAAAATAATGGCAGCACCAAGTGTGGGTGAGGATATGGAGAAACTGGATCTCTCATACATTGCTGGTGGAATGTAAAATGGTACAGCTACTCTGGAAAATAGTCTTGCAGTTTCTTTAAAGATGTACACTTCTAATATGCCCCAGTGATCACACTTTTAGGTATTTATTCCAGAGAAACAAAAACTTAGGTCCACACCAAAGCCTGTATATGATTGTTCACAGCAGTTTTATTTGTAGTAGGCTAAAATTGGAAACAGCCCAGATGTGTTTCACACATGATGTGAAGCAACTGTGGTACATCTGTGCCCTGGAGTGAAAGTGAAAGTGTTAGTTGCTCAGTTGTGTCTGACTCTTTGCGACCCCATGGACTATAGCCCGCCAGGCTCCTCTGTCCATGGAATTCTCCAGGCAAGATACTGGAATGGATGCCCATGGGCATTCCAGATGCCAATGCCCTTCTCCAGGGGATCTTCCCAATCCAGAAATCAAACGCACATCTCCTGCAGCTGCAGGCAGATTCTTTACCATCTGAGCCACGAGGGAAGCTGCCATGGAGTACTGCTAAGTCACATCAGTCATGTCCGACTCTGTGCAGCCCCATAGACGGCAGCCCACCAGGCTTCCCTGTCCCTAGGATTCTCCAGGCAAGAACACTGGAGTGGGTTGTCATTTCCTTCTCCAATGCAGGAAAGTGAAAAGTGAAAGTGAAGTTGCTCAGTCGTATTGGACTCTTAGCAACCCCATGGACTGCAGCCTACCAGGCTCCTCCGTCCATGGGATTTTCCAGGCAAGAGTACTGGAGTGGGGTGCCATTGCCTTCTCCGGCCATGGAGTACTACTCAGCAATAAAAAGAAGTGACTACTTACTATATATAAAATAGATAACTAATAAGGACCTACTGTATAGCATAGGGAACTCTACTCAATACTCTGTAATGATCTATATGGGAAAAGAATCTAAAAAAGAGTGGACATATGTGTATGTATAACTGAGTCACTTTGCTGTACAGCAGAAACACTGAAAATCAACTATACGCCAATAAAAATTTTTTTCAAAAAATAGGAAATGTGATGAAAAGAAAAAGTGAGTACCAATACATGCAACAGCTTGGGTGAATCCTAAGGGCATTATATTGAGTGAACATAAGCCAATTTCAACAGCTCACATACTTTGTGATTTTATTCATATGAAGTTCTCTAGTGACGAAATTATAAAGATGGAGGACAAATTAGTGCTTTCAGGGATTCGAGTTGGTGGGGTGACTATAAAGGGTTAGCAAAAGGGTGTTCTTTCCAGTGATGGAAGGTTTCTGTATCTTGATTGCTGTGGTGGTTACATAAATCTATGCATGTGAAAAAGTGACCCAGAACTACACACACATTGTAGCAACATCAGTTTACTGGTTTTGATATGGTTCCACAGTCAGGGAAGATGTAACTATTGTGAGAACATGAGTGAAGGGTAGCTGGGATCTCTCTACACTATCAATTTCCTGTGAATCTATAATTACTTCAAAGGAAAAAGTTGAAAAATGTAATTTAAAAAATCAACAAAAATAAAACTTTATTGAAAGACATTGAAGACCTAGAGAGAGAGAGGTCAGAGAGCTCACTGAGGGCAGCTCATGCCCCACTCATTGTGAGGTCTTAGAACTTGACTCTGAGTGAGCTGAAGAGGTACTGGAAGTTTCAGAGGTGTCATATCATCAGACTTATGCTTTACCAGGACCCCTCTGACTACTGTGATGAGAACAGAATGAAGCAAGAGAGGGTGTCCTTTTAAGATTAGAGAAATAACAGCTTCTTTGCAAGGGACACTGACAGAACAGTCGAGTAGAGAGGTGGGGAAATTGATGATGCAAAACAGAGAGGAATTATAACTTATCAGCAACTCAGCAAAAATAGCTAACTAGTCACCTTAAGCAAACAAAATATATCTAATATACAATGCAATTTACTGATTTATTATCCTTATTGTCTGTGGTCTAACCTCCACCCACTATAATGTAAGCTGTACAGGGACTTTTGTTCATTTGCCTGCATATGCCAAGCATGTAATAGCTGCTCCATACAGTTTTTGCAGCATGAACATACTCTTACAGGTATAGAGTAAAAGGTTCTATTGCATAAATACAAGAACTTGCTTTGGAGTGTAGGGCAGTGCTTGGGATGATGGGAAGAAATGAAAGAAACAGAATTACCAAGCCAGCCATTGGTATGATGCCATCCTGTAGGGACACAGAAAGACATTGCCCTTTTATGCTTCATGTTTAGTTTTGAAATCCTTTTGTATCCAGAGTGAAATGTAGGGAAAGATTTTCATTCTCTATCACATGACTACCCGAAGTACACACTTGATAAATACAGTTTGAAGTACTAGGCTCCTTTTCAAGGGGCTCACTAGGCCAGCGATTCTGGTATTAGGCCATATAATTCCTGAAACAAGCCCAATCCTGAGGTACACACACCGACCACTGTGAGAATCACTCTGAAAGATTAAATATTTTTATTTTCTTAAAGACTATTTTTAGGGAAGCATTAAAAATGGATTCATTTGGCCAGACCACAGAAGTCAGTTCTCCCAATTTTCTTTATACAATATGCTGAGTATTCTCTCTGACAGTAACCAAGGCCAGTGGAAAAAGGGCTTCTACTGTGGTACACTGACCCTCTTGTCCAGAGCATTCAAGTAAATGTCAGATTCTCTTCTCTAGTTTGGAAAAGTTAAGAAAGGGCATATTCTCTAGACTACAAGTTATGATTTCTGACACTTACAAGGGTACCTTATTCGAAAACAATTCAGCTTGAATTGCTGTTTAAGGGCTGAAGCTCACATACTGCTTTGAGCTGAAGTGTTCATTGCTCAGCTAAGAAACTGGACTTTATTGTAAGTGGTAAATCCATTTCTCTCTCTGTAACAGAGAATAATCAACACGTGCCTTTCCTGTCCTCAAAGAAGCAGTTGTCGTCCTCATAACCTAGTAAGTTATAACTGAACTCATTATCTCATTCACACAAGGCTGCCATTTTAATTTGTGGGAATTACTACAGTAAACACTTCTCTAAGTAGAATAGATGGAAGTTATATCTTTTTAAAGATTTTTTGATCTCCATATTTTAGGGGAAAGTCAGTCTTGGATCTCTTGTGACAGAGATGAACTGAAATGATAGGTTATTGAGTTTTTTCAAATCAATATACAATATTGCTGACATTTTTGTGTGCATACACTTCTATGAATTCTAACACATCTACAGATCTGTGTAACCACCACCACTTAGGATACAGAACAACTACATCACACACCCCACCTGACTCCCTTTTGCTATCTTGTTGTAGCAGGAGTTGTCAAACCACATCCGAGTCAAATCTGGCCTGTGGCCTATTTCTAGGGCCAGAACTTAAGAATGCTTGTTACATTTTTAAAGCATCGCAAAAAGAACAAAAGTAACAAGCAAAAATAAAGAACATGGAACAGAGGCCATATGTGACCTACAAAGCCTAAAATTTACTATCTGTCCCTCTGCAGAAAACATTCTGTAGTCATGCTCTTGCCCTGCCCCTAACCCTTGGAAGCCACTAATCTGCTCTTTGTCATTACAGTATTGTCTTTGAAAGATGTCATACAAATGGAATCACACAGTTTGTAGCCTTTGGAGACTTTGGAGCACTATGCTGTTGAGATTCATCCATGTTGTTGCATTTGTCAGCAGTCCTTTCCTTTATATTGCTGCGTGCATGCGTGCTAAGTCACTTCAGTTGTGTCCGACTCTTTGCGGCCGAGTGGACTGGAACCCACCAGGCTCCTCTGCCTATGGGATTCTCCAGGCAAGAACACTGGAGTGGGTTTCCATGCCCTCCTTCAGGGGATATTCCCAACCAGGGATTGAATTCACGTCTCTTACATCTCCTGCATTGGCAGGAGGGTTGTTTAACACTAGGGCCACCTGGGAGGCTCTGAGTAGAATTCTATTGTAAGGATATAACACCAGCTATTTATTCATTCACTCATTGAGGGACATTTGGATTGTTTCCAGTTTGGGGCATTGATGAATAGAGCTTCTATGAACATTCATGTATATATTTTTCAGTGAAAATAAGTTTTCATTTCTCTAGGGAAATACCTAGGAGTGGGATTGTTGGGTCATATGGTAAGCATATGTTTAACTGTATTAAAAAAAAAAAAAAAAAAAAAAAAAAAAACACTGCCAAACTGTTTTCCAGAGGGGCTGTACCATTTTGCATTCCAATGAGTAGAGTATCAGACCTCCAGTTGCTCTGCATCCTTTTTAGCACTTGGCATTGTCAGTATTTTTTATTGTAGCCATTCTAATAGGTATACAGTGGTATTTCCTTGTGGTTTTAATTTGCATTTCACCAGTGGTTAATGATGTTGAATATCTTTATGTGCGTATTTGCCATCCATATATCCTCTTTGGTGTAGTGTTTGTTCAAGCCTTTTGCCATTAAAAAAAAAAACTTTTTTATTATGAAATAGCTAAATTCATAGGATATTGCAGGTAGTACGGACAGGTCCCATGTAACCTTCACCCAGTTTTCCCAAATGGTTACATCTTACATAACTATAGCATAATATCAAGACTAGGAATTGACATTGGTGTGATGTGTGTATATCGTTTGATGCCGTATTGTCATCAATATGGTAGATTGATGTAGATTTGTATAGTCACCACTGCAAGGAAGATGCAGAGCTGCTCCATCACCACAAATATCTCCCTTGAGCTACCCCTTTATAGCCAGCCATGCACCTCCCCTCAAACATCCGTAAGCCCTGGAAACTGGTCATTTGTTTTCTATCTCTATACTTTTATCACATTGCAAATGCCATATAAATGGAATCATATAGTATGTAACAGTTTGAAATTGCCTTTTTTTAAGAGCAATACTCTCAGTTCAGTTCAGTTGCTCAGTCGTGTCCGATTCCTTGCGACCCCATGAATCGCAGCACGCCAGGCCTCCCTGTCCATCACCAACTCCCGGAGTTCACTCAGACTCACGTCCATCGAGTCGGTGATGCCATCCAGCCATCTCATCCTCTGTTGTCCCCTTCTCCTCCTGCCCCCAATCCCTCCCAGCATCAGGGTCTTTTCCAATGAGTCAACTCTTTGCATGAGGTGGCCAAAGTACTGGAGTTTCAGCTTTAGCATCATTCCCTCCAAAGAAATCCCAGGGCTGATCTCCTTCAGAATGGACTGGTTGGATCTCCTTGCTGTCCAAGGGACTGTCAAGAGTCTTCTCCAACACCACAGTTCAAAAGCATCAATTCTTCGGCGCTCAGCTTTCTTCACAATCCAACTCTCACATCCATACATGACCACTGGAAAAACCATAGCCTTGACTAGACGGACCTTTGTGGGCCAAGTAATGTCTCTGCTTTTCAATATGCTATCTAGGTTGGTCATAACTTTCCTTCCAAGGAGTAAGCGTCTTTTAATTTCATGGCTGCAGTCACCATCTGCAGTGATTTTGGAGCCCAAAAAAATAAAGTCTGACAGTTTCCACTGTTTCCCCATCTACAAGATCTATCCAAATTATTGCCTGTATCGAGAGTTCATTGCTTTTCATTGCAGAGTCATTATTCCATGGGCTTCCCAGGAGGCTCAGTGATAAAGAATCTGCCTGCCAAGCAGGAGATGCGGGTTCAATCCCTGGGTCGGGAAGATAACCTGGAGAAGGAAATGCCAACCCACTCCAGTATTCTTGCCTGGGAAATCGCATAGACAGAGGAGCCTGATGGGCTACAGCCCACAGGGTCACAAAGAGTTGGACACGACTTGGCAAGTAACTAACCAACAACCAACCAATTATTCCATGGTGTAGATGTACCATGGTATGTTTAGTCATTCGATTATTGAGGAACATTTTGGTTATTTTGAGCTTCTGACTACTGCAGATAATGCTGCTCCAATCATTTGTGTACAAGTTTGTGTGGACACAAATTTCCAAATCTCTGGGATAAATACCCAGGAGTGTGATTGCTGGGTTGTACTTCAAGTTTTGCCCATTAAAAAAAAAAACTGGACTCTTTGTTTTCTTATTGTATAGTTTTCAGCATTCTTTATTCATAATGGATACAAGTCCTTTACTTTTTAATGGATCATATTTTCAGTGTCATGCCTAAGGAATCTTTGCCTAACCACTGATAATAACGATTTTCTCCTACTTTTCATTCTAAAAGGTTCATCACTTTAGGTTAGGTTTTACTTTTAGATATGGGATCCATTTTGAATTAATTTGGGGATAAGGTGTAAGACTTCGATCAGGTTCACTTTCTTTGCATGTGGATGTTCAATTGTTTTAATACCATTTGTTGAATAATCTGTTCTTTCTCCACTGAATTGCCCAATGTGGTATATCATACAATGCAATGTTGGTGGTGGTTTAGTCACTAAGTCATGTCCGACTCTTGCAATCCTGTGACTGTAGCCTGCCAGGCGAGAATACTGGAGTGGGTTGCCATTTCCTTTTCCAGAGGATCTTCCCGACCCAGGAATTGAACCCAGGTCTCCTGCATTGCAGGCAGATTCTCTCCTGACTGAGCTATGAGGGAACCCTTCTATGCAATGTTATTTGGCAATTAAAAAAGAAGTGAAGTACTGATACAAGTTACAATAGGAATGAACCTTGAAAACATTAAACTAAGTGAGAGAAGTCAGTCACAGAAGACAACATATTGTATTCATTACATTTATGTGAAATGTGTAGAATAGGCACATCCATAGAGATAGAAAGTAGTAGATTGGTGGTCACCTAGGGCTGGTGGGTTTGGGAGGAAATGAGGAGTGACTGATAATAAATACAGGGCTTCTTTTTGATGGGATCAAGTTTTACAAGTGATTGTGGCAGTAGTTGCAGAACTTTGTTAAACATTGTACACTTTAAATGAACTGTATGGTATGTGAATAACATTTCAACAAAGCTATTATAAAAATTTTCTTGAAGAAATAAGAATGTTTGTGAAATCACTTAATGACAGAGCATAGCAACAAGCAAAATTGAGGATAATTGAGCAAAAAGTAAGTGGTTCCAGTCAATTTTAGAGCAGGGCAATAGTTAAGGGTTGCTCAGAAAGCTATGAAGTGTTCAGTAAGTTCTGAACATAAATTTCTTTAAAGGGACTCAAGTCTGTCATTGAGTGCTGATAGGAGTGTAAATTGACATAACCTTTATGGGAAGCAACTTGTTGATGTATGTCAAGAGTTTTCTTTTAAACCTGAAGAATCTTTTGCCTAGCAATTCCACTTTGAGAAAATCTAAGAAAATAAAATACATTAAAAGATTTATGTGGGGGGTGGGGGGGTAGGAAAGGGATGAATCGGGAAATTGGGATTAGCAGATGCAAACTATTATACATAGAATGGATAAAAAAACAAGGTCCTACTATATAGCATAGGGAACTATAGTCAATATCCTGTGATAAACCATAATAGAAAAGAATATAAAAAAGAATATATATATAAATATACATGCATAATAACTGAGTCACTTTGCTTTACAGCAATAATTAACACAACACTGTAATTCAACTATACTTCAATTAAAAACAAAACAAAAACTCTGAATGGTAGAAGAAAAATGTGTTGGAAGAAGGTACAGATGGAATGATATGGATGTTTAGAGAAGAACCATTTCAACGAAATATATACACTAAATTTTAAAAAAGATTTATTAACACAGATAATACTAGAAGTTTAGAGATAAACAGAATGTGGGGAAGTATTGTATACAACCATGCAATGAATATGGAGCAGTCATTGAAAAATCCTTTTTCTAACACCTTTATGGAGATGTAATTGATAGATGAGAAACTGCATATATGTAAAGTATACAACTTGATAACTTTTGAGGTATATGTATCTATTAAAATATCACCTTAATAGGATAATGAACATGTTCATCACCCCCAAAAGTTTCCTCATCCCCCTCTTGCTCCACACCAACCACCACCACCCACCAGGCAACCACTAATCTGTTTTCTGACCCTATAGATTAGCTTGCATTTTATAGAATTATATACAAGTGAAATTATACTACTGTGTACTTTTTTTGGCTTGGACCATTTCATTTAGAATAATTGTTTTCATGAATCATCTATGTCGTTGTGTGTTGCTGTGCTTAGTCGCTCAGTCGTGTCTGACTCTTTGCAACCCCATGCACCGTAGCCCACCAGGTTCCTCTGTCCATGGAATTTTCCAGGCAAGCACGCTGGAGCGGGTCGCCATTTCCTACTCCAGGGGATCTTCTCAACCCCATTCTCCCTCATTGCAGGTGGATTCTTTACCCTCTGAGCCATTGTATCAATAGTTTATTCCTTTTGAATGGTGAGTAGTGATCCACTGTATGGATATACTACTTATTCATTCACCTATTGATGGCTAATTGGGTGGTTGTTTCATTCCTTGGCTATTAAATAAAGCTGCTATGAAAATTCACATACAAGTCTTTGTGTTGACATATGCTTTCATTTCTCTTGGATAAACACCTAGAAGTGAAATATTAATATTAATATATATAGTAGGTGTATATGCAACCTATTGAGCAACTTCTAAATTGCTTTCCAAAGTGGTTATACATTTTATATTTCCAACAGCAGTGTACACAAATTACAGTTCTTTCACATCCATATCAACTCTTGGCACAGTCAGTCAATTTTAGCCATTTTAAAAGGTGTGAGATAGTATTTCCTTGTGGTTTTAAATTCTAATTCCCAAATAACTAGTGATTTTGAATATTTTGTCATGTGCTTATTTGCTATTCATATATCTTCTTTGGTGAAGTATCTGTATAGCTTGCTCACTTTTTATTTATTGGGTTGTTTGTTTTCTTATTATTGAGCTTTGAGTGTTCTTTATATAATCTCAATACAAGCCCTTTATCACTTACATGACTTACAAATATTTTCTCCTAATATGTTGCTCAGCTCTTCATTCTCTTAACAGTCTCTTTTGAAAACGAAAAGCTGTATATTGTAATGAAATTCAATTTATCATTTTTTTTTCATGGATTGAGCTTTTGGTGCTGTATCAAGGAAATTTTTGTGTAAATCAAGACCATAGTTTTCTATTTTCTTCTAGATGTTATATAATGTTTACATTGAGATCATTGATCTCTTTTGAATCCCTTTTTGTTGTCAAGTATGGATTCAGATACATTTTTATTTTGCATATGGATAGCCAGTTGTTCCAGCACAATTTTTTTAAATTATCCTTTCTTCACTGAATTGTTTTTGTACCTTTGTCATATGTGTCCATATGTGTGCAGGTTTATCTACTCCATTCCACTAGCTTGATGTCAATCCAATGGCATCTGGATTACTATAGCTTTATAATAAGATTCTGAAGTTATTTGGCTATTCTAGGTCCTTTGTATTTCTATGTGAAATGTAGGACCATCTTGTCAGTTTCAACCAAAAAGCCTGCTGAAATTTTGACTGGGATTGCATTTAGCCTATAGATCAATTTGGGGAGAATTGATATAATAGTATTAATCCTTATGACACATGAATGTAGTATATCTCTTCATTTATTTAGGTCTTGTTTAATTTCAGCAATGCTTTGTAGTTTTTAGTATACTGATTTCCCACAACTTTTGTTAGATTTACTGCTAAGTTTTTACTATTTTTTGATGCTAAATAGTATTTAAAATTTTAATTTCTGATTGTTAATGGTACATAAAATACAATTGATTTTTGTATGTTGATCCAAACTTCCATTCCTGGGATAAACCCCACTTGGTCATGGATATTGTTGGATTCAATTTGCTAAAATTTTGTTTAGAACTTTTGTATCTCTGCTCATGAGGGATATTGATCTTTAATTTTTCCTTTTTGTAAATGCTTTTATTAGGTTTTGCTATCAAGATAATGCCAGACTTATAGAATGATCTGGGAAGTATTTTTTTCTTCAGTTTTTTTGTAAGAGTTGCAAAGAATTGGTATTATTTCTTCCTTAAATGTTTCATAGAATTCACCAGTGACAACATCTAGGCCTAGTGTTTTCTTTGTAGAATCATTTTTAGCGGAAAATTCTACTTATTTTATATAGTACTTTTAAAGTTTTTGTTTTTTCCTGCATGAACTCAAGAAAATCAATTTTCTTGCTCTCAAAGTAGCAGCTTAGGGTTTCATTTATTTTCTCTATCATTTTTCTGTTGTCTATTTCATTGATTTCATCTCTAATATTTATTTCCCTTTTTCTGGTTAGTTTGGGTTTAATTTGCTCTTCTTTTTCTAGTTTCTTAAGGTAATAGAAGTTAATGAATTGATTTGAGACCTTTCTTATTTTCCCATATAAGTATTTAATGCTATAAAATTTCCCCTAGGTACTGCTTTAGCAGCATTCTGCAATTTTGATACACTGTGTTTCATTTTCAGTTCATTAAAAATGCCTTCTAATTTTCCTCTTGATTTCTTCTTTTACCCATGGGCTATTTAGATGTGTGTTGTTTAGCTTTCAAACGCTTATAGATTTTTCAGATATTTTTGTTGTTGATTTTAATGTAAATCTCACTGTGCTTAGAGAAGATATTCTATATGATTAGATCCTTTTAAACTCACTGAGACTAATTTCATAGCACCTAATGTGTTCTATCCTGGTAAATGCTCTATATGCAATTGAGAAAAATATATATTCTGCTGTTGTTAGATGGGATGTTCTATAAACGTCACCTAGGTCAAATTATTTGAGTGTGTTGTTCAAGTCTTCTATAGCTTTACAGCTCTTCTTTCTGCTTGCTCTGTCAATTATTTAGAGGGGTTATGAAAATAAACTGTAACTGTGAAATTTACCTACTTCTCTACTCAGTTCTCTCAGACTTTGCCTCATATATTCTGACAGTCTGTCATAAGGTATATGAATGTTTTAGATATGTTCTCCTGATGAATTGACCCCTTTATCAGTATGAAATGATCTTCTTTATCCATGGTAGTATTCTCTGCTCTGAAATCTATTTTGTGTGATATTAATCTAGCTGCTCAAGCTTTCTTTTGATTCGTGTTAGCATTCATTTTCCATCATTTTACTTTTAATTCACTTGTGTTTTTATATTCAAAGTGCATTTTTAAGTTGTACTCTTATGAGAAAATAGTTTACAGACTAGAATATGAGTATTACAATTCCTTTTGCCTATATTACAATTCCTTTTGCCTATAGCCTTACAGTTTCTAAAGCATCATTTTCCAAAAGTACATTAGTTTCTTTTTTAAATTTGCACACATTAGAGCTCACTCTTAGAAATATACAGTTCTATGGATTCCCTATAGTTCAAATGCAGAGTCATGTATCTATCATCCCAGTACCATACAGAGCAATCCATTCACCCTAAAAGTTCCTCAGTGCATCCTCAACAACTCAAGTCTTCCCAGCCTTCAGTTCAGTTCAGTTGCTCAGTCGTCTCTGACTCTTTACAACCTCATGAACTGCAGCAGTAGGTTCCCAGCCCTAGGCAACCACTAATTTGTCTTTTGTTCCTATAGTTTTGCCTTTCTTATAGTGTAATATGAATGGAATTACAGAGTATCTATAATATGAAGCCTTTTGTCTGTCTTCTTTCACTTAGTAAAATGCACTTAAAATTTATCCATATTGATGAATGAATCAATAGCTCATTCCTTTTCATTGCTGAATAATATTCCATTGCATGGATGGACTGTAGTTTGTTTATCCATTCCCCTGATGAAAGACATCTTCATTGATTTCAGTTATTAGCCACTATGAATAAAGTTACTATAAACCTTTGTGTATATCTTGTGTGGATACAATTTTTCAAATCACTTTACATGTTCAGTTGCTCAGTCATGTCCGACTCTTTGCGACCCCATGAACTGCATCACGCCAGGCCTCCCTGTCCATCACCAACTCCCGGAGTCCACCCAAACCCATGTCCATTGAGTCGGTGATGCCATCCAACCATCTCATCCTCTGTCGTCCCCTTCTCCTCCTGCCCTCAATCTTTCCCAGAATCAGGGTCTTTTCCAATGAGTCAGCTCTTCGCATCAGGTGGCCAAAGTACTGGAGTATGTTTATGGGGCTAAAAAATAAGCAAATCAGTATGTCTAGATTTCTCACTGTCAGAGAGGAAAGTTACAGACAAACAAGAAAGGAAAGCAAGAATGAGTTATGTGATACTGGATTAGAGTCAGAGATGTAAATATGATCTGATATATATGTGTGCATGCTCAGTCGCTCAGTTGTGTCCAATAGTTTATGACCCTTTGGACTGTAGCCCACCAGGCTCCTCTGTCTATGGGGTTTTTCATGCAAGAATACTGGAGTGGGTTGTCATTTCCTCCTCCAGAGGATCATCCTGACTCAGGGCTCAAACCTTCATCTCCTGAATTGCAGGTAGATTTCTTACCTACTTCCCCATCATATATTAAATATATATATATGTATATATAGAGAGAAGTACACATATATGTGTATATATAGAGAGAAATAATTATAGATATATGTGTATATGTGGGTTAGTATACATACATATATTACTTAGCTCTGTTCACTGAGCAGGCTTAGAAGTAATGTTACCCAATAGCAACAAGCACATCCAGATCTCGGTTTCTTTTTTTTATAGTCCAGTTGTCTTTATTTTTTTTTTTATTGAAGGACAATTGCTTTACAGAACTTTGTTGTTTTCTGTCAAACCTCAACATGAATCGGCCATGGGTATACGTATATCCCCTCCCTTTTGAACCTTCCTCCCATCTCCCTCCCCATCCCACCCCTCTAGGTTGATACAGAGCCCCTGTTTGAGTTTCCTGAGCCATACAGCAAACAGACATAGAGAATAGAGAGAATAGACTTATGGACATGGGGAGTGGGGAGGAGAGGATGAAATGTATGGAAAGAGTAACATGGAAACCTACATTACCATATGTAAAATAGATAGCCAACAGGAATTTGCTGTATGGCTCAGATCTTGGTTTCTAAATACTGTGCTATTAAAAGAACCAGGGATCCTTACAGAAATAGCTGATTTATACACACCGAGAAAACCAGAATTGAAAGAGACACGTGTACCCCAATGTTCATTGCAGCACTGTTTATAATAGCCAGGACATGGAAGCAACCTAGATGTCCATCAGCAGATGAATGGATAAGAAAGGTGTGGTATATATACACAATGGACTATTACTGAGCCATTAAAAAGAATACATTTGAATCAGTTCTAATGAGGTGGATGAAACTGGAGCCTATTATACAGAGTGAAGTAAGCCAGAAAGAAAAACACCAATACAGTATCGGAGAAGGTGATGGCACCCCACTCCAGTACTCTTGCCTGGAAAATCCCATGGACGGAGGAGCCTGGTAGGCTGCAGTCCATGGGGTTGCGAAGAGTTGGACATGACTGAGTGACTTCCCTTTCACTTTTCTCTGGAATTTAGAAAGATGGTAACGACAACCCTGTATGCAAGACAGCAAAAGAGACACAGATGTACAGAACAGTCTTTTGGACTCTGTGAGAGTGGGGGCGGCAGATGATTTGGGAGAATGGCATTAAAACATGTATAATATCATATAAGAAACGAATCGCCAGTCCAGGTTCGATGCAGGATACAGGAAGCCTGGGGCTGGTGCACTGGGATGACCCAGAGGGATGGTATGGGGAGGGAAGTGGGAGCGGGGTTCAGGATGGGGAACACGTGTACACATGGTGGATGCATGTTGATATATGGCAAAACCAATATGATATTGTAAAGTAAAATAATAATAATAATAAAAAATTAAAAAAAAAAGAAAGCTGATTTTAGGATCAGGGCAGAAAGCATCTTGTAGTATTAGAAAATAAGGCAGTATTCAAAAAAACAAAAAGATGAGCACTACATTGCTTACCTCTGTCTGCAAAAGAGAAAAGTAAATTGCCAATTTATTTTAGCCATTTTTTATTGAGTGTCTATCACTAGCAGATGTACACAATTCCTAAATGATGCACTCATATCCACATGGTGAGCACCATCTTCTCCCCCACGCTCTTCTTCGGATGAGGCCAGTGTGAACGTGATGTGGGATACTGTGGACCACTAAGTTAGGGGTGTGTCTCGTTCACTCTTTCTGCCCACTTCCAAACATTCTTCCTGACAAATAGGAAGTGCTCAGTAAAAAATTATTGACCTATTAGAGGCCTGGCTTAGTCTGGATTCATAACTCTCAGACTCCAGTCTCCAATTTGGAAAGGTTTGCCATGTTCTGTAGACATTGCGGTTCCCGCTTGAAAATGGCAAACAAACCTCGCTTCACTTTCAAGGTAGTAGAATCATGAGGATATTTAAAATAGGAAAGGGCCATTGAAAACAGGAGATCAGGACAATTCCCAAAATGGTAAAAGGCAGATGATGATAGAGGTAGAAGAGATTCTGGGTCTATGTTTGTTTCCTAATTCAGCTCTCTGTGGTACACACATTTTATGTCTCTTACTCATCTTTCTTGCCCTTTGGAGTACAGATGCTCTGCCGCTTAAAGTTTTATAAAATTATCATTTAAAATAAAGTGACCTACATAAATAAGTAATTATCATGGATTAATAAATAATAAGCAAAGAAAGGAAGAAGGAAAACACACACCTGCTCATGGGTGACACAGTGGATCAATGGTGGTAATCTGCCAGATCACCAGAACAGGGGAAAACCATGAGGGAAGAGAGAGGAGTGAGATTCAGAATATGCCCAGAAAGTGTTCACATAAATATTAGAGGAAGGAAGTCTTGCAAATCAGATAAATTTTCTCTGACTTTCAAAAATGCATTTTAAAATGCCTGAAATTGCTGGTATCTAGCATCTAGACCCTGATGCCGGGAAAGATTGAAGGCAAAAGGAGAAGGGGGCAGCAGAGGATGAGATGGTTAGTAAGCATCACTGACTCAATGGACATGAATCTGAGCAAGCTTCGGGAGATAGAGGAGGACAGAGGAGCCTGGTGTGCTACAGTCCATGCGGTCGCAAAGAGTCAGACGTGACTTCACGGCTGAACACCACCACCACCACCAAGCTCTCCTTCCAGACTGCGGGAGCTGTGTTAACCCCATAACAAACCTACAACCAAGGAAAAGAAAATTCTGTCAGACCTAGAGACCATGTCTCTAGGAAAGAGGACAGGAAGTAGTTCAGGCTATAGAATGAACTGCTCAGACAGCTTTTTCTTGGAACACAAGGTCAGGAATTCATAATCCTAACATTATGGGAGTAGTTTGGTTCCTAATTTGAAGACTATGTGGCATATGATAGAATATTCAGAGGCAGCACGGTGGTCTGCAGGAATAGAGCCAGGAGAAATCACAGATTTTGACTTTCTGTCCTTACTCTGCTTCTAACTTTGCTCATCACAACTTTGTCTCTTGCATTTTATCCTTGGGTCAGCATATTTTTAAATTTTATTTTTACATGATATTCTTTCCAGCTCTTTTTATTTTGAAAAATTTTAATCCTACAGAAAAGTTGTAAAAATAGTACAATGAATACACATATACCCTCTACTTATATTCACCAGTTGTCAATCTTTTGCCAAATTTGTTTTCTCTCTAAGTACGTTTTTGTGTAAATGCTCACACACACCCAGACACACACTTTTTTTTTATGAATGATGCAAGAGATTTAAGTATAAGTTTCTGATATCTTGACATTTCACACACATATATCAATACTTCAAGCATATTTTTCTTAAGACATATGAGACACATGACATTCTTCTATGTAACTATAATATGTATATCACATTCAGGAAACGTAGCACACTTAGGAAGTCTAACACTGATATACTCTTATTTAATATGTATTCACTACAGCATTGTTTACAATAGTCAAGACATGGATGCAACCTAAATGTCCATCAACAGAGGAATGGATGAAGAAGATGTGGTACATATATCCAACGGAATATTACTCAGCCATAAAAAAGAATGAAATCATGTTATTTGCAGCAACACCGAGGGACCTAGAGATTATCATACTAACTGAAGTAAAGCAGAGAAAGACAAATATCATATGATATCAGTTATATATGGAATATTTAAAAATGATACACATGAACTTATTTACAAAATAGAAACAGACTCACAGACTTAGAGGATGAACTTATGGTTGCCAGGGTAAATAATGGGGATAAGGGATAGTTAGGGAGTTTGAGATCGACATGTACACACTGCTATATTTAAAATGGATAACCAACGAGGTCTTACAGTATAGCACAGGGAACTCTGCTCAATGTTATGTGGCAGTCTGGATGGGAGGGGAGTTGGGGGGAGAACGGATACATGTATGTGTATGGCTGAGTCCCTTTGCTGTTCACCTGAAACTATTATAATATTGTTAATTGGCTATACTCCAATAAAATTTAAAATTTTTTTAAATGAACTCATTTACACACAGAAATAGACTCACAGACATAGAAAACAAACTTATGGTTGCCAAGGAGGATAGCAGGGGGCAGTGGGCTGGTGAAGAGATAAATTAGGAGTTTGGGATTAACATATACACACTACTATATATGGGGCTTCCCAGGTGGTGCTAGTGGTAAAGAATCTGCTTGCCAATGCAAGAGATGCAAGAGAAACGGGTTTGATCCCTGGGTTGGGAAGATCCTCTGGAGTAGGAAATGGCAACCCACTCAAGTATTCTTGCCTGGAAAATTCCATGGACAGAGGAGCCTGGTGGGCTACAGTCCACAGGGTCACAAAGAATCAGACACGACGGAGCATTACTATATATAAAATAGATAAAACAACAAGAACCTACCACATAGCACAGAGAACTATGGTCAATATCTTGCCATAACCTATAATGGAAATAATCTGAAAAAGAATATACATATATATGACTGAATAATTTTGCTGTATACCTGAAACTAGCACAACACTGTGAATTAACTATACTTCAATTTTTTAAAAATGGTTGTAAAAAAAGAAAAAAGAGATATCATTGAAAACAGTCATTTCAGATGGACTGTGTAAAGATGAATGAGACAAGAATGCAAAAAAAAAGTAAGACTATTTTAAAAGGTAGGTAATAATTCCAATAATGATTTTCATTTGTGTAAGATAATCTAAGTGCATGACACCTAAGAATGTAAAAATTGACACTCAGAGAAATACCAAAAAGCTATACTGAACATGTCCTCATCAGCACAGTAATATGTATTTTCCACATATAATCTAGAAAGTGATTTGTATCATTGAACATAGATTTTAAGCCCCAAATTTATATTTATAGTAAAATTTTCTGCCTAAGTTTTTAATCTCATTTGTATTTACAACTATTTTCAGATTTTATTTGATAAGAGGAGGAGAAAAAATGAATGAAGAAAGAAAAAGGAAACACAAAATGTTTTAATTAGAGAAAATCACTGGATTTCTGGTAGTTGAATTTATCATCTGAATGAGTCTTGGCATAAAGCATAGGTTTATAAGGGGATTTCTTCAATTCTCAGGGTTTCTGTGTGACACAAGCTATTAACAACTATGCAATACTTTCCACTCCCACTGAAAGTGAAAGTCGCTCAGTCGTGTCCAACTCTTTGTGACCTTATGGACTATACAGTCCATGGAATTCTCCAGGCCAGAATACTGGAGTGGGTAGCCTTTCCCTTCTCCAGGGGATCTTCCCAACCCAGGGATTGAACCCAGGTCTCCCTCATTGCAGGCGGATTCTTTACCAGCTGAGCCACCAGGGAAGCCCAAGAGTACTGGAGTGGGTAGCCTATCCCTTCTTCAGCAGATCTTCCTGACCCAGGAATTGAACCAGGATCTCCTGCATTGCAGGCGGATTCTTTACCAACTGGGGCTTCCCTGGTAGCTCAGAGGGTAAAGCGTCTGCCTGCAATGCAGGAGAACTGGGTTCGATCCCTGGGTCAGGAAGACCCCCTGGAGAAGGAAATGGCAACCCACTCCAGTACTCTTGCCTGGAAAATCCCATGGATAGAGAAGCCTGGTAGGCTACAGTCCATGATCGCAAAGACTCGCACACGACTGAGCGACTTCACTTTCACTTTCTTTACCAACTGAGCCATCAGGGAAGCCCTGGAACTGAGCAGAGTAGGAGCTTTCATAAATTATTTTAAAATAAATAGTGGTTGTATATATAACCCACATAAAGCTGAGCTATATTATGCTCCAGTCTTAACATAGTGCTCTTTTCAAAGAAATGTCAGTTCAAAATTCAAGAAACAATTTCTAAAGAAATTTCATTTTTTTTTCCTGATACAAATGAACTTATTTACAAAACAGAAACAGACAAGACTTAGAGAAGGAACTTATGGTTACCAGGGGGAAGGGTGGGAGGAGTGATTGACATATATACACGGCTATATTTAAAATGAATAACCAACAAGGACCTACTGTATAGCACAGAGAACTCTGCTCAATATTCTATAATAACCTAAATGGGAAAAGAATTTGAAAAACAATAGATACTTGTATATGTGTAACTGAATCACTTTGCAGTACACCTGAAACTAACACAACATTGTTAATCAAAGATAATCCAATATAAAATTTTAAAAAATTTTTAAGTAACTTAATTTCTAAAATTTTTTTAGCAATTTAAAATGCTTTTATTGTGAAGCTCTAAAAAAAAAAAAAAAACATACAATACACGCAAACTCAAAAACAAAACAAAAAACCCCCAAAATCTTAAGAGACAAAAAAAGAATCAGTAATCTATTTTTCAAAGAGAAAGCAGGAGAAGCAAGAACTTTGGTCTCAGACAGACCTGGGCTTGAATTCTGGCTCCAGTACTCACTAATTATATGACTCAGGAAAATGACTTAACATTCCTGAGACCATTTTCTAATCTAATATCTCAGACAATACCTACCCTCTAGGGTCACTGTATTAAAGGAGAACAGTATAAGTAAAAGAGATAGTATACAATAGGAGCTCAATAAATGATGGCTGATATTCTCTTCCAGCACTGGCATACGTAATTTTCACATTGTTATAATCACCATCTAGCTACATTCTGTTTTCTTCCTCTTATAAAAATAAAACAGATTTGTCACATTAATAAATATCCTGAAAAAGCAATTTAATTTTTTAATAAAATAATTTTCAAGATTCCAAAGAGGGATTCTACTCCTATTACACAGGAATAGGAGATATTCCCCCATTTTTTTTTTTTTTTTGAGGTATACTTGACAAAAACCTTATTTAGGTGTGTGGTTTGATGTTATGATATACATGTTGTTGTTGTTCAGTCAACAAGTCATGTCCGACTCTTCACAACCCCATGGACTGTAGCATGCCAGGCTTCCCTGTATATGTTGATATACATATACTTCATAAAATAATAACCATAATCAAGTTAACTAATATATAATCCCCCATAGTAACCTTTTTTTTTCTGTGTGTGTGGTAAGAAAACTTAAGATCTACTCTTTTAGCAAATTTCAAGTATACAATACAATATTGTTGACTATAATTCACATTGCTATACATTAGATTATCAGAACTTATTCATCCAGAAACTTTGTACCACGTGACCAGCATCTCCCCATTGCCCCCTCCATAGAGCCTCTGGCAATCACCATTCTAGTCTCTGCTTCTACAAATTCAACTATTTTAGATTCCACATTTAAGTGAGATCATACAGTATTTGTTTTTCTGTGTCTGGCATATTTCACTCAGCATGTCTTTCAGGTTCATCCATGTTGATGCAAATGGCAGGATTTTCTTCTTTTTTTAAAGTTGGATAATATTCGATCCTCTACGCACAAACATCTTCTTTATCCATTCATCTGTTGACGGACATAGGTTGTTTTCATGCCTTGGCTATTGTGAATAACACTGCATGAACATAGGGGTGCAGATATCTCTTCAAGATAGTTGATTTCATTTCCTTTTGGTTTCTATCCAGAAATGGGATTGCTGAACCATCAAGTAGTCCTAGATTTCATTTTCTGAGATACCTCCATGCTGTTTTCCATAATGGCGATACCAACTTGCATTCCCACCAACAGTGCACAAGAGTCCTCTCTTCTTCACATTACTGCCAACCCTTGCTATCTTTTGTTTTCTTGATAACTGCCATTGATGCTTTTGAACTGTGGTGCTGGAGAAGACTCTTGAGAGTCCCTTGGACCACAAGGAGATCAAATCAGTCAATCCTAATGGAAATCAGTCCTGAATATTCATTGGAAGGACTGATGCTGAAGCTGAAGCTCCAATACTTTAGCCACCTGATGCAAAGAGCCGACTCATTAGAAAAGACCCTGATGCTGGGAAAGATTGAAGGCAGGAAGAGAAGGGGACGACAGAGGGTGAGATGGTTGGATGGCATCACCGACTCGATGGACATGAGTTTGAGTAATCTCCGGGAGTTGGTGATGAGCAGGGAGGCCTGGCATGCTGAAGTCCCTGGGGTGGCAGAGAGTCGGACACGACTGAGCGACTGAACTGAACTAATCCTATCAGGTGTGAGGTGATATCTTACTACGGTTCTGATTTGTATTTCCCTGATGATTAGTAATGTTGAGAGCCTTTTATTGTACTGTTGGCCATTTGCCTGTCTTCTTTTGAGAAATGTCTGTTTATGTCCTTTGCGCATTAAACTGGGGTGTTGTTTTGTCTTGCTACTGAGTTGTAGGACTTCCTTATATATTTTGAATATTAACTTCTTATCAAAGATGTGGTTTGTAAATACTTTCTCCTTTTTCACTCTGTTCTTTCCTTCACTGTGAAGAAGTTTTTAGTCTGATATAATCCCACTTTTTTTTTTTTTTTTGCTTTTGTTGCCTGTGTTTCCAGCATTATAATAAAAATGCTTATATGCTTTCTGATAGTAGTTTCACTATGCTTTCTGATAGTAGTTTCAGGTCTTATATTTAAGCCTAATCTGTTTTGAGTTGATTTTTGTATATGGTGTGAAATAAGGGTCCAATTTCTTTCTTCTGCATGGGGATATCCAGGTTTCACAGAACCATTCATGAAGAGACTATCCTTTCTTCATTGGGTGTTCTTGGCACCCTTGTTGAAGATAACGGACTGCAGATGCATGGATTTATTGGGGGGCTCTCTACACAGGAAAACTTAAATATATTTTCCTCCTTTCGCCTTCTCTTTCCATCCCCCAACCTCAGTATCTCACAGGCATGACAGAGACCTGAAAGGGTCTCCCTCCAGAATCCTCCATCCTTTCTCAAACTCATTTAGAGGTAGCTTTTGTCTCTTTCTGCCTCCTTGATCACCTTCTAGCTCTCTTCACTTCTCTTCTGCTAATAACCTGCTGCCCTTTTTGGTATAAATCAATTAAACTCGTTCAAGTACCTATTACTTGTCCCCTTCACCCATTACTCAGACCTGGAGCCTAAGCGGGTTAGGTTCTGGATAATTTCCCCATATATGTCTGTTACATGTTAGTTCTAGTTTAGTGCAGCTGCCAACATGTGCCTTATTTAATGCAGAACAAAAGTGAAAGTCTTGTATCCAAAATACTTTTCCATATACAAAAGTAAGCATTCAAAGGAGGGGGATGTTTTGAAAATCCCCATGGAAACTTGACTTTCTGGTACCTTCCAAGAAATTGCTTTTCTTTCTTATGAAAAAGAGACATTATATATTTTTAAAATAATAAAAATAAAATGTATGTATTTATTACTAAATCAATCCCAAACTGGTCACCCTTTCCACTGAGAGATTTTACCATATTTGTGATCACTGTTTTAAAGCAACAACTGACAAATATTGGGGCTTCCCTAGCGGCTCAGTGGTAAAGAATCCTTCTGCTAATGCAGGAGATGAAGGAGACGCAGGTTCAATCCTGGGTTGGGAAGATCCCTTGGAGTAGGAAATGGCAACCCACTCCAGTATTCTTGCCTGGAGAATTCCATGGACAGAGCCTGGCGGGCTACACCCCACTGGGTCGCCAAGAGTCGGACATGACTGAGCACTCATGTGCACTCACGCCAAATACTGCTGTATCTTTCTTTGGACGTACCTACATGTTTGTACCCGGAAAGAATAAATAGCAACTGCAAATCCCATCCTTATATTTCAGGATCCTAAGGGCAACCCCACTTCATCTTAATCTATGTAGAAAGTTTGTCTGGTTGTTTAAGGTTCAATTTTGGATTTTGCTTTCTTGCTTTTGTCCTGGGGAAAGTGACAAAAAGTCAGAGCACTCCTTCTGTCCCACAGGATCCTAGAAAAGATGGTCCGGAAATTCCCTGAAAAAAGACAATTACAGACAACACACATTCTCATCTAACCTTCTCTACCACGTAGGACCACTTCTTTGTGTAAGTAAGTAGCACTAGCTGGAGACCAAGAACTATTTAAATGTTTAAATTTTCTTGGTCCACAAAGGGCCATCACAGTAATTTTTTCATGTTGCCACTAGGCTAAAATAAATAGCTAAAATTTCCATCTATTAAGTAGTTGAATTCAAACAACTTAATAGGTATTTTTATGTCCTAATGGTTTACTGGGCATTTGAAAAAATCAATTGAAAGAAAAAAGCATTTTTATTTCATTCTTACAAAACTGAAACTGCATCTCAGACTGGGACTTGAACCCACAGTCTTTTAACTGAGATCACAAGACTTAATGAAGTTCAGTTTCTTGATGTCTCATCATAAAAGAATTCAGTGAGAGACAAAGTGATTAAGAAAGAAGTGGATTTACTCAGAGAGAAATACACTCCACAGATGGAGTGTGGGCCATCTCAGAAGGTGAGAGGCCCTTAAATATGGGAAATATCGGGGGAGGGGGGGAGGTTAGTTTTTATGGGCTGGGTAATTCATAGTCTAATAAGAGGAAAGATTATTCTAACTATTTCAGGGAAAGGGCAGGGATTTCCAGGAATTGGGCCACTTCCCACTTTGGGGCCTTTTATGGTTAGCCTTAGAACTGTCGTGACACTGGTGGGCATGTTATTTAATGCTAATACTTTATAATGAGCATATAATGAAGCTCATTGTCCACTGGAAGTCGACTCTTCCGCCATCTTGGACCCAGTTGACTCTAACCAGTTTTTATCATGTCCTTTGGCTATGTCGGGGCTTCCCAGGTGGCGCTAGTGGTAAAGAACCCACTTGCCAATGCAGGAGATGTAAGAGACATGGGTTCGATCTCTGGGTGGGGAAGATTCCCTGGAGGAGGGCATGGCAACCCACTCCAGTATTTTTGTCTGGAGAATGCCATGGACAGAGGAGCCTGATGGGCTACAGTCCATAGGGTTGCACAGAACTGGACACGACTGAAGCGACTTGGTACACACATATGGCTATGTCATTCTTTTAAAGGTTGTGCCCTAAAAGGTTGTGTCCTGTTTTGAAACTAGTTACCTACTAATGGGATGTGCATACCTGTTGGGCATTGCAGCTTCTCAAACCTTGAAATCTGACTGGACACCACCACAGTCATTTCTTGTTCCACATTCATTCTAATATGGTATTTGATTTTTTCATAGCAACAACCAAATCCCTGGCTTGGCAAGAGGTGATCAAAATGATAGAGTAGGAGGATGCTGAGTGCACCTCTGGCCCCCTGCTGCCCACAAACACATAAAAAAGACACCTACATGTAGAACAATTCTCACTGAAAACACACTGGCAGAAAAGCTCTTCTACAACCAAGGCTGTAAAGAAAGATCCATGCAGAGTTGGGGAGGAAGGGAAGAGAAGCAATCAGATTGGGACCCACACCTACAGGAGGGGACACAGAAAAGAAGGGTATATCATGGACTTGGAGATCCTCCCTGGGGAATGAAGTGTTCAAATCACACGCTAGGCACCCCAGCCCCGAGGTCCAACACCAGGAAGATGAGTTTCCTTGGCTGGTTTGAAAACCAGTGGGACTTACAGAAGGGCTGTAAGAAGCATATTCTGCTCATAAAGTACATGCACACAAACCTGCTTAAGCCTGAAAGGTGGAGGAAGCAGACTGAAACTGCCTAGGACTCTGGCCAGTTTCCTGCGACCATCTCAGCATGTGCCCCAGACTCTCTAGCACGGGCACAGCTTCTCACTAGAGTAAAGGCTAGTGGGAAGGAGAATGCACCCTTAGGGGGCAAGAGCCAGTTCAGACCAGGCACAGCATCTGAACAGGGCAAGAGTGGCCATTAGTGCTCTAATGATAAGGTAGAGGGTCCCTAAGAAAGAGAAATATGGCTTTCTTGACATGAGAAGGCATTTTTGGCTTAAGCCATTTTGTGATCTAATCCTGACCGCAATTCTTGTCCTCAAACAGGTCTCAGTAATTAAGGATCTTAAGGGAACAAAAGAATGCAGAAATATTGCCTGTTATCAGACTAAGAGAAGCAACAATAGCAAAGATAAAACATCAGTTGTAAGACTCCCAGTTCTGTTTCAATGGTAAAGATCAGCCTGAAGCATTCAATCACCAGATCAACTGGAACCTAAGGGATGATGATGTAGACTTTTTCTGTCCCTTGTGACTTCAATCAACTAAAGTTTGTACTCTGTTGACCAACCAAACTCCTTCATGAATATGCATATACCCTTAACTTAAAACTTCCCCAATTTTGCTGTTTAGAGAGACACTGCTTTGGGAAAGATCCCTGATGGTTTCCATATCTGCTACAGATAGTAATAAATCCTTCCTCCTCCTGATCTTTGGCTTGGTTGTGTCTTTTGGCTTGACACCCATCAAGAGGTGAACCCAGTTTTTGGTAACATTGGCACTTGCAGAGGTGGTAGATTGGGAGTTGTCACGAGCTCAGATGGGCATCCCAGGACCATCCCAGCATGCACTCTGGCCCACACCTGGTACCTGCTCCAGCCCCTCTTGTTTCACCTCTACTCCCCTCTGCAGAAAAAGTGCTATTGCTGAGAGGGGGGAGACTGCACACAGAGAGGGAAATAAACCAATTTGGAGTCAACCCTCAGGGCTTCTTCTCCAGCATCTTGTGACCTGACCCCATCCTCGATAGGGAGGTGATGGCCACTGAACATTAAAGAAGCTCCTATTCCTGGCTTGAGCCCCTCTATCTATCCTGTTCTACCTATTCTATCTATCTTGTTCTATCTGTTCTATCCTGTTCTACCCTCTATCTATCCTATATCTATCCTGGCTTGAGCCCCTCTATCTATCCTGTTCTACCTATTCTATCTATCCTGTTCTATCTGTTCTATCCTGTTCTACCCTCTATCTATCCTATATCTATCCTGGCTTGAGCCCCTCTATCTCTAGCTCCACCTCCCGCCAAGGTGATAGCTGCCAGCACACCCTGGAGAAAGATGTGACCCATGCTCATGTCAGATCCAGCTCTCCCACCAAAGTCACACAGATAGCATAGGGACACTGCCACACAAGGACACCCCTTCAGGACCAGGATACATAACTTTGACCTAATTTCATAGAGACAGAGAAAGCTAAAAAAATGAGAGGACAGAGGAATTTGTTTCAAATGAAAGAACAACAACAAACTCTGAAAAAGCACCTAATGAAACAGATAAATAAATTACCAGATAAAGAGCTCGAAGCATTAATAATAAGAATGCTAACTGAATTTGAGAAAGGAATAGGTGAACATACTGAGAATTTTAACAAGGAATTAGAAAATACAACAGAAGAACCTGTTAGAGTTGCAGGATACAATAACTGAAATGAAAAGCACACTAGAGGAATTAATAGCAGACTAGGTGATACACAAGAATGCATAAGTGATCTGGAAGATAGAATAATGGAAATCACTCAATCAGAACAAAAAGAAAAACAATTTTTTTAAAATGAGAAGGATGTCTGAAACAACATCAAGTGCACTAACATTCACATTATAGGGGTCCCAGAGGAGAAGAGAGAAAGGGGTTGAAAATGTATTTGATGAAATTATGGCTGCTGCCGCTGCTGCTGCTAAGTCACTTCAGTCGTGTCCGACTCTGTGTGACCCCATAGACGGCAGCCCACCAGGCTCCCCCGTCCCTGGGATTCTCCAGGCAAGAACACTGGAGTGGGTTGCCATTTCCTTCTCCAATATGCATGAAAGTGAAAAGTGAAAGTGAAGTCGCTCAGTCGTGTCCAACTCTTAGCGACCCCGAGGATTGCAGCCTACAAGGCTCCTCCATCCATGGGATTTTCCAGGCAAGAGTACTGGAGTGGGGTGCCATTGCCTTCTCTGGAAATTATGGCTGAAAACTTCCTAAACCTGAAGAAGGAACCAGATATCCATGAACAGGAAGCACAGAGAGTCCCAAACAAGATGAACCCAAAGAGATCCACAGCAAGACATATCATAATTAAAATGGCAAAATTTAGATCGAATTCTAAAGGCACTAAGAGAAAACGAGTCACGTACAAGGGCCCTTCCATAAGGCTATCAGTAGACTTTTCTGAGAAACTTTGCAGGACAGAAGGGAATGGCATGATATTTTAAAAGTGCTGAAAGGGAAAAACCTTCAACTGAAGATATGCCACCTAGCAAGGTTATCATTCAGAATTGAAGGAGAAATAAAGAACTTCTCAGACATGCGAAAACTAAAAGGTTCATCAGTACTAAACTGACCCAAAAAAACTGTTAAATGTTTTCTGCAATTGGAAAAGAAAAAGCTACAACAAGAAGTAAGAATTTATAGGAAAGGAAAAATCCCACTGATAAAAGCAAATATACAGTAAAGGTTGTGGATCAACCTCTTTCAAATAACCTACTATGAAGATTGAAAGAAAAAATTACCGTAATTACAATAAACAGTAAAAGGATAAGTATTAAGATGTAAAACATGACATCAAAAAAACACAAAATGTGGGTGAGAGGAATAAAAAATGTAGATCTTTTAGAATGTTTTTGAACTTAAATGACTATCTAAAACAAGTAGATATAGTTATCGGTCAACATATATGAATCCTGTGTTAACCACAAATCAAAAACCTTCAATAGATACACAAAAACAAGAGAAAAAGGAATACAAGCATACCACTAAAAAAATCACCAAACCACAAGGGAAGAAACTAAATGAGAAGAAAAGAGCACAAAACTACAAAAATAAGCAGAAAACAAGTGGAAAAGTACATACCTATCAATAATCACTTTAAAAGACAGTAGACTAAATGCTTCTATCAAAAGACATAGGAAATGTCATATGATGTCACTTATATGCGGAATCTAAAATATGACAGAAATGAATTTATCTATGAGACAGAAACAGACTCACAGACATAGAAAACAGACCTGTGGCTGCCAAGGGGGAGGGCTAGTAAGGGAGGGATAGATTAGGAGTTTGGGATTGGTAGATGCAAACTATTATTTGTAAAATGGATAAATAACAGGGTCCTACTGTGTGGCACATGGTGGTGGTTTAGCTCAGTCGTTCAGTCGTGTCTGACTCTTGCAACCCCATGGACTGTAGCCCGCCAGGCTCCTCTGTCCATGGGATTCTCCAGGCAAGAGTACTGGAGTGGGTTGCCATTTCCTTCTCCAGGGGATCTTCCTGACCCAGGGATCAAACCCAGGTCTCCTGCATTGCAGGCAGATTCTTTACTGACTGAGCTACGAGGAAAGCCTGTATGGCACAGGGAACAATATCCCATCAGTTCAGTTCAGTTCAGTCCCTCAGTCGTGTCCGACTATTTAATATCCTGTGACAAACCATAATAGAAAAGAATACGAAAAATAATGCATATATATATATATAACTGAATCACTTTGCTATACAATACAAATTGATGCAACAGTGTAAATAACTATACTTCCATAAAATAAAATTTAAAAAGATATATGGTAGCTGATTGGATTATTAAAAAACAAGATTCATCTATATGCTGCTTACAAGATACTTTGTTGTTTAGTCACTAAGTTCTGTCCTACACTTTTTTGCAACCCCATGGACTTTAGCCCTCCAGACTCCTCTGTCTATGGGATTTCCCAGGCAAGAATATTGGAGTGGATTGCCATTTCCTTTTCTAGGGGATCTTCCTGGACCGGGGATCAAACTGGCATCTCCTGCATTGGCAGGTGGATTCTTTACTTCTGAGCCACCAGGGATATAAATTATTTTTAAAAACTCAAATATATATACTGCATATCCATCTACTAATATATTAAATGTATATAATATACAGCCTGTGCCTTAGCCATGGCAGGTACTATCAATTGATTCGTGTTTCCAGACTTTTTCTATATAAAGTAAGATGTTGAAAGCATTAAACATCTAGGTTGTATAAACTCTGTCACCAATGTGAAGCTTAACTTTTATTTATTAACTAACTCCAAAGCCCCAAGGGGCTTCCCTGGTGGCTCAGAAGATAAAGAATCTGTCTTCAATGCAAGAGACCCAGGTTCGATTCCTGGGTTGGGCTGATCCCTTGGAGAATGAAATGGCTACCAGTGCACTCTAGTATTCTTGCCTGGAGAATTCCATGGACAGAGGAGCCTGGTGGGCTACAGTCCATGGGGTCGCAAAGAGTTGGACACAACACAAAGCCCCAAAGTGAAGTTATTGGGTCAGCCAAAAAGTTCATTTGGTTTTAAGTAAAAATAAAAAGCATTTTTCATTTTCACCAAGAACTTTAGTGAACAACATATTCCCTAAACGAACGAACTTTCTGGCCAATGCAATAAAAGCCCTTTCTAGAAGTTTGTCTTCAACATATTGTTCACAGTATAAACTGCCTTGGGTTACTTACTTCTTCTTCCTCTGCTTCAAATGCTTCTTTTTGGATGCAGTTAATCACTGGGAGGGCAGGAGCTTTATTCTCTGCCTCTTGCCAGAAAAGAAAGAAAATTCCAAGGTACCACATCCCGGAGTACAGCTCAAGCAGGAAGAGGTACTTTTCCAAAGTATTCTTCTAAGTCTTCCCACCTCCCACCATCTAGTTAGATAATCTTTTCAGCTTGGCTAGTCTATGTAGCAGACGCTATCAGGACCCACACTTAACGCCTATTTTCCACTTCGGAGGTCACTGCGGGACACTCCCTATGCACACTGATGGTTTCCTGCATCTCTGTATTTTCTGGACAAGGAAGCACACTGAAAATGTCTGGATATTTTGAATTAACAACCCCAGGGCAATCCTTGGGACTTTAACTAATCAGGGGTGAGAATCGATAAATATTCCAGCTTCCTTATCGCTCAGCAGAGCGGTTCTGAAGTATGATGTACTTAGTGTCAAAGGGGCTCTGGCTGGATTGAGCCCCAGTTGCCTACTCATTGACACACCCTTAATCGGTTTCCCTCCTTCTTATCTCACTTCCTCACTCTCACTGTGCTTCCTGGGGTCACCTCCCAAATAAACTACTTGTCTCCAAATCTTTATCTCAGGGTCCTATTTTGGAGGACTCTAAACGAAGGCAACCACAAAGAATCGTGATTGTCTACAACACTCTACAACATCTCTAAAGGGCAGAACTCACAACTAGTTTTGCCCTTCTCTTGAGATGCCAAGATTAGTCAGGAAGTATGTAAAAAATATTGAAATTTATGAACAATTTCCTTTATTAAGTATGAGTAAGACTAAATTCAAGGTACTGTGAAATGGTACCATTCATACTGAGATTAGGTGTGAAGTCTGGGCAGGTCACCAGGGATTGGTCCTACCTGTATCACCCATCCTCTGTTTCAGTGGAGAAATTCCTAGGTTTTCAGGAAAAAAAAAAGTTTTTCTTGAAGAGTTTGTATTCAGCCTTTCAACCAGTGTTCTTTAAGTGCTGCTGCTGCTGCTGCTAAGTTGCTTCAGTCGTGTCTGACTCTGTGTGACCCCATAGACGGCAGCCCACCAGGTTCCCCCGTCCCTGGGATTCTCCAGGCAAGAACACTGGAGTGGGTTGCCATTTCCTTCTCCAATGCATGAAAGTGAAAAGTCGCTCAGTCGTGTCCAACTCTTAGAGACCCCATGGACTGTAGCCTTCCAGGCTCTTCCGCCCATGGGATTTTCCAAGCAAGAGTACTGGAGTGGGGTGCCATCGCCTTCTCCGCATTAAGTGCTAGGATATATTAAAGACACTGAATATTGTACTGAAAGTATTAAGATTTGTATATGGATAGTTGATAATTATTATACTTGAATCTAGAAACTTTAGTGGGATTTTTATAGTTAATTATGCTCTTTAAATGTCCTGAAAAAGAAACAGGAACTCTCATGGTTGGGCAGATACTGTAAATTGGCTTACTTAACACAAATTCCAGTGTTGGTAGTGTTTCAAGTATAATTTTCCCATGGGGTGTTTGCATATTTTTACTGAGTACATTGTCATGGCTGCCTTATTTCTGACTGAGTTTTATCCAACCTCTTTCTGCTTAAACTAGCCAGAATAAAACTGTTGTCTATAACTAAGAACCTTGATTGAGAAAATTGTAAACATCAGGCTAGAAGAAGGTTGGTAAAGATGCACACCCTGTTCTGGGGAAGAGGCATATGCGTGAAAGCATGAGAGGGGCACAGAGTGCCGTTTTTGTGTGTCTTGCATTAATGACCCCCACAGAGCATCCACTATGTACATGGGATGACTGGTTCCTTGGATGTCACCAGCTTCTTTCCTCGACCACTCTAGTGCCTATGAACAAAGTGGTTATGGTGGCAGTGTTGAAGGCTCTACATGGCCCCAACAACATGGATTTCCTTTCACTATGGAATTCCCTGGTGGCTCAGACAGTAAAAGCGTCTGTCTACAATGTGGGAGACCCGGGTTTGATCCCTGGGTCGGGAAGATCTGCTGGAGAAGGAAATGGCAATCTACTCCAGTACTATTGCCTGGAAAATCCCATGGACAGAGGAGCCTGGTAGGCTACAGTCCATGGAGTCGCAAAGAGTCGGACACAACTGAGCGACTTCACTTACTTATGGCCAGTCTAACTACTGTCACTGCTGAACACCCAGACTTCCAGCAGCAGAAAGCAATGCTGTGCACTCAAAATGGACCACTGCTCAGGGAGATTAGGCAGCCAACAGCATATGCTGTCAAACTTTACCATTTTTGCCAGTCTTTAGGTTAGAAATGCTATCTCTATATAGTTTCAATTTGAATTTCTCTTACTATGAATGAAGTTGATTTTTTTTTCAATGTTTAAGGGCTATTTTCTTTTCTTTTTCTGTGAGTTAGCTGTACATCTATCTTACCAATTTTTCTGTTGGGTTTTGTTGTTTTCATCTCAGTTTTAAGCTCATTACATGTTAAAGATGTTTACCCCTTGATTATAACATAAGTTGCAAATTCTTTTTTACCAATTCATCATTTGTCTTTTTAGTTATTTTTTTTTCTGCATGCAAAACTTTTTTACTTTTATTTGATCAAATGTATCTATCTTTTTCCTTATTGCTTCTAAAATTTAAATCATAGTTACAAAAATTTTCCCACTCTTAGGCTGTAAGGGAATTCACCCATATTTTCTCTAATTATTTGTATACTTTCATTTTTCACATTGAGAACTTTTTATCTATATGGAATTTATCCAGTGTGAGGAATAAGTAAAATTTTATCTTTTGCCATATGGCTAGTCAATTGTTCCAATGCCACTTATTAGAAAGTGTTTCTTTTCTTATGATTGAGATAAGCCTTTGCTGCTGCTGCTGCGTCGCTTTAGTCGTGTCCGACTCTGTGCGACCCCATAGACGGCAGCCCACCAGGCTTCCCGTCCCTGGGATTCTCCAGGCAAGAACACTGGAGTGGGTTGCCATTTCCTTCTCCAATGCATGAAAGTGAAAAGTCAAAGTGAAGTCGCTCAGTCGTGTCTGACTCTAGCGACCCCATGGACTGCAGCCTACCAGGCTCCTCCGTCCATGGGATTTTCTAGGCAAAAGTACTGGAGTGGGGTGTCATTGCCTTCTCCGGAGATAAGCCTTTACCATATACTAATTATTCATGTGAGCCTGTTTCTGGATTTTTAATATTCTATTGTATTTGTCCATTCATGTGCTGATTTCATGCCATTTTAATTATAAAAGCTTTATAATATGCCTTCATATTTGTTAGAGCTAGCTCTTTTCATTGCTTTTTTTATTAAGGGATATCTATTCCTGCTTATTTATTCTTCTAAATGAACTTTATAATCAACATTGCTAGCTCTAGGGAAAATGACTGATGAAATTATATTGAGATTGTATTGAATTTATAGATTAGCTTATAAAGAATTCACATCTTCATGCTCTTACATTTTCCTATCAATGAACATGCCATGCCTTTGTACTCTTTGGATATTTAAGGAGTGTTTTATAGTTTCTTCATAAAGATTTTTCACATTTCTCATTATGTTTATGCCTAGGCACTTTACTTTCTTTTATTTTGCTATTATAAATGGTGTCTTCTCTTTCATTATTTCTTCTAACTGGTTATTACTTGAGTGTGTGTGTGTGTTTGTGTGTGTGTATGAAGGCTTTTGATCTCTGCAGGCTAATTTAATATCCTGCTATTTAAATGAATTTTCTTCTTGTTTCTTCTATTTTTTTCACTCTTTTGGGTTTTTCAGATATATAATATCAGCTGCCCCCCTAAAAGGATAGATTTTACCTCTTCCTTTCCCATTATTATGCCCTCTATTTGATTTTTACTGTCTAACTGCATTGGCTAATACCTCCAATGCAAGGTTTAAAACTCATGGAGACAATGGACCTCCTTGGCTTGGTCCTCTTTCATTTTAGCATGAAAGCTTCTATCATTTCCTTATTTAGTAAGATGTGGTCCTTTGGGAAAATATGTGTGTGTATAAAATCATGTTGTGGCAATATCCATAAAGTCCTATTTTAGCCATATTCATCATGAAAAAAAGGGAGAGGGCCCAAATCAACAAAATGGAGATGAAATGAAAAAGAAGTTATAACCAATACCACAGACGTAATAAGAATCATAAGAGACTACTACAAACAACTAAACACCAACAAAATGGACAACCTAGAAGAAATGGACAAATTCTTAGAAAGGTACAATCTCCCAAGGCTGAACTAGGAAGAAATAGGAAATATGAACGTTATCAATTACCAGTCCTGAAATTGAATCTGTAATTAAAAGATTCCCAGTGAACAAAAGTCCAAGACCAGATAGCTTCACAGGTGAATTCTACTAAACATTTAAAGAAGAGCTAACACCTATCCTTCTGAAGCTATTCCAACAAATTACAGAGGAAGGAATACTTCTGAACTCATCCTATGAAGCCACCACCACCCTGATACCCAAACCACACAAAGATATCACAAAAAAAAAGAAAATTACAGGTACTTCCCTGGTGGTCCAGTGGTTAGAATCCACCTTGCAATGCACAGGACATGGGTTCAGTCCGTTGTTGAGGAACTAAGATCCCATGTGCTACAGAGCAACTAAGCCATGTACCACAACTAGAGAGTCCTGAGCTACAAAGAAATATCCCACATGATACAATTAAGATCCTGAGTGCTGCAACTAAGACCCAGGGCAGCCAAATAAATAAATAAACAGATAAATACTTTTTTAAAAAAGAAAATTTCAGGCTAATATCATTGATGAACATAGACGCAGGACTGCATTAACAAATTGAAGAATGAAAACCATATGATCACCTCAATAGATGCAGAAAAAGCTTTTGATAAAATTCAGTATCCATTTAAGACTCTCCAGAAAGTGGGCATAGAGGGAACATGCCTCAACATAATAAAGGCCATATACAGCAAATCCACAGCTAATATTCATACTGAATGGTGAAAAGCTGAAAGCATTTCCTCTAAAATCAGGAACAAGATAAGGATGCCCACTCTTGCCACTTTTATTCAGCATAGACTTAGAAGTGCTAGTCACAGCAATTAAAGAAAAAAGAAATAAAAGGAATCTAAATTGGTAAGAAAGAAGTAAAACTATCACTGTTTTCAGATGATATGATACTATACATAGAAAATCTTAAAGACACCACTGGAAAACTACTAAAGCTTGTCAACAAATTCAGTAATGTTGCAGGATACAAAATTAATGTATGGAAATCTGTTGCACTTCTACACACTAGTGACAAAATATCAGAAAGAAAAATTAAGGCAACAATCCCATTTACACCAAAAAGAATAAAATACCTAGGAATAAACCTATCTAAGGAGGCAAAAGATCTGTACTCCAAAAACTATAAGACACCGATGAAAAAAATGGAAGACAACATAGATGGAAAGATATACTGTGCTCTTGGATTGGAAGGGTCAATATTATTAAAATGATAATACTATCCACAGCAATCTACAGATTCAATGCAATTCCTATAAAAATACCAATGGCATTTTTCACAGAACTAGAACAAATAATTTTAAAATTTATATGGAAACACAAAAGACTCAAATAGCCAAAACAATCTTGAGAAAGAAAAACAGAGCTAGAAGAATGATACTCCCTGATTTCAGACCATTATACAAAGCTTTAGTAATCAAAAGAGTATGGTATGGTCACAAAAACAGACACGAAATGGAACCAGATAGACAGCCCAGAAATAAACGCATACAGTTATGGTCAATTAATCTTTGACAAACGAGGCAAGAATATACAGTGGAGAAAAGACAGTCTCTTCAATAAGTGGTGCTGTGAAAATTGGACAGCTACATGTAAAAGAATGAAATTAGAACATTTTCTCACATCATATACAAAAATAAACTGAAAATGAATTAAAGACTTAAATGGAATACCTGACATCATAAAACTCCTAGAGGAAAATATAGGCAGAACGCTCTGTGACATAAATTGCAGTAATATTATGGATCATTTTGAGCATAACTCAATTCTTAAATGTATAAGTAGAACAGATAGGTCACATTATTTATGTAAAAAATGTCTGTTAAGTAAAATATGACACATAATCATAGTAGCATCACAGGGAAGCGTTCCAGAATGTCTAACCTGGGAAATATATAATCCAAGGAGAGGGATGTGACATGTGTCAATCACCAATTCAAAATCCGCTATGATGTGGGGCAGGGGCAATATAGCATAGTGGCCCTCTGAATGAAAAAGGCCCAGAGTAGAATCCTAACTCTGCAACTCACTTTGTGATCTTGAACAAATTACTCAGCATCTCAGAGCCTTCATTTCCTTTTATGTAAACTCTGATAATGAGAGTAGCTACTTTAAGGATTATTGTGCTTTGTGAGGTAATCATCCCAGAAGATTTAGTTCACAACTTGGCACAAAATAAATGTTCACTAAAGGGTAGCTATTATCATTAAGTGCCAAAATGAATAGTAAAGATAATAAACACCATGAGGGGTCTCTGGAGGAGGGGGGCACTTAAGCTGGTTCCATGAAAGCTGTGTAGGGTTTCAATAGACAGAGGGTTGAGGAAGAAAAAGAGGACTTTTTAGGTAGGAAGGAAAGGATTGCTAAAATTTAAAAGGTCATCCCAAAACAGTAATTGATTTTACTTTGTATTTTTTAAAAGGTCCCACTGCCTTCTAAAAGCATCATTATTTAAAATTTGATTTGCTTTCCTCATTCCATTTTGCAGAATACTTGAATATGAATAGCATGTTTTATTATGCATGTGAAAGAAAAACATTTTGAATCAAATTCCATGCTATCTTTAAGGCCCCCCACTGATCCATCCTTTGTCTTTTTTTTTTGTCTAGTTTCTATTTTGCATTTTAATTTGACCCTGTCTTTTATTTAGTTGCACCTATTACCAGAATGCTTGTTTAAACTAAATATTTTGAAGTGTTTCCTATTCAGCATTTGATGAATGTTTATTACTGTAATTCATTGTTCAGAAAAATGTACCATATCCCACATCAGTCATTCCACTCCATTATCCATGGGGTCTAAACTATTTCACAGTCATTAAATAAATATGTTATTTGGGAATTAAATCAATGGAAAGAAAGGAAAAGGGCATCCAAAGGTTGTAGGAGGGGAGACAGCAATGAGGCTTAGGAAGAGAACAGCTTTCCCTGCAAGCAGGAAATACATAGAAATCCTCAGGCTTTCCCTTCCTCTCCTTCCTCACACTGTCTCCCAGTCCACTAAATGTAGTACAAACTTGTATTACTCTCTCTTCCAGACTAGGGTGGGGAGTGTGGAGGGTAGTTGTACAAACATCTATAGAACATATTGTCTCCCCTTGTGTTGTCTAAGAAGAAGACTCCCTTCCACACACACAAGTCAAGAATTTGAGTGCCAGTTTATTTGAGAGGTAAACCTAGAAAATATCAGTGTGGGAATGTGGAAGTGACAGGAAGGGGCAGAAAGTCAATAAAGGGTATGGTCTTGCCAAGAAGTTATCAGGGTCATTCATTCATTTATTTAAAATAATAAATGCTTCCTGGAGAAATTCCAGAACAAAATATATAGTGACAAAATGTGAAGGGTCTGAGGTTCTGCCCTACTTGTATGCTATTAAGTTAGCCTGCCACAGATTCATACTCATGGAAGCTGGCAGAAGACAGGGTTGGGGGCAAAGGAATGTGTCACTTGTGGCACAGCTGGCACCCCTATATCTCACAGGACAAGGGAGAATGGCCCAGGTGGATGCTGCTTATACAGTATTTATCACCAAGTTCCCATCCCCCATTGGCTGGGGCTGTTCTTGGGGCATTCATTCTGTGGCATTCCCAGCCCACTGATCATTCCACCATACTTAGTTGCCAGAGCCAGTCCTGATCAAAATGTGGAGTTGGCTTTGACTGACAACTTCCCCTTCTTCAAACTTTCCCTAAGGTGATTCTGTCTCCATCTTCCCCAGGAGAAGATGGGTCCACACCTTCATGTATCTTGAGCTCTTCTTTTATTCCCAGTGAAGTCTGCCTTTGTCAACTCCTCACTGGGGCTTCCCAAGTGGCGCTAGCAGTAAAAACCCCGCCTGCCAATGCAGGAGACGTCAGAGACGCAGGTTCCATGTCTGGGTCAGGAAGATCCCCTGGCGGACAAAATGGCAACCCACTCCAGTATTCTTGCCTGGAGAATCCCATGGACAGAGGAGCCTGGCGGGCTACAGTCCATAAGGTCGCAAAGAGTCAGACACGACTGAAGCAACTTAGCACAACGCATGACACGACATCTGTACTAGGGAGGAAATGGCTGGCAGCAGTCATTTTATCCATGGAACTGGGATGGAGTCTTAAAGCTAAAGATATAAACACCCTATCTGTGGAGACTTGAGATATCAGATAACAAATGGAGGATGCTATGGGGAAAATGCCTACTTCACTAAAGCTGGGATTTCCTGGGTGATCCCCAGGTGGCCCGGGAAGGTCAGTGCCCTGCCCTGAGTGAAGTCTCCTAGGCACTGGGAACATGAGCCTTTGGACTTCCCTGTAGCCTCTTACTCTTCCGCCTGACTCAACTCTGTACTAAATCACTTTGATCTGCATGTATGTGTGGGGGTCCTAATAATCTTCCTAAATCTACATTTGATCTATTTTCCTCTTCTTCCTCTCCCTACATGATAGATCAGTGGACAGAGAAACAAAATTCCCTTGTTTCAGATAGCTGGGTCATTGCGTGAGCAAAGTACACAGAGGCTCCATTCTCCCTTATCCCAAAACACTATAGTGAGAGGCCCTGCCCCCTTCTCCCATAATTCCCAGAAGAATTCCCTTAGAAGAAATGGAATAGCCATCATGGTCAACAAAAGAGTCCGAAATGCAGTACTTGGATGCAATCTCAAAAACGACAGAATGATCTCTGTTCGTTTCCAAGGCAAACCATTCAATATCACAGTAATCCAAGTCTATGCCCCAACCAGTAACGCTGAAGAAGCTGAAGTTGAACGGTTCTATGAAGACCTACAAGTCCTTTTAGAACTAACACCCAAAAAAGATGTCCTTTTCATTATAGGGGACTGGAATGCAAAAGTAGGAAGTCAAGAAACACCTGGAGTAACAGGCAAATTTTGCCTTGGAATATGGAATGAAGCAGGGCAAAGACTAATAGAGTTTTGCCAAGAGAACGCACTGGTCATAGCAAACACCCTCTTCCAACAACACAAGAGAAGACTCTACACATGGACATTACCAGATGGTCAACACTGAAATCAGATTGATTATATTCTTTGCAGCCAAAGATGAAGAAGCTCTATACAGTCAGCAAAAACAAGACCGGGAGCTGACTATGGCTCAGATCATGAACTCCTTAATGCCAAATTCAGACTTAAATTGAAGAAAGTAGGGAAAACCACTAGACCACTCAGGTATGACCTAAATCAAATCCCTTATGATTATACAGTGGAAGTGAGAAATAGATTTAAGGGACTAGATCTGATAGACAGAGTGCCTGATGAACTATGGACGGAGGTTCGTGACACTGTACAGGAGACAGGGATCAGGACCATCCCCATGGAAAAGAAATGCAAAAAAGCAAAATGGCTGTCTGGGGAGGCCTTACAAATAGCTGTGAAAAGAAGAGAAGTGAAAAGCAAAGGAGAAAAGGAAGGATATAAGCATCTGAATGCAGAGTTCCAAAGAGTAGCAAGAAGAGATAAAAAAGCCTTCCTCAGCGATCAATGCAAAGAAATAGAGGAAAACAACAGAATGGGAAAGAACAGAATGGGAAAGACTAGAGATCTCTTCAGGAGAAGGCAATGGCACCCCACTCCAGTACTTTTGCCTGGAAAATCCCATGGATGGAGGAGCCTGGTGGGCTGCAGTCCATGAGGTCGCTAGAGTCGGACACGACTGAGTGACTTCACTTTGACTTTTCACTTTCATGCATTGGAGAAGGAAATGGCAACCCACTCCAGTGTTCTTGCCTGGAGAATCCCAGGGACTGGGAAGCCTGGTGGGCTGCCGTCTCTGTGGTCGCACAGAGTCGGACACGACTGAGGTGACTTAACAAAGAGATCTCTTCAAGAAAATTAGAGATACCAAGGGAACATTTCATGCAAAGATGAGCTCGATAAAAGACAGAAATGGTATGGACCTAACAGAAGGAAAAGATATTAAGAAGAGGTGGCAAGAATACACAGAAGAATTGTACAAAAAAGATCTTCACGACCCAGATAATCATGATGGTGTGATCACTCACACTCACCTAGAGCCAGACATCCTGGAATGTGAAGTCAAGTGGGCCTTAGGAAGCATCACTACGAACAAAGCTAGTGGAGGTGATGGAATTCCATTTGAGCTATTTCAAATCCTGAAAGGTGATGCTGTGAAAGTGTTGCACTCAATATGTCAGCAAATTTGGAAAACTCAGCAGTGGCCACAGGACTGGAAAAGGTCCGTTTTCATTCCAATCCCAAAGAAAAGCAATGCCAAAGAATGCTCCAACTACCGCACAATTGCACTCATCTCACACGCTAGTAAAGTAATACTCAAAATTCTCCAAGCCAGCCTTCAGCAATACATGAACCATGAATTTCCAGATGTTCAAGCTGGTTTTAGAAAAAGCAGAGGAACCAGAGATTAAATTGCCAACATCCGCTGGATCATGGAAAAAGCAAGAGAGTTCCAGAAAAACATCTATTTCTGCTTTATTGACTATGCCAAAGCCTTTGACTGTGTGGTTCACAATAAACTGTGGAAAATTCTGAAAGAGATGGGCATACCAGACCACCTGACCTGCCTCTTGAGAAAGCTATGTGCAGGTCAGGAAGCCACAGTTAGAACTGGACAAGAAACAACAGACTGGTTCCAAATAGGAAAAGAAGTACGTCAAGGCTGTATATTGTCACCTGACTTATTTAGTTTATATGCAGAGTACATCATGAAAAACGTTGGGCTGGAGGAAGCACAAGCTAGAATCAAGATTGCCGGGAGAAATATCAATAACCTCAGATATGCAGATGACACCACCCTTATGGCAGAAAGTGAAGAAGAACTAAAGAGCCTCTTGATGAAAGTGAAAGAGGAGAGTGAAAAAGTTGGCTTAAAGTTCAACATTCAGAAAACTAAGATCATGGCATCCGGTCCCATCACTTCATGGCAAATAGATGGGGAAACAGTGGAAACAGAGTCGGACTTTGTTTTGGGGGGCTCCCAAATCACTGTAGATGGTGACTGCAGCCATGAAATTAAAAAATGCTTACTCCTTGGAAGGAAAGTTATGACCAACCTAGACAGCATATTAAAAAGCAGAGACACTACTTTGTCAACAAAGGTCTGTCTAGTCAAGGCTATGGTTTTTCCTGTGGTCATGTATGGATGTGAGAGTTGGACTATAAAGAAAGCTGAGCACCGAAGAATTGATGCTTTTCAAGGGTGGTGTTGGAGAAGACTCTTGAGAGTCCCTTGGACTGCAAGGAGATCCAACCAGTCCATCCTAAAGGAGATCAGTCCCGGGTGTTCATTGGAAGAACTTATGTTGAAGCTGAAACCCCAATACTTTGGCCACCTGATGTGAAGAGCTGACTCATTTGAAAAGACCCTGATACTGGGAACGATTGAGGGCAGGAGGAGAAGGGGAAGACAGAGGATGAGATGGTTGGATGGCATCACGGACTCAATGGACATGGGTTTGTGTGGACTTCGGGAGTTGGTGAATGGACAGGGAGGCCTGGTGAGCTGTGGTTCATGGGGTCTCAAAGAGTCAGACACGAGTGAGTGACTGAACTGAACTGTGGTTTTTTTGTTTTTTTTTTAATTTTTTTTGAACTGTGGTTTATGATAATTCAGAAAAAAATCCTATGGCTTCAGAAATACGTCCTCATCTTACAACATTTATGTTTTTCCAATTAGTGTTAATAGGGAAAATAAGTGCAAAACTGAAGGTCAACAGATACTGATTTCACAGCACCCCTTGCAGTGGAAAAAGTCTACAGAAGAGGAGTTAATCCTCTTACCAGACCTCTGCCGTGGTTCCCCAGAGCCAGGTTCAGAGGCAGAATTCCCTAGTCCAAACACCAGGTCGATGATGCCTCCCTCCCATGAGAGCCTGGGACTCTAAATGAGTCATCATCTCTTTCTTCAGAAGTTAAATGCTTCAATTAAAAGACAGAAAGAAGGGCTTCCCCGGTGGCCCAGTGGCAGGGGGGTTAACCCGCCTGCCAAGGCAAGGGACACAGGTTTGATCCCTGGTCTGGGAAGATTCCACATGCCATGGGGCAACTAAGCCCATGCGCCACAACTACTGAGCCTGTGCTCTTGAGCCCACAATCCATAACTACCGTGCCCGCGTGCTGCAACTGCTGAAGCCCACACGCCCAGGGCCTGTGCTCCCCAACAAGAGAAGCCACCACAATGAGAAGCCTGCAGATCACAGCTAGAGAGTTTGCCCCGCTCTCCACAACTAGAGAAAGCCAGTGAGCAGCAATGAAGACCCAGCACAGCCAAAAATAAATAAGTAAACAATTTAAAAGACAGAAAGAAAATTGACAGATGGGAACACTGAAGGTACAGCAACCCTAACCTATTGAGAGAAGTTTGAACTGTTTAGGAACTTGGACCATAGTGGTCTTTTACTATGCCCCCTTTCTACCATCCAAAATCACTGCAGATGATGACTGCAGCCATGAAATTAAAAGACGCTTACTCCTTGGAAGGAAACTTATGACCAACCTAGATAGCATATTCAAAAGCAGAGACATTACTTTGCCAAAAAAGGTCCGTCTAGTCAAGGCTATGGTTTTTCCTGTGGTCATGTATGGATGTGAGAGTTGGACTATAAAGAAAGTTGAGTGCGAAGAATTGATGCTTTTCAACTGTGGTGCTGGAGAAGACTCTTGAGAGTCCCTTGGACTGCAAGGAGATTCAACCAGTCCATTCTGAAGGAGATCAGCCCTGGGATTTCTTTGGAGGGAATGATGCTGAAGCTGAAACTCCAGTACTTTGGCCACCTCATGCGAAGAGTTGACTCATTGGAAAAGACTCTGATGCTGGGAGGGATTGGTGGCAGGAGAAGGGGACGACAGAGGATGAGATGGCTGGATGGCATCACTGACTCAATGGACGTGAGTCTGAGGGAACTCCAGGAGTTGGTGATGGACAGGGGGGCCTGGTGTGCTGCAATTCATGGGGTCGCAAAGAGTCGGACACGACTGAGCGACTGAACTGAACTGAGATGGAGAAGGTAGACATTTATTGAGTGAATCTGGGCTGTGGAGAAAGCCAGAACTGATCCCACATGAATTTGCTGATCAAAATTATTCTGTCTGGTTGTCTCCAGATAACTGTTAGGGCTTTCCTTGAGACTGCTTGTACAGACATGGCTTTGTGGATTCAAATCTCTCCTGCTGAGGTTGGGGCGGGGAAAGCAGAACTAGGTATAGGCACTGGGAGCACACTCGGTTTCCCCTTTCATTCCTGCCTGCGGCCCCAGCCTTAACCACAGGCTATAGAGCCCAAGGGGATCACGGCAGAGTCAGAGAAATATGTCTCCAAGACAGTACTATTTGTTTTTGGCACAAACCACCTCTGAGATAAATGAACGAGAAAAGGTCTGAATGCCCCCAACCATAAATTTCCCGCTCTGGCTTGTGACAAAAGAAAAAAAAAAAAAAGACTCATAAATTTGTTAGTATCTTTAGTCTACCTGGAATTAATTTTTGTGTGTGGTGTGAGATAACCATCTGATTTCTTCTTTTTCCTTTTTACACACAGATATCCAGTTCTCTCAAATCGTTTATTGAAAAGCGCATCCTTTCTCCTCAATCTGGACTACCTCTTCTCTGTACCATGTCTGTGACTGTGTAGACCTGTTTCTATTGTGTTACACTGGTCCCTGTCTGACTGTGAATCCTCAGCTCGGAATGTGACATGAGAGAAATAAACTTTGCTTTTTAAGCCTCTAAACTTTAGAGGCTCTGCTTGTTACAGCAGTAGGCCTTCCGTAATGAATACAGGAGTTGGTACCATGAAAGTATAGCACCGCTATAACAAAACCCTAAAATTTTCAGCATTTGCTTAATGTCTAGGTAGCAAATGATGAAGAAATAAACAGAGCAGGCTAGAAAGCTGGGGTCCCCAAGACAGCAGGTATGACTACAACCCAGCAGGATCCTATGGGGGCCTTCCTGGGACAGACCCCTCCCCCATATCCTCTGCTTTAGCTCCTCTCTGAAGTATCTGGGTAATAGTATCTGATGCGCATTTCCTGAGTTGTTTTACAGATGCTAATATCACCACCAGGCAATTCCCTGGCAGTCCAGTGGTTAGGGACTCTGCACTTTCACTGCCACGGGCCCGGGGTTCAATCCCTCCCTGGGGAACTAAGATCCTGGAAGCCACTTGGTGAGGTCAAAATAAAATTTGTTTAATTAAAAATTATGAACCACCACCAAATGGAAGAAATTAACTTACTTGATGATCATCAGCATGTAGCCCCCAGATCTACTGGCGTCTAAAGGATTGATAATGTTAACCCCTGTGACATGGCCCTGTTACCTCAGCATCAAATACCCTGCCTCACCTGGCCTTTAAAAATGCTTTGCCTTGGGATCCTTGCTGGGTGCCCTGCAATAAATGCTGCACTTTACTTCACCACAACCTGGGTTCAGTAGACTGACTTTACTGCGCACAGGCAAGCGGATCCAAGTTTGGTTGGGTGACACAGCTGTTACTCTGTTAACTTGAAAGGTACACTGTCCACCTACCAAACCAGTAGCTCTAGGGTAAAAACTAGAATGCTAATGTGTAGTGGTTTCTCTTTGCTGCTTTAACAAGAAATTACAAGAAAAAGATGAAACAGCCAGTTTGCAAGCAGAGGTAGAAGGGAACAGAGAGAGTCATTATATTAAAAGCTTCACAGGATTGGAAAATCCAACTCCTCCTGGACCTAAGAGATCCGTCTTTTCATCAAAGTTTATTTTAAGATTCATCAAGACCTTTCTGTCAAACATGAAGACAAACAATGGACCCAGCGGGGAGGCAAGGATCAGACTGTGGTCATCATTCCTCCTCTCAGCAAATCTATTGTTCCAGATGGCAACAAGTTAGCATACATTAAGGCATAAGAGGGGCAGAGACAATAAGGAAGCAAAGAATAAAGCAGGCCTAAGAATTCTGTCCAGAAAATTACTTTGGTTGTAGATACCTTCATGTGAAAGTGATTGGAAGCAAATTGAATAGACATCTACTTTCATATTTCATCAATTCTTTTTTTCTTCCAGTTTTATTGAGATACTGTTGTCCCTTGGTATCCATAGGGATTAGTTCCAGAATCCCTGTGAATAGCAAATTCTGTGGTTGCTCAGTATTAGTCGTTTAGTCGTCTTCAACTCTTCGTGAGTCCATGGACTTCTCCAACCATGGAATTCTCCAGGCAAGAATACTGAAGTGGGTAGTCATTCCCTTCTCCAGGGGATCTTCCCGACCCAGGGATCAAACCTGGGTCTTCTGCATTGCAGGCAGATTCTTTACCATCTGAGCTTCCAAGTTCCTTCCATAAAGTAGTATAGCATTCACATATAACCTATTCATATTCCATATATTTTAAATCATCTCTAGGTTAATTATAATACCAAATACAGTGTAAAGGCTATGTAAAAAACTGCCTACATTAGGCAAATGTAAGTTTTCCTTTTTGGAACTTTCTTCCTTTTTTTTTTTTTTGGCCACACCACACAGCTTGCAGGATCTCAGTTCCCTGACCAGGGTTTGAACCCAGACCACAGCAGTAAAAGCACCAATGCCTAACCACCAGACCACCAGGGAACTCCTCTGAATATTTTTGATCCTTAGTTGGTTGAAGCCAGGGATGCACAACCCGGGGATACAGAGGGCTGACTGTATGCAGGGATACCTCATTGTAATGTGCTTCACTTTATTGTGCTTTGCAGAAATTGCATCTTTTACAAATTGAAGTTTTGTGGCAACCTGCCTGCAAGGAGCAAATCTATCGGCACCATTTCCCAACATTTGTTCACTTTGTGTCTCTGTCACATTTTGGAAATTCTCACAATATTTCAAACTTTTTTTTTATTATTACATTTACTATGGTGATCTGTAATCCCTGATCTTTGATGTTACTATTATAATTGTTTATGGGGGCCACAAACTGTGCCCATATAAGAAGGTGAACCTAATCAATAAATGACTGCTTCACTGACTCACAACAATATTGAAATTAGACCAATTAACAACCCTACAGTGTCCTCTAAGTGTTCATGTGAAAGGAAGCCTAGTACACCTCTCACATTAAATCAAAATCTAGAAAGAATTAAGCTTAGTGAGGAAGGTACATTGAAAGCCAAGACAGCCCAAAAACTAGGCCTCTTGTGCCAAACAGTTGTGAATGGAAAGGACAAATTCTTGAGGAAAATTAACCTGTGGCTCCAGGGAACACACAAATGATAAGAAAGTGAAACAAGCTTATTGCTGATATGGAGAAAGTTCTAGTGGTCTGGATAGATCAAACCAGCCCACAACATTCCCTGAAGGCAAAACTTAATCCAGAGTAAGCCCCTAACTCTCTTCAGTTCTATGAAGGCTAAGAGAGGTGAGCGAAGCTGCAGAAGAGAAGTGTAAAGCGAGCAGAGGTTGATTCATGAGGTTTAAGGAAGGAGGCTGTCTCCAGAACAACAAAGTACAAGGTGGAACAGCAAGTGCTGGTGGAGAAGCTGCAGCTTAGATCCAGAGATCTAAGATCATTAATGAAAGTGGTTACACTACACAGCAGATATTCAGTATAGACAAAACAGCCTTCTGTTGGAAGAAGATACCTTCTAGGATTTTCACAAGTACAGAAGTCCATGCCAGGCTTCAAAGCCTCAAAAGACAGGCTGACTCTCTTGTTAGGGGCTTAGGAAGCTGGTGCTTGAAGTTGAAGTCAGTGCTCATTTGTGTTGTTGTTTAGTCGCTAAGTGGTGTCCGACTCTTTTGTGACCCCACCAGGCTCCTCTGTCCATAGAATTTCCCAGGTAGAAATACTAGAGTGGGTTGCCATTTCCTTCTCCAGGGAATCTTCCCCACTCAGGGATCGAACCCATGTCTTCTACATTGGCAGGCGTATTCTTTACCACTTAGCCACCTGGTGTTCATTTACCATTCCGGAAATCCTAGGGCCTTTAAAAATTATGCTACATCTATTCGGCCTCTGCCCTATAAGTGGAACAACAAAGCCTGGAGTATAGTACATCTTTTACAAGACAGTTTACTGAATATTTGAAGCCCGCTGTTGAGACCTACTGCTCAGAAGAAAAGATTTCTTTTAAAATGTTACTGCTCATTGATAATGCACCCAGCCACCCAAGAGTTCTGATGGAGATGTACAACAATATTAATGCTGGTTTTTACCTGCTAACACAACATACACTCTGTCACTCATGGATGAAGGAATCATTTCAACTTTCAAGCCTTATTATTTATGAAATACATTTCACAAGGCTACAGTTGCCATAGATAGTGATTCTTCTGATGGGATCTAGGCAAAGTCAATTGGAAAGCTTCTGGAAAACTATTCGAGATGCCATTAAGAACAAAAGATCAAAATATCACACTAACAGGAATTTGGGAGAAGTTGATTCCAGCCCTCATGGATGACTGAAGGATTCAAGACTTCAGTGGAGGAAGTAACAGCAGATGTGGTAGAAATAACAAAGACAACTAGAATCAGAAGTGGAACCTGGGAAGGGAGGCTCACAAAGGAGGGGATATATATATACACACATATATATACATAATTATGACTGATTCACATTGATGTATGGCAGAGACCACTACAAAATGGTAAAGCAATTATCCTCCAATTAAAAAAATGGATTGAGAGGGTCATGTACACACTGCTATATTCAAAATGGATAGCCAACAAGGACCTATTGCACAGCACATGAAACTCTAATTAATGTCATGTGCCATCCTGGATGGGAGGGGGGTTTGAGGGAGAAAGGATACATATGGCTGAGTCCCTTGTTGTTCGCCTGAAACTATCACAACATTGTTGCTGCTGATGCTGCTAAGTCGCTTCAGTCGTGTCCGACTCTGTGCGACCCCATAGACAGCAGCCCACTAGGCTCCCCCATCCCTGGGATTCTCCAGGCAAGAACACTGGCGTGGGTTGCCATTTCCTTCTCCAATGCATGAGAGTGAAAAGTGAAAGTGAAGTTGCTCAGTCGTGTTTGACTCTTCGCGACCCCATGGACTGCAGCCTACCAGGCTCCTCCATCCATGGGATTTTCCAGGCAAGAGTACTGGAGTGGGGTGCCATCGCCTTCTCCGTCACAACATTGTTACTCCAATACAAAATTTTAAAAGTTTCAATTTTGAAAAAAATAAAAAAGTGGAACCTGAAGATGTGACTGAATTGCTGCAATCTCATGATAAAACTTGAACAGATGAGGAGTTGCTTTTCATGGATGAGCAAAGAAAGTGGTTTCTAGAGATGGAACCTATTTCTGGTGGATATGCTATGAAGACTGTTGAGACGACAACAAAGGATTTAGAATGTGACATAAACTTAGTTGATAAAGCAGTACCAGGGTCTGAGAGCTTTGATCCAATTTTGAAATAAGTTCTACTATTGGTAAAATACTATCAAACAGCATTGTACGCTACAGAGAAATCATTCATGAGAGGAAGAGTCAATCAATGTGACAAACTTCACTGGTGTCTTATTTTAAGAAATTGCCACAGCCACCCCCAATCTTTAGCTACCAGCATCTTGATCAATCAGCAGTCATCAACATCTAGACAATATCCTCCACCAGAGGGTGAGATCTTAGCTCCCCAACCAGGGTTAGAACCCATGCCCCCTGCAGTGGAAGTGCAGAGTCTTAACCACTCGACTGCCAGGGAATGTGACTGTTACACGCAACGGGAAGCCAAAAAATTCCTGTGACTTATTTATTGTGGTGGTCTGAAGCTGAACTCACAGTATCTGTGAAGTATGCTTATAACTGACATACAGACTGTATAAGTTTAAAGTGTACAGAGGACTTCCCAGGCAGTCCAGTGGTTAACAATCTGCCTGCCAATGCAGGGGGTAGGGGTTGGATCTCTGATCCGGGAAGATTCCACATGCCATGGGGCAACAAAGCCCATGCAGTGCAATTGCTGAAGCCCATGCGCCCTAGAGCCCGTGCTCTGCAATAAGAAAAGGCACCGCAATGAGAAGCCCATGCAGTGCAACTAGAGAGTAGCCCCATGTTCCTGCAACTAGAGGAAAGCCCGTGTGCAGCAATGAAGACCCAGCGCAGCCTAAACAAGTAAGTAAAAATAAATAAAATAATAAAAAATAAAGTGTACAGCATAACGATTTGACATATATATTGTGATATGATTACCATAGTAAATTTAGTTGACATCCATCACCTCACATAGATAGAAAGTAAAGAAAAAAATCTTTCTTTTAATGAGAATTTTCAGATTTACTCTCTTAGCAACTTGCAAAGTATACAATACAGCAGGGTTAACTGTAGTTATCATTTTGTACATTACATCCTCAGTACTTATCTATCTTACAACTGGAAGTTTGTACCTGCCGATCACCTTCATCCAATTTTCCCATACCCCACCCCATGAATCTGATAAGCACAAATCTGATCTTCTCTGAGTTTGGATCTTATTGTTTCATTTGTTTTGATTTTTTAGATTTCACATATAAGTGAAATCATGCAGTATTTATCTTTCTCTGTCTGATTTATTTAACTTAGTATGGTAGGTCCATCCATGTTGTCACAAATAGCGGGATTTCCTTCTTTTTATGCCCAAGTAATACTCCATTGTACACACACGTACACACACACACACACACACACACATATATATATATATACCACATCTTCTTTATATATTCATCTGTTGATGGATACTTACGTTGTTTCCATGTCTTTGCTGTTGGAAATAATACTGCTATGAACACTGAAGTGCCTGTGTCTCTTTGATTCATCAATTCTAAGACATGCTTTTTTTAACAACATTTTAACAGTCCATAAATCAGAAGTGTCTTACAATTGACAGTGAATTACAATCTGTTTGCCAAGCATCTGTCCTGATATATCTGTAATTGTGGAAACATGCAGGTATTTATCCATAGTAATTCATATTGCCATCACTTTGGTTGGGTTATATGCACTGTTGATACTGCGACCCCATGGACTATAGCCTACCTGGCTCCTCTGTCCATGGGATTTTCCAGGCAATAGTCCTGGAGTGGATTGCCATTTCCTTCTCCAGGGGATCTTCCCAACCCAGGGATCGAACCCGGGTCTCCCACATTGTAGACAGACGCTTTACTGTCTGAGCCACCAGGGAAGTAAGGCACTCTGTTAAGTTCAGTTGCCATTTAAAACATTTTCAAAATATTATCCCACTATTGGCCATTAAAATGAAAAATTATTGTATTTGCAAAAGTCATAGAACAGCAAGGCATAAATTTGATATTAATGAAGGCTCAAATTCTTAAGTTAGGATCAAGAAGCACCAGCATCAAAACTTTCAAATCAGGTGCCTATGACTTGAGAAATCCCAGTGACAACAGTAGAATGCTAACTAACGCAGCATTACCAACTTTCTAGATGACAAAGAGGATGGGAAAGTTTGGGGGGAAACTTGCAATAGCAAGAACCAGGTTGTGAAAGTGATACAGCTCCCAAGAAAAGTATTTCCCCAACTTCCTCTTCATATGTGATCATGGGGAATAATGGACAAAGAAGAAACTCCCAGAGCACAAGGCCAGACTCCCTAGAGGATAACAAACATGGAAATTCTCCCCATCAGTAGAATCAGGGCAATCAGGCTAGTCAAGGAATTTAATGTACTGTTAGGGGTGGAAGTCTTTGCATTACCTGCTAAGTGGACATAACAATCACTATGGATCAATGACTATTTTGGTTGGTTGGTTAGTTGCTAAGTTGTGTCCGACTCTTGCAACCCCATGGACTGTAGCCCACCAGGCTCCTCTGTCCCTGGGATTCTCCAGGCAACAATACTGGAGTGGGTTGCCATTTCCTTCTCCAGGGGATCTTCCTGACCCAGGAATTGAACCAGGGTCTCCTGCATTGCAGGCAGATTCTTTACCAACTGAGCTATGAGGGAAGCCTTATTTCTAAATAAGAGTTTCATTATAGTTACATTCTTCCCATACCACCATCAGTTATTGGGTAGGGAGGGAGCAAATAACTATTCTTTTTTGTTTATATTTATACAGACCATTGGGAGCTACAGTCATTAAATTCCATTTTCCCTTTCTCCAAAACAATAGAGCCATAGTTATGATGTGGCGGCCTGGCATGGGACTGCATTTCCCAGTCTTCCTTGCAGCAAAAGGAAGCCATGGTGATATGAGAAAGATTTCACCAGTGGAATGTGAGTAGTAATGGAACTTCAGCTTCCCTTACCTAAAAGAAATTCTCTGACTCTGGGATTCTTCTCTTTCTCTCTGCTAGCTGCAATAGTAACTAGTGACCTTAAAAGCCATGGGTTGAAGATGCCAAAGTACACTACCAGCTTGAAACTTGGAACCACTATATAAAAAAGAAATAAACTTTATTCTTTAAATTAAGTTCCTAAATGCTGGCAATCTTTTTTTTTTTTTTTTTACAGCACATAGCCTTTAACCATAACTAACACACATAATTTACAACTGTTTAAACCCACAATGAAGATTAAAATTATTAGATAACTTCCAAATGTGTGAAAGAGTAAGTAGTTTTGTTTGGCTTGGGGTTTTTTCGTTTGTTTGTTTTTAGTTTAGTTTAAGGGATTCCTAGCGAAAGGTTTTGGAGAAGGAAATGGCAACCCACTCCAGCGTTCTTGCCTGGAGAATCCCAAGGACGGAGGAGCCTGGTGGGCTGCCGTCTACGGGGTCGCACAGAGTCAGACATGACTGAAGTGACTTAGCAGCAGCAGCAGCAGCAGGTTTAAAGACTCCTGGGACTGGTCATACTTGGTGGTCTGTTTCTTTACTTTCTAGTCTAACTCACCAACCTATGGTAGTCTTGATTCCTCTACCTCCAGAAAGAGGGGATGAAGGTTCCAAAAAGGCAGATATATTAATCACTTGTTCTGCTCTCTACAACCTCTAGATATATCAAATGTCTTCCCCACCCACAGTTTCTTCTAAGGGAAACTCCCCTACCTTCACCTCCTATTGTGAAACTTGCCCCAAACTGTATTCCATGTGACTCGGTGCACCCCATTTCCCCACCCCGTCGTGGTCATAACTGACTGAGCCAGGGTGGGCACCTGACCAATGAGCCAATCCATAGACAGCCCAGGAACCACTGATGGAGCCTGGTCCAAAACACCAAATTGGTTCTAACGTACTAGTTATTTTTAGAAAATATGAAAAAAAAAATGGCAAAGGAAACAGAAGATGAGCACATGTCTAGAGAGAAGCCATGAATTAGTTCCGGGACCATTCAGGGAAGAAAATAACTCAAGTTACAAAGAAGCAGGAGCTGTGCATTGGCAGAAGCAAAGGGGTGCAGAATAGAACTAAGCTCTATAGAATAGAGGAAACAAGTAAACCAGAGAGGGTATTTCTGTTTCACGTATGGTGTGCCAGTTGTCCTAGATATCTGCTCTCAACTACACACACATGGGACTCCTGGATAAAATCAAACAAATATCCTTTAGAATGCATAGCTGAGATAAGAAAATTAAATCTGGAAAGGGAAGAAGGAACAAAGTGAAAGCTAAAACCAAAGTGGTAAGCTCGCACTGATGGAGAATTTATTGTTCTCAACAAATAAGAAGCATGGCAGGAATAAGAGATAAAGAGCTCTCTCGGTGAAAGGATGGACCATCATTCTACCCACCAACAAAGGGACATCATGAGGACACTTGTCAATCTAAGGCTGACAATTGTCAGCACTCCCAAGTGGGACTTACATCATCAGGGGAACAGAGATTAAATGTCTCCAATGTGGCTTCCCAGACACGTGGTACACCTTAGGTACGCCAATTGTGTATGAATAACTGAGTCTAGTTCTCATTTTGGGGAAGCCAGTCTGAGGGCAGTTGTCCAATCTGTTCCATTTGTCCACACCACCAGCTGAATGATATTTGTACCCCCCCCCCACCATGGAATGAGTCATGCCTATGAAGACGAAGTTGGGGAAAGCTATCTGAGGTGCTGACAGGTGTTTTGTGGGAGGTTTTAGCAGCTTGGGCCCGCTCTGCTGTTTTTGATAGACTTATCAGTAAGATTAAGGGCAATGGTGATCAAACTGTGGCCAGAGCTGACTAGCAGAAAACAGTAAACCCAGCAGTAAACCCAGTTAAAATATAAGTGTTAGTCACTCGTCCGACTCTTTGCAACCCCACGGACTGTAGCCTGCCTGGCTCCTCTATCCACAGAATTCTCCAGGCAAGCATACTGGAATGGGTTGCCATTTCCTACTCCAGGGGATCTTGCCAACCCAGGGATCAAACCCAGGTCTCCTACATTGCAGGCAGATTCTTTACCATCTAAGCCACCAGGGCTAGGGCCAAAATATAAAGTGTGAAGCAAAACCAGTTAAGGAGAGCCACACTGGGGACATTTTCCTTTGTGAGGAAGGCTCCAGAGATGGTTCTAAAAGACAAAAGGTAATTAGTGTCCTTCCCTCCTCTGCTCATCTTGACATCTGAGGCACTCCCTCCCCAAGTGCTGGTGTTGTTCTCCACAAAATTGATGTGGCTCATTTCAGCAGCCATAACTTCACCTTTTTCCGATCATCTATCACTCATAACCAAACCTATGGTCCACAAAGATCAGGTGCAAGAGGGACAAGGGTTTTTAAAAAATAAAACTTAGACCTAGACTTCCCTGGTGGTCCAGTGGTTGTGAATCCACCTGCTGAGGCAGGGAACACGGCTTAAACCCCTGGTCCGGGAAGATTCCAGATGCCGCAGGACAACTAAGTCCGTGAGTCACAACTACTGAGCCCACATGCTGCAACCACTGAAGCCTGCACACCCTTGAGCCCGTACTCTGCAACAAGAGAAGCCAGCGCAAGGAGAAGCCCTCGCACCACAACGAGAGATTAGCCCCCAGTCACCACAACTAGAGAAAGCCTGTGCGCAGCTACAAAGACCCAGCACAGCCATACATAAATAATTTTTAAAAAACATTAAAAAAACTTAGACCTATTATGTCCCCCTACTTTGGCCCATGTGGGTCACTGTAGGAAGGCTCAGTGAACAGTATACTCAGTCACGTGGTCATTATCTTTATGATCTAGACCATGGCAGCACAACAGAGAATCCAGATAGCTGAACCAAAATTGTTTCAGTCCTCTTGGCCCTTAATAGACTTAGTTGCTGCCCAAGGAGTGTATCAATTAGGCTGGCTTGGGGTTGCCACTAGGGAAAAAAAGAAGCACCATGCCTAGAGATGATCAGGATGGAGTTCTAACTTTTCAAAAGTTGACCTTGGGTACCTAAGAAGTGGGGCTTCCCAGGTGACACAGTGGTAAAGAACCTGCCTGCCAATGCAGATGTTAAGAGACACGGGTTCCATCCCTGGGTCGGGAAGATCCCCTGGAGGAGGAAATGGCAACCCACTCCAGTATTGTTGCCTGGAGAATCCCAGGGACAGAGGAGCCTGGTGGGCTACAGTCCGTGGGGTCGCAAAGAGTCGGACACGACTGAGCACACACACACCTAAGAAGCAACTGGATGATCCCCTTTTGGGGGCAAACTGCCTTACAAAGGTGTACAGACCAGGAAGAGGTGAGGGAAATAGAGTCAGAAACCTTTTAAAGTTGATTTTTAGGAGGCTGGTTAAACTCGACCAGATGCCCGTGGGTGACAGAAGCATGGGGGGATAATGGAATACCTTGACAATCAGCCCATTGTATGTGGCTTTATCCACAAAAGGGGCATTATTGTCAGCCTGCAAATATCTGGGGAGCTGATCACATGACACAGGTTAGCTTCAAGGGCCACAGTGATTGGTTTGGACTCAGCTGATCAGACTGGAACTGCAGGACAGTAGCCTAAAAAAGTGTCAACATCAGTGAGTCCCCACTGATAGACCTGGGGTGGGGGGGGTTGTCAAAGGTCCAATGTAAATCTTCTGGGACCAGATGGAGTCAGTGCCTCATGTAATATAGCCTCTTTCATTGTGAGACAAATGGGTCAGCTTTTGACAAGCGTCATGAGACTGGCGGGAAGTGGCAGCCTCTGCCATAGAAGCAGATGTTTATTCTGTATGCAATCTGTGAGGGTAGATGTGTTGCCATGTCTGATCTAAACTGCAGTGGTGATCATCTGGGCAGTGTGGCCTTGATTCGCAGCTTGATTTTCAGATGGTCTCATCTGGCCTTTCTATGGGCATTGATAAAAGTGACCTAGATGGTCTGATCAGAAGTCATGATTTGCTTCCACAATATATGGCCACAAAGAGGGATGTCTTTGATCTATTGTTTTCCAAGTGGCAGACCAGGCAACTAGGCCATTGGCAATAGCCAAGAAGTCAGTGAAAACAGAACAAGGTCCATCAAAGGGAATATTGGTCAGAGCTATGAGAATGGCCTTGAGTTCTGCCCCACCAAGTGGAGCCATCTTCATATTTGGTTCTGTATGGCTGGTGGTGACGTTGAACAGCTGCAGCATCCCAGTAGACACCACTGAGCTTCAGTTCGAACCATCAGTGAACCAGGCCCAGGCATTCAGGGAACTTCTGTGAGTCAAGGGTCCCATTAGCTTTATTTCCAGCAACAGAGTGGGCGATAAATTATCTCCCAAAAGGATAGCTGTCACTATTTCATTTAATGTTGAGATCCTGTTTGGGCCAGGCAGGCTACTTTCTTGAATATACCATTTCCTTTCAACAAGTGAAGCTTATTGGACCCATCCCACCTTAATAGTCATGGAAGTCAAGTTGACCTAATGGCAATATCAGGTTGAAGAGTCACAAAGCCTCCATGGGTCAGGAGTTCAGTTTTGACAGGAGCCTAGGAGCAAATAAATAGCTATTAATACTTTTCTAAAGGGTTGTTTCTAGCAGCCATGTCAGGGAGGTGAGTAGTCCAAAACTCCAAGGAGAATTCCTGGGGGGAGGCTGCCTCCCTTTGCCAGAAACTTTAATCAGCAAAATCATCCGTCATAATCATTAAATTTATAGGACCCTAAAGGTAGAATGCATACCATAGCTTGTAAGACAGCTTCAAACATGGTCTGTTGGCATAAGCCCCATTCAAAGGATGCTGACTAGCAGTTTAGCTGATATAAGAGGCCACATAGCATGCCTTTGTGAGCCACATACCATCTCCAGTACCCAAAGAGTCCCATGAGGTGCCGGGCTTCCTGTTTGGTTTGGAGGGCCAAAGAGGGAGCCATTTTTCCATGATCACCACAGGGATTGAGTTTTACAAATCCACTCATTCAGTCTCAAGAAACTTTGTCTGGTGAGAAGGTCCCTGAATTTTTTCAGGTTTATCAGCCACTCCTCCTGGTTACTTCCATGGTATGATAGCTTAACTATCAAGGTCACTGAGCCTGAGGCTTTTGACTTGCCAACAAGGCATCATCCATATAGTAAAAGCTTTGGACATGGAAGGTAGAGGAACTTATGCTAAATCCTGACTCACCAACTGGTGGCAAATGGCAGGGGAGCTTACAGATATATCCCTGGGGGATACTATAAACATATATAGGAGGCCTTGCTACTTGAATGCGAATTGACCTTGCTCCTCAAATGTCAGTAAGATGGCACAGAACATGTTTGTGACATCTAAGACTGCATACCACCTGTCATCAGCCTGTGTAATGGATTCAGTTGCAGTCACTATGTCTGAAACAGCCTGGGCTTTGGGAGCAACAATTGAAATCAGTTGGTAATAATCTGCTATAAGCCTTTAGCTTTTGTTAGTCTTTTTTTTTTTTTTTAACTGGTCATTAAGGGCTGTCATTTTGAGATCTCTGATGTCTTTAAGTCTTTAATCAAGGCTGTGATTTCCCTTTCTCTTCCTGGGGGGTTTGTTAGCTTCTGGTGAATCATAAGAAGTAGATTGAAAAACTATTTACACCTCTGCTATAGACTATATTTCTGTATTTTCCCAAAATTTATATATTGAAATCTAACCCCCAAGGTAATAGTTTTAGGAGGTAGGGCCTTTGGGAGGTGATTAGGTCATGAGGGTGGTGCCCTCATGAATGAAATAAGTGCCCTTATAAAAGAGACCTCAGAGAGCTCCCTTGCCCCTTCTTCCAGGTGAGGACACAGCAAGAAGATGATCATCTATGAACCAGAAAGTGGGTCCTCACCAGACAATGAATCTGTTAGCACCTTGATCTTGGACTTGCCAGACTCATTTGTGTTGTTTATAAATCACCCAGTCTGTATTATTTTGTTATAGCATCCTGGACTGACCAAGACAACTTCCCACTAGTGTTTCTGTCTATGCTGCTCTTCCCAATGTCAAAAATCATCTCTGGCACTTATGGGATAAAGATATAACACACCAATTCCTACTATACATTCAGATGAGGAAGCAAAAATAACAGTACATTAAATTGGCCTAATGGACCCCATTGATTAGATTTCCTTCCCCACTGTCAACCATGCCTAAATACTATTAGCTAGATCTGAGGGCCTTTTCCTTCCTCAGATCCGGTAGGATAGTGACTGGGCATCTGTATCCAATAGAGCCATAATGGTTTGAATCCCTCACTTCTCCCAAATTCCCCTCTGATGGGTGCATAAGGTTTTCGATCCCACTTGGGGTAAGTAAAATCTTGGCCCCAATTCTAAATCATTTTTTTCCTAAAAGTGGCCAAGTTTAGGGTAGTGGAGGGAGAGACTGGGGACATAGAGGGAGGGAGTGGGTCGATGCTATTAAAGAAAAAGGGCTTTGCAATTGAGCAGCATAGCAACAGCTCATGATGCAATCAAACAAACTTCACTGTTTTTAATCCACCCAACACTTTACATCAAGCAGCAAAGTTTTTTATGGCTGACACCATTGATTTCAACTTTGGGGACCCCTTCACACTAGTTATAACCAGTGTGGCTTCCTGGCTGAAGCTAATGGGTTTGTACCTGCTGGATTACAGGGGCTTGACTTGCACAACAGTGACCTTCTTTGAGGATTTCACCTTAATCCAGGGCTTTTGTTGCCCCATCACTAAGATAACATCTCTTACGTTCTTACCTGGTTTCAACATGAGGGGAATTTTCCAGGGCAGTAGGGTTGACTGTAAGAATCTACCTAGCTTTGATTCGGTTAATTTCTCATTCTCCAGTGGGTCATCTTCACCAGAATTTTAAACCCAATCTCAGGCAGTAAGAGCCTAAAGACTAGTCAATGCCTCATCTGTGGATTCCCATGGTAGTTTTTCTATTTGGAGAAAGTCTTCCTGGGAGGCCCAAAGTTACTTTATAGGAGCCAGAAACAACTGTAGAAACTTCTGAGACCTTTCCTAGTAGATCTAAGGCAGATATGATAGACCTCTGCCAGGGGGCTGAATCAGAAGACAGAACAGCTGTTGCCTTCTTCCTTGAGAAGCATTACTAGCCTCACTCCCTCATCTCCCAAGTGAACCAGCCAAACTTCTAATACTTTGCCTGGTTTCTGTCCATAGTGTCCATGAATTCCCCTCCTTTCACACTTCTCTGCAACTGTTGTGTGAAAGAGGACAGAATCTTTTGCACACTGGACAAATCTTAGTGCTGTTATGTTGTGTGTATATATATACCATGAAAAAAAGTTTTAAATAAGACTGAATGAGAAAAACTAATCTAAGTAGAATTAAAGTGTATGTATCCTTCAGTAGAAGACAATTTCCCATAGGTCCCTCATGTTTATACACATCTTGCAAGTGAGGCAGTGACTGTTTGTTTAGTTTAATGTAGTCCTACTTCTTTATCTTTGCTCCTGTTTCTGTTTCTGCTGTCATATTTAAAAAATCATTGTGAAGACCAACATCAAGGAAATTTTCCCCTATGTATTATTCTGGGAGTTTTATAGTTTTGGGTCTTACAATTAAGTCTTCAATCTATTTTGATTTTATTTTATGATGTAAGATTAATTAATCATAATTAATGAATTATATTTTAATTATAATATAATTTTATTATATGATGTAAGATAGCAGTCCAGTTTCATTCTTCTGTATGGAGATATCCAGATTTCCCAACAGCATTTATTGAAGAGCCTATCCTTTCTCCATTATGTATTCTTGGTGCCCTTAGCAAAGATTAGTTGACCATGTATGTATGGGTTTATTTCTGGTTTCTCTATTTTGTCCCATTGGTCTATATGTCTGTTTCTATGCCAGTACCATACTGTTTTAATTTCTGTGCTTTGTAATGTAGTTTGAAATCAGGAAGTGTTATGCCTCTGGCTTTGTTCTTCTTTATCAGAATTCCTTTAGCTATTTAAAGCCTTTTGTGGGACTTGCCTGGTGGTATGGTGGTTAGGGATCTGCCTGCCAATGCAGAGGACACAGGTTCGATCCCTGGTCCAGGAAGATTCCACATGTCATGGGCAGCTAAGCAGGTGCGCCACAACTCCTGAGCTCATGTGCTACAATTACTGAAGCCCACACACCTAGAGCCTGTGCTCCACAAGAGAAGCCACCACAGTGAGAAGCCCACGCACCAGAGTGAAGAGTAGCCCCCGCTCTGTAACTAGAGAAAACCCATATGCACAGCAAAGACCCAGCACAGCCAAACGTAATTAATTAATTTTAAAAATTAAAAAAAAGTCTTTTGTGGTTCCATATGAATTTTTAGGATTTTTTTTATATTTCTGTGAAAAATGCTAATGGGATTTTGACAGGGATTACTCTAAATTTGTAGATTGCTTTGGGAACCACAGACATTTAACAATATTAAGTCTTCCAGTTGAAGTGGAGAATATGAGACCCCAAAATATGCTTCTTTGCACAAAAGAATTATTTTGACAGGTTATTTTCAAGAAACAGCAGACACAGGAGGAGTTCTGAAAAACAATTAGAAGCTATCTTTTTGTAAGGGACATTTAAATTTATAAAGGAAATTTCCATTTGTAAGTGTGTCTCCCTCTCTGTAACAGGAAAAGAAGAACAGCTCTAAATCACAGGAAATGCTCGTCAATGGAGAAGGCATCTACTTAAAGCTGTAAACACACTTACTCTCGTTTACTGTGCTTTTTCTGATATCCTCCCATAACAGGCTCCCTTGCCCTCCAACATTGTTCTTTTGCCTTTAACTGCAGATAATAATTAAGGTGATGTCTTGGGCCATTTCAGAGTTACTCATTTTTCCTGGGTATCTCCCAAGTAACAAGAGGTAAACATGTTATTAAACTTATGTTTTTCTCTTGTTAATGTCTTTAGTACTTCCCTGATAGTCCACTGGTTAAGAATCCTCCTGCCAAAGCAGAGGACACAGGTTCAATCCCTGGTCTGGGAAGATTCCACATGCCACAGACAACTAAAGCCCATGTGCCACAACTACTGAGCCAGTCTGGCAGTCAATACAGTCCATAGGGTCACAAAGAGTCAGACGTGACTGAAGCGATTGAGCACACAAGAGAAACACAAGCAGAAGTTTATTAGCATGTGTATCATGCACACACTGGGAGCACTCAAAGATAGTAACTCAAAGGGGAGGTTAGAACTTGGCTTATATAATGTCAGAATAAAAGACCAATGCCTTTCTAGAGATACAAGACAAAGGAGAAGGACTCTGAGTTTCTAGGGTGGCAAATTGTGGGAAGACAAATGCTTGGGGGAAACTAGTGGAAGATAAGGACTACTTAGGTTTTGTATGTAGATTCCTTTGGCCTTGTCTCTGACTCGATGAGGGTCTAGAGTAGTCCGAAGTTATTAACTTTTCTCATTCTTGGGGAGAAAAGAGAGGGGAGGGGGAAAGCCTCTTCAAATTTATATCCTGGTTTTAGGCAGAGACCTTTTCATGTATCTGCTTCTTCTCAATTGCTTTAAACTCAAATTGATCCTTATGGCACAGTGGCATTATTTTGGAGTGGCATATTCTGCTATCCTTCAGCACTTAGCATTTATAATTACCCTTCATATATTTTATTCCCCTGCACTTCATTCTGATGTCCTCAAGTGTATCTCCAGTACCTAGCCTGAAATACAGTGGGTGCTGACTTGAACTACCTTAAAATTATTGCACTTCACCTTCGTTTGACAAATGCCAGAAAATGAGTGTCCAAAAAAAACTATTCTCTGCCAACAGGTTCTAGAGGCCAAGGTCCCCAAAACAGTCCTTTATTCATACATTTTTCATTTTGTATTGTATTTGTGTGCTTGAGAATTCATTAATCTTTTGACAAACTGATTTACATTATAGCAAGTTGTATCCCCACTCTGAGATTATTTGCATTTAAAAGCAAAGGCTGAAAAGGAGAATTCCTATTGCCAGGGAGGAATTCCAAGTATCTGTTGCTGGCCAATGAGGTGAATTTTTCTGAAGGGGCCAGAAACTGTTGGGGAAGGGGAGGGGGGAGACTACCAAATCATGCCACAGAAGGAAGAGATTTTATTTTGATTGTAACTAGCAACAAGGGGTATCCTGAAGACTTGAAGAGAGTCCTAAGGAGATCTGAATTTGGAAAGAGAAGGCGAGTGACTGTACTAGAACCTAAAGAGTTAAAGAGAAATTATGCTTCTGCCAGCAGTTCCTGGGACTCCGTCCAAACAGCATGCTGTCGGCAGCATCAGCCGGCAGGAACGCATAATCTTCCACCCTTTGGTTTCGGTGGGTAATATTAGCTTAAAAAACACTCCAGATTTTTCGTGTTCATGTGGTATAACTCACTTCAGACATGTCCCTTTCTCCAACAGTCACCTCCTACACTTCAGGAAATTTCTTTCTTTCTCTCCTTCTCCCTTTTCCCCCTCCCCCTCTCCTCTGCGTCCTCCCTCCCACTCTGTCTTTCTCTCCTTCTCTCTCTCTTTTTTTCAATACAGCATCTAATTCAGGAAACCAACCAGCATCTCCCAGGAGAGAAAGGCAGCTTTTCAGACTGGAGAGTCGCTTTTCTTTCATTTACCATCCTTCTTTGAGTTAAAGGAGTACAATGGCCTCGGGTTTTAACATTTCTGGAATCAAACGTACTACCTAATTCTTTCCTCCCCCCTTAAAAGGTCTTATTAAATTGATGGTCAACCAATGACATGGCATGTTAGGGTGGAGGAAAGACAAGCCACACAAATGCCCTCGCTGTCATTACTTTTATCCCGGTAGGAAGTGTGTTACTTAGCTGAGGAGCAACCCCTCCCCCAATCTCTGCCGAAGAACAAAGCAAAAAGACATCTCATGCACCATACTGCGGTGTTATTTCAAATCAACAAGATTAATTATATACAAAACTCCATGATGTATATAGAGCTGAATAATTCAGTTCAACTAAAGCATATTGAGGATTAAATGGAACTACTAAGGTTACAAAGAATAAATCATGGCCTCAACTTTAAGTAGCTCAGTGTGGTCAGGGAGACAGTCTACAGATAATTATAAAACAGTATGGTAAGCACTGTAATAGGAGTTCAGAAGAAGAAACAGTAAAAATTTTGTGGTGAATGGAACTTTAAGTTCTTTACAGAGAACTGCAGTAGCTTTCAAGCCCATTGTCTCATCTTACAGTAAGTAACTCATTTTTTAAATTTATTTATTTTTTAAGTGAAGGATAATTGCTTTACAGAACTTTGTTGTTTTCTGTCAAACTTCAACATAGTAACACATTTTTATTGAAGTTTTTATTGAGGTAATTGTGGATCCTCATGCAATTGTAAGAAATCATACAAAGAGATTCTGTGTATCCTTTGCCCAATTTCCACCAACAGCAATATTTTGGAAAACTGTATAATAATATCACAACTAGGATATTGATATAATCCACTGATATTATTCCAATTTCCCCAGTTTCACTTTACTTGAGTGTGTGTAAGTTCTATTCAATATGATCACCTATGTAGGCTCATCTATCCACCACCATAGTCAAGATACTGAAGAGTCCCAACAAGGATCCCTCCTCTGATTGCCCTTTTATAACCACACCCACCTGTCTCCCACTCCTGTCCCTGACTCCCTGAATCATTCGTTTGTTCTACATTTCTAAAATTTTGTCACTTCAAAAATGTTCTATAAATGCAACCACACAGTATGTAACCTTTTGATACTGGCTTTTTATATTCAGCGTAATTCTCTGGAGATTCAGCATGGTATGGAATACTACACGGTATGGAATTTCATAGTATGGAATATCACAGTCTGTTTACCATTCATCAGTTGAAGAACAGCTGGGCTGATTCTAGTTTTAGGCTATTACAAATAAAGCTGTTGTGAACATTCACATACAGGTTTTTGTATGGACACAAGTTTTCATTTCTCTGGGATAATGCTCAGGAGTATAATTGCTGAGTTTTATGGTATTCGCATATTTAATTTTTTGAGAAACTGATAAACTGTTTTCCAGAGTGCCTATACAATTTTACACTCCTGGGGCTTCCCTGGTGGCTCAGTGGTAAACAATCTGCCTGCCAATGCAGGAGACATGGGTTTGATCCCTAATCCAGGAAGATCCCATATGCCATGGGGCACCTAAGCCCGTGCACCACAACTATCGAGCCCGTGCTCTAGAGCCTGAGAGCCCCAGCTACTGAGCCCGGACCAGGGGCATGAAACACAATTATCTGATGGGGATTCCAAAGTGTGATGAGAATGAAAAACCCTCAACCTACTGCACCTTAGAATGGCCATTTTCACTACCGAGTGAAAAGATCTTGCCTGAGAATGTAGCCTAAAGAGAGGACATGGGCATTAAGAGAAGGAGAGAAAGTCATTTTTCTGATGACATCATCTGAGGACCTGCACCCAGTCATGCCTGAATGAAGTCAGTACATCTGCATTTGCTCTTATAAGTCAGTATACTGACTTCTTACAGAAACCAAGCTGAGTGAGGCTTCTGCCACTTGCCATCAAAGAGCATTGGTTAATAAAATAAAGACCAGGGACTTCCCTGGCAGTCCAGTGGTTAAGACTTCACCTTCCAGTACAGCGGGTGTGGGTTCGATTCCTCATCAGGAAGCTAAGATCCCGTATGTCTTGTGGCCAAAAAACCAAAACATAAAACAGAAGCAATATTGTAACAAATTCAATAAAGTCTTTAAAAATGGTCCACATCAAAAAAGATCTTTAAAAAAATAAAGACCAAAAAACTAGAGAACAATAAAAGCCAACTCATATGCAGTGTTACACGGGATGGTACTGATCACAAAGACAATAGAAGTCCAGAGGCACAAGAGCTGGGAAGAAGTTAATGGAGGTAATTGGAGTTGGACTGGGTGTGATCCCTGTTGTGATAATAATGAAGCATCAGGGACTGTGGCTGGCACCTTATAGTAGTATGGTGTGGTATTATATGGTATGGCATGGTATAGAATCAGGAATATTACATAAGAAAGGAAGAAGGGTGGGCCAATAGAAATGCTAGCCTTTATCCTTTTTGAAGATTAAGAGGGCTGATGGAGGGGGTAGAAAATTAATGTGGTACAAGACTGTTAGATTTAGACAGTCATCCAAGTCTACCCTAGCATCTGGGCTGAACACATTCTGCTCTCTAGAGCAGTGGTTCTCAATTTTGGTTGTCCATTAGAATCACTTGAAGAGCTTAAAAAAATCCAGATACCATATATACAATAGAATATTATTCAGCTATTTAAAAGGAGTGTGTGCTAAGTCGCTTCAGTTGTATCCGACTCTTTGCAACCACATGGACTGTAGCCCGCCAGGCTCCTCTGTCCATGGGATTCTCTAAGCAAGAATACTGGAGTGGGTTGCCATGCCCTTCTACAGGGGATCTTCAAGACTCAGGGATCGAACCCATGTCTCTTATGTCTCCTGCATTGGCAGGTAAGTTCTTTACCACTAGTGCCACCCGGGAAGCCCATTAAAAAGGAGGGAAGCCTGCTATTTGCAACAATATGGATGAAGCTTGAAGGCATTATGCTAAGTGAAATAAGTCAGATAGAGAAAGATAAATACTGCATGATCCCACTGATATGTGGAATCTGAAAAATTCAAACTTGTAGAAACAGAGTTGAATAGTGGTTACCAGGGGTTAAGGTGTGGGAGAAATGGAGAGATATATGTCCAAGGGCACAACTTTTCCATTTTAAGATAAGTTCTGGGGATCTAATGCACAGCAGACTGACTAAAGTTAACAATACTGTATTATGTACTGGAAATTTGCCAGGAGAGTAGATCTTAAATGTTCTCACTGCAAAATTTAAAAATTATGAGGTGACGGATTTGTTAACTAACCTTCATAGGGTAATTATTTCACAATGTATACTTAAGTCATTATATTGAACACTTTAACTTATACTGTGTTAAGGTGGCACAGTGGTAAAGAACCTACCTGCCAATGCAGGAGATGCAAGACACACAGGTTCGATCCCTGGGTCGGGAAGATCCCCTGGAGGAAGGCATGGCAACCCACTCCAAGATTCTTGCCTGAAAAATCCCATGTACAGAGGAGCCAAAGAGTCAGACACAACTGAGCGCGCGCACACACACACATACACACACAACTGGAAAAATTTCAGACAGCCAGGTCACATCCAGACCAAGTTAATCAGAATTACTGGTGTCAGCGTTTTTAAAAACTCCCCTGGTGATTCTGCTGTGTAGCCAGGCTTGACAGCAAGTGCTCTGGGGCAGTACTTCTCCAACTTTAACGTGCATGTGAATCTTGTTTAGGTTTGGAGCAGCTCCAGAATTTAGGGCGCTAAGTATAGTTTAGGGCGATGGTGATGGTGGTGGGAAGGTTGTTCTTTCCAATTCATCTAGTCAGACTTCCCAGAAATAATCTGTGGACAGCTAAGTGTGGTGAGAGGTGAATGGGCTACATACCAGTTCTGATGCAGGATATATGATGACCCACTGTCCTTGTTTGCCTGGGTCTTAGGGGTTTCTCAGGACATAGGGCTTTCAGTGCTAAAGCAGGAAGTTATGAGTAAATCGGGATGGTTATTTACTCTACCCATCCCTGATCTTCTGGCCAGTGAAGTTCTAGCCTCCGTCATGAACCTTTCTAACCAAATCGGCACCATAGGTAAAGTGGGGGCAAGCAGGACCAAAGAGGATGCTCTTGGGAAAGGAGAAGGGAATCGCTGGGTACATAATCCTCCCTGAGGCCATCAATAGATACAAGGGCAAGGGAAGGAAGACGAGCACTCTGGCTTTGCCTGGCTCACAGGCATCTATCCAGGAGCAAGGAGGCCTGAAGACACAATAGTCTTTGATTTAACACAGAGAAGCTGCTCGATAATTCAGGGAATTCAAACTAGAGTGCACAGGAGAATTACCCAGGGAGCTCATTCAAAATGCAGACTTGGCCCCTCCTTTAGGAAATTTTCATTCAAAAGGTCAAAGGCCTTCAAACCGGTATCCCAAGTGATTCCACGCCACACTCTGAGAATCACGGATCCAAATGGCCTGCTGGCTGGTAATTTGGTCAAAGAAAGCTTTCCTGACCAAGGGATGAGCTGATCCAGAAAGATTCAGCAGAACTGGTAGGCAGGGTCACACACAATTTCAGGAGTGAATTCTAGTAAATCTCTAAGGAACAGATAATTCTAATGTTTTTAGGGTTCCAGGCCATAGACAAAGAAGGAAATATCAATACTATTGATATTGATAAATATCAATTCTATTAAGCCCAGATAACATTGAAATAAACCTAGCAAAAATCACACAAAAAATAAAACTGCAAACCCTTCTCACCCATGAATATCAATATGCTGCTGCTGTTGTTTAATTACTAAGTCATGTCTGACTCTTTTGCAACCCCAAGGACTGTAGCCTACCAGTTTCTTCTGTCCATAGGATTCTCCAGGCAAAAGTACTGGAGTGGGTTGCCATTTCCTTCTCCAGGGGATCATCCCAACCCAGATTGAACTCATGTCTCCTGCATTGGCAGGTGGATTGCTTATCACTGAGCCACCGGGAAAGCCAAAATTAAAATCTGAAATAAAATATTGGCAAACAACCAGCATCATATTAAAAGAATAAATTACTGTCACCAAATAGGGTTTATACTAAGAATGCAAGGGTGGTTCAATGTGCAGAAATTTATCACTATGATACAAAATATTAACAGAGCCAAAGAAAACTTCACATGCCTGTTTTTGTAAATCATGTAATAGCATTCTACTCAATGTTTTTTCTTTTTTAAGACCTGGGTGTTACCTGATCTACCAAACCATAAACTTGGACATGTAAGTGAGTGAGCTAAGTCACTTCAGTCATGTTCCGACTCTGTGCAACCCTGTGGACTGTAGACCGCAAGGCTCCTCTGTCCATGGAATTCTCCAGGCAAGAATACTGGAGTGGGGTGCCATTTCCTCCTGCAGGGGATCTTCCTGACCCAGAGATCAAACTGGAGTCTCTTATGTCTCCTGCATTGGCAAGCAGGTTCTTTACCACTAGTGCCACCTGGGAAACCAGACATGCTTAGCAGTTTTTAGTTATAAAACAAAAATGGAATATGCAGAACCAGGCTCTAATAAGTTAGCAAATCAAGAGAATGCAAGCAGGTGGCTCAGACTCTCATGGTACTTATTTTTACTGCTACTCCTCCTCTCGTTCAGTACACCTGTGCCCTCATGGCCTCTGTTCCCAATGATCTCTTACATCTGCTTCCCAAATGGATCTGTATGGTACGCTGGCACCAGCCAGAAGTGAATGACTGCTGAGGAGTGGCCCTGAAAACGGTGATGAAGGCAAATCCACCCAGGAGGCAGAACATTTCGTTGTTTACCTTGTTGGGACTTAGATGACTGGATCCTCCCTGGCTCATAGGCAGTGACAACTGGGTCATCGAATTGGTCTAGGACTTTGAAGGGACAAGATTGGAAAATTGGTGACAAAGCTACCTTGAGGGCAGGTATATGGCTGAACTTCTGGGACTAAGCCCAGAATATGAAAGTTATCATATCCATGTATTAATAAATACCCACCAGATGTATGTACTGCAGAGGAGGCTCTCAACAGTTAGATGGACTGGACAACTCATCCCTGGATGTCAGCCAGCCTCTTCCTCCAGCTACCCTGCTGCTTACTCAATGATCTATGAACTCAGTGTCATAGTATCCACAATCCAGGCAGCAGAGGCCAGTGCCAAGTCTTTGATATGATGCCATTCCCTGAGTGGTCCAGGCTTGTGGAGCAGACATGAATGGGACTTGAAGTCTGGTGTCAGCCTGAGCCAGCTGAGCCCAGGCCAAATTGGCTGAACTACCAACCAACCCACAGACCTGTGAGCAAGAAATAAATGTTTGCTGTATTAAGCCTCTGAAGTTATGGTGCTGTTTGTTATGCAGCAGAAACCTAATATGCTCCTTTTATTCATCTTCATTGAATTATCCTAATTGGATTGTGCCATCTGTTTCCTTTTATAATCCTGACTGAATCGTTCTTGCAAGATGACTCAAGGCTGCACAGATCTCCAATTCAGACCTGTCTTCTCAGTTCCAAACCCATATATAGCTCATGGTCTGCTCCCTATCTCCTGTTATATACAAAGTCACCTGCAACTCAACACTCATTCCTCTATCACAAACCTGGTCCTCCATCTCACTCAGCAGCACCGCCCATTGAACAGAAACCTAAGAATTCTCCTGGACACCCACCTCGCTGTCACCCCTGTACGCAAACCATCACCAAGCCATGTTAATTTAACCTCTTAAATATCTCTAAAATATGTTGCTTCTCTTTACCACAACCACCAGCACCACCCTAGTCTAAACCACCAATGCATGCTCAGTCACGTCCAACTCTTTGCAACCCCATGGACTATAGCCTGCAAGGGACTATAGCCTGCAAGGCTCTCCTCTGTCCATGGAATTTTCCAGGCAAGAATACTAGAGTGGGTCGCCATTTCCTCCTCCAGGGGATCTTCCCAAACCCAGGGATTGAACCCATGTCTCTTGTGTCTCCTCATTGGCAGATGATTCTTTACCACTGAGCTACCTGGGAAGTCCTAAACCATTAATACCTCTCACTTAAAATAAGCTTCCAAATCTTGACTATTAAGTGACCATTAATAAATAAGTGGATAAAGAAGAGATGTGGTTTATACAGCGGAATACTATTCAGTCACAAAAATGAATAAAATCTTGCCATTTGCAACAACATGGATGGACCTAGAGGGTAGTACGCTAAGTGAAATAAGTCAGAGAAAGATAAATACTGTATGATTTCACTTACATGTGGAATCTAAAAAAACAATCAAAAGAACAAACAAGACAAAATAGAAACAGAGTAACAGATAAAGAGAATAAACAGGTGGTTGCCAGAGAGGAGGGCAATGGGGGAAGGAGAGAAATAGGTGAGGGAGATTAAGAGGTATAATCTTCCAGTTACAAAATAAACAAGTCTCCAAGATAAAATGTACAGTGTGGGGAATATAGTCAATAATTATGTAACTTCTTTGGATGGTGACAGATGGTAACTAGACTTATCCTGGCGATCATTTCGAAATGTATAGAAATATTGCATTGTGATATTGTTCACCAGGAATACCATAGTGTTGTAGGCCAGCTATACTTAAAACACAAACAAAACAAACAAACTCATAAAGAGATCAGATCTGTGGTTACCAGAGGTGGGGAATGGAGGGAGGAGGATTAGATGAAGGGAGTCAAAAGGTAATAAACTTTCAGTTATAAAATATATAAGTACAAAGAATATAATGTATCAGTACAACATGATTAACATAATTAACACTGTTGTATATTATACAAAAATTAAGAGAGTAAATAGTAAGAGGGCTCATCACAAGGAAGAAAATGTCTATTTCTTTAATTGTGCATCTATATGAGATGATGGATGTCCACTAAACTTACTATGGTAATCATTTCATGATGTACCAAGTCAAATTATTACGCCATACACCTTAAACTTATATAGTGCTATATGTCAATTATATCTCAACAAAACTGGGGAAAAAAGGGGAGACATAGCATTATAAAGATGTCAGTTCTCTCTAATGTTATATATTTATTTAATAGGATCTCAATAAAAATGTTTTATTTTAATACAGAAGAATCTGATTGTAAAGATCTAATATATGTGTTAATCGCTCAGTCGTGTCCAACTCTTTGTGACCCCATGGACTGATACCCTCCAGGCTTCTTGTCCATGGGATTTCCCAGGCAAGAATAGTGGAAATGGGTTGCCATTTCCTTCTCCAGGGGATCTTCCCGACCCAGGGATCGAATCCAAGTCTTCTGCATCAACAGGCAGATTCTTTACTACAGAGCCACCTGGGAAGCCCCCGGTTCTCCATACAGCAATCAAAAAGTTCTTTGAAAATTCCATTTCAATCACATACCATGCCCCAGCTGAAGACTTGCAGTGGTTTCCCATTACTTTGAGGATAGACAGCAGAGTATTAACACAGGTCTCAAGGCTCCATGTGGTATGGCTTTGGCTTGACTGCTTCATCCCATAACTCTAGTCTCTATTTGCTATAAGAGTTCACATGGCCTCCTTTATTTGCTACATACCTTCTTACCCCTTCTGTTCCTTTCTCCTGTAAAGCTCCTTCTCCCCTCTGCCTTATTAACACCTGCTCTCGCTTCACACCTCAGCCCCAGCATCACCTCAAGGAAGGCCTGACTTCCCCAAGTCTGGCTCCTAGCATGGCGTATTTTACCTTTGTGCTATAGCTTGATTACTATTGATCACCTCTTCCCCTACCCCTGCCTGACCCACCATAACGTGATCTTCAAGAGGGCAGAGGCTATGTCTGGTTTTGGTCATCACTGTATTCCCAGAACAGAGTCTGACACACCCTAGGGACTTGGCATCGATTAATTAATTATTAACCACTTGATGGGTCAGGTGTTGAGCTGAAACATCTCTATGGTTCATGTCAACTCTAAACTCTGGGCTTCCATTTCAGGTCCTGCCTGTGGGATAGAGGGGCAACAGGGCAAGCAGCCAACTAGGGTGAATTAGCAGTCTCCATGTAGTCAAAGGCACTGGTTAGAACTCGAAGAAGCCTGTTTCCTACTTCAAAGATCCTGCTAAGAACAACGTGGCAGGCGCCAGCATGGGACTGGCCAGACAGTTCTCAAGAAATGCTTGACACAGGCCAGAAAACCAAGTGTCAGAAATCCTGGAACAGAGCCTTTTGCCAGGAGGTTCCCTGCTTTGTTGAGCTGAGAGAGAGAGAGCTCTAAATGCCGCTGATTAATCACCAAGGCTGATGCTCAGCCATTCCAGCACTCTGCTGCTGCTTCTTGTCAAGTCTTTACCCCTCCCCCTCCCCTTCTTGAAAGACCTCAAGTAACTGCTGTCTTGAAACTTCCTCAGATGGTTGGCTTGGCTAACGCCCAAATATCTCTCATCCTATACTGAGGTGTCCGTGAAGGAGGGAGGGGTAAGTTACTCTCCTAGATTTCGCATTGTATGATTCTGTTATTCTAAATCCCAAGGATTCCTTTTCCCTTTTAAAGAGTGAACTAGTGACACTTTGACAGCATGACCTGGACTCTATTCAGGAAAAAAGAGCTAGGAAATTGCATGTACATGAATCATCCTGCCACCGGGGGTGGAGGCAGTCCTTCAGTCCTTATCCCATGGCAAGAACTCTTTCCAAAGGTCAGATAATGCTCTGAATCCATACTCACCAGGCAGCCCACCATTTCCAACAAAGCTGCTTCTGAGGCCCAGGAAGGAAGGCTTGGATGAGGGAGTCCAGACAATTTGACCCTTAGGAAGGGGTGTTGCTCTGGTTGTGAATAAAAAATCCAACATCCTGTGTGAAAAGGAGGCAGGAAAGAGGAGTGAGTACATGGCTGGGTTCTGAGTTTGGCTAGTAGAAAAGGTATGTTTATTCATAAGATGAAATACTATATAGCAGTGAAAAGGATGGCCCAGAGCCACACTATCAACACGGGCTCATTTTAATTTTTTTAATTATTTTATTATTATTTTTGGCCACCCCATGCAACATGTGGGGTTTCAGTTCCTTGATAAAGGATTGAACCCGTGCCCCTTGCATTGGAAGTGTGGTTAAGTGAAGTCTTAACCACAGGATCACCAGGGAAGTCCCAACATAGACTCATTTTTAAAACCTAATTTTGGAGGGAAAAAGCAAGTTGCTGAAGCATACATAGAGGATACACGCACATACACACATGTGCTGCCATTTATAAAATGTTAACATGCAAAAATATTAAAATCATTTAGTTTATATATATATCCCTAATGATTTATAATAGGATATAACATATAGGATTTATAATATATATGTGATATATATGTAATAAAAATATAAAAATACACATGGAAATGATAACTTCAAATTTGTGGTTGTCTTGGGCGTAGAGAGGCTAAGAGTGAGAAGGGGCATACAGAGGGCTCCAACTATATCTGACATATTTTATACTAAGTTAGGTGTTTGTTATATTGTTCTGTATATCTTTTGTATATCTGAACTATTCCATGATGATTTTTTAACCTTAGCTGTGGTAAAATGCACAGGTATAAAATTTACCATTTTTTTAAAAATGTACTACCTTAACCATTTTAAAGTGTATAGTTCAACCAACTCCCCCAACTATTTTCATCTTGCAAAACTGAAACCCTATACCCATTAAATAACAGCTCCCCATTCTCCCCTCCCTCAACCCACAGCAAGCACCAAGCCATTTTTGGCATCTATGAATTGGGCTAGTCTAGGTCCCTCATGCAGTTGAAATTATACAGGATTTGTCTTTTTGTGGCTGGCTTATTTCATTTAGCATAATGTCCTCAAGGTTCATCCATGTAGCATGTGTCAGATTTCCTTCCTTTTTAAAAGCTGAATAATATCCCAGTGTATGGCTATATCCCATTTTGTTTATCCACTCACCTATCTACTGACACTTGGGTCCTATGTTTTGGCTTTTGTGAGTAATAAATGTACAAATGAACAAAATGAACAAGTATACAGCTATCTCCTCGAGACCCTGCTTTCCCTTTTTTGGGGTATATACCCAGAAGTGGAATTGTTGGCCATGAGGATTTTTTTAAAAGCAGAAAGAAAGCTTAGGTTTCAGGGGGGCTTGAGGATAAAGTTCAACCCAGGGATCGAACCCAGGTTTCCTGCATTGCAGGCGGATTCTTTACCATCTGAGCCACCAGGGTAGCCCAAAGTTAAACCATGGACTTGCATATTGATTGAGACGGTCTCTCAATTACGACCACCCAAGTTACCAGCATCCCAACGCAAAATCACTGCTAGATCCAGGGACTTTCCTCCCGATTTCAGCTGAAGCTATAAATACTCCCACTTCCACCACTGCATCACTGCTGGGCCCACCCCCGCACCTTTCCCTTCTTCTTTCTGTCACTGCTGGGAAGCCCCTGCCTCTGCTTCTGGACATCGTCCAACTCCTTTTCCTGTCCTGCGCACTGCGGTCCCCCAAGCTGCAGGAAGCCCGTTTCTGATTGCAAAGGGAGGAAAGAAGGCAGCTGCGTTTCTGTTCTCCCAAGTTGCAAATTAGAGTGGATTTTCACCAGGAAATAACACTCTCCAATAAATGGTTTCCCGATTATCATTAATACTAGAGTCCCTCTTCCTTATGGGTGCCATGGGCTCCAGTGGCCTGCTTTGGGAACTGAAGTCATTTGTAACGAGCTGAGGAAAATCTGTTCTGAATTCTAAACAGGTTTGCCAACAAATTTTTGGAACGACACCAATTTTTAAGTTGTCAGTTCTCTATGAAGCCCTAGGGGGCCAAGTGAAGTTTTCCTTTGCTAAAGGGAATGACTCCAAGGAACCGAGCTTGCTGATGGGTGAAGTAAGACAGGGGAACTTCAGGGGAACTCCAAAATAATTTCCTGGGAAACAAAATGACATCATGGCTCACCTGCCCAGCTCCTTGAATTCTTTAGAGTATCCACTTTTCTACCAAAAAAAAAAAAAAAAAAAAAAGCCTTTTTCTCTCCACAGCGTCACATGTTAAGCATGAATGGCACATCGATACACTCCAGTGATCTGATCATTTGCCACACAACGTGATTCCTAATTGCTTGAATAATACCACACAATAGAATCATTTCCTCCCCAGTAAAAATGATTTCTCTTTGCCTGAGTGATAATATCCTGTTGAAATATAATGCTGTTCCAGACAGTGACTACATAACGTCTGGAGTCTTTTTTTTCCCCCCAATATAACCTTTAAATGCTAAGCATTAGAAAGGAGGCAGTAGCAAGTGATAAAACATGTTCCCAAATGAAGAGAATTCTTTGCATTTACATTGGAATCTTCTAATTACCCAAAGTCCTTGGATAAAATGGTGAGTCAATAAATTTACAATGCACAGTCTTTGCTCTGTTTCTTTGGAGAAGATCAGTTGTGTGACAAGAATGGAAATGGATTTTTCCATAAAGCTGGGATGCACTATCACATCTGTATTTGAACAGGCACACACGCCAGGCTGTTAATTTTAATGCCCCGATTTAATCCTCGTTATGTGCATCGCTGGACCCATAAAAGCCGCATTTTCTTTAGAAAGTTAAACTGCCAGACATTTCTTGTCCAGTGGCCTATTGTGCCCACATGTGCGGAGAGCTTCAGGAATACAGAGGAAAGAGATGTGGTCTCTGTTCTCAATGAGTTTAGATGATAGGCAATTCTCAGTATTATAGTTCAGAGTGGAAAGAGTCAAACATGGGAGAGATGAGAAAAGGAAGCCCCAGAGACGGGTAACTGCTTTCCCAAGGTTACAGAGTGGACTTGTTTAGGTGAAAACCCAGTGCCCAGCTTAGGACCCCCATGCTCCCTCTTCCGAACAGCCAAGTGAAGACAGGCCCAGCGCTGTGCTAGATTCGAATGTTTTTCTGTAGGCGGAAGTGTTCCCAGCTATGTGGCTTTCTCCATGGGATTCCTGGGAGGTGCCTTTGCGGGTCCCTCTGACTGCGGCTCTTCGGATGGGCACCATATACTTCCTCCAACTGCTGCTCCCTTTTTGGCCTCCGACTCTGGGAGGGAGGTGAGAGGCTGGTGTTGGGGTGGGGGGGTTACTCCACCCAGACTCAATATTGATGCCACCATCTCTCCAAGAAGTCTTCTTGGGCAAGACTTCAAACTGTTCCAGATTTGACAAATACCACCCCCTGTGACCCTGACCTAGGCATATTTGCATGTCCATGGCTGTTCGCAATAGCCCCAAATCTGAAACGACTCAAATGCCTACCGACTATAGAATGGACACTAAAATTGTGGAATATTTACACAGTGTGATGTGTAAATCACACTTTACAGCAGTGAGAATAAACTATCTCCAACTATATACAACAATATGATGAATCTCATAAACATAATGTTGAGCAAATAAAGCCAGGCGCTAAAGGGCACATACTGTATGATTCCATTTATGTAAAGAATAAAAAGAGTCAAAACCAATCTACGCTCACAGAGATCAGGAAGGTGGTTTTCTTTGGGGGGGGGTAGTGACTAAAATGGGGTAAAAGGGCACTCATAGGAGGCTAGTAATTTAATGTTCTGGTTTCTTTTTAAAAAAAATATAATTTTTATTGGAATATAATCGCTTCACAATGTTGTGTTGGTTTCTGCTGTACAATGAAGTGAATCAGCCATATGTATACATATATCCCCTCCCTCTCAGACCTCTCTGCCACAGCCCCACTCTATCTCAGCCCTCTAGGTCATCACAGAGCACCGAGCAGAGCTCCCTGTGCTTTACAGCAGGTTCCCACTAGCTATCTGCTTTACACATGGTAGTATATATGTCAATCTGGTTTCATGGGGATGTTCAGTCTGTGAAAATTCATCAAGTTATAAACCTATTTGTGCACATTGGAACATGGATCTTGTATTTCCATAACAGTTAAAAAAGAAGGCTCCAGCCTGACCCTTTATCCACCATGGCTCCCCGACATGGGTGTGCCGGCTGACTCCAACGCAGCCTGTTTATCCCTCAGCTGCACGCTGTCTTTAACTCAGGCTTCAGTCCAGCCACAGGGAACACACTGCAATCTCTTTAAGGGGTCCCCTTAATGCCCCCCTCATGAAGCTGAAAGTTAGAGGGTAGCTCTCCCCTGCCCCCATTCCCCAGGGCAGGGAGAGGAGAGGGATACTCTAGCATGGCAACAGTCTTCCCCAAAGAATCCTGTTCACAAATCCTCCTTCCCTCTCCCCTCTCTTGAAGTCTTTATAATCAAAATTATTGAGGGCATTTGACATTCTTAAAGCATGTCTTTTGTAAAGTCTGCCTCTGTGAGCCTGTCCACACTCATTTTGGATTATGATGTCTTCCATATCGGTGCATAACAGCACCAGGAAGGTCCCATTTTGATATCATGTTCTGTAGGTAAAAAATAAATCCATCCACAATAATGACTTAAGGCAGTCACGCAGTGCCTGAAGTTTATAAAGAGAATTCAGATCTATTACCTTGCCTAATTTTCACAGCAACCCTATGAGGCAGATGTCTTCATCACTTTCACATTACAAGTGACAGTGTATATCTTTTTAAAGCCTTATGCTGGGCATTTCACATAGCTCTTTTGATTTTCACATGAACCATCAGAAGTAGATATTATCCTCCAATGTCCAGAGAGGTGAAACAACCTAACTCCAAAGCAAGTAGAAATTTGGTGCGGTCACCTGAGGTCACACAGGTACCACATGAGGACACTGAGATCCCAGGTTAGGTGTTCTGACTCGAGACTTGTTCTGTTTACCCCCATTGAGGGAAGGCCAAGGTGGGAATGTGCTAGAAGTCAGCTTTGGAAGAGACAGGCTTGGGTTTGAACGGCAAGCCTACTATGTGATGTGAGTTATTTTACCTTTCTGGACTTCAGATGATATAGTCTACTTCTGATGGTTCCTGTGTAAAACACCTAGCTCAAGTCTCTGAAAAGATATTGGTTCCCTTCTCCCTTTGTACAAAGTTCTCCAGCCTAAGGAAGAATAGATGCAGAGGGACAATTAACCAAAGAGAGGGATTACTAGATCATATGGTAATTCTATTTTTAGTTTTTTTAGGAATCCCCATACTGTTTTCCACAGTGGCTGAACCAATTTACACTTCCACCAACAGTGTATACGGGTGTTCCCTTTTCTCCACATCCTTAATAGTACTTCTTGTGGTCTTTTTGGTGATAGCCATTCTAACAGGTGTGAAGTGATATCTCGTTGTGGTTTTGATTTGCATTTTTTTGCTGATTAACAGTGTTGAGCATCTTTTCATGTGCCTGTTGATCATCTGTATATCTTCTTTTGAAAAATGTCTATTCAGGTTATCTGCCCATTTTTTAATCAGATTGTTTGATTTTTTTGATGTTGAGTTGCATGAACTATTTATATTTTCATATAAATTTGTTTATATTTTATATATAATTTATATTTATATATTTTATTTTCTGGATATTAATCTCTTATGGGTCATATTCTTTGCAAATATTTTCTCACAGTTGGTAAGTTGTCTTTTTGTTTTGTCGATGGTTTCCTTTGCTGTGCTAAAGCTTTTAAGTTTAACAAGGCCTCATTTGTTTATTTTTGCTTTTGTTTCCTTTGCCTTGGGAGACAGATCCCAAAAAATGATGCTATGATTTATGTCAAAGAGTGTTCTACCTATGTTTTCTTATTCTGCTCCTCAGTGTCTATGCAAAGAAAAAGAAAAAAACTAATTTGAAAATATACATGTATCCCAGTGTTTCTGTGCTCAGTCGCTCTATAATGCCTGACTCTTGTGACCCCATGGCTTATAGCCTGCCAGGCTCCTCCATCCATGGAATTTTCCAGGCAAGAATACTGGAGTGGATTGCTATTTCCTACTCCAAGGGATCTTCCTGACCCAGGGATCAAACCCACGTCTCCTGTATTGGCAGGCAGATTCTTTACCACTGCCACCTGGGAGGCTCCCATCCAAATGTTTATATTAATAGCAGTATTATTTACAATTGCCAAGATATGGAAAGAACCTAAGTGTTGATTGACAGATGACTGGATAAAGAAGATATGGTGTATATTTACAACAGAATATTATTCAGCCATCAAAAAGAATGAAATAATGCCATTTGCAGCAATATGGTTGGACTAGAGATTATCATACTAAGCAGAGTAAGTCAGAAAGACAAATAGTACATGATATATGTGGAATCTAAAAAAATAAAACAAACTAGTGCATATAAGAATAAAAGATTCACAGATATAGAGAACAAAGTAGTACTAGTGGGGAGAGGGAGGGAAAACCAGTCAAGAGATTCTCCCCACATTTAGCTCTTTTTAAGCATTTCTAGCACTGTTTTGTATTTGTGGTAGTTCTGAATAACCAAATATAGCAGACACTGTTGGGTATCTATCCAAATCCATTTCTGCTTCTGGAATCACCTTCTATGGCCATGCACTCAGGGAAAGTACCACCCCCCCCCTACTCCAGACAATTTCATTCCTTTTGTCTGTAGTGGGTTTAGGCATGGGTATATGATCAAAATTCGGCCAATGAAATCTGAGAGGAAGTCTGCTGGGGAGAATTCTGGGAAAGTTTTTTTTTTTTTTTACTCTTAGAAAGGAAGACAAGACAGGAAACATTTCCTCTTTTTTTTGCTATTCCACTCAATGCTATTTTGTGAGGATGTGATGCCTGGAGCTCCTGCAGCCATATTGTGATCATGAGACACAAATGCAAAGTGAAAGTCCAACATGATAAAGATAGGGAAACAGTAAGAAAAAAAAAAAAACTGAATCCTTGATAATGTTCTACCACTGAATTAAACAATTCTGGAACCACCTGCCTGACATATTCTATGAGTTAATAAATTCCATTATTTTAAAGCTGATTTTAGCCAAGTATTTTCTCCTTACAACCAAAAGCATTCTAACCAAACCAACAAACAGTTTAGTACTATATTGTTCTTTTTAATGTGATTAATACTCATTTATTAGATGATGTGGCTAAAAGATACCAACTAGAGGAGCAAGAACACAAGGTCTTAGGGCAGGAAAAGACAAATGAGGTGCTAGAAATAGAATGAATAGGTGGCAAAAAACGATGGAAACATGGAGGGAAATTCTCTTCACCAGACTGGAGAAGGAGCTAAAAGAAAGCTATAAGGATGCTGTGCTGTGCTGTGCTTAGTCACTCAGTCGTGTCTGACTCCTTGCAACCCCATGGACTGTAGCCCGCCAGGCTCCTCTGTCCATGGGAGTCTCCAGGCAAGAATACTGGAGTGGGTTGCCATTTCCTCCTCCAGGGGATCTTCCCAACCCAGGGATTAAACCCAGGCCTCCCGCATTGCAGGTGGATTCTTTACCATCTGAGCCACCAGGGAGGCCCAAGAATACTGGAGTGGGTAGCCTGTCCCTTCTCCAGGGGATCTTTCCGACCCAGCAATTGAATCGGGGTCTCTTGCATTGCAGGTGGATTCTTTACCAACTGAGCTACCAGGGAAGCCCCATGGATGCTACAGCAAAGTAAATTATGTGTAATATATTTCTCTTCACATGCCAAGTTGAATGTATATTCTATGTATTAGACTTCTGCCACAGCAGAAGTGATACTCTTTCAATGTACAATCTCAAACCGGAAAAAACAAAACCCTGAGCATTAAAGCAAAATCAACACTGTTTGTTATATTTAGTATTACTGAAATTACCTGCTTGGTTCTCCTTTCCTTTTTTTCCTCCTTAATGAACCGGATAGGTAGGGATGAATAGTTTTTAAAGAGGTTTAGCTTTATCAGATGATCACCATGCCACACGCTGCTAGGAGCTCTGTAAATACTGTTTATTTTAATCCTTACGGCAACTGTGGCAGATACCATTAGTTGCCTAGGTAACATCCATTTTGCCCTTCTTCCTATACTTCTCACGATGCTTGGGTGAGAAGGCAAGGGGGTAGGAAAAGGGATACTCATAGCATAGCAACAGCCCTCTCCAAAGAATTTTCTTCACAAATCCCTCTTCTTTGTATGGCTCTGGTTTGTTCAGGATGATACTGTGCCCAGGTAAAACATATCACCTTTCTAGACTTCTTTGTTCAGGGAGGCCTGTGACAGAGTATTACACAATGAGAAGTAAGCAAGGTTGCTACTTGGGCCATTCAGGGAACCTTTTTTTTAAAAAAAAATTTTTTTCCAAGAAGCATCAAAATATGTATACAAAGTTTGTATCTGCCACCTAGCAATGTCCATAGCGAGAGGATACACTACATAGACCTGTGTTTATTAGAAATAATTGGACTGTTTGGAACTCCATTACCCAAATTTCATGGGCATAATGTGTCGGCAGACTTATGCAAATTTTACAAGTATTTTTAAATCTGACAGTAATTTTAAAATCTGACAATAAATAGGTCAGATCAAATTCTGGCACAGCCACTATGGAGAACAATATGGAAGTGGCTTAAAAAACTAAAAACAGAGTTGCTATATGATCCAGCAATCCCACTCCTGGTCATATACCTGGAAAACTCTAATTTGAAAATATACACACACCCTAATGTTCACAGCAGTACTATTCACAATAGCCAAAACATGGAAGCAACTTAAGTGTCCATCGACAGAAGACTGAATAAAGAAGATGTGGTATACATATACACACAATGGAATTCTACTCAGCCATTAAGAAGAATGAAATAATGCCATTTGCAGCAACACGGATGGACCTAGAGATGATCATACTAAGCAAAGTTAAGTCAGACAGAGAAAGACATATTCATATGATATCACTTATATTTGGAATCTAAAAAAATAGTATAAATAAACTTATTTATGAATAAGAAATAGACTCACAGACATACAAAACAAACTACGGTTACCAGATGGGGTGGAGGGGGGAGGGGGAAGAATTAGGAGTTTGTGATTAACATATACACACTGCTATATATAAAATAGAGAAGGACCTACTGTATAGCATATGAAACTGTATTCAATATCATGTATTAAACTAGAAGAGAAAAGAATATAAAAAGAATATATATAAATAACTGAATTACTTTGCTATGTACTACAAACTAACACAACATTGCAAATTAGCTAAAATTTAATTTAAAATAAATTAAGTTTTTAAAAGAAAAAAATTCTATGCACAGGTGACTTAATACTAGTCAAAATAACATTGTTGCCCTTCGGAGCCAAGACACAGGGCCAAGTATGGTTTGTAAGACAATTACTCACATATATTTCATTTTATAATGTGGACACTTTACAGTAAACAACCTGAGAGCAAGGACATTTTGGAAATAGTGCCAAAGGGCTGGTATGCCATTTTAGTCATTCACAAATGTAAAACTCCTTTAATTAAGCACAACATGGTTTTCATGTCCTTTCCCCAGACGTCGGTTCTTGCTTTTCACTTGATCATAAGTGAAATGAAGTCACTCAGTTGTGTCCAACTCTTTGCGACCCCCATGGACAGTAGCCTACCAGGCTCTGCTGTCCATGGGATTTTCCAGGCAAGAATACTGGACTGGGCTGCCATTTGACTTTCACTTGATCATAAGCTTATTTTAATAGTAATTTAAACATATGAGGGCCTGGTTTCGCTTTTTGTAGAAAAGTTATTTCCTTGTTTTTTCAAATTGAGATATATCTGACATATAACGTTATATTATCTTCAGGTGTACAAGGGAAGCTTTTTAAAGGAAAGCCAACTCAGCTAGCTTTTCTCTTTGGCTTTTTGTCTTTTGTCCTCCACCATTCTTCCTAAAATATGGATGTGATCATCAGAGATGAAACAACCACCTAAAAAGCATGAAGACAAAAAGCCAAGCATGCTCGCACCCAAAATAAGGAGGAGTCTGGGTGCCCATGGCAGTATGGAGATACTGTACTAATTCTGGACTGCCTTCTCCTAAACTTCTTCATTATGGGAGAAAAATATACTCCTGTTTGGTTGAACCTCTGTGGTCAAGTTTCTATCCCATGTAGCTAAATACATGGTAACTGATATAGTTGTATGCTGAAGTTAACCTTTTCGAAAATTGTGAAATTTATCATGCATAGAACGATTGAAATGTGCATATATAGGATTTAGAAATAAAGTAAAAGAAATTTCCCTCAGCTTCCTCCTGGAACCTGCTCTACTCTCCTCCCTGAGAGGAGACAACCACTCAGAGTTCTTGTGGTGGTATTTTTCCAAGGTTGTTGTCACTGCCTTTAAAACATTAGTCTCTTGTTCTATTTTTTTTTTAGAGTAAAGAGTTCCGTCCCCCAAAGTCCATTATGACAATAAATAAGACCTTTTTTTCAGATATAGAAAAAAAGGAAAGTAGCAATTTGATATTGTTATAGATTATATTCCATATAAGATTATTACACAATATTAGCTATTTTTCGTGTGCTGTACATTACTACCTTGTAACATCTACTTTATACCTAGTGGTTTGTACCTCTCAATCCCACTCTCCCATTTAGCTATGAGCTCAGCTGGTAAAGAATTCGCCTGTAATGCAGGAGACCCAGGGTTCGATCCCTGGGTCAGGAAGATCCCCTGGAGGAGGGCGTGGCAACCCACTCCAGTATTCTTGCCTGGAGAATTCTATGAACAGAGGAGCCTGGTAGGCTACAGTCCATGGAGTCAGTGATAACTAGTCATAAAGTTATAAACTAGGTAGCTAAAAGGGTAAAAAGCAAACACTAAGGTGTTATGGGAGCAGTAACTTCAGGAAGCAGCTGCCATTCCCAGGGCTGGAGGGAAAAAAGGAAAAAGGATGACACTATTAGAGTCTAGAAGCTTGGAGGAGGGGCTCATAGGACTGTGACCCAGACCCCTAAGAAGGGGCTGGTGTTCAGCTGGTGCTGCTGTCTCTGCTGTGGGGCCACGATGAGGCTGGTTCTCTGGGTGCTGGAAAAATTGCAGACTGACTTCCTGTTGCTGGAGGAACTGCTGCTGAAGTGAAGAAGCAGTGCTGGGTGCTGCTCACAGCCGTAGGAAGACAACTGGAAGTCGCTTGTTCCTTCTTGATCCCCCAGCCTTCTAGTTTCCCTCTGTTGCCCTCTACGGGAAGAGCCTAAGAAGGAATAGCTGGCAAAATGACCATGGTTTGCAGAGTTTCAACCCCAGCATTGCAAAGCTGAGTACAGAAGGGTTGGGCTTAGAGCTAGGAGACAATAACATAGTAACCAGCGGTGCTGGCATTAGAAGCAAATTTAATCCCAGATCTTCAACCTCAGCAAAGGAACTGCAGCTCTCTCCATTCCAGCTGAATACTGAAGTATATTCTCTGGAGGGTAGAAGGTCTCTGGAATGGGGGATGTTAAGCACTGTTGAGAGTGGGATCTACTGAACATCAGAAGCTCTTCACACTCTTCTCCCAAAGGACTTCCACCAAAAGTCAGATAGATACATATTCTCCAGTCAGGAGCTTGGAAGCTTCTTCTCTGAAAATCTGGCAGCCCAAGACAAAATACCTAACTATCCTGATATCTAAATTACAGTGAAATTTATAATCAATAAGCCCAACCAAGTTCTCATCCAGCCAGGTTTTTAGGTTACAATTTTAAACATGAGAGGACAGCCTAGGACTACCAGACATCTCAGGAAACTCTCTAAGATGCAAGACAGAGGCTAAAACATTGAGGAGAAAAAAAGAACTTGGAGGAAACAGATATTATGCTGAAAGATACCATCTTTAGTATCTAATATTTTCTGAAAATAAGAGAAGATGTTGTTTAGTCGCTAACTTGGTCCAACTCTTTTGTGACCCCATGGATTGTGTAGCCTGCCAGGCTTCCCTGTCCATGGGATTCTCCAGGCAAAAATACTGGAGTGGGTTGCCATTCCCTTCTCCAGGGGATCTTCCTGACCCAGGGATCAAACCCACATCTCCTAAATTGGCTGGCAGATTCTTTACCACTGAGCCACCAGAGAAGATAATGTGATCAAATAAAAAGAAAACATTCAGAGAACAGGAACGAACCCTTAGAAATCAAAAATAGGATAGCAGAAATGAAAAACTCAACAGGAGGATTGAAAGTGAAAGCTGAGGAAATCTCCCAGAACATGGAGCAAAAAGACAAATGAAAGATAGGAAATAAATGATTTTTAAACACCTTTAGGTCAGTCAAGAAGTCCAACATGTGAAAAATATGAGCTCCAGGGTAAGAACACATGGAAAATGAAGAGTAGAAATCAGCAAAGAAATAATTCAAGAAAATTTCTCTGAGTTAAAGGACCTGTTTCTAGGTTGAAAGGGTTCACTGTGTATGAGTTGAGAAAAAAAAAAAAACATAACTATAGCACATGGGTGGTATGGCACATAACCATGAAATTTTAGAACACAGGAGACAAAGAAAATATTCTATGAGCTGCAGGTGAAAAATTATTCACACCAGACTGGAGTCAACCTCAGGAAACTGTTAGAGACCTCAGCCTACTGCCCAGGTACTCTGGCAATAATTATATGCAACTATAATAAATGTCTATCATATATTAATAATGATAAAGACCAAAGACTTTACATATGTCATTGCTTTTAATTTTATAACCACCCAACAAATGAGGTAATCCTATTCCCATTTTAAACTTGACTTGAATAACTATCTAAGAAGGTATTTGACTTGAATACATTCCCACAGCTATTAAGAGTTAATAACAATAGCTAACACATATTTATTGCTTACTGTGTGCCAGACTCCATGCTGTAACAGACACTGCGGATTGCCTGGCCAATAGCCATCCCACCCCTCCTGTACCTGCTAACAGAATCCTTATTTTGTTCAGGTATCTCTTCCTCAGGAAAAGGGACCTTATCTCCAGCATGATTGTGTAAGTCCGTCAGAGTGATCCTATTCCCCTTATGTCAGTGATAGATTGAATTAAAGGCAGGCTATGACCCAGCTCTGGCCAAAGATGTGGGAAGGAAAGTCAGCGAGCAATTTCTGGGAAAGGTTTTCTCATCTTTAAAAAGACACAAAAGAAGGAGATGGTTCTCTTCTGCTGCTGCATATGGTATTGTCTGGAGGAAACAGTAGTATGTATGGCAGCCATTTTATGACCATGCGGGGAGACACCCTAGGAAAGCCTGAAAGCTGATGTTGGAAGAGCCCAAAGCTTGAAAGAACTTAACCAATCCTGAAACTTCTCAACAATAACATTTGGAACCTAGAACACAATGGAAACTTAAAAATGCCAAAGAAAATTAATTTCAACCTATAATTCTATACCTGCAAAGCAATCAATTAACGTGGGGATAAATTAAAGACCTTTTCAGACATGCAAAGTCACAAAAAATTTACCTCCCATGCACCCAATTCTCAGAGGCTACTGGAACTGCTTCATCAAAAAAAAAGAGTGACAGAGACCAGGAAATAGGGGATGCAACTCAAGAGAGGGGCAACAGGAGATCCCAGGATGATATTGAAAGGAAACACCAGGACAGCAGCTGAGCCCCAGGGGTAGAAGACAATAAATATGTTCTAGATTAGGGTGAGTCAAATATCTCCAGGAAAGAGTTTTTCAAGAAGATGAAACTGATGGAATACTTGATGAATTTGAACGTATTGAAAGGAGATGTAGACAATAAAGGAAGATTGAGGAGATGAATTCATCGTAAGTACGTAGGCAACAACCCAAGTGAGAAAACCAGACAGCTGTTAATTCCAGGAAGAAAAAAGTTGAGCCAGCAAGGAAAAGTCATCATAGGGTACTACACAGCTTAGCCATGAATGATATTTACATATTATAATAATGTAAAGAATGAATATTGGCTCAGCCAAATTGTGGTATATCTATATTGAGAGGCTTGAAGGTGGAAAGTGTAAGTAAGCAAGGAGAGGGGAGTTCGTGAAAGAGCAAAAATATTTAGTGCTATGAAGGGAAATACCAAAAGAAAGAGTTACGACAGAACCAAATGGCTGCCTTTGGGGAGTGAAACATGGAGGTGATGGCGAGTAGAGGACTGTTCTTTTTTTCATCATTAGCCTTCTAGGACGGATTGTCTATTTAGGAATCTGAATAACTTTAGTAAAAATAAAAACTAGATTTAAAACTAAGAACCTCTCCTCCAATTTTTTTAAGAAGCCAATTATTAACTCCAAGGCAAATAAGAGCTATTCAAGAAAAGAACACAAAATGTGCTCAGCTGTGAATATTAATTACATAATGTGCCAACTATGTTCTCCTCGCCTTCCGATCCATCTTCCCTTCTCCACCTGCTCTGTGCCCAGCAGGTGGACCTCTGTCAACTCCTCCAACAGGCTCCCTCTAGCTTCCACGAGGGTTTTGCCCCTGGAGAGCCCCAGCGGGACAGCAGAGGGGGCAGGGGGCTGGTTGCGGATGTGTCACACCTGGCTGTCTTTCTAGCATGGTCACCTCCAGCTGGCTGCATGCTTTCACAATGCTACAACTGTTATCAGGCAGCTCCCTCTATCTAGTCCTCACTCCCCAGTTCTTTGGGGCCTAGGCATGGTCATGGAACCCCCTCAGTTTTACCAGCCATATCCCTAGTGGTTTCCCTATACCATGCCTGTGTGTGCACGCTAAGTCGCTTCAGTCATGTCTGACTCTTTGTGACCCTATGGACTCTAACCTGCCAGGTTCCTCTGTCCATGGGATTCTCCAGGCAAGAATACTGGAGTGGGTTGCCATGCCCTCTTCCAGGGGATCTTCCTGACTCAGGGATCTAACCCAGGTCTCTTACACCTCCTGCATTAGCAGGCAGGTTCTTTACCACTAGAGCTGTCTGGGAAGTCCCATACCATGCCTACACTTTTACAAATGGTCCCTTCTTAAAGGAAAAGGTGGAGGGGGGATAAATTAGGAGTTTGAGACTAACATACACACACTACTATATATAAAATAGATGACTGACAAGGACCTACTGAACAGAGAACTATATTCAACATTTTGTAATAACTCATAAGGGAAAAGAATCTGAAACGTGATTCTTTAACTGAAACACTTTGCTGTACATCTGAAATGAGCATAATATTATAAATCAACTCTACTTCAATTAAAAAAAATATGTGTCTAACCAAAAAATAAAATATATAAATAAGAAAAAAAATTAATGGTACTTTATTAAACTTTTGTCAAATGACCCAATTTTGAGTGTGCCATCTGTTTCTTCCTAGAAGCCTAATACATACAACCATGGTAATATAAACAATGAATATTGAGTTAATTTTTTTAAAGTTCATGATATATTGAGAGGTAAGGAGGGGATCCCCCTCAAGGATCACTGCCTTGTCATGGCAAAGGGGCTTGCATAACCTAATGAAGCTATGAGCCATGCCATGCAGGGCCACCCAAGATGGATGGGTCATAGCAGAGTTGTTGTTCAGTCACTCAGTCATGTCTGACTCTTTGCGACCCCAGGGACTGCAGCACGCCAGGCCTCCCTGTCCTTCACCATCTTCCAGAGCTTGCTCAAACAAAGTCATGGCTATGAACCATGTCGTACAGGGCCATCCAAGACAGATGGGTCATAGCCGAGAGTTCTGAGAAAACGTGATCCACTGGAGGAGGGAAGGGCAAACCACCCCATTACCCTTGCCATGAGAATCTCATGAACTGTATAAAAGGCCAAAAAGATATGACACCAAAAGATAAGTCCCCCAGGTCTGAAAGTGTCCAATATGCTACTGGGAAGAGCAGAGGAGAATTACCAATAGCCCCAGAATGAATGAAGCGGCTGGGCAAAGCAGGTACAACACTCTGTTGTGGATGTGTCTGGTGATGAAAGTAAAATCCAATGCTGCAAAGAACAGTATTGCATAGGAACCTGGAATGTTAGGCCCATCAATCAAGGAAAATTGGATGTGGTCAAGCAGAAAATGGTAAGAATAAGTATCGACATCCTAGGAATCAGCAAGCTAAAATGGACGGGAATGAGTGAATTTAACTCAGATGACCATTACCATCTACTACAGTGGGCAAGAATCCCATAGAAGAAATGGAGTAGACCTCATAATCAACAAAAGAGTCCGAAATACAGTATTTGGGTGAAACCTCAAAAATGACAGAATAATCTCAGTTCGTTTCCAAGGCAAGCCATTCAACATCACAGTAATCCAAGTCTATGCCCCTACCACCAATGCCAAAGAAGCGGAAGTTGATCAGTTCCATGAAGACCTAGAATATCTCCTAGAACTAACACCCAAAAAAGATGTTCTATTCATCACTGGGGATTAGATTGCAAAAGTAGGAAGTCAAGAGATACCTGGAGTAACAGGCAAGTCTGGCCTTGGAGAACAAAATGAAGCAGGGCAAAGACTTATTGAATTCTGCCAAGAGAATGCATTAGTCATAGCAAACACCCTTTTTCAACAACACAAGAGACAACTTTACACATGGACATCAACAAATGGTCAATACTGAAACCAAATTGATTACATTCTTCATAGCCAAAGATGGATAAGCTGTATACAGTCAGCAAAAACAAGACCTGGAGCTGACTGTGGATCATATCATCAGCTTCTCATAGCAAAATTCAGGCTTAAACTAAAAGAACTGGGAAAAACACTAGGCCAGTCAGATATGACTTAAATCAAATCCCATATGAATTCGCAGTAGAGGTAAGAAATAGATTTAAGGGACTAGATCTAGTTAACAGTGTGCCTGAAGAACTATAGATAGAGGTCCATAATATTGTACAGGAGGCAGTGAACAAAACCATCCCAAAGAAAAAGAAAAGCAAGAAGGCAAAGTGGTTATCTGAGGAGGCTTTACAAATAGTGGAAAAATGAAGAGATGTGAAAAGCAAGGGAAAGAGGGAAAGATATATCCAATTGAATGCAGAGTTTCGAAGAATAGCTAGAAGAGATAAGAAGGGCTTCTTCAATGAACAGTGCTTAATAATAGAAGAATACAACAAAAGAGGAAGGACTAGAGATCTCTTCAGGAAAATTCGAAACATCAAGGGAGCATTCCGCCCAAAGATGGACACAATAAAGGATAAAAATTGTAGACAAACCTGTATGCGAGACAGCAAAAGAGACACAGATGTATAGCACAGTCTTTTGGACTCTGTGGGGGGGGGGGGATGATTTAGGAGAATGGCATTAAAACATATATAATATCATATAAGAAACGAATCGCCAGTCCAGTTTTGATGCAGGATACAGGAAGCTTGGGGCTGGTGCACTGGGATGACCCAGAGGGATGGTATGGGGAGGGAGGAGGGAGGGGGGTTCAGGATGGGGAACACGTGTACACCCGTGGCAGATGCATGTTGATGTATGGCAAAACCAATACAATATTTTAAAGTAAAAAATAATAATAATAAAATTTTTTAAAAAATTGTAGACACCTAGTAGATGCTGATGAGATCAAGGTGAGATGGAAAGAATACACAGAAGATCTGTATAAAAAACATCTTAATGAACCGGATTACTACAAAGTTGTTGTTAGTCACCCAGAGCCAGACATCCTGATGTGCAAAGTCAAGTTGGCCTTAAGAAGCACTGATGTTAATAAAGCTAGTGAATGTGATGAAATTTCAGCAGAACTATTCAAATCCCTAAAGGATGATGCCATCAAGGTTTTACATTCATTATGTCAGCAAATCTGGAAGACCCAGAAGTGACCACAGGCCTGGAAAAGGTCGCTCCTTATCCCAATTCCCAAGAAGGGTAGTACCAAAGAATGTGCTAACCATTGGACAGTCACACTCATCACCCATGCTAGTGAGGTCATGCTTAAAATCTTGCATGCTAGGCTTCAGCATTATGTGAACCAAGAAATCCCAGATGTCCAAGCTGGGTTTAGAAAAGGAAGAGGAACTAGAGATCAAATTGCCAACATTCACTGGATTATGGAGAAAGCAAGGGAATTTCAGAAAAACATCTATCTCTGTTTCATTGACTACGCTATAGTCTTTGACTGTGTGGATCACGACAAACTGTGGAAAGCTCTTAGACAGATGGGAATACCAGACGATTTTATCTGTCTCCTGAGAAACCTGTATGAGGATCAAGAAGCAACAGTTAGAACCCTGTAGGGAACAACTGATTGGATCAAGATTGAGAAAGGTGTACAACAGCGATGTCTGCTGTCACCCTGTTTGTTTAACCTGTACGCTGAGCACAGAGGAATGCTGGGCTGGATGAGTTACAGGCTGGAATCAAGATAGGCAGGAGAAACATCAACAACCTCAAATATGCAGATGATACTACTCTAATGGCAGAAAGTGAAGAGGAACTAAAGAGCCTCTTGATGAGGGTGAAGGAGGAGAGTGAAAGAGTCGGCTTAAGACTAAATATTAAAAAAAAAAAAAAAAAAAAAAACTAAGATCATAGCACCTGGCCCCATAACTGAATGGCAAATAGAAGGGGAAACGATGGAAGTAGTCACAGATTTCTTCTTCTTGGGTTCCAAAATCACTGCGGCTGCAGCCATGAAATCAGAAGAGGATTGCTTCTTGGCAGAAAAGCAATGACAAACCTAGACAGTGTGTTGAAAAGCAGAGACATAATTATGCTGACAAAGGTCCGTATAGTCATGGCTGTGGTCTTCCCAGTGGTCACGTTTGTGAGCTGGGCCGTACAGAAGGCAGAGTGCCAAAGAAGTGAAGCCTTCGAACTGCAGTGCTGGAGAAGACTCCTGAAAGTCCCTTGGACAGCAAGGAGATCAAACCAGTCAATCTTAAGGGCAATCAACCTTGAATATGCACTGGAAGGACTGATGCTGAAGCTGAAGCTCCAGTATTTTGGTCATCTGATGCAAACAGATGACTCATTGGAAAAGTCTCTGATGCTAGGAAAGATCAAGGGCAGAAGGAAAAGAGGGCATCAAAGGATGAGATGGCTGGACAGCATCACCGATGCAATGAACATGAACTTGGGCAAACTCTGGGAGACAGTGAGGACAGGGAGGGCAGGCATGCTGCAATCCATGGGGTCGCAAAGAGTCAGACACGACTGAGTGATTGAACAACAACAAGGAGGGCAAATATGTAAGAAGGTGTATGGAAGGGAGCCCTAAATTCCATTATCTAAAAGTGGAAAGATTTAAGAAATAGGAGTGTATTCATACTATTTAGAAATATGAAAATGAATCTCAGCAGAAATAGCAAAAAAAAAAAAAAAAAAAAAAGAGTTAAGGAAGTGAAGACCTTTCTAATTTCTTATTTGAATACCTGAGGAATAGCTTTCAAAATTGTGCTTTTCAGACTATGGTTTGAGACCCATTAGTAGGATTTGAAATCTATTTAGTATCAGTCAGTTCTTTAATTAGAACAGAGTAGAAATCATCAGCATTTTTTCACAAGTAGTGAGAGTAGATATGGATTTGTTAAGCTGCTCAGTTTTATATTTCTATGTGTGTGTGTGATACAAAATGCATTTGAGTTGGGCTCAAAAAAGCTTGAAAGTCACTATTTTAAAAGAATGGTGGTTGAAAACAGGGCAGAGAAGTAAAAAACCTAACCCAATAGGGTTAAAGGGCTATGTTATTCTCTGAAGACACAGTTACATTGTGAATAGCTGACAGCAGTAATAATTCACTACATTTACGTGAGGCCTTGCCAGGTTAACAGTTTCCCATGCAGCTCTTATTTTATTCACTCTGTGTGTTATAATGCTCTTGGCTCAACAGCTAATAAAGAAAGAAATTCAGAGCCTCTCTGTTGGAACAATTTATTACTTTATCATGGAAGCCACAACATACAAAGAAATAGAATTGTTTGGAATGGGGCTGGGGGAATGCTGCAATAAGGTATCAAGCAAGAATAAAAATTATATCCAGTGCAGTAGGAAATGGGATGGAAATCCAGACCTATTTGCAATGAACTGATACTTAAACTACCAGCCAGGTGATTCAGGGCTTAAGCTAACAGAATTCTTAGAATGTAGAAACAAAAACACCATCTCAGAGGAATCAATACCTAACTTTCATTTTGTTAGAGAGATGGAAAATGAGGTCCAGACTGCTGAAGTAAACTGAAAAAGTGTACTATTTTCAATGTAGGAAAGAAGAGTTTTGAGATTAAAGCTTCAAGAAGGTACCATACTTTATCATACCTAGTTGAAACTCTCTATATAATTATGGTATTCCAACTATATTTATTCTATAATGTACGTATTTATAGAGCTTCCCTGGTGGTGCAGTGATAAAGAATCCGCCTGCCAATGCAGGAAATGGAAGAGACATGGGTTCGATCCCTGGGTTGGGAAGATACTCTGGAGGAGGAAATGGCAACCTACTCCAGTATTCTTGCCTGGAGAATCCCAGGGACAGAGGAGCCTGGCAGGCTATGGTCCATAGGGTCGCAAAGAATCGGCCACGACTGAGCACAGCATAGCTAACAGCTAGTAAAGCTGCTGACATATATCACACATATTTTTTTGGAGATGAAAACATTTATTTCAACTAAATTATTTCATTAAAAAATTCTATAATGCCATTAAAAAAGGAAGAAAATAGAAACATATTTAACTGCCTTTAAAGACCAAGAAAACCTCTAAAGACCATATAAACACATATACATTTCAAAGATTTCCACTGTTTTAACAATAGTGCATCAATAAATACTTACCCAATGTTAAACCAAGTTTAACATGACTTTAGTTTCTAACATCGTCCACATCTCATACGTATTTATATGAATATATACACTAGGAGGAAAGAGGAACTAAACCACAATTTTTCCGCCAACTTGTGCAAGGTGAATAACAAGTGGTTAAAAAATCAATAATTCCCCTGCACTAGAATGTCCATCTGTTTGAGTTCCTCAGAGTTCTAAACACAAGTGCAAAATTTTAAATCATGAGAATAAACCCTGACAAATGCTTTCAAGTCTCTCTTTTTTTACTGTAACAACCAGCTGTGAGTGGCTCATCAATTAAAAGTTGGCCCTCAGAGAACAGCATGATGGTGAGCACAAGCTTCCTGCGGCTTCTGCATTCTCAGGTGGAGGGTAATAACAAACTGAAAAGGATGAGACGCAGGCCACTTCTCCACCCATCATGCCCTTATGTCCAGCAGCAGACTGAGAGAGCCCTGTGTCTTCACCTCTGAGCCTGGTGCCAGAAAGAGCCAAAGAAGGAGGAGATGGGAGTCTGCTCTCAAGGAATCTTAGGTCTTGTTGGGTCCTCATGAGACAACTAGAGCATGGTATCAGATGGCATCTGATAAAGAGCTAAGCTGTGTATGGACTACCTTGGCAGTCCAGTGGTTAAGACTCTGTGTTTCCAGTGCCTCCACTGCAGGGGGCATGGGTTCGATCGCTGCTTGGGGAACTAAGATCCTACCTGTCGCACATGGAATGATGAAAAAATAAAAGCTAAGTTGTGCGGATTGAGAAGTAAGTTCAGCTAAAGAGATCTGTCACAGGTGCCATTCTATGTCTTCTTTGGAGAAGTCCTGTGGGCTGTTGAATAGAGTGAGGCTCTCATTTTCTACAGTGCACTTGACCAGGCCACAAATGGACCTAAGGGCCAACACGTGCTTTTGAGCCCGTTGCTGAAACCCACCAACCTTACAGCTGATCTCTTAGGATCTCAGCAACCTAGATGCCTGTCTGCCTTCAACTTGCCCATTTACCTCCAGAAAGCTGAGTTACAAGAAGTGAGGATCAGGAAAACCAAGTCCTACAGACAGCCCACAGGGTAACCCAGAACCACACAGCAGGTGCATCAGGCAGGTCCTCTCTTGCACAATGTCCATTCTAATTGGTTAAACAAAAAAGAATGTACTGATGGACATTAGAGGCGCTTACAGGATCTCTAGGGCAGTGAGAGAATCAGGCTTGTAAGCAGGAATTATGCCATGAGACTGCTCCTGCTGTGGGGTCTGAGCACCACAGTTCACATGGCCAATGCTGGGCATGGGACCCTCCCACTAGGACCTCTGCCACTGCTGCACTGAAGGCTGGACATCTCTCCTTCAGGAGCTGCCATCCTTATTATAATGGATTCTGTGCCATGCCTCTGAATGGCATTCACTCTCTTCCAAATCAAAGGCTCTCACAGGAGCATCGTTGTATACCCACAGCCTGGCTGCAAGTCAGTCTGAGAAAGCAAGGTTCTGCCTTCCAACTTGGGAGGCAAAATACACAAAGTCCTCCTAACATAGGGAGGGTGTGCAGAGGTGCCAGGCTGCCAAAAGGCATGGGAAAAAAATGTTCATTTGTTAAGTGAGCCTTAGGCAGAATGTACACAGAGTTCCAGTCCCACGTTGTTGACCTCTCTACGCACTGCCTTGGTGACATTTGAAATCTGGCATTTCCCATCCATTAGAAGAGCACAGTAATTCTCTTCTTGATCTTTCAAGGTCATGGGATGCTTATGCTGGTCGGGTCACCCAAGGCAGCAGCAACAGCAGCAAGAGAGAGGTAAAGACAGACGCAGCTTAGGAAGTGCTGCCTGACACACACACACAACACAAGTGACGCTCTGTGTGTTACAGAGGAAAATCCCGAATTGCAGATCAGATGTTCATTTGCCTGATAAACCACACACTAAAACAGGACTTCAATTTTCTCTTCAAAGTTGGAACAGAAGGTCTCAGCAAGGATTAGCGGTTATATTAGTTTCCTGTGGCTTTTGTAACAAATGGTCATTTACTTGATGCCTTAAAACAATACACATTTAAGGACTTCCCTGGTGGTCCAACCTGGTTGGGGAAGTTCTGCGGGCTTCCCTGGTGGCTCAGACAATAAAGAATCTGCCTGCAATGCAGGGGACCTGGGTTCAATCCCTGGGTTGGGAGGATCCCCTGGAGGAGGAAATGGCAACCCACTCCAGTATTCTTGCCTGGAGAATCCCATGGACAGAGGCACCTGGGGGGCTACAGTCCATAGGGTTACAAAGAGTCAGACATGACTGAAGGACTAACACTTTCACTTTCACTATCTGTGGGGAAATTCTGTATGACGCATGGCATGGCCAAAAAAAACCCCCCACACACCCACGTTTATTCTCTTTTAGTTCTGGAAGCCAGAAGTCTGAAATCAGTACCACTGGACCAACATCAAGATGGAGGCAGTCCCACATGTACTCCAGAGGCTCTAGAGGAGAGTTCATTCCTTGTTTCTTCCAGATTCTGTGGCTGTCAGCATTTCTTGGCTTGTGGCCACATCACTACAATATCTACCTCCATCTTCATACCACTATATGTGTGTGTGTGTGTGTGTGTGTGTGTGTGTGAGAAATCTCCCTTTGCCCGCCCCTCTTATAAGAATAGATATGATTGCATTTAGGGCCCACCTGGATAATCTAGGATAATCACTTCATTGCAAGATCCTTAACTTAGCTTTTACACAGCAAAAGAAACCATTAACAAAATGAAAAGACAACCTGCTGAATGGGGAAAAATATTTGCAAATGATATAACCAATAAGAGGTTAATATTTAAAAATATATAAACAGCTCATATAACCCAACATTAAAAAAACCATCCCAGTTAAAAGATGGACAGCAGACCTGAATAAACATTTTTTTTCAAAGACATATGGATGAACAACAGGCACATAAAAAGATGCTCAACATCGTTAATCATCAGAGAAATGCAAATCAAAACCACAATGAGGTATCAGTCACATCTGTCAGAATGGCCATCATCCCAAAGGCCACAAATAACAAATATTAGCGAGGATGTAGAGAAAAGGGAACCCTACTACACTGTTGGTGAGAATGTAAATTGGCGCAGCCACTCTGGAAAACAGTATGGAAGTTTCTCCAAAAGCTACAAACAGAACTCTCATATGATCCAGTAATTCCATTCCTGGTTATAGATTCAAAACCAACAAAAACACTAGTTTAAAAAGATACATGTGCCCCAGTGTTCATAGAAGCATTGTTTATAATTACCAAGATATTGAAACAATGTAAGTATCCATAAACAGATGAATGGATAAAGAATATGTGGTATACACACACACAATACATATATATAATGGAATCATATATATACACACACACATATATATATATATATATATATATATATATATATATATATATATGAAAAGTCCCTGATGCTGGGAAAGATTGAGGGCAGAAGAAGAAGAGGGCATCAGAGGATGAGATGGCTGGATGGCATCACCAATTCAATGGACATGAACTTGGGCAAACTCTGGGAGATGGTGAGGGACAAGAAGGCCTGGTGTGCTGCAGTCCAAGAGGTCCGAACAACAACATATATGTATATAATGGAATACTACTCAGCCATGAAAAAGAACAAAATTTTGCCATTTGCAGCAACATGGATAGACTTAAAGGGCATTATTCTTTGTGAAATAAGTTAAAGAACAAAAAATACTGTATGATATCACTTATACATGGAATCTAAAAAATACAACAAACTAGTGAACATAAAAAAGAAGCAGACTTACAGATATGGAAAACAAACTAGTGGTTACCAGTGGGGAGAGGGAAGCAGGGAGGGGCAATATAGGGGTAGGGGATTAAGCGTTACAAACTATTAGGTATAAAATAAACTACAAGGATATATTGTATAATGTGGGAAATATAGCCAATATTTTATAACAACTATAAATGGAGCATAATCTTTTCTGGGAGGCCAGGCCACATGGCATGCGGGATCTTAGTTCCCCAGCCAGGGATCAAACCTGCGTCACCTGCAGTGGGGTCGCAGAGTTATAACCACTGGACCACCAGGAAAGTTCCTGGAGTATGACCTTTAAAACTGTGAATCACTATGTCGTATACCTGCAACCTGTGTACATCAACTATATCTCAATTTAAAAATAATTTTTAAAAGATCCTTTAACTTAAAATCACACCTGCAAAGACCCTTTTTGAAAATAAGATAACGTTCACACTTCTAGGGCTTAGGACCTGATATCTTTGGGGAACATTATTGAGCCCATGATGGTGGTAGAGGAGGGCTGTAGAAGACAGGGCTGGAAGAATCAGGCAAGACTCTCCTAAGTCATCTCAACCAACCTCAGGCATCCTCAGAATCTAACAAAACTAAATGATCCCTGTCCCCAGACTTAGTTCTTAGAGTGATTAATTAATCCCTTTGACCTGAAATTGTCTTCAAAGCCAACACAAGCAAAACCATTTGGAAAGTAAAACAAAGGTTGTTAGTTACAAACATCTCTTGACAACTATAGACACAAACCTCAGTTTGGTCTCGCATGTTGGTTCGGTAGTTACTTTAGACAACTGATTTTTTGCAGACTCAGCTGTAGCTAACGACAGACTAGCACCAAGGGCTGGCTTGTCTAGGATGCTAGGTGTGGATCCTGCTCTGCCATCCTCGGGCTTCCCTGGTGGTTCAGATGGTAAAGAATCTGCCTGCAATGCAGGAGACCTGGGTTTGATCACTGGGTCAGAAAGACCCCCCTGGGGAAGGGAATGGTAACCCACTCCAGTATTCTCTCCTGGAGAAGTCCACGGGGTCACAGAGAGTCACTCACGACTAAGCGACTAACACTTTCACCTTTCTGCCATCCTTAATGGTTTAACCTTGGGTAAGTTCTTTGCTTTCTGTGCCTGTTTTGTTTTTGTTTTTTAATGTGGACCATGTTAAAAGTCTTTATTAAATTTGTTATAACATTGCTTCTGTTTTATATTTTGGCTTTTTGGCCAGGAGGCATGTGGGAATCTTAGCTCCCTGACCAGGAATCAAACCCATAGCCCCTGCATCAGAAGGTGAAGTCTTAACCACTGGACCACCAGGGAAGAATCTGTGCCTGTTTTCTTGTCTCTAAAATAGGGATGATAAGGAGACTTAACCTCATGGAGTTGTTATAGGACTAAAATGAGACAGTGTGTATAAAGAATACCCAGCATACAGTAAGCACTGAATAAACATTAGCCCTTGTTGTTGCTTTTATAATTGTTGTTATTACAGTTCTCATGCTGTTCTTGTGATGCAAATACAGTATATATGAGCCAAACCATATTAAAGGGACTTTTCAAAAGAGATGAAATGAGTTTACCAGTGACTAGCTACAAAAGGAGACACATACACATTTAATTCTGTTGAGTTGAATGGAACATAAAAGCCCAAAGTTATAGTGTCAAATAGACCTCAAATAAATTAAGTGATTTTGTTGTTGTTCGTATGTCATAACAATGATTCAAACACAATGGCAGGAATTCTTCTCCAAGTAAAAGGTTTTTGCAGACCTCAAGATGTAGAGTCTGTCTTCCAGGCTTAACATAACTCCTTTCATAATTTTTTAAACATATCCATTTTCATGCAGGACAGCAGGGGCAGCTTTATTAACAATATTTATCCATTAAATAGTAAGTTATCCCAAATATCTTGGGCTGCACATTTTTACTATAATTGGGTGGAATCAATAAGCTAATACATAACTTATGTTTCTGTTTATGTAGTCTCAAGAGTATTTATTTGTTTAATAAAGCCATTTTGACATTTGGCAAAACTAATACAGTTATGTAAAGTTTAAAAATAAAATAAAATTAAAAAAAAAAAAATAAAGCCCACAGTGTAGCTGGTAATTGGAGATGTTGACTCAACCAGGTTCCCCTGTACAAAATGCAAGGCTTATGCAATTTTATCTGATGTGTGAGTCACAAAAGCCCTTTTAAGCAAATTAATGGTCACTGATGGAAACAATTAGGAAGTACCAACAAAATTTCAATTAGTCATCTTATTAATTTTCTCCCTATTCTTGTCCTGCCATATTGCCATAGTGTCATAGTTTTTAAAATTTAATACAAGGCCTCTTATTTGATATGATTTTTGTTGACTGATGGTATGCTGCTGCTAAGTCACTTCAGTCATGTCCGACTCTGTGCGACCCCAGAAACGGCAGCCCACCAGGCTCCCCCGTCCCTGGGATTCTCCAGGCAAGAACACTGGAGTGGGTTGCCATTTCCTTCTCCAATGCATGAGAGTGAAAAGTGAAAGCAAGTCGCTCAGTCGTGTCCGACTCCTAGCAACTCCATGGACTGCAGCCTACCAGGCTCCTCCGTCCATGGGATTTTCCAGGCAAGAGTACTGGAATGGGGTGCCATTGACTGATGGTATAGTCTGACACATTTTTAAAATGGCAACATAGCCAAAGTTTCATTTAAGTCTGATTAGCATAATTAACATAAAACATAAAAGGTATTGGTTGCATTTCTACTCTCCAGTGCTTAGAAAAGCAGCTTATTAAGTTGAGAGAGTATAGATAGAGAGACCATTTTAATATATTTTTGTCTTTATTATGGCCCCTTAAAATATGATTTATAAAATCTTATTTTCTAGTGAGCTCAGATTTGCAAATGGAAAGAGTGAGGATTCCTCTAAAATCAGGTAACAGATGCATCTAAGTTTGAGCACAGAGAATTTAAAAAAGCAAAGTCAGACTCCTTTAAAGCTAGTATTTTTTAACTAGACATTTGGAGGGTGTTTCTCCCTCTAGAATAAAAGGGGAGGAGCTCTGATGTTTGGTAAAGAATGGAGAAATCCCAGATGGTGTTTATGATTCTGGAAGAGTTTTGCCCTTTAATGCTCTGGAAGAGTTTTGCATCTTAAAAGATTCAATATAAGTTTAAATATACATTCTTGTCAAGCCCAGAGAGTTGGTGATTAACAACCATTATATCTTAGCAATTGCTTTTCATTTAGATTTAGATGTTTATAGTCTTCTAATCTTTCATTCTCAGATTTTTCTATGGTCTTCATTTATATCTTAGTTCACATTTCTCTGGAAGTTAACTGCAAGACGAGTCCAAGAGCAGCTACAGCAGTTTATTGGCAAGGTGAAGGACAACACGCGTAGAGGGGTAGGGAAATGAGTCCAAGAAGAGAAGGCATTAAAGGGTGGATTATCCAGGCACTTCCCTGGCGGTCCAGTGGTGAAGACTCTATGCTTCCACTGCAGGGGACTCAGGTTCCATCCTGGTAAGGGAACTAAGATCCCACATGACACACAGTGTGACCAAAAAAAAAAAGCCAGAAAATTGATATGGGACTTCCTCGGTGGTCCAGTGGTAGAGAGTCTGCCTGCCAATGCAGGGGACCCGGGATCAATCCCTGGTCCAGGAAGATCCCACATCCCGTGGTGCTGAAACTAAGCCTGGACACCACAAGTACTGGAGCTGGCACGTAGAGCCCGTGCTCCTCAACAAGAGCAACCACCACAATGAGAAGCCTGTGTACCTCAACTAGAGAGTAGCCCCACTCGCCACGACTAGAGAAAGGCCACACACAGCAATGAAGACTCAGCATAGCCAAAAATAGATAATTGACATATGTGTGTGTGTGTGTGTGTGTGTATACACACATACATATCACGAACCATTCTTTCTTGTTGTTCAAGGATTGTCCTTCCTCAGCTTGCACTTTAATTGCTGGTTTTCTCCTCTCTTCTTACTCCATACTCTTCCTGGGCCATCTCTTACTATGTCATTCAATGACCACTTCTCTCCCTCATGCACATATCCAGACAGGGCTGTTCCTCTGTGACCTAGACTTCCTCCCACAGCTGCCAACCTGGGAGCTCTTTGCAGTCTCACAGCTCCTCAGCTCCCCTGCCCTGTTTGAACCCCCAGCTAAATCCTCTGTGCTCAAGCTTGAACACTTCTGTCACCTGATTTTAGAGGGATCCTAACTGCAGCCATGAAATTAAAAGATGCTTACTCCTTGGAAGGAAAGTTATGACCAACCTAGATAGCATATTCAAAAGCAGAGACATTACTTTGCCAACAAAGGTCCATCTAGTCAAGGCTATGGTTTTTCCTGTGGTCATGTACGGATGTGAGAGTTGGACTGTGAAGAAAGCTGAGCGCTGAAGAATTGATGCTTTTGAACTGTGGTGTTGGAGAAAACTCTTGAGAGTCCCTTGGACCGCAAGGAGATCCAACCAATCCATTCTGAAGGAGATCAGCCCTGAGATTTCTTTGGAAGGAATGATGCTAAAGCTGAAACTCCAGTACTTTGGCCACCTCATGTGAAGAGTTGACTCATTGGAAAAGACTCTGATGCTGGGAGGGATTGGGGGCAGGAGGAGAAGGGGACCCCGACAGAGGATGAGATGGCTGGATGGCATCACTGACTCGATGGACATGAATCTGAGTGAACTCCGGGAGTTGGTGATGGACAGGGAGGCCTGGCGTGCTGTGATTCATGGGGTTGCAAAGAGTTGGACACGACTGAGCGACTGAACTGAACTAACTCTTCCCATTTGCAAATCTGAGGTCCCTCATGATTTTATAAATCTTATTTTAAGATACTATAATAAAAACAAAACTATACTAAAATGGTCTCTCTAGGGGACTTCCCTTGTGGTCCAGTGGCTAAGACTCTATGCTCCCAATACAGGGAGTCCAGGTTTGATCCCTGGTCAGGGAACTAAGATCTCACAACTAAAGATCCTGTGTCACAATTGAGACCCAGTACAGTCAAACAAATATATATATATATATATATATATATATATATATATATAAAAGGTCTGTCCATATACACTCTTAATAAGCTGCTTCTCTAGGCTTTAGAGAGTAGAAATTCTCCCAACGTGTTTCACATTTTGTGTTGGTTATACAGCTGCCCTCCACTTCCCTTAGTGGCTCCACCCCCAGAGACAACCCATTCTCCATTTTAGGCCAGGACCCTTGGGCCTAAGCTCCTTCCTGGCTCTCATCTAGCCAAACCTATCAGGCACTTGCCCCACTCTCACCCCCAGTGTGGTGGGATGGGACTCGTTCTAGGGTCCGGCTCACAAGATCAGCATGGCAGATAACTGGATTCTGGAGAAAGGAGGACCAGGAAGGTCAGACACATTGGAGGGAAGCTTCTTCCTTGAAATTTCTGGATGAGAGGTAGGGAAGTAGTGGGGACTGCACCCTCTAATTCTCCTGCCACTCTGGATGCTCGACTGAGTCCCACTGCTATAGCTATTTGAGGAGAAGATGGCCTCACATATCCCCACTCCCTTAGTTGGACAATGGAGCACCCAGAGCCCAACTGTTATGGGAAAAACCTCCAACTGGGTCTTTCTGGTTTTGCCTGGCCTGAAACAAAACAAAAATCTCTTTAACCATCAAAAAACAAAACAAGGAGGGGATGTATATATACCTATGGCTGATTCCTGCTGATGTATGGCAGAAACCATCACAATATTATAAAGTAATTATCCTCCAATTCAAAATAAAATTAAAATAAAAAATAACATCAGATATTTACTTTTGCGACTTTGATGAAATGCTAAAACCTGAGTACATGGGGAATTTTGGGGATACAACAATCCCAAAACTCTTTTCCCAGCATAATGGGGCCTAGTAGTACTATACTATACAGTGAAGGAAGGCAACTCAAGTAATTCTTCAGACAATAAGAAAAAAAATTCTCCTTTAGGGAGATTTTCTAGCCCTCTCTAGAGACTGAAGGGACACAATTTGATGTAAAAGGAAAAGGGGAAAAAAATAGATATTTAATCCCCCATGACTGGGCACTCTATCTGGGTGGTATTTTTTTAATCAGGTGCCAGGTGATTCTCACGTCATCTGGTCCAGACCAAAACTCAAGAGACAATGACCCCAGGAACAGGGTCAAGTGGTCAGGTAACATTCAGAGCCCTCCAATGTCCAGCCCTTGCTCACCTCTCTGGCCTCCTCTCCTTACTGGGCATCACCACCTTTTGTGGACAATGGAGGATGAGCAGAGAGGAAACTCAAGAACTCCAGGCAGGAGAGGATCATTTTGGCATCTTGTCTCCTGCTAGAACTACTTAAGGAGAGGGACCTCCCCAAGCCCCCTCACCTCCACCCTGACCCTTGGGAGCGCTGATGAAAATCACCCTGATGGCAGAGTATTTCCAAACTCAGATGGTGTGTCAGATGCTTCCTTCTCCCCTCCAGATCCCCTCCACCCTTCTCCGTCCACTCTGGACCCTGCAAACCGTCCTTGATGGGCTCACTCCTATGCCTTCTGCCTTCTAGTTGCCTGGAAGGCACCACTAGGAGAGAGGAGGCAGGGAGGAGAGAGATCGGGGTATCTATTTCCCTCAGATGCCTCCTTGCTGGGTCTCTGAGGGCTGGCTGGTTACATCCCTGAACCACAAGTCACTTCTCTTGTCAAGATGCCCTCTTCACAGAATTCTCTCATGAGGTTCCAATAACTACTCCCTCCTTCTGCTCCTTCTGGCCTGTGGCTTACCTATACTCTGATTGGTCTTTGTAAATCATCTATTAAACCCATCTCACTTTACCCAATCTGAGGGTGCCATCTGTTTCCTGCCAGGATCTGGAATGATACAGATGGCTTGTCTGACAGGCCCTATTGATGGAGATTCCAAGGACTCCTTATTATTTTAGGCAGAGGTGGGGTGGCCTGCAGATCGCTGGAGGTTACTACAGGCACCTGGAATGAAGCTGGGAACTTGAACTCTTTGGAGGCAGAGACTGCCTTATTGTCTGTGCAGCCCCAGCCCCACAGAAGGGCCAATTTTTCTTCCTAGGAGGCCCTCTAAAAACAGGTTTCCTCTCCTTTTTTCCTTTCAGGGACGCTGCTATCTTAGAAGGATCCCTTTCTCAAAAAAAAATGCCCCTACCTTGGAAATAGGTTCAGGAACATCATTCTTTAGGAAAGGGATCCTTCTAAGACACAGCCTGTGGATACAGTGGGGAAAGGGGAGGATGGGACAAATTGGGAGATTAAGATTGACATTTATACACTATTATGTGTAAAACTCATAGCTAGTGGGAAGCTGCCGTATAGCACAGGGAGCTCGGTGCTCTGTGATGACCTGGGGGGTGGGATTGGGGGAAAGTGGGAGGGAGGTCCAAGAGGGAGGGGCCATATGGATACCTGTAGCTGATTTGATTCATTGCACAGCAAAACTCGGAGAAGGCAATGGCACCCCACTCCAGTACTCTTGCCTGGAAAATCCCATGGACGGAGGAGCATGGTAGGCTGCAGTCCACGGGGTTGCTAAGAGTCAGACACGACTAAGCGACTTCACTTTCACTTTTCCCTTTCGTGCACTGGAGAAGGAAATGGCAACCCACTCCAGTGTTCTTGCCTGAAGAATCCCAGGGACAAGGGAGCCTGATGGGCTGCCGTCTATGGGGTCGCACAGAGTCGGACACAACTGAAGCGACTTAGCAGCAGCAGCACAGCAAAACTAACACAACATTGTAAAGCAACTATATTCCAATTTTAAAAAAGAATGATATCCCTGAGAGGCTGTACTTTGAATGATTTTCTGTCAAGATCAAAACAATCCATGAGTCCGTGAGCAGGAATTAGATACCAGCACTCTGAGAGCTAGAACAGACCCCAGAAAGAGGCATGGGCTGAGAAGGTGAGGATCTCAAACAGTGATGGAGGAAGAATACACTCTAACAGGGAGAAATGGAGAGCTATAGAGGCCTCCAGCTATACCACAGCTTTGCTCAAGGAAGGAAGAAGTGCTGACCCCAGCTTGAGGGAATCAGGAGAAAAACAAGAGATCCCACCACTGTGCAGGGGTGTTTCCACCTCTCACCAAGCGACAGGGATAAGCCAGTTACGTGCAAAGTTTGCAGTATAGAAATACGCTAACAGTCATTTGAAAAATATGCATATGAGACCTTTCAGTTTTTGGAAAGCCAGTGTACACCATGATTACAACCTATGTCTGAATATATACATAGCTTGATAATGAAAGGAATACACATGAACATATTTATTGTATTGAGTGTGACGCTGTGGAATTTTCTTTCTTAAGCTTTCTTTTTTTTTCTTTTTTTTTTTTTTTTTTCTTTTTCGCAACTGCCTTAAGCTTTCTTAAGGTATAATTGATAAACAAAAATTGCGTGCTTTTAATGTATACCTCTTGATGGGCGAGAATATATACATATAACTGTATGATCACCACAAACATATTTATTACCTTAAAAAATTTCCTTATGTTCTTTTGTGGTGTTTTTTGTTTGGGGGGGTGCTTTTTTAAGAAAGAATATTTAATATGAGATCTATCCTCTTAACTTGAGAAGGCAATGGCACCCCACTCTAGTACTCTTGCCTGGAAAATCCCATGGACGGAGGAGCCTGGTAGGCTGCAGTCCATGGGGTCGCTGAGTCAGACACGACTGAGTGACTTCACTTTCACTTTTCACTTTCACGCACTGGAGAAGGAAATGGCAACCCACTCCTGTATTCTTGCCTGGAGAATCCCAGGGACGGGAAGCCTGGTGGGCTGCCGTCTACGGGGTCGCGCAGAGTCGGACACGAATGAAGCGACTTAGCAGCAGCAGCAGCATCCTTTTAACATATTTAACTGTAGGTACCATGTTGGACAGCAGACCTCTAGAATTTATTCATTCTGCATGATTTTTTTCATTAAAAATTGTTCATCTCCTTTTTGTTGTTAAATCTATAATGCTTTTTTCTATAATCACTTTATAAAAAGCAATGTTAACATCATGACTGGCTTATAAAAATTATTAATCCCATAAAATTACTTTTATAATAAATGAAAATGGAGGAAAAACACAAAGCAAGTGTTTATATGAAATTGGACAAGGTATTTCCTTTTTTTAAAATATTTTTTTGAGGTGGACTGGTTTTTAAAGTCTTTATTGAATTTGTTACAATATTGCTTCTGTTTTATGTTTTGGTTTTTGGCTGTGAGGCATGTGGGATCTTAGCTCCCTGATCAGGGATTGAACCCACATCCCTTTCATTGGGAGGTGGAATATTAACCACTGGACCAACTGGGAAGTCCTGGACAAGGTATTTTCTTTTTAGCCTCCTTTTCCTCATCTGTGTAATGAGATAAATGGTCTCTACAGTCCATTCCAGATTTTACAAAATGTAATTCTGAACTGTTAAAATGAGTCATAAAAATGTGAATACAGAAAGAGGGATTTTGATTATTTTAAGATTTCCATAAAAAATCAAGAAATAGGTAGAACTGGTTGTGTCCCACTGTGGACTGTGATAACTAAAGTTCTGTCTGTCCAGCATGGCTTCCTATTTCTTCATTTGGGTCACTTTAAGATCCCTTCCTCTACTCCATATGGCCCTAGTGGGCCAGTGAATCATACTGCTCACTCTTTAATAGGCATTTTGTGGTCACATGACCAAATCAGAGCCAATCAGGACCTTTTCTAAAATTGATATATGGATAAGGGGACAAAGAACGTCTCTTTAGCCTGGAGCTATTAAATCTTTCTGCCTGTTACCTGGGTGACCTTAGACAAATCGGTTAACTTCTCTGGAGCCTCAATTTTCTCACCTTAAATGAGACTAATAATAAATCTGCCTCATGAAAATATGTGAAGATCAAATGATCTAAAGCAGGAGAAATGCTATTATAAACTTTAAAGTACTTTGTAATATTATTATTAATAAATTTATTCTTGTTGAACATAAATAAAAATATATGATAAACTAATCCATTATAAGGTATTGGTCAATGACATATTAAATCATTAAATCTCTCAGGGGTAATTCCAGTTTTTAAACAGACTCATTTTATAAAGTATAGAAACAGGCTGCAGTAATTTATATTGTCAGAAATTAGATAGTGGTTAACTTTTAAGTGAGGCTAGTGTCTATGGGGTCGCACAGAGTCGGACACGACTGAAGCGACTTAGCAGCAGCAGCAGCAGTGATTAGAAGGAGCATGAGGGGGCTTCTAAGGGATGTTGGTTATATTCTGTTTCTTGACCTGAGTTCTTTTTATGTAGGTCTATTGTTATTGAACATTTACTGACCTGTATACTTAAGATATGTGCCCTTTTCTGTGTGTATGTTATATATTTTAATAACATATTCTTAAAACTTGAGGATGTCTGTTTCTAAGAAGATGGAATAGACATTTTCTCACTCCTCCCACTAAGTACAACTAAAAACTCTGGGCATTATATATGAAATGAACATAAGAAGACTCTAAGTGGAGAACGAAGGAAGACCTGCTAAGGACCTCACTATCCAAGGAACAAAAAAGTAGTAAGTGTTCTGGATTTTCTTTTTAAGTCATATATCCCAGATTTGTAGCTGAGAAGGCTGGCACCCAGAAATGCAAAAAAGGGCAGACAAAAAACAAACCCTCCAAAGCCTGTTCTTTCTAGCCAAAGGACCAAGAAAGAAACCACATAGGAAGAGAAAACTTTCAGACAGTAACTGCTCTACTCAAGCTAAACACTACAGAAAGAAAACTGGGCCCCACCTCCACGCACGCCAGCAAGAGCAAATGAGGAGGCTAGAATTTCACTTTTGCCATGTTGTAACTAGGTACCTCAACCCATCCACCAGGGTGGCATCAGGGAAGGCCAAGAACAGAGCCAACTCTTTCATCCCTGCTCAGTGCTAATGAGGAAACCACATGGGTAATGAGGAAACCACCCAGAGCCCTTTCTGCTGAGGTGGCATCAGAAGAAATTTTGTACAGCGTCAAGACTGCCACCATTGCTCAGCAATATTGAGGCCACCCTCTCTCTCCCTAGTGTGTCAGTGAAGACCTAGCAGGAAGCCTGAACCATCCCACCCAGCAATAATAAGGGGATCCCCTCCGAAAGATGTCAACAGAAGCTAAGTAGATTTCTATGATGACTGGTAGTAACGGTGCCAGAGCCCACATGTGGGGGATAATTATAGCCTTTTTAAAAGCTTTTTATTTTATATTGGAGTGTAGTTGATTATTAATAGTGTTGTGTTGGTTTTCAGTTGGAGAGGGCAGTGATTTAATTATACATATACATGTATCTATTATTTTTCAAGTTATTTCCCCATTCTGGTTATTATAGGATATGGACATGTACACATCGCTACATTTAAAATAAGTAACCAACAAGGACCTACTGCATAGCACAGGGAATTCAGCTTAATTATGGCATTTTAAAATGTTTTCTCTTTCCCAAGATAGATTGTTTTTAATTAATATTTATGGCAGTATAGCTGTTTTATAATATGACACCACCCCTCTGTTGATGGAGCTGTGTCCAAAAAAAAACTCCAGCTAAAACAAAAGATTTAAATAAGATACAGTCATAAGATAAAACCCAAGATGTCCAGGTTTCAATAAAAAAATCACTTGTGATACTAGGAATGAGTAACATCTTGAACTAAATGAAAAAAGATGCCAATGCTGAGATAAAACACATGTTAAAATTATTTGACAAAGATTTTAAAGTAGGCTTCATGAAATAATTCATGAGCAAACACACTTGACACAAATTAAAATATTGAAAGTCTCAATAAAGAAATAGAAGACAAAGAACCAAATAGAAATTTTAGATTGAAAAATATAGTAACCAAAATTTTAAAACTCAACAGATGAGCTCAACAGCAGAATAGAAACAACAGAGGGAAGAATCAATGAACTGGGAAGTAGAATAATAGAAATTACCCAATCTGAGAAAGTAGACTATAAACAAATAAATAAATATTAGCGCCTTAGGGACATGTAGGACTTCTACAAGAAATTCAGTATTGGTATCACTGGAGTCTAAAAAGGAAAGGAGAAAGTGGATAGGGCTAAAAAAAAAAAAAAAGTATTCAAAGAAACAATGGCCGAAAACGCTATATATTTGGCAAAAGACATAAACCTAAGAGTCAAGAAGCTGAGAGAAACTCAAACAGGATAAACCAAAAGAAATACAAACCAAGACACATATAATGAAATTTTTGAAAACTAAAGACAAAGAAAAATTGTGAAAGCAACAAAAGAAATGACATCGTATGACAGGAGAAAAACAATTTGAATAACACAAGATTCCTTATCAGGAAACAAAGCTAAAAGGAAGTGGCACAATATCCTTCAAGTACTAAAAGAAAATAATTGTCAATCCATACTCATATCCAGTGAAAATACTCTTCAGGAATGAAGAGAAAATCAAGACATTCTTAGATATAAAGAAACTAAGAATTTGTTTCTGGCTGCTGCTGCTGCTGCTAAGTCGCTTCAGTCGTGTCCGACTCTGTGTGACCCCATAGACAGCAGCCCACCAGGCTCCCCCGTCCCTGGGATTCTCCAGGCAAGAACACTGGAGTGGGTTGCCATTTCCTTCTCCAATGCATGAAAGTGAAAAGTGAAAGTGAAGTCGCTCAGTCATGTCCAACTCTTTGCGACCCCATGGACTGCAGCCCACCAGGCTCCTCCGTCCATGGGATTTGCCAGACAAGAGTACTGGAGTGGGGTGCCATTGCCTTCTCCGCAGATCTACCCTAAAGAATGACTAAAGGAAGTTTACTAAACCAAAAGGAAATGATAAAAGAAGAAACCTTGGAACATGAGGAAAGAAAAGAAAATATGGTAAGCAAAAATATAGGTAAATACAATAGACTTCCCTTCTCCTCTTGGATGATATAAATTATGTTTGATAGCTGAAGCAAAAGCTGTAACAGTGTCTGATATGGTTTCAAATGCCTTAGAGGAAATATTCAAGACAATTATAAATGCGGGAGGGCAAACGGATACAAAGAGAGAGAGGTATTAAATATCTACACTACACTGAAACTGGTAAAGTGATGACACAAGTAGAGTGTCATAAATTATGTGTACATAATGTAATTTTTAGAGAAATCAATAAGAAAACAACACAAGGAGATACACTCAAAAACACTACAGATAAATCAAAATGGGGGCTTCCCTGGTGGCTCAGTGGTAAAGAATCCGTCTGCCAATGTAGGAGATGTGGGTTTGATCCCTGGGTCGGGAAGATCCCCTGGAAAAGGAAATGGCAACCCGCTCCAGTATTCTTGTTGGCTGGGATATCCTATGAACAGAGGAGCCTGGTGAGCTACAATCCATGGGGTCACAAAAGAGTCAGATATGACTTAGCAACTAAACAACAACAAATCAAAATGGATTTTTTAAATGTTCAAGGAACTCCCAGGAGGGTAGAGAAATAAAACAGAAAATAAAGAAGGGAGAGAACGAACAGAAAACAAGAATAAAATGGCAGATTTAATTATATTAAATGTAAGTAGTCTAAATATACCAATCACAAGACAAGAGATTGGCAGGGTAGATGAAAAACCATGACTCAACTATATGCTGTCTAAAAGAAATTCATTCCAAATATAATGATAAAGGCGGACTGAAAGTAAAAGGATGGGAAAAGATATATAATGCAAACATTAATCAAAATAAAGTGTAGGAATAATTATATTAATATCATATAAAGTAGACTGCAGAGAAAACAAAATTATCAGAGATAGAGAAGAATATCATATAATAATTAAAAAGGTCAATACACCAAGAGGACATAGAACTCCTAAATTTATGTGCAAACAACAGAGCCATAAAATATGTGAATTAAAATCAAATAGAACTAAAAGGTCATGAGTGAGTGAAAGTCACTCAGTCAGGTCTGATTCTTTGTGATCCCAAGGACTATAAGGTCCATGGAATTCTCCAGGCCAGAATACTGGAGTGGGCAGCCTTTTCCCTCTCCAGGGGATCTTCCCAACCCAGGGATCAAAGCCAAGTCTCCTGCCTTGCAAGCAGACTCTTTACCAGCTGAGCCACAGAGAAGCCCAGAACTAAAAGGAGAAATAGACAAATTCACAATTGTAGTTGGAAACCTTAACACTCCTGTCTCAACAACTGATAGAACAATTAGATGAAAAATCAGCAAGGATATAGAAGAACTCAATAATACCTTCATTCAACAGAATCTAGCCAATATTTATAAAATACTCTACTAAATAGCAGGAGACTCCAGCTCAAGAATCGAGAAAAAGAAGAGTAAATAAATGTAAAGTAAGCAGAAGGAATGAATAATAAAGAGCAGAAATCAATGACATTGAAAACGGTAAAACAGTAGAGAAAACCAATGAAACACAGAGCCTTTCCTTTGAAACCAATAAAATTTAAAAACTTCTAGCAAGATTGACAAAGATACAAATTACCAATGAAACAGAAGATATCGCTACAGACCCTGCAAACATAAAAAGGATAATAAAGGACTTCCCTGGTGGTATAGTGGATAGGAATCCACTTGCCAAAGGGACACGGGTTTGATCCCTGGTCTGGGAAGATTCCACATGCCACGAAGCAATTAAATCCCGTGCGCCACAACTACTGAGCCTGCCCTCTAGAGCCTGCAAGCTGCAACTTACCGAGCCCACGTGCTGCAACCCCTGAAGCCCGAGGGCCGAGAGCCGGTGCTCCACAATAAGAGAAGCCATTGCAATAAAAAACCTGTTGTACCACAATGAAGAGTAGCCCCCACTCACCACAACTAGAGGAAAAAAAAAAGCCCATGCTCAGCAGCAAAGACCCAGAGTAACCAAAAAATAAATAATTTTTTAAAAATAGGATAATAAAGGAATACTAGGAACAACTCTACACACCTAAATTTGCCAAAGTAGAAGAAACAGTTCAATTATTCAAAAACCACAAACTACAGCAACCTATTCAATATGAATTATAACTACTAAGTATATTGAATTTGTATTTTAAACACTCCCCCAAGAGAAATATTTGAAGTCAGATGGTTCCACTGGAGAATTCTACCAAATATTTAAAAAAGAATTAATATCAATTCTATACAATCTCTTCTAGAAAATAGTAGAGGAGGAAACTGTTTCCAGTTTATCCTATAAACCTATTATTACCTTGATAAGAAAATAGATAAAGACAGTACAAAGAGAGACTACATACTAATATGCCTCCTGAATATACATGCAAAAATTCTTAACAAAACATTAGCAAATAAAATTCAGCAATATATAAAAATAATTACACAAGACAAAGTAGGATTTATTCTAGGGATGTAAGACTGGTTCAATCTTCTAAAATCATTCAATGCCACCCACCATATTAACAGGCTAAAGAGAAAAATCATATGATCATATCAATTGATGAAGAAAAGATGCTTGACAAAATTCAATATCCACTTATGATAATGAGAAAACTCTCAGCAAACTAAGAATAAAGGGGAACTTCTTAAACTTGGTAAAGAGCATCTATAAAAACTTTATGACAAACATAATCAGTTCAGTTCAGTTCAGTCACTCAGTTGTGTCCGACTCTTTGCGACCCCATGAATCGCAGCACGCCAGGCCTCCCTGTCCATCACCAACTCCTGGAGTTCACTCAGACTCACGTCCATCGAGTCAGTAATGCCATCCAGCCATCTCATCCTCTGTCGTCCCCTTCTCCTCCTGCCCCCAATCCCTCCCAGCATCAGAGTCTTTTCCAATGAGTCAACTCTTCGCATGAGGTGGCCAAAGTACTGGAGCTTACTTAATGGTAAAAGACTGAGTGCTCTCCCGCTAAGATCAGGAACAAGCTAAGAATACCGGTTCCCACTAATTTTTTTAATCTAGTACTGGAAGTCTTAGCCAGCACAATAAGGCAAGAAAAAAATAAAAGGCATACACATTAATTGGAATGGAAGAAATAAAACTGTGCCTATTTGCTAATGACATGATAATCTATGTAGAAAATCCTTAAAAATCTACCAAAAAGTCTCTCCAAGAATTAACAAGTGAGTTCATTAAATCTGTAGTATTCAAGAACATATAAAAATCAATCATATTTCTATATACTAGCAATGAACATGCAGACATCAGAATTAAAAATAAAATACCATACAATTGTTCAAAACAAAAAATATATAGGACTTGTATGGTGAAAACTGCAAAATGTTGATGAAAAAAGATAATATAAGTAAATGGAGAAACATACCATGTTCTAAGTCTGCCAATTCTCCAGAAATTGACACACAGTTTAACATAATTACTATCAAAATGACAATAGAGTTTTTTTTAGATATAGGTAAGATTATTCTACATTTTATATGAAAAGACAAAGGAACTAGAATAGCTAAAACAAAATTTAAAGAACAAAATGAGAGGAATTATTCTACTCTATTTCAAAAGTTACCATATAGCTACAATAATCAGGACTGTGTGGTATTGGTGGAGGAACAGATACATGGATCAATGAGATAGAATACAGAACCCAGAAATAGACCCACACAAGTATGGTGAAATTATTTTTGACAAGGTGCAATTAAATGAAGGAAATATAGTCTTTGCAACAAATGGTGCTCGAGCAATTGGGTATCCACAGGCAAAAGATGAACCTTGACCTAAGTCTCACTCCTTATACAAAATTAACTCACGTGGATCATCCACTTAAATGTCACATATAAAATTATAAAACCTTTAGAAAAAAAGCATAGAAGATTTTCAGGACCTAGAGCTAGACAAAGAGATTTTAGACTTGACACCCAAAGCACAAGCAATAAGAAAATTTATCAATTACAACTGACAAAATGAAAAACATTGGCTCTGGGAAAGATCCTGCTAGACGAATAAAAATACAAGCTAAAAACTGGGAGAAAATATTTGTAAACCATATATCCAGCAAAGGAATAGCATCTAGAATATACAAAGAACTCTCAAAATTCAGTAATTGAAAAATAAAACAAATAATCCACTTAGAAAATGGATTTTTAAAAATGAAGAGACATTTTACTGAAGAGGATATTTTTGTTGCCGTTGTTGTTGTTTAGTTGCTAAGTGGTGTCTAACTCTCTTGCAACACATGGACTGTAGCTCAGCAGGCTCCTCTGTCCATGGGATTTCCCAGGTAAGAATACTGAAGTGGGTTGCCATTTCCTTCTCAAGGGATCTTCCTGGCCCAGGGATTGAATCCAGGTCTCCTGCATTGGCAGGCAGATTCTTTATCACTGAGCCACCAGGGAAGCCCGAAGAGGATATACAGATGGCAAATAAGTACACATAAAAAAGTAAAACATCTTTAGCCTTTAGGGAAATGCAAGCCCATCAGATGGCTAAAATAAAAATAGTGACAACATCAAATGCTGGCGAGGATGCAGAGAAACTAGATCACTCATACCTTACTGGGGGGGAGGCATGTAAAATAATACAGCCACCCTGGAAAATAGTTTGGCTGGCAGCTTCCTAAAACACTAAATTTAGCCTTTATGACGGAGAAGGCAATGGCAGCCCACTCCAGTACTCTTGCCTGGAAAATCCCATGGACGGAAGAGCCTGGTAGGCTGCAGTCCATGGGGTCGCTAGGAGTCAGACACGACTGAGCGACTTCACTTTCACTTTTCACTTTCATGCATTGGAGAAGGAAATGGCAACCCACTCCAGTGTTCTTGCCTGGAGAATCCCAGGGACGGGGGAGCCTCATGGGCTGCCGTCTATGGGGTTGCACAGAGTCGGACACGACTGAATTGACTTAGCAGCTTAGCAGCAGCCTTTATAAAAATGCAAACCGATCAGGATAGCTAAAATAAAAAGTAGTGACAACATCAAATGCTGGCAAAGATACATAGAAACCAGATCGCTCTTCCTTCTGGGGTGGGGTGGGGGGGTGGTGTGTGTGTGTAAAATGATACAGTCATCCTGGAAAATAGTTTGGCAGTTTCCTAAAAAACTAAATATATGCTTACCATATGACCCAGCACTGGTACTCCTAGGCATTTATACGAGAGAAGTGAAAACTTATGTTCATGCAAAAAACTTGTACATAAATGTTTATGGTAGCTTTAGTCATAATAGCCTCAAACTGGAAACAACTTGGATGTCCTTCAATAGCTGGCTGGTTAAACAAACTGTAGTACATCCATACCATGAAATATCACTCAGCAATAAAAAAGGAATAAGCTATCAATACATATAACAACCTCCAGAGAATTATGCTAAGTGAATAAAGCTAATCTAAAAATCTATAGAATCTCTATATTACTTCTTATAACTTCATTTATAATTATTTCAAAACAAAATATTTAATTTAAAAACAAATGAGGAACAGAGTCTCCTAAAGAGCAGAAAACCTATAAGACTAAGAGGAAAAGCAACTAATGGGATGATTTCAGGCATGCTGGCAAGTCAGTAGAAGAGGGAGATAGATGCTCCCCTTCATCATTTTCATTAAAGTCAACTCTGGTACCTAATATAGAGAGATACTTACATATTTGGAGTCATCAATAAGGGCAAGACAAGAGTTTGTGTTTGACTCTTAGCTCCAGACATAAAAGACTTAAAAATCTTACATGGTGCTCTGTGTGATTACATAGTTTAACTATAGTGGTTTACATAAAAAGATGAGCACCTTTGTGATCTTCACCAAAGAGGAATTTGCAACTGAAAACATTTCAGTCTTATCTAGATAAAATTTCAAAATTTCTAAATTTTCTTAGAGAGGAAACACTCCTGGTCTCAGATGTGGTTACAGGGCAAATAATCTCCTCATGACTCATAAAATAACATCTTTGGGAGGAAAAATACCTCTAGCATTACCAACAGGGTTGCAAAAACTAAACAGACAAATTTTGTCAAGTCCAGAGGTTTTTTCCAGGGCTGTGTGACTCGTGTTGTGGTGTCCTGGTGGGAAGCTTGGTAGAAAAGCAGGAGCCAGAGGGGTGGAAATGGACAGGAGAGATTCTTAAAGAGAGACCCTTGGAGCCAATTATCTCTTCGAGGTGAGCCTAAGAAGTTTAGGAAGTATGTCTTAAGACAAGAAGGACTCGCACTAATAATTTAATCCTTCAGATTCTAAAGGTCACTGTGAGAACCAAAATCTACAGGAGAAATATACATTAAAGACATGACCATGAAGATAGTGGCATTAATGTATCAATGTGGGCCACCTTCAAGATCGAGCATTCAGAGGAAGAAGAGAGGAGGGCAAGAGGTGACTCGCGTGGTTAGTGGTCATGGGCTTAGCATTTGGCCCATACTGTCTCCAGGTTCCAAATCCTACCCTAGAAGGACTGCCCCACATTCATGGATTGGCTGAGGCAGGGACTCCCAGTGCTCGAGGTAGGCAGCTGAGAGTCACCCGGTAAAATGATTTGGTCTTTTTAAAAGAGTATGGATATGCAGCCAACAGCCAGGAGACTGAGGCATGGTCTGAGCAAGGATCAAATAGGAGGGGCCCTGGGGCACACAGGGATAGGAGATGAGGTGACATGGAGCCCTGAATCAGGAACAGCAGCCAAGTGAGCAGAAACCAAAATTCAGGCTGAAGCTAGCAGCTGAGCAAAGCTGGGCTAGGGAACAAATAAAGGTGCGGTAGGCAAAATTCTAAGATGGCCTCCAAGTCCTTCCCTTCCCCTCCCCCTCTGCAACCCCCCTTCACCCCCAGTACACACTCTGTATTGTGGGTCACCTTGTGGGTAGGATCTGTGAATATGGGGGGATAATCATTCCATGGATTAGGTTACACCATACAAGGTTCTGCCATAGCAGACTGGGTGAGATTCTCCTGCTGCCTTTGCAGTCTATAGATGCTGAGAGAGGTCCCCTGCCAACAGCCAGCAAGAAAATGAAAATCTCAATCCACAACTGTAAGAAAATGAATTCTGGCAACAATCTAAATGAATTCTGAAGAGGATCCTGCACCTCAACAATGTCACACCCCTATCAGGCTGACACCTTGATTTCAGCCTGGTGAGACTCTGAGCAAAGGGCCCAGCTAACCCGTGCCAGAATTCCTGACCCATGAAACTGTAATACATTCATGTTGTATAAGCCACTGAGTCTGTGGTAGTTTGTTACACAGCCATAGAGAACTACTATAGAAGATCTGGCTTAGATTCAGGAATGTTGTGATCAAATACGACCAGTGACCGTGCCTGGCTGGGTAGAAGGATACCACGGGGCACTAACTTCAATTGAGGCAACTGTAGAGGACACTCCAGCCCTGCCACAGCTGTCTTTAAGAGGCCTTGGCCACTTCCAGGGAAGAGTGTAAATTGGCCTGACATCCTCAAAAGTCAATTTAGCACTATGTGTCAAAATTACAAGAACATATGAACTTTGACCCATGAATTTATCCCCACACATATATTAGTGGACATGGGAAATGATCCATGTACAAAGTTATCCATTTGACAATCCCACTCCTGGGTGTATATCCAAAGAAAACCATAACATGAAAAGATACATTCGCCCCAATGTTCATTGCATCACTATTTACAATAGCCAAGACAGGGAGGCAAGCTCAATGTCCATAGACAGAGAAATGAATAAAGAAGGTGTGGTTACATGTGTACAATGGAATATTTCTCGGCCATAAAAAGAAAACTAAATAATGCCATTTGAAGTAACATGGATGGACCTAGAGATTATCAAACTATTTGAAGTAGGTCAGACAGATAAAGACAAATATATGATATCACTTGTATGTGGAATCTAATTTTTTAAAATGATACAAACGAACTTATTTACAGAAACAGACTTATAGATATCAAAAACAAAGTTATGGTTACCAAAAGGGAAACATGGTGAGGGGAGGAGCTCGGGATTAACACATGCACACTACTACCCATGAGATCGATAACAAACAAGGACCACCTGTGCAGCACAGGGAGCTCCACTCAATATTCTGTGATAATCTATGTGAGCAAACAAGCTGAAAAAGAATGAATATATGTGTGTGTGTGTGTGTGTGTATATATATATATAAAACTGAATCACTTTGCTGTACACCTGAAACTAACACAACATTGTAAATCAGCTATACTCCAATAAAATTTTTAAAATTTAAATTTTAAAAATGTTATCCATTTGAACATTCACTGGCTCACTCATTCATTCATTCAACACATGTACATTGTTAGCAACATCAAGAGACTGCAAACAACTTAAATTTTTATCAATAAGGATCATTACCATACAATGGAATACCACCAAGCTGGAACAAAAGAGCCAGGAAGACTTACATGTATCAATACAGAACTCTAATACGTTTTTAAGGGGAAAAGCAGAACAGAGCATACATCATGTTAAAAGAAGGGGAGTGAGGATATATATTCACACTTGCTCATACCTGCATTAAAAAAAAAAATCTCTGCAAGGTTATAGTGACTGTCTAGGTCAGGAGGATGCAGACTAGGCAGGTGGGGGCAGCCATTGGAGCGAGACCTTTCACCATGAATCTGGTTATACTTTTAAAAATATTTATGTCTGTGCTGGGTCTTCATTGCTGCACTCAGGCTTTCTCTAGTTTGGCAAGCAGGGCTACTCTCTAGTTGCGCTGCTTGGGCTTCTCATTGCGGTGGTGTCTCTTGTTGCAGAGCATGGGCACTAGGCGTGCAGGCTCAGTAGTTGGGGTGCACGGACTTAGTTGCCCCAGGCATGTGGGATCTTCCTGGACCAGGGATCAAACCCATGTCCCTTACATTGGCAGGTGGATTCTTAACCACTGGCTCACCAAGGAAGTCCTGGTTATACTTTTTGATTTCTGAATCATTTTGAACGATCAGCTATATAAAATGTTAAATGCATGGATTTTGGAACTAAAACATCTTAAAAGATGCTTTGGTTCAATAGAGTTACAGAACCACGTGAACTTTACAGCATTACCTCCCCGCGCCCCCACCCCCCCCCCCCCAACACACAGAGTTTTCTATGCCATGTGGGACCAAGATGAGCATGGGAAGGAGACTCGCCCCCCTGGCCTCTGGGTTGGATTTTGCAGCCTGAACACTATCCTTTAATAGAAGCTCCAATTCCAGCTCCCTGGGGAAAATTTAAGGGCTATTTTTCCAGAAGCTACCAAGGCTTTGAGCCTGCACCAGGGCACCTGCTGGCAGCTGAGAGCAGCTGAGAGCAGCACCTGGGAGGTGAGTACCTGGTTTTGGCTAACCACCAAACCCCAACCATCTGGGAAAGTTTGAGTTCAAATAACCAAGCAGTCCTGTCCTGCACCACTGAATCCAATTCAATCAGCACTGAGATTCAGCTGGGATGGATCCATGTTGCTGCTGCTGCTGCTGCTGCTAATCAGTATTAGACCTGGAATCCATTCTGATCGCATGGTGCCTGTGGTCTACCATTTGCTAAGTATTTTCGCTATCACCTCTGTCCTCAGCTGCTTCTCATCCCACTCCAATCCACTCTACTGTCTCCTCCCCACTACCCTGGGCTTCCTCCCCTTATTCTTCCTGTTGCTGCCAATCACCTTCTGGTATCAGATCAGGACCCAGCAAGGAACAGATGATACACTCAAATGGGGTCATTTGAGAAGAGTTTAATAAGGGGTTATTTATGAAAGTGTGGGCAGGGTATAGAGAATTCACTATGGATAAGGCAGTACCCTGGGGCAAGAGGAGGGACTGACAGCAGAGAGGGAAGGCTGGAGAGGGCCCTGGCAGGAGCTAAGGCTTGTGGTTGATTAGAGAAAGCAGCCAGCTCACTGTGACTCATCAGGGAGAGAGCCTGGGAAACTAAAACCCCCAACCTCACTCTCCTTCCTTCCATGACATTTTCCAAACCCAACGGAGGACACAGGAACCTACTGATTCTATCCACAGAGGTCAGCTTCCCAGCACAGAGCATGGTGGGGAAGGGTGGAGAGTGGATCTGGAGGGCTGTATATCTAGGACCCCTCCCATTACATTTTAGAAAAGCTTTATCAAGGAAAATTTTCCAACATTAAAAAAAAGTAGAGAGAACACCGTGATGCACCCCACGTACCCATTATCCCATCAACAATCATTAACTTAGAGCCAATCTCATATCCTCTATATCCCCACTCACTCTGTCCCCTTATTTTGCAGCAAATGCCAGACATCGTATCATTTCATCTGTCAATCATTCATATCATCTCTAACAGATAAAGATTCTTTTTCAACCATAAAACCATCAGCAAGGATGAATAAGATAATTAATATATATAATATTATATTTAAAAAATAATTTAATAAATATATCAAATAAATACATATAATAAAATGTATGTATATTTACATAATAAATATAATAAGGTAATTAATACCATTGAATATCCACTGTCAAATTTTCAATTTTCCAATAAATATTGGACGTGGCTTTGAAAAAAGTTTGTTTGCTTATCAAGATCCAGATGAGGGCTAATACTTGAAAATGGTTGATATGACTTCTGAATCTCTTTTCAATCTATCATTTCCCCCTCCATCACTTTTCTTTTTCTTGCAATTTATTTGTTGAAGAAAACAAGACATTTGTCCTGTAGCATTTCCCACAGTCTAGATTTCAGTGATTATGTTCCCATGGTCTAATTTAAGATGTTCTTTCTTTTGTGCTTCCTGTAAGATTGTAGTTGGCCCTAGAGGCTTAATCAGGTTCAGGTCAGATTTTTATTACTACTTCATAGATGGTGATGTATTCTTCCTTCAGGAAGCACAAAAAGTCTGGTTGGCAATTTTTGTGATGTTAGTAGCTATGGTGATTATACCCAGATCCATTAATTCAATAGAGATGATGATGCTATTCAAATATATCCCTTTCTTATATTGGTTTTGGGGTTTTTTTCAATTCATAATTCCTCATGGAACTCCCTCATGCTACCTGGTATAGGCCTAATGCTTCTTTTTTTTAATGACCGCATCATTTTTGTGGTCTGGATGTAATATCATTTATTCAGCCATCATCCTATTGACAGGCTTTTTCTTGGTGCCGAGTTTTTTTGCAACTATGAGCAATGCTGCAATAAAACATCCTTTTATATATGTCCTTACTAGTACTTTCATTCCTATAGAATAGATTCTCAGGAGTGGGGATGCTGGAGAAATGAATTCTTTTAATAGTAACAGATGTTACCAGATTACTTTCTAAATTGACTGTAATACTTCAGTGTCCACCAGCAATGTGCAAGAGTACTCTTTCATCCATATCCCCGTGAGCTATAGCTGTTAAAGCCTTTATAATTCTTTTTGCCAGATTATACATATAAAATAATGTCTCATTGCTTCTGTCTCTGGAGTCAGACTGCTGGGTTTAAATTCTGACTCAAATTCTGACTAGATGTGTACCTTGGTCAAAAGAACCTCTTGGGATCTCAGTTTCCTTATCTGTAGAATGGGTGATAATAATAATATCTGTCTTAGCATGTTACAACATGCTGGGATTAAGTGAGCTAAAAGATCTAAGTACTTAGGACAGTGTCTGGCTCATTGCAAATGCTTACCATTATTTTTCTGTCTAGTTGAACTTCCCCTCTTTTCCAGCCTAGAGCTTCATGGCTGTTGTTGTTTAGTCGCTAAGTTGTGTCTGACTCCTTTGTGACTCCATGGACTACAGCCCGCCAGGCTCCTCTGTCCATGGGATTCTCCAGGCAAGAACACTGGAGTGGGTTGCTATTTCCTTCTTCAGGGGATCTTCCAGACTCAGGGACTGAATCTGCATCTCCTGCATTGGCAGGTGGATTCTTTACCACTGAGCCACCAGCGAAGCCCAACTTTCATGGCATATCACATCTATTCCTCTATCGCCAGCACCCCAGCCTCCTGAGTCACCTGTTCTTTTACACTCCCATCATTGCCAAGTCCACTCTCCTCACCTCTTACCTAGGCTCCTGATGCAGTGATGCAAACAATGCCATTAAGAATTTAGGCTCTTCCTGGTGGCTCAGTGGTAAAGAATACGCCTGCCAAGGCAGGAGATACAGGTTCGATCCCTGATCTGGGAGGATCCCACATGTCTCAGAGCAACTAAGTCCGTGCGCCTCAACTATTGAGCCTGTGCTCTAGAGCCCAGGAGTCACAACTACTGAGCCCGCATGCCACCAATTCCTGAAGCCCGCGCACGCTAGAGCCCACGCTCCGCAACGAGAAAGGCCACCGCAATAAGAAAACCCCTGCATGGCAACTAGAGTAGCCTCCGCTCGCTGCAACTAGAGAAAAGCCCACACAGCAACGAAGACCCAGAATGGATACCTGTGGCGGATTTGTTTTGATGTTTGGCAAAACTAATACAGTGTTTCAGGTTTAAAAATAAAATTAAATTAAAAAAAAAAAAGAAAAGCGAAAATAAATAAATAAATAAATAAATAAAAAATTCTTAAAAAAACAGTAACAACAAAAAAAAGAATTTATGCTGTCTTTTCTCAGACGGGTCCTGACCACTAATCAGAAATTGATGTGTCTCTGAGTCCTTTCTTCTCACCTCCCCAAAGCAGGTAGTCTAAATTGTCACCACATTTCGGATCCTCTATCTAACTTTTTAGCAGATGACCTTGAATCCCTCACCTATAACCATGTAGAGGTAGATTCAGCAGACTAACCTTTTCAACACACATTTCGGTGTGTAGAGTTTGGAAAGATAAAACGTTCCTTTGTAGATGGGGTTTTAGATGTGATTTGGGTGATGCCAATTAGAGGCACTCATGCATCAGACGGAGAAGGCAATGGCACCCCACTCCAGTACCCTTGCCTGGAAAATCCCATGGGCGGAGGAGCCTGGTAGGCTACAGTCCACGGGGTCGCAAAGAGTCGGACACAACTGAGCGACTTCACTTTCACTTTTCACTTTCATGCATTGGAGAAGGAAATGGCAACCCACTCCAGTGTTCTTGCCTGGAGAATCCCAGGGACGGGGGAGCCTGGCGAGCTGCCGTCTATGGGGTCGCGCAGAGTTGGACACGACTGAAGTGACTTAGCAGCAGCATGCATCATATGGTGGCATGTCTCACAGTGAAAAATAATTTTTCAAACTGCTTTAAAATACAGTATTTTGACTGCACAAACCTAGTGGAATATACACCAAGGACAAAGCACTCCAAAAAAATCTTAAACTGCTTTCAGCAGTCTTAGTAACGTTGTTATTGCTATTTTCACACACACACACAAACGATAAGGCTAATTAATAATTATGTTAATGTTGCTAGGAATCAAGATTTTCCGTAAAAGATAAAAAAGAGATGCTAGTATAAAATAAAATATATGAAATATAAGCTCTTTAATCATAAATTCAAATTGGAAATAAATATCAGTATAAACTCATGATTTAGTGGGGGTTTTTAGTTTTCTTTTTTAAGTTGCATCTCTTATCTTTATATACTGAAAAGGCATAGATGCAATGGTGACTAAATAGTGATAAGCACACTAGTACCAAAATGGTGACCTCTAAATACCATTTTCCCTTAAAGGACACAGGGCTTCTTAGAGAAATGGCTGGTTCCACTCAAAAGTAGGAAGTGTACAAAATAAGCAAAATAGCTATCAATGACTACTGGCATTGTGTCAAAAGAATACACACTGGTGCACCCACTGGTTTAAGATGGGATCATTTAAGCATCAAAATGAATAAGTATTACAATGAATAAACAGCAATTTTTAAAATTTATGAGATCACAATGATACTTTAAAAATGAAACAAAAACCCAGAAAGCTTACTTGTCATCCTTGGAGGTTGCTAGAGCACTAATTCATTCTTCTGAAAATCGGTTTTCAAAAAAGAGAAAAAAAACAAACATTTATCCTGTCTTTCCTGTATATGAACTGAATTTCTTTCTTTTTTCCTTTTTTTTCAGGGTGGGGGTGGCAGTTGGGCATGCAGGATTCTAAAGAGTTCCCCTACCAGGGATGGAACCCTCATCCCCTACAGTGGAAGCACAGAGTCTCAACCACTAAACCGCCAGCAAAGTCCCTGAATTAAATTTCTAGGTACCAAATAGTTGACAGAAAATGCTTTTGTTTTTAGACAAATTTTAGCTAGTATGCAGAATAATGATAAGAGTATCATCATTTTTCAGGTCATAATAAAATAGCAATGATCATCAAAGTCTGCTAAAACTATTTGGGGAAAAGGTTGGTAGAAAACTTCATAATGGATGAATCAGGTTGATACCACCCAATCCCAATAATCAAATTCCAAAGAAGGGCAATGCCAAACAGTGATCAAACTACCTCATAATTGCACTCATCCCTGGTGGCTCAGAGGTTAAAGAGTCTGCCTGGAATGTGGGAGATCCGGGTTCGATCCCTGGGTCAGAAAGATCCCCTGGAGAAGGAAATGGCAACACACTCCAGTACTCTTGCCTAGAGAATCCCATGGAGGGAGGAGCCTGGTAGGCTATAGTCCATGGGGTCGCAAAGAGTCGGACACGACTGAGCGACTTCACTTTCACTTTCTACACACTAGCAAAGTAATGCTCAAAATTCTCCAAGCCAGGCTTCAAAAGCAAGTGAACCATGAACTTCCAGATGTTCAAGCTGGATTTAGTAAAGGCAGAGGAACCAGAGATCAAATTGCCAACATCTGTTGGATCATCAAAAAAGCAAGAGAGTTCCAGAAAAACATCGGCTTCTGCTTTATTGACTATGCCAAAGCCTGTGACTGTGTGGATCACAACAAACTGTGGAAAATTCTTCAAGAGAGGGGAATACCAGACCACCTGACCTGCCTCCTGAGAAATCTGTATGCAGGTCAAGAAGCAACAGTTAGAACTGGACATGGGAATGTATGGCAAAAACCACTACAATATTGTAAAGTAATTAGCCTCCAATTAAAATTAAAAAAAAAAAAAAAACCTGGACATGGAACAACAGACTGGTTCCAAATTGGGAAAGGAGTACATCAAGGCTGTATATTGTCACCCTGCTTATTTAACTTGTATGCAGAGTACATCATGAGAAATCCTGGACTGGGTGAAGCACAAGCTGGAATCAAGATTGCTAGGAGAAATATTGGTAACCTCAGATATGCAGACGACACAACCCTTATGGCAGAAAGTGAAAAGAACTAAACAGCCTCTTGATGAAACTGAAAGAGGAGAGTGAAAAAGTTGGCTTAAAACTCAACATTCAGAAAACTAAGGTCATGGCATCTGGTCCCATCACTTCATGGCAAATAGATGGGGAAACAGTGGAAACAGTGACAGACTTTATTTTGGGGGGTCCAAAATCACTGCAGATGGTGACTGCAGCCATGAAATTAAAAGACACTTGCTCCTTGGAAGAAAAGTTATGACTAACCTAGACAGCATATTAAAAAGCAGAGATATTACTTTGCCAACAAAGGTCTGTCTAGTCAAAGCTATGGTTTTTCCAGTAGTCATGTATGGATGTCATGTATGTATGTCAGTCATGTATGTATGGCAACCCACACCAGTATTCTTGCCTGGAAAATCTCATGGACCGAGGATCCTGGCAGGCTACAGTCTATGGGGTCACAAAGAGTCAGACACAACTGAAGTGACTTCACTTCACTTCACTTCATGTATGGATGTGAGAGTTGGACTATAAAGAAAGCTGAGCACCAAAGAACTGATGCTTTTGAACTTTGGTGTTGGAGAAGACTCTTGAGAGTCCCTTGGACTGCAAGGAGATCCAACCAGGCCATCCTAAAGGAAATTAGTCCTGAATCTTCCTTGGAAGCACTGATGCTGAAGCTGAAACTCCAATACTTTGGGCACCTGATGCAAAGAACTGACTCATTGGAAAAGACCCTGATGCTGGGAAAGATTGAAGGTGGGAGGAGAAGGGGATGACAGAGGATGAGATGGTTGGATGACATCACCGACTCAATGGACATGAGTTTGAATAAGCTCCAGGAGTTGGTGATGGACAAGGAAGCCTGGTGTGCTGTAGTCCATGGGGTCGCAAAGAGTTGGACATGACTGAGCGACTGAACTGAACTGTAGGAGAGACAACACACATTATCTACCTCTTGATGTGATGTGACGGAAATTACACAGCATCACCCATTAAATTTTTTGCCTATTAAAAAAGTCCTTTAATCAAACTTCTATGTCTAATTACCAATTATTAGGAAACACAGGGAACAGAGAATGAGTTGCATGACACCCCACAGAAGCAATCAACCCAATCCAAAATATAATATATCCTACAGGATAAATGATCCTAGTTTCTCCAGTAAAGCAATGATATGGAGGAAAAGGAAGAAGGGCTAATATAGAATAAAAGAAACTTAAGAGCTATAATAACCAAATACAATATGTGAAACCTGCTTGAATCCTGATGAAACTAACTGAAAATTATCTTTGTGAGAACTGGGGACTTTGAATATAACCTGGGATTAGATGATACTAAGGAATTATTGTTCACTTTCTAAGGTATAATAGTGGCATGGTACTTATATTTTCAATGTCCTTATTATGTGGAGATGTTTACTGAAATGTATGGATGAAGTTTGGAGAAGGCAATGGCACCCCACTCCAGTACTCTTGCCTGGAAAATCCCATGGATGGAGGAGCCTGGTGGGCTGCAGTCCATGGGGTCACTAAGAGTCGGACACGACTGAGCAACTTCACTTTCACTTTTCACTTTCATGCATTGGAGAAGGAAATGGCAACCCACTCTAGCGTTCTTGCCTGGAGAATCCTAGGGATGGGGGAGCCTGTTGGGCTGCCGTCTATGGGGTCGCACAGAGTTGGACATGACTGAGGTGACTTAGCAGCAGTAGCATGGATGAAGTTACATATATATTATAATATTATATATTAAATAATATATAATATTATATATAATTTTTGCTTTCCATAATAAAAATGTTTTTAAAATAAATGTTTCTTAAAGATGAAGAAAGACTAAGAAATTGTCACAGACTGTAAGAGACTAAGGCGACATAATGACTAAATGCACAATGGTGTCCTGGATCAGATCTTAAAAGAGAAAGGGGGAAATCCAAATAATGCCTGTAGTTTAATTAAAAGTATTGTACCTATGTTAATTTCTTAGCTTTGATAAATGTACCAATTAAGGCTATCTTAATAACAACAACAACAACAACAAGGATGTCTTAGGCCATTCAGGCTACTACAACAAAATACCACAGACTGGCTAGTTTATGTCTCTCAGTTCGAGAGGCTGGAAACTCAAGATCAAGGTGCCATCATGGTCAGGTGAGGGCCCTCTTCCAGGTTTATACTACCTGTCTTCTCACTGTGTCTTTACATGGCAGAAAGAGGTAGGAAACTTTCTGAAGCTTCATTTGCACAGCACTAATCCCACTCATCACTGCAGATGGTAATTGCAGCCATGAAATTAAAAGACGCTTACTCCTTGGAAGGAAAGTTATGACCAACCTAGATAGCATATTCAAAAGCAGAGACCTTACTTTGCCAAAAAAGGTTCGTCTAGTCAAGGCTATGGTTTTTCCAGTGGTCATATATGGATGTGAGAGTTGGACTGTGAAGAAAGCTGAGCGCTGAAGAATTGATGCTTTTGAACTGTGGTGTTGGAGAAGACTCTTGAGAGTCCCTTGAACTGCGAAGAGATCTAACCAGTCCATCCTAAAGGAGATCAGTCCTGGGTGTTCTTTGGAAGGACTGATGTTGAAGCTGAAACTCCAATACTTTGGCCACCTCATGCGAAGAGTTGACTCATTGGAAAAGACCCTGATGCTGGGAGGGATCGGGGGCAGGAGGAGAAGGGGACGACAGAGGATGAGATGGCTGGATGGCATCACTGACTCGATGGACGTGAGTCTGAGTGAACTCCGGGAGATGGTGATGGACAGGGAGGCCTGGCGTGCTGCAATTCACGCGGTCGCAAAGAGTCGGACACGACTGAGCGACTGAACTGAACTGAGACAATACAAAACAAAATAAACACTGACAATACCAAATGCTGCCAAGGATGTAGAGCAACTGGAACTGTCCTACACTGCTGATCAGAAGGCAAAATGGTACAGTCACTCTGGAAAGCCATGCAGAAGTTTCTTAAAAGTTAAACACATACTTAGCACGTGTCCCAACAATTCCACTTCTAGGCATTTGTCCTAGAACAGAGGTCATCACACTAAGACAAGCAGTTCACATCAAGCCAAGGATCTGCTTTTACATGGCCTATAGGTGAAAAACATTTTTTACAATTTTAAAGAGTATTTTTTAAAAAAACAAAAAAGGATATGTTACAGAGACTATATGTGGCCCATAAAGCCTAAGGTATTTACTATCTGGCCCTTTACAGAAAATGTGTGCCAACCTTTGCCCTACATAAAGAAAAGCTATGTTCACACAAAAACTTGCCCATTAACTTTTATATTCCCTCTATTCCCTTTGCCCCAAACTGGAAACCACCCAAATGTCCTTCCATTGGTGAATGGATTAACAAACTGTATGTGGTACATCAATAATAATGAAATTCTACTCGGCAATAAAAAGGAATAAACTATTATTACACAGAGCAACCTAGATGAATCTCAAAGGTATTATGCTAAGTTAAATAAGTCAGTCTCTAAAGGTCATATACTATATGATTCCACTTATATGACATTCTCAAGAAAAATTATAGAGACAGAAAGCAGATCAGTGGTGTTCAGGATGTGAGGATTTGACTATAAAGGGGCAGCATGAGAAAGTTTTGAGGGGTAACAGAACTGTTCAATATCCTAATTGTGGTGGTGGTTACATAAATCTATATATGGTTTAAAATTCGTAGCATTGTACACCAAAGTAAAAAATCCATTCTACTGTATGATCGTTTTAAAAGGGGAAACAAGTAAAAAATTTCAAGTGGCTAAACATTTGCCAATGTGCAACACTCTAGCTCATGAAAGAAAACAAAATTTTTAATTGAGCTAACAGCAGTAACAATGGACCTCCTAGGTGGCGCTAGTGGTAAAGAACCGGCCTGCCATTGCAGGAGACATAAGAGGCACGAGTTCGATCCTTGGGTTGGGAAGATCCCCTGGAGGAACGCATGGCAACCCACTCCAGTATTCTTGCCTGGAGGATCCCATGACAGAGGAGCCTGGTGGACTACATACAGTCCATATGGTCGCAAAGAGTCAGACACGACTGAAGCGACTTAGCATGAACGTAGGCACAACAGCAGTGAAAATAGCAAAACAAAGGCAAGTATACTGGTGCCATTCCAAGTAAAGTTTAGATAGGTTATTAACCTCTGTCATGTTGTCAAGCATTACTATAGAGATTATACTATAGAAAATTGCTTATGCCAGCAAGGAGATGAAGTGCTAGGTGGTAAGTGTCATGGATCTAGGGCAGATGGAGGATCATTAGACATGCACAAATATTGTTCTGCAACATCAATGCCTGTGGAATAGCATTACTAATTAGGACATTTAAGGCTTCATTGAGAATCTGGCACAGATTGGAACAGTGGGCCACAAGTCGTTTCCAGAAAGGACAAATGATATTTTCAACTTTCATAACCAGTGCCTGAAATATCACTGCAGAACAATAACTGGTTCAGCATTCACAGGCAGGCACCATGGGAGTTGGGTTTCTCTGGGCTGAGCCTCTCAAGCACAAGTCCTTCTGTTATTGGAGCCCTGTGGTAATGAACACTCTACCATTACCTCCAGATGGTGGCAGTGATGAACAATAACTCTAACCCCCATTCATCCCATGAAACAGTTCCTAGTCAGGTTTTTCAAACCAACACGATATTGTCTTTCTTTGCCATCTGAGGGCATATCTCTCTATCTAGTCTCTCAGAGTCCATTTTTCCAAGTTAATTGAAATATGATTCCTTCTTAATGAGAGAACCAAGTAAAAGGAAACACTGATCATACATCTCAAAGTCTATCATACGGTCTTTCCAACATGTCTGAACCTCTACAAGGGCCAAGACAAGAAAACAAACATATTTTCTTTGATATTCACCTAACAGAAAGGGAGGGTGGGAAGTGTAGTCTAGCAGTGTTCCCAAGGAGAATTGGTAAACAGCCAGTCAGTCTTTGCCACAGGTAAATTGGTGGCAACAGAGGATGAACTGAAGGGAGACCACTTGGAACAACTTTCCCCAGAGGATATTCACTGAGTGATCAATGTCAGCCAAGAATGAAGACTGAGGCAGAGCCACAAGACTGTGATCTCAGACTTGTTTATGAGTTGAGTCTTCCAGGAACAGATGTTAAGACAGAGTTAGGGGTGAGGAGGTTTATTGGTAGGTAATGCTTGTGAAAGATAAAACGGGGAGAATGCCAGACTGGGCAGAGCCAGCTTCAGAATGCAAAAAAGACGTGATAGTCTTAGCCTGTTGTATTACAGGGAGCTCCACAGAGAAGATTGCTCATTACAGGAGTTCCACGCTGCACAGTCATGGCAAGGGCCTGATACCCCCACCATACTCAGACTCTGTGTGGGAGCTACCAAGGAAGAATGGCCTTGGCTCAAAAGCTGAGGCATAATGATGTCAGCAAAAAGGCAAAACAGGACCTTCCTTCCTCCCACGGAGACATCGACAGAACGTGGATAAGAAACCCCTTTATAACAAATCCAGAAACCAGTTAAAAGGTCCCTGTACACCAGGCAAGCATGAAACCAGCTATATTAAAGCCAGTAGGAAATTTTGTGGCATCCTCTTACCATAGTCCCTGGCATAGTGCCATAAGCTCATGAGGAAACTCCCAGCTCCTGGCTTCTCCAGAGGGAGGGAAAGAGAAGACTAGACTTTTATCCAATGTTCTGACTTTTCAGAAGAGGCTACCCAAGGGACTGGCTTCTGTCTTGCCTCAGACCACTGACAGGACACAGCATGCTTTAACAGCTTGGGGGCCACTGAGAACAACAATAACAAAAAAAGACCTAGGTAGCATGCTGTTGCTCCTAAGGACCTGCAGTACAGCAGACAGAGGCCTCTCCCTCAAGCAGAAAGGGAAGAGTGGAGCGTATGTCTAATCTTCTAGTTTTCCAGGGGGCTGCCCACGAGACTGGTTTCTGTCTCAGAGCATGGACAGAAGCTGCTGCTGCTGCTGCTAAGCTGCTTCAGTCGTGTCCGACTCTGTGCGACCCCATAGACGGCAGCCCACCAGGCTCCCCCATCCCTGGGATTCTCCAGGCAAGAACACTGGAGTGGGTTGCCATTTCCTTCTCCAATGCATGAAAGTGAAAAGTGAAAGTGAAGTAGCTCAGTCATGTCCGACTCCTAGCGACCCCATGGACTGCAGCCTACCAGGCTCCTCCGTCCATGGGATTTTCCAGGCAAGAGTACTGGAGTGGGTTGCCATTGCCTTCTCCTGGACAGAAGCTAGTATATTCCAAATGCGTCAGGGCTGCTAAAGCCCAGACAGATCAGTGCAGCCTGCTGCTGCTAAGGGGCGCCCACGGTACAGGGGACAGAGGCCAATACATGTTGGCGGCCTCTCCCTAAGGGGGGAAAGAGTGGAGCAAGCATCCAACACCCTGGCTTGTTGTGCGGCTGCCCGCGGGACTGGTTTCTGTCTAGCACAACTTGGGGTGCTGACAGGACCTGATATACTCTAGATGCCTGGGGGCCACTGAAAAGCATGCAGCTATGGTGCCATGCTGCTGCTTCAAACGATGCACAGTACAACAGACAGACGCCAGTCAGAGTAAGCAAGAGATTATGAGTTCCTGCATAAAAAAAACCAAGCAAATCTCTTTAATGAGAAATCTACATTGCACAAGTCCAGAGAAAAAACATCCACAGAAAAGTCTGAGAGGCCCCCCAGAATCTCTAGGCAAGTTGTTTGGTGAAGGTCTTCCCTTGTACAAGGCAGTCCTAAAGACAGAGAGATGGCTGGTTTTTTTTTTTTTTTTTTTTTTTTTCCAAATATCAACATATACCAACACAAAATTATAAGCAACATTAAGAAACAGGGGAAAATGGCCCAATCAAAGGGACAAAATTAATCTGCAAAAGCTGACCATAAAGAAATGAAGGTATATGAATTACTTGACAAAGAATTCAAAATAACCACCATTAAAAATACACAATGAGTTCAGAAAAATGATAGATGGATATAGCGAGTTCAACAAAAAGATAAGAGAATATAAAAAGGAACCAAATAGAATTTTGGAGATGAAGAATGCAATAACTGAACTGAAAAATTCACTAGAGGAGTTCAACATCAGACTTGGTCAGCAGAAAAAAAAAAAAAAAAAAAACAGCAAACTCAACAGTTCATTTTGAAATTTTCCAATCAGAGAAACAAAATGAAAAACAATGAAGAAAGCTTAGGGGATTTATGGGACACCATTAGTAGATCAACATAGGCATTATGATAGTCCCAAAAGATTAAGAGAGAAAGAAGAAGAAAGCTTATTTAAAGAAATAACAGCTGAAAACTTTCCAAATCTGGGAAAGGACATAGCATCCAGATATAAGAATCCCACAAGCTATATGATAATCATATTGTCCAACATGAAAGACAAAGAGAGAATTTTGAAAGCAGCAAGAGAAAAGTGATTCATCACATTCAAAGGATGTAAGATGATAAGTGGATTTTTTAGCAGAAACCGTGCAGGCCAGAAGGAATATATTCAAAGTACTGAAAAATAAGACTGCTAACCAAGAATACTCTAAGCGCAAAAACTGTCCATCAAAAATGGGAAGTAGACACTTTTCCAGATAAAGAAATGCTGGAAGAGTTAACCACCACTAGGCCAGTCTTACAAGAAATGCTAAAGTGAATCCTTCAAATTGAAATGAAAACACACAACAGTAACACAAAAGCATAGGAAAGTATAAAGCTCACTATTAAGGATAAATATATAGATAGATACAGAATACTGTCATACTGTATGATGCATGAATCACTTTTAATTGTGGTATGCAAGTTAAGATACAAAAGTATAAAAATAACTATAAAACATATTAATGGACACACAATATAAAAGATATAATTTATGACATAAATAACATAGAGTAGAGGAGGGAGAAGTAGAAGTTTTTATGTGATTGAATTTTTATCAGCTTAAACTAGAATGCTACAACTATAAGATGTTTCATGTGAGTCCCATGGTAACCACAAAGAAAATGCCTATAGAAGATTTGTAAAAGAAAATAAGAAAGGAATCAAAGCAAGTCACTACAAAAAAATAAATAAAATCAATGAAACTCAAAGGAAGACAGCAAGAAAAGAAGAGAGGGACAAAATACCTACAAGACAAACAGCAAACAACGATCAAAATGGTAGTAGTGAGCCCATCACTATCAGTAACTACTTAAAATTTAAATGGATTAAAATTCCCCAATCAAAAGACATGGAATGGCTGAATGAATAAAATAAAAGATTCAACTACATGCTGTGTTCAGACTCACTTTCAGTTAAGGATACATATAGGCTGAAAACAAAAGGACAGAAAAAATACTCCATGCAAACGGTAACCAAAAAAGAGCAGAAGTGGTTACACTTAGACAAAATAGACTTTAAGTCAAAAACTGGCACAAGAGACCAAAAAAGGCATTACATAATAATAAAAGGGTCAATTTACCAGGAAGATACAACAATTATATATGCACCCAAATTAGAACACCTAATTATATGAAACAAACATTGACAGAACTGAAGGGACAAATTAATGGCAACATGACAATAGTAGATTTCAATGCCCACTTGAACAACACTATACTCCAGATGGATTTAAGAGACATTTAAGAATATTCCACCCAACAGCAGCAGAACATTCTCCAGGATAGATCACATGTTAGTTCAACAAAACAAGTCTCAACACATTTTAAGGAGATTGAAATCATATCAATATCCTTCCTGACCACAATGGAATGAAGCTATAAATAAAAAGCATAAGGAAAACGGAAAATTCACAAATATATGGAAATCAAACAACATATTCCTGAACAATCAATGGATCAAAGAAATCCAAAATATCTTGAAAAAGATGATAACTAAAGTACAACATACCAACACTTACGGGCTACAGAAAAAACAGTACTAAGGAGGAATGTTACAGTGATAAATACCTATGTTAAAAAAAAGAACAAAGATTTCAAATAGGCAACCTAACTCTACACCAGACCTCCAGATTTGTTCTTATTTCTCCATATTGCTTTGGCTATTTGGGGTCGTTTGTGGTTCCGTATGAATTTTAGGATTGTTTCAATTCTATTTCTGTTAAAAAGAAAAAAAACACCATTGGAATTTTGATAGAGGTTGCATTGACTCTATAGATGGTTTTGAGGAGCGTGGACATTCTAACAATATTAATTCTTCCAATTCATTAACTAACTCAGGATATCTTTCCATTTATTTGTGTCTTCTTCTATTTCTTTCATCAGAGTTTTGTAGTTTTCAGAGTATAGACTTTCAATTCCTTGGTTAAGTTTATTCGTATGTATTTTGTTATTTTTGATGCTATTGTAAATGAGATATTTTTCTTAACTTCTTTTTCAGATACTTCATTCTTACTGTATAGCCATGCAACTGGCATTTGTATATTGATTTTGTATCCTGCAACTTTATAGAATTTGTTTATTAGTTGTAACTGGGTTTTTTGCTGTTGAATCTTCATGGTTTTCTACATAGAAAATCATGTGATCTACAAATAGAAATAATTTTATTTCATGCTGTACACCTTAAACTTATACAGTGCTATACGTCACTTATATGTCCATAAAATTAGAAGAAAAAGAAAAAATACTACGAAGTACAAAAGTGATTAAAAAAATAGTTACTGAGGATGTGGAGTAATGAAAACACTTGTGTACTGTTGATATTAATAAGAACACAAAAGGGAGGAAAAAGAATGCAAAATGGTATAGCCACTATGGAAAATACTGTGAGAGTTCCTCAAAAAATTAATAAAAGGATTACATATGATCTAGCAATCCTATTTCCAGGTATTTACCCAAAAGAATTGAAATCAGGATCTCAAAGAGATATTTGCATTTCTGTGTTCATTGCAACATTATTCACAACAGCCAAGACGTGGAAACAACCTAAATGTCTTTCAACAGATGAATTGATAAGGAAAAATGGTATATGCTTTCAATGGACTATTATTCAACCACAGAAAGAAGGAAAAACTGCCATCTGCTACTACACAGATGTACCTTAAGGACATTATGCTAAGGAAGTAAGCCAGTCACAGAGAGACAAATACTATATGATTCCACTTATATGAGGCATCTAAAGTAATCAAACTCATTGAAGAAGAAAGTAGATTGGTAATTGCTAGGGAGTGGGGGTGGGAGGGTTGCTGCTTAATGGGCATAAAGTTTCAGTCATGCAAGATGAAAAGGTTCTAGGGATATGCAGTACAAAATATGTTTACAGCTAACAATATTATATTTTACACTTAAAAAGTTGTTGAGGGTAAAAAAAGAATTTTGTTGAGCGTAAATCTCATGTTACATGTTTTTTTAGCTACCAAAAAGAAAAAAAAACAACAAAAAACTTGAGGCAGAACCTCAAAGCATTAACTGTAAAGGCTATCTGCATTCCATGCAGCTGAATGGTAACTTTCTAGTTGAACATCAAAGTGGTGTACCTCCATAGTTATTATACCCTGTCCTTTTCAACATATTTATAGCAGTGACTGAGATGAAGCCATAGAAAGATAAAAACGACATATCTGCGGCTGAATCACAATGTGAAGATAGCTCTTATGATAGGCAACTGAGTTTGAAAACTCTTGATGGGACAAAGCTGGACCGAATCAAACAAAGAGATCCAAAAGAGATAAAAAAAAGTTTTCCATATAAGTTCATGATAACCAACTGTATAAGTACTAATGGTGAAATTTTTCCATTCATATGCAAAGATCTGAAAATTTTATATGATTACAAGACCAAATGGCAACCCACTCCAGTACTCTTGCCCGGAAAATCCCATGGACGGAGGAGCCTGGTAGGCTACAGTCCATGGGGTCGCAAAGAGTCGGACATGACTGAGCGACTTCACTTCACTTTTACAAGACCAAAAACAACACAAGAATGTATGCTATGGCTACTTAAAAAGCCAGAGAAGATTGTGGCTGCATTAACAAAAGTATAGCATCTAGAACAAGGGAGGTGATATCCCATCTGAAGCAGGTGCTCCCTTTGGGGCATCAATATTTAAGAACACTGACAAATCAGACAACATTTAGAGGAAGGTAACCAGGTTTTTGGAATGTCAAGGAACCATGTAGTATTAAAACCAAATGAAGGAATAGGGTCCATCTGTTATAAGCACCCTGCAGTTTTCCTATGAGGACTTTATATAATTGTAAAATAAATAAAATTTTAGTTGTACAGATGTTTTCCAAATTGTTTAACTTTTTAAGATAATTATAGATTCACGAGAAGTTGTAAAGGTATTAATAGTACAGAGAGGTCCCATGAGCCCTTTACCCAGTTTTCCCTAATGATTATATCTGACATAATTATAGTACAATATTAAAACCAGGAAACTGACATTGGTACAACGTGTGTGCATAGTTCTATATCATTTTGTTACATATGCACATTTGTGTAATGACAACCACACTGTTTATCAGTCTTTTCAAAGAACCAGCTTTTTGTTTCACTGACTTTTCTCTATTTTTTTTGTTTTGTTTTCAACTTCATTAATTTCTGCCCTTACCTTTATTATTTCTTCTACTTTCTTTGGGTTTTTCTTTTTCTAGGTTCTTAAGGTGGGAGCTTAGATTATTGATTTGAGACTTTGCTTCTTTTTTCTTTTATTTTTTCCAGCCACTGGCGAATTTCCTCCACCTTTCTAATGTAAACATTTAGTGTTATAAATTTTTCTCTCAGCATGGCTTTAGCTGTGTCCCACAAATTTTGATAAAACATGTTTTCATTTTAATTTTCCTTCAGTTGGGCTTCCCTGATAGCTCAGTTGGTAAAGAATCTGCCTGCAATGCAGGAGACCCCGGTTTGATTCCTGGGTCAGGAAGATCCCCTGGAGAAGGGATAGGCTACCCACTCCAGTATTCTGGGCTTCCCTTGTGGCTCAGCTGGTAAAGAATCCACCTGCAAAGCAGGAGACCTGGGTTTGATACCTGGAGTGGGAAGACCCCCTGGAGAAGGGAAAGACAACCCACTCCAGTATTCTGGCCTGGAGAATTCAATGGACTGTATAGTCTATGGGGTCGCAAAGAGTCGGACATGACTGAGCGACTTTCACTTTCAGTTCAGTGTATTTTTTAAAATTTCACTTGAGACTTCCTTTTTGTCACATGGATTATTGGAAATGTTTTGTTTCATTTCCAAGTTTTTAAAAATTTTCCTGTTATCTTTCAGGTATTGATTTCTAGTTTCATTACATCATAGTAAGAAAACAACTCTATGATTTCATCCTTTAATTTTGTTGGGGTTTGTTTTATGGTCCAGGATATGTTCTATCCTGGTATATATGTTCCATGAGCATTTGAAAGGAATGTATATTCTTCTTTTGTTAGGTGGAGTGTTTTATAAATGTTGGTTGATGGTAGTGTTGCATTCTTGTATATCTTTGCCAAATTTCTGTCCAGCTATTCATTAGTTGTTGAGAGGAATGTTGACGTCTCCAACTTTATCTGTGGATTTGTCTATTTCTCTTTTCAGTTCTATCAGTTTTCTATTCACATATTTAGCTGTTCTGTGGTTTGGTGCATCCATATTTAGGAATGCTATGTTTTATTGGTGTATTTACTCTTTTATCATTATATGATATTCTCTCCTCCTAGTAATTTTTTTTTCTGTAGTCTACTTTATCTTCTATTGAAATAGCCACTCCTGCTTTATTTTGATTAATGTTTGAATTATACAGCTCTCCCATCTTCTCCCTTTCAACCAGCCCATATCATATTTTATATGTATATCAATACATATTAAATTCAAATACCCATATTTGAAGTGTATTTTTTATAGATAACATATAACCAAGTCATTTTTAAAATCTATTCTGCCATTCTCTGTCTTATAATTCTGCTAAGTCACTTCAGTCATGTCCAACTCTTTGCGATCCTGTGGACCATAGCCCACCAGGCTCCTCTGTCCATGGGATTTCCCAGTCAAAAATACTGAAGTGGGTTGCCATTTCCTACTCCAGGGGATCTTCCTGACCCAGGGATCGAACCCATATCTCTCATGTCTCCTGCGCTGACAGTTAGGTTCTTTACCACTAGCGCCACCTGGTAAGCCCCCCATAATTGGTATATTTAGGCCATTTAAATGTAATGTAATTATTAATATATAAAATCTTATATCTGCCTTTTTATATTTTGTGTTCTGCTTATTCTCTGCTTTTCATTTCAGTTTTCTTTTTCCTGCCTTCCTCTGGGTTTCTAGAATATTTTTTAGAATTGTGTAGTTGTTTTTGCATCTATCTCCTTACATAGTTTTCTTATTAGTTCTTTTAGGTAATACTCATACTAATATATAGAAACACATACATATTATTCCTGTCTACCAGTGTCACCATTTTACCAGTTTGAGTGAAATGTAGAAAACTTACCTCCTATTATATCCCTTTACCCTCCCCAATTTATGATATAATTGTCTTAAATATTTCCTTTACATACATTTAGACACATATACAATCTTCATGGGGGCTTCTCTGGTGGCTCAGATGATAAAGAATCTGCCTGCAATACAGGAGACATGGGTTCCGTCCCTGGGTAGGGAAGATCCCCTGGAGAAGGAAATGGCAACCCACTCTAGAATTCTTGCCTGGAGAATTCCACGGACAGAGGAGCCTGGTGGGCTACAGTCCATGGTATCACCAAGAGTCGGACACGACTGAGGGACTGATACTCACTCTCGCTCACAATCTTCATGGTTCTTGGTACGATGAATAATTTTCTCTCGAAACCTATAATTCCTAACCAGCTTCTAGGTGAGGCTGATGCTGCTGGTCTGCCGACCGCACTTTGAGGAACAAGTTTCTCTGCCTCTTTTCTCAGTGAATGTTCAAATAAAAACATTTAAATGGTTTTCTGTGCGAAAGAAATATTAACATCTGATCTCAGCCCACAGATGACTGTCCTTCTAGTAGGCTAAAACATAAAAGAAAACACAGGTGCCCCGAAATGCAGCATTCTCACCCCCAGAAAAACTTGCCTCATCTTTTGCTCAATATTATGTTTTAATCCTGTAGCTTGCACACCAAGGCCTTTCCTAAAGTCTATTCCCTGAAATGCCAGCCTCCTCTGCAAGGTATTAAGAGGGCTTCCTGAGGAAAAGTGATTCTAAGATCAACTGCATTTGGAAAGCATATAGCCTGCACTTTTGGAAACTGACAGTCTATTAATTTCCTAAAGACTACAAGAGTACTGAAGTAAAGAAACCTGCTTCATTTTGTTGAACTCAAGCATATTTGAGCCTCAAATCTTTTAACACCTATTAGTCTCTCAAACGGAGAAGGCAATGGCACCCCACTCCAGTACTCTTGCCTGGAAAATCCCATGGACGGAGGAGCCTGGTAGGCTGCAGTCCATGGGGTCACGAAGAGTCAGACACGACTGAGCGCCTTCCCTTTCACTTTTCACTTCCATGCATTGGAGAAGGAAATGGCAACCCACTCCAGTGTTCTTGCCTGGAGAATCCCAGGGACGGGGGAGCCTGGTTGGCTTCCGTCTATGGGGTCGCACAGAGTCAGACACGACTTGAAGCGACTTAGCAGCAGCAGCCTCTCAAAGTCCAGCAGAGTTCACGCAACCCAGATAGAAAGAAGTGCTGTGCACAAGGCACCTTAGTATGTTTTTCCTTTAATAATACATTATAGAAAGTATATTACTGGAGGCTCAAAAGGGAGGGGATATATATATATATATATATAGTTATGACTGATTCACGATGTTGTATGGCAGAAACCAACCTAACATTGCAAAGCTATTATCCTCCAATTAAAAAAAATAAAAGACAGGGAAAAAAAGGAAGTATATTATTAATACTATACATTATTAGGCTAGTGTTCAAATCAGGTATGGCTTCACAGGAAAACACTTAAATCCTTAAGCTTGGGTATGCAATCACTTGCCTTAGTTTGGACTCCCCCAGAAACAGAGCCCAAGACAAGAACTGGAGCACAAATTTGGGAAGCAGGGGGAAGATGATCTCAGGAAACATCAGTAGGAGAGTGAGAAAGTGATGTGGGGGAAAGACGGAGCCAAAAAGTTGTTGAGCAGATTATGGCTATGGGCAACTGAGCCTCCCTCCCGCTGGGGAACTCTGGGGAGATAGCACAGGACACACTTTGGTCACCTCCTCCCAGTGCAGAAAGGGAGCCAGGGTATTTATCAACTCCATCTCTGGCTGAGGGCTGCTCCCAGGGGTGTTAACTCTCTGGCATTTCCTGCTTGCCCTGCCCACAGGGTGAGTCACAGGTGCTCACCGGAGGGAGCCTGAGTCCTGAAGAGTAAGTGCCAAGGGGCTGTGAGTGGGGCATTGACAGCGTCTGCCACGTCTCTGGATTCTAAACATCAACAAAAAAATGCCATTTGTAGCAACATGGATGGACCTGGAGATTATCATACTAAGTAAAGTAAGTCAGAGACAGAAGGACAAATAACATATGATATCACTTACGTGTGGAATCTAAAATATGACACAAATGAACCTATTGTTCAAACAGAAACAGACTCAGAGACACGGAGAACAGAACTCTGTCTTTCCCTATGGTTGCCAAGGGTAGGAAGGGTGACAGAGGGGTGGATTGGGAATTCAGGGGTTGGCAGATGTAAACTATTACATATAGAATGGATAAACAACAAGGTCCTACTGTGTAGGACAAGGAATTATAATAAATTCAGTATCCTGTGATAAACCATAATGGAAAAGAATAGTTTAAAAAAGAATGTATATATATGTATAACTTAATCACTTTGCTGTATAGCAGAAATTAACACAAAAATGTAAATCGATTATACGTCAATAAAAAAATATAATTAAAATAAATAAATAAATGTGTTTTTCCTAGTCTCTTCTTGGCTCTCATGTAGGTAAAATACAACAATATTAGTAAAATATTTTTGAGGGTGCTGAAACAAATCATTCATTTATATATTTTCTATATATATTCTAATATATCTAATATATATAATAGAATATACATAGAAATATATATATGCTTTTATACATATATGCTTTATATATATGCTTTTTTCTATATATTCTATATTACATATTATTTATATATAAATAAATAAATATATATATATATGCTTTTTTCTTTCTTTTTTTTAAGAAACCATCTGGGAATGCCCAGGTTGGCTGTAGTAAGATGGGGGGCAGGCTGGGAAGGACTGACATCTCACAGGTTCCCCTCCTTCCCTGGAATGGCACAAAGGTGAATGGGACAGTCTCAGCTGCAGGGACACGAGCCATCAACCCCTCTTCTAGGAGGAGAGCAATCCCCCAGAGAAGAGAGCTTGTGACTTCTGATAGCCACGGCAAAGCACAGCTGACAGTGTGACCTCGGTACCATTAGGAAGGACACACTTGGGTGAACAAAATGTCCCTAAAGGTGCTCAGAGCAGGTGATGGGAATCCAGGCATAGGTGATGCTTAAGCAGACAAGAGAACAGATGGGCAGTGGAGGAGGGTCATCACCTTCTTCCAGTAGCTGGAGCCCGTCCCTGGGAAGGGGTTTGTGCACGACTCTGGCTCCTGTGAGGGAGCTAACCAAGGCTAAGGCAAGGTCCCCAAGCTAAGAGGCTTTTAGGAACCAGTCAGGAGCCCACAGCAGGGCCTTCAATACAGAAAACAGACCCAAGACCAGGAGAGAGTAGAACTGTGGCTTCTAGTTAGCGAGACAGAAGCTCGTGGTCAAGACGGCATTAACTGCCAGGCTGCCCTGTTTCTGGGTCCCGACATATGGGGCCAAGGCTCCTGAGATAGTCCAGGCTGAGGCCAGAATTTGTCCTTGAGCTTTGGGAAAACTGCACGACAGATGGACATTGAGCAGCCTTACCAGTAGGGAAGGGCTTCCCAGGTGGCGCTAGTGGTAAAGAATCCTCCTGCCAATGCAGGAGACTCAGGTTCCATCCCTGCATCAGGAAGATCCCCTGGAGAAAGGAATAGCAACCCACTCCAGTATTCTTACCTGGAGAATCCCATGGACAGAGGAGCCTGGCGCGCTGTGGTCCGTGGGGTAACAAAGAGTCAGACACCACTGAAGCAACTTAGCACGCATGCGGCAGTATGGGAGGAAGTTCTCTGCGACCAGGCAAGGCTTGGCGCCCTATTCTGACATTTGCAGTCAAGTGGTCAGGGGTTCTTGCCACCCGACCCACCCATCCTTCCCTATACCTTCCTCAAAGCCTTGCATATCCCCTCCTCTTCCCCGCCCCACTGACCACCTCCCCCAACTCCCCAAACTTTGGAGCGTGTCCAAAACTGGCCATCAGGACCCTGCCCAGTGGCCTTGAAAAACAGCTGACTTCTGGGATGGCAAATCATGGGAACTAATCGTTCCTGTGACAACATCCAGAGCTTCCGTCCTCTATAATTCAGAGATAGAATTGGCAGGTAATTTGAAAGGCGTGCATTTTTTAATATTTAAAACCGTCTCTCCTCGAATTTTCTGCTTGCCTAGTGTTAATGACCCCTTCTCCCCCTCTCCCTTCCGATGACACTGTCTGTACTTGTCTATTTTAGTTGGTTTCCTGTTAAACCTGCTTCCTTTCCTCTTTCTATTCTCGCTCCTTATTCATCTTTTCCCTTCTGCTCATTCATTTGCCATATATATATTTTTTAAACCGGGAGTTTGACCCTGTCCGACCGTCCCCATGCCCTCATCCCCACCCCCAATGAGATTTGAATCTCTTCATTTATATGGACATCACCAGCCATTTATTCCCTGTAGCACTTTCCTTACCCCGTTTCCTTTTCGTTTTGTTTCGAAGCCGTCATTACCCAGCTTTCCCTGGCAAATGTTCAAGACAAAACTGCTTATTTGTCTAAGCTCTCTCTCTCTCTCTTTCGGTTCTTCTTTCTCTGCTCCCTTCTGCCCCCGGTTTCCTGAAAGTCTGCCTGAGGATCTATTTTATGTCTTTGTTTATACCAATAACAAATGCTTCATTTACTGTTTTGAATAAATGGTGCTTTTCAGCTCCTGGAGAACTTGTTTCTCCTTTGAAAACACTGTATTCAGAGAATCAGATAAACCTCTCTGCTACTTTTCTTGAACCAATTCTGCATTCTCCTTCCAGAATTCCAAATATGTGGCATCACGCGTATTTGGAGCCAGACTTCTGACAAGATGCCCTCCGTCACCCACGGCTTCTTGATGAGTTTTTCCATCAAATGTGACTTTAGTTGTTAAGATGTCCCAGGTGATTAGACTTGCCGGCAGCCTCCTAAATACTCAGCTGAAGAAACCTGATATTGTTGGGAGAGGCTGTTCGGGGGAGATTATTTTGCAGCGGTAAAAGTCAGAGGCTTGATGTCGGCAGAATTTTGTTTGCTTCTCAGAAGTCCTTTCACTGTGGAATGTGAGGAAGTCCCCCTAAATCTCTTTGTCTCTCTCCAGCTGCAATACAGAGGCAACAATACCCCATCACAGAAGTTCTGTGAGAAAAATATTCTAAAATGTTAAAATGCTTTGCACCTCTTGGATATTTCACCACAGAGTGCTCAGTCGCTTCACCTGTGTCTGACTCTCTGCGACCCCATGGTTTATAGCCCATCAGGCTCTTCTGTCTGTGGAATCTTCCAAGCAAGAATACCGGAGTGGGTTACCATGCTGTCCCCCAGGTGATCTTCCGACCCAGGAACTGAACCTGCGTCTCCTTGCATTGCAGGCAGATTCTTTACCTGCTGAGCCACCAGGGAAGCCCATTTCACCACAGTAGATCTAGCAAACTACCCTTCTTTGTGCCAGTCAATCACTCTGGGGCACAGAACTGTTGGGGGTGGTAAGACTAGCCAGAGGGCAACCTGTGGGGTATACTGCTCCAGGCATATCTCTTTAGCTTTCCATTATTTCATACATCTGAGAGTTCATATTTGTTTTCCTGAGACTATCTGTTCCTTATGGTTCAAGTTAATAAGGGCTGATGGAGTAAAAAAGATGATGGAGAGGCAGTATAACATGGTGATTGAGAATACAGATTTGCACGGACAAGAACAGACTGGTGGCTGCCAAGGGGGAGGAGGGTGGGAGAGGGATGGGGCAGGAGGTCCTATTGTATAGTACAGAGAACTTTAGTCAATATCCCATGATAAACCACAATGGAAAAGAATATTCAAAAGAATGCATATATGTATGGATGTATAACTGAATCACATTGCTGTACAGTAGAAATTAATACGACATTGTAAATCAACTATACTTCAATTAAAAAACATTTTCTTAAAGAATATAGATTTGGAAGCCAGGTGCCCTGGGTTTGATACCTGGCTCTGCCATGTGCAGCTTTGTGACCTCAGGCAACTTTCTTAACTTCTCTGTGCCTCAGTTTCCTGATCTACAGGTTGAGAATCATGTTATGAAGATTAAGCAAGTTAATCTTTGTAAAGGGCCCATTTGGAACAGTGCCTGACACATAATGAGCATGTTAAAGTACTTGGTAAATAAAAATACTGTTCCAATCCTAATGTTTTTAAAGCCATACAATCTTTCTCAAAAAGAACTGAGTAAGATACATCAAAAGACTGGAAAGACAGCCTTCTTGTGGCAATGTGGAAAATAAAATGTCAGCACAGCAAAAATAAAATTATTTGGGGAGTGCCATTAAAATGACCCTGTTGGCAAGATTTCATACCGTGAAACAACACACTGATGGTTGTGCTGTTTATAACTGAAAGGAAGGAAGGACAAGGGAGAGGGAGGCAGGGTGGGAGGGAAAGCAGAAAAGAAAGTCCTCTGTGGTTTTGATTTCTTTTTTTTTTACAAATACAGATCCAAGATCCAAGAGCGTTTCTGTAGAAATTTGGGCAGTGTAACAGATTGTATGTGCCCAAAATGGCTGTATCAAGCAATGTATCCCACCCCAAATATTCTTTTTTCATTGTGACATAGACATCTCTCCCACCAAGAGTGGGGTCTGTGTTCCTTCCTCTGGAATCTAGGTGGAGGTTCATGACAAATCCAACCAATGGAGTATAATGGAAGTGATGCTAACGTGAATTCCAAGCCTAGCTCATAGAAAGGGTACAGCTTTGCTCTGCTCTCTCTCTCTCTCTCTCTGGACACTCACTCTTGGAATCCACCCACCATGTTATGTGAGCCATCTGAGGAGGCGACCACGTAGGTATTCTCGCTGACAATGGACATCAGACACTAGATGAGTGAGTGAGTGAGTGAGCCTTTGGAGGTTTCTAGCTCCTAGTCATGGAGTCTTCTCAGCTGAGGCCCAGACATTGTGGAGCAGAGACAAGCTGTCTCTGCTGTCTCCTGTCTGAATCCCTGACCCACAGAAACCAGAAGAGATAATAAATGACTATTGTTGTTTTAAGCCACTAAGTCTTAGAACAATTTGTTATGCAGTAATAGATAAGGTAGTACAGGAACTATAAGAAGGTTAAGACCATGGTTTCTAGGAAAGGACATCAGAATTTTCCCACAGTGAATCCTCCTACACTGTTGGTGGGAATGTAAATTGGAGCAGTCACTATGGAGAACAGTATGGTGGTTTCTCAAAAAACTAAAAATAGAACTACCATATGATCCAGCAATCCCACTCCTGGGCATATATCCAGAGAAAACCATAATCTGAAAAGATACATGCACCCCAATGTTCACTGAAGCACTATTACAATAGCCAAGACACGGAAGCAACCTAAACAGTCATCAACAGTGGAATGGATAAAGAAGATGTGGTACATGTATGCAATGGACTATTACTCAGCCATAAAAAAGAATGAAATTTATGCCATTTGCAGCAACATGGATGGACCTAGAGATTACCATATGAGATGAAGCCAGGCAGAGAAAGACATATATCAGATGATATCACTCATTATGTGGAATCTAATTTTTAAAATAAAACAAATGAACTTACAAAACAAAAACAGTCTTACATATATCAAAAACAAACTTATGGTTACCAAAGGGGAAACATGGGGTGGAGGGGGGATAAAGCAGGAGCTTGGGATGAACATACACACACTACTATATATAAGACAGACAACCAACAAGGACCGATGGTATAGCACAGGGAACTCTATTCAATATTCTGCAATAACCTATAAGAGAAAAGAATCTAAAAAAAAAAAAATGAATATACATATATAGGCTTCCCCAATGGCTCTGCGGGTAAAGAATCCAACTGCAATGCAGGAGACACAGGAGACTCAGGTTTGATGCCTGGGTTGGTAAGATCCCCTAGAAGAAGACATGGCAACCCACCCCAATATTCTTGCCTGGAGAATCCTATGGACAGAGGAGCCTGGCAGGCTACAGTCCGCACAGCCACAGAGTCAGACATGACTGAAGTGACTGAGCATGCATGCGTGCATATGTGTATGTATCACTGAATCACTTTGCCAAGCACCCAAAACTAAGACAATATTGTAAATCAACTATATGCCAACAAAGTTTAAAAAAAATTTTAAAGAAACAAAAAATTAAATTTTCCCATGGCAAATCCTATTTAAGCCTTTGGCCTCCATGCCACTTCATATTAAAAATCCCCCACCCTTTCCCTCTTCCCCAGTAAGAAAACTCATCATTCTAAAACCTTGTCAAATTAAGTATCTCTGAACAGGCACCACACTTGGGAATCTTGAAAGCCCCTCACAGAGATCCAGGATTCCCTGACCAGGCTGCACCCAAAGACCCAGTGAAGGAAGAGCTAAAGATTTTTCCACTTAAGAGTAATTATGAAATGCTTTGATGTCTGGAGCCCATGAAAAGCACAACCAACAATGTTCTGGACTTATTTCCTACTCTGTTAGCTGCAAGTGTATACAATAAATGTAAGAAAATAGAATTTAAAATAACTAAAACACCAATCAATCCTTCATTGCATTGTTTCCTAATCAAATACACAAGTAATTCATATTTCATTTAGACAAAAAGTGAAAATTTAAAAAAGAAAAAGAAATTATACATATTAATGATATATATATACACAATACATTGTTATATACAATAAATGTTGTAAGATATTCTCCTGCATATATTAATAGGTGACCACATGAAACATTCAATTCTGTATCCTATTTTTCTCACTTAAAGATGTATCTGTACATCTTTCCACGTCAGTAAAGAAATATAGCTCTACTTTACCATTTTAATGATCATATAGCAACCCATTGTTTGAATATACCACGTTTAATTTAATCAATTTCCTATTATTGAGAATTTTGTCATTTCTATTTCCTTTCTTAATAAAAATTGTATATGTTAAGATCTACATGATGTTCAACATACATTGTGAAGTGAATCCCACAGCCAAACTAGTTAACATATCCATCTCTTTACATAATTTCCTTTTATGTGTGCATGTTACATGTGCATATTGTGTGCATGTTTTGTGTACGTGTATGGTGAAAACACCTGATATCTACTCTCTTGGCAAATTTCCAATATATAATGCAGTATCATTAACTGTATCTTTAAATGTAGTCACCATTGCTGTACATTAGACCTCTAGAAGTTATTCATCCCACATAATTTTGACTTTGTGCCCTTTGACTAACATCTCCCCATTTCCCTCACCTTCCTGTCCCTGGTAACCACCATTCTACTGTCTGCTTCTATGACTTCACCTTTTTTAGATTCCACTTTTAAGTGAGATCATCCAGTATTTTTCATTCTGTGTCTGGCTTATTTCACTTAGCATGATGTCTTCCAGGTTCATCTTTGTTGTCACAAATGGCAGGATCTCCTTTTTGAAGGCTGAATGATCATCCATTGTGTGTGTGTATATATACACTACATCTTCTTTATCCATTCATCAATCAATGGACACTTAGGTTGCTTCCACATCTTGCTATTGTGAATAATACTGTAATGAACATGAGAGTGCAGATATCTCTAAGAGGTACTGATTTCATTTCCTTTGGATATATACTCAGTAATGGGATTACTACTTCCATTTTTAATTTTTTGAGGAAACTCTATTATACTGTTTTCATGGTGGCTATAACAATTTACAGTCCCACCAACAGTGTGCGAGTGTTGTTTTTTTCCTCCACATCTTCACCAACGCGTCTCTCTTGTTCTTTTGATAATAGTTAACCTAAGAGGTGTGAGGTGATATAGCTCATTGTGGTTTTGATTTGCATTTCCCTGATGACCAGTGATGGTGAGCACTTTTTAATGTACCTGATGGCCATTTGTATGTCTTCTTCAGGAAAATGTCTATTTAGGTCTTTGCCCATTTTAATCAGATTGGCTTTTTGTTACTGAATTGTATGAGTTCCTTACAATTGTTTTTGGATATTAACACATTATCAGACATATGGTTGGCAAGTATTTTCTTCCAGACTGTATCATTTTGTTGATTATCTCCTTTGCTGTGAAGAAGGTTTTTGGTTTGATGTAGTCCAACTTGTTTACTTTAGCTTTTGTTGCCTGAACTTTTAGTGTCATATTAAAAAAAAAAATCACTGCCAAGGCCAATGTCAAAGAGCTTTCTCCCTGTGTTTTCTTCTAGAAGTTTTACGGTTTCAAGTCTTAGGTTTAACTTTTTTCATCAGTTTTAAATTGAATATTGTGTACATTGTAAGATAGGGTTCCAATTTCATTCTTTTGCATGAAGATATCCAGTTTTTCCAACACTGTTTATTGAAGACACTATCCTTTCTCATTGTGTATTCTTGGCACCCTTGTCACAAGTTAGTTGTCCGTATATGCTTAAGTTTATTTCTGGACTCTTGATTCTGTTCCATTGGTCTATATATCTGTTTTTATGCCAATACCACACTGTTTCTACTTGCTTTCTATTACACAGCCTGGCAGTGATCATACTTCTGCACACACACATCTGATTATTTTTTTTATGATAAATTCCTAGAAGTAGAACTGTAGGATCAAAGAGTGAGACCATTATACTCTTCTGAGAAACAGTGCTCTAATCCCTCTAGAAAGATTCTAACAATTTAAACATACACCAGCAGTAAATGAGAGTTATATACTTGCTAGCAATCAGATTTATTATTTTTTAACTTGGCTAAACTTGTAAGCAAAGAATCAGGGATCACTGTTTTAATTTACACCTTTTAAAGCTGAACATGTTTTTGTTTTGGTTTGGGTTTTGGCCATTTATAGTTATTCTGAAATTGTCTACTCCTGCTCTTTGCCTTTTTAAATTACTATATAGACACTTTTTAATGGATTTGTTTTAATTATTTATGTGGTAAAGATATTAACTCATTGTCTATCAGAGATATTGTAATTATTTAAGCTTCATTCATTTTTTAATATTATTAATGGTGGTGCTTTTTTAAATTTTTTCAAATTTTCTAAGTAGAAAATAACTTCTATTATTGTGATAATTTTTTAAATGTCTAACATTAGCATATGCCATATATGCAAAAAGTCCTGGGGGGGAAGATCGCTCTTTGTACTTTTCTGTACTTCCCAGATTTACTAAAATGAGTAACTAAATTTATAACCTTAAAAATGCAGGAAAGAATTTTATTTTCTTAAGTGCAGAGACATTTTGTGGTCTATGTGAGTGGAATGTCAGAAGCAAGGAGGATGGTTGGGGGAGGGTGGGGAGAGAGGTGAAGGATGAAGTTGAAAATGAAAATGGGAACCAGATCAGCAAGGAATTTGAAATCCGTGTCTGGGTTGCAGTTGGTACTTGAAGGCTTTTAAACAAGAAAGTGCTCTGATAATATCTGTATTTCAGAAGGAGAGCTCTTGCTACAATGGGAAACATAAATTAGATTTTGGTATTAAGAAGCCATTGGTGATGGTATCAGTTGTTTACTGCGACAATAATGCTGTGTAACAAGGAACCACAGAATCTCAGTAATATACCAGAGTGTTCATTGCCCACGTGTCTGGGGTCAGCTGGAGGCCAGCTAGGCAACCCTGCTGGTCTCTGTGAGGCTCATCCACACATCTGGGAGTAAAATTGCCTATTGGCTGATCTAGACTGGCCTTGGCTTGTTGTAGATTGTCTTTTCATGGATGTTTGTATTGCTAACAGGCTTGAAAGACAGAGACAGTATCTCCCTCCACAGCAAGGGCAAGCACGCTTATTTACCATCTATTATGAAAGATTCAAGTTTCCTAACCTTTGAGTTTTTCTCCTGTAATGCCATCCACTGTGTGTGAGGCATCCATCTGAGCCCATCCACATCAGCCTCATCAGATTTGGGGAGCAAGTCTGCTTGCTGCACCATGAGCAATAAAATCCTTTACCTTTGACCAAGAAGTCACATGTCTCTTGCCAGCATCCAGGAAACTGTGGCAAGTTCGCAAGACCATTCACAGTTTATTTTAAAAAGAAAAATGTTTATACTTTTTTAGTTTTTTTTTTTTTAAATTTTATTTTTAAACTTTACATAATTGTATTAGTTTTGCCAAATATCAAAATGAATCCGCCACAGGTATACATGTGTTCCCCATCCTGAACCCTCCTCCCTCCTCCCTCCCCATTCCATCCCTCTGGGTCCTCCCAGTGCACCAGCCCCAAGCATCCAGTATTATTGAGATGTAATTGACATATTGTGCTGTATAAGTTTACGTACAGCATAATGACTTGACTTACATATATTGTGAAATGATTACCACAATAAGTTTAATTAATATCTATCACCTTATATAATTACAAAAACAAAATTTCCCTTGTGATGAGAACATTTAGGATCTACTCTCTCAGCAACTTTGAAATATACCGTACAGCAGTGTTAACTATAGTCATCACATTGCATGTTGCATCCCTAGCACCTATTTACCTTATAACTGGAAGTTTGCATAATACCTTTTGACCACTTTCATCTAATTCCTCCTCCCCCCACCTATATCTCTAGCAAACACAAATCTGATCTCTTTTTCTATGAGTCTGGGTTTTTATGAGTTTTGCTTTTGTTCTTATTTAGAGTCTACATATAAGTGATATCATAGAGTATTTGTCTTTGTCTGACTTTTTCACTTAGCATAATGCCCTCAGGGTCCATCCATTTTGTCAAAAATGTTAATATTTCTTTCTCTTTTTTTTTTTTGGCTGAATAGTATCTCATTGTGTGTGTGTATGTGTGTATATACACACATGTATGTATGTATATATATACACACATACACACACACACACCACATTTGCTTTATCCATTTTAGAACCTTCATAGTCCTTGACATCAGTAGCTTCTCCCTCGCAACCACTGGATCCTTGAGTATCTTTGACAGTTATATACCCAGTGCTGGGCACAGGGTTTTTATTTAATTGGCACTTCAGAAATACTTGTCAAATAAAAAAATTACTCATTTTTTATTTATTCTTTATTTGGAGACACTGTTTTATCTGACATGGTTATTGATCTCCTGTCATTGTTACTCCAAGTAAGCTTTCTCCTCCAGTACTTCTTAAGACAGTGGTATCACAGCATTAGGGGACTTGGGTGTACTGTAATTTTTAAAGCATTTCAGGGTGGTGTCTGATGCAGATTTAGTTTTCTTATATCCATAAGTTATACATGGACTCATAGTTTTCTGAAATTTCATTTTATTATGAGCTTTGATTTCTTCATGAAAAATTTTCCCACAGACTTTAGATAAGACTCTTAAGAAAAGAAACTTATAATGCTTCCTTGTACACTTACAAGTTGGATTCCCATCTGTTTGTCCAATTGAGTGGGTAAACTCAAAAAGAAAACAAGAGAAAATAAAAATAGGGGATCTATTGACTCAAAGGGGGAGAAATGGATAAAGGTTAGGACAACTTGTCCATTCAACTTTATTGTGCAAGTTTTCTGCAGCTGTCTATTCAGCTGCTGAAGTCTGGGTTAAAGATCAAAAGAGAAAGCTCTACATGCACAGATTTTCCATTTTAAAAACAGTTCAAGTATTTGCAACTCAAACATTTTAATACATTAAAAATCCAATGATGAATTTTAATAAAGCATATATGCAGGATAGAAGAGATTCAGCTCAGATTTAAACACTATCAATATTTAAACTGTATTAATTTTAAAACCTCAACCCAGCACACTTAGAGAGCCTGTCTCCTCCTGCTGACTCTGGTGACAATCTCCAGGCTAAACGTGAGTCATAACTTGTGACATTGCAGACAGCATCTGCGCAGTGGGGCGTTTCACTTCTCACTTTGGTTCATGTTTGCTTGGGCTGATTGGAAAGTAGGGACGTAAGAGGAAAGCAAATGTGAGACTAGGGTTCTCTTAATTTCCTTCAAAAGGCTCTGGACTAAGAAATATTTAAAGATTTTTTTTCAAATGGAACAGATGAGATTATTTGAGCTTCAGTAAGTATAAAAATGCAATGGAGACTTAATGCCACAGAACTGCATGCTTAAATAAGGTTAAAATGGTAAATTTTTGTGATGTGTGTGTGTGTGTGAGTATTCAGTCGCTCAGTCATGTCTGACTCTGAGACAGCATGGACTGTGGTCCACCAGGCTCCTCTGTCCATGAAGTTTCCCAGGCAAGAATACTGGAGTGGGTTGCCATTTCCTACTCTAGTGGATCTTCCTGCCCCAGGGATGGAACCAGCATCTCCTGTGGCTTCTGCCCTGGCAGGCAGATTTTTTAACACTGCACCACCTGGGAAGCCCTATGTTATGTATATTTGACCACAATTTTTAAGTGTAATGGAGTAAAATCCATTAAGTATGTTTAAATTTATAATGATTTAAAAACTAGTCACTTTAGAGGATATCAGGGAATAAATTCATCATCTGAAAACTAAAAATAAAATAATCATCTGAAAAATAAAGAAAAAGAATCAAACATATACCCTGCTTTTCCTATAGAAACTGTACCACTAGGCAACCAGAGGTAACATCAGGGAAGCATTTCTCTATAAAGTTATTCTAATCAACTAATAAATGCAAATTAAAATGACAGAATTAGCTTATCACCATTTTGTATCTCTCAGTGAAGTAATTGACCCAGACAATGAGAATCAACAAGCGCTAAAGTTGTAAAAGAGACACAATCAGACACGTCATCTCCTAGGGAAAGACTTCAGCACTGCTTATAGTCTTGCAAACATCTGGTCAAACCTTTGAATCCAGGTGGCTATTTTCAAGAAAAGCTGGGTACAGGATATATGTTGAAATGCACCATGAATATGTCATCAACGAAATTCAAATTGTAGGAAACTCTGTAGGTCAAATCGTCCATGTTCTTCAATAGGCAACATAAAGGGAAAAGAAAGCAACAAAGAAGGGGGCTATAGATTAAAAGAGATTTAAAAGAGGGACTTCTATGGTGGGCCAGTGGTTAAGACTGCACTTCTACTGCAGGGGGCATGGGTTCCATTCCTGGTTGGGAAAATAAAGATCCCAAATGCCACGTGGCACAACCCCCTCCCCCCGAAAAAAAGAGGTTTAAAAGATGAATCAGTAACTTTCTAATGTGCAAGTCTAAACTGGAGTGTGTAAAGATGCACACTTGTATAATGAAGCTGTAAAGAAGTATGAGGAAAGTTATTACTACAAAAAAATCAAAATCATGGGCATGGAGGGATTTCCGGAGTGGCTGACAAAGTACTATTCTTCTCCTGGATGGTAGTTATGAAGGTGTGACCTTATAGTAATTCTATATATTTGTTCTGTATGAACTTCTATGCTTTATTTTATAATAAAAAGATAACTAAGTGGGAGTCAGACTGCCATGTGGATGTGACCAGCTAGTCAGAAAAAAAGATGGTGAGAGAAGTGGTGAGCCCTCAGAGTGTGCCTAAGCGCCAAGCTTTTGCCCAGCTACATGTGGGCAGGTGGTGACTGAATTGTACCATGAGTTTAGGTCAAGGCAGAGTTTGGAATTTCTGGCAGAAATGGATGTAAGAGGGCTCAGAAGTTGTTTTCAGCTAATCATATTTTAGTTCCTGGAGCAATTTTGTTCTCTGGGCATCATAGCTCAGGCCAACCAATTGCCAGCAAAAACTTGGAATTATACCTTCAATACTATGCTGTTTGAAGGGTGTGAGTGAGAAAGTACTCAATTTAGACACCTCATTTCGTTATAGAGAAATGCTATAGCATCCAACTCAGCAATGCACTTAAAGCTGTCTCCAAGGCTGCAAGCTAACTCTTTTTCCACCAAGAAATGTGAAAAAGGTGAAGAACTTATGACATAAATGATACCAAAAAGCCCAGATTGTAAGTCCTCAAGGGGAAGGAAATATAAAATGTCAGAGCAGGAAAAACAACGCCAAAGATTCCACCAAAGATTATATTTAACAATATGATGCCAATAAACACCTATGAGAATCCTAAAACCCACAAATCTGACACAACCAATTGCTGGTGAGAATGTGGAACAACAGAAATTCTCATTCATTGCTGGTGAGGCTGCAAAAATGGTACAGACATTCTGAAAAACCATCTGGCAATTTCTTACAAAGCTAAACGTAGTCTTACCATACAATATAGCAATTGTACTCCTAGGTATTTACCCAACTTATTTGAAAGTTTTGTCCACCTAAAACCCTGTATGTCAATGTTTATAGCAGTTTTATTTATAATCCCCAGAAACTGGAGCAACCAAGATGTCCTTCAAGAGGTGAATGGATCAACAAACTCTGCTACATCCATTCAGTGGAGTACTATTCAGTGATAAAAAAGAATGTGCTATCAACCATGCAAAAAATACAGATGAATCTTAAATGCATATTGCCAAGTGAAAGTACCCAGTCTGAAAAGGCTATATACTGTATGATTCTATTCATATGACATTCTGTAAAAGGCAAAACTATAGAGACAATAAATAGATCAGTGGTTGCCAGGGGTCTGTGGAAGGGGGAGGGTTGAACAAGTGAAGCACAAGGGTTTTTACGTCAAAAAAACTATTCTGTGCGGTACTATAATGACAGATACATGACACTATGCAGTTGTCAAAGCCAGAGAACTTTATAGCATAAAGAGTGAGCTTGCTGTGGGCAAATTTCTGTTAAAAATCATTCAGGAGATCAAGGGATTCCAGGATGGAATAGACTGTGACAAAAGAATCTAACTATATTACAAGCATATAGAATAACTTCACTGAAGGGGGCGGGGGAAAAGGTAAGTTCCTAAGTAACTTTGGAAAGGAGTGGATACTGAAAATCTCCAGTAGATACTGGAAAGGATACCCCTTTCCTATCCACTGGAAAAGAGTGGATACTGGATTTTAGTGGATACTAAAATCAAAAGAAACTGTGTATAAGCAGCACATTCTGGTTGATAAAGTGGCTTCCTACGGAGGGTAGAGGTTAACAATTCTAATGCTGCTGTACATGTATCCTGGATATCAGCAATTAAGCAAATAGATGGCAGATCACGGAAGCCAGGTTTCTCACCATTAAAGTGGGAGGTTCCAGACAAGCAAGGGGGAGAAAGCTAGAATGATCCATGTGGTACTGGCTTAGAGTTGGACACATCAGTATGGAGATAGACTTAGCTTAATATAGGTATAGATGAATGCATGTAGAAATATTTATAGGTATGTAGATATACATTTGTTAGTACACATACATATATTTCTTTGCTCTATCATCTGAGAATGCCTAGAATCAATGATAAGCTAGTAGCAACAAGCGTACCTAGTGCCTAGATATTAATTTCTAACACAAATTTCTAATTTTTTTAAAAGGCACCCAGGCTCTTTGAAGAAATGAGTGAGGGCAGGGAATATACAAAATAAGCCTAGAGCATCTTGTAGTGCCAAAAGGTAAAGTAGTGCTCAATACAGCCACACACACACACACACACACACACACACACACACACTGCAGGTATGGCGAAAGGACAAGGAGTCAACCAAGAGCTCCTAAAGCCAAAACTAGAACAATTCGAATAACAAAATAAATAAAGTACTATTAGATTATAACCCAAATATTCATGAGTCCATACTAATATAAATGACTGAATAAATAAATGGGGAAGAAGAGACTAACGTGCCTATGCAGAAGAATTCCAGATAATTTATGTAGATACTTCACCCCTTAGGAGGTAGAGTGTGTCTTCCCACTCCTTAAGTGTGGGCTATACATAGTCTCGTACCTACAAAGAGAACAGTATGGAAAGGGGAGAAAGGAGTAGCTTTACAGTAGAGAAACCTGACAAACACTATCTCAGCCAGGTGAAAGTGAAAGATGCCCATTCGTGTCTGACTCTGCAACCCCATGGACTCCACAGTCCATGGAATTCTCCAGGTCAGAATACTGGAGTGGATAGCCTTTCCCTTCTTCAAGGGATCTTCCCAACCCAGGGATTGAACACAGGTCTCCTGCATTGCAGGCGGATTCTTTACCCCGTGAGCCACCAAAGAAGCCCAAGAATACTGGAGTGGGTAGCCTATCCCTTCTCCAGCAGATCTTCATGACCCAAGGATTGAACTGGGGTTTCCTGCATTGTAGGCAGATTCTTTACCAGCTGACCTACCAGGGAAGCCCTGGTCAAGCCAGGTGGTCAAGGTCAACATTAAGAGTGACATCATGTTGATAGTTTGTGTACTTGATATGAGGTGATGAGAATTTTAGTTTACCTCTGTGGTCTTTCTCCCCCAAATTCATAACTCCAGTCTAATTGTGAGGAAAAACACCAAACACATCCCCTTTGGAGGACATGCTATAAAACACCTGACCACAGCTCCTCCAAATCCTTGTCTCAGGCTCTGCTACTAGAAGAACACAAGCTAACATAGGCTTCAAGTTAATTTAGTCCAGGAAAAGAATGTGTGAAGATGTGAAGTGACATCCCCCAGCTCCCACATTTAATTTGCAGAGCTGGGTCAGTGACTCACACAAAGTAAGTGCTCAGAAAACTATTGTTTGGGGACTTCCCTGGCGGTCCAGTGGTTAAGACTCTGCACTTCCACTGCAGGGGGAACAGGCATGATCCCTGGTCAGGGAACTAAGATCCCTCATGCCACTTGGCCAAAAAAAGAAAAAACCAAAATTATTGATTGAAGAATTAAGAATGAAGGTATAGAACCCACGTTTCCTGCCTGCTAGTTTGGTGCTCTTTCCAAGAAGCAATTTCCCTCAGTTGTTAAAAATTCCATAACATTTGGGGGTTACCATTTCATAGATAAACACACAGATGGAGATGGTAACTGTCAGCCATTGGAACTAGAACTTATTCCTTATGAAAGGCTGTATGCTTTGAGTAGGGCAGGGACCACCCAGGAACAGTAAAGTTGGAAACTGGATGGGAGCTAAGATCAGAAATGGAAGGTAGTGATAGGTCACCAGGCTGAGTGGTACAAGCAGGGGCCTAGAGTGCTTTCAGTGCGTGTGTCACCAAATCCAAGCAAGAGAACTGGCACATAAGGGGCAATAGGGTCACAACCCTGTCAAGAAGCAAGGTAGCAAAAAGTAAGATGCATGCAGGATGGCCCTTGACAAGGTGCTGCGGAAGCCCTCCCCTATGGGGGGACCCTATAGAAGGGTCCTGTTGTCTTAAAGTGGCAGTGTTCAGAATGGGCTACAAGGACTTCACAAAACAGCAATTACTGAGATTTACAGTTTGTGGCACAGATTGCTAGTTGCCTATCCACTGCTCATTCTCCTCTTCTTTGTTCTGAACACAAACCCTATATTATTGGGGGTGACAATGCACTCAGCTTGAAAACAATACTTTTCCAGCTTTCCCTGCAGATATTGATGACTGATGAGGTGAAAGCAAAAGTCATTGCTTTAGACTTCTGAGAAAGCTTTGGAAAGGAAACTGACTAATGCAAGTGATTTAAGCTTTTGCCCTTGCCCTTTCCTTCTGCCTACTGCCTTGAATGTGTATATATAATGGTTGAGTTGCAATAGCCATCATGGACCACAAAGGAGTCTTCATGGTGGAAGCCGTGCACCAAACACAGGAGAGCAGAAAGAAGGATCCTGGGTCTTAGATGTGTGTGGTGGTGGTTTAGTCACTCCGTTGTATCCAACTCTTGCGACTCTATGGACTGTAGCCCACCAGTCTCCTCTGTCTATGGGATTTCCCAGGCAAGAATACTGGAGTGGGTTGCCATTTCCTTCTTGAGCAGATCTTCCCAACCCAAGAATCAAACCCATGTCTCCTTCATTGCAGGCAGACTCTATACCACTGAGCCACCAGGGATTCCCCTAGATGTGTGCAGAGCTGCCATATCAGCCCTGGATGACTACCCTGAATTCCTTTCATGGGAGAGAAAAATAAACCCCTATCATATTTAAGCCACTATACTTTGCATTTCTGTTACAGACTGTGAAGTCTAACTCTAACCGATACATAGACCAAGGATCCTAAAGGAAAAGAAAATTTAAACTTTATATATGAACTATCCTAAAGAAAAATGCTAGAGATGTTAAGTGTTCAAAGGTAATGATTAAGCCACTTAAATCCATCAACTGATGAATAAATAAAATATGGTACAGCCATACAATGGAATATTTTTTGGTGATAAAAAGTACAGACACATGCTACAACATGGATGAACCTTGAAAACATTATACTAAAGCAAAGAAGCCAGAGGTCACATGTTGTGCAATTCCATTTAAACAAAATGTCAAGGATAGGCAAATCAATAGAAACAGAAAGTTGATCAGTGGTTGCGTAGGGTTGTTGGAGCTTTAGGCGGATAAAGAATGACTGCTAATGCGTATAAGGTTTCTTTTTGGCAGAATTAAAATGTTCTAAAAGTATACTATGGTAATGATCGCACAACTCTGTGAATGTACTAAAAACCATTGAATTGTGCATTTTATATGGGTGAATTGCATGGTATGTGAGTTATATCTCCATGAAACTAAGTAAGGAATTAAAAAATGAATGTAATGAAATACATCAAATAGGCTAAAAACCCACAGGCTCATAATGATTTTTCTTTTTAAAAAAAAAGCTCTTTGATCATCTTTAGACAATATTGATGAATAAAGGTAAGGAATCGAGCATTTATTCTGCCTTTCTTATATGAACTGTACTTCAGGATATACAAACAGTAGATTAAAAAAAGTTCTTTATTATAGAAAGTGAAAGTCGCTCAGTCGTGTCCGACTCTTTGCGACCCCATGGTCTATACAGTCCATAGAATTCTCCAGGCCAGAATACTGGAGTGGGTAGCCTTTCCCTCCTCCAGGGGATCTTCCCAACCCAGGGATCGAACCCAGGTCTCTCGCGTTGCAGGCAGATTCTTTCCCACCTGAGCCACAAGGGAAGCCCCTTATTATAGAAAAATGTCCACTAACAAAGGTAAAAGAAATGACGAAATTAGAATCTCACAAATGTGTAAGCCCTAATGAAATAATGGATTAAGGCAATGTTTTCCATCAGGTGAAAGGCTGATGGAAACTTTAAAAGAGGGACTAACAACAACAGAATCCAACGATTAATCTTAGCATCACTAAAAATGGGAAAGCCAGACGTTCCGGGCCTCCTGATATGATGCAACAGGAAGTACACAGTACTGCTTACAAAGTACTTCTTTTAATTGAAGTGTGGTTGATTTACAACATTGTTAGTGTCAGGTATACAGCAAAGTGATTCAGATATATTTTTTTCAGGGCTAGGTTATTACAAAATATCGAGTATGCTACTTCCCTGTGCTATACAATAGGTCCTTGTGGTTTATCTATTTTATATATAGTCATGTGTATAAAATTTGTCCCTTTCCTGCTTTCCCCTTTGGTAACCATAAATTTGTTTTCTATGTCTGTGCATCTATTTGTTTTGTATATAAGTTCATTTGTTAGAACATTCTCTAGCACCATACACAAAAATAAACTCAAAATGGATTAAAGGCACAAGTGTAAGCCTGGATACTATATTCTTGCCAATAAAATCAAACCTGAATTTGATCAAGCCTCTAAACCTAATTGCCAATTTATAGGAAATACAGGGTTTAAAAGAACATATTAAATGACATTGGAGGCACGGATACAATCAGCCAAATACTGACTGTGGGGAATTTGCCAGTGCAGATATGTCCATTTTTTTCTGCAAACTGATAGCAAGAATATAAGAGGGTAAGTGTGTGGCATGGCCCAGGGAACAAAGGGTAACCTATCAAAAAGACTTAAGATGGGCCTGCCAGGCTCCTCTGTCTTTAGGATTTCCCAGGCAAGAATACTGGAGTGGGTTGCCATTTCCTTCTCCAGGGGATCTTCCCAACCCAGGAACTGAACCCAGGTCTCCTGCATTGTAGGCAGATTCTTTACCGACTGAGCTACAAGGGAATCCCAAGAAGTATGTTAACCACATGCAAGGAGGGACTTTGTCTGGTTCCTCATTTGAAGAAACTATTAAAATTAATAACTATGAGATAATGTGGAAGATTTTTGACTGGATACAAATGATATTTTTAAATTGTTAATATTTTTTAGTTATGATAAGGGTTATGTTTGGGAATAACAAATTTTTATCTTTTAGAGATACATACTTAAATATTTACAGATGAGAAGACATAATGTCTGGGACTTGCTTTAAGATAATCTCATGGTGGGGTGAGAAAAGTAGTTGGGAATGTAGATGAAAGAAGACCGGTCATCCGTTCATAATCATTGAAACCACGTGACAGGTACATGATGGTGCAAACACTGTCCGACTGGTAGATATGCTTGGAAATGTTCCAGAGTAAAAAGTGTTGTTGTTGTTTTTAGTGTTCTTTAGAACATTGAGTTGAAGCTTGAGCATGTTTTTCCACATAAATCCGTATGTTTTTTGCCTAGTAAAGTTTATGGGAATTCCTTTTTGCCTAATCTGACTAAATCAGATCATGAGGAGGGCAGAGAGGCACACTTTGAAATCAGGTCTGGGTTTTTTTTAATTGAAGTATAGTTGATTTGCAATGTTGTGTTAGTTTCTGGTGTACAGCAAAGTGATTCAGATATACAGATTCATGTTCTTTTCCTTTATGGTTTATCACAGGCCTGGGTTTGAGTGCTGGTGCCACTATTCACTAACTTTGTCAGGTACTTAACCTTTCTGAAGCTCAATTCCTTCACTGGTCAAGCAGGCATCATCATAAGAGCTTCTGTCTCCTGGGGTGGTTTGGGGGGATTAAACAAGATAGAGAATACAAAGCACTCGGCACAGTGCCTGGCAGTGCTCCATATATATTAGGGGGCAGCTAATTCTTAATTGCTTCAATTGTCTATTGCGGGTTCACTTGGCTGGGCTGGGAGCTTCTACTCTGTCTGCTGTCACCTGGGACTACAGTCATCTGGTGGTTGAACTGAGCTGGAACAACCAAGACGGCTCACACAGATGGCAGGCAGTTGATGCCAACCGTTGGCTGAGAGCTCAGCTAGGGCTGTTGTGCATAGCATGTACGCGTGGCCTCTCCGTGACACTCGGGCTTCTCACTTCATGGTGGCTGGGTTCGGAGAGGAAGTGCCCAAGAACAAAGTGGAAGCTGCCAGTTCTCAGGACCTACAACTGGCCCAGGGTCACTTCTGCCACATTCTGTTGGTTAAAGAGTGACAAGCCCTGTTCAGACACAATGGGAGGGGAAATGGACTCTACCTCGTAATTTGGACGGGGTCAAAGAACTTGTAGCCCTCTCTAATCCACCACCAACAGCGTGCCTGTTTCCTCAGTACTTCGTCCATAGATAAAAATCTAGATTCCAAGAATCACATCAAAAAACATTCAGTCTATGTCTCTAGAAGGTAATAAGACCACACTGGCTGATGTTTTTCCTGCTGCTCAGTCGACTAAGACAGGGCCTGGGGAATTGGAGGGGTTAGGCCACCGCCCCTCACCCCTGAGAGGAGAAACTAGGCCAGGACCAACTCTTCACTGCAGAAACACCTTGGTATGAGTCAGTGGTTCTCAAAAATAATTCATGAGACCAAATTAGGTCATCTATTTTTAATTTTTGTGGTTATTAATTTGACAAATTGTAATTCAATACTGTTCTCACAGGCAATAATTCTTGAGACTTGAGAAACTATTAGTATTCCCTTCCGAGGTATTCTTTTCTTAATTCTTTAGTGCCAAGGCATAACAAGCTTTCCATATGTTTCTTCTCTTACCCTTTGACCAGCAATTGCTGGCTCTCACGTATTCTCTGATGTTAGTGAAAACACTGTCCAGGAGAGGTGTTTGTTTGTTTGATTTACTGTACATTATACAAACACAAAATTTGGGTAAGAAATATTTCCTAGAGCTAAAAAATGCAAAGTTAGTGGCAAGTCTGGGCAATGTGAGTTTTACATAAAGACAGACCTTTGCTTCTAACTGGAACATTTACAGTAAATAAATGATTGATAAAGACACCCGGTTGCCTCTATAAACAAGGAAGTGGGGAATCCAGCCATGCTGAACACTGTGTTTATTTTCCATGGAAAGAGGATGTCAACTGCTAATCACGGGCATGCCACAGTTTAATTTCTACACAAGACCCCTTCCTGGCTTTCTATAAAGCAGAAAAAAAAAAAGAAGAAGAAGAAATGATGGCTAACTAAATTTCTTTGTGCAGAATTAAGTGCTATTAATTTTAACATAGCTTGTCAAAAAACCAACCAAACTAAAGCCCTGAGGTGCTTCTAAGCTTGGATTCATTTTGCTGTTGAAAAGATCCCAGCTGACACAGCTGTGATATAAATGCATGGAGAAGGAAATAAACACTGGCTCTTTGACCATGATCTGGAAGTTATGTCAGAAGAGTCTGGCATTTGATCAATTGGCCATAAAGCAAATATGGGAGGGAGGGGATGGAGAGGAGGGAACGGTCACATATTACTGGCCCATTCTGAAGTTCTGAGCACATCAGAGCATACAGCTAGAGGCTCAGAATCATAATGACACACAAGGGGGTAAAAGCATTTCCTTAGAAATGTCCTTGTCTAAGCTAAGACCCTTGCCAGCATATTTGAGGAGATTTCTGCCTAGTTTGAGACTCCTTCTGACTTATTTAAGCCCTTCCTGACTTGTTTTGGCATTCCGTGGTGTCTCAGAGGGTAAAGAATCTGCCTGCAATGCAGGAGATCCAGGTTCAATCACTGGGTCAGGGAGATCCCCCAGAGAAGGGAATGGCAATCCACTCCAGTATTCTTGCCTGGAGAATTCCATGGACAGAGGAGCCTAGCAGGCTACAGTCCTTGGGATCACAAAGAGTCGGGTACAACTGAGCAACTACCACTGACTTGTTTTAGACTCAGTCTGATGAATTAGATACCCTTCCTGATTTGTAGGGGACCCTTCCTAGTTCATTTGAGACTCTTCCTGACATGTTTGAGACCATCCTAACTTGTTTCAGACCTATCTTTTAATGTGAGGCAAGCTTCCTGACACATTTGAGCTAGTTCTGACTAGATTGAGATACTTCCTAATGGACTTGAGACCAATCCTGAGGACTTTGCCACACTTCCTGACATGTTTGAGACAGTCCCCAACATATTTGAGACTCATCCTGCCTGAGGTTCTCTCCGACATATCTAAAACTCTGACAACTTGGAGATTCATTCTGATTTGTTTGAGACTCTTCCAAACTTGGGCTTCTCTGGTGGTTCAGACAGTATAGAATCTGCCTGCCAATGCAGGAGACACGGTTCGATGCCTGGGTCAGGAAGATCCCCTGAAGCAGGGAATGGCAACCCGCTCCAATATTCTTGCCTGGAGAATTCCATGGACAGAGGGGGGACTGTGAACCCCATGGGTTCACAAAGAGTCGGGCATGACTGAGTGACTTAGCATGCATGCACTTCCAGACTTGTTCGAGAACTTTCCTGGTGTGTTTAAGACCATTCCTGATCTACTGAGACTATTCCTCTCTGTTTGAACCTCACGTACATATTTAAAACTCTTCTGAACTATTTCAGATGCCTCCTAACTTGTTTGAGATGATACCTGCCATGTTGGAGACCCCACTGGACATATTTCAGACCCTCCTGACATGTTTGAGACTCTTTGTGACTTGTTTGACAGCCTCTGGCACTATGTGAGAAACTCTGACATGATCGAGACTCTTCCTCAGTTGTCTGAGACCCTGCCTGATCTATTTGAGAAACTTCCTCATGTATTTAAGCCTCTTCCAGACATGTTCCAGACACTTCGCTACTTGTTGGAGACTTCCTGACATTTTAGAGAACTAGGTTGATTATTTGAAACCCTCTCTTTCTGTCTGTGATCCTTCCAAAAATATTTGAGACCCTTCTTGCCTTGCTGAGACTCTTCCTGACTGAGACCCTTCCTGAGGTAATGAAAGCACTTCCTGAGATCCTCCTGCCACGTTTGAGACAGTTCCTGGTTTGTTTGAGAACATTCATGACATGTTTGAGACACTTGCACATATCTGATCCTTTCCTGGCTTGCTTCAGGCCGTTCCTGATATATTTGAGGCTCGTGCTGACACATTTTGAAACTTTTCTGACTTGTTTGAGAGTGTACCTGAAGTATTTGAGACCCTTCCTGACTTGTTTTGACCATCTTTGTGGCTATGTGATACCATTCCCAAGTTGGTTTAGTTTCTTTCTGATAGAGTCTTGTCTGTTTGATACCTTTCCTGACTTATTGTCGATGCCTATTGAATATGAGATCCTTCCTGATGTATTTGAGACTCTCTTTGACTTCTTTGAGACCATTTCTGACATATTTGAGACTCTAGCTGACTTAATGAGACCCATCCTAATAGATTCAAGAACTTTCCTATTTGAAACTCTTCCTGTCAATTTGAGATGCTTCCAGACTTATTTGGGATTATTCCTGAAATGTTTCCAACTTCTCCTGATGTGTTTGAGATTCTTCCTGGCTACTTTAAGACTGTTTCTGACTTGTTTTAAGCTACTTCCTAATGTATTTGAGCCCTTCCTAACATATTTAAAGCTCTTCTTCACTGAGCCACTTCCTGTCATGCTTGAGACACTTGCTGACGTATTTGAACAACTTTGGCATGGTTGAGACCTTTTATGAAATACTTGAGATTTCCAGCTTCCACGTTGAGACACTTGCTAACCTACTTGAGACTTTTCCTGATGTCTTGAAAGACTCCTTGATTTATTCAAAGTCCTTCCTGATATATTTGAGACTCATCCTAACTTGTTTTGACATTCCTTTTGAGGTTTTTGAGACTCTTTCTATTGGAGACCCTTCTAGATGTATTTTGTGTTTTTGTCATTGTTGTTTTTTGCCCCACCTCAAGGCATGTAGGATCTTGGTCCCCAGACCAGGGATTGAGCCCATGCCCTGCAGTAGAAGCGTAGAGCCTTCAATACTGGACCACCAGAGAAACCCTCCTTCTGGATGTATTTTAAATTCTTCCTGAGGAATCTGAGACTCTGACAAGTTTGAGACCCTTCCCTATTGTTTGAGATCCTTCCCTATTGTTTGAGACTCTTTCTAATGTATTTGAAAACCTTTCTGACTTGTTTGATACTCTTCCTGAGCTGTTATAGACCATTCCCAAAGTATCTGAGACTCTTCCTGGTTCTGAGATAGTAATTGATGTACTTAAAACTCTTCCTGATTACATTCAAATACTAAATTTTGGGGAGACACTTCCTGATATATTTGAGAATCTGCTTGCCTGTTTTAGAAACTCCAAGTCTGAGGCCCTACTTGACATTTTTGAGATCCTGGGAAATATTTAAGGCATGAGGAGAAGGGGACAACAGAGAATGAGATAGTTGGCTGGCATCACCGACTCGATGGACATGAGTTTGAGCAAGCTCTGGGAATTGGTAATGGACAGGGAAGCCTGGCAGGCTGCAGTCCATGGGGTCACAAAGATTCAGACACGAATGAGCGACTGAACTGACTTTGGACGTTGGAGACTCTTTCTGATGATTTTGGCATCCTTCTTCATTTGTTTCATGGCCTTTTTGACCCTTGGAAAGCCTCCCAGACATGTTTGAGACCCTTCCTGATGAGTTACAATCCTTGCTGAGGTATATGAGAATTTTCTGACATAGTGAAGACTATTACTCACTTGTTTGAGACTTCTCCTGACATATTTGAGATTTCTCAGTTTGAGATGCTTTCTGACTATTTGACACTGTCCTGACATTTTTTTTTTTCTTTTTCTTGGCTGTGCCATGCTGCTTGTGAGCTCTTAGCTCCCCAACCAGAGATTGAACCTGGGCCCTGTCAGTGAGAGCACGGAGTCCTAACTACTGGACCACCAGGGGAATGCCCTTGCCTGACTATTTTTTAATTCTTAATTGTTTGAGACACTCCCCGATGTATTTGAAACCCATTTTGACAAGCTTGAGACTCTTCCCCTCTATTTACCACATTTCCTCATACGTTTGACACCATTCCTGAAGTATCTGAGATTCTTCCTGTCTCTGAGACCCTTCCTGGTGAATGTAAAACTTCTTGACAACCCTCAGATAGACTCTTATCTGTTGAAGACACTCTTGCACAAGTTTGAGACTCCACCTTTCTACTGTGTGAGCCTTCTTAACCAGATGAGACCTTTCTTGACTTGTTTCACAACATTTCCAACCGATGGAGATACTTCTGACATATTTGAGACGTTCCTGAGAAAATTCTTCACATATTTAAGACTTTTCCAGATAGTATGATCCTTTGTGACTTGAGATGTTACTTGCCATGTTTGAGACCCTTCCTCACCTGTGTGAGACTCTTCCTGAGGTATTAAGAGATTCTCCTTGTATTTGAGAGTCTGCTTCTCAGGGTGAGACACTTCCTAATATATCCAAGACCTTTCCTGAGTTGAATCCGAGCTTCCTGATGTATTCTTCTCTGTTTGAGACCATTCCTGAAACATTTAAGGAAACTCCTGGCCTTAAAACTTTTGCTGAAATGTTTGAAACAATTTATGACTTACTTGCGAAATATACAGATATGTTTGAGACCCTTTATGGTTGTTTTTGAAACCCTTTATCTCTGTTGAAACCCTCCTTGATGTCTTTAAACCTCTTCCTAATGACTTTGAGATGCTTCCAGAATTGTTTAAGAGGATTCCTGATAAATCTGAGACCCTTTTTCCTGTTTGTGAGGCTTCCTGACATCTCTGAGTCCCTTCATAATGCTTCCTTCTCCTCTGATATAGTTGGGATTCTTCCTGATGTATTTGAGGCCCTTCTTGACTTTTGAGACTGTACTTAACATGGTGACACTCTCTTGTATCTGAGACACTTCTTTTCTGTTTGAGATCTTTACTGGCTTATTAATAAGTCTCCTTAACTACTTTGAGAAACTTCTGGACTTGTTTGAGATATTTTGTCATGTACTTTCTCTCTGTTTCAAATACTTCCTGACAAGTTTAAGACTCCTCTGTATGTGTTTGAGACCATTCTTGCTGTATTTAAGGACCTTCCTTGTGTCGGACTTCCCTGGTGCTCCAGTAATTAAGAATTGCCTGCCAATGCAGGAGGCATGGGTTCGATCTCTGATCCAGGAAGATTCCACGTGCTGCGGAGCAACTAAGCCCATGCACAACTACTGAGCCCGCGCTCTAGAACCTGGGAGCCACAACCACTGAAGCCTGAGTGCCCTAGAGCCCATGCCTGCCCCCACAACAAGAGAAGCCACCACGAAGAGAAGTCCACACACCACAACTAGAGAGGAGCTTCAACTCGCCGCAACTAGAGAAAATCTGCACGCAGCAATGAAGACCCAGCACAGCCAAAAATAAATAAATAAATAAATATATATTTAACTGTTAAAAAATAAAGAACCTTCCTTGTGTATTGAAGACTCCTCCTGGAAAGTTGAGCATAACCATGGCTTCAGATTCTACATGACATATTTGAGACCTTCTCTGACATGCCTGAGACACTTCTTTTGAGACTCTTATTGAAATCTTTGCACCCTTCTGGATGTGCTGGAGACCCTTCCTTTATGTCTGAGACCCTTCCTGACAAAATTAAAACTCTTCCTGACTATTTTGAATCTTGATGGTCCACTTTGAGAGAATTGATGATTTCAGACTTTTTCTCTTTCTTGGTAACAATTCCTGTATTGAGACACATCCTAACATCCTTGAGACTCTTCCTGATGTATTTGATATCTCTACTGTATTTAGTTTTTCAGGGCTGCTGTCAAAAAAAAAAAAAAAGTTCCACAAACTGGGTGTCTTAAAACAACAGAAAGTATCAATAATTCCCTCACAGTTCAGGAGCCCAGAAGTCTGAAATCAAGGTATCAGCAGGACTGATTCCTTCTGGAGGTTCTGAGGGGGTATCTGTTCTATGTCTTTCCAAGCTTCTTTTGGTTGCTGGCACTTCTTGGCATTCCTTGACTTGTGGACATATCACTCCAATCTCTGCCTCCACCTTCAGAGGGCATTCACCTCCCTATGTGTCTTCACAAGGCCTCCTATAAGGACAGCAATCATTGAATGTAGGGCCCACCTTAATCCAGTATGGCCTCATCTTTACTAATTACATCCACAAATGCTCTATTTCCAAATAAGGTCACATCCTGAAGTTCCAGGTATATATGAATTTGGGTGGGAGGGAGGCATTATTCAACCCAGGTGCATGTACTAACATATTTGAGATCCTTCCTAACTGGAAGATCCCTTGGAGAAGGAAATGGCAACCCACTCCGGTATTCTTGTCCAGGAAATCCCATGGACAGAAGCACCCGGTGAGTTACAGTCCATGGGGTTGCAAAGAGCCAGACACAACTGAGCACACGTGCGTATGCTAAATGTTTGGGACCCTTCAAGACACATTGCTAATGGTCGGATGAATTTGAGACCCTTTCTTACTTGAGATGCTTCCTGATTTTTTTTGAATATTTCCCTAATGTATTTGAAGCCCTATCTAACTTGCTTGTGACTCTTCCTGTTCGAGTCTTCCTGACATGTCTGAGATTGTTCTTACTATATCTACTACTCTTGTTGACATATTTGTGAATCTTCCCAGTGTATTTGAGCTACTTGCTGAATGAGACTGTTCCTGGTATATTTGAGACTTCTGTCTCTTTTACAGCATTCCTGATAGATTTGAGCAGCTTCCTACCCATTTAACACTCTTTCTGACATGTTTGAGAAGACCTCATGAATTTTTTGAGACTCTTCCAGATGTATAAGAGACCTTTTCTGATGTTCTTGAATCCCTCCTCAACTTGGTTGAGATCTTTCCTGACAAGTTCAAAACATCTGAGATGTATTTGAGACACTTCCTGCTCTTTGAAACACCTTACTGACTTATTTCCAGCTTGTCCTTACTATTTTGAGAACTTTTCTGAATTATTTGAGATGATTCCTGATGTATGTGAGACACTTTCTTCTCTGTTCTGGCTTCTTCCTGACAAGTTTGAGAGTCTTCCCGGAGACAGTTCTTGCTATATTCGAGAACCTACCTCGTGTATTTAAGATTTCCTGACATACTTAAGAGCCTTCAAGACTTGTTCAAGATTCTCTATGACATATTAAACACCTTGTCAAACTTGCCTAAGACCCTTCTTAACTTATTTGAAACTTTACCTGACACATTTGAGACCCTTCTGGAGGTGTTTGGGTCTCTTTCTCTCAGTTTGAGATGCTTACTGACTTATCTTACAAGTTCTTCTTAACTACTTTGAGAACCTTCCAGACTTCAGATGAATCCTGAGACTCTTTTCCTCTGTTTGCAACACTTACTGATATGATTGCTACTCTACCTGGTGTATTAGGTTCCTCCCAATATACCTGAGGCTCTTTACCCTCTCAGTTGTATCAAGACACTTCCTTTCTGTTTGAGACTCTTTATATCTTTGAGACGTTTCTGACTTGCTTCCCAACTCAAAATCACTTAGTGAAATGTTTAAGACCCTTCCAGAAGTATTCAAGACACTTACTGAACCTCATTGACAAATGTTCTTCACAACTACTTTGAGATCCTTCCAGTTTGATTGAGAGGATTCACGATGCATTTCAGATCCTTCCTCTCTCTTGACACTTCCTGTCACGTTCGAGACACATCTTGTCATGTCTGAGACTCTTCCTGATGATAATGAGCCCCTCCACCTCCCATGTATTTGAAACACTCTGTGACATGCATGACCCTTCTTGATGTATTTGAGACCCTTCCTTCTGGACAGGTATGTGAAGTATTTGGGGCTGTTCCTGAGACATGTCCTGGCTTGTTGGAGATGCTTCATGATATGTCTGCAACTTCCTGACTTGTGTGAGACACTTCCTCATGTGCTGGAGACTGTTCCCTACACACTTGCTATTCTTTCTGATAGTTTTGAAAATCTTCTGTTGTCTTTGAGACACTTCCTAACTGTTTGAGACCATTCATGACATATTTGAGATTCTTCCTGTCTCTCTGTAATCATTCCTGACAGATTTGAGAACGTTCCTTTCCTATTTGTGATTCTTCCTGACGTATTTGAGAGTCTTCATAACATCTTTGAAACTCTTCCTGACATCTGTGAAATCTTTTCTAACTTGCTTGAGACTCTTCCCAACTTGTTTGAGAATCTTCCTGACATGGTTAAGACTCACAAATGAACTTGAGCCACTTCCTTCAGTTCAGTAAACCTGACTGATTTATTTATGGTCCATCCTTACTACCTTGAGAACATTCCTCACTTATTTGAGATGCTTCCTTATGTATTTGCGACTTTCCGTCTCTGTTCTAGACTGTTCTGGAGAAGTTTAAGACGCTTCCAGTCATGTGTGAGATTTTTCCTCACATATCTGAGAACCTTCCTGACATATTTAAATCCCTTCCTGACATGTTTTAGAGCATCCATGACTTCTTTGAGACTCTTCCTGATATACTAGGAACACTTATTTCTACTTGCTTGAAATCTTTCCTCCTTAACTTACTTGAAACCTTTCTTGACAAGTTTGAGACTCTTCTGGAGGTATTTAGATGTCTTTATCTCTGTCTGAGACCTTTATGTACTTGTTTGACTTGTTCGAGAATATTCCTGATGCATGCCAGACCCTTCCTCTCTACTTGGGACATTCCTAATAGGTTTGAGAAACTCCTTGACCTGTGTGCTACTCTTCCTGATGTATTTGAAAGCCTTCTAATTCATTTGAGTCCCTCCCTTCCTGAGATGTCGATTCTCTGGGTTGTATCAGAGACACTCCATTTTCTTTTGAGACTCTTACTGACTTATTCATAACTCTTCCTTATTACTTTGAGAAGCTTCCAGTCTGGTTTGAGAGGATATGTGATATATTTCAGATCCTTCTTCTCTCTTTGTGACACTTCTTGTCATGTTTGAAGCACATCTTGACATGATGAGTCTCTTCCATCCACTTGAGATGTACCTGCTATGTTTGAAGCACTTACAAAGTTGAGGCTCTTCCTGACTGACTTTCTCTGACTTGCCCAAGACCCTTCATGACAAGTTTGAGACCAGTATTTATTTCTTTATTTGACACTCTTCCTGACATGTTTGAGACTCCTTGACATATTGTGACCTTTCTCAACTATTGGAGACTGTTGCTCTCAGTCTGAGGCATTTACCTATTTGAAACACTTCCTAACTACTTTGAAAGTGTTCCTGGTTTGTTTAAGATGATATGTGATGGTTGAGACACTTTCTCTAATTATGACCTTTTGTGTTTGAAAGGGTGAAACACTTCTGAAACACATTTCAAAACACTTTTGAAAGGGTGAAACGTGTTTGAAACACTTCCTGACAGTTTGAGACCCTTCCTAATAGAAGACACTTTTCCTAAATTGCTGGACTGTTTAGGACCATTAGAATGGGCTTCTCTGGTGGCTCAGACAGTAAGAATCTTTCTGCTATGCGGGAGACCTGGGTTCAATTCCTGGGTCAGGAAAATCCCCTGGAGAAGGGAAGGCCAGTCCACTCTAGTATTCTTGCCTGGAAAATCCCATGGACAGAGGCTGGCGGGCTACAGTCCATGGAGTCACAAAGAGTTGGATGCAACTAAGCAACTAACACTTTTACTTTCACTTTAGGACCAATAGAGACATGTTTTACACTCTGCCTGACAAATTCGAGATACTTCCTTACCAGTGTCAGACCCTTCCTGGCTTGTTTGAGTTGACTCAGTTCAGTTCAATTCAGTCGCTCAGTCGTGTCTGACTCTTTGCAACCCCATGAACCGCAGTACACCAAGCCTGCCTGTCCATCACCAACTCCCGGAGTCCACCCAAACCCATGTCCATTGAGTCGGTGATGCCATCCCACCATCTCATCCTCTGTCATCCCCTTCTCCTCCTGCCCTCGATCTTTCCCAGCATCAGGGTCTTTTCAAATGAGTCAGCTCTGCATCAGGTGGCCAAAGTATTGGAGTTTCAGCTTCAACATCGTAAGTCCTGCCAATAAACACCCAGGACTGATCTTTAGGATGGACTGGTTGGATCTCCTTGCAGTCCAAGGGACTCTCAAGAGTCTTCTCCAACACCACAGTTCAAAAGCATCAATTCTTCAGTGCTCAGCTTTCTTTATAGCCCAACTCTCACATCCATATGTGACCACTGGAAAAACCATAGCCTTGACTAGACAGACCTTTGTTGACAAAGTAATGTCCTTGCTTTTTAATATGCTGTCTAGGTTGGTCATAACTTTCCTTCCAAGGAGTAAGCATCTTGTAATTTCATGGCTGCAATCACCATCTGCAGTGATTTTGGAGCCCAGAAAAATAAAGTCAGCCACTGTTTCCACTGTTAAGTTGACTACTCTATTAGATATTCCTCTTGACTATTTTAGTCTCTTCCTGCTGGTAACATGACTCCTGGTATATTTGAGATCCTCCCTAATGTATTGCCATCTTTCCTAACTATTTGACCCTTTCTCATAAAATTTTAAGATCTTTACTTTTTGAGATCCTTCTTAGGGATTTGATACTTTTCTTGATTAGATGACACCTTTCCTTTGAATTTGAGACCTTTTGCGATGTATTTAAGATGTTCATTTCAGTTTGGAGCCCTTACTAACACATTATGAAATCTTCCTGACTATGTTGAGATGATTTCTGTTGTATTTGAGACACCCCCTTTCTCTTTGAGAGCATTTATGATACATTTGTGACACTTCCTGATCTATTTAAACCTTTCCTATATGACTGAGACCCTTCTTGCTTTATCTATGACCCTTCCTGAGATAATTGAAACTCTTCCTTACTATATGGCTTCCCCAATAGTTCAGCTGGTAAAGAACGTGCCTGCCAATGCAGGATAAGAGACACGAGTTCAATCCCTGGATCAGTAAGATCCCTTAGAGAAGGAAATGGCAGCCCATTCCAGTATTCTTGTCTGGAAAATTCCATGGACAGTGGAGCCTGGTGGGCTACAGTCCATGGGGTTACAAAGAGTCAGACATGACTGAGTGTACTCACACACACATACACACACACTTTACCATATGGCTCAGCAATTTCACTTCTAGGTATATACTCCCTGAGAAATAAAAACTGATGTTCACACAAAACTTGTACTCAAATGTTCATAGTAGCATATATTATATTGTTTCTACTTTTTGGCTATTATTGATTTCTATTATTAATATAAAAATAGAAACAACCCAAATGTCTATCAACTGATGAATAAATAAAATGTGATATATCCATACAATGGAATATTATTCAGCCATAAAAAGAAATGAAGTAACTCATATATACTACAGCATAGATGGATCTAGAAAATATTACACTAAGGGAAAGAAACCAGGGAAGAAAAGGTCACATATATGATTCCATTTATATGAAATGTCAAAATAGGCAAATTCATAGAGACAGAAAGTAGATTAGTCATTGTCACTAGCTTTGGGTAGAGAGGAATGGTGAGTGACTGCTATAGGGCATGGGGTCTATTAGAGTGATGAAAATATTCTGCAATTAGATAGTGGTGATGGTTGCAAGACCTTGTATATACACTAAAAGCCACTGAATTATATACTTGAAAGCGGTGAATTTTATTGGATGTGAATTATGTCAACAAGAAACTCTATTACAAAAACAACAGACTCTTCCTGATGACTTTCAATTTTAAGAGACTTCTTGATATACTTAAGATCTGTTCTGACTTTAAGACCTTTAAGAACATGTTTGAGACATGAAAACATACTCCTCCTGATGTGTTTTTATTTTAAGGTTACGCATGGCTTTATTTTTCTCCAGATTTATTGAGATGTACTTGACATTCAACATTGTGTAAATTTAAGGTATACAATGTGATCATCTGATACACATGTATATTGTGAAATGATTACCATAATAAGGTTAGTTAACACCTCCATTACCTAATATAATTACCTTTTCTATGTGTGTGGTGAGAACATTAGGCGATGGCGCCCCACTCCAGTACTGTTGCCTGGAAAATCCCATGGATGGAGGAGCCTGGTAGGCTGCAGTCCATGGGGTCGCTAAGAGTCAGACACAACTGAGCGACTTCACTTTCACTTTCCACTTTCATGCATTGGAGAAGGAAATGGCAACCCACTCCAGTGTTCTTGCCTGGAGAATCCCATGCACAGAGAAGCCTGCTAGGCTGCAGTCCATGGGGTCGCACAGAGTCAGACACGACTGAAGCGACTTAGCAGCAGCAGCAGCTCAGCAACTTTCAAGTATATAATAAAGTATTGTTAAATAGTTATATTATACTCACCATACTATACATTAGATCTCCAGAACCTGTTCATCTTGTAAGTTTATACTCTTTGACCAACATATCCCGTTTCTCCCAACACCACCACTCCCACACCAGCTGCTGGCAACTGCCATTATATTTTGTTTCTATCAGTTCAGCCTTGTTAGAGTCTATATATAAGTGAGATCATTCAGCATTTATCTTTATCTGACTTATTTCATTTAACATAATGTCATCAAGGTCCATCCAGGTTTTCACAAATGGATTTCCTGCCATTTTATGGCTGAAAAATATTCCTGCATGTATATGTATATATCATATTTTCTTCATCCATTCATCAACTAATGGGCCTTTAGCTTATTTCCTGGTATTGACTGTTGTTAATAATGCCACACTGAACATAGGAGTGCAGATATCTATTTCAGATCCTGATTTCATTTCCTTTGGATATATACCCAGAAATGGGATTGCGAAATCATATGGTAATTCTATTTTCAAGTTTTTAAGGAACCTCTATACTGTTTTCCAAATGGCTGTACTAATTTACATTCCCACCAACATCAGCAAATGTTTTTTTCTGCATCCTTGCCAACGCTTGTTATCTCTTATCTTTTTGATGATGACCATTCTAACAAGTATGACGTGATGATTGATGATATTGAGCACCTTTTCATGACTTGTTGGCCATTTGTATGTATTCTTTGGGAAAATGTCTTTTCAGTTAAATTTTTTAACTGGTTTTTTTTTGTTTGTTTGTTTGTTTTTTTGCTATTGAGTTGTATGAGTGCCTTATCTATTTTGGATTTTAGCCTATCATCAGATACAAGGTCTGCAAATATTTTCTCCCATTCCATAGGTTGTCTTTTCATTTTGTTTATTTCTTCTTTCAGTGTGCAGAAGCTTTGTAGGTTGCTGTGGTCCCACTCATTTATTTTTGTTTTCATTGCTTGTGCTTTTGGTGTCATATAAAAAAATCACTGCCAAAAATCATTAAGGAATTTTTCCCTTATGTTTTTTTCTGGGAGTTTTATGGGTTCAGGTCTTATATCTAAGTCTTTAATCAATTTTGAGTTAATTTTTGTGAGTGATGTAACATAGGGATCCATTATTCTACATGTGGATATCCAGTTTTCCCAATACCATTTATTGAAAACGCTATCCTTTCCCCAGAGTATTCTTGGCTCCCTTGTCAAATATTGTTGACAGTAGTTTTGTTTCTGGGTTGTCAGTTCTGTTCCATTTGTCTACGTGTCTATTTTGATGCCAGTAGTATACTGTTTTTATAACTATAGCTTTGTAATATACTTTGAAATCAGGAAGTACAATGCCTCCAGCTTTGTTCTTCTTTCTCAAAAGTTCTTTGGCTATTTACAGTCTTTTGTACTTTCACATGAATTTTAGGATTGTTTTCCTATTTCTGTGGAAAATGTCATTGGAGGACTTTCCTGGTGATCTAGTGGTTAAGAATCTGCCTGTCAATGCAGGGGACATGGGTTTGATCCCTGGTCAGGGAGGACTCCACATGCTGCAGGGCAGCTGGGCCCATGCACCACAGCTACTGAAGCCCACTCGCCTAGGGCCCACGCTCCACAACAGGAGAGCCCACCGCAGAGAGAAGCCCATGTACCACCACTCGAGTGGAGCTCCTGCCCACCACAACTAGAGGAAGCCCACACTGTGCAGCAATGAAGACCCAGCACAGTCAGAAAGAAAGAAAACTTTTTAAATGCCACTGGAATTTTGAGAGAGATGCACTGAGTATATCAATGGCTTTGGAAAGTATGGGCATTTTAATAATATTAATTCTTCTAATCCATGAAGACAGGCTATCTTCTCCTTTTTTTGTGTCTTCTCAACTTCTTTCATCAAAGTCTTATAATTTTCAATGTACACATCTTTTACCTCCTTGGTTAAAATTTTCCCTAACTATTGTATTGTTTTTAATGCTATTATTAATGAGATTGTTTTCTTTTTTCATACATTTCATTGTTAGCATATAGAAATGCAACTAAAAAAAAAAAAAAAAGAAATGCAACTGATTTTGTATCCTGCAACTTTTCTGAATCTACTGATTAGCTCTAGCAGTTTTTTTGTGAAGTCTTTAGGATTTTCTACATATGAGATTTTATTATCTGCAAAAAAAAACAATTTTATTTTTTGTTTATATATAAGTCACAGGTATACAACATTATAATTTGACAGCCATACACACTATAATGTGATCACTCCCAAAAGTCTAGTTACTATCCATCCCCATATAATTGACTCCCTTCATCCCTTTCACCCACCCCCATCCCCTTTCCTCTTTGGTAATCAAGCTGTTCTCTGTATCTCTGAGTTTGCTTTTGTTTTGTTTTGTTTAGATTCCACATATAATTGAAATCATACAGTATTGGTCTTTTTCCTTCTGACTTATTTCACTTAGCATAATACCCTCAAGGCCCATCCATGTTATCACAAATGACAACATTCTTTTTGGCTGAGTAGTATTCCATTGTATATATATACCTTATCAATGGACACTTATGTTGTTTCCATCTCTTGGCTATTGTACATAATGCTGCAATGAATATCAGTTCAGTTCAGTTCAGTCACTCAGTCGTGTCCAACTCTTTGCAACCCCATGAATCAAAGGGGTGCCTATATTTTTTCAAATTAGTATTTTCATATTCTTGAGATAAATACCCAGAAGTAGAATAGTTGGGTCATATGGTAGTTCCCTTATGGCTCAGCTGGTAAAGAATCCACCTGCGATGTGGGAGACCTGGGTCCAATCCCTGGGTTGGGAAGATTCCCTGGAGAAGGGAAAGGCTACCCACTCTAGTATTCTGGCCTGGAGAATTCCATGGACTGTATAGTTCATGGGGTCGCAAAGAGTTGGATATGACTGAACAACTTTCACTATCCACTATGGTAGTTCTATGGCTTCCCTGGTGGCTCAGATGGTAAAGAATCTGCCTGCAATGCAGGAGGCCCAGGTTCAATCCCTTGGTGGGGAAGATGCCCTGGAGAAGGGAATGGCGACCCTCTCTAGTATTCTTGCCTGTAGAATTCCATGGACAGAGGAGCATGGAGAGCTACAGTCCATGGAGTCGCAAAGAGTCAGACACAACTAAGTAACTAACACTTTCACTGTCACTTTTCATGGTAGCTGTATTCTTAATTTTTTTATAAATCTGCATACAATGGCTGCACCAATTGACAATCCCTCCCAACAGTGTACAAGGATTCCCTTTTCTCTATATCCTCTCCAATTTTGTTATTTCTTATCTTTTTGATAATAGCCACTCTAATAGGTGTGGGTGGGATGATATCTTACTTTGGTTTTGATGTGCATTTCCCTAATAATTAGTGATGTTGAACATCTTTTCATGCGCCTTTTCATCTTTTCATGTTGGTCATCTATATATCTTCTATAGAAAAATGTCTATTCATATATCTGCCCATTTTTAATTAGACTATTTTTGTTGTTGTTGAGCTGTATGAGTTCTTTATATATTGATAGTAACACCTTATTGGATTTGCAAATATCTTCTCCCATTCAGTAGTTTGCTTTTTTGTTTTGATAATGGTTTTCTTAACTGTGCAAAAGCTTTGTAGTTTGATGTAGTCTCTTTTGTTTATTTTTACATTTGTTTCCTTTGCCTTTGGAGTCAAATCTACAAAAAACATCACTAAGACCAGTGTCAAGGAGGTTACTGCCTATGTTTTCTTCTGGGGATTTTATAGTTTCAGGTCCTACATGCACATCTTTAATCCACTTTGAGTTCCTATTTGTTTGTGGCATAGGATAATGGTCTAGATTCATTCTTTTACATACGGCTGTTCAATTTTACCAGCACCATTTACTGAACAGACTTCCCTTTCTTCACTATATGTTCTTTCTCTTTTGTCATAAACTAATTGTCCATACATGTGTGGGTTTATTTCTGGGCTCTCATTTCTGTTTCATTGATCTGTGTGTCTGCTTTTGTGCTGGTACCATACTCTTTTGATTAAATAGCTTTGTAGTATAGTTTGAAATCAGGGACCATGATACCTCCAGCTTCATTCTCCTTTCTCAAGTCACTCTTTGTGATTCCATGGACTGTAGTCTGCCAGGCTCCTCTGTCCCTGGGATCCTCCAGGCAAGAATCCTGGAGCAGGTTGCCATTCCATTTTTTCCATTACTTCTAGGTCATACAATTTTTTACTCTATAATTCATAATAGTCCTTATTATCCTTTATATTTTCCACATAGCCCCCACTCCTTGGGTGGAGATCTACTTCAGGTGCAGTACACTGAGAATACTGGGGCATCAAACACTCTTGCTCCAACTTCTTTGTGAGGCAGAGGTTTCATGAAGGAAGAGGAAAACTGAAAAGACTAGAGGCTACCAAACCCTGCTCAGTGCCCAGCTGCTAAAGCAGAAAGAAGCATGTGACTTTTCCTCTCCCCAGCTATGGAGCCATGGCTTAGAAATTTTGCCCAAAGGGAGAGGCAGACCATAAAACAGAGCCCTGGACTCTTTCCAAAGGAACTAACTCAAGTCTAAGGATATACTATCAAAAACAATGCAGGAACAGTGGAAAGTGATTAGGAGGAGACTGATAGTTTCATTAGAGGCACAAACTAAATCACAGGCCAGCTAGTTTACAGGGAGAACCAGTGAGAGTGACAGCTAGAATACCCCTTCTAGGGTCAGAAGAACCCTCAAAGATTGACCTCAAACACTATCCCTCTAAACTAATCTGGATTTAAAGGGTTCCTTCTGTGGGGTAATTTATGCCCCAGGGCATTGTTGAAAGCAATAGAGCAATCAGCCAGCAATTAGTGGGTTTAACAGCTGGGTGTGATCAGGGAAAGAGAGCCTCAAAAAGAGTCCTGCTAAAACTGTCATCCCAGACTGATTGCTCATGCTCAAGACTTTGCCCTCTGAGGAGCAATATCAGAGGTTTCACACTGAAGGGGAAATCAACTTCACTAAAATAATCCAGCCAGTCACTAAGCAAGTAAACAAACAACGACGACTAGCCTCAGGGGCAAGAGAATCAGTGTCCAGAGTTGCTATAATACTTTATATAAAATGTCCATTTCTCAACAAAAAATTACAAGACATGAAATAAAATAGGAATGTATGATTCATACACAGGGGAAAAATCAGGTAACAGAACCCGTCTATGAGAGCAGTAAGATTTAATAGACCAAGACATCAAAGTAGCCATTATAAATATATTCAAAGAACTAAAGGAAATCATGCTTAAAGGAGAGAAAGGTATGATCACTATGATTGACTGAATGTCTGTGTTCCCCTCAAAACTCACATGCTGAAGTCTAATCCCTAATGTTATGGTATTTGGAGGCAGTTCCTTTGGGAGATAATTAGATCATGAGGGTAGAGCCCTTAAGAATGGGATTACTGTCCTTATAAAGAGACCCCAGAGAGATCCCTTGCCCCTTTTGCCTTGTTAAGATACAATGAAAACTCAACTGTCTATGAACCAGGGAGCAGATCTTTACCAAATATGCCATGTTGATCTCGGACTTCCCAGCCTTCAGAACTGTGAGAAATAAATGTTTCTTGTTAAAGCTACCCGGTCTGTGGTATTTTGTTATAGCAGCCCTAACCAACTAAGAGAATAACTATGTCTTATCAAGTAGGAATAGCAATAAAGAGATTGTTGTTGTTCAGTCAGTATTCTCTGGAGATATAACAAAGAGAGATTATTTAAAAAAAGAACAAAATGCAAATTCTGGAGTTGGAAATACAATAACTGAGACTTTCAGTATCTGATTCGGCATGTAAGAAGCTTTGGAAGTTGCCACTCAAAACCTAGTGAAAAGTTGAACAGACTGAAAAAGTAACAGCTTTTCTTGGATTTGCAAGAGGGGAGAACATAGGGCAAATTACTACCCCAAGATGGAAGAGATAGACAAGTGAACACAGGAAGTCACAGCTTACTTGAACAGAGAGACTCACCAGTAGAAATGACCATAGGAACCACTGCAAGGGTAGAAAAATCTGAACTGTAAGTGATGAATTTCTAGAGGCTCAGTATGCAACTTTGAAAGCTAAAAACTCCAGAGGGACTCAATTAAGGGGGTTTCCATAATGTTGTGAGATTTACCTCCAGGATTCAACCAATTTCCTACAGTTAATATTGGAGTAAAATCCCCTCATAGGGATGGGGAGAGGAAAGGAAGTATTTTGACATACACTATCACACTCTATTCTTAACAATATCTGCCTTCATGGGAAATTAATTAAACAGAGTCTAACCTGTTGAGGTATTATCAAAACCTAACTGACCTAGGGAGAAGGGAAATACCCAACTACAGCCCATTAT